>NC_140591.1:1519390429-1520840424 GCF_964204655.1 Triturus cristatus | reverse complement strand
AAATATTCTGTGCAGGCAAGTAAGAAAATGGAAAACCCATCCTAAACAACAACGAAATAGAAAGAAGGAGACAGAGAAGAGAGGAAGGAACTACGAAATAGAGAAAGAACAGACGTGCCAAAGACAACCCCCAAACATACACACTGGCCAGGCAGGCCAGAAATGAAGGAAGAATAAGGCATGACGCAAAGTATACACCAGCCTACCTACAGACAGACACAGTGAGGAGGGAATAACAGATCTCCTCCTGAACAGGGAATGAAAAGAATGAAAATGCGAACGAGGGAAGGCTGGAGACACAGGACAACAACAAGCAATGTAAATCCAGATACCAAGGATGAAAATCATGTATGACATCACGAGGAAAGCTGAACAAAGAGGAAAACAGAGAAGAGGAAAAGTAGATACACACAGTATAACTAATACTTCCCCCCCATTTTCAAATAGACACTAACAATACGATATAAGTGAAACATTTCGTTATACAAAACAGCAAAGTAACTGAATGTAGAAGGACAATAACAGCCAATGGGAATGAAACCCATGACCGTCCACTACTCCTATGAAAGAGTGTGAGGAGCACTGTAAATGGGACTGTGAACCATAGTGTGAAAGCCCATGAAGGGACAACCCCCATGCCGAGGTCACATGTAGTGCAGAGAAGAAATGGGTCTAATACCCATAAGACGCATCCTGAGTGAGGGTAGCAAAGTAAATGTAAATGGGAATGTAACCCATAGGACGGTACCCGGTGTAAGGGTACCTGTGTAAAAGTAGATGGGAACGTGACCCATGCTACGGTGCCCCGTGTAAGGGTGAGAACCGCGTGTAGCCCATGTAGGCAAGAATATGTTGGCAAATGGGGCTAGTACCCATTCCCAGACAAGAGTATATGGGCAAATGGGGCTAGTACCCATTCCCATCCCTGTGTAGGGAAACATAAAGTGTAAATAAGTACACAAGAGACAAAACTGCACAATGAGCCCCTGTAGGTGAATGCTCTTTTCCAAGAACAAAAAATAATGGACTGAATAAATCCCCCCGAACAATACCATACAGGATATGAAGGGAAAAAGTAATGTGTAATATATCAATGGGGGGAGGGAAAAAGAAGCAGAGGTCCATTCGGCTTCCAGAAGTTAGTACAAAGATATCAAGGTGGGGGAATGGACCACTTGTCCTGTGTACCAGGGTCTTTCAATTTGCGTGGTTGGGCATCCTTAAAAAACCCTCATATACGTACACTGGCGTTGGGCGGTATATCTTGATTCTCCGCCGTAGTGTATCGTGATAGCATGATCATTGGGCTTTTTATTGTCCAAATGCTAACCTCCCCATGGAGGCAGACCAACTGGTGGTACAGTAGTGGTCAGGAATAATGGAACGAGGGCGTGCTCGTGCTCTGTGAACTGTGATGTTAAAATTCCTAAAGCCAAGTCCCGTGTCCTTTATTCTTGGGGTTCTTGACAAAGGGAAATTAAAAATAGTGTCCGTGCATATGAATAAACTTGATTATTAGTTTGATGCACTGGTATGTATCTAGTGTTATCTGGTCAACATGTTTCAGCCCCATGCAAGGTCTAGAGGCTTTCGTCAGGACCGGAAGGTGAGATGGAGGGCTTAATTGGGCTCTCCACTATTTTCTGTGGGTGGGGAGTAGTACTCACCACCATCGATTTAAGGAAAACAGACCGTTTCTATCCGTTCCTGTAAAGACAATCAAGGATTAAATGACAGCCTAGCGTGATATTTTACAATGCTAAAACGATATTCTCGTGCTTTAAGCCCTGTTAACATCAATATTTCTAATTAAAGGACTGCGTTGCTGTCGCGCCTTCTTTCATTACAGGGTGCATGCTTTATTAAAAAGGGACTAACTACAAAAAGGTTTTAGTGAATGCTATCTCGGTTCTCTTACTAGTGTGATTATTAATTAGATTAGAAAAAGGGTCGCTTAGGTGATGCGGTTATTCTATCCTTGTTGTTATCATAGCTACTCGTTTCCCTATGAGGGAGCGAGCCGTCGTTGTGAATTAATAAGTTTAGTGTATAGAGTCTCAAAATGCGATTGTATGTCTGGTTAATGGTAACAAACAAGAGGTTCATTGCATGGTGAGCGTAAAGTTATGTGAACTGACGGCGTTTCCGTCTGTTGATTCAGCGTTACGGAGCCAAAGGTCAGAAGCAAACTGTCTGAGTCAAATACCTTTCAAAGCAAGTTGGACATCTTCATTCAGGGTGTCAGTCAGTTAGGTGAGCGCCAATTGCTGCATGAAATGGGAAAATATAAGGTTACTTATCTCACAGGTTGACGCGGTGTAGAGAGCTCGCCTCGCCGTCGCTTACCGGCTACTCTGGCAGAATAGCTTGTTCACAGTTATTATAATGAGCATTTTTTAGTCTCTTGTATACCGTGGTTGCTCAGGTTAGTGTTTGGGGGTTGCCGAGAGACTTATTCGTATAGAGAACATAACAGAGTATACTCAATCGGATGGGTATTTCTGCAGTTAGGTTCTCTTTCTTACTCTGGGTGATGGTAATGTCTGAGATTCATGATGAGTCTCAACTTGGAATTTCCAGTATATGGGGATCACTTTTACAGTATTTCATCTCTTACGGGCTCTTTTCTGGCATCTTTTTATGATCTTTGTGGGGTAGTCTCTCTTCCTGAGCTGAACTTCTAGACCTCTTGCTTGTTCTTTATAGTCATCTAGGTTACTGCAGTTACGTTTTAAACGTAAGAATTGACTATAAGGTAGATTGTCTCGGAGGGGTCGGGGGTGGAAACTGTTGTACGCTGAGCAACCACGGTATACAAGAGACTAAAAAATGCTCATTGAGATAACTGTGCACACGGCGGAATATATCCGGCGAAAGGGAAGTATCACAAACGAAACCATCTGCCACCTATATCTCTGTCCTTTGGGCGCAATTCAAGATGCGAGAATACGATTGAGATTTTCTTCTTCACAAAACCGATATGCCAACCATCGGTGCCCTCCAGAGGCCAACCAAGACCGACTAGTCCTACTTCAATTTCAATAGAACCGGTCTTTGAAAAACGAGCCCAACCGGGAGCACGTTAATCCAGGGGAACGTCAGAGTCAGAACAAGCTATTCTGCCAGAGTAGCCGGTAAGCGACGGCGAGGCGAGCTCTCTACACCGCGTCAACCTGTGAGATAAGTAACCTTATATTTTCCCATTTCATGCAGCAATTGGCGCTCACCTAACTGACTGACACCCTGAATGAAGATGTCCAACTTGCTTTGAAAGGTATTTGACTCAGACAGTTTGCTTCTGACCTTTGGCTCCGTAACGCTGAATCAACAGACGGAAACGCCGTCAGTTCACATAACTTTACGCTCACCATGCAATGAACCTCTTGTTTGTTACCATTAACCAGACATACAATCGCATTTTGAGACTCTATACACTAAACTTATTAATTCACAACGACGGCTCGCTCCCTCATAGGGAAACGAGTAGCTATGATAACAACAAGGATAGAATAACCGCATCACCTAAGCGACCCTTTTTCTAATCTAATTAATAATCACACTAGTAAGAGAACCGAGATAGCATTCACTAAAACCTTTTTGTAGTTAGTCCCTTTTTAATAAAGCATGCACCCTGTAATGAAAGAAGGCGCGACAGCAACGCAGTCCTTTAATTAGAAATATTGATGTTAACAGGGCTTAAAGCACGAGAATATCGTTTTAGCATTGTAAAATATCACGCTAGGCTGTCATTTAATCCTTGATTGTCTTTACAGGAACGGATAGAAACGGTCTGTTTTCCTTAAATCGATGGTGGTGAGTACTACTCCCCACCCACAGAAAATAGTGGAGAGCCCAATTAAGCCCTCCATCTCACCTTCCGGTCCTGACGAAAGCCTCTAGACCTTGCATGGGGCTGAAACATGTTGACCAGATAACACTAGATACATACCAGTGCATCAAACTAATAATCAAGTTTATTCATATGCACGGACACTATTTTTAATTTCCCTTTGTCAAGAACCCCAAGAATAAAGGACACGGGACTTGGCTTTAGGAATTTTAACATCACAGTTCACAGAGCACGAGCACGCCCTCGTTCCATTATTCCTGACCACTACTGTACCACCAGTTGGTCTGCCTCCATGGGGAGGTTAGCATTTGGACAATAAAAAGCCCAATGATCATGCTATCACGATACACTACGGCGGAGAATCAAGATATACCGCCCAACGCCAGTGTACGTATATGAGGGTTTTTTAAGGATGCCCAACCACGCAAATTGAAAGACCCTGGTACACAGGACAAGTGGTCCATTCCCCCACCTTGGGAAAAAGTAATGCCATAATGTAAAACACTACAATCAAAAACATGCATGCATGTGGGGAAAAAACACATAAAACTATCATTTGTGGACAGTAAGCCTTATTAATGTGCATGTCACCATAATGAAATTCAAAGTGAGCAAAATTTGCCTGTAGGGAATGCGCCACAGATATGACAAACTGAATGAAATCACCTCACGCCACAAGTTAGTAATATTTAAATGTTCCTCAGATGAGCCCGGACCCACAGTAAACAAGGTGACAACAATGTGGTTTAAATATAAAGATAACGAAATGCGGCTGATACATGGCACTATATCCAGATTGGAAAAGCGGGAGAAACCAAGTCCACTGTAATCCCAGTAGATGCAAATCCAAAAATGGCGGAACACACGAAATGCCGTGCAGGATGGCTCCCGTCGCGCTTGTGCGCCCAACTGTGTCCATGAGCATTCAGGCATAGCGATGAGGCTGACGTAATAAAGGATCTACGAAGAGACACGCACGGCAGCCAGCTTGAGGTAAAGTGAGTGCGCACATTATTTAAACTGTCAAACTAACGGTTATAATGGCACATCAGTAGTAGAAGTGCCGTCATAACTTACCACACAGTGAAGATTACCCAAACAACACGCTCCAGCTGGCAATAAAGAGACCACTGAGCACGTAGAAAATGTAGGAAATGTCCAGTGACAGAAAGGCACTCTACGAAGAGAAACTGATGCCTGAGCTAGATGAGATACACCACGAAAGTCAGTCACAGAAAACCTTCGGTGACAAGAACAATTTCTGTAAGCATGACACACAACTCACCAACACTGCTCCCTCAGCATAACGTAAGCATGGAATAAGGTGCCCGAAAATTTCTTGAAATGCCAAGTTAGAAAGTCAGTCACGTATTTGCCCAGGGAGACTGGCATGATCAAAACTGCTCGTAGAACCTATATTTCTGGCAAGAAGTAGAATTGATGAAACTCAGAGGTGGTGTAGCGACATGGAAACACCCAAACTCGTGTTACCTCAGCATTGTAGATGACATCCATCTCAGTAAGAGGCAGCAGCTGTGGGGAACCACAGAGGCTAAGCAGTAAGTAAGCAGCAAACACTGTGTTGTAGACAGGAAACATTTGCGCTGGGTCACATGGTGTAGAAGCTTGATGGGGAAAAACATACTTTCCAACAATGTTGATAAGCAGAAGGAGAATGGGCTATTAGTTGAATCAGTGGAATCAATAGTAAGATTCAAAGTCCAAAATGGGTAGCGTAGATGTGCACAAGGTCACACAGCGTAGGCAGAAGAATGACTCCAGCACATGCCGCTTGTAATGGTAAAAATCATGTTCGTGGAGTGTGTGCCACAGAGTGCATCAGCGTGATAGAGATTAATGTTTTTCCATTAAAGTAGAAGTGGAAAAAGGCACAAAGTGTAGTTGTTTCACCTTAGTCCAAAAAGCGTAAAGCAGATGAGCACAGCACGCCTGGGCTAGGGCTGGCCGATGGTGAGGCCACTGGTGGGGTTGTAGGGCATAGTGCTTCATCCTACCTGTGTAGTCTTCTTTTCTTTTCTTTTGATGGTAGTTTCAAGGAATGCACACAGTCCAAAGACACCACAGAAAAGGACCACCCAATGTGCGCAGGACCACCACTACCTCCCGCCGACTTCTGAGGGAGAGCGGCTATTTTCTGCTCAAGCTCACCGAGGAACGGACGCTGGGATATGCAGAGGCTGTGACAGAAAAACCTGCCAAAGCAAGCAGACACTGCACAAGGAAGAACCGACAGGTAACACACTGCAGTTGCCACTGGTGAAGGCCACTCACGAACTGTGACACTCAGCAACAGTTCATAATGGAGATGAAAACGGAGAAGAGGGGCACTAGGGCAGCACCTCACAGCAGAGCACGTAGGATCCACGATGGTCTTGAAATAAACTCAGGAGACTTCTGCGACCTTAGTCAAGGAACTTTGGAAAGCCCCAACTCTGCGTCCTTACAGGCACTGAACCGAGGAATAATCCATCCGAAATGCAGAAAGGAGAGAGCACTGAAAGGAGAGATGACAGGAATGGCCCCCTTCACCAACACGTCGCCAGTGTTATAAAGAAGACACTCTGAAGCAGGTAAGTTCAAGCGTCTTTATTCTGTCATCCACTCTCCGCAACTGACAGCCTGTCGAACATTCCATGGTGAACTCTGGAGGAACGTTCCAAGAGGGAGGAGGGGGCGGGGGAGAGAGAGGAAGCTACCACTAGGGAAAGAAAAGAGAAGAACACCACAGAGGAAAGTACCAGGGGAAAAAGAGAGAGATTACAACAGTAACCTTTAATTGCTCAAAAGACTGCTGACATTTAGGCGTCCAAGGTAAAGGTTCATGCACATCTTTTGTGGTTAATGTTAGCAAAGGCTTTGTTAGTAACCAATAGTTAGGGATCCAGTGGCGACAATATGAAGTAATGCCCATAAAAGCGTGCACATCCTTTTAAGTTTGAGGGAAAGGGATTTTAACAATGGTACTGATGCGCTCAGGAGTCAATCTCCGACCCTCCTTCGACAGTAGGTGAACTAAGTAGGTGACCTCCAGTTGACAATATTGAAATTTGGAAAAGGACACTTTATGTCCGTGGTGTGCCAAATGCAGCAATAATTTAACTGTACTGTCTTCGCAACCCTTTTCAGTGTCAGCAGCAATGAGAAGTTTGTCTACATATTGGAGCAATGCATTACCTGAGGGAAGCGTGAGAGAGTCCAATTGGGCTTTTAGGGCTTGACTGTATATACTAGGGCTCTCAGTATAGCCCTGAGGAGCGGGACAGAATCTAAAGCTTCTGCCAGCTAATGTAAAAACGAACAAGTACCTGCTGTCTGGATGATTCGGAATACTGAAGAATGCATTTTTCAAATCAATGACAGAAAAGAATCTAGCAGAGGAAGGAATCGTAATTAGAAGAGCAGTAATGACGGGGACCACCAGGAAATGAGGAACCACTATTTTATTAATTTCGCGCAAGTCAATCACAAAACGATAAACATCAGGATGATCATCAGAGGAGCCCGAGGTGCCCTCTTCAGAATGGGAAGAATAGGGCTAGTACACACATTTGCAGTTGTCTCTTCGACAACCACTGACTTAATCAAGTCCAGTATAATTTGCAACAAGGCTCGCTCTCCTGCTTGCGGTATTTTGTACTGAGTTATACGGGGCAAAATGGCATTGTCCTTAAGTTTGATAGAAACTGGGGATATCTGTAACAGTCCTACATCCGTGTCACCTGTTGCCCACAACGTGGGTGGCACATCTTTAAATTCATCAGGGAGGGGCGCATCTTTGGACAGACACTCGGGCCCACTGTCATGTAAACACCTTCTGGGGAACAATAAAGGGTAGCATGCAACTTCTTTAATAAATCTAAGCCCATCAAATTTTCTACACAATTAGATGTCATTAAAAATGGCGAATCCACAGTAAAAGGACCTAGAGTCAGTGTAAGAGGTTTGGAAATGGGGCTTACAACCGGTACATCAGAAAATCCTACCGAAACATTATTATGGCCAGATAGAGCTGGACCGGGGACCAGTGAATGAGAAATTGAGCTATTCATTGCACCTGTATCCACCAAAAATTCCTTAGCTGGGTGGCTTCAAACCCAACGCTAATGGCGGCGTCTTAGAGGAGCTACAGCTCTCGGGTCCCTGAAACCCGTAATATCAGCCTATCAGGCCGACCAAGAAGCAACGAAACTGTCTGTACGTTAAATCGGAGAGCCGAGGGCTTGAGTTCGTTGCCAAAATTGGACTAGTGGCGGTGTTGGAGGGACCCCGGCCCGGGAGATAGATCGGAGGCCGCTGCACGGCAAGGAGAGAACTGGGCACGACCGTAGCTAAAGAGACGGGCCAGAAAGAACAGGTGAGACGGCGCTGCACCGCTGTGCGTAGCCGGAGGCTAAAGCGAGAGAGGCGGGTGGTCCCCCCCGGTGGGGAGGTGCCACACCACAGCAGGAACATAGCAGACGGAGAGGGGGATAGGAAGGCCTCGTAGCAGTGGACGGGACTCGGCTCCTCCCCCCGCCCTTCACCCAGCGGGGCCGACGCACAGTTGGATCGACAGCCCAGCGGACGTGTGCATTGGGAGCCTGCAGTGCTGGACGGCACCCCATAGTGGTAAATGGTGGTGAAAAGTGGTGACCGGTGAGGGATCGTATGCTCACTAGAAACATCTGGAGGAACGGGGTGCAGTCTGACACACCGGTGAGACATTGCTTGCTCTCTGTGGGCCATTGGCGTGGGGGGCGAGACCAAGGAGGCTGCAAGAGGAGCACAAACAGTGTGTGGTGGCCCTGAGCATAATCCGTAGTGTTGGGATCGGCCCTACCCCGTCGCCATATCCTGTGGGCCCACCACAGGGGGAACTGTAGGTGCCAGACCAATCCTGTCAAGCAGGTGGCGAGGTACGTGGGGCCGAACATGACCAAATAATGAGCAGGTGGGCCCATGTACGAGGGAGAAACCACATGGATACCAGAGGGTAAATAGCATGAACACGAAGACCGGATAGGGTCAGGGAAACGTCGATGACTCGAGCCGGGGGCGTGTAACAGAGGCCACCCAGGCGGGCTAGAAAACTACAAGGCAGCGAGACAGCGGGCACGCGGGCACTCCTGCGAGGCGAAGAATAAGAGGATCCTGACAGTACGGGACATATAGTAAGTAGCCCACCCAGATCGCAAGAGACAAGACCTGGAATAGCAAACTAGACCCAAGGGGGGGATGTGTTGAACACGGACGCAGGTTCCCCAGAGAAAGAGGAAACAGGACCACAGCTCCTACAACAGAGGATGAGGTAGGGAATGGGAGCCCTCAAAATCCCCCATACTGGCATCAAGATACCAAGGTAAACACCGAAATGAAGCCAGAGGGACAAGAAGGGGCGCAGACATGCAAACTGGACAAATATGCTGTACCGATCAAGGCTGTGCCTTCCCAGGGTCACCATCAGGATGAACAGACGGAACCCTTATTGAGCGCGATCATGGCGGCCATTGCGGACCTTAAGGGTACGATCAACCCTAAAATAGATGCTGTAACGGTGGATGTTAATCTCCTGAGAGCTGACCTAAGGAAAATGTTGGATAAAGTAGCTGCTACCGAACAAGAGGTGACCTAACTACAGACCAGCACAAAGAGTTTGGAGGAACAGGTTCAGGCCCTCACAGAGCAGCAGGACGCCATGGCAGCAATGCTGGAGGACCAAGAAGGGCGGGCGCGCAGAAACAATATAAGAGTGGTGGGGGTGCCGGAAGGTATGGAGGGACTCAATGTTGACCTCTTTCTGGGAAATTTGATCCTGAACCATCTAAAACTGAAGCATCTTTCCAACTATTTTACTATTGAACGCGCACATAGGGCGTCCATTGCTAGGCCCAAACCAGGCGCTCTGCCAAGGACAATCATTGCTAGGATTCTCAGTTTTCAGGATAGTGATGCCCTCCTACAGATGGCACGTCAACATGGGGACCTGAGCCATGGAAATGCTGTGATTCGATTTTTCCCCGACTTCACACTAAATGTACAACGACAAAGGCGTGAATTTGAAACTGTGAAAAAGAAACTACGGTCCGAAGAACTCAGGTACTCTCTGATGTTTCCGGCAAAGTTGAGAGTCGAGGCTGAAGGGAAAATGTGGTTCTTCAGCTCCCCAGAAGAGACCGGGGAGTGGCTGGAGGGATGGCGCAACGTAGGTTCAAACTCTCAATGAGGGAGATGGCGAGAACAGCAAAGGATGACGGGGGACATTAATGAATGAGAGAAAAGGGAACGCTGCTTAGCTCAAGAGGGAAGGAAGGTCTGGAATATGAGACTTCGGCGAGATGTCATGTCATGGACTGTGACGATCAGGTCGTGTTGCATGGGTGACTGGTGGGGAGGGGGGAGGAGTTAAGACTATGAACTCTCTAATATAGAGACACTCGGCACAGTTCTAAATCATTAGTGTTGCTACAGGACTAAAACAAACATCCTATTGTGGGGAGGGGGTGGGATCCCGGGGAGGGGGCTACCATAGCTCGGCACTTACCAACCCTATTTTAGTTATTTGTTTCGGGGCGACAGGCACTCTGTGAGTTAGGGTGGTAGGATTTGCTACACCCACCAGCAGGGCAGCAGGGAGGGGTTTGTTCTATTTGGGGAATGTTATGTTTAGTATGTTTTTATTGTTTTATTGCTAGTTCTTTAAAATTGCAAAGTCAGTGTAGCAGGTTGATACAGCTTGATAAAAATGTGATGGGAAACAACACAGGGATGGCATCTGATGGGATGGTGACACCACAGGGAAAGAGACAGAACGCAACAGGGAGGCACGGGGAGGGGCAACAAGGGGCTACCAGTCTTAAAATCATGTTGTGGAATGTGAATGGTCTGGGGAGTCGTATTAAATGCAGTATAGTGTTACAATAGCTACATCGACACTCCCCGGATGTTGTGTTACTACAGGAAACACATCTAAAAGGCCATAGATACCGAGCATTAGATAGATATCGATACAATTTGGTCGCCCATGCTGGTTACACAACTGGATCAAGAGGAGTGGGAATACTGGTCAAGACGGGTCTTCCATTAGTAGCAGACAAGATCTGGCATGATCCCCTGGGAAGGTCGGTGGCCCTTGCAGGGAAATGGGAAGGACAGGCTATCAATATTACCTCAAGTTACATTCCACCGGCTGTGCGGTCGGAGGCATTCACAGCGCTGGGGACCTTGCTGGTCATTCTTCCATCTGGACTACTGGTGCTGAGTGGCGACATGAACTCTACTATTGACCCGGGGCTAGATAGGGAAACCGTATCAACTAGAGAGAGAGGGGTGGAGCCGCTTAGCGCGTTTGTTGAAGATGTAGGCCTGACAGATCTCTGGCGGTTGCATAACCCAGGTACTCACCAGAACACCTTCTATTCAGCAGCCCACTGTAGTTACTTGTGGCTAGACCACATACTGACACACTGAGGTGGGGAAAGCGTGGTTTTCTAACGCACAAATTTGTCCATCAAGGTATCTCGGACCACTCTCCGGTGGAGGTAATGGTGAGGGGACCAACAGGGACACACACTCTACCACCCAGGCTGAATTCATGGTTCTTTAAGAATAAGGAAAATACGCAAAAATTCAGGGAACGGGCACAACTGTACTTCCAGGGAAATGAGAGGATGGTTGAGGCGGCCTGTACTCTGTGGGAAGCATTTAAACCAGTTATGAGGGGCCATGTCGGGGAGCATGGCTGACTGCCGAACATGGCGGCCGCCTTTTAACTAAGCTCCGGACCCGGGCTCAAAGATCCTGAAACTTCATTGCCACACATCGCACAGAGGGGTCCCTTGCAGTGTGTCCTGGTGGAGCAAGGCGGGGCCGATGATCGGAACTGGTTTTCAGCCAGCTGCCACCCACAATTCGCAACTAACACAGTCCGGAGCCCGTACGCAGGCCGAGAGGGAAAGGCGGGCCCGGAGCCATGAGCTCGCTGTGCTGAACGGCGAAAGATCCTGAATACGGGCCCGATGCGGAGGAGGTCCTGTGTGAGCTTCCCACCAATTGAGGGGGACAGTCCCGGCAGCTTGGAACCCTGCGGAGCAGACCAGGCCAAGGCGGTGAGTGTGACCGCGCCCCAGGGGTAGGCCCCGGGGTTGGAACCACACGGGGCCCGAGGACGCTGTTAGGCCTGCGACTGGTGCCCCGGAAGGGGAATTGGAACATAGAAGGGCCCGATCACGCGATTGAGAACAGTACAACCGTAGGGGCACAGAGAACTGTTGGTGACATGAGGGGTGAAGAGCGGGGACAAAAATAAATACGGACGACGCCGGAGGGTGCCGATACTGCGTCATTAATCCCAGCGGTGGGCCTGATCAACGGAAGAGAGGCAGTCTGAATGTGTGGTGGGCAGGGAGCCCCTGTCGAGACTGAGTAGGAGGAGTGCAATACACAAGACCCGACATAGGTGCCTGAAATCGGGAGAGTGGGCCTTCTACATGCCCGGCTGCCCCCCATTAGCACCGTCTCTGAGTCATAGAGGTCATTGCGGGCTGGGAAGTCCTGGAAAAGACGTCTGCGAGACAGCCCCAGCAGACCCTGACAGCCTGTAGTGTACCCCGGGCAAATTGTACTGCTGAGCAGGGCGCCACAGAAAACGATAGGCTCTGCAACGCCCGCATCTTCAGTGCGCCATAGATCGAGCCGATCCCAGCACCAAGTGTCTGCCCTGTATGAGCACAATAACCAGCTGTGTCCCCCCTCCGCGTGGCTGTGACGAACGCTGGTAGGACCGCCGCTGGGGATCTGGTGCTGTGACACACTGGACCTGCCGCCCCCCACAATACAGTGAGGCAGCTCATCGCTTAGCCCGCACGACCAGGACGGCGGTGATGGGCCGCAATAAAGGAAAGCAGCAGGATGCTGGCCCCAGTGCTGACCCCACAATGGAGCAAGCGGAGTTTGGCGAAACATCACAGTTGCCCAGCTGTATACCACCTACAAATGAAGGAGAGCCCATGGATAAACTGGATCTTTTTCTTCAGGAGGTATGGGACTCCAGAAAATTGGCTCCCTCACGACCGGTTTCAAGCTGCTCAAAGCGGATCATGCCAAGCTAGCGGATAAGGTGAAGGATAACACCAAGGTATTGGAAGAACTGTCTCAACAACAAGCCCAGAACACGACCCACATACAACAGCTCCAGAAACAAGTAAATACCCTGATAGACCGAGTTGAAGATGCGGAAGGGAGAGCGAGAAGGAATAACGTACGCGTCATTGGGCTGCCTGAACGATGTGAAGGGATGGATTCGGCCCGATATATGGAGCAGTGGTTCTGCGAACATGTCACATCAGAGGGCCTCTCTGCTCAGTACTGTGTGGAACGAGCGCATAGGATACCCACTGGTCAGCTTAAACCGGGTGCTCCCCCTCGGCCCCTTATCGTCCGACTGTTAAATTATAGGGACCGAGACACGTTATTACAAAAAGCACGGGAGCTGACTCAGATAAACTTTGAGAATAGCGGAATATCGCTATATCCGGATTACACACTCATGGTGCAGAGACAGCGCTCCTCCTTCCTGGCTGTTAAAAAGAAACTGAGAGAACTGACTCTAAACTATGCACTACTCTTCCCGGCCTGACTGAAAATTATTCATGACCGCAAAAAAAATTTTTTCGAGAGCCCAGGAGATGAAGAGGAATGGCTGGAGGTGACGGAACCTACAGCGAGTGGGGATAACGCCTCCCAGAGCACACAGCATAGCTCCAATCGAATGGAACCAACAGGCACCCGCCGGAGCAGACGGACACGCAGGAACTCTCGATGGACCACCCGACGTCACAGCAAAAGCAGCAGAGTAAGAAGCAGGCGCTCATAGCAGCTGCTACATTTCGACAGACTACACTAATCGAGGACTCAGCCTCCTTCGAGGACAACTTGAACAGGTCGGACTCTGAGGGCAGTGTGGCCCGGTTTCCCACCGTGACCCCACAAATGGCAGATGGATTGTTTGGCTGACTACCGTAAGACACTGCTGCTTAAGGACCTACCGCTGACACTGATATCGTATCCTTTTGCTAAAATATGTTGCGGCAATGTGTGTGTACATTTTTTCCCAAGCCCGGGGTTCCATTCTGACGGAGCTCTATAGTACATTGGAGTGCGGTCTGCAACCCATGGATGGCGTTGGCGATGTCCCCCAATCTGCAAATGCCACTGTTGTACAGGGCATAGTTTTATTTGCCATGGTTAGTTGCATGGTCCGGTATAGTTCCTTGACCAGACCGAGTATTGGGAGTTTTGGGGAGGGATAAAGTCCTATTCATTTGATTACTATGAGGCGGCTTATCACTAGCACATCTACGGCACGGTCTGTCCTAGAGCCAAACTTAGTATTACAATGCATACACTCAGCAAGTATAACCTAATAACGTGGAACGTTAGAGGATTGGGCTCTGTGCAGAAGCGTCAGAGAATACACGCTCAATTGCTGCGTCGTAAAGCACAAATAGCGTACTTACAAGAATCCCACATGTTGGAACAGGAGGCAGTGAAGCTTCGTAAGAAATGGAGGGGACAGGTTTTCTCTACTAGCTACTCTGGATATCCGCGTGGTGTCACCATATGGATCAGGCATGGAGTGCCTTTTAAATCCTTAGAACAAAGAGTTGATAAACAGGGACGCTATATTTTTATACGAGGGCCACTTGACGGTCAGCAAGTAGTGTTGGGTAGCACTTATGCGCCGAATATTGAACAAGAAAGTTTTTTAATTACCCTGAACCTAGCATTAGCAGGCTGGGAGATGCATCCCTGGACTACAGGAGGGTATTGTAACACCATCATGGATATTGCATTAGACAGGTCCCATCCCCCTCTTAATGGTGCAGGCGTGATTAAGCAGGCGAAGGCACTTTGCAGTTGGGCGGAGGGTTGGGCTCTCTGCGATGTGTGAAGAATGCGACACCCAACACATAGATAATACTCGTCCTACTCCCCGGTCCATATGCTACATACAAGAATTGATAGAATATATTGCTCAAACACAACTGCGATGCAGGTCACGCACGCTACATATCTAGCCAAAACCTTTTTGGACCATAACCCACTAGAGATAGCAGTCACATGGGGCAGGATACCTACTCCGGTACCTACTTGGAGACTTTGGCCGCAGTTGCTAGAAGACACAGTGTTACGTACCGCATTGGCCGGCACTATTCTGTATTTTTTTGCGGAAAATAGTAATACAGCTTTAAATGGTTTAATTGAATGGGACTCCTTTAAGGCGGTCATACGCGGTAGGGCTATCAGTGTGATAGTGGGAGCTAGGCAGGAAGTTCAAAACTCCCTTACAGAAACAGAACGCAAGATGGATAGATTGGAACAGGAAGCTGCACATGACGGGGAGAAACAGGCACCACTCCAGGAAGTCCGCATCCAACACGCAGAATTGTTAGAGTATCTTTGAATTATAGACCACTAATGGTAGACACAAAGGTGTCATTCTGAGGCGGACAAATCAGGGGCATTGTTAGCTAAAATACTATGTGACGATTCCCCTGCCATTGTAATTAACTAAATCACTACCCTGGCAGATGTTAAAGCATATACCCAAAACGACATTAATGCGGCATTTTGCCAATACTATACTACATTGTACAGCAAACCTACAGACAGGGAGGACACGCGAATAGACGACTTCTTACACACATTGCCATACCCACAACTGACTGCAGCAGCCCTGAAAGACCTGTCAGGCCAAGGTTACCAAGGCTGAAATCAAGATAGCAATTAAAGGGCTCCCTCTCCTGCCCAGCCTAGAGCTCTTATACAACACGGCGACGGCGGAGGGAAAACTGCCACCCTCCACGGCACAGGCATTTGTGGTCTCTCTCCCGAAACCGGGGAGAGATCCCGTTGGCATGGCAAGCTACCGCCCACTATCGTTGCTAGCAACGGAATACAAAATACTTAGTAAGGTACTGGCGAATAGGCTCTTGCCCCTCCTGAATAAACTGATACACATAGACCAAACTGGCTTTTTGCCGGCCAGGAGCACGTCTTTGAATACCAGGAGACTACACTATCTCATGGCGGCCGCCCCAGCACGTTATACTCATGCGGGCTGTACATCGCTGGATCTACGACAAGCGTTTGATACGCTAAACTGGGAATACATGTTCAAGGTAATGGTGAAATTTGGGCTGCCGGATGACTATATCAAATGGCTCCGCCTGCTGTATGATGCCTCCACTGCTCGTGTCCGTACCGGAGGTCATATATCAGCTGCATATCCGATATTTAGAGGGATGAGGCAAGGATGCCCACTCTCACCACTCCTGTTTATATTGACATTGGAACCCTTGGCTCTCAAGCTGCGTGTAGACGCACAGGAGATGGGTATTCCGATCAGGCCCACCATGCATCTCTTCTCTGCTTACGCGGACGACATTATTCTTTACATTAGAGACCTTCTGTCGGATTTAGCCCCTCTGTCTGAACTATTTGCCATGTTTGAACACATATCGGGCCTGACTATTAACCCAACGAAATCACACGCCTTTTTCTTCTGTGAGCATGCCTCACCCACGGATATCTTATTTGGGCCCACAGTACTACATGTGGCTCCGCACACGTTTAAATATCTGGGTATTCATGTATATTGGACACCCACCGATATGTTGGAAGGCAACGTCAATAGAGCAATCAGAGCCCTACGCACTAGTATTGCCTTTTAGATCACTCTACCGTTATCGGTAATGAGACGAGTGGCCATAACGAAAATGGTGGTCCACCCACAATTGATTTATTATTTTACTAACCTACCGGTGCTACTCCCACAGAACACTCTTAAACTCTTAAATACTATGCTTATTGACCTCATCTGGGGGCCCGGCAGATGGAGGATAAGCCTCAAAAAGCTCCAGCTTGGTACGGATAGAGGAGGCCTGGGAGTGCCCGACCTCAGAGCATACTACTATGCCTGTCAATTACAGTGGCTTTTCTTTTGGACGGCCGGGCGTAATTTACAAGAAATAGGATACACCAAGTGAGATATCACAAGAGGGGCCTTGCATTCACTGTTATTACAGCGCTGCAAACTCCCCCAGCATCTTCCTCCTCTGCTAAACACGGCGCTACAGTGTTGGAAAGCGGCACTATACTACACATGCCCACACCCTGCCTACGCAGGTAAAATCCCCGTATTGGGAATACCACTGGCGACTGGACGAATAACGAAGCGTACTATCGCTCCCTGGCTAGATGTAGGGGTTAGCATGGTGTCGGACTTGTTCTGCGATGGACAGCTACTGGATTATAATAACTTTGTTAGAGAGACAGGGGTGCCAGACCACTTGTATATATTGCATGCGGCAATAGTACAATATGTAAAAACACATTGGGCCCCACACCGGCAGGAACCTTCTACGCACAAATTGGTCAAAGCACTTTATTATATGGGCAATGGTAGGCACTTAATTAAATGGTTGTATGTAGGGATCCGTGCCCACACGGGGATAGCCCTTGATACGTTACGTAACACATGGTCGGATGACATAGGGCGGGCTCTAGAAGACAAAGAATGGGAGAAAATTATAGAACACCCTAAGAAACTAACACGAAATGCAAAATTCAAATACATCCAAACCATGATACTTCACAGGGCTTATCTAACCCCCCATAGACTGGACAAAATGTTCCCGCAAATGCAACACCACTGCCCAAGATGTCACTGGGAGGGAGCCGATCTAGCTCACATGGTGTGGTCCTGCCCACATCTAAGGGGGTTCTGGGACTCTGTCAGACGATATACACATGCACCCACACAAAGGGACATAACCAATACCATAGAAGAATGCATCCTGGGCCTTCATAAATCCTCCTCTAAACACAAAGCACAATATAGATTTGTGAACCTGTCGCTGATCCTAGCAATAAGGGCCATCACCATGCGGTGGAAATCCAAGAAACCACCCTCTGCACACACGTGGCAAAGTGAACTGATTCGCTGGGGTAGTGCAGAAAGCGCAGCCATACGACGGGAGGAGGCCAAGGGACTACGTATAACCCCGATAACACTGGAGTTGGATGTCATGCTAGAAACCCTTTAAGCGCTAGAATTAGACTTTGTAGACACCCACAACGGCTCGCAATAAAGAGTGTAGAACTCCAAACCCACCACGAACGGGACAATCATAGATGCAAGAAAACGATCCATTCAACAGGTGTTGTTGTCAATGGAATTCAACTGTAGATATGCTGTTGTTTCTTATAGTGCTGTTGTCTGCCAAGCCACAGACAACAGGTGATCGCGGTCGCTTTTCTACAAAGATAAACGGACTGGAGGGAGGGGGGAGGGGAGATAAGTTGGGGATCTTTTGTTTTATTGCAGACAAAGAGGTGGCGGGATGAGTTCACATACCTGGATTGGAGGTTGTGCATATTTGTAAATTGATAAGCGGCATTTACCTATGACCTTGTGGATTATTTGTGATATGAGCAACATGTACGAATTGTCATTACCTGATTTCTTCTCTTCCAAACAGCAGAACTCACTGTAGTAATGATACTGACTGTACCACCCTGCATGGCTATTGTACTGCATTAGTCATAATATATTAAATGAAAATTACTAATAAAATGTGTTTAAAAAAAAATGAGGGGCCATGTCCAGGCCTGCATAGGAGGCAGTAACAAAGAAAAAAGACTGCAGTGGAACAGACTGGAGGCGACAGTAATGGAGATGGAGGCAAGCTTTCTGGAGGGTGGGAGAATTGTCGAGGAATTAGCGCACCGTTTAGAACTCAAGTTGTGGGAACTGCAAGACCTGGCAAATAATGCTGCAAGATCGGCAGTGCTGGCCACGCAGAGATGAGTATATGGCCTGAGAGATAAAGTCGTTCAGGACCCCAATTTGGGATGATCGCTAGACGAGGCACCGCCCGGTCAGACAGACGGGACAGCTGCGAGTACAAGACTCTCTCGTGCAGGGGTATGTGCTTAAGGACATGCTGCAACACAAACGGCTCATAATCTTTCATCACACTCCGCACATCCGCCACACTGTAAATGGGGTTATGAGCTCACGGAGCAGCCTGAGTGGCTACCATCTTTTTCTCTTCATCTCCCACATCAGATCGTATCAATATCCAGCCCAGTCGCACCCTAGCAGCCGCTCAGTCTCTGTACCCTTGTCCACGTACAGGCGTTCCGCTGCTCAGTAAAGTTGGGGAATGGAGGAACAGGGGAGGAGTAGTAACAGAAGTAGCAAGCACCAACGTCGCTGCTGGCTGCGTCGTAGGTGTGAGGGTTGGCGAGAGGGATGCTGAAACAATAGGCGTAGCAGGGACACTGGCAGTTATTGTAGCCGCAGGAGGCGAAGTCAAAGAAAGGGCAGGAGGTGCTGGGGCCGAACCAGCTTGCTCAATAGCAGAAGAAACAGAAACAACAGGGACATGAGGAACAGATGACTGTAGCGATGGCATGTCAGGGTATATTTTCTGCGGAGGTATGGAGGTGGAGGTCGAGTATCTAGAAATTCCTCCACAAATGTAATTTTCGTCTTTTTCTATTTTCTCTCTATCATGCGCTACAGCTTTCTGAGCCAATGTCTGCATTCTCCCTTTCCGGAACCCTTTCTCTGCTTTTATTAATCTCTGTTTAGCCTCTTTTTGCCATGTTCTAAGGGAATCAAACATGCCTACTCCTCGCAAACAATTACTCCTGTAGAAAATTAATTTTTTGTTCATCAAAAGTGCCCGTCAACGGCCACTGCAACTTCCCATTGTCCCTCGTATATTTGTGCCATAACGTACTAAACTTAATAAGGCCAAGGCCATGTTTCACGTACATGTCAAAACTTGGAGTGCCTTCTGGAGGCGCTGGCTGACTTTCTTCCAATCGAGCATCAGCAGAACAACAACGACAGCTCAAACAAAACACCTTACTAAAGCATGGCATTTTTCAAAAGAAAACATGTTCACCATTTATGCCGAGCAGATATTTGCAAATATCGGTCCTCAGACCTCATCAAATACAAATCAAAATGGTACCATGTTCATAAAGAACTCAAACAAATGCAAGCGCTCATCCAAAGACGGTCCTCAGACCGTGTCAAATGCAATTCAAAATTGCGCCATATCCACAAAGAACCAAAGCAAACTCACTTGGTGCAGACAGGTCAAACAAGTTTGTTCTCCACTGCTCACTCTTCGAACCAAACGGTCAGATCCAAGGGTTTCGCCATTCAGGACCCCAGTTCAGATGATCGCTAGACGAGGCACCGCCCGGTCAGACAGACGGAACAGCTGCAAGTACAAGACTCTCTCGTGCAGGGGTCCCCGGTCTGCCCGTCTGACCCGACGTGGCCCCGACCTCCTCACCCGTCCGCAGGCAAGGATGGGTCACCCTGATGGAGTCCCTGTTCGGGTGCCAAATGAAGGAAGTGACCCGATTAGGGCCTCCCGGGTCACTCGCGACCACCTCTCAGCCTTCCTCACAAATGAAGAGTAGGTCAGACAGTAGAGAATACAAACCAAAGGTATTTATTGAAAGTAAAATCGAGTGGAGTTCGGTCTGACCAGCCTCCTTAGATTGCTGCAGAGGGACTGGCTTCTACCAACAGGTTAACATGTAATGTTTATTTTCAGAACCACTAAAGACACACCCAGACTCAAAATTTCCAGTTGGTAGCTGGTGAACAATGGATATACAGAAGGATGAGTTGCAATCCCAGGACCGGGTACATGTTATCTCGGCGTCAAGGTTACTCTGCCTGCGCCTGCCGCTCTAAGGGTGGGAGCAGGCCTATCTAGTGAGAAAGGTATGCCATGACAAAAACAGTCTATTCATTAGCACAGCAAAGCTCAACCATGGGGAAATACAAGGAAAAAAATAATATAGCAGCTGCTTTCGCTGAGGCAGACATACAAGTGAGACAGAAATTAGATTCAACCATCACAAAGCACAGGTAGCAAATATAAAACACAACCAGTAACTACTGGCAAGATAATATACTTAGTAGAAACATATTATGCAAAAGCACATTTGGCATGAATCACTTTTAGAAGTGCATCGCAGTAACACTCCCCAGGCGCATACATCACCTCAAGTTTAACACATTATGCATCCTTGTAGAGCCTTGCGCTCTACCAATATCACCAAAATGACCCCTGGCCAACAGGCCTTCTCCGGGGCCCAAATGCCCTCTGTCCCGAAAGTCAGGACATTAGGCTGCCACCTGCAGCTGGATGCAGGCCCACCAGGCCAGCACCAGCAATGAGGGTAAGGGTGCGATCCACCCGGGTCTCTCAAGAGACCAGAAACAATGCCCCCAACGTTGCAGCTGCCCGCGCTTCTGCGGTGCAGCTGAGGAATCACCTTTGGCACTTCAGTGCCTCCTGAGCCCCCACTGGGACTCTTAAGAAAAAATTGCCCCACGTTGCAGCTGCACACGCTCTCGCGGTGCAGCTGTGTCCACAACTCTGCAACACTGTGCCTTTGCAGCCCCACTCCGGCACTGAAGCAAAATTGTACAAGAATGACTCCAGCACTGGCACCATGGTGCATCAGGGAGCGCCAACACTGCTCCGCTCTGCCCCACTCAGAGGGGCTTCTCCTGGTGCCTTCGTGGCACCTACCAATACCTCAAGCTCTGCCCCACTCACCGGGGCTTCTCCTGACTCCTCTGATGCTGCGGGGAAGGCACCGACAATGTGCCCCGACCGGACCCGTCTCCGTTCTCCACTTCCCTCGCGGATGGGCCAATGTGGAGTAGGCTCCCACAGGGATGCGGACTCTGCGGCGTCTCTCGGCCACGGCTCCTCCAGGCAAGACTCTGCCTGTCCTCCGGCCGGGAACTTCCTCTTCCGGGCCCGCCCTCAATCAGGCAGCTTGCCGATCTCAGCGGCGATTTCTCGGCTGCGAATTCCCGGCGGCTCTTCACCAATGCGGGGTGGACTCCCACTCTTCAAGGCTAGAAATTGCGGGGTGAGCTCCCACTAACAGGAGCACAAAAATGCAGGGTGGGCTCCTGCTTTCCTTTGGCAATGCGGGGGAATCCCCACATCAGGATCTCCCCCAGACACTTCGCAGCCCAGCACTGTCAATTAAAACAAAACGCTCCCCTCGTCCATGAGCATAAGGTGGACAGTGCAGCGCCCACGAGGTGCTTGAACCCCAGAGTTTCCAGGGCAAAGGTTGGCCCAGGCAGGCCAGCTCACAGGGCCCTCCAGCAGGGTTGCAGTTCCTCCTGGGGCCCAGCAGCAGCAAGTCCCAATTCACAAGGAAGCACACCTTACATGGGGTCACAGCTGCAATATTTATACAACATTTTCTCGTTGTCTGCCCTGGCACAGGGCTTGGGGGTACCAGCCTCAACTGGTTATGGGAGGTGTTGAAGCACTTTGTTTACCAGGCTTCCACCCTCCTTTGTCCGATGGGGCTCGGTCCTTAGACACACCACAGGGGGGCGGAGCCTGCATTCACCTAGGCAGGCACAGATCTATTCAGTGTCAGGGGACTACCCCTCCCACTACTACAAATGCAGATCCTCCATTCAGCCTAGCGCTGACTCACCCTGCCCTCCCTGGAGCCACACACCTTGTGGAAATCTGAAATAATTTCTGTTAGCATAAGTTGAAGCCATCTTGGTTGTGGCATCCATTTTGTTGGCTTTGTAATTCTCCCATCCTCTGCTGCTCTTCTTTTTCCCTGCCTGTGCTGTCTATTTTAGTTGACTTCCTGACTCAGCTAAAAGCAATATGTATGCTAAGAGTGTGTAGCTGCCAGAACACCTGGTCTCAGACTCAACTGTCAATCATTCTCTGCTGATGAAAAGTTCTGTTCCCCCTTTCACTTTGATGACTAAGTGATCTCCCATCTGCCCATGTTTGTCGGTAACTATTCCTGTGTAGGCGTGTACCTTCTATTTGTAACTACATGCGTACCAGTGCAGAAAAAGCTGTATATAAGGCCTGTGTTCTGTGACTTCAATGTACTACCTCAGGCAGCACTTGAGAGTGCTGTGTGTATGTAGTCCCACTCATGAGTGATTAATAAACTTGTTATTTGAATTCCAGCTTCAGTGCCAATCTCTATTTTGTTGTTCTACGGACCCGTGGACAGAGAAGGTTGACTTGAGGTACATGCCCTACCTTTTACCTACAATGCACCCTGCCCATACGGCTAGCTAGGGCCTACCTTAGGGGTGACTGACATGCAGTAAAAGGGGGGTCACAGACATGGCACACACTTTAGGTGTCACATCACAGCGGCAGTAACACTGCGTGCATAGGCCCTGCAATGGCAGAGTCCTGAGATAGGTTTGAAAGGCTACTTTGGTGGGTGGCGCAATCAGCGCTGCAAGCCCACCAGTAGCATTTAATTTACTGGCCCCCGGGATATCTGAGATACCACTTTACAAGGGACTGCCAGGTAAATTAAATATGCCAGACAGGTGTAGACCAATCTTACCATGTTTACCACAGAGAGCACATGCACTTTACACTGGACAGAAGTGCTAAAGTGCCCAGAGTCCTAAAACCACCAACACCATGTCAGAAACAAGCATTGGCATAGCCAATAGGTCTCGCCTTTGGGACCTTATAAGTGTTTAGCCATGCAGCACATTATACTTGGTGCTACACCATCTACCGTTCTTTAACATGGAAGCTTTGACACTAATAAGTACATTAAGAAGTACTTAAATTCTTGTTTTTGTACAACTGGTAGTCTGAATTTACATATCTGAAAGTACTTTCATATGCAATAATGAAGAAAAAAAGATTTTTTAGTGAAATAAATATTTTGCTTGATAACACAAATTAAGCAAGGGAGCCTCAATGTGTCCAGGTTTTCTGGTTTAACTTTGTACAAATCAACTAATAAAGTGGTAAGAATGTGTCTTAGCAGCTGAATCCTGGCTTTCGAAGTGAGTGAAGTTGGCTCTGATCTGCAGTTCTACAAATACAGGCTGAACTCTTGCTCACTGAAAAGATAGCTTTAAATACGTGCCCGTGGGAGCTCCAGGGTGGTACGTGCAACAGTTGTCAAGGATGCTCCAGTTTTGTTGGCTGCTGGAGGTTCTCCGAGGTAGCTCCTGCTCCAGAGTGTGAAGTTTCTTCAGGGTGCACTGCTTCTTCGAGGGGCTAGGATTCTGGGATTTGTATTTCCTTCATGTTGGGTGGGTGCTAGGGGAGGAAGAGGCATAACTTCTGCAAGTATATAGAGAGGGTGCAAACAGAGGGACACATAGAGAGGGTCAGGGGAGCAAAGGCAGACCGAAGGATAGAAATACAGGGGGCATACAGCAAGACAAACAAGGTGGGGTGGAAATCAAGAAAGGGAGACAAACGAGAGCAAAAAGCGTTACAGACAGTGGTACGGAGGGAGACCACAAAATCAAGATCAAAGGAAAGAGACAGACTGCGTCACAGAGTCAGATAAAGGAACAAAGAGAAGAAGGTAGAGGGTCCGAGAACGGTGGAAGGAAAGAGGTCCACCGAAACACAGGGTTAAAAAGAGAAATACGCTCTAAGCCAAAGTGGGACAGACAGGCAGAAGTAGAGGGTGCCCCAGAGATAAAAATACAGGCAGGAAGGGGCTGGGAGAAAAACAGGACAGTACAGGGATAACATAGAAGGATAGACCCAGAGAGAGGAACAAAAAAGATGGTGGAGGGCCATAGATATAATATGGTCCTATGAAAAAATGTTTAACATGGCTGCCGCAAACAACCAACTTTTTTTTATGGTGATCCGTGTGATATGTCATATCTTCACTGTGAGTCATTTCCATTCATCATAAATGTATGTTAGTGAACAGACTGACAATGAGCGATAACGTAATATTATTAACGGGGTTTCTGCCTCTGCAACTGGAAGTCGCAGCTATCAAAGATGGCTTGGGCTTCACTCACCAGCAATGTTTCCTTTTAATTTATTATTAATATTTTGAAGCGATGCATAATTGTGCAGAGTCTGAAATATTACCAGACAGGAGAGACCATACATTAATTAAAAAGAAGACTTTGGAAAATTCGAATTTAGGAATTCATTGACATTTTCTCAACAATGAGGATGCAGTCTGTTTATTTCCTGACATTCTGTTACTTCCAGTTCCCTAATTATTCCTGTAAAAAAAGAGAAGCTATAAAGTGAGAAGGGCAATTCCAACTCAAGGAGAGACCACAAACTGGTAGTGAAAATGGAAGATACTCCGAAGTGAGACAAGAAGAAAAAGCACTGACAAAAGTAGAAGGGAGACCGAGCTTACTGGACTGAGAGAGGGGCACATAATAACGAGGAGCTACAGAAAAGGGTGAGCATTGCGGGCGCATTTGCTGCAGGGAGGGAGAGGGCAGTGACACACTAGCCGATACGAGGAATGTCAGAGTCAGAAAATAGGAACGACTGATATGGAATAAATGGAGTATAAACCACTGGTGAGGATAGTGCAGAAACTAAGCGGCACCATCGATCTTGGCTAAAATTGAATACTATTGGCACCTCACCACCTGTTACCAAGACATTTTGTTTGACATAGATACCAACTTTGTTTACGAGCAGGACGCCTCTCCACTCTGTGGCCATTTAAGACTGCTACAATAGCGCGCAGAATCTAACTCAAGGCTGCAAGCCTAACGTTAGTTCGGCACCATACATATAAATAAATCAGCTGAAAAGTATTTTCTGTCTCCTGTGTGTCTTGCGGCACATAATGTAGCTTGCTATGAAGAACTAAACAGGGCTAAATGTTTACACTAGTTATAAAAGTACTTTCGCCATGAAGAAAAATAAACGCTTCTCTGTTCATGGCTGTTGCAGATTTCAATGTATACATTCTCTGAGCACAATTGGATTGTCACCAATGTCTGCTACTGCGGTAATTATTGGGCCAACTTTTGCTTGGGAGTTGCGGTTTGCCATGGAACTCCGTCATTAATGCACGCTAAAGTTGCTCTTTATTACATTCTCTATATCACTCTAGTGGCAACTGGACTGTGGCTTTCCTTAATGTTTTTTCCTTTCAGCCCCAATAAAAGGTTTAAAATAGTTACTCGATAAGCCAGGCGAGGGTTAGAGAATGCGACTGCCCAATAAGGATATTTCCCAGACACCAGAGAAGCCCAATGTATCATGTTACAAAGACTCGAGGAGTGTGGGGGTGGTGAAGAGAACTGGTCCTTTGTGTGTGAGCAGCATTTCCAGAAAGAGTGAACAAACAAGCTTTGAGACAGGGCAACTACAAGCATGGCAGGAGGGTAGGCATCAGTAAGGAATGGAGAGGTACAGGAGGGAAGGGGGCAATATGAGGATAAACAAGGTTTTTGCCCCACAGAAATGATCTGCGGGAGATCCGTGCGGTGCGCCAGCAAACTTCGCCTCCACACTCAAAAACTAGCTCTGCAATCTTGTCAAAAGGGAGTCCTTCTAGTCTGTCTAGGTCAGAAGCCCTTTTGGCGGATGTTAAACAGCCCGACTTGGAGTCACGTTTTTCTGCAAAGGCACCGCGCCTGCCTCTTTATGACGCCATGTATGAATATGTAGAAGCACCGTAGAGCGGGTGCCTTGTGAACTTTTTTTTAATTTTCCTGATCAAATATTCATAAAACCATTGCACAGCAGGGAGGGGGCTGACCCGTATGTGAATGGCAATGGGCAAGGGGTCAAGATGCCGGGGTTGCGGACACAGAGCCCTGTGACGGAAGCTGTGGTGCAGGGCATCCATAGAGTAAGTCAGGAGGTATTGGGAAATGGCTCGAGCCAGGAAGCCCGCTCTCGAGACTTCACAGTCCTTGCTGTGTCGATGACCAGCTGTGGGGCGCCTTGCTGATAATCAAAGGCGAGATGGTGAAACATGAAAGCAGTGCCATCCTGATAATACCAGCTCTGGTGTTAAGAGCTCAAACGCACAGTATAATGCTAAACAACCTAAAAAGAAGAAACACGAGCGATCGTATTAATCCTTTTACAAACACAAAACAACCGCACGCGTGTCTCGCGCAAGTAGGGGGTGGGGGGAGTGCGGCCGAGAGCAGGCAGCGTT
Organism: Triturus cristatus; assembly: GCF_964204655.1. Taxonomy (NCBI): domain Eukaryota; kingdom Metazoa; phylum Chordata; class Amphibia; order Caudata; family Salamandridae; genus Triturus; species Triturus cristatus. The sequence goes on along the minus strand of NC_140591.1, from coordinate 1,520,813,534 downwards.
TCCCTTGCGGGAGCGAGCACGATAATTACTAACACATGGCGCCGCTCGCTCACCCAAGGAAATCGCCAAACGTGCACGCATTGCCATTTAAAGCAATGCAATGCATGCATGTTTTTTTTGCCTGCAAACCTGTAGCGATTTCTAAAGGTCTCTTTCCTATGCAGCGCATGCGCGCTGTGTAGGCGAGACCCAAAAAGGCTAGAAGGAAGGCAGAAAGTTCAGGGAGGACCCTGCAAAAAGGGCCAAGTCGAACAAACACATTTGACCACTGTCTTTAAATGCACAGCAAATGCTTTTTCAAAGGAATCTTTATTGCTCGTTCACCCTTAGGAAGTACAACATGGCTATTTAGGGGCTACAGCAACACCCCCACCCCCTCTATCTTCCAGCGCCATGCACGGATGTGGGGCTGTGTAGAGCACAGAGAGTGCACAGATCAATGGCAGAGACATGGATGGTTGGAGGTACTCAACCCTGACCCGGGAGATGTAACATGCCATTTGGAACACGCCTGAATGAGGCATGACAACAAGATGGACATGCAACCCATGTAGAGGACTGTGATACGAGGGTGGAAGGTACATGTCCTGGAAGCAGTCACTGGGTCTGCACCAATAAGCAGGGCAGGAGCAGTGGTGCTGCAGCACAAAGTGAAGTGTCATACTGCCATCTGCACAGCCCACTGCCTGTAAAGGCAAATGGCTCCATCTGCTAGAGGCAGCCTGCGCAGCCTTTTGGTTGTGCCCTTCTCTAGAGCTAGCCCTATCAACGCTGCGGGTGAGTGGCTGTTGGGTGTCTGTGGATCACATGATACCAAAATGCTGCAAAGGGAAAATAGATTGGTCTTCAACAGCATGGTACGCTTCATCAGCATGGAAATGCCTATAGACTGAAGCAACAGTTCCATCTGTGCAAGAGCAAGAACAGTGGGAATTTTTGCAGGATCCACGTCACCAAAAACATATATGTTGGAGCAACTTTAATATCCCTCTCTTAATACTTGTTTCCCTGTAAAAACAAATGTTCTGCCAAAACAAAAGCTATACAAACTGCATTGAATACTGTTTTCAAGTGAGGGCAAGATGGCGGCCGCTTGATTACCGAGTGAAGGTCACTCCCGGCTTTTTTTTGGTCTAAAAGCAGATATTTGTATATGAGCAAAAATACCAGATGGTTCGGATTTATATTGTTGATAACTTCGATAACCTGACTATGGTGCCAGAAGGAAACTATCTGCAATCTCCGTAATAGCTCCTAAACGAAGAAAGCAAGAAAAAAAAAATCTATGCTCACCGTCTTCGGCGTTCGAACACCCTGGCTGCGGGTGGTCACCGCCTTCCTGAGCCGTGCACACCTGAGGGCCTGGCGGGTGTGGCTGGCAGTGGAAGAGAGGAATTCAATCAACGAGGCTACCGCGATCATCAGGATGCCTATTCACAAAGGTGGGAGTTCCACTGCAGCGGGTGCGAAATCGACAGGAGAGTCACCCGCGATCGGTGTTGGTGCCGGGGGGAGGAGAAATCTTGCAGCTGAGAAGGTGGATAGTGCGGACAAGGTGGAGAAGCAGGGGAAATCGGCTAGGAAAATGTTGGCAGTGAGTGTTGGTAAAGCCGGCCTGGCTAGAGGAAAGCAAGGAGATAAAGCGGATAAAGCCGCTGAGAAGCCGCCGCTCAGCAACCCTTCCAAGGCCAAAGTTTCTAGCAAGCCAGGAACGATACCCTCTGTTACGGACAATTCTGATCAGGGGAAAACATTAACGGTCCCGGGAATGTTTGGTGGAAGAAGTATGGTAGCTAAAAATCAGATACAGGCTCCTTCAGTAACTGTAACTACCCCTGTGGATTCATTAACGGCGTGTAACGAGGGTAACGAGGGTCCCTTGGCCATGGTGGCTGAAAGTTTTGAAGGGGTGGCTAAAATTGCTGGAGATCTGGTTGAATCTGTACTTTTATCGGAATCTTTGAATGTTATATTCCCTCAAATAAATGATGAAGCTATCGATGGAGAGAGACCAGCGGGCTCTAATGATTCTGTAGCAACCTCCTGCATATTTCAAACCCCCATTGGAGGAAAGTTAGAAAAGAATAAAGGCCCTTTGCTTGAACTTATAGATATGGATGACTTTTTCTCTGTAGCGGAGGAGTGAGATATGGAGTCCGTGGGAGGGTCTATTAATGAGCGAGGTAGCCCCCCAAGAACAGCGGGTACATCTAAGAAGGCCTCTCTTCGCCGCAATAACCCTAAGTCTGTCTCCAATCATGGCTTAGAGGATGAGGACAGTGATGGTTCTGAAGCCAGTAATAAACTTCAATGGGATTACACTCAGGCTGCTATTAGTCTAGCAGGTTTAGGGGGCCCCTGTGCTCACGAAAAAGAAAAAAAAGAAGATCATGAGGAATCTAACTCTCCTCCGTCCAATTCTGTGATTTATGCTTTGCTAAAATCAATACAAGGGGAGGCGCGACAAGAGCATAAGAGGGCCCAACTCGCTACGATGAAGATTCAGGGCGAAATTCGAAGAAATACAAAAGCATGTTCCGAGGTTATTGCCAGGACAGCCACGTTGGAGTAAAGAATTGTTGACCTTGAGACGGGTCTGTAGAAGACCGATTTGAAAACCACAGCAAATAATGATAGACTGGCCGACATAATGTGGAAACTGGAAGATTCTGAAAATAGACTTCGAAGAAACAATCTTAGATTATTAGGAATAGAAGAGAATGTGGAGGGGCAGGATATTAGAGGTTTTGTCTTAAAACTGTTTAAAGCAGCCTTTCCAGAACTTTCTCATTGGTCTTGGGATACAGAGATACAGAGAGTCCACCGGTTTCCTCTTACGCTGAAAAAGAGCCCAGATCAGGGAGCTAAACCAAGAGCAATCTTGATTTTTTTTGGTAACTTTCTACTGAGACAAGCCATTTTTGAGAAAGCTCGTCCTGATGCTAAAAGAACTGTAGAAGGGCATACTTTCTTTGTACGCCCAGATTTTTGCCACACAACAGTGGAAAGAAGGTGGCGACTCCGTTCACTGATTACCCCCTTCCAAAAGAAGGGGTGCAAGGTGTTCTTAATGAATCCCGCACGCCTAAAGGTTATTTGTTGTGGCAAAATACGGGTGTTTTCATCAGAGGTTCAGGCTGAAGAATATCTAAAAGGACTTGGGGAAGGTTAAAGATTTAACCATTGTACTGGGCGTTTTTTTTTTTAGTCTGCATGCTGGATTAGAGAATTTAGAGACAGGGAGTGACCTTGGGACACTCGGGTAGTGGAGTCATCATATGGGTCTATTGACCTATATTGCCTGTATTTGTGGGGGGGAGGGAGGGTTGGGATATAGAGGGGGGGGGAGCTGTGGAGGGAGATTTGTTATGGGAGGAGCTGGAAGTTTATTTTATGATAACCTATGATAACCTAATTAAATTTGAATATATGCAAAGGGTTGAAAATGGCCTACTGGAACTATCTTTTCTTCTGTATCGCTAATATAAGAATTGCATCAATAAATATATGTGGGCTTAATAACCCGTCTAAACGACGCCGGATTAGGGAAGATTTGCGATTCCTGCGGGCAGATGTTCTCTGCCTGCAGGAAACGCATATTGAAGCAAGCCGGCATACATTTTTGGAGATTGAGGGATTCCAGCTTGTTTCTTGGACTAAATTTGAGGCTAAGACTAGGGGTGTTGCAGTTTTAGCAAGACGGGGAAAGGTTAATATTATTCACTCTTCTGCGGACAGTTTGGGCTGCTGGGTAATGGTATATGGTAATTTTCAGTGCAAAAATTTCACACTTTGTTCTATTTATGGTCCAGTACTGGATGATCCCAAAATGGTTAATTGGCTTAGTTTAGAGCTGGTAGGATGGCCATCCCCGCTCATTATCTGCGGAGACCTGAATATTAATATAGAGTGTGGCACTTTAAATAAAACAGGGAGTGTATATACTGGGAGAAAGCCAAGGGTATACCGTGCTTTACAGCATCTAATAGATTTGCATGGTTTAATTGATGTATGGGCCTTTTTTAATCTGGATGATCCTGGCTTTACATATTTCTCTGCACCGCATAAAATTTTTTCAAGTTTGGATTATTTTTTTGCTTCACCCGTTCTGCTTCAAGGTTCTGAAATTATCAGATTTCCGCGAGTAATGTCGGATCATAATCCGCTTCTGCTTGAAATAAATACACTAGTTTGTAGGACTAAAACCAACATTTGGACGTTTAATCGTGGCCTGTTTAAGGACATGGAATATATTGATTATATGTCTTTATGGATTACTAGGTTTTTGGAAGAAAATATTGACAGTACAGGTATTCAGAATGTGTGGGATACACAAAAGGCAGGGGTAAGGGGTGAATCAACACGGTTTGGCTGGGAATCTCAAAGGAAGGAAAAGGTTAAATTGCAGCGGTTATATACAGAATTGGCAAAAGCAGAGCAGAACCTGGTTGTTCAGATACAGATGGGTGGGGATAGTGATTTTGCTCAAACCCGGATCATTTTAGCTAAATCAGCTATAACTGAACTCTCTCAGGCTAAGGCAGCCAGCAAATTTTTAATTTGGAAATCTAAAATGTTTGAGAATAGTGAGCGAGCAGGGCATATGCTAGCCTTAAGAATTAAGGAGAGGGAGACAGCTACGCGTATTAAAAATATTCAAGACCCAGATATTGGTCTGGTATCTTGAGATAGGGCCATTGTGCTTGCCTTCCAGAAGTTTTATCAACCTCTGTACAGTGAAGACATCAGTGATAACGATGTGCATCAGGCGGAAATACAAGAGTATTTGAGGGGGATAGGTGTGGATACACTACCTCTGGAAGAACGCGATTTATTGGATGCTGAAATTAGTATGGAAGAGCTTTTGCAAGCTATAGATTCTCTCCCGGGGGGCAAAGCCGTTGGTCCAGATTATTTGCCAGGAGAATTTCATAAGATATTTCGGCTTCAACTTACCCCTGTTATGTTGGCACTATTTAGGATAGTGCAGAAGGGGGAACCCTCCCCCGAGTCCTGGCAGAAGGCCCGAATTATTACATTTTTAAAGAAAGATAAAAATCCAATGGGCATGGGATCATATCGCCCAATTAAGCTTATTAATAGCAATATCAAAATTTATGCCAAGGTGCTTGCGAGGATTTTTTCTGGGGTGATTAAGAAGCTGGTTTCTGTTTATCAACATGGCTTTGTCCCAGGACAGGAAACAATTAATCACATTCGTCGTACAATTGCATTGTTTGATTTCACCAGGGTTTAAGGGGACCCAATGGCCTTAATTCTGCTTGATGCGGAAAAGGCCTTTGATAGGGTCTCCTGGCCTTTTTTATGGGCGGCTTTGCGGCATTATGGTTTTGGAGAAGGATTCATTACAGCAATACAGATTATGTATAGACAACCAACAGCGCAAATCTCAATCATGGGGATCCAGTCGGGAACTATTAATATTTTAAGAGGCACATGACAGGGCTGTCCCTGTTCCCCTTTATTATTTGCCAATTATATAGATCCTTTAATAAAAAAAAATATTTTGAATAATTTGATTAGTCCAGTGAGATCTAAGGGTGGTGAAACTAAAATATTGGGCTATGCAGATGATCTTGCCATTTTAACAGATTTACCTGAATGTGCATTGCTGGAAATTCACAATTTGACATCTCAATTTGGCAGATTGTCAGGCTATCATCTGAATGAGTCAAAAACCCAAATTATCTGTAATGATAAGATGTCATTGCTGGACCCTAGGGTTACTGATAAAGCAAAATACCTAGGAATATTAATAAGCTCAAATCCTGAAGAAATTGTGGAGATTCATCTTAAACCGATGTTATGTAAGATTGAAAAAGATGTCCGTAGGATGAATAATCTTCAGCTAACACTCATGGGGAGATGTAATGTTGTAAAAATGCTTTTTTTACCGAAGATATTGTACTTCTTCAGAGCTATCCCTGTATTGTTTGATCCATTATGGTTTAAAAAACATAGAACGTATTGTCTCATGGTTTGTCTGGGCAGGGAAAAGACCCAGACGAGCCTTTAAATATATGACGCTACCAAGAGGAAAGGGGGGGCTGGTCTTTGCCTAATTTCCAGATCTATTATTGGGCAATTACTCTGAGGCATATTTCCGTGTTGCTGGATTGTCTAGATTGTGAGGATCCGGAGAAATCAATATATAAACTTGTTTATGGAGAAGAAGTTTCAGGGGTATTTCTTAGGCATATAGATTTTGCATTCAAACGTGTGAGGTTTAAGGGTCTATTAGCTGCTTTCAAAATCTGGACATCTATTCGGAAACTATTTAATATAGGAAGAATACATAGCTATATGCCAGTTAATAGAAATACTCTTTTGCCTCAAATTTTTGCAGACGGGTATTTTAGAGAGTGGAGTGCCCAAGGAGTTATTAAGTTAGGGGATTTAGGGCCATATGTAGGTAACATACTATTTACCGATTCATAAATACCGAATTTTACCGATTCGGTATTTAAGAATCGGTAAACAGTATGTAGGTAACAAATCGGTAAATTTTACCGATTCGGAAAAATTCGGTATTACTGAATCGGTATTTACCGAATCGGTAATGAGGCATACCTTCCCATTGATACCTATGGGCCTGGAGGCCCATAGGAATCAATGGGAAGCCATTCACCATTACCGATTCGGTAAATACCGAATCGGTAATAGGGGGAGCATTTGCAAGGGTGGCAGGGTGTCACATTGACAGCCTGTTGCACCCCTGAATCATGCATGTGTGCACATGTGGCGCACATACATGCCCTAAGGGCATGTATGTCTGCCACATGGCACTGTCAAAACAGCAAAAAATAGATTTTTGGAAGGTATTCGGTATTTATCACCAACCTGTATTTGGTGGTAAATACCGAATCCTGAATACAAAAAAACACTCACTTGAGTGCTCCCTACATATGATTTAAGGATTCGGTAATTTACCGAATCTGTATTTTACCGATTCGGTATTTTACCGATCCATTACCGATTCGGTAAATTACCGAATCCTTAAATCATGCCTCCTACATCTCAAATGCCTAAATACCGGTCGGTAACGGGATATTTACCGAATTTCGGCCGTTACCGACCGGTATTTAGCTACCTACATATGGCCCTTAGTCTCGGATAATGGGGTAAGGACATTTGATTATTTAAAACAGAAATTTAATTTTAATAATCAACATTTTTTTAAGTTTTTACAGATTCGTGATTTTCTCTCTCGGAAAACTATTAGTTGGATCTCTTTCCCAATATTTGAGGCTATTAAAGGTGGGCATTCCACTATATCCTCAATCTATAAAATGATAAATGAAAGAAGGAAAGATGATTTATATAAACATTTCAGCCGATGGCATACTGGATTGCATGCTGGGCAGGAGGTCTGCGAAGAGTCATTACGGCTCAGTTACAGTGCCACCTTATCTGCAAATCTTCAGGTCCAATGTTTTAAAACCTGGCATAATTTGTATATAACCCCACAGCGCATAGAACAATGGGGTGGGATTACGGGAGTTAATTGTCCTAGGTGTGGGGAGTTCGCGGACGATAATATTCATATGTTCTCTTCTTGTCCTAATGTAATTCCTTTGTTAAACAAAGTTAAACAATGGTTAGAGGTACTGCTCCATCGTACGTTTCAACTTTCATCTCAGGCAATTATATTGGGGGTAGTGGATGCGAATATGACACTCCCAGAGCAGAAGCTATTTTTGTTGCCATGGCTATGCTTAGATTATGTTTAGCAACAGTTTGGCTAGATCCCACCCCTCCGTCAGAACATGAGTGGTTTAGCAAATTTATAAATGTTGGGAAGTGGGAGCTTTTGGTTTTTAGAAAGAGAGGTCCAAGGGCCCGCAGAAATGGGGAATTAATTTGGGCACCAGTAATTAATTGGTTGGATCGGGCAAATCAATGATATCTGAAATAGTGAAGCATGATAATAATGTATATATATTGTATATATTGTATATATTGTGCTATGTGGCTATTAATTTTCCGAGATAAATGGTTTATTGTTTAATGGATTTTTCATGTCTATCTCCTGTTCACAGCAACCCCGGGTGGGCTGGGTGGGCATTGGGGGGGGGGGGGGGGGAGGGTCCAGGGCTGAAAATTGTAAAAATAAGAGTCATGATACAGATGATGTATTCTGTGGTTAGTTTCTTGCATTTCTTTTTCTTGCGATGTTTTATTTTGATGGACGATTTTGGTGTCATGATACTCTTGAATAAAAATTTAAAATAAAAAAATAAAAATAAAAAAAAGAATACTGTTTTCAAATCAGAAAGAAGTCAAATCGGGAAACTAGCACAGGTTCTCAGCTGTTCGCTACAGTCCTCCACAGTTCTCTGCATTAGGTGAATGGATGAATGGTGCGTTTGTTTAGTAGACAAGACCTCAGGAAGAGACTTCCAAGTGCTTAAAAGCCACATTACCCACAACCGAGGCTGGAGACTAGCAACATCATTATTTGATAAAAAAAATAAATGGGATTTTAACCACTTGTTGAAGCTTGTGTAATTGGATTGGGCCTGAAGGGGAATGGACATGACATTCCATGTGTTGGCCGTCGGAACAGACAGCCATCGGCCTTTCTTGTCTGTTTTTTTAAAGCCTTGGTGTTTAGATCCATTTTTGAGATTTTGTTCATAGGAAACAAGTAGGGAAATACTGAGAAAACTTGATGGACCTGTTGGTACCTGATGGTGTGTGATCACGCGAGATAGCTAATTATATTTCACATGGCACATACAAATTTAGGCACTGAAATCGGAAACTTGCATGTTGAATAAAATTACACAGAAACTGAAATAAGTGAAGTGACAGCACCATAAAAACGTGCTTGAAATGAGAAGAAAAAGAAAAGATACTTGCAAAACAACTATAATGTGCATTAATAGGTTGCAATAACAATTACTTATGAATATGATGTTTTATTATACATTTACTGCTGAAATAATACAAATGTAATGATGTGGTTTAGCATTTTATTACCTTTTATTATAACACATCATGAAAAGATAGTGGTGTAATTTTCTAACAGAAATAGGTATAAAGCTGAGACTTTTAATAATGATAGAAGGGATTAATATGATTATAGAAAACTGAAAACGAATTTAGCTAAATGATTTTGAAGAATAATTTACATGTCTGGTGGTTGAAAAATTGTAGTAGTTGGCCATTTCTAATATTAGTCATTTTCATGCAATAATCCATTGGTTAAACATTACTATTATTTCTTATTATGAACTGTTTGAGTTAATGCGGTATATTTGAATATAATTTGAAGTCAATTTCCCTGAAACTTGGCATTTACACTGTTTAGGCTTTTGAACGTGTTCTTACCTAAGCTGCATTATTTCATGGCTTAATACAATGAACTTTTCATATTTTCCCTGAATGTTGCTTTGCTTGTTCTACACATGTAGCATCGTGTGTTCCTTAATGACATTCTTTTAACGTTCACTGTGTAGTGGTTTGGTGAAAAAATGAACCTGAACCTGACACCATGAATGGATACATTGAAAATTCTCATTGTCCACAAACCTGTGAGGCCCAGAAAGCCAGTTGTTTCCCATGACCAACATGGGAACGCAGACAGAAGTATCCACATTTTATTCGGAATTTGAACAAGTGATTAACCATGTGATGGCCTGGCCACAGTGGAGTGATAATACATCACTAAAGGTGCAGTTGCTCTATAGGGGCCAAAAGTGCAGTGACTTCTCCCTCTCCCCCCACAATCACCGGTCACTTGCATCTCATTTGTTAAAATAGTACAGCTTTTACATGTAACAAAATGATGTCACAGATCATTTGTTTGCATGTAAAAGCTGCAACGCTGCAATATCACCTTGCACCAGAAGAGGGCGCTCCTGGGATGTACTGCACCTGTCAGGCGTGGGCTCTTACAGCCCATACTTCCACAGATGCAATACATTTCTGACATGCTGCACTAGCGTCAGGCAGTGCAGCATGTCAGATGATGGTTAATTGGGGCTTGTTAGTCATGCTCCCATATGCAGTTCCACTACATCAGGAATACCGGAATTAGAAACCTAACCATAGGAAGAACAGGGATTCCACTGACCATGTTTAAAAAACCCTCTTTCCAGAAAGAAAAAATATTTTCGAGAGTCCCCTCACCCACCAGGATTACCCCTAGGTGGCATGCTTCATCATTGGGGTCCTCTCAATCCGGTGCGGATTGAGGCGTGCTACGACTTGCGAACTACGTAGGAGCACTTTGTTTTTGGAAAATATGTGTGGTGCAGTGATGTGAGGTGGGAAAAATAGATTAAAAATACCTAGCTAGTGAGCTAATATTTTATTCCTGCTCCTAGTCAGTATGTTTTAAAATCAGGGGTTAATACTAGGGAATGACCTAACTGTAATGTGTATGGGGTCCCTAGTACTGGGTTGACATGTTTCAAGTTTTCCCCTAAAGCTCTTCTTCAGGACCACTCGAGGGCCAGCCCAGTGCGTTCCACTCCTAAAGAATCCGGTGAATAGCAAACAATGGGGTGCACACCTAATGTGTGTTCACCTGATACTTAATACATACGGTTGTACACTGACACGCTGTATTTTAGTTTACGCAGAAATATGCCTCATGATCTGCAGGGGTAGAGGGGCTTGTAGTCACACCTTCGTCAAAGCACTCCTCTCGGAAAATGATCTGATGGCACCCCTGGAGACAGCATCTTCGTTGTTAGGTTATTCCCTAGTATTAACCCCTGATTTTAAAACATACCGACAAGGAGCAGGAATAAAATAATAGCTCACTAGCTAGGTATTTTTAATCTAATTTTCCCACTCCACATAAGTGCACCACACATATTTTCAAAAACGAAGTGCTCCTAGGTAGTTCGCAAGTTGCAGCATGCCTCAATCCGCAGCGGATTGAGAGGACCCCAATGATGAAGCATGCCACCTAGGGGTAACCCTGGTGGGTGAGGGGACACTCGAAAATAATTTTTCTTTCGGGAAAGAGGATTTTTCACACATGTTCAGTGGAATCCCTGTTCTTCCTATGGTTAGGTTTCTAATTCTGGTATTCCGGATGTTGTGGAACTGCATTCAGTAAGGAGGGTAAACCTAACCTTAACCTCTACCTCCCCCCGTTTTTTGATTGTATGCTCCCTTATGCTCCATCAGCAGCCACGATATAGGAAAAAAGACAGCCTTCCATCCTATCTCAGCTTCTGATTGGGCATAAGAGTGTGAACATTGCTCTGGTGCCTTGTTAGCATGATGAAAAAGTTGGAAATCAATGTGCAGAGGATACTGTATGCTGACGACTACCCCAGGTAAGTTTCCACATCATGTGTATGACTGAGAGCATGCTCATGTTTATGTGCTTGTCTGCAAGCTTGTGCCAGTGTGTGTGTATGTGAGCGTATGTGAGTGTTTGTTTGTATGTGTCCTGACTAACATTCGGTTTTATACTTTCGTGTGATAGCCCCCTCACTTTCTAAATTGACCAGCCGCAACTCCATCACCAGAAACGTCATAAGGACTATTAAGGATGGATAAATAAAAGGAGGAGCAGAGCGCTTTTTGGATTTTCTCTCAGCCTACCCAGAGATCATTTGAGCTTAGAGCCCAGATGCTCTTTTCCATGATTTTATAGAACCATCCTCTTGGGTTCTATCTTTTGGACTGCTTTTGCTGATGCTGCTGTCTTTAGCAGACGGACTGAAATCCTTCTTTGCCGAACTATCGATTTTTCTATTCCCCATGATTTAGCCCTTTGCAAAGGATCTTGCTTACTGAACTCTTAGGACTGCCTGGTGAGCAACCATATTTTGCCGCATTTTCCCTTTTGTCCATGCTCATGGACCTGCCCCTAGTGGACTTAAACTTGACTCCATTTTACCCCTCTTTTGCTTTAGAATTTTGAATGCTGTTAGAAAATGTAATCATCCTTCTGCCTTTGATGGTGGTAGGAATCTGTAACCTGAAGTGTACGAGTCTACGAACCATTCTCTGCCTTTTTATTGTGGTAGGAATCTGTAACCTGTAATTGATGTGAATCCTGAAAACCATCCTTCTGCCACTAGTGGTGGTTGGAGTACTAGAACTGTGATTATCTCACAACCACCCTCCTTTGAGTGAGAAACTTTCACTAAATGTGTGTTACTAAACTACATGCTTTAAGATTCTTGACGAAGATGCTTAAAATGTTACTTATTTGCATTGATTTTGGATCGGTAATACAACAATCAAATTGATTAATTTGTCCGAGTCTATTATTGTGTCCTGGTGTTCTTTCATTGAACTGTGCTATTTAAACTCATGGTTAGCGACCAATTAATGGTCCTCATTGGGTGGCTAACTTGGTTCTAGACATCCTAATTCCCATCCCTCTAATCAGTGGAGAATGATCCACCAGAAGACCATCGCCTCTGTGGTAAAAGGTAATGCTGCGATTTGTCTACTCGTAAAAGAGCCTTGTACGGTTAGCCTGAAGAGAATAAAGTATGAGGAGATAAGTAATAATTTTTATAACACTTCTACTGGATCACATGCAGTGCAATGTTTTATGGCAGAGACAGAGTGCTTTGAAGAGACTTCTCTGGGCAATGGATAGCCAGTGCAGTTGTCTTGGGTGGGTGGAAACATGCGCACTTCTTTTGAGTGTTGTCAGCTTAGGCATAGAAGTTAAAGCCGAAGGAATGGACTGACCTGGCCAAGGGGACCATGTATAAATTGAAAAGTGTCGGACTGAGGGCAGAGCCCTGAGGGTGACCAATTCGAATTGGCTTACTTGAAGATTGGAAACTGGCTATTCAGAGACCTTGAGTATGGTCTTTTTAAACGAGTCACACCAACTCTGAACAGTGTGTGTGTGATGAAGATAGCTGTGAATCGTTTCAACAGTATTTTGTCTGAGATGGTTTTGAAAGTGGGCGATAATTCCCACAAGATCAAGGGCACCACATCTCCATCAAACTGTTCTAAGTCTGACTGAACCAGGTAAAGGATCAAGTACATTTCCAAGAAACCCATGAGGTGACTATTCGCCATGGAGTCTGTTACTTTAGTGAACAGAGGAAGAAGAGAGATGGTACGATAATTTAACATTGCAGTAGGATTATGGGTGGGTTTTTAAATAACTCAGTTACAGAAGCTTTTTTCCACGAGGTAGGAACAAAATGCCCTAAGAGAGAATTGCAGAGATCATCAGAGTGGGAATAACTGGTGCAGTACTTATTTGAGATAAGAGTATACGGCACGCATCATTAGGGGAAGGAAGGGTGACTAAATGAAACACACTAGCAGTCTGGTTCGTCGAGGCCAGCGCAAGGGGGCCATACACCTTACTTGTGGTTGTTTGCGATCATGTTCGTCCTAGATGTTGAGTCAGCTTTACAATTGTACCATGGAAAAAAATCGGATTGGGTGCGGCACAGCTCTTATGATGGAGGGGCGGGATTGCAATTTGCTACAGCCGAATTATGCGCCATTGTGTTATAATTGAATGGTTAAATTCTAATGGGATTTCTTTAGCTTAAGATATGGTTGTAATAGGTCTGTGCTTTGGCTAGTTTGTTTTTTGTACTGTTGTAAGAGGTTTTTATATATACTTTTTATGTCAGAGTTTCCAGACTTCCTCCACAACCTCTCACTTCTTTTACGTTTGCGTTTGAATTCTTTTAAGCCTTCTGTACACCCAGGCTTTGGGGGCAATTGATTCCTTGGCTGGAGGAGTTTCTGTGGAATACTATTGCCCAGAGATGTGGTTATCCACTTATTTAAAGGGTTTGAACTGACATCCAGGTCCAATGCTGTGAGTGCGGGGGAGGAAACACTTAATCGCGTGTTCCTCGTCTCACAGCCAAGCTTCCACCTGGCTCACCCCATCATTGCAGACTGGAGAGGAGTAAATATAACCTAATCTTTCCAAAGCAAATAAAATGAAATTAACTTATTGTCAGACCATATAACCCGTTTCACAGTGTCAAATTGGATGTTGGACAGGTGACAGAAAACCAGATCCAATTTATGACCAGCTGAGTGAGTGCAGCTGGGAGTCAGAAGTTGAAAATCTATGGCAGCACAGGAATTCATCAGCTTTTGGGCTTCCTCATCACTTGCATTATCCATGTGCATGTTGAAGTCGCCAATAACTATTGATTGGTCAGTGTTCAGTAGGCATGCAGTTATAGTTTCAAGGAGGGAGGTAAGGGCCTGGTCCTGGTGATCTCTGCATGAATATTAATGTACACACAGACTGAGGTGATACCGTATTACTAAATGTAAGATATTCTGCATTAGCAATAGGGAGCGTTCTGTAGGATTTGACTTTTAAACTCTCTTTAATAATGCCGCCCACCCATCCTTCTCTTCAGTCAGGACAGTTTCGGTGCTTGATGTGATACTCTTCAGGCGTGGACTGTTGGGTGTCTGGTGCAGTATTAACCTGGAGCCATGTATTAATAGTGAATAAACAGCCCAAAGCATGGTCCTTAATTAGTTCATTTATTGCTCAGCAATGCTTGACCAAAGAACAGGTATTAATCAGGCCTCACTTGATCCTGGCCGTAGGGCTCGATGACTATCTAGAATGTTTGTCAAATGTCAGTGTTGAGCATTTATGACTGGGTTAAAGTCAAGGATATACTTCGAAAATGTTATTAAGATGCTCCAAGAGAGAGCAGCTTACGGGTTTAAATGACAGGATAAAAGAAAGTCTCTACTGGCCTACAGCGTGCAACCTGCAGCATGTTGGGCTCTAGGGCCAGCCACGGTCCAGGCAGACTTGCTTTGGCATATCTTCGGTGCACCAGTGTTGTACCTGCTGCACAAAACGCACATACATAATGGCTTCTTGTCAACATCTTGAGCTCTAACGACAGTTCGCCTCCTCCCAAAATGGTGCTTGTTCGGAACATAAAAGAGGGACTAATGGATAAATGTTAGGAGAGCTTGAGACAAATAGTAGCTGATCAGCTCTCAGATTCTAACAAGGTACTAACTACAATTTGCAAGGTGTACTTAACAGGGCAGTAGTTCTAAGTGCAAACAGAGGAGTACAATTAAAATACAGTATTAATAAATTACTTAAAAAATACTACATCAAAGGAAATTACAACACAGGTCCTGCAGAGTGAATTACCAGGGGTCGTGGTTTGGGGGCTAATAATGCTTCATACTCACGCTTGAATAATGGCTTCTTGTAAACATCTAAAGAGCTATGGATTGCGCACTTCCTCCCAAGAAGGGTGAACTGATTATTTACCCATGAATGGTGGGCTGATATGATTTCTGGAGAGCCCTGAGATACTGCCTATTTCACTGTTGTGAAAATTCCCTCAGAACTACAGTTTGTCTCACCAGGCAGAAAATCCACCACACCAAAATATAAGTTCTAACCTCTGTGAAGACCTCCCTGTGAAATTTACTCCGCTATACCATCTTTATGATGGAGGAAATTTCATACAAGAATGTTCCTCATTTAGGACTTCCTCTAGAAATGAGAAGATTTTACACTACTGCCTAACTCTTAATTAGCAAACACAACAAGACGATGGAAGGAGTGCTGAAACTTTTCAACCACTCACCTCCAGTCACAGATCTGCGTTTAATCCATCATTCTTTTGCTCACTATGCCGCCTCAGTTTTGGAACCAGCCATATGCAAATCCGTCTTGACCCTGCTCTTCATGGGACTAATTGGCTGGGTCCAAACTGGGGTGGCATAGTGAGCAAAAGAACAATGGATTAAACCCAGATCTTTGTGACTCGGGAGAATGCATTCCGTCCATCATTTGTTCATTTTGCTTTTGTCGCATTAAGTGGGAAGGGTATGCCCAGACATGGGTTTCGTGCTCAATGCGACACTGGATTCAAGCTAGCCTGGCTGATGCGGGGTGATGCCCCGAAATCGGTTCCAGGATGCTTGTTCCTGGTCCAGGGAGGACCTAGCTTGGCAGTCTGGCTGGCCTATTCCCATGAGGAGCAGGGTCAAGAATGATTTGCATATGGCTAGGTCCAAACCGGGATGGCATCGTGAGCAAAAGGACGATGGATTAAACTCAGATCTTTCTGAATGGGGGTGAATGTTTGCATTGTTCAGCATTCTGTCCATCATTTATTCTATTTGCTTATGTTGCCCAAGTGGGAAGGGTATGCCCAGACGTGGGCCGTGCTCACTGCGACATTGGCTTCAAGCTGGCCTGGCTGAGGGGTGATGCCCCAAAACCAGTCCCAGGATGCTTGTTTCTGGTCTAGGGAGGACATGGCTTGGCAGTTCGGGCTGGACTGTTCCCATGAGGAGCAGGGTCGAGACTGATTATCATATGGCTGGGTCCAAACTGGGGTGTCCTGGTGAGCAAAATAATGATGGATTAAACCAAGATCTTTGTGACTGGGGTGAATGTTTGCATTATTCAGCATTCCATTCATCATTTGTTACTTTTGTCTCCCTAAGTGGGACCGGTATGCCCAGACGTGGGTCCCGTGCTCACTGCATCACTGAATTCAAACTAGCCTGGCTGATGAGGGGTGATACCCCGGAACTGGTCCCAGGATGCTTGTTTCCAGTCCAGGGAGGAAGTGGCTTGGCAGTTTGGGCTGAACTGTTCCCATGAGGAGCAGGGTTGAGACTGATTTGCATATGGCTGGGTCCAAACTGGGGTGGCATGGGGAGCAAAAAACAATGGATTAAACCCAGGTCTTTGTGACTGGAGATGAGTGGTTGAATTGATCAGCATTCGGTCCATCATTTATTCCTTTTGCTTAACTCTAAATTATTCCTAAGAATAGTGCTCACTTCTTTTATCAGATTTATAGGTCCTGAGACTTTATTAGTAGTTTTCTATTCCAATTTGTTGAAATAAACATACATTTTGTGTATTTAATCCAGGCTACATGTGTACATATGTATGTGTATATACGGCAATTTTCTTTCTTTCATTTCCTAAGATTTTTTGCTTTATTTGTTAATTGGTTGCTCGCTCTGTACTCTTTCAATATAGGAGACAAGTTCACTATTATGCTTTCTGACGGGCGGTCTAGTTTCTCACGACACATGCTCCCGTATTTCCATCACACTGATTGTCAGGAACATTAATTTCAGACCATTTTCAGGGCACAAACATTCAGTCCTCTTTCACTTCTTTCTTTGTCTCTGGCTGGAGCACACACCGGACCAGGACCTTGACGACGCTGGACCAGGGCCTTGATAACACTTTTTTGGAGATGCCTGTTTTTACTGCAAGTACGGACCATGACAGCCAACTCTCCTCGAGGTCCTCCTACCATAGAAG
The DNA here is from genome assembly GCF_964204655.1 of Triturus cristatus. Taxonomy (NCBI): domain Eukaryota; kingdom Metazoa; phylum Chordata; class Amphibia; order Caudata; family Salamandridae; genus Triturus; species Triturus cristatus. The sequence goes on along the minus strand of NC_140591.1, from coordinate 1,520,796,253 downwards.
TTTCTTGTAGGATATGCCTTCCCCATTGCACCCATTTTTTTTATCTTATGTGCCCTCTTTTTTCCTGTTCTTTATATTTTGTTGTTTATCCTGGTACCTATTTTGGTCATCCGTCTCTGGGTTTTGCAGCCCCCGGGGCACAGGGTTGATCAGCACGTACTCCCATCTGTTCCACCTCCTGCACTTTATTTATTTGAGGACACATTTGCACATGATATGACAAAGGCTCTTCCCTTACATTAAGTTTTCCATTTCACGACCCTATTTTATGTATTTTCATGTAACACAATCCCACCTCACATTTAATTTTTCGTATTGGCTTTGAGCTGGAATTCCACTGCTTTTGAGATTCGGGTTCCATTTTGCCCTGTTATCGACTTAGCGCATCCTTGGGAGCTAAGATGCATCTCCCTACAATTTCTTGTATTAGTGCATAAGGGTCACCACACACATGGGCTCTCAGTTGTACAGTGATGCTTACAGTCACAATAAGAATGTGCACGCGAGGGTGAAGGGCTATAAGGCAACTCCTTCATTGCTCAGTATTGCTTTGTATGGAATGAAGGGCTATAAGGTAATTTCTATATCAAAAGCACTTTTTTGTACAGAGTTCTGTATGCTTGCAGTGACTGTATGGATACGCTGGCTTGAGACATTTTGGTCTATGAATGTCTTTAAGTCTGCTTGAGTCTTTATGTTGTCTGTGTATCGTATATTGAGGCATTTGCTTGTTTCTAAACAGTGTTTTTTTTTAAATTTTAGATTCAATTTATATTATGGCCACATTTTTCTCCTCCCTCCCTTTCTTGTTTTCATTTGTTACTTCCCTGTAAACAGTCAGTACGTGCCCTGAAGAAGGTGGGTGGGCAGCTGATCACCAGCACTAATACGTGCATCGACACCAGCACTAGAGCAGTGGGGATACCAATCAAAGATTAAAACTTATATGAAATTTATACTATATATAAAAAGGAGAAAAAAGTGAATGCATATTAAATGTAACAAGATGCCATTACAGGTGAATTACTGATACACTTTTGAATTTGATCATCTTGGTCAGTTTGTTTCTAGGACACTCGTTTAGGATGATTTATTTAAGGATGTTGGATGCTAAGGCTCTATTTATGCTTTGTTTTTATAGTATGAATGGTTGAGTAGTAATTGGGTATGAATGGTGTGTGTACATTCTGAGTGATTGTGAGATATGTATTTTGATTATTGGGAGGTTTACAAGTTTGTTGAAAATATATGTTTGGTTAAGCACATGTATTGAATGTCCATATGATAAGAAAAAAAGATTTTCAAATATAAACATTATTGATATAATTTTTCTGAACAATTTTGAATTGCTTTGTGTGGCCTGTATGTATTGCTGACTATTTTAGAGCTGATTTTGGAGGTGTTTTTTTTCTTTGTTCTCTGGTATGTTTATTTATCCGCTTAAAAAAAGTTTGAAGTGTACTTACGGCTGCAAATTAAAACTGAAAAACCATTGAAATTCGTAAGTTGTGGTTAGCTAGGCAATTTATATCTCATACAACAGCCATGCAAACCAGTTTGTACAATAAATGCAATGCTCATGACCTCAGCTTGCTTCCTGGTATAAATATTGAGCTCATATGCATTGCATTTGGTGCGCAGGTTATGGTATGCATGGCTGATGTGCAAGTTATGGATTGCATAGCTAACTATAGCATACAAATGTCAGTGGATTTTTATTTTTATTCACAACCATAATTGTACTTTAAATGTAGTTTTTTAAGTGAATTACTGACGTTTTTCAAACATATCCTAGGGTTTTATAACCACTCTAATTTTTGTTTTTTTCAAGGGCGTTTTTAATTGTATACCACATGCAACATTTTCTTGCACCCAACCCGCCATGGGTGGTCATCCCCCAATGTTGCATGGCCTTGCCTTATGTGCACATGGGGTTGTGTGCAAGACTTAGCCTGTGGCCAAACCTTGCACCTAATCATCTACATGCAGCCAACAGGGCTAGGCTGGTAGCCACGGGACCTAGCCTATGGCTAAGTCATTTTTTTAAAAGAAATATTAAGGACTCACTGGCTCTCTCATTGGATTTGCAGGAACTCCAAACTCATGTATCCTTGTTGGATATCTGATGGCGTCCTCAAACCCTGTGGGAGTTCCAGCCTTGGCTCATGCATTGAGTTTGTGTGTCTCTGGGGCCATTATGGGGAACCCGAAACCAGCAGCAAAAGCGACAATTTTATTTCCACATATGGGTGCTTTATTTTGGGTCCCCCACATGAGCCAAAGGTGCCAAAGAAAGATCTTCTTGCTCCAACTAAACAATATGTTACAACTTGCAAAAACAATTGAGGACCAGCCATAGTTCAGTTCTGGGTTGGTATTGGCAGGAAGGAAGGTTTTTGCTCTCCTTTGGCTACAGGAAAGTGTCATATTGGATAATGTTAAAGAAGTATACAGAGATGGGCTCACAGGCTGTAATAAATGGAAATGGAACATTACTGCAAAATTCTTTAACACACTTCCATTGCACTCATTTGTATGCAGTTATGCCATATCCAAGATAGCAGTCGCTGTGGACAAGGATGCAGCCAAGAGAAACAAACAAAATGTGTCAGGACTTGGAAATCTCATCTTGTGAGATTTCGTGGCAGCAGCCATTTAGAATCTTCGGTCTAAAATGAGAAAATAAAATTGATTGCCAAACCGCTGGAGTCTTGGAAACCCTGGGGTTTTGGAACTGGACTTTGCTGCTCATTTTGCCATGGATTTCAGCTTTTCTTGCCACTTCTACTGGTCTCAGGAGTCTGGTAGGAGGGTGTTCTTTCACCCATGAATGTATTTAACTGAACTTTAATACTCTCTTGCACGGATTTGCTTGACACTCCAAAGTACTTTATGGACTGAACATAGCTGAACTGGGAATCATTTAGGGCCTCATGTAGGTGGCATACACTTTACCGATTCTAAAATACCGAATCATACCGATTCGGTATTTTAGAATCGGTAAAGTGTATGTAGGTAAAAATTCGGTAAATGTTACCGAATCGGAGTGAGTCGGTAATTACCGAATCGGTATTTACCGATTCGGTAATGAGGCATACCTTCCCATTGATGGGAAGGTATGCCTCGTTACCGAATCGGTAAATACCGATTCGGTAATGGGGGGAGCACATGCAAGGGTGGCAGGGTGTCACATTGACACCCTGTTGCACCCCTGAATCGGCCATGTGTGCACATGTGGCACACATACATGCCCTAAGGGCATGTATGTCTGCCACATTGCACACTTCTAAGCGCTATCACATGCGTTTACACATCCATACATTATTTACCACCAACTATTAGTTGGTGGTAAATACCGACTCAAAACATCACCCACACACTCTCCCTACATCTCATTTCTGTATTCGGAATTTACCGAATCGGTAAAATTACCGATTCGGTAATTTTACCGATTCGGTAATTTTACCGATTCGGTAAATTCCGAATACAGAAATTGTCCCCCTACATACCAAAAGCCTAAATACCGGTCGGTAACGGTATAATTACCGAAAATCGGCCGTTACCGACCGGTATTTGGCTACCTACATGAGGCCCTTAATGTCAGAGACTGAACTTTGCTGGATGGCGAGTGCTGTTAACTAATCTCCTATGATACTGTGGCCTTAGATTTGTTTTTGTTTTTATTTTCTAGAGTGTTAGACATAGGGCGAGTTATTTAACACACATTTTTATTATTCTCTGTAACGGGTGGTAGCATCACAATTAATCACTGTGATGTTTTTTTTTTATAGATACACTTACATTTTATAACTGTCCCACAAGACGTCTACACCATGAACACATAGTACCAGAGCATGGAAGAAATCACAGGACAGAAGACCAAGAATTCACAACTACACTCGCTGAATATAGAAAACCAGGTGAGGGCTGTTGTAATGTATATATTGCACACATTTATATCCTCATTACTGCCCTTCTCACTTCCATTCCTCCGCTCCTCCCCGTTTCCTTAGGTACATATCCTTCAATAGAATCTTCGGGTGAAGCTCACTGTAGAATGAGTGTGCTTCAAACGTTAGCTGGTGCCTGAGGATCTCGGTTGAATAAACAAATTCTCCACTTCAACCTGTGTGCTTATTTTATCTTCAACAAGGGGCGGGGGTTATAAAATCAGCATATTGCAATTATAAATGAGGAAATTAGGGTACTTGGGCTATATCTTTTCCTTCTCTCTCACCTATGTGGTGCATTATTATATGAAGACATTGCAGTCTCTCATTCCAGTGCCTCTGGTATGGTAATGACACAGACACAGGAGGATGATTTCTTAAAGGTAACATCTGCAAAAAGTGTTTTATGCTCTAGAACACACATCCCTAGAGAACACATCCTATGAGTTTCTCTCTTGTGTTACAACCTATTAACATGGATGCCTCAGGTTTGTGAAGCGGTGTAAGACTCTGCGAGCCGGTGTGATAAAACCTGAGCTTTCTTCAGGTTTCTCTCCTGCTGTATGGAATTTGAGGTGTAAGTAAAAGCACTTTCTTTCTAAATATATTCAGGTAATTTCAGGTGTTGATATTTAAAGCACAGGGCAGGTTGGTAGGAGGAGGGCTTGAGGGCAAATGGACTGAGGCTGTATTGAATGTGACAACTGGCTAGCGGAAGAGGAAAATAAAAAGTGAAATATGTTCTGTATTCATAGAACATTCTTCTGTCTTCTTCTAGAATAGAGGCTGGGGAGAACTGCAGATACTCAGGCAGACATATTTTGTGTTTTTGATGGTGCCTGATGTCCACTGGCATAGATGCATGGTTCCATCACTGACAACCTCGTCTGAATCACGCCAAGATGCAGTTGTCTTGGCCTTAGGAAACCTATTACGGAAGGGTAGAATGCTCAAGCAGAAGACAATGTTCAGGTCAGTGACTTACAGACATTTGGACTAGTGAGGGGCAGTTACAACGCAGGAAAGGAAGCAAGCATCTAGAATGCCCCTCAATGCAATCTGGAGGGCAGTGTTACACCTACCAACTGTGGGGTACACTAGGACTTCATCAGAGAAACATACAATGAAAGAGCTTTGCTACCCTGGTAAGAGAGAGTTGTAATACATGGATACTTAAGAGACAGAGAAGAGACAGGTATGCCAACATACGGATCAACTACTGTATGACAAGAGTGAGGTTCTTCAACGGGCTTGTTTGACATCTGGCTCCTGTGCCATAACATGCCACACTTCCATCCCAGTGCACTGCCCAAAGACCACACAAAACAGTGAAGTGATTAGCGAAACAAATAAAATAGCCACAGTCCATTATGGAATCGCAATATCCTTACAGGGTGTTTAAAAACCCCATCAGGAGATAATCATAGACTAAGTGTGAGAAGAGAAAAGGTACACCTTGTCTGGGAGAATGGGTTGAGGGGCGGGAAGGGATCAGACGCACAGGCTACATGAGGTGTTCAAGAAAGAAATCACTATGAAAGGAGTCAAGGTTTGCACATTCTAAAAATATGTATTTTACATAAAGAAGTTCTAAAGAAATTGTTTCGTATACAAAAAAAGCAAAGGGTAGTGGATAGGCAGCAGCAGTTGTTTGCAGTTAAATATGATGTATTGTTTCTTGAATTCAGTGGCCACTAACCAGGCAGGAGCAAAACAAAGGTGTAATTTCATGTAGTACAGAATAAAAATGAAATACTTTTGGCATGTAATAGCAGGTTCCGTTTTGAGGGTACTCATTTTAAGAAACCAGGAAGAATAAACGTTTGAGTTAGACCTGCAATGATTTAATACAGACATGCATTTTATTTGGTTTGTAAGCTGCAATGAATTTAAAGAAATGCAGATGAAACAATTATCCACTTCTCTCCCTTATTATAACAATTTACTTGCAGGCTACATGTCAAGAGCTCACAGCAGTTATATTGGCCAACCAACATTTTTAGTCTTCTGCTTTGTGTACTGAAATCATGCCTGCAGTATAGATTAATTCCTGTAATTTAGTAATGTGTAATGAGCCACAGCATTATGAACGGGGCCAACAGTGACTTTCAACCCATATCGATTACACTTCGTGTACAGACAACTATGCAAATATAGTACAAAGGAGATTAGCACTTCTATGAAATTAACATTTTATACAATATATCAGAATATCAGAATTGGACATACTATTCCCCCCCCCCCCCCCCCAGGATTTTGAAGGAGGGGGCGGCACATTTTGCATTAAAAAAAGACAAGATTATAGATCCCAACCCCCCAATTTTTGTGGTATGCAGAACATGTGCCTGTCATAAAAATACTGTTCATTCATTGGTCTGTACTACCATAGAGTCTGATAAGTAAGTCTGTGACCAGAGTGTCCAGCAGCACAGTGCTTTTCTAATTAACACAGAAAGGTGACAGGGGAACTGAACACCTGTCTTTCACCTTCCTTTTATTGGCCCAGCTCAGTGCAAAACCAACAAAAGGAGGATCAGCCTCGTTGTTTTTAAACGCCAATATTTTGCAGGAACTTTCGCAACAGTCGCTGCATTTTTACAGTTGTGCTTATTCTATTGCAATATCTGGGGGGGGGGGGGGGAGTCTGATTAGAAAAAATGACAAACTATATGTAAGAAATTGCTGACAGATCTAACATACTAACAGCAATTGGAGATGCTAAATGTGCAGCTTTAAAACGAAACACATATGTATTAAAATCAGAAAAAAATCAATAAATTATAACAATGCTTTATGCACTCAGAATACAGTGTTGATATATACATTTCTGAATCGCACACATTTTCAAATATACGTAGTTTAGACTTTAGCTCTAACAAATCTAAAATAATTAAGTCATTTTCCAGCATTTACAATGAAAAAAAGCTAGTTTGGTTATTGCAACAGAAAACAAAGGGAACTTTTTTTTTAAAAATGGTACGTCATCAAACATTTATAGGTCTGGCTTGCCAGCAGAGTTGTCTACAGACCTCAAGTTTTTAGATCGAAGCCTACCATACATCACAGCTGTCAGCTTTGCTAAATACATCTTGAGGACATTCAGAAAACTTCCCTGGGACAGCATTCTACCTGTTGCTTACTGGCTTTGTGGCTTGTAATTCACAGTTCCTGGCTTTATTGGTTTTAGGCTGTACAGGTTAAGTGTGTCCCTCCCAAGGAGCAAAGCCTTTTCACACTACAACCCCTGGTATTCTTCCACAAGTGCTCCTTTCTGTAAACTGGCCTGTAAACCTTGTTCAATCTTGACATATTTGCTGTGCATACAAAGACAGGGGGGTCAAATGTAAGGCTCCATCTACCAAGGGAGCTAGGTGTTTACTTTTCTTTCTCTTACTTCAGAGAGAGGATTTATTGAGACAATCTAGCACACAACATTTAAATGAACTGTGAAAACATTTCAGAATTAGCAAAGCACATAGGAAGCATATTTTTTGGTAATTCTAAAGTGTGTTGAAAACAAATACTTTAATATGATAAAAACAAAACAATACATTAAGTGATGCAATTTTCACACATTATGGTTTGCGCACTTTAGTTTTATCAGTAAAACTGTGTTTCTGCAAACGTAATGATCATTTAAATTGAAAATGTGTTGCCTGTAATAACAGTGTGCTAGTACACCATGCAAACTAGTCAAGTATACTGTACTGCATGCCTCTACTCTATACCACGCTGGTCTCACCATTCCGCAATACTGCACTTTTTCCAATACACTATGTGCCACTCCATTCTACACCAATCCACTGTACACCACTCTAATCTACTCTGCACCACTTTACACTATTACTCTAAAACAATTTTTCACCTCCCATCCAGTTTCCTTTGACATCTTCTCTCCCCCCGGGCTTCTCAGAAGCAGAGACAAACTGATGTGATGGCTTATTCCACTGGTTGAATACAAACCTTCGCTGGACTCGTTCTGTACCGGTTTCATTTTCCAAGGTTCGGACGCTGTAGTTCTGCTGCGTAGACTAGGCTTATTCATAAGGGAGAAACTTTATTATTAAAAGATTCACATTATGAGAGCATCCGTGGATGGCAGTCACATGAAAGTTTCTGGGTAAAAATTTTAAATGGTACAGTGCTCTATATAGGGGCTAGGGCGCTCAATGTTCTGATTTTGCCAATAAAATGATACTTTCAATCAGGCCATGATGATTCTTCTGTTTTTGTTGAACTATTAGGTAAAATGTTTATGAAGAGCCCTTGGTTGGGGGGGGAGATTTCCCTTTTCTACTGGGGATGTTCTTTTGATTTTTGTTGCTCGTTGGAACTTAGAATGATTCCTAGGATTCTGTATAACTAGCATTTGATCCTTAAATGCAATTGGACTCGCATTTACACGAGACCTACTGCATTGGAAACGGGAGTGGGGGCGGGCAAGAAGACACGAACGGGAGTGGAGGGGGTGGGGTGAGAAGTCACGGACTGCGGGCGGGGGCTGGGGAGGAGACAGGGAAGAAAATAGTGTTTGGAGTAAAGGGGCCAGTAGCCATGGAAGGATACAAATGAGGACTTGGTTGTCATGAGGCGGGACTAACAAGCCTAAAACCAATCGGATGGCAGTATTTAGCCAATGAAAACAATGGGCGGAGCTTCCACACTATACTGAATACTGCATGCCTCGCAAAACAAGCAGAGTATGCGCTGCAACGCTAGGCTCGACATAACAAAAATGGGAAACCCAAGGAACGAGTATGTCTCATATCAGCCCATCTTGTTGCTGAATAATGAAACCAAAATACAGGCAACAAGACTACAGACAGTGGAGACTGGCTCATACACCAAGGTTTATACCTTAGCAAAAGAGTAGAGTAATCTCTGGAGGTTACACAACTGTCTTGATAAGAAAAATGTAGAAGACTCCAGACCATAATATCCTTAGACGCCAAAATACATTCAGTTAAGTCCATTAGATTTGCTTTTTGCTAACAATGAGACACATTGGCCCAATCTTCATCGAACAGGTCGACCTAGTATGCAAGACACCAAGAGTGGTGGTTAGAAGGAATGGGTTATGCCTAAACTATTTGCACTAGAACATGGCACCAACAAGGGTGACCACTGTCCCCACTACTATTAGCACTGTGTAAAGAATCGCTGACCTGCTGGGTCATTTTATGTGATTGGGTGAGGTGCGTTTCAACAGATTGAGGAACAGTAGGATTATTGTATGCTGACAACGCCCTCCTTTGTGGAGTGGACTCCGTTGTATAAATTCCAATGGTATTTTCACTGTTAAGCGATTTGAGAAACTACACTGGTATAAAATAAACTGAAAATCAGTCATATACAAGATTATTAGATAGCACATAGTGCACAGTAAATCGAAGTGATAACGCAATGGTATGAAAAATTGTATTTGTTGAGACGTCTAAAAGTAATCAGGACTGCGTGGCAAGCAGGCACATGTAGATGGTGCTCACCGTCATTAAGGATAGCAATGTTTAAGATGATCACACTAACAAAATTAATTTAGGCCATGCAAAAACTCTATTCACGTTACCAGAGTCCTTTTTAGGTCATGCATACGCTGAATAGGCAAAAATACCTTTTGCAATCGCTTCGGCTTTTCAGCCGAAAACGTGCACGCGTTCCATTACCTTCAATGGCAACACGTACACGTGTGGTGATTGCCTTGCGGGAGCGAGCTTGACACCATATGTTTGTAATTAACTTACAAACACATGGTGCCCCTGGCTCGCTCCCGCAAGGGAAATGCTTTGTGTACTGTTGCACTCCCCCACCCCTCCCAGTTTTAGCGGGAGGCACGCGCGCTTGTTTTTTGGGGGTGAGGGGAAAGTTAGGGATTGGAGAGAAGAGTAGTCTTCATGGCGAGCTTAGGCTCAATATGTGTGAGGTCACTATTCTTTTGGTAGCTCGTTACCTACCTGATCTCTTCAGTCATGGTAACGAAAAATCCTGATTTTGTTTTCCCCATAGCGCCTAATGCTACATGCTTGACGTTTCTAAGTACAGTGCCTAACTGGCATTAAAACAGTTTACTGTAAATTTAGCAGTTGAAGCTTGCGTTGAGCGTATTTTAAGGGCTCCCAAAGAGGCGACATCTGGAAATTGTGTAAAACTGAGGAAGGACCTCGAACACTAGCTTTAACAAGTGGGAATGGCGGGGTTAGAACCGAGGCCTGCGCCCCACGGCTACGACATGGCTGCAGCTGTTGCGTGTCTTCCTGCATTTGTGTATCAAAATCCCTATGTACATTCCCCTTCAATAACCCCACAAGTAGACTTTATCTGCTTAGTTCTGTGTCTGCGCTTGGAAAGAGTGACGGCTGCTGCGGCGGTATGCGCACCCATGCTCTGCTGTATAAAAGCGACACTTATTGTGCTGCACAAGCAATCACTTGGAACATAATGCAAAGTGGCTTCAACGTGTCGAAGCATGTTAATACAGCGAGACCGCACACTTCCCCCGCTATATTCAGAAATAACTCATTCAGTGCATTTCTTAGGGAAAACATCTTCACAAAATCTCCTTGAGTTGGCACCGCTTTTATCTTTCAATCTCAAAGTAGCCGAGCTATATGCGAGTCCAGAACCAAATACTGCAAAGGCTTTTAATTACTAGTGCCACAACTGCTGCTCTACGTGCTTATCAGTTTTAAATGCAGAGCAGTTTTGGGAGAGTCACGAAATAAGGGTGAGCTCAATTTCAGAAAAGTACACGAAAGATCAGAGTAATTTATCTTTCAATCAATCAATAAGAGCATTTATAGAGCGCACTACTGAGGGTCTCAAGGCGCTGAAGGGAGGGGGGGGGTGCTGCTACTGTTGGAATAGCCAGGTCTTGAGGTGTTTCCTGAAGGTGAGATGGTCCTGGGTCAGTCGTAGGTGTGCGGGGAGGGAGTTCCAGGTCCTGGCTGCCAGGTAGGAGAACGATCTTCTTCCGGTGGTGGTTCTGCGAATCTGTGGGATGGTGGCGAGGGCGAGGCTGGCGGAGCGGAGCTGGCAGGTGGAGGTGTAGAACGAGAGGCGGCCGTTGAGGTAGTCGGGGCCCATGTTGTGTGCGTGGGTGAGGAGCCTGAACGTGATCCTCTTGCTGACGGGGAGCCAGTGCAGGTTTCTCAGGTGGGCGGATATGTGGCTGTGGCGAGGGATGTCGAGGATGAGTCGTGCGGAGGCATTCTTTATGCGTTGAAGTAGTTTCTGAAGTTTGGCGGTGGTTCCTGCGTAAAGGGCGTTTCCATAGTCCAGTCGGCTGGGGACGAGGGCCTGGGTGGCGGTCTTTCTGGTTTCGGTGGAGATCCACCTGAAGATTTTTCAGAGCATGCGCAGGGTGTTAAAAGCAGGAGGACGAGACGGCGTTGACTTGCTTGGTCATCGTGAGTGAGGAGTCCAGGATGAATCCCAGGTTGCGTGCGTGGTCCGAGGGTATCGGCGCGGACTGCATTGCTCGGGAAAGTGTTGGTTTGTATGCGAGTTGTGGGAGGAATGGGCTGGACCTCGAAGACTGCATGGGGACGCCACACTTTTTGCACTCTAGCGCCACGTTCACTTCTCAGCGCTGTCTCGTTAAAGCTGTCCCATTAAACCTTCATTTGAACTTTTTTTTAATACAATTTAAAAAGCATCTTGTATTCTGCAAACAGAGACATTTTGATAGTGTATGATAATCGAATCTATATTTAATTTTAAGGATTTTATTGTCATGGCTGAGACTAGCTCCATTCCAATCTCTGCATTTCTGTAATTAATCTGCCCCGATCAAGGTTAAAGCCGAAAAGGGCGACTGGGCCTTTTCAGTTTCTCTGTTTTTCACGGATTTCAAAATAGCAAAAAAAAACGGTGGACTTTTTAGAATACAACTGTTTCTAATATTGTTGCTGCGACAATCACCCCATGCGCGTGGAAGCAGTTTTATCACCCTGGAACGTTTCGAAGTTTATGGTGCGATTATGAAGGCACATTGAAGTCCAGTGTATATATTCTATAAGTATGCTTTACGTCTGCACACAAAAAAATGTGCAGCGTCTACCATAGCATAGTCGCCATGATGTGGAAGAACTTTGGCAGAATAAAAAACATTTACACACTGCTGGTAAAATGTCCCTTTTCATTAGGAATGCATTTACTAATTGGCTTAGTTTATATTTGATTGTGGATCACGTAAGCCATTTAAAATTAGAGCCCTTTCTTAAAGTTCTGAAAATTGTAATTTAAAAATAAAATATGTTGCCTGACATTTTTAATTACTGGTAAAGCAGCAGTGATCATAAACGTAAGTTGCACGTCACCATTAAGTTACTCTTCCAGCTTGTCTGAGATCGTGTTTCCGTGTTCAGTGCGTTGCTATTCACAGCTGTAGTGACCAGGAAGGACAAAGGTCAACAACTATCTTCAAAACCTACGTTAGTTTATGTATAAACATGACGGTCAAGGCAACTGTGAGAAAAGAAAACTGGAAGGCATCGTGTTTGGTGACGCATTCAAACTGTCTTCTAGAACCACCTTCCGTACAATATCGACTCGTAATTTGTCTCTAGGAAGAAGTTTTGCACGCTAGAAATAATTTTCGAGTTTGACTAATAGTCCCTTTTGACTGGACCCCTACAGCGATTACTGATTCAATAAAACGCACTGCCAAGTAGGTTACGGATGTTCCAGATGATAATTTAGGCCATGCAAAAACTCTATTCACGTTACCAGAGTCCTTTTTAGGTCATGCATACGCTGAATAGGCAAAAATACCTTTTGCAATCGCTTCGGCTTTTCAGCCGAAAACGTGCACGCGTTCCATTACCTTCAATGGCAACACGTACACGTGTGGTGATTGCCTTGCGGGAGCGAGCTTGACACCATATGTTTGTAATTAACTTACAAACACATGGTGCCCCTGGCTCGCTCCCGCAAGGGAAATGCTTTGTGTACTGTTGCACTCCCCCACCCCTCCCAGTTTTAGCGGGAGGCACGCGCGCTTGTTTTTTGGGGGTGAGGGGAAAGTTAGGGATTGGAGAGAAGAGTAGTCTTCATGGCGAGCTTAGGCTCAATATGTGTGAGGTCACTATTCTTTTGGTAGCTCGTTACCTACCTGATCTCTTCAGTCATGGTAACGAAAAATCCTGATTTTGTTTTCCCCATAGCGCCTAATGCTACATGCTTGACGTTTCTAAGTACAGTGCCTAACTGGCATTAAAACAGTTTACTGTAAATTTAGCAGTTGAAGCTTGCGTTGAGCGTATTTTAAGGGCTCCCAAAGAGGCGACATCTGGAAATTGTGTAAAACTGAGGAAGGACCTCGAACACTAGCTTTAACAAGTGGGAATGGCGGGGTTAGAACCGAGGCCTGCGCCCCACGGCTACGACATGGCTGCAGCTGTTGCGTGTCTTCCTGCATTTGTGTATCAAAATCCCTATGTACATTCCCCTTCAATAACCCCACAAGTAGACTTTATCTGCTTAGTTCTGTGTCTGCGCTTGGAAAGAGTGACGGCTGCTGCGGCGGTATGCGCACCCATGCTCTGCTGTATAAAAGCGACACTTATTGTGCTGCACAAGCAATCACTTGGAACATAATGCAAAGTGGCTTCAACGTGTCGAAGCATGTTAATACAGCGAGACCGCACACTTCCCCCGCTATATTCAGAAATAACTCATTCAGTGCATTTCTTAGGGAAAACATCTTCACAAAATCTCCTTGAGTTGGCACCGCTTTTATCTTTCAATCTCAAAGTAGCCGAGCTATATGCGAGTCCAGAACCAAATACTGCAAAGGCTTTTAATTACTAGTGCCACAACTGCTGCTCTACGTGCTTATCAGTTTTAAATGCAGAGCAGTTTTGGGAGAGTCACGAAATAAGGGTGAGCTCAATTTCAGAAAAGTACACGAAAGATCAGAGTAATTTATCTTTCAATCAATCAATAAGAGCATTTATAGAGCGCACTACTGAGGGTCTCAAGGCGCTGAAGGGAGGGGGGGGGTGCTGCTACTGTTGGAATAGCCAGGTCTTGAGGTGTTTCCTGAAGGTGAGATGGTCCTGGGTCAGTCGTAGGTGTGCGGGGAGGGAGTTCCAGGTCCTGGCTGCCAGGTAGGAGAACGATCTTCTTCCGGTGGTGGTTCTGCGAATCTGTGGGATGGTGGCGAGGGCGAGGCTGGCGGAGCGGAGCTGGCAGGTGGAGGTGTAGAACGAGAGGCGGCCGTTGAGGTAGTCGGGGCCCATGTTGTGTGCGTGGGTGAGGAGCCTGAACGTGATCCTCTTGCTGACGGGGAGCCAGTGCAGGTTTCTCAGGTGGGCGGATATGTGGCTGTGGCGAGGGATGTCGAGGATGAGTCGTGCGGAGGCATTCTTTATGCGTTGAAGTAGTTTCTGAAGTTTGGCGGTGGTTCCTGCGTAAAGGGCGTTTCCATAGTCCAGTCGGCTGGGGACGAGGGCCTGGGTGGCGGTCTTTCTGGTTTCGGTGGGGATCCACCTGAAGATTTTTCGGAGCATGCGCAGGGTGTTAAAAGCAGGAGGACGAGACGGCGTTGACTTGCTTGGTCATCGTGAGTGAGGAGTCCAGGATGAATCCCAGGTTGCGTGCGTGGTCCGAGGGTATCGGCGCGGACTGCATTGCTCGGGAAAGTGTTGGTTTGTATGCGAGTTGTGGGAGGAATGGGCTGGACCTCGAAGACTGCATGGGGACGCCACACTTTTTGCACTCTAGCGCCACGTTCACTTCTCAGCGCTGTCTCGTTAAAGCTGTCCCATTAAACCTTCATTTGAACTTTTTTTTAATACAATTTAAAAAGCATCTTGTATTCTGCAAACAGAGACATTTTGATAGTGTATGATAATCGAATCTATATTTAATTTTAAGGATTTTATTGTCATGGCTGAGACTAGCTCCATTCCAATCTCTGCATTTCTGTAATTAATCTGCCCCGATCAAGGTTAAAGCCGAAAAGGGCGACTGGGCCTTTTCAGTTTCTCTGTTTTTACGGATTTCAAAATAGCAAAAAAAAACGGTGGACTTTTTAGAATACAACTGTTTCTAATATTGTTGCTGCGACAATCACCCCATGCGCGTGGAAGCAGTTTTATCACCCTGGAACGTTTCGAAGTTTATGGTGCGATTATGAAGGCACATTGAAGTCCAGTGTATATATTCTATAAGTATGCTTTACGTCTGCACACAAAAAAATGTGCAGCGTCTACCATAGCATAGTCGCCATGATGTGGAAGAACTTTGGCAGAATAAAAAACATTTACACACTGCTGGTAAAATGTCCCTTTTCATTAGGAATGCATTTACTAATTGGCTTAGTTTATATTTGATTGTGGATCACGTAAGCCATTTAAAATTAGAGCCCTTTCTTAAAGTTCTGAAAATTGTAATTTAAAAATAAAATATGTTGCCTGACATTTTTAATTACTGGTAAAGCAGCAGTGATCATAAACGTAAGTTGCACGTCACCATTAAGTTACTCTTCCAGCTTGTCTGAGATCGTGTTTCCGTGTTCAGTGCGTTGCTATTTACAGCTGTAGTGACCAGGAAGGACAAAGGTCAACAACTATCTTCAAAACCTACGTTAGTTTATGTATAAACATGACGGTCAAGGCAACTGTGAGAAAAGAAAACTGGAAGGCACCGTGTTTGGTGACGCATTCAAACTGTCTTCTAGAACCACCTTCCGTACAATATCGACTCGTAATTTGTCTCTAGGAAGAAGTTTTGCACGCTAGAAATAATTTTCGAGTTTGACTAATAGTCCCTTTTGACTGGACCCCTACAGCGATTACTGATTCAATAAAACGCACTGCCAAGTAGGTTACGGATGTTCCAGATGAAAAAGCATTTCTGGCTAAATAGTGCTTTTATTCCTGCTTCTAAAACCAGGGATGTTGGACTTTTGACAAAAACACAGATGTGCCTGTCTTTTTAGCAATGGTTTTTCACGGTGTCACGTGATTAGGCCCCGTGCATGGGAGTCTCAGCGTTATGAACCAGTTTCATTTAACGCATATGGGGCCCTGCTGCACCGACACCTGGCGACAGTGTGAGAGTTCATCCCCAGTTAATGTATTTTAGGAGGGGGGGCCAGTGGTGGGGGGCAGTTGCACCCGGGACACCCCGAGAGGCCAGGCTAATTAAAGAAGCCCATTTGGCAAGGACAGCCGAGGTCCACCTTGCAAAAGAGATTAGGAGCCCCCCCCCCCCCCGAGTTCTTCCGCAGCAGTGACCTTGTGCAGGGGACCTTTTGCTATTTTCATGTGGCCTCCTCCTGGTTTGCTTTATCTCTGCCAGAAGGTGGGGGGGCTGTTTCTTCCTGATGTGTCACCAGCTTGTCCCGGACAGCTCGCTCCTTCGGTTTGTTTTTCCAGTGGCATCCTCTCTTCCTCTCCTTAGCTGGGTATCTCTGCTTAGCATCCCACCCATCTTATATGATGCTTATGGTTTTGGCTATGTAGTTCAGCGTGAAATGGATTGTGATTTGTTACCTGCCTCTATCTTTGTTGTTGAATTACATTTTGGGTCACCAGAAATGGCAATGTAATATTATTGAAGTTGAATGGTGTGGGAGTTTGTGATCTCCAGACCAGTGTGTATTTAGCAGTATACCCATCTAAAATGAATCTATAGTCAAAAGGGATGTCAGTTGCTCTTTGAGAAGGTGTTAGTTATGGCTGCACAAGTTGACCATTGCTATACACTGCACATAATTGTGGACTACAAGATGACACCCACA
This sequence comes from Triturus cristatus, assembly GCF_964204655.1. Classification (NCBI taxonomy): domain Eukaryota; kingdom Metazoa; phylum Chordata; class Amphibia; order Caudata; family Salamandridae; genus Triturus; species Triturus cristatus. Next base: position 1,520,779,558 of record NC_140591.1, on the reverse strand, counting down.
TTCTGTTACAGTTTGTCCTAATGGTTGAAGTGAAGAGTGATTTGGTGTGTGGTAGGCATTGCAGCTGAGGTTTTATTTGCAGTTGAGAAAACAGTTCATTGCCTGTCACTGAGTTTGAAGAAGATCATCATTCATGGTTAATTTTTGTTGGATATACTGTGTCTAAGGCTTGATATTGGCTCAGCTTGCTGATGGCTTGAACGTATGTTGCCCTGTTATCCGCATAGTAGTAGTGAAGTAGGTTAGTGTCTGATAATTTCAAGGGTGGGAATATGTAAAAGTGGAACACTGGCAACAAGGGCTTCCGTATGGAATTCACCAGATGGTTTGTTATAATCTGAAAAGGATGGTTTTCAGTTCATTATTATTGCTTAAATTGGAAAGCGGGATGGCTATGCTGAATTTGAAAATTCATTGCAAATCAGTACAAACAGGTAAGATTGCCTCAAGCCAGGCCTGTTGATTGAGAGCCAATGTATCCTGCATTCCTGCACTTCCTTGCTGTGATTCAGTTATCAGACATTGCTAAGTATGGGTCCCGCTACGCCTCCCCACAAGAAAGGACGAGTACTACTGTTCCACGCTGACAGGTGTGGGGAAGAACTCACACCATCTTCGTTGATACATTAAAACAAAATGCTTAAACTAACCTCTTAAACAATAGCAACTTCCTTTAAATCAAGTACAACTTTCACAGTCGTTTTTGCTTACGGTGTCTGCTATGTAAAGGTCACAGATGAAAGAAGCATGTGTCCATTTAAGAGAAAAGGAAGAGTCATAAATTGGCCCATATAGAATGCACTGTGCAGCAAGCTTAGTACCAACAGCCAACAAACATTGGCATAGCCAATAGGTCTCGCCTTTGGGACCTTATAAGTGTTTAGCTCTGCAACAGTTGATGTTGCACCAAGGATATTGCGCTGCATAATTAAATACCTATAAGGTCCCAAAGGCGAGACCTATTGGCTATGCCAATGCTTGTTAATGTGGCTGGGGCGAGATCAATGTCCAGTTATGTATTGTATGTAGACCCAGAATAGTGCTTCAGACATTAAGTAGGTAAATATAATTGCTACATATAAGGGCTTATTATTTGGCATCCAAACGGCAGGTCATAAACTGAGCATGTCCACAGAGGACTGGTCTTTTTGCTGCTAAACCAGACTGTACTCTGTGCCAGACAAGGCAACAAAAAGATTGGGTTTGGGATGTTGGGGGTGAAAAGATGGAATGTTACATCCCACTAATAATTAGGGCATAGGTCTTCAAACTGTGGGGCGCGCCGCTCCCCTCCAGGGGGGGCACACTCTTCACCTTCTATTGTTGCTTTCAGGCGCCAGTCCTGCATCTCAGCCCGGGCGCTGCAGCTTCAGCTGCTGGGGGCTCGGCTGAGAGTGTCTGGAGTCACAGGTCTTTAAAGGCCAGAGGCGCAACGATTTCAGAGGTGGTGGGGAGTGGAAGGGGGGTTAATTCTTCCAGCAATAGGAAGAGTGGAGATGCAGGGGCTCTAAGAAGGGGGGGAAAAGACAAAGCCTCATTAACGCGTAAATGGTCTTTTAAAGACCTGTGAAGTACTCGGGTGCAGCTGGCAGATTCAAAAACTGTGTGTGTGTGTGTGTGTGTGTGTGCCCCCCCGGAAGCTGTCTCTTACTGAAAATGTGACTTCAAGATGGGGTTCTCACTCTCTTTCCTCTCTTTTATTTACTACCCTGTGAAATAGATCCAAAAAAGAAAATAATTTTTGCTGGATATGTCGTATTTTAATTCCAAAGTGCAGCATCTGGAATAAAAGGTTAAAAATATGAAAAATAACTAAATAAACTAAGACAGAGTGGTAGCAAACTGGCCAGATTGATTTTAATCACACCCAAGCACATTAGCGCCACTTTTACAGAGTTTGCCAGTGAAGCGCTATTTTTGTTTTCTTGTCTTTGTTTTCCCTGGGCTTGCAACTAGTGCACCAATCCTGGAGGTACTGCAAAGTGCGGATTGGAAAACAAAATGTGTACTGCGGCTCTGCGTCCAGGGATGTGGTCTTTTTACCATACTGCTTACGTTTTGTAAGGATATAAGCAATGGACATTGAAATGGGTTCATTCAGGGCCCTGTAGTCTTGTCTTTAACTTTTGAGGCAAAAGAACTCACTGATTTCTGAATAGTGAGTGTAAAAGCGTTAAGGTAACCATGCTGTTCTTGCTTAAATTTCACATGGCTTGCTAAATTTTGCATTTCCTATCAGTGTTTGTTTTCCAGGATTTTGTTACTTTTTTTGTAGGCTGCATATTGCTCTTGTCTATTGCGTCATTTAAATTGAGCCTCATCCAGGTGTTGTAGTTGGCAGCAATTGGGTTGTAGTTGAAGGCAGTGTGAGTTTTTCTCTATGGGGCAGTATGGTGTTCAGTGGGGGAAGAGGATGTGGCACTATGGCCAGAGCTGCTGAATTTGGAACTGGGGAACCAGGTTCAGCCTTAATAACCAGTCCACCAGACGACTCTCCAGAGGGAGCACAATCCTTTGCTAGACCTTAGAAGGCTTCGCAAGACCTTAGAAGCACTGATGTCTTAGCACCAGCAGGTGGACCCTAGCAGTGGCAAGTCTGGGTTAACCTTCCAGGTTTGTCCACCACAATCCATACTGAAGTTCACCTCCAGTCTTGCGGGTAGGCCTATGAAGCAGCACAGCCAAGAACAACAGTGACTCTTCACTGAGGTCACAGGACCCTTGAGAAGGGCAAACGGTGTGACAGGGCGCTGACGTTGGGTGGAGGCATTATGTTTACAAGTATATTAAGGTTTTAAAAGTGCTTGCTGCCTCCTTCCTGGCCTCCAGCAATTTTCGGCAACAATAAAAATGTCATGATGACTCTGGTGTTTAATGTTCTTCCTAGAGAGAGATCAGAGATTTGTCTAGTGGAAGTTTTGACTCATGGATAGGTAGCACAGAGGGTTAATGTGCCTGCTGCAAAGAACATGTACCATGCAGATCACAAAGTGCAGTTATTTATGAAGCTTTGTATGGCGATCTTAATAAGCCAACTATGCGAACAAATTGACTCTTGATACTGCTAGAGAATAAAGATGTATATATCCTTTTGAATCACTTATATCACATGTGTATGATGTAAATGTCCCCTAGGCCTTCTTGGAAAACTGTGGCTGGCCTCCTACTGACATGGCAACACCTGGCCATACTCCACATAATCATGGATTTTTTAATTGCGTCAGAAAGCATGTTTTGTGGAACTTCTTCTTCTGAAATCTTGTATAGGGGCAAGGATGTGGCGCAACAGCCAGAGCTGAAGACTGGAGTTGGGGAGCCAGGTTCAATTCTTGATGTCTGCTCAACAGCCTGTGATTCTGGGCAAATCACTAAACCTCCCTGTGCCTACAAAAAATGAATGTGTGCTTGTGTAATGTAAAAGATGCTCCTGCAAAGCGCTCCAATACCTTTGGGTCATGTTCACACTATATAAAACTGAAAAAAATATATTACAACATTTTGTGAGCACTCCCGTTTCCAGGCACTGCTCAAGACTGGAAGAGGAGCACAACCTAAGGATGGCAGAAGAAAGAATCCATCCACACATTGTCTCTGTGGAGAAAAACATGCACACCCTCACCTGAGTTTTGGGAGTGTTTTTGCTAATCTATCCTAAATGTTTTGTTTTATGTGAAAAATAAAGCACCAATAAGTTTTTGTACTAATTCTTTCTTGGAGACTTTTCATTTGAACTTTATAATTAGCACAGGCACTACAAAAACTTCAGTTTACTAAAAACTCTTACTTTATTTAATATTATTTGCCCTATACAAACTGGGCTCTGCAGAAGGGAAGGGCCATCAATGATGCAGAGTACCAGCTTCCAGAACTTTTTTTTATCAGGTGGTGTGGGGGGGGGGGGGGCTCGATGTGTAAAAAGGTTTAGATGGGGGGGGGGGGGGGCTCGGCCAACAAAAGTTTGAAGACCTCTGAATTAGGGTAACCAAGAACTGAACGGCGATCTTGTTAATACACAAGACTCCAATTAACTAAGCAGACTGCGTCCAGAAACTGAGTGCGACACAGGCGAGGAACCTAGGCCACAAGGAAGACTTGTTGGGCTTCATCACAGCTAAAAGACAGACACAGAATGAGTCAGGGAACTGTTGCCAACTAAAGATAATTGGGATGGGCAGATATATGGAGGCCGATGGGACGTTGTAAAATGGAAGCAGCTGCTGAGACATTCAAACAATGGGGCAGGTGAACAAGCTACTATAGTCTAAGTGAGGAAACATGGACTCCTCTGTGGGACAGCACTGAAGCAGACCTGAAACTGAATGAGTATTCATGGAAGGTGTGAGCTCAGAGAACTAAATGCACTTTGGATGTACATGGTATAACTAATGTATGTTTACAATGGAAGGAGGGGGGGTTAAGAATAAAACGACAGTAAATTAATGACCCGTGAACAGACTGTTGCATTGACTTGAGTTTTATATAGCAAGAACACAACCCGATGGTATTGGAGAGCTTTACATAAGCACCAGTTACTCTTTTTAATGGCACAGGGAGATTAAGTGATTTGCCCGCCCAGAAACACAGGATGTTGGGCCGATGCAAAAACTCATACCTGGTTCCCCAGTTCCAAAGTCTGCAGCTATGGGCGTTATGTCAAATTCTATCCCATGTAGGAATGAAGCATAGCTGTGGTTCATTGAATTAACTGATCAAAGGTAATAGTGCAAGATAATAGACAGAAATTAATTAATGGAAAAGATCACAGTAGGAGTATGTCGGAGAGGTGATGTAACTCAAGAACAATAAATTTAAAAAAACACTAAATGTTCCTGAACAAGGTGTAACCGAGGGGGAGGGGTTATTATTTAGGACGTGTTTTTTAATTCAGTAGAGCAGAAGGGATTTTCCAACGACTCTCTTAACCAACTGAACATAAATGCTTGTCCAGGGTTATCAAAAGGACCACCAAAGTACATGGTATCATTGCTTGTTCTTGTAATATATGTAAGTGAAATGCAGAGAAACTGTAAAATTAGTTTGAAAATGTGGTAACGGTGCAGCTATATAGGAGGCATGAGAACCAGAAAATAACAGAATGACACTTGTCACAGGGGCTTCACTTCTGTATAAGCCTGCCGAAATCGCACACATCAGATATAGGAGTCAAACAGGGCCGCGACCCTCTTGCCTAAAGTGGAATATGAATATCAACATAGCGCGAGAAGGACGGCAGTGCAGTCAAGTCGGCGAGGATGGATATAAATATATAGGATCGTCAACCAGCTTACAAGACCGTTTACCAACAAACAGAGGTAAAGAAATCGACAAAAAACGGAGATCAAGTAAACTTAGGTCTGGGAGGGGGATAGGGCAAAGAATGTAGGATAAATGACCGAGATATGTAGTAACGAACAAAAGCAATTGGGATGCAGCACTGTCTAAAAGGATAATTAATGTACAGTGCCACCTTTTCGGCACCATTACACAGCAGTCGGAGGACTCAAAACGATACACCCAATTGGTGCACATGCATCCATTAACATAGATTGATTCTTAAAGGTAGACTGCACCCCCAAGCCATGAACAGGTGTTCCGTCGGCAGAGTAACTTATGCCCGACTCGATGTTCAGGGCCATGGTGGTAGGAAGACGACAAAACAACTCCCTAACAAAGCAACGAATATAAAGTAACAATAGACAAATTAGTCAGCCGCCTGACACGTTATTTTTACACTAGTACGTTGACGCCATTAATGGAGAACATAAGTTACAAAACGCAAACTACAATGTTCCCGCGATAAAATGTTAACTTTCCCCAGTATCTCCCGATGTAAGGGGCGAGAGACACGGTGAAAACAGCTATCATACTGCGGTCTCACAAAACCTCGACCTGCACCAACGAAAAGCTGCACGCGATTATACCAAAGACAAGCACACCACCCCTTTTCAAATAATCGTTAGTGGAAACACTGCAAAGAATCCGAAACACATGGGCTCAGTTTATTTAAAGACCCGTAGACGATAGGTCCTAGTACCTTGCCGATCTTATTATCCACACCTCGTTTTCAGACGCTTTTTTTGTTTCGAGAAGGCCATCCAACAACCTTCTTTGTGATTCTACCGCCCATCACCCACAGGCCTCCGCTCGTCGAGGATTTCCCCACAACTTTACGCAGCGCTGGTCGCGTCAGCACAACTAGGCCCCAACTACTACAGGCGGGAGCTCAGATCAGGATCGCTGTATACTCATGGGCGGGTTCTGTGCTCAGGGCCGAAGCCTCGCACCCCCTGCCTAGTATATCTGATCGAATCATCATATCTGAGCCCCGAAGGACGGGATCCACTGCCTGATTTGAAAGCCTCTGCGCACAGGGCCCAACAACGGGGCTAGCGATCGAGGAAGTCTTCTCATCCCAGCCCGAAGCCAACAGCGGAGAACCCCGGGCCAGTCAAATAAGATCAATGTGTATAAAGGGCGGAGGGGAGAGCAAGCACACATCATGCGAACCAATTATAAACACTCAAACTACAACCACCACACACTGAGACACACGCTACACATCATCTCACTCAAACATCTCTCCCACTCTGCCGGTTGTTTCTTTCTGCGTAGACCAATTTAAATGATTCACACCCGTTGCATTGTGGGACAGAACGTCATGTTAAAAACGTGTGGCTCTCAATCCGAGAATGAAACGGCCATCTTAAAAGAATTTCGTCTATTTACCTACGCTAATATTTCAAGACAAATTATGTTGAAAGTACAGGACATTATTTAAACACAACTTTTAACACATTTAAAAGAAAATATTATATGAACAACAAAATTATTTCTAGTAAAATAAGATTAAGAAAGCAGTTTTAGAAGACAAAAAAAAAACCTATATATTATTATTGTGTTTGAGATAGTGCCTTCACTAAAGTATATGCTTTCTTCTGGTGTTGCAAAACGAGTCACAAGTACGTTGAACAGTGCTGAGATTGTTGTCTGTCTTTCCGGTTTCTATCGTGCGTCGCGGTACTTTGACGTCCGTTTTGGATTGGGTCTTCCAAATATGTCTATGTTTCAAGCACGCGCACAAGCAGCCGACATTCTGGCGTCCTTTGGTTGCCCATGGAAACGAACTCTCACCCGCGTGACGTTAGAGTGACGGTTCCCGCCAGTCCAGCCCAGGACGTCTGCTGGTGGAGTAGGAGGGTGAAAGGACTGAGTGACAAGAGGATCTAGAACCGAAGCAGAAGCTAAGTGTAGCGGCGGTCAACATGGACGAGCTGTATCTGGAGAACATAGACGAATATGTGACGGATCAGAACAAGATAGTGAGCGCTTTTTATGCTTGCATTGTGATCGGGAGCACCCCTTGTACTGACAATCATGTTTTCTGGGGGCATTTGTACACCTGTCTTAGATCTCCCATGTGCTTCTCTCGGGTGTACTCTTTAGTGGGCAAATCTGCCTCATACTCGTTAAAGGGCATAAGTACGACTGTTCCTTCTGCTGGTAAGACAAACTTGGCACTGATAGCACCAGAGAGCCATATACACACCTCCATGTAATTGCATTTATATAGCGCTTACTACCCCTGACGAGGCGTCAAAGCGCTTATCAGCGAGTAGCTATCTACTCTGGAACCCAAAAAGGATTAGTGGTGAGTTAGTTTAGGAAGATATGAAATTAATTTGAGCGGTTGACATAGGAGTTTATTTCGATTGAAAAAGGATAGTGAAGTGATAGAAGAGGGAAGGGTTTGCATTTATATAGAGCTTGCTACCCCTGATGAGGTGTTGAAGTGCTTTTCGCCGGGTAGTACGCTACTTCGGAACCCAAACAGGATTAGTGGGGAATTAGTATAGGGAAATATGAAATTTATTTGAGAGCGGTGGACATGTGAGTTTGTTAGTTGGATTACAAAAGGATAGCAGAGGGATAGAAGAGGAAAGGGTCTAGAATTTTTTTATTTTCGAAGATCATAGCAGTAGGAGGACGTTTGGGATGAGTAAAGGGGAGGTGTAGGGGGTAAGAGTCAGAGGGAAGGGTTTAGAAAGGATTGTTCGGGAGATCTGAATAGTAAAAGGGGGTTGAGATGATACATGGAAGGAAGAGTCTAGAAAGGGTTATTTTGGGTATCATTGTAGTAGAGTGGGAGATCCTGAATAGTAAAAGAGGTTAGAGATGACGCAAGGAGGGGTGGAGGAAGGAAGAGTCTAGGAAGGGTTATTTTGGGGATCATAGTAGTAGATGGGGATTAGGATGAGTCAGAGAGTGGAGGTAGTGGATATATTGAGAGAGGGACAGGGTGAGAAATAGGGTAATGCATTGGAGAGAGTAGTAGAATGAGGTTTCAGATGAGTTAGACAGTGGAGGTAGAGGATATATTGATAGAGGTAAATCCAGAGGTGTTTATTTAATATATCCCAAAGACACGTACGTCTGTTGTACACACTGCTCGCACTGACCTGCAGTTCAACCTCTGGTGTCCCATCTGTCTTGTTACATCCTCCGGTGCGCATGTACTCTCTGTATTGTCCTCTGGGTTTATATGTCAGTTACACCTCCAGAGGCACCTGAACCCCTCAGCACTAACCTAAGGAGTTTATAGGTCACTTAAATCCTCGGGGACACAGCTATTGATGTTGCTCACTTGTTGTAATGTATAGGCTCCGAAAAGCCTCTCTGGCCAGTAGGATTAGATGAACTGAAGGCAATAATGTTTAAGTAGGAGCCAAAATCTTGTAGTGCACAGCAAGTCCCTGCAGAAAGTGCCTATTATACACCCTGACATTTCCTAGGTGAAAACATTACATCACTAGCCAGGCCACGAGCGATGGGATATATAATACCCACGGTTTAACAACACCTACTTGATTTAGTTTAGACTGAATCTTGTCCTCACCTTGCACCCGTCTGTCATACCCTGGGCAAAGGGGTACCCCTGCAGTTAAACAGCCAAGGACACCAACATCTGCTTGTTAAACAGTCTGGGACATGCCTGACACCTATACACAAAAGGCCACATGCACATCTGTCACTAATAGTAGGGGCGCGGGAACATCTTATATCATACACTACAGTGAATTTTTTTTATTAGGTGCACAATTCTGCTGTGCCTTCCTAAATATACCAGTAAATCCCCCCAACGCGCACGTAAATCCTATATACTAGATGATTCACTTGGCAGTTATACCCCAAGAGGCACATATTTATCTACCAGGATAACATTCAGTTTTAATTTTTTTTCCCATGGTCACACCTGTCCATTAAACACCCAAGGAACTGTTCAGATTTGCTTATATGCCGGAAACACATGTGACAGTTATGCCGTCAAGGGTGCAAGCACATCAGTCAGTTATAAAGAGCATAGGATCTCATATCATACCCCCTGCTGGCACAACAGTGAGTTATATTCTCAAAGGAACTTGAATTGATATCAATGTGAAAGTTGTGTCTATAGTGTGTATACATTTCCCTGTGAAATCCTCTTAAGAGCATGTGTGAATGTTCAAGTACTCTGATACACCTTTGTCAGTTATTTTCTCAGGCACTACAGCTGTCTGATAAACCCTTGTAAAGAACATTTGTCCTACATACAGTGCCAATCAAATCTGTCAATTATACTTTATAGAGAACACGTATATCGGGAATACACAGTGAGAAAGCACAAATCTTTGATTCTACCTTGGGGACTATGCCATCAGTTGAACCATCATGATTCCCCTGTCATCTGTGCTTCAGGGAACACATGTCAGGTATACACATTAGACTATATTGATCTATTTTACAACTTAGGGGACACCTCTGTCAGTTGTACCCTCAGGGAACACAGGCGGCAGTTTTCATCCAGAAAAGGACGTGGCATCTGCTAGTCACACCTCTGAGGATCTCTATGGGGCTTCATCTGCCATGCCATATTTGAGACTATAGCCCAAATGTCAGGTCCAGAATAACATAAGGTTGCTGAATTCTTATTTGAAACACTTTTTTTTATTTAATTTCATTGGAAGATCTTTGAGATCTTGGTCATTGAAGTGAATAATATGTAGTTGTGTTCTTTGCCCGAGTGACGGGTTTTTAGATTCACTGTCTGTATGGGGGAGTCCCTCTGTCTGGTGGGGAACTGCGGGGTAGCAGAATTGAAGGGAAGTAGGAGGAGACTTGGACTTGAGTTGTGTGTGGAAGGGGTCAACACATTTGAAAGCAGCGTTTTGCTTGATTTCCCCATCTTTTTGTGTGGAGAAGATGTTTACGCTAACGCAAAGGTTTTGGGAGAGAAGGGCCATTGTAATACAGACGGGCTTACAGAAGCTGTTGTGGACAAGAGTTCTCGATACTTAATCAGGTTACTGTAGATGATGGTAGAGAAAAATAAATGTTTGTAATGAAAGTAGGCTCTATATAGTAGCTTGCCTCATTTGTGGGGGGGGACTGTCCTAATCTTACATGGATTTGGGTCAGTTGAACATGAGTCAAAGACGGAGCTGTTTCAGTTTGTTGAAATTGAGGAGGGTATAGTTGGGGTGGCAGAGTGGTTGTGGCAGTACACAGAGGTGCTAAGGCATGATTCATTGATGTGTAGCTGATTCAGAAAAGTAAATGAGATGAGAGATTGCTGAGCAATTGTATTGAAATGGTTGTAGTCAACTGTATCCTTGGCCATGAATTGACTTTTATGTTCAGGCCCTTGCTTCAGTGGGTAGGGGCATTATGTAGATGCAGAAGAAAATTTCCTGGTTACTTACAAGTAGTATTCATTACGCCAAGCTCAATTCTTTTTTTTATCACAGTCTTTACTGGCGAGACTTCATTTTTAAACAACTGAAATGGTTTTGATACCAAACATAAATTAAAAGATCCTCCCAATATGGTTGATTTCCTGTTCCTGCATTCTGTGCATAATGATGACATCGTATTCTATATCCTTGTCATACCAAGCATTAAAACTGCAGTAAATAATATACACGTTTAATCTATTTCTGGTTGCACCCCACCTTAGAATGGTCGGGAGGGTAACTTAAACTGTGACGAGGAAGTCCTGAACTCAGAGTAATGAAGAATACTGGTTAGTTACCAGGAAATTGCCTTGTCCGTCTTCCTCGTCCAAGTCCTAACTGGGCGAGAGTATAACCAAGCCATAAGCACAACCAGAAATGCTTGAGAGACTTAAAGTTACTGCAGCAAAAAGACACCCCGCCCCCCAAATCTGAAGATAGTAGTTATGGTAGTTTGTGGGGAAGACTAGCTTAATACCATACTACCATACAATGTCTTTCGTTGAGGCACCCTTTCAAAGTTGCCACAGATGCAGACATTCTTCTGGTCTATCTACCATGCCCTGAACTTGGCAAGGATTGGTCCTGATTTTCATAAGCCAGGACAAGCCAAGGCTGGTCTGTTTCAGCCATCTACTCAACGTAGCTTAAGAACGTTGAGAACCCCCACCTAATAGATCAACAATTACTAAAAGAGCTTGAACCTTCCTAAAGCTCACAGTTCTTGATAAATAAATCTGTGTGAAGATCCAGTTTGTGAAGTCTCTCCTACACAGAGAAAAGGCACTGAAAATAGGAAGAAGGTAGGGTCTTGAGATATATGAAAGTTTGACAGGACGTTGGGCAAAAATAAAGTACTCGATCTCAGAAATACATTTTTCTAGAGTAAATATACAGATTGATCCCTAATTCCCCATACCTTGTCCCAGAACCGATAGACACTAGAAATCAAACCTTATAAGATAGGAATTTCAAATCAACAGACTAACCACTCAGAAGTGGAACCTCAAAAAGCCTTCAGAACCAAAGGCAAATCCCAAAATGGAATCTGTGAATGAACCACAGGTCTTCTCATGAAGAAACTCTTTAAAAATCTGGATTCTAAGGCATCTAAAGTCTGCACCTCTGACTTCCCGATAGCCTACACAAAACCATCCCTCATACAATCCAATACCTCCATAGGGTCAAATGAAGATGGATTCAAATCTTTCTCCCAGTTGGATGAAAAGGATTTACCAATGCCTAGCAAAAATCCGAAGAGTAGCTTGATGTTTAGATTGTTGAATAGAGGACGCAACTTCCTCCGAAAAATGAAACTCCTGAAGGCTTAACCTTTCATTTCCAGACCCCCAGCCGAAGACTGCTTAACGCTTACCTGCTGGGGACTGGAGAGGCTAAAGGAACTGGATCTAATGGAAGAACCCAATGCAGAACCGCAGATTTCAGAACCATGAACCAATTCCATCTGGACCCAAAGTGAACCACATGGTGCACTTTCACATGGTCTGATTCGATCTTCAGTAGTACCATGGGAAAAAGCAGAATTAGTGCCACTGTGTAGGGTTGGCCATGTTACTGAGTACACATCCACCACCCATGCTCCTGGAGTCTGTGTCGGAGTGCAATAATTCAGTAGCTGTAAATTCTATTTGGTGGCGAATAAATCCAGCCAAGGGACTTATCTACTGGAAGACTTCGGACAGAATGGTCTGGGAACATGATATGGGGAAATTACCTACTCAGATGGTGCACAAGTAAATCACTCCTCCCCAGAAGATATACTGCCAATAGACTGATGAGATAAAATTGAGCTCATATGCATATCTCATGAGTCAAAGTTGCTAGAGTGGATGAAACCTCCTTACCTCCCCCACGATTATCTATATAAGCCCTCACTGCCTGATTGTCTGCATCACAACTGATCAATTGCTTACGAATAGGACAGTTTGAAAAAGAACTAGCTGACAGCCTTCAGCAATTTTCAATGGGATGTAGTGTGAGCGAATTGTGGATCCCATCTACCTTGGACTTGTCTGTCCCTGAAGGTTGCCCTCATCCTCTCCCACTGGCACCTGTCATGATCACATTCTAAAAGGGAGGGCAATAGGACAATCCGCTGCGCAGGGATTTCAAAAGCAACTACCCTGCAGATCCTGATCAATCTGAGGGTAAATGGGAACTGGGTGGCTGAAGTCCTGAGAAGCAATGGTTCTTTGCTTTAATAGGTGATAAGCAAACTGGTATAAGTGAACAAGTGTCCAAAAAACAATTGAAATGTTCATGTTCCTGTGTACTGTCAACCATTCTCTGGATGGTGCCTGAGACTTCGCCAAGAGATTTGCCAAGTGAGACTGCAATTTGATTCTTCTGTGGTCATCATGAATATCTTCCCCCACGAAGTACTGAGCTTGATTCTGATGAACTGGATTGTTATTGATGGAAAGGAACTGGATTTTTCTGCATTCAGGACAAAGCCAAATATGGTCAGGATTCTAGAAATGGGCTGGAAATCCTCTGCGCCCTTAGATAAAGAAGGAAGAACAGACAGCCAATCATCAAGGTAAGAAAACCTCTAATACCGTCTTCATTAGTTTTACTTACACATAGTAACAGCAACTTGTAAAGGTTCTTGAAGCTGAAGATAGACCGCTTGGGAGGACCTGAAATTGAAAGTGTTGGAAAACCACTCCCACACTAGAAGGGGTGGTGGTGGTCTTCCGGACACACTGTGGTAGCTTGGCTCGAGTGGTCAGGAATCAGGCTCCGTGCTAAGCATACAACATACCCAAACAATAACCATGCGTGCATCCGTTCCAAAAACGACTCTACACCGTAAAAATTATGAAAATATCTTTCTTTATCTTCTTTTTCTCTTAGTTGCTGATTGGAGAAAATAAATAACAATCACAATATACAAACGTTTTAGAAAGTGCAGGACAGATAAATACTGGCTTAATGATTCAATAAATAGGGGTGATCATAAATACTGAAGGCATAAATAAAAGTGCAATACAGACAGGCAATTAAATATTCCGAGGCAATAAATACTGTAACCAATAAATATTGTGCATCAATAAATACTGTGGACCAATAAATACAGTGGAACAATAAATAGGTTAAATACAATAAATACAATGCCCCTAATAAATACTTAAAAGCTGACAGTGACACTCATGGAATCAGATCACTTTTGAATTCCTAAGGGCTGATTTGGCCCAGGCACAGCTTGTGGGGATGTGGAAGGCTTGAGGGTGTCTACTCCCTGGCTTGGTCAAGGCTGAGGCCTAAACTGAGGTAGATAAAGGGGGGAAATACCAGAGACCTGGCTCTCTCTCTCCACACAACCTCTCTAGATTAGTCCCAGTTCACCCCTGGCACCTTAGAGCAGTCTCTCAGGTCTCCACAGGGCCTAAGGCGCCCTCTACTCCACTTACTGCCCTTTTTCTGATGCTCCGACGCCGCTGGAGTCGTGTCGATGCCGTGAGGCGGTTCCGGTTCGATGTCGGCGGCCTCGGCACAATGTCAGTTCTTTGACGACGCCGGCAGGCGGCTCCGGTCTCGATGTCGGCGGCCTCGGTTCGATCTCGACCTCCGATTCGATGGCGTCGGGCAGTCTTTACTCGATGTCGACTTCGGGCGGCTCCGGTCCGATGGCGACCTCGGATTCGATGACGTCGGCCGGCCTTGCCTCGATGTCGACTTCCGGCGGCTCCGGAGTGCGATCCTCACTCCCGACCTCCGGTGCTCCTCACAGGTTTCCGGCGACTCCGGAGTGCAATCCTCACTCCCGACCTCCGTTACCCTTCACCTCGGTCTCCGACGACTCCGGAGGGCGGACTCCACTCCTCCGATGACGCCGCTCACTCGACCTCGGGTGACTTCCTCCTCGACCTCTGGTATTCCTCACGACCTCTGACGGCGCCCTCTCTCGACCTCTGGCGGCTCCGGGGACGACGTCTGCTTTTCCAGTCAGCGCCGCTTCTCCACCTCGGGCTCCAGGTCTTAGGCTACTCGACGTCGGACTTCAGGGAAACCAGCTTCCAGGTCAGGATCTTGCTGTTTTCTTGTCTCTAAGGCCTGTTCCTGCTGTCCAGGTCCTCAGGATGGTTTTTCTGACTTCTTCCCACACAGGGCTCTAGGCTGGGCTCCGTCAGTAGGGACTAGTATCAAGGGTGGGTTTATGGACCCCACTCCAGGCACAAGTTTCCACCCCTGCTGCTTCACTCCTTCCTCCTTCACGTTTGTGCTGCTCACTCCTCACCAGTCAGGTGCCAACTGCCAGCTCCAACTGCCAACTCTCTCTCTTAGCTTCCCAACATTCTAAACCGCCTCCAACTGTCACAGGGTTCTGGAATGTTCTGGAAGGTGCTGGTAGGTTCCAGTGGATGCTGGTGATGTCACAGGTGGCCACCATTTTGTGCTTCAGGCCCTCAGACAGAAGTTTCAGGGGTAGGTAAAATGGCTCCCTGAATCTGCAGCAACACGAAAAAGTCTGGTGGTTCCCAAAAAGGAAAAATTCAAACAGGGTTTGAGGCAAAAGTGGGACAAAATAAATAATGATGAGGAGGGACCACCCAAAGGGCTGACAGGTCTAACACGCGTCCCCCCCCAGCTGAAAGTGGGGAGAGCTACCCAACCCCTTGGGAGTTCTCATCACTAAGGCGGAAATACCTTGAGAGACCGTCTGCATTGGCGTGGTCCACTCCAGGCCGATGTTCCACCTGAAAGTCCATCCCCTGTAGGGAAATAGACCACCTCAACAACTTGGGATTCTCCCCCTTCATTTGCATCAGCCAACGAAGGGGTCTGTGGTCGGTCTGAACTAGGAAGTGCGAGCCGAACAGGTATGGCCGCAACTTCTTCAGAGCCCATACCACTGCAAAGGCTTCACGCTCTATTGCACTCCACTTCTGTTCCCTGGGAAGTAGTCTCCGGGATAGGAAGACCACGGGTTGATCCAGACCCTCTTCGTTGAGTTGCGATAACACTGCCCCAATGCCATGTTCTGATGCATCTGTCTGGACAATGAACTCCTTGGAAAAGTCTGGGGCCCTTAGGACCGGGGCCTCGCACATGGCTTTCTTCAATCTCTCAAAGGCTTGCTGACAAGCCTCCGTCCAGACTACCCGTCGAGGTTGTTTCTTGGACGTGAGCTCCGTGAGGGGGGCTACGATGGTACCGTACCCCTTCACGAAGCGGCGGTAGTATCCCGTGAGGCCCAAAAATGCTCGGACCTCAGTCTGTGTCTTGGGGGGTTCCCAGGCCATGATGGCCTCGATCTTCGCCTGGAGGGGTTGCACCGCTCCCCTACCCACCAAGTGTCCAAGGTACACTACCGACCCCTGCCCGATCTGGCACTTGCTGGCCTTGATCGTCAATCCAGCTTGTCTCAGGGCCTGGAGAACAGCTTGCAGGTGACGCAAGTGATCCTCCCAGCTGTTACTGAAGACGGCTATGTCATCCAGATAAGCAGCAGAGAAACTCTCCATTCCGGTGAGGATCTGGTTTACCAGGCGCTGAAACGTGGCAGGTGCGTTCTTGAGCCCAAAGGGCATCACACAGAACTGGTAGTGGCCATTGGGCGTGGAGAAGGCTGACCTTTCCCTTGCTCCATCAGTCAAAGAGATCTGCCAGTACCCTGAAGTAAGGTCAAAGGTACTTAGATATTGGGCAGCTCCCAGCCGGTCAATCAATTCATCCGCCCTAGGGATCGGATGAGCATCAGTTTTGGTCACTGAATTCAGTCCCCGATAGTCCACACAGAACCTCAGTTCTGGTTGGGCACCCGGTGGTGCAGCTTTTGGTACTAACACCACCGGACTAGACCAGGGGCTGCTAGATGGTTCGATCACTCCTAGCTCCAGCATCTTAGTGACTTCACTATGAATGCTGGCCTTCACCTTGTCTGACATCCGGTAGATCTTGGACTTCACAGGTGGGCTGTCTCCTGTGTCCACGTCATGGACGCACAGGTGAGTCCTACCCGGGACAAGGGAGAACAACGAGGAGTACTGCCCCAGGACCTGGCGACAGTCCTCCTGCTGTTCAGGAGTTAGAGATGGGGAGAGAATCACTCCCTCCACCGACCCATCCTTCTCTTGAGACGCAAACAGATCAGGGAGAGGCTCGCTTTCCACGTCCTCTCCTCCGTCAGTCACCATCATCAAGATGACTTCGGGCCTCTCATGGTGGGGTTTGAGGCGGTTGGCATGCAGCACCCGCAGGGGCTGACGAGGGGTCTTCAGGTCCACCAAGTAGGTAGCCTTACCCTTCTTCTCCAACACCTCAAAGGGTCCTGACCAGCGATCCTGGAGGGCACTAAGCTCTCCCGGTTCGATCACCCACACCTTCTGGCCAGGCTCCAACTCCACCGGGTGAGCATTGTGGTCATACCACGCCTTCATCACTGCTTGGCTGGCTTCCAAGTTGTCAGAAGCTTGCTTCCACAACTTAGCCATTTGGCTCCGGAAGGCCAGCATGTAGCTCACCACATCCTGGGGAAGCTTTCTGGGAGTTCTTTCCCATCCGTCTCTCACCAGGTTGAGAGGTCCACGTACAGGGTGCCCATACAGAAGCTCGAAGGGGCTGAAGCCCACTCCCTTCTGTGGCACTTCCCTGTAGGAAAAAAGTAAACAGGGTAGGAGGACGTCCCACTTCCTCCGCAGGCTTTCAGGCAGACTTCTGATCATGCCCTTCAAGGTTTTGTTAAACCTCTCCACCAGACCATTTGTCTGGGGGTGGTAAGGAGTGGTGAACCGGTATGTCACTCCACACTCCTTCCACATGGCCCGCATGTACGCTGACATGAAGTTGGTCCCCCTGTCGGACACAACTTCCTTGGGAAAACCCACTCGGGTAAAGATTCCCATCAGGGCCCTTGCCACAACAGGTGCTGTTATGGTCCTCAGAGGTATTGCCTCTGGGTACCGTGTGGCATGATCCACCAGAACCAGGATAAACCTGTGACCAGCTGTAGTTGGCGGATCTAATGGACCCACAATGTCGATGCCCACCCTTTCAAAGGGGGTGCTAACGACAGGAAGTGGTTCCAGGGGAGCTTTCAGCTTCACTCCTGTTTTCCCACTGGCTTGGCAAGACACACATGTCCGGCAGTAGGTATCGGACGACACTTTCATCTGAGGCCAATAAAAGTGTGGGACAAGACGGGCGAAGGTCTTGTCTTGCCCCAGGTGTCCTGCCAATGGTATCTCGTGAGCCAACTCCAGAAGGAAGGCTCGATAACGTTGAGGAACTACCAAGGCTCGTGACGATCCATGTAGGGGTGCCTTGGGTTCACTGTAGAGGAGGCCATCCTCCCAGTAAACACTGTAGTTCCCTTCAACGTTCCCTGCTGCCTGGGCTTCGGCCTGTCGCCTTAGCCCCTCAAGGGTAGGGCACTCCCTCTGGCCCTGGCAGAATTCCTCCCTGGACGGGCCTCCCTCCACGTGCCACTCGGCCGGGATGGGTAGGTCCTCCAGGTTGGTAACGTCCCCCACCGCAGACTCCTGGTCCACCACCTCCGGTGGCCTATCCGTCCTACGGGGTGGGGACGCCGAGGCAGGCTCCTCCTGTCCTCGGTTCTTCCCTTGACTGGCAGCTGGCTGGGCCTTTGTTCCAGGCTCCAGCCGAAACGAACTCCCTCTTCGGGTAGTCGCGGACCTTGTGCTAACACAGGCCCAGTCAGGTGTACCCAGCATCTCGGTGTGAGTCCGGTATTCCACCTCCTTCCAAGCGTTGTGCTCCATGTCATTCCCCAGCAGACAATCGACTGGCACGGCAGGGCTTACGGCAACTCGAAGTGAACCTGCAACCCCCCCCCATTCAAAGGGAACCTCGGCCACTGGATAGTGGGCTGTTCTGCCGTCAGCCATCGCGGCTGGGTGGAGTACATCGGGAACTACCTGCTCTGGAGACACCAGTTGGCTACGCACCATAGTCATACTGGCTCCTGTGTCTCTCAGAGCCTCCCCTCTTTGGCCGTTGATGGTGACCCATTGCCCATACTTTGCGGTATTTGCGGGCACCTGGATCTTAGGAACCATCTCCCGTTCTCCCAGGGACACTAAAGTGACACCCGCCCACTCCCTTCCCTTAGTTAAGGGCATCTCCTCCCCGAGCACTACACTAGCTACTCCGGGGGTCTTTCCTCCAGTGGGAGGGGGTGGTCGTTTCAAGCACTTCGGATCTCCTTTATAGTGTCCAACGCCACCGCACTCATAGCAATGGACAACCCTTGGCTGCTGACTCTGGCCAGGATTAGGGTTTCTGGGCGGGTTAGCCTTAGGGGTGAATCCTGTTCCCTTCCCTTGGAAGTTATTTTGGGGGCCTTTGGAGAACTCCTTTTTCTTTTCCCCTCCCTCTTTCTTCTGGGGGGCGCCCTGTCCGGCCTTTTGAGTATCCCCTCCAGTCCCCCTTGTGGACACCCGGGTACTAGCCCAAATGTCCGCCTCCTCAGCAAGCTTCCGGGGACTGGTCAGCTTGCTATCCACCAGGTGTTGCCGCAGTTCAGGGAAACATTTCTCGAGCAGGTGTTCCTTCAGTACCAGGTCAAACAACCCCTCGTAGTTCCTCACTTCACTGCCCTGAATCCAACCTTCCATTGCCTTCTTCGCATAGTCCAGGAAGTCCACCCAATTCTGCGTGCCCAGTTTGTGACTACCCCTGAACTTCTGTCTGTACTTTTCAGGTGTTAGTCCAAACTTTCTGATGAGCGCCAGTTTCATGGTGGGGTAGTGGGTCTGCTCATCCTCTTCGAGGGCCAATAAAGCATCCCTACCAGCTGGAGGCATGTACTTGTACAATCCCCCTCCCCAGTACTTCTCTGGAACCCCATGGGCCCTCAGTGAGACCTCATAGGCCGCTAGCCACTTGGCGATATCGTCGCCCACACCATAGCTAGCTACTATGTCCTTTGGCAGGTATGGTTTAGATTCCCTGGTGATCTCTTGGGTCTGGCTGCCACCATTAGGAACAGGTTGTGCCCCGATTCTCAAGATCTGAAGATCTATTTCTTTCAGTCGTAATTCATGGGCCATCCTCTGCTCCTCCTTCTCCTTTTCCAGCCTTGCTAAGTCCCATGTGAGCTGTCTTTTCTCCCTCCGGTCTGTTAGCTCCACTTCAGACAAGCCACCGCTAGAGGCACTGCTGCCCTTCCTAGAAATGGTTCTGGGCCCTGCTGACAGGTTCCCCACCTCAGGTTGGTACATCTCAGCCCCCTCGGGGTCAGGCTCTCCATCCCTGTCTTCCTCCTCAGCCTTGCTTTCTCGGCGTGCCTCCCCCCAAGCCCTTAAGCTGGTTTGGAGTGCACCCTTCTTTGCTCCTGGGGGACAGTACACCCCCTCCCGCTGGCAAAACTCCCTGAGTTGGGCCACAGTGTACGTTTCTAGATTTTCTAGTACAAACTCCATCTTGCCCACTCAGGTTAGAGGACAGGTTTTGTGCAGTAACTATGCAGGGAGGTACCTTTAATAATACCTCCTCCCACCACCAGAGTAAATTTGGAAAAAACAAAAACCCACAATTAGGAAGGCCGCTTTGAGAAAACTCCCGGTGTAGGCCTATGGACTACCCACAGTTATTGTTGAGTATACGTAGGCACAGCTCTATCCCACCACTGAACACCAATTTATGTTGGAAAACCACTCCCACACTAGAAGGGGTGGTGGTGGTCTTCCGGACACACTGTGGTAGCTTGGCTCGAGTGGTCAGGAATCAGGCTCCGTGCTAAGCATACAACATACCCAAACAATAACCATGCGTGCATCCGTTCCAAAAACGACTCTACACCGTAAAAATTATGAAAATATCTTTCTTTATCTTCTTTTTCTCTTAGTTGCTGATTGGAGAAAATAAATAACAATCACAATATACAAACGTTTTAGAAAGTGCAGGACAGATAAATACTGGCTTAATGATTCAATAAATAGGGGTGATCATAAATACTGAAGGCATAAATAAAAGTGCAATACAGACAGGCAATTAAATATTCCGAGGCAATAAATACTGTAACCAATAAATATTGTGCATCAATAAATACTGTGGACCAATAAATACAGTGGAACAATAAATAGGTTAAATACAATAAATACAATGCCCCTAATAAATACTTAAAAGCTGACAGTGACACTCATGGAATCAGATCACTTTTGAATTCCTAAGGGCTGATTTGGCCCAGGCACAGCTTGTGGGGATGTGGAAGGCTTGAGGGTGTCTACTCCCTGGCTTGGTCAAGGCTGAGGCCTAAACTGAGGTAGATAAAGGGGGGAAATACCAGAGACCTGGCTCTCTCTCTCCACACAACCTCTCTAGATTAGTCCCAGTTCACCCCTGGCACCTTAGAGCAGTCTCTCAGGTCTCCACAGGGCCTAAGGCGCCCTCTACTCCACTTACTGCCCTTTTTCTGATGCTCCGACGCCGCTGGAGTCGTGTCGATGCCGTGAGGCGGTTCCGGTTCGATGTCGGCGGCCTCGGCACAATGTCAGTTCTTTGACGACGCCGGCAGGCGGCTCCGGTCTCGATGTCGGCGGCCTCGGTTCGATCTCGACCTCCGATTCGATGGCGTCGGGCAGTCTTTACTCGATGTCGACTTCGGGCGGCTCCGGTCCGATGGCGACCTCGGATTCGATGACGTCGGCCGGCCTTGCCTCGATGTCGACTTCCGGCGGCTCCGGAGTGCGATCCTCACTCCCGACCTCCGGTGCTCCTCACAGGTTTCCGGCGACTCCGGAGTGCGACCTCCACTCCCGACCTCCGGCACGATTCTCACAGGTTCCGGCGACTCCGGAGTGCGATCCTCACTCCCGACCTCCGTTACCCTTCACCTCGGTCTCCGACGACTCCGGAGGGCGGACTCCACTCCTCCGATGACGCCGCTCACTCGACCTCGGGTGACTTCCTCCTCGACCTCTGGTATTCCTCACGACCTCTGACGGCGTCCTCTCTCGACCTCTGGCGGCTCCGGGGACGACGTCTGCTTTTCCAGTCAGCGCCGCTTCTCCACCTCGGGCTCCAGGTCTTAGGCTACTCGACGTCGGACTTCAGGGAAACCAGCTTCCAGGTCAGGATCTTGCTGTTTTCTTGTCTCTAAGGCCTGTTCCTGCTGTCCAGGTCCTCAGGATGGTTTTTCTGACTTCTTCCCACACAGGGCTCTAGGCTGGGCTCCGTCAGTAGGGACTAGTATCAAGGGTGGGTTTATGGACCCCACTCCAGGCACAAGTTTCCACCCCTGCTGCTTCACTCCTTCCTCCTTCACGTTTGTGCTGCTCACTCCTCACCAGTCAGGTGCCAACTGCCAGCTCCAACTGCCAACTCTCTCTCTTAGCTTCCCAACATTCTAAACCGCCTCCAACTGTCACAGGGTTCTGGAATGTTCTGGAAGGTGCTGGTAGGTTCCAGTGGATGCTGGTGATGTCACAGGTGGCCACCATTTTGTGCTTCAGGCCCTCAGACAGAAGTTTCAGGGGTAGGTAAAATGGCTCCCTGAATCTGCAGCAACACGAAAAAGTCTGGTGGTTCCCAAAAAGGAAAAATTCAAACAGGGTTTGAGGCAAAAGTGGGACAAAATAAATAATGATGAGGAGGGACCACCCAAAGGGCTGACAGGTCTAACAGAAAGTGTCTGTTCTTTAGCTGGATTCAGTGAAGCCTCAGGGACTTTTTGTGGATAGGGATGTGAGATAATGTCCCCCTCCTTTCAGGAGCAGCAGTGTTTAGTCCAATGTCAGCATCTTGAACCTCCGGTAAGTAGCAAATTTGCTTACCTCTTTGAAGTCTAAAAGAAACCTCTAGGCTTGAGAGCTCTTCTGCACCAAGAACACAATTGATATAACCAGTTTCCTCTTTCTGATTTTGGTACTAGGATGACCACTGCTTTCTTGATTAGGCCCTGAACCCCCTCCAAGAGAGCATTCAGAAGAACCAGACCATTTGGAAAAGGAGTTCGGTGAAAAATCAGTTGGTGTCAGATTGCAG
The DNA here is from genome assembly GCF_964204655.1 of Triturus cristatus. Lineage (NCBI taxonomy): Eukaryota > Metazoa > Chordata > Amphibia > Caudata > Salamandridae > Triturus > Triturus cristatus. The sequence continues at coordinate 1,520,756,822 of NC_140591.1, read as the reverse complement.
AAAGTAACTTTAATCAACCTCTCCCTTGTCTGGGAACTTGAGATGGCTAGTCATGCTTTTGGAGGTCATGGTGTGGCTGCAGGTGACTGGAACTGGGATGTGTCACTTTCAGAGGCCATTTTCCCACGACCCCTGCTCGGATAGGACTGTCCAGTTCTCATTGTTGATGCAGGATAAAAGGCTCTTTTACAGCCAAACCCACTCCTCTTCCATATGAGCCAACAGAAGCAAAGAACTTCCTATTACTCGCTGAGCGCTTCACCATGTTTTCCGGATGATGTCCAGAAAGTTTGGACCCAGAAAAAAAGGTAAATGCACAAGCATGCTTTTCTGTGAAGCATCAGTCTTCCAAGAGCTCATCCTTAGATATCTTCTTACTGACATTGCTTCTCCTGATGATGCTGCGGCTGCTGCCCCAGTTCATCCAAGGAAATTTGGACAAGAAATCTTGCTTGCTGCTCCGTCATTGATAAAACTCTCAGCAAAATCAACTCCCTGGTGAATTTCGTGATCCAGATATTTACATTCCTTAATGAGGGACTAAATCGCTTAATTAGACCATGTACTATCTCTAATAGAAAAGTTTTAGGCCAAAATAGCTCTTTTTACTGCTTCATTGACCTTCACAGCAACGGCGTCAGCTAGCATCGAACCTATGATACAATGACTCCTTGTGAAGACAATCACTCCAGCGAATCAATTTTCACCTCCAAAGGGAACTCCTCTGTGAACGTGTGCAACAAATAGAATTTTGTCAAGAATCTTGGAAAACTCTTCGTATCCACATTACACCGCACATGCTTGTTCTATTTGGTTTATATAATGCACAGGTTAGCACGTGCTCTTCATTTGATGTCCTGCATATTGCACATGCTAATTTCTCTATGTCATGTACGTTGTTGTTATTTGTATGGAGGCGGTTTGATTTGCGTGCCTCTGCCGTGTTCTAGATCATGTGGGAGTTGGAACCGGCGATGCAAGGGAACGGAGCAAGGAAGGCTGAGCCCTGGATCTGCTCCGTACTCCGGTGTTTCAGCTTGAATAAACGTGTTTACTTGTACACTGTGTTGATCCGACTTTACAATTTGGCGACTGAGATGGGCTAAAATATTTTTTTGCATATTGTGGAGTAATAGGTCATTATACAAAGGTTTGTAAGAAAAAGAAGGGTAGCAAAGTTAAGTGTGTGGATGAAGGTAACTTCAGCAATGAAGAATATAAACTGAAAAGGCTTACTATTTATGATTCTGAAAATGACGCAGAAAGTTGAGTCAAAGGAACTGTTTATCTTAAATGTCAATGACAAAATTGTGGGAGGAAGAAAGAAGCCTTTGTGTCTGATGACGATCGGAGGTCTGGAAGTACAGATGTATTCAGACTCTGGTTCCCCTTAAGCTGTTGTTAATGAAGAGATATGGAGAACGAAGTTTGTTAAACTTTTACGAGAGAAGCTACTGGAAACTGACATTCATCCAGAAGGTTTTTCAGGTGAGATAATAGACATTATTGGCTATAGGCCGTTGGTGCTCAGGTGTAAGAATAGAGAGTCATGCAGGAAGTTATATATTTCAAAGGAAGGATCAAGGAGAGCTGGATATTAATTTAAACTCCAACAATCCAGGTCCCGTCATGATAGGTGAGGGTGAAATCATTGGAGCGGAAATGTTAAAAGAATTCCCAGAAGTGTGTGTTCAATGGTACTATTGAGAAACTCAAGAATTTTGAGAATCAGATAGTTTTGAAAACAATACCAGTGGTGGCTCCTCTGCTAAGGCGGAGGAGCGTCGCCCCATTGAACAAAAGGAAAAATAAAATGATAACGACTATTGTTACTATCATTTTATTTTTCCTATATACTTCAATGGCTCTCGGGCGGGGCTGGCGGAGTAGGGAGAGGAGTGGTTTTCACTCCTGAAGTGCGCACGACTGCCCGGCCAAACTGTCCTGCGCACTTTGCATCTTCCCCACTAAGCTGCATTACACAGCCTGGTTAGGAACATGCAGACCCTGCCAGTCCCCGTCTGAGCACCGATCAACGGTACTCAGACCAATCACAAAGCTGCATTGGCTATGGAGAGGCTGGAAGGGCGGGTGCTTCCTGCTGCTGGCCGGGAGTGCTGGAATATGTCAGAGGGATGGAGGACAAAGGAGAGGCGGCGGCTGTTTCAGGTAAGTGGTTTTTTTCTTCTTTTTTTTTTACCCTCCCCTACCCCACCTCCTGGGTCTGTTAGCAGCCGCTACTGAAAGATGCATGTCCAAAAGTACACAAAGTAAGGAATATTCCTATTTCTCTCAGGTAAGTGGTGAAAAATGATTTAGAAAAGCTTGTAAAAGCAGACATAATTGAGCCCATCGAGTCCTCGGAGTAGATTTCTCTGGTTGTGGTAGCGAGGCGGAGCAATGGGAAAATTAGATTGTGCATAGACTTGCGCTATTCGAATAATAATATTGTAGTATACACATTTCCACTCCCCAAAATTTCTTAAGTGATGGCTTTGGTGAAAGATGCATGGTGTTTTTCCACTATTGATCTCTCTGTAGCTTATCAACAAATACAGTTGAGTGAAGAGAGTAAAACCTTTACTGCTTTCATCACCCCCTTAGGGAGTTTTCAATACAAGAGGATGCCCTTGGGATTAGCGTCTGCTGCTGACATTTTTCAAAGGGTCATGTTCCAGGTTTTTAGCAAACATGAGAACGTCAGATGCTTCCAAGACAATATCTTAGTGTTTGGAAAGGACAGACTGGAACCTGATAACATTGTAGCAGAAGTTTTCGGTATTTTGAGAGGAAGTGGCTTGACTGTTGAGCACTCCAAGTGCAAGTTTGCAGTGTAGTCTGTGACATACCTTGGTCATATTTTATGGACAGAAGGTGTTGCAACCAAGCCATCGTTGGTTGAGGCCATCCAAAATGCTCCACACCCATCTAATAAGGACAAAGTGATATCATTTCTGAGGCTAGTGGACTTCTCTGCTTATTTTGTAAGAGGATTTTCTAATAGGGGTTTCAACATAAAACAATTGTTGAAGAGTAAAGTGAAATTTCTTTGGGCATGGGCTTGTAAATTAGAACTTGAAGACATAAAAAAAGCCATTAAGGAAGCCCCAGTTTTGAGAATCTTTGATCCTGAGTTGGAGCATGTTGTAACGGATGGCTCCAGTAACCTAGGGTTGGAAGGTGCATTCTCACAGATAAAGTTAGAGGGGAAGGAAAGTATTATTGCGTATGCTTCTTGTTTGTTTTCCCCTGCGGAAGAGAAATTCCCAGTAATAGAAAAGGAGACCCTTGCCTGGACTTTAGAGCATTTTCAATTTTTTATTTGGGGTATACATTGCAAAGTTTGCTGTGATCACAAACCCTTAGTAAAGCTTTTGACTACCGAAGGCCTATTCAAAACAGAATAGCATGGATAGCCATGAGGCTTCAGGATTTCATTTATACAGTTGAATATGTGCCGTGAAAGAAAAATGTATTGGCTGACTTCCTATCGTGTATGCCTACTGAAATGCAGGAGTGTCAGGAAAGTGATTGGGAAGAGTTTCAAATTGCATTAGTCCGAGGTATGGCACCATTTAATGACGAAGAGAGGAAAAAACAATGTTCTTGGATCCCCCACTTTACAGCAACTCATTGTTTGTGTGGTGCATGGTTGGCCTAAAAAGTATTTATTAAGAAAGAAATGAAGGCTTTTTGGGAAATAAGAAGTGAGTTGTCTGTGGTTCAGGGGAGAGTGTACAGAGGAGATAGCCTCCCACTTCTTTTCAAACCAGAATTGTTAAATTGTGCCATGAGGATCATGCAGGCATCGTAAAAACATAGCAAATGATTAAAATATGGTACTGTTGGCCTGTAGTAGACATATTTGCAGAGAGAATGGTAGGAAGTCGTGTGAGGTGTGCAAACTCAGATAAATCTCTGAGGACTTTGCGCCGAAGAATTTGTGAGCCTCTCATTCCTAAAAAACTTTGGCACACAGTGGCTAAAGACATAATAAGACCCATTGGTTCTCCTGCTAAGTACAATATTGCACTTATTAATGACTTTTCTAGGTGGCCTGTAGTCAAGGTGGTGGAAAAAGTGGATTCGGAAGAAGCATTTAAATTTGTTGATAAAGTTTCTGTGGATGAAGGTTTACCAGTGCAGATAAATAGTTGTAATGGAGTAAAATAGATGTCAGGCATAGGACCACGTATTTGTACAATCCTAGTGGCAATGGCAAGACTGATTTGCATAAAGCTGGGTCTGAACTGGGGTGGCGAAGTGAGATGAAGAACGATGACGGATTCAACCCAGATCTGTGACTGGGGTGAGTGTCTGAAAAGTTTCAGCGCTCCATCCATCATCTCCTTGTGTTTGCTTTGTTCGCCCTAAGTTGGCAGGGTATGCTCAGGCGTGGGTCACATGCTCACTTTGCCACTGGATTCAAGCTAGCCTGGCTGATGAGTGGTATTACCCCGAAACCGGTCCCAGGGTGCTTGTTTCCGGTCCACGGAAGACCTGGATTGGCAGTTTGGGCTGGACTGTTCCCATGAGGAACAGGGTCAAGACTGACTTGCATATAGCTGGATCTGAACTCGGGTGGCGAAGTGAGCTAAAGAACGATGATGGATTCAACCCTGATCTGTGACTGGGAGTGAGTGTCTGAAAAGTTTCAGCACTCCATCCATCATCTTGTGTATGATTGAGAGATTTAACAGGATACTGAAGAATGCCATTCAACTTGCTACAAAGAATTGTAGTGTACGGGAAACACAGATTTTTAAGACCCTGTGGATGTTTAGCACCACCACCCATGAGGCTTTGAAAGTTTCTCCTTTTGACGTTATGAGAGGAAGGTGTGCTAGGACCAAGTGCAACCCCTAATGGTTGTTGCAGGCCGCGGACACCACTGTGTCGGTGGATGAGGTAAGGAAATGTATTGTGACCAAACAGCAGAAGTATAATGAGTTGTTTGATCTGAAGAGAGGATGAGGGAATGTTGTGATTAAGGAAGGCATATGGGACAAAGTTAAAAAACCCTGGAAGGGAAGGTAAGGGAAGGCGAAAGTCAGTTATCTGATCCATTAAATGTTAGTAAGGTTTTATGGCACTCTGTGTTATTAAGTGATGGTAAGGTGTGGAACTTCAGGTGAATTGCAGTTTTAGGAGGTGATTGTAATCTACGGGGAAGTTGTGGAGGAGGCATCAAGGCAAGGTTGGAGTTGAATGAGTAGCTGGTTCAGGGAATAAAGATGATGCCGGGTTGAGTTACAAGAATACTAATGAGGAGGAAGGTGAATACTTGGGGTCACAAAGCAACTGCAGAGAGGAAGATGTGAGTGTGCAGTTGGAGGAAGATGTAATTGTTGATGAGCAAGAACATGAGGGTGAAGGCACAGTTGATGAGAGGAGTGGTGACAGAGAGATAGAAGGCTCAGGTGGCAAAAAGGGAACTCGGGTCAAATCCAGGTAGATGTCCAGTTTTGTTTGTGATGAGGATTTGGATGAGTGACTTTGGAGGAAGTATAGATCTGTTTTCTTTAATTGTGTTATTTATTTTTATTAAATGGGGGAAGATGTGTTATCTTAGTATATCTAGTGCACAAGTTTGCACGTGCTCTTCCTTTGATTTCATGTATAGTGCACATGCTCATTTCCCTATGTCAAGTATATTGTTGTTATTTGTATGGAGGCGGCTTTATGTGCATGCCTCAGCCATGTTCTAGATCGTGTGGAGTTAGAATCGGCAGATGCAAGGGAACGGAGCAAGGAAGGCTGTGCCCAGGATCCGCCTGGTACTCTGGTATTTCCACTCAAATAAACATGTTTACTTTTACAATGCTTCATTCCTTTCCTCAATCATGAATGGAGCAGCAGGTTCTCATGCTCTCTCTTCTAGTATTGGCTAAAGAAAAATCCTTTTCTTTAAGAGGCTCAGATGTGGATGGCATAGCTAGATTCTCTCAAGTGCTGTAGGACCTCAGTTAACTCTGGGGCCTGTACAAAGTATCTACCGAATCAGAGGGAAGAATGTGCATTTTAAGAACTGTAGGTGGAGAAGGTCCCTCTCTCGTAGCAAAAGCTACATCCACAGCAGTCCAATCATCTATTGTAATGACTACGTAGTGATCCTTTTCTCCGTAACCTTGCTCGGCCGTTGCTTACTGAGGTCCAGGCTGTTAAAAATTCCTTTTAGCTTTTGCTTTGCCCTCCGTATTGTAAGTGCTGCTTCCTCAAAATGCCAAATGCAGACAAATCTGCTTTTATCTGACTTTGTTGCCAGCTGCTTCCAGCTTGAAACATTGACTGGCAACTAAGTCTTGCACCATTGTGCGCAAGGCTCTCATGCGCCATGGTGTGGCCTGCTGACTTAGAGAGGTACAAACACCAGGTGATGGATGGAATGCTTGAATTACCTCAGCCACTTGCAATCACTCTGGGATGCATCCCAATCCATCATTTCTTTGCCCACCATGCCACCTCAGTTTGGACCCAGCCATATGCAAATCAGTCTTGACCCTGCTCCTCATGGAAATAGTCCAGCCCAAACTGCTAGGTCAGGTCTAACCTGAAATGGAACGCAAGCAAGCTAGGATGGATTTCGAAATAGTTAGGGCTCTTCGGCCAGGTATAGCTTTGTTCCAGTGGCACAATGAGCCCGGGACCCACCTCTGGGCATACCTGGCGCACTTAGGGCGGCAAATACAAAAACAACAATTTGCGATGGACTGTTAACATGAGAAACGGGGTCAAGGCAGATGTAAATATGGTTGGGTTCAAAATGAGGTGACATGGTGGGCGAAAAGTGATGGATTTGTGATGCGACCTAAGGCATTGCCAGTGGCTGAAATTAATTCAAGCATTCCCTCCATCACCTTGTTGTTGAAGTACAGAGTTACAGCACGCATAGCCTCAGAGACCTCAAAGATAAATGCGTAGGACACCAGCACTCAGCTGGTTGATGGTCGTCTCTGAAAACAGGTGCACCACACTACCATAACCTGCTATTGTGACCTGCACTGCAGCGCCCGAGATTTTAGGGTAAGAAACTAACTCCCCAAAAAAGTTACCCTGGTAAGCAAAGCTATCACTACTCCTGCATCCCAGGAAATATTCTTAATCGCAGAAATTATAAAACAGGAATAAGTATATGACTAATTCCTCTTCATGCACACAGCGCAGGAACAGTGAGTATGTTTTAATTCAGCTTTGATATGGAAACCATTTCTGTCGTTGAAGATCTCATTTCACCCACTAAGTACTGAGACGAGGAAGATGGACAAGGAGATAATGAGAAAGTGACCTGTCCATATAATTGGAGTGGAGTAATTGAGGTTGGTGGCGATATTTCACGCAAGATCAGGGCAATTACATACACATGTGGGGACGTGGTCGGGGGTAGTGATTGTTTTTAAAGTCTGAAGCTCTTTGGATGCATATCTGTGAGACTTATTCAAAACTTGAAGTAACCACAATTGTGGTTAGTTCTACTGTGAAAAGGCCAATTTTTGTATTCAATCTTTTTATATAGAGCAGCTGCAGCAGTCTACATTAGCATGCTTTACAGTTTTAACAACCATTTAAGAAATATATATTCATTAATATGTAAACGGTAACAATACTATGGTGGTGAGGTTGGGGATAGAGTGGAGGGAAATATGGTGCATTACCGGAGGACCGATAAGTGGAGGTGAGACGGCTAGTAAAACGGAGGGGTTAGTACTGAATTAAAAAACTATAGGATGAGTGAAGATCGGGGTTAATAGTTTTTAGATCATTCTTAGTTTCAGAGTTTTGTGAGGAGTAAAGTTTTGAATCCCCTTCTGAAGGAGAGTATTTTCAGTTGTTTTCTGGGGTGAGGTGGTAAGGTTCCAACAATATGGTTCCCACTCCTATGAAAGATCCGTACTTGTCTTGCTTTGGACTTGGGTGGTTCTAGTAATAGGGTGGTTTTGCATCTGGACTCTGTTGGCATTGCTAATAATAATGCAACTCCAATAGCAGCTCAAAGATTCAGTAATGTGAGACCTATTGCATTGCAATTGTTTTTTGTGTGTTTTTTTATATAGCACGAACTTGAGCGAAAGGTGTGTATTTATGTTGCATTGAGTACAGTGTAATTATGTGTTGTGTTATTATGTGGCACAGAATGGTATTGTGTGGAGTGTATTTATCTTGCATTAAGTAGATTATGTGACGTGCAAATATGCAGTATTGAGTGGTATGTGGAGTGTATTTATGTTGTATTGAATACAGTGTAATTATGTAATGTGTAATCACACATCAACCACAACCAACCACAACCACACACACACACACAACCACAAACACAACACACAACCACACACACAACCACAACCACACACACACAACCACACACACAACCACACACACACACACACACACACACACACACACACAACCACAATCCCCGTTTGTCTGTCCAGCTTCACGTGCCTGTTAGGAGAAGCTCCCAGGCTTCTGGTGCCTATTATCAGTTCACAGATAATCTTAGGTTCACGTGGCCAAAGGCAGGCACTGCTGGCTTCTGTATGCCAAGTGCCAGTTAGTGACACTTCCCAAAGGCATATATTTATGTTTCAATGGAGTAGAGTGAGGGCCAGGTGAGTTATGCCCAGACCCGACCATACCCACCCGTAGCCAGGCAAATGGGTGTCAAGGGAGTGTGACAGTGGACAGGCTGGATGTGCCAACATCTGAAGAGACAAGGATACAAACAGGGCACCGGACCGACCAAGAAGCAGTCTAGACTAACCAAAACAGTAGCCACAAAGGCCGACAGTATGCCCTGGACAGCGTGCCTTGTGGTAGTGCAAAGCAGCAAACCGCCTGCTCATGGGACTGAACAATCCCTGCTCTTTTGTATTGGTTTCTTAGGTATAACCGTCTGCTTGCAGACTAGCCATAGACACCTTCTGCAGCTCCAGTGGTTATCAGTCACACAACGTAGGACAGTCAATACTCCATGCCTTGATGATGGAGGCAGTCGCAACAATGCGCCATTTTACCTTCAAGGCACGCAGGGTAAATATTAGCTACTTCATTCAGCATCTGCCAACTTCACGGTTGCAAAGATAAAAAACAAAGCGTCAAATAACAGTCAGAGATGAGTCCTCACGGCGACGATGGCTCGGTTTGTACAAGGTTTACTGAAGAGATATGCAGCGATCTGCAACACGCAAGTCTCACAAAGTCAGCATAACCTTCCAGTTATATTGATTGTACATTTACGGCGTTTCCAAAAAAAACTAGTTTAAGCTATTGGTATTGTAAATGACAATGTATTTTATTTATGTTTCAAAAACCAAAACATAAATAAAAGGCGTCGTCATTTACAATAGCTCAAACTCGCGTAAATGCGAGACCTGTTGCATTGCAAATGCTTGTTAAGATAGTGACACTAGACATAACTTGCATTTAATGAGTGATTTAAAAGGATTGGTTGGGCACAGTAGGAGGGCTGTGCTGCCTGGGCCGATGCTTTTCTTGAGCTTTAGTTAGAGAGAAATACCTTCAGCATTAAACATTTCATACCCTCTAAATTCTCACTTAAACATTGTTCTCGCATGGCCCCATTATATCAGCTCTCTACAGTATGGTTGCATGTACACCTCCCTCCCTTCAACAGATTGTCTTGTCTCCATATATTCATTGTCTCATCTGAAAAAAACACGCAGTGTGATTTACAAATTCTTCTTCCCCTCTGGGAAAATAGTTTCCAAGATTAAAACTTCCTGTAATCCACCGACAATCTAACATGTATGAGCAGAAATTAACTTGCAGGCTGGATTCATCAGTATTCCAGCAGTTTGTACAGGACAGCTACAGCGAAGAGGATTAAGGGACGCCATTTTCTTTTCATTTAGTTGTCAAAGAGTTCAGCGGAGCAGCTATCGGGAGGAATTAATTGTGTACACGAACTTTTGCTGGAAGGGTCGCTTCATCTTCGATTTGAAGAAGGCATAGTAAAAATAAAAATGCTTTACCTATGGTATGATTGTGGCACCCTCGCTTTTCTTATAAAATTAAAAGTAAAGCGCGGGTGCCGCGATTATACCAAAAGTAAAGAAATGGATGTTTTTTTCTATTCCTATACTATTGGTATTATCGCGGCACCCGCGCTTTACTTATAACATCAAAAGTAAAGCACGGGTGCCGCGATTATGCCAAAAGTAAAGAAATAGAAGACAAAATCTATTTCTTTACCTTTGGTATAATCGCGGCACCCACGCTTTACTTTCGATGTTATAAGTAACGTGCGGGTTCCGCGATTATACCAAAAGTAAATAAAAGCAAGTGGCGCGCGCGTCACGCCTGACTCTTAGCACGATCACAGCTCCTCCCACTGCCTATTGGTGTCTATTACGCACTTGGTGCGCATAATAGACACCAATAGGCCATGAGAGGAGCTATGCGCGCGCCTCGGGACAATTGCGTGCAGTCTTTAAGACTAAGACGCACGCAAGGGCCAATGAAAGATCTGAAAAGAAAATGAACACGCACGAGCGTGTGCAATTCCAGGGTTCATTTCTGAACCCCGGACAAAAGGACTTTCGCCTGCGCGAGCACTGCTGCGCAGTGCAACGCAGGTCACAAGACCTAAAAAGGTTTTTGATAGTACCAGTGTTCATGCCCTCAATCTGGGTGGTACACTCAGAGGTAGTCTTTCTAGCACATGGGGTGTATTCCCTCTCTCCCCTTTACTCAAATGTGCTTAAAACTATGCATTTAATACATTTATATTTTAATATAGACTCCTCTATAAAGAAATGTTGACGCGGACGCGTTTCAGCCTTCAATTTCTTCTTGGCCTCCTCAGGACAAGGGCAAATGGAAAGGGTCTAAAAGAATCCATAAGGTATATGTACATTAATATACACATCTGTCCCCTTCATTATACAAAGCATGATGGGTCTCTGTACTACTCTCCACTGTATGTGCACCACAAAACTGACCCAACAAGTGAAACAACAAGTGAGAAGATAGTGAGGAGAAATTAAATCGGAATAATCAACACCATCCATGTAAACAGCAAAAAGTATTCATGAAAAAACGCATCAAAGCAAGGCTACCATTCCTCTGCCAGCGTGATTCCGGAAAGTGTTACGTGACTTGTGTGCCCCTCGAAACCAAGCCTAATTGACCACACTAAACATACCTCTCACTGTTGAGATATCATGTGTGGCTCGTGACTCAAGTAAACATCATCATGAGGAGAACACTCCCTAAGTCGAGGTCCCTCTGGTTGCGCTTCTGCTCGAGGTGCAATCCCCTACAAAACCAGAGTAGCAAAGTTTTGTGCCATACTGTTAAACATGATGTAACTAGCACCCACATACACATATATAAATTGCGTTCCAGGAAAAAACGGCGTCACATGCCTCTCTTAAAAGTAGGATGCCTTCTCTTATCGAGCTCTCGTGTCCCTCGTCTGTACACCGTTTCCTTCTGTTAAGAGGAAACAAGCACCCCAGGGAAAGGGGGTGTCATTCTCACTAGTTTCTGAACGGTCTCCTCTTAGAACAGCATTCCTCGCTCCTCTCCAGCAGCATATCGACATTTCTTTATAGAGGAGTCTATATTAAAATATAAACGGGTGTATATATGTATAGTTTTAAGCACATTTGAGTAAAGGGGAGAGAGGGAATACACCTCATGTGGTAGAATGACTACCTCTGACTGTATCACCCAGATTGAGGGCGTGAACACTGGTACCATCAAAAACCTTTTTTCCGTATTGGTAACATAGAGTTTTGTTTAGTCGTGTTTTTGTTTTTTCATATCAAATTTATATGCACTTTTGTATGTTTGTCCTTGTGTTTATGGATTTCAGAATGATTCATGTTCAAAGATGGGTCCCATATCATATGTGTGTTTTGAATTATTTTTTGAAGATATTCTTTATAAGATTTTGTACTGATGTTAGGATAATTGATTGTGTCCTATGACAAAATAAATAAGATATCAATTCCTCTGTGCCAACCTTTTTTTCATATGATGGTGTTCGATACCCAGGTATAGGAGGGTAATTTGGGTAAACCTTGTTTTTTTTCCAGATTGTTGATTACACTTTTTTAAGTGGGAGGGTTTCGAGTATAAACATTGTATTTAGTCTGTTAGTCAAAGATTTGTTGAAAAACTTTTTTCACATCCTATGGTGACTTGCCTTTGGTGTTTGACGAGTGTATGATTATTTGTTTATTCATTGTATTATATTTTTGTATTAGTTACACATAAGCATGGTTATATAAAATGACAGAGCCGCATATGGTGAGCTATTCGGAGGAGGAAATAAATAAATTAAAACAAATTCCATTCTTATTAAGGGAGATCTGCTAATCTCAACTCATATAAAGGAGATCGGCTCATACAATTGAGAAAGAAAAATACGAGAACACAACTCCATGCACAAGTATTATTAGAATATTTAAAGACTAACACTATCCCTGCGGGATTGCAGGTAAAAAATATTCCTGTAATTTTTGTGAATGTTAAACTTTGTTTGCTTGACTTCAGTGGGGTGGGCACCAAATGCTCGCGAGACTGGTTTGTACTTTCTATCCAGACAGCACTTAGAATTAGCTAAGAAGAACTGAAAGAAATAAAAAAAATTGAAGAAGAAATTGAGAACGACATGACCTTAGCTGATGCGAAGGCATTATTGGAAACCATTGAAAAGACATTAACAGATTTTATAACCCATACTGTAAACTTAAAAACATCCAAAGTAACCAAAGATATAAAGACCTTCAAATTGGATTCGGTATATTCGTATCTGAAAGAGGATTTCTTTAAGAATAATCCGAGCTCTTTAAATTTACAATGCGGAGGAAGATCACGTACTAAGTTTTTGACTTTTTCGGACTCCTCTTTGGACTCTGACCAAGGATCTGGATCATATTATCAGCCATACCAGCAATATTATCAACACCCCAGGGCCCTTCCTCCTTTTTTAGACAGAGGCAGAAACAGGGGCAGGGGATTCAGAGGGGGATGGCGAGCACCTGTCCAACAACAGAATCAAGAACAGGGCTATTTCAGAACCAGACAGAGAATGTACAGACAGTAGACCAAAATTTGATGTTAAATGGTTAAACTAACAATGAGTTGTTGCCAATTTACAATCTTTCTAAACACTCTTTGTCTAATGTGGAAACAAAGATATTACAAACAGGGTTGTCATTTGTTCCATTATCTGTACAAGATCCAGTAGACACCAAAACAGAGGTCCTTCAATTTTTACGGAAAATTAGACTTAAATTTTTTTTTTCAGACCAAAATGAAGCCCTAAAAGACAAAAATATCAGTGGTCTCAAAGTCTTCTTTTTTTCAGACAGTGCCACCTTAACAAGTGAAATTCTATTGTTTGAAGATCAAATACTGCGGGAAATAGATACATTGAATACCAAACGGTTCTCCTTTAAACCCAACTTTTCAAAAAACGAACAAATTGCTCTCAAAAGTCTGGTAGAGAACCCCCGCACGGTAATTAAACCTACCGAAAAGGGAGGGTGTATTGTTTTGTGGGATAGCGACAGATATGATCAAGAGATTATGAATCAACTTAATAAACAGGAACACTATCGACCTATTTCAGACAACCCCACACCGCATCTCAAAGCAAAAATTTTACATCTAACAACGGAGGCTCTAGAATTGGGATTTTTGTGTAAAAAAGAATGAGTATCTGAATTTCATCATACAAAAAATACCAAACATCTACGTACTACCCCAGGTACACAAAAACGTCCAACAACCGCCGGGTAGACTGATTATTTCAGCTTGCAGTTCTTTGCTGGAGCCCTTGGCTAAGTATATCGATGTCTTTCTGAAACCATTCATGGCTCAGACTAGTGCATATATAAGAGATACGATGGACTTGATTGCCAAAATTAAACAATCGATGTTTGAAAGAGACCAACAGTTGTTGGTCTCTTTCGACATCGAAAGTTTATACACTAACATCCCCCTAGATGAAGCGTTGGTGGTGATGACCATGGTCCTGGATAAGAGACCAAGACCCCACCAAGTACCAACTGAGTTCTCAATAGCCCTTGCCAGAATATGTGTAAAGAACAACTTTTTTGCATTTAAAAACGATTTGTACCTACAAGTTAAAGGCGTGGCTATGAGGTGTTGTTTCGCTCCAGAAATAGCCACCCTTGTGATGGATTACTTCGAAATGCAACATATTTTTCATGGGACCACTCCTTTTAAATCGCACATTATAAAATGGGTGCGTTTTATTGACGACATCTTTATGGTATGCAAAGGGAACAATGAGGAGTTAGAATGTTTTCATACATGGTTAAATGCCAGCACCCCAGACTTAAGATTTACAAAATCGTGGAGTAATGTCCAATTTAACTTTTTGGATGTCTGGATAATAGAAAATGATGGCAAACTAGAAGTGAGTTTGTATACCAAGCCCACGGATCGAAACACGTTGTTGGAATATACCTCAGGACATCCCAGGAATCTCAAAGACAATTCGTCGGAATTGTTCCAACAAAAATTATTCTTTTAAAAATGCAGAGATGTTGCAACATAAATTGTGTGACAGAGGCTACACCTGGAAATTGGTCCGGGCGGCACTCAAAAGGGCCTGATTCACACTGCGAGAAAGCTTATTAACACCAAAAATTAAACAGGTCTCCAAACAATTGACATGCGTACTCACATTTAATCCCAAGGCCAATAAAGTGAAACAAATTATTTCACGTAATTGGAGGTTAGTTGAACATCTCAACATTCCTAAACCACTCTTTGCATTTCGCAGAGGTTGAAACCTACGACAACATCTAGTGAGAGCAGCACGCTCGCAACCAGTGAAAAAAAGATGTGAGGGGTTTATTGGTTCTTCCAGCATTGCTAGGGCTTTTTAGATGCAATAACTGTGCCGCATTTACCACAGACAAATGACTCTAAATTTATTATGATTAATAACAAAAAACATTTCCCACAAAGCTTGTCGAATTGTAACACGAAAAATGTTATATATTCCGTGATATGTCCATTTGGGAAGGCATATATCGGGCAGACTACCCAAGCTGTCAAAATGAGAACATTGCAACATAAATGTGAATTTGATGCAAAACACAGGGAGCTCCATTAGTCTAACATTATGTACAATGTGGACACAATGAAAATGACTTAAGTTGGTCGGTACTCCTAGTAGTGAGAGCACAGAATAAGGACGATCTTCAAATGAAGTTGAATCGCCTAGAAGCACGTATGATTGGAAGATACCAAACAGCGGTAAAAGGACTTAATAACCGAGACGACATTTGGGCATTGACCTAATATCTGATTCTGCTCTAAATAGGTGCTGAGACATTCGTATAAAAATACAGTCTTTCATGTATGAGCACTAGGAAGAAAGTTGTGCTGTCCCTGTCCAGAGTATATGACAATTGTATATATTACCACGGAACTTTGTATATATATTTTGCGTGTATTATTTTATGTATTTTGTAATTTTATATATGCGTCATGTTCATTAGAGTGTAAGTCCATATTACACAGAGCGTGCTGAGGAGCCAGATGCAGAGTACTCTTCCACTACAGTTGAGCCCAGTCCATTCACTTCTTCCCTTTTTTGTTATCATTTAAAAAAAGAATTTCATACAGAACCCTTGCCTGGGATCCTGAGAGTTGATTTAATTGTCAGGCACTTTTGCTTCCCGTTATGGACCTGATACTGGATCCATAAGTAGTGGTTAAACCGTGCCTCCAGAGCCACTAGACCCCCATTGCGGGATATTTATACTGCGTTAAACACTGGGGATCATCATTTACATTTCTACTGAGTATTTAGTACCTTACTCGCCATGTGCGTTTTTTAGATGAGAAAAAGAAATGTGTGATTTCTATGATAATGTAGGGACGGTTTAGCAGCCTTGTCGATAAAGACCTAATGGAGTTGGTCTTCCATGTTCACTGTAGTTTTAGTTCTGACTCAAACCAACACGGGGATGTCTCAGTAGTCTTGTGATTTTGACTACACTGGGTCAGTCTTCTGTGTTTATCTCGATCCACGTTGTCACGTATCCTGGAGACGCCGGCCGGTTAGCCATATAGTAATGCCACTTACACGTGTTCCAGTCTAGCATATGTGGATATGCTGCTGGAGAGGACCGAAGAATGCTGTTCTAAGAGGAGACTGTTCAGAAACAAGTGAGAATGACACCCCCTTTCCCGTTTTTTCCCCCCCTCCTCCTTTCGCTCCTTTTTTCGATCTTTTAGTTACATTCCCGTGGCATGTTTAGAACACTCATGGGGTGCTTGTTTCCTCTTAACAGAAGGTAACCGTGTACAGACGAGGGACACGAGAGCTCGATAAGAGAAGGCATCCGCTCTCTAAAAGAGGTATGCGACGCCTTTCTTTTCCTGGAACGCAATATATATAAGTGTATGCCGGTGCTAGTTACATCATGTTTACCTGTATGGCACAAGAGTTTGTTACTCTGTTTTTGTAGGTGATTGCACCTCAATCAGAGGCGCAACCAGAGGGACCTCAGTTTAGGGAGTGTTCCCCTCATGATGATGTTTACTTGAGTCGCAAGCCACACATGATATCTCAACAGTGAGAGGTATCTTTAGTGTGGTCAACTAGGCTTGGTTTTGAGGGGCACACAAGTCACGTAACACTTTCCGTAATCACGCTGGCAGAGGAATGGTAGCCTTGCTTTGATGAGTTTTTTCATGAATACTTTTTGCTTTTCACACGGATGGTGTTGATTATTCTGATTTAATTTCTCCTCTCTATCTTCTCACTTATTGTTTCACTCGTTGGGTCCGCTTTGTGGTGCACGTACGGTGGAGACTAGTACAGAGACCCAGCACGCCTTGTATAATGAAGGGGACAGAAGTGTATATTAATGTACATATACTTTATGGATTATTTTAGACCCGTTCAATTTGCCCTTGTCCCGAGGAGGCCACGAAGAAATTCAAGGCTGAAACGCATCTGCGTCGACATTTCTTTATAGAGGAGTCTATATTAAAATATAAACGTATAAATGTATAGTTTTAAGCACATTTGAGTAAAGTGGAGAGAGGGAATACACCTCATGTGCTAGAAAGACTACCTCTGAGTGTATCACCCAGATTGAGGGCGTGAGCACTGGTACTATCAAAAACCGTTTTGGGTATTGGTAACGTAGAGTTTTGTTTAGTCTTATTTGTGTTTTTTCATATCAAATTTATATGTACTTTTGTATGTTTATGTCCTTGTGTTTATGGATTTCAGAATGATTCATGTTCAAAGATCGGTCCCATAGCATATGGGTGTTTTGAATTAATTTTGTGAAGATATTCTTTATAGGATTTTGTACTGATGTTAGGATAATTGATTGTGTCCTATGACAAAATAAATAAGATATCAATTACTCCGTGCCAACCTTTTTTGCATACAAATTGTGTGGTCAGGCTCCTTTAACAGAAATGTTATCCAGATTGCATGACTCAACGTTTTGTTAACTTGCAAGCAGTGTTTTAATGAAGTGCCTACTTTTGCCAAACTGTATTTACTTTTTATAGCTGGATTGAGCTAGGAGACTGATTCTAAGGATTCTCTCCTTTATCACAGAGGCAGCTTGCTGACCAAGTTGGTCATGCTTTATAAAGGGCATCATACCTGGACATTCACAGCTTTGGATCAGGACCTCTTTTTTTTTCTCCATTTGACTCCTAGCCAGCTGTCCAACATTCATTGCTGTATGCTACCCAGGCAGTCCAGCACCACCTTTATATAGCAGTAATCTTGAATTCAAGCCAGGTCTGTGTGTTGCTGGTTTTCAGCTAACACAGCAGACAACAGGCTAGGATCACCTGGATTATTAGGAACATAGTGGCATATGAAATATGGGGATGTACTAAGAACCCAGTGGCACTCTGTGGAAATAAACTGTTGGGGAGATGACGTTTGCATACTCCATTCTTGTCTTCTCTCAACCAGAAGTTATTCAGTAGGCAGTGACCCTGACCTACCTTTATTTTTGTGTCTTGCATGAATGCACATTTCACTTTTTGTATCCTATTTCCTCAACATTTGTTTCTCTTCATTTCAGGTGACGTACAAATGGCTCAGCTATACTCTGGGGGTGCATGTAAACCAAGCTAAACAGTGAGTATTTTACCACCTCTTCCTTTTCTTTTAGCACCTTTTTGTTGATACATTGTTTTACATTTTGTTTCCAAACTAACAGCTCAAAATCATATTTTATTTTTATTCTATATATTTGTCCGGCTGATGCACCACATATGTGTGCACTTTTCAGTGCTGTCAATCCTAACTAGGAGTATTTTTTTGACTGCAGAATCTCTTTATTTCTGTTGATCTTCCTATATGGGTGTGAATATTTTGAGGAACGGCCTTTTACAGTTTTGTGTTACATTTTCCCGATTGTTAATTTTATTTTTGGATCCTTTAAATCGAGATGAAGCTAGGGTGCTTGTAACTCCACTGCCCACTTCCGATCCAATTAAATAATCTGATAATTTGTAAGTACACCTACAATGGGTTAATTTAGGTTTGTAATTTCTTAATCTAGATTTCATGTGCTGGTTAGTGAAGTTGGGAAGAAACTCCAAATTACATATCCAATTTTCTTTTGTTATTTTAATTGCGATTATTGAGAGCGTTTTTGTACATTTAGATATCTATTGATATATTTTTGCAAATGTCTAGGCCCTCTGTGATTACTAAACATATACCATATTCACATGTTATTGTATTTAAAAAATAGACAGTAATTTTAGTAAATGCAACTCTGCTTTAATGAACCATAATGTGTTAGATAAAGCAGTGAAGAAGACTTGCTTAGTAAGGACATTATTATAGGGCTTCAATGTACTTGATCTCTCATGAATTGACACACTAGATTCATTAAACAACTCAAAGCAGAATTAACTGTTAAAGGCACTTTTATCCCTTTTCCCTTGGACTCACCCACTTCATCAATCTAAGCAAAATTGTCAGTGAGTTTAACATATATGTTACCACTTTGATGTTAGCACTTCTGTGATTTGACTAATGCCCCAGAGGAGAAAGGTGTATGACTTTGTTTATGTGACAAGGTTGAAATTTATGTCACCTTCGCTGTCTTTGTATCCTTCTTGTTCCTACTCTCCTCAGGATGTTGTACGACTATGTGGAAAGAAAACGAAAGGAGAACTCCGGAGTTCAGCTGCATGTAACCTACCTGGTCACTGGGAAGCATGTTCAAAACGGGTACCCAGTGAGTATTTCTCACCTTCCTTCAGTTCTAACTGGTTTACACTTTTAAGATATGTTATATTTATTTATTTGTTTTGTTTTGTAATGTTCTGGCTCGTGACTGGACCAGCTACTTAGAACTGCTGAGGCCGATCTAGGCTAGATCAATCCCCTCCACAACGGTGGTTGGATACGTGTGTGTGAAGGGTCAGGGATATCATGGAGTTATTCAGGACCAGTGTTTGTCGGAGACATTTCTGTACTCACTGCTACTTGTCCTTTTCAAAGGGGGATGGTTCCAGTTTTTCAAGGTAGAATGAGGAAGTTAGCTTGACAGGTAGGTTTTCAAGTTCTTCATAAATACTGCCAGACTTGTAAGGAGGCCCTTGGGGTCTTGTCCATTGAGTTCTACATTTTGTACACCCAGCACCCAAATATTTAACATCTCACCCTCACCACTGCTTTTTGCAGTTGGTTCTGATCTGTGTGACCAGGTTGCCTTGTTGAATTTTCAGTTGTGGTTCAGTAGGTAAGTGAGAAAAAAACTATAAACGTATAGGTGCGTATGTTGAGACTGAGTCTGGCTGCTTTGTTTTGCACGCTTTGTAATGTTAGGCTAACACCAGGTCCCTGTTCAGTTTAGTGCAATGCGTTACCTGAATTAGTGGAACCAGACAACCTTCTCAGCTGCAGGTCTGTGATGGCCAAAGGAAAGACTTATGTCAAACTCTGTTATGGAATTCTATACTGCATGTGACCATGTATAGTTAGCTGCTAGTTCTAGAGGCCTTGTAAACAACATGCCACGTTTTTTCAAAGTCTTTAACTCCACACATTTCTGTCTTGGAGACATTTCCTTCATCTTCAAGTTTGTGTTGCAGACACAGTGATGTTTTTGTTTAGTCCTTTTTCTTTTTTAAGGTAAAAATAAATGTATTACAGAAAGTTTAGTAAATGTGGTACAGAAAATAATACATGATGATAATGCCATAAAAGCTCAATTATAGAAATACAGAGTCATTGAACGTAACCATATTTAATCAATACCAAGTTGCCTTGTTGAATTTTCAGTTGTGGTCCAGAAGTTACGTGAGAAAAAAAACTATAAACGTATGGATGCGTTTGTTGAGACCTGATAGCATTCTTGCAAAGGAAATTTAAGGCAAGTGGAAAGGTCTTATAAAATAAACCCAACAGCAGCAATAAATGGAAAATGAGCAAGTATTCACAGACTTGCAGAAGGTTCACAAAATCCCCAGGAGTATGCATGAAAACCTATGCAAGTTGTTGACTTCCAAGCTTACCTTTAGTACCCTACAGTTAGTTCTATGTATTGTTCACTGAGACAACTATAGCAGTCAGTCGTGTCCAATTGCATACGTAACTTTTAACTTTTTGCTACCTGAAAAATGTTTTTTTAGTGGACTCCCGATGAAATATGGCTTGATGATGGAAGGGTGTTGCATACCCTTCCACACCTTAGAAACAAACAAACAAACCTATGTTTTATCGGGAAAAGCAATGCAAAAAGCCTGTTGATACTTACAAGGTTCCAACTGTGTGTGTGTTGCGTTTTGCATGGGCGCTGCTCTCCTCCGAAGGAGAAAACCTGTGTTCCCTTAACTCACAGTGGTCACTTCAGAAATGCTCATATTCTAGTCCCCCTTCCCCCAGTAAATGGCATTTGCTGCTCGAAATATCCTGAGTGATTATGGGTGTGAAAAAATGTTGTCAATCAGGCCTACTGACTGGACTGCGCCCTAGGATATCCCATAGTGTAGCTTTCCCACTTCTGCCAACCTTCTTTCTCATACCTTCCAAATTTTAATCCAGGCAACATTACAAGCTTGAGAGTTGCTTAATGTTCGTTTTGAATTAGGCCACTTTGGTGATGGGAGAGCTTTTTAAAATGTAATTTTTTAATAACAAATTAACCTAAAACCTAATTCTATATGGGACAACTTGTGATATATGAACAGGTTGCCCAGTGTATAGGTATCAGTCACATGCTAGCTTGAATTTGTATATACACCATAAAGAAGATACTCTCAATTGTGGGATAGATAGATGAGTGAGTCATTTAAATAAGTCTGAAGCACACCCGTTTTTGCCATAGATTTTAGTTCATCATTCTTTTCTCTAGTTTGGCGTGCATACACTCTTTGTGCGCTCCGCTCCTAAGTGCATAATTCTAACAATTCATCACGAAATTGTGACACGCCGTTTACGTGTAGCAGAAGAGTTGCACAGCCTGATACACATTTGTGAAACATTTAAACATGTAATCAGTGGTGTAGTCAAAGTTTATCCAGTTTATTTCCATAGTTTATCCGTACTTGTCTGTCACGTCAAAGAAACAAAGTTCCAATTTTTCATGCTTTTTAATTGCACTAGGATTGCCCATCCGGGCTTATTCACAGGCACGTAAAGAAACTTCATTCCTCCAGTACATTAATTCACCCAATGCATTTCGGTCATTCTTCGACCTTCTTCAGGGGTATCTACAATTAATTAAAAAATATACGTCAACCCCACATAGTTTACATACAACAGGGGTCAAGCACGAACACATGTTTTATTGCACCCCAAAATTAATGATCTACCCGTCTTAAACAAATGAACAATTCCCATCAATTATTGTGTGCCCCGCTGATTCACCCACCCACAAGCAGTCCCTGTTATTTACAACCACAGTAACCCTCCCCGTGCTTAAAACTCGGGGAATCACGTGAGAGGAGGGAACACAGGTGGGAAAGAAATGCTTGGTTTAAAAATAGGTATGTAGGTAGATTGAGTGGTTTCTACATGGCGGTTGAACTTGGTGGTTATACCGATCGAGATAACTGCACAGTTATTGCAGGTACAAAGTGGGGGAATGAGTTAGATAGGTGGTACAACTGAGGGGTTAAACGCTTACGGTATTAGGAGTTAGACCTGGAGCGGCATTAGAGAGGCATTTTATTTTAAGCACGGGGAGGGTTACTGTGGTTGTAAATAACAGGGACTGCTTGTGGGTGGGTGAATCGGCGGGGCACACAATAATTGATGGGAATTGTTCATTTGTTAAAGACGGGTAGATCATTAATTTTGGGGTGCAGATAAAACATGTGTTCATGCTTAACCACTGTTGTATGTAAACCATGTGGGGTTGACGTATATTTTTTAATTAATTGTAGATACCCCTGAAGAAGGTCGAAGAATGACCGAAATGCATTTGGTGAATTAATGTACTGGAGGAATGAAGTTTCTTTACGTGCCTGTGAATAAGCCCGGATGGGCAATCCTAGTGCAATTAAAAAAGCATGAAAAATTGGAACTTTGTTTCTTTGACGTGACGGACAAGTACGGATAAACTAGGGAAAAAAACTGGATAAACTTTGACTACACCACTGATTACGTGTTTAAATGTTCCACAAATGTGTATCATAGATGAGTGAGTTCCATGTAGTTAGCCATATCTGCATGTTATCAAACTAAAGCTGACCATGGGAAAGTGGTACTTAAAGTGCAATCTTGGCTAGCTTATTATTTTTCCGCATGCATGCTGTTTTGTGAGTGTTGCCCAATCTAGTATTTTATACTGCCTGTAATACAGTGAAAGGACACTTCCAAAAACCAGCAGACCACACCAGACTGAAAATATTATATACAGCCAAAGGTCAGCATGTGGTTGATTTTTCAGGTAGTTCACAATGGCAGAAAACACATAAAACAACGAACATAAAGTTTCAACAGAGCATAAGAAACTAAGGGGCATATGCATCAACCAAACTAATACCGATTCCTTAATAGCGAAAAATAAGGAATCGCCATTAAGGAATCGGTAATTGGCATGCATCAACAGATTCGGTAAAATTTAGCGATTCCTTAAAAATCGCTAAATTTACCGATTCCTTAATAGCGGGGCACGCAAACGGCCCCACTAGCAAATAGCGAGTTCGGTAATACCGATTTGGCTAATAGCGAGTTCGGTAATACCGAATTAGCAATTACCGAATCGGTAATAGCGAAATCGCAAATTGCCGCGTCGCTCCGGGAACAGGCTGATGACATCACCAACCAGGAAATACTGCTGCCCCACCCACATAGCCTCGACAGAGGAGCAGACAGGAGCTGGAAAGAAGGACAGGCTGTGCAGAGTGAGGCCACACAGATTCTGCCAGTCACAGCACACATCCATCATGTCGCAGGAAGTGCCATCCAGCGCTGAATCTGCACGCAAGCGCAAGAAGAAGTTTTCAGACAGGGAGCTGGAGTACCTCATCGAGGGAGTGTCCAGCAAACACGACCGCCTCTTTGGCAAGCTGTCCCTCAAGGTGCCTGAGACCGAGAAGCGGCGCATCTGGCAGCGCATCCGTGAGAGGATCAATGCGGTTGGCGTCACTAGCCGCAGCATCGACGATCTCAAAAAACGGTGGTATGACCTCCGGAAGCGCGCAAAAGAGAGGATTGCTGAGAGGCTCCGGGAGGCAAGAGGGACTGGAGGCGGAACAAGCACTGCACCATCCAACACAGCCCTGGAGGACCTTGTGGAAGGGACGATAGAGCGGGAAGCCGTCGTGGGGGTGATCCAGATGGACACGTCCGGCGCAGCCACAAGTGCCCAAGGTAAGATGCATGCCTGTGCCACACCCAGCATAGCGTAAATCCATACCCATGCCCCCAGCCCAATCTCACTGTGTCTGCAGCTCTGGCACAGACAGTTCCACACATGACACTACTGCATCTTGGGAGTTGTAGTCTAGTCAGCCCAGAGTGCAGGCACAGGCGTAAATCCTCACACAACACATATTTTGTACATGGCTGTAGACTGTTCATTTGTTGGACCACAGAGGGACATTGATGGGTACAACACTATGTAGGTGTAAGCATCCCACTAATCATGCACTGTTTCACACACAGATGCATCACCTGGGGACTCTGACGACAGCGACCAGCTGATCATATCTGAGACACCCGTGGAGTCAGACCAGGAGACTGTGCAGGATGCGCACGCACCGCCAACACCTGCCACCCCACCAGCACCACCTCCACCAGCGCCACAATCATCGGCACCAGCACCAGTGCCACAAGCCAAGGCACCTGCGCCACAAGCCAAGGCACCACCACCTGCGCCACAAGCAACGGCACCAGCAAGCCAGCCTGCAGCCAGTGCAGCCACAATACCGCAGAGGCACAGGCACCAAGTTGCGCCCTTGCAGGAGATGGCAACCCCCCCCCCCGCAATTGGCACCCACGCAGCGCACATCCACACCACCTGCTGCACCACATGGAGGCTCAAGACACGCACGGCGTCACAGGGCCCGTCGCAGTTCCGTCTCCTCAGCTGACCAGGATGTCCCAACAACCTCTGCAATTGAGGAGAGGATGCTGCGCACACAGAACCTGCAGGGAAGACATGTGGCTAGCATCAGCTGCAACATCGTGCGCCTAGCGAGGGAGATGCGCGCCATGACTGCAGCAGTCACCGACATGGGCTCCGCGGTCAGGGACATGGGCACGGCGGTCAGGGACCAGACCACTGCGGTTACTGATGGCAATGCTCAGCTCAGGGAGGAGGTACGTGAGCTCACCCGTGCCATCAGGGAGGGCCATGAGTCCCTGAGGAGGAGTAACCGGCAGCTAATGTTGCGTTCTGCCGCCGCTACCAAGGCCATACAACGGCACAGCAACTGCACCGCTGTGTTGGCACGCCGCACAGTCTCCCTGCAGGTGGACCTTGGGCACTTCTGCGGTGATGTTGCCAAGTCACTGAGACACATCAACCACTGCTGTGGAACAACTTCAGAGCAGCACATGCAGTGCTGCAGCATTGGGAGGGGATGACACCAGTGAGGCTGCCTCCAGTGTCAGCAGCGTGTCACTGGCAGAGGCCACCACCAGGCGCCGAAGTTCGCGTGCCTCCACGGGGACAGGCCGTGGTGAGGGTATGGATGCACCTGAGCGGAGGCTTGGTGTACGTGGCAAGCGGCACTAGAAAATTGGACATGCTGCAGGTCCATGGTGGAGCAACCATGGCCATCCAATTATCCTGTTTGCACAGGCCTGACTTTAAGGAACCTTTTATTTACATTTATGCAATCGGAGCATGATTCACAATGCTAGTTCTGTTGCACAATCCTCAGTGCTGCTGTGCATTAAACAGTTGCACCCAACACCAACTTGTAATGTCTCATTTTACCCAGGGTCAAAAATGATTTTGCGTTATGTCTGTCCGCCTCCTATGGCCCTCTGCTGTGTTTGGGATGTGTGCCGGTCGTCGTTGGGCGGGTGGTTGGTCAGCCTGGGGGTCGTCATCCCTGTCCACCTCCATGGGTATCCCCCTTCTGGTGGCAATGTTGTGCAGCATTGCACATACAGCAATTATCCGACAGCATGTTTCTGGTTGGTATAACATGGCGCCGCCAGTCTTGTGGAGGATACGGAAGCGGCTCTTGAGAATCCCAAAAGTCCTCTCTATCACATTCCTCGTGCTGATGTGTGCAGCGTTGTAGCGATGTTCCTGCGGGGTTGCTGGATTTAGGTATGGGGTGAGTATGTATTCCCGCAGGGCGTAAGCACTGTCACCTAGAAGATAGAAGCATAGACTTAGCATTGGTGATGTACATACATGTGTGGTGTTGGTGTGGGGAAGCGTAGTTCTACTTACCTAACAGGAGTCCCTCTCCAAATTCGCCATTGAGTAGTCGCCTGTGCATTCCACTGTTGCGGAAGATGTATGAGTCGTGTGTGCTCCCTGGGAATTGTGCCACTAGGTCCGTTATGATGTTGTTGGCATCGCACACAACCTGCACGTTGATCGAGTGGTATGACTTGCGGTTCCTGAAAAGGTACTCATTTGCTGACGGAGGGCATATGGGGATATGCGTGCAGTCGATGGATCCAATCACATGTGGAAATTGTGCCACCTGGTAGAATGCCTGTTTGGTGCGGTCCAACTGCTGTGGGGTTGTGGGGAAGCTGATGTGTCTGTGGAGCATTGTCAGCATGGCATCTAGGAATTTTTGGAAGAAGCGTGACAGTGCGCTTTGCGAAACTCCTCCGGCAACCGCAATTACCCCCTGGAAACTCCCTGAGGCCAGTAGGTGCAGGCTGCATAGTACCTGAACGTGCGCAGGGATTGCATTTGTCCGGTGGGTCTGGTGCTGCAGTAATGGTTCCAGGTCTGCAATCAGGCGCATGATCATAGCGCGATTGAGGCGATATTTCTGGTACACCTCGTCCTCACTCTGGCCGAGCAGGGTTATGCGCAGTCTGAACACTCTCTCCTGTACCCTTCTCCTGCGCTGTCCTGCTGCATTGATCCGCATCCTCCTTGCAAGCACGTAGAGGGCAGCCATTTTGGGGGAGCCAACAGGGTCTCCTGGGCCAGATTTAAGGGTTTAGTGATTGCCTCAATCATTTGCACATGTAGGAATTTTTTTTTTTTTTTTGTTTTTTTTTTTTGTGACTTTACCTCCAGGTTTTGATTCCCCTTATTTAGCTCTGGCAAAATAGCGATTTTTGGGATTTTCGGTATTAGCGAGTTTTGTTGCATTGGGGTGCGATTCGTTATTTGCTATTGGCAATTTCCGGGAGCTAATAGTGATTTCGGTAATTGCGAATTCGGTATTTAGCGATTCGGTAAATTAGCATTTTGGGTATTAGCGATTCGGTATGTTCGAGGTTATTTATTTAGCGATTCGTTATTTGCTCGGGTTTTGGGTTGATGCATTGGGATTGGGTATTTTTAACGCAATACCGGGAGCTATTACCGAATCGGTATTTTACCGACTGGATTTTGGCTTGATGCATAAGGGTGAAAGAATTTAATATGACTAACATAGCACACATGTGCCATGTAGCAGTCTATCACATGGCTCAAGAGTATTAACTACAGCACACACAAACCTCCAACAGGAAACTATAACCAGAACTATTCTTATGCACTCATTACAACAGAGGTATGCCACACAGTCCGCTATCATCTGATTTGCAACAGCTCTTTGTGCCATGATTTACCACATGCCAACAAAAACATCTAACACTGACAAATAACCTGCTTTCACCCTACCCAAAAACACTCGCAATGTACAAAACACGCACATTCCTCGCTGGCATGCCAGTCAAGCCTCCATCCTGCAGATAGTTCATTCAGCTGTCTGTCTAACTGACTATATATGTGTTGTGTGAGTGAGAAAACGTCTGTGCGCATGGTTACCTATACGTATGTTGGTTTGTGTGCTGTAGTTGCTGTATATCTCATAGTTGTGTGTCTTTTGGTCTGCGGCATGCAGGCCTGATAGGTGTCTGCTGAACGTTTGAGTAGAGGCGTCTTTAGATCTATTGAATATGCATATGTGTAATCTCTCAACTTGTTCATGGATGTTTTGATCTGCACACAATATACAAAGGCCAAAGCGCGTGACCTTGCCAGTGATATTTTTTTCTTGCATCTCTTCATGCTCTGTTAATTTGCTTTTTACAGAGTGTGCCCTCTCAACCTTGCATTGGTCCAAGTAATGCCACATCTGTGACATTGTGTCTAATTCTGGAGGTCTCATTTTAAGGATGTGGGAAACAGTTCAGGAAACAAGTGACTAGAATCAGATGGTGTGCACCACCAAACGTTCAGTGACAAGGGGGACAATACATGTGTATTTTAGTGGCAGGGGGACTTGAAGGATCCATTCAAACTCCACTATTTTGTACAAGTAGGAGAGGACATTTCCATCTTACAAGTTTTCTATTTAGAAGTTCCACTAAGTGCTTCACATCACCTTGGGCTCTTCAGATCATTAGTACATAAAAAGATATTACGATGAGTGGTACTTGGTCCACAAAAGGTTGAGTCAGCCTGATGTGTGTGGTAGATCACAAATATGATGTTTTCTAGGTGGCTCTGATAAGGATTTTGGACTTTGTTGAAACCCTGGTTGAAAGGTGTGGTTTTTAGGAGAAGAGATATCCAGGTTATAAGGCTAGTTGACAGAAGTGACTGTGTTGATCCCTACTACTATTTAGACTTCAGTCTTTGAGCCGTTCAGAGAACAAATTCCCTTCCATCGGCAATAGTACTGTACAGTGCTAGTATAATTTTCCTTCTAGTTCCTGAGACAAATAAGTATCTAGGTATCATTTGCATACATTTGGAATTTTACCTGATAGTAGCATAGGACTTGTACTGGGGGCAGCTAATTGAAGAGTAAGCAAGAAAAGGGAATGCCCTTGTGGAAGTCCACATAGCACTTTGTGAGCATGGCAGTGGTCCTGTTCATAATTGTTGGTTCCAATTGTGGAGAAATTATTAAATCCTCTCAAGCTGTCCCTGGCACTCCCAACCATTCCTGGAGTCTTTTTTAGTGGAATAATGTTTGACCATATTGTAGGCAGCTAATAGGCCAAGGAGGGATCAAGTCTACATACTGGCCTTAGTCACTGATGTAATGGAGGTTTTTCCTAAATATCTGTTAACTTATCTTTCCAAAATTGTGCTTGGGTATGCAATGTTTGAGATTGGATGTTAATTGTATAAAGCTTGAGGGTCTTCAGCAAAACAAATGGAGGTGCACCAGGTATTAAAGTCCATTCAGGCGTATGATAACAAATTCTTTATTTTTCCATTATCTTTTCTTGGTAAATCAAGAAAAGATGATGGAAAAATAAAGAATTTGTTATAATACGCCTGAATGGACTTCTTTACCTGGTGCACCTCCATTTACTGTGCTGATCAGGGATCTGGTTAACAGGGTACTGAACAACGGCAGGTGCCGGAGGACTTGTGCACGGGACCTCAGAATCTACAGAACTAAGCGTGAGGTGCAGGCTTGAAAGTCCGCCGTTGGGCTCTTTCTAATGCATGAGGGTCTTCCCTTGGGTTCTTCAGGCGATGGGTGGTGATTATTCCAAAGAAATATAAACTTTGCCTTTTAAAGACCTTTATTGACAATGCTCATGAAGTGGCATCCCCTGCAGAATGTTCTTTGTGAATACCTAGGGCTATGGTCTTACTGGAAGATTAAGGGTTTTGACTTTCTTGCCCAAGCTTTCTCTCTTCTGACAAGGATGCAAAGAGACGTAGAGGCACAAAGGGGGCTGTGGGTATTTCATAAGGAGACTGTGCAGTTTGTTATTGTGAATGGTTCTCTAGATGCTCGAGCTCTTACCCTCGAAAAAAATGTCCAGCAAATTTTTCCAGTGGTACTTGGAGGTGGGAGGTGAGTTTTACAGCGCTTAAGGATTAGGCATTTATTGAAAGATGTTAAACACTTTTTCGGTTGGTTGAGGGCATTGTTTCTGCGCTTGGTAAAAGTACACATTTTTCACATCTTTAATTGCCTTGTGATATCCCTTTATCTGGCTCTAGCAGATGATGTTATCCGATTGTGATGATGAAGTGCACCATTTGCATTTCAAATTCCAAAATTTTATTTTTATTTCCACCCGCTGATGTCATACAACTTGTTAGTGGAATTGATATTACACTTATATTTTCTTGTCCACTTTTTTGCCAATTGGTCCCGACTATGCATATATTATCATAGAGATTGGTGAGTAATGACTCAGTGAATAGAGAGCTTT
Source organism: Triturus cristatus (assembly GCF_964204655.1). NCBI lineage: Eukaryota > Metazoa > Chordata > Amphibia > Caudata > Salamandridae > Triturus > Triturus cristatus. The sequence goes on along the minus strand of NC_140591.1, from coordinate 1,520,727,040 downwards.
GTAGTGCTGACTTCTACTTTCCCTAAATTATTTAAATGGCTGGTTGGGAGTGTGTGGTAGCCTTCGGAGTAGTGAATGTTATTCCAACATTCTCCATGAGCGCTCCCTGCGTGGAACAAGTGGTGGCGGACAGTTGTAGAGACGGAGGCTGGAGAGATGAGGCTGGGGTGAAAAGATGTAACCTAACAAAACGACGTATTCAACATACTGCTTCCCATGTACCTTTACATTGGCGAAGAGCGGAATGGAAGCCCACTTCATCATCCCAACTCTTCACAAGATTTCTAGGAAATGACAGCCCAGCTTCGCTTCTCGTCAACGACCCTGCTTTAGATTTAAAACGGTGAGATCCACCCATTAAACGTTGTCATAAGCGCTTAACAGACCATACAGTGAATACTGCACTAATTTAAAAGACACTTTAAAGTCAATGAACTTTGCGGGCAAACATCACGGGTACTGGTACTTTTAAAGAATAGTATCCTACCGTCTCGCTCCTGGTCTCGTGCGTTAGTAAAAGGCGCCTGGCGAGGCTGTGCGCAACAGTACGTGACACATTGCTTTACTGAGCGACGCGCAGACTCCAATACAGGCATGAAGACAAGCACGAAAGAAGTGATTTCACTGTATCAATTAGAACATGTCTTATGTCTCAACCTAAGGATCACAGGCCCCTTGAAGACATTTTGGGAAAAAACAGTTTGGCCAATATCTCTGCTAGTATAAGGAAATGGGTTGCTGCTTTGAAAAATTCGACTTTAATGTGAAATATGTTCCAGGTGCAAGTAATGTAGCTGATTGTTGTTCATGCTTAGTGGACAACATTAAGGACAATGAACAAGATGTGGAGGATTGTGATTTTTAGGTCTCGCCTGGCTATCGCGTAAGCGATCGCTCAACGAGATTTATGTAGGGGCTTCAGAAAATGCTTCCCAGGCAGATCGGGTGGCGGTTACGCGCACAACCACGCGCATTCCATTTGCCACCAGCTACTTCCTGCGCGTTCGCCGCCTCACGCATTCAGAGAGATTTAGTAAGGGGCACAAGACCTTAGGAATGCGGTTTATGGCCAGTGCATGTGAGGCATTCAAGCGTGAAGCTGGCATCGGACTTGAAAGCAGCAGACTGCTTTCGCCAGCGCGTGCTCGGCCTCACTTCCTGCATCCCCTCTTACAACAATTAACTTTCGTTATAACTCACACCCCATATGCTCGTTCCCTCCCACCCTTCCTTTGATGTCCGCTTTTCTTGTTGTTTACAAACCACGCCACACACTGCTGCATGCCGCACACTACCACACGCCACACACTGCTGCATTACACACTGCTGCATTACACACTGCTGCATTACACACTGCTGCATTACACACTGCTGCACGCCTCACACTGCTACACGAAACACTGCTGCACGCCTCACACTGCTGCACGCCTCACACTGCTGCACGCCTCACACTGCTGCACGCCACACACTGCTGCACGCCTCACACTGCTGCACGCCTCACACTGCTGCACGCCACACACTGCTGCATGCCTCACACTGCTGCACGCCGCACACTGTTGCACGCCGCACACTGCTGCACACTGCTACACGCCGCACACTGCTACACGAAACACTGCTGCACGCCACACACTGCTGTACGCCTCACATTGCTGCACACACTGCTGCGCGCCACACACTGCTGCACGCCACACACTGCTGCACGCCACACACTGCTGCATGCCGCTGCACGCCACACACTGCTGCATGCCGCTGCACGCCACACACTGCTGCACGCCACACACTGCTGCACGCCGCACACTGCCGCACACTGCTGCACGCCGCACACTGCTGCACGCCGCACACTGCTGCACGCCACACACTGCTGCATGCCACACACTGCTGCACACCGCACGTTACACGAAACACTGCTGCACGGCACACACTGCTGCACGGCACACACTGCTGTACGCCGCACACTTCTGCACGCCACACACTGCTGCACAATGCTGCATTACTCACTGCTGCATGCTGCACGACACAGCTGCGTGCCGCACACTGCTGCACGCCGCACACTGCTGCACGCCGCACACCGCTGCACGCCACACAGTGCTGCATGCCTCACACTGCTGCACGCCACACACTGCTGCACGCCACACACTGCTGCACGCCACACACTGCTGCACGCCACACACTGCTGCACCCCTCACACTGCTGCACCCCTCACACTGCTGCACCCCTCACACTGCTGCACGCCTCACACTGCTGCACGCCGCACACTGCTGCATGCCGCTGCACGCCGCACACTGCTGCACGCCGCACACTGCTGCACGCCGCACACTGCTGCACGAAACAATGCTGCACGCCACACACTGCTGCACGCCGCACACTGCTGCACGCCACACACTGCTGCACACTGCTGCATAACTCACTGCTGCATGCTGCACGACACTGCTGCACGCCGCACACTGCTACACTTCGCACACTGCTGCACGCCACACACTGCTGCACGCTACACAGTGCTGCATGCCGCTGCACGCCACACACTGCTGCACGCCACACACTGCTGCACGCCACACACTGCTGCACGCCACACACTGCGGCACGCCGCACACTGCTACACGAAACACTGCTGCACGCCACACACTGCTGCATGCCTCACACTGCTGCACGCCATACGCTGCTGCATTATTCACTGCTGCACGACACTGCTGCACACAGCACACTGCTGCACGCCACACAGTGCTGCATGCCTCACACAGCTACACGAAACACTGCTGCACGCCGCACACTGCTGCACGCCACACACTGCTGCACGCCACACACTGCTGCACGCCGCACACTGCTGCACGCCGCACACTGCTGCACGCCACACACTGCTGCATGCCGCTGCATGCCACACACTGCTGCACGCCACACACTGCTGCACGCCACACACTGCTGCACGACGCACAATGCTACACGAAACAATGCTGCACGCCGCACACTGCTGCACGCCACACACTGCTGCACGCCGCACACTGCTGCACGCCACACACTGCTGCACACTGCTGCATTACTCACTGCTGCACGCCACACACTGCTGCACGCCACACACTGCTGCACGCCACACACTGCTGCACGCCGCACACTGCTGCACGCCACACAGTGCTGCATGCCTCACACTGCTACATGAAACACTGCTGCATGCCACACACTGCTGCACACCTCACACTGCTGCACGCCTCACACTGCTGCACGCCTCACACTGCTGCACACCTCACACTGCTGCACGCCTCACACTGCTGCACACTGCTGCACGCCTCACACTGCTGCACGCCTCACACTGCGGCACGCCGCACACTGCTTTTATGCAAGGTTATACTACTGACATTGTAAATGACAATGCCTTTTATTTGTTTTAAAACCAAAACATAAATAAAAGGCATTGTAATTTTACAATGCCAATAGCTCAAACTCTTATAAATGCGAGACCTATTGCATTGCAAATGCTTGTTTTGGATGTGAATGAGTTTCTAGTATGTCTCAAGGTTGAATGGCTTCAGAGGTTGGTGTGTGATGATACATTACAAACTGTGATCAAAGGACTGAAGTTTGGTTGGAGTACGTGTGTCAGGGATGATGAAGTAATAAACCCTTTTGTGAAAATTGAATCTGAACTTGCAGTTCGGGATGCGTTACTTCTTCGTGGGAATAGATTGGTTCCACCTAGCAGTTTGAGAGAACGGTTGATTGAGTTTGCCCACGATGGGCATCCAGGAATTTCCAAGACAAAATAAATTGTAAGACAAGCATATTGGTGGCCAGGCATGGACATTTGTATTGAACGAAGTGTCAGGGAGTGTGTAAAGTGCAGTAAGTGTGACAAAACGTTAAAATCCAGAATGCGACCCATGAACTTGAGAAAGTTGCCCAAAGAAGCCTGGGAAGAAGTGGCCATTGATATTTTGGGTCCCATTAGAACATTGAGTGTGGATAAATATGTCAGTTTTATACTGGACATGTCTCAAGGTGGCCTGAGATAGGCATAACAAACTCTATTGAAACTAAAGATGTGATAAAATTCCTGGGGAAAATTTTTGAGAGTGAAGGTTTGCCATTAAATATTCTCTCTGATAATGGCGTAGAATTTGTCTCTCAGGAGATGGAAAAGTACTTTAGTGAGAGAGGCATCACATGTAGGAGGCAGCCCTTTATCATCCAGAGGGCTATGGAATGGTTGAAAGGTTCAATCATGTTTTGAAGGAATCCATTGAGAGAGTGGTAGTCAATCAGAAGTGTTGGAGGACTGAAATGGTTCAAGAATTATAGGTTCACGCCTCACACCATGACTGGAAGAACACTGTTCGAGTTATTCAAGAAAAGGAAAGCAGGCACTGTACTTTGTCCTCTTTGGGTGTTAGACAAGACCAAGAATTTGAAGTATGAGATGGACGATGAAGTAAAGAATAAAGTGGAAATAACAAAGATGATTAAAAACAAGAAGTGGTTTGATGTACGCAAGGCGGTCAAGAGTACAGTAGTGGAAAAAAGGTGATGTGGTGAGGATAAAATCTCCTCAAAGTGTCGTCATCACAAGGGTCCAAATATTTACAACCCATGAAAGTGATTAAGGTCTTCAAAAATGCGATCTGAACAGAGGATCATAGGGTGTGGAAGTTGAGTCGCTTGGCAAAAGTAATGCAAGAGGTGGAGAAGAGTAAGGATTTGGCTAAACATGGTGAGACTGTAGCAGCCGGTGGTGTGAGAAGAAGTGTTAGAACTGCTAGCAAACCTAAGTATTTAGATGATTATGTGCATTCGTAACTGATGTCTCTTTTGAGTCAGTGTTTAACTGTTTTGCTGTTTAGCTGTTCTAACTCTGTGTTTAACTTTTTAAGTTTATAAGAGTATAAACTGTTTATAGTTGATATCTATGTTAATTTATAATGGGAAGGGAGATGTGTGGCATCGTTCCGAGTATAGAATGTTATTCCAACATTCTCCATGAGCGCTCCCTGCGTGGAATTGAGTGGTGGAGGACAGTTGGAGAGACGGAGGTTGGAGAGATGAGACTGGGGTGAAAAGATGTAACCTAATAAAACAACTTATTCAAGATACTGCTTCCCGGGTATCTTTACAGAAGGGCATCCCTGATTTGGTGCAAGGGCATGGCAGATACTTCAGGTTGGTTATATGAAGCATGTTTAAGTACTTCACTGACCAACATTGAGGGTGCACAGCTAGTAACTCTGTTTCAGAGTTAAAGAAGACCGTGAGTTCCGGAGCATGACCCATAGCTCAATTAAGCTGACGCATCACTTGCAAGAAGCAGACAGCATTCATGTTTTGAGTTGGCTCTGAGGATATTTTTCTGTTAGGCTTGTTGTTACATTTTGCTTTCATATGCTCAGTATAATTTTTTTCTCCATTTATTCAGCCTGGAACATGGAACACAGTACCTGCATTGTACGTTTGATGTTCCAGGGTCGACAGTTTAACAGTGCATCTCGGATTGTTATTCGTGCTGTGCCTCTTTATTGCATCCAGAATAAATGTATCCATTTTTTCTATACATTTTGCTATCATTATTCAACAAAATTTGGCGACGAGTGGAAGAAGACTCTACATACCACGTTCCTGAGGCACAGGTCAAGTAGAGTTTTCTGGACCCGTTTTCGTCTCCCAGACGGGAAGCTTTCGGATGCGAGTTGCCTGCTTCGCTTGCTGAATCGATTGGTGGAAATCCCGTCTTTCAACGCTTTGTTGACAGGATCTTGTGGATTTTCTGGTGTTTTCGGCAGTTTCCTTGTTCCGAGGACGACGTCACCTGGCCGGCGGAGTTGCTTGGATACCGGTGGAGACGCTTTTCGCTGCGCTCTTCTCGCGTCACATCACCTTGCCAACGGGGTTGTTTTGACACCCAGAGTGACGTTTACCCTACGCTCTTCTCACGCCTGCTCTGTGGCTTTTCATTGGATGCGTCATACGTCATTACGATATCAGCCATTTTAAGCAGGAACACGACCTTCTAACAACATCGGAAAGAGATTCTCCGTCATATGGTAAACTTTATTTGGAACGACAACAGTTGTGACTTTGCTGCAGCTTTAATTCCGTAATCTACACATATTTGGTGGTACTTCTACAGATACTTTACTAGAATTATTATACTTAACTCATTAGAGACCATTTCACGCCACTGCTGCACTTTTCTGTGTTTTAGTCTAGCGCTTCAGTTCTGGGCAGTTTTACATGCTTGGTGGTAGCGTGGGAGACTTTCCAGTGTTCTACTGTTATCTTCAATCTAACAGCATATACCCAGTGACTAATTACTCAAATAAAAGAAGGGAGCAACAACAAAACTTACAGGTTATTACAGTGAGAAACTATATTCAGGTGCTTGTGAAAATATAAGAACAGTTCATTTTTTTTCAGGATACTCTCGTGCTGTTATTATCATTTTGTATAGTATGTACTTTTGAAAGTGTCACAGTACTTATATTGTATTATAGGACATCTTCTAAGGAGTATTAGCCGATTCTGGTCAATGACAGACACACTTGGATTACTAATGTTTTAATGTGACATACATAGTCTGATATTATTCTTACGTTGGAATTTTAATTTCATTGTTACAATGCAATTTGATCCACCTTCTAAATTTTTACAATCAAAGGGAGAACCACCTATCCCGTGGACAAGAAGGAAAGAGGAATTTTTTACGTTTTTTAAAGCTATAGATGGTAAGCGTATGTCAGCTGAAAGAAAATAAAATATTTTCCTCCATTCTTTAGGTTCAGAAGGCCAACTTGTGTACAGAACTCTTCCTCCAGTTAGATCTGGAGGTGACTATAATGTTTACGATGAAGCTGTTCTGCGTATAGAAGGCAGATTTAAACCTACCACTAGTGTAGCACTCAACAGGTTTAAATTTTACACCAGAGCTCAAGATGAAAATGAAAGTTTTGATGAATTTCTTACAGCTCTTCGTGCATTGTCCCTACATTGTAATTTTGGTTTGATGACAGACGAAATGATTAGGGATCAAATAATCGTTCATGTTAAAAGTAAGAAGGTACAAGAGCAGTTGTGGATTTTAGGTGATCCCACTTTGGAATTGGCTATTAGTACAGCCAAGGCCTTAGAACAATCTGATAAATGGATTAAATCCCTCAATAAGGATACCAAACCCAGTACAAATAGTGAGGTTGGTGTAGTTAGTCCTAGTACATCTAAATCTGTGTCCAATTACAAAAGTAACAACAGATCTAAACAGTTCTATTGTTACAGACGTGGTAATCCTGATCATATTGCGTCCTTTCCACATTGTCCTGCAATGGGTAAGGAATGCAATAAATGTGGACGCAATGGACCTTTTTCTAAAATGTGTAAAAATGTACTTAAATTCAGCTTACAAAAAAATCCTCAATCGTCTTCTTCTACTCCAAATAAAGGTAACGTTTCTTATGTTTCTCACAATAATTCTGTTGAGGATCAGTATCAAGGGGATATAGAGTCTGGCATTGTGGTTTCCATTCAAAACAACTTTGAAGACTCTGAGATTGATACTATCTCTTCGCCCAAGGGTATTTTTTACATCATGGAAAGAGAGTTGGAATTTATGGCAGATTCTGGTTCCCCTTGGACTATAATTACTATGGATTATTGCACAAAATGCCTAGGAGGGTTGATTGATTGTGATTCTCTCTGCAAACCAGATATTATCGCGTTCAATTTTGATGGTTCCAAGATTGATTTTATTGGGTTCAAGGTTGTACCTATTAACTTTAAAGGCAACTCCGCAGTCATCAAACTATATATAGCTTTCAAAGGTGTAAATGTTTTAGGTTGGCGTGACCAAGCTAAGTTAGGTTTTTTTTTTAAATCCTTGAAATAAGGAAGCAGTTTCAGTACTTGCATTATCCTTACCTGGAGCAGACATTACGGATTTATATCCTCAAGTATTTTCGGATAAATTGGGTAAACTTGAAGGTTTTAGTCATAGGATTAAAGTCAAGTCAAATGCTGTTCCTGTGAAACAAAAATTAAGGGGTGTTCCTATTAGTGTTAGAGCAGAACTGAAAGACATCTTAGACTCTATGGTTAAAGATGATATCATTGTAGAGATCGAGTCATCTGAATGGGTTTCTCCGATCCTTTTGGCTCGTAAACCTGACAACAGAATTCGGCTTTGTATTGATTTGAGGGCTTTAAATACAAATTTGATTACTGATTGTCATCCTCTTCCCAATATCAATGAAATGATATGTATGTTAGATGGTGCTTGTATTTTCTCTACTCTTGACCTTCGGTCTGCTTACCACCAAATTGAGCTCACCAGTGATTCCAAACATTTCACGGCATTTATCACACCCCATGGATTGTTTCAGTTTAAAAGAATGCCTTTTGGCTTAGCTTCAGCAGCATCTGTGTTTCAAAGAGCGATGTATCACATTTTCAAGGATGTCAACATGTTTGTTAAGTGTTTCCAAGATTATATTCTTATTTTCTCAAAAAATGTAGATGAACATTTTCATCACTTAAAAGAGGTATGTTCTAGATTGAGTATATCTGGCCTAACACTTAAAGCTTCCAAGTGTACATTTTTTTGCAAATCAGTTGAATATCTAGAACATACTCTTTCAGGTGAAGGTGTGGTACCAAAAAAAGCTTTGGTTGATGCAATCATAAATGCTCCAGCTCCTGACAATAAGGAAAAACTCCTTTCGTTTGCTGGTTTATGCGAGTATTATAGTAAATTCATACAGAATTTCGCTACTAAAATGGAGCCTCTCAGAGAGTTAACCAGGAAATCTTCTGAATTTATTTGGTCTGAGGTACAAGAAATGGCATTCAGAGATATTAAACGAGAGATTATCAATGCACCCACTCTTAAATCCTTTTGTCTTAATAAAAGGTGCATCATCACCGTAGATGCCAGTCTTTATGGACTGGGTGGCGTTCTTAGCCAATGTTCTGGGAGATATGAATGGTGTGTAGCCTTCGCTTCTAGAACACTTTCTGAAACAGAAAGGAGATATGCAGTAATTGAGAGGGAATTGCTAGCTTGTATCTGGGCTATTGAACATTTTCGAAATTATATTTGGGGAAGTAGATTCATTCTCAGGACTGATCATAAGCCTCTTGTGGGAATCTTATCCCCTGGAGGTGGTTGGAATTCTACTGCCCGCATAGCCCGTCTCACCTCTCGTTTACAAGAATATGACTTTAAGGTTGTATATGTTCCGGGCAGGAGTAATGTCACTGCCGATTTTCTATCTAGATTACCATGCTCTGGGGAACGTGTCTCCCTAGTGACACAAGATGTGGATATCATTACTACTGTAAAAGATTTTGTTTCCAATGAATTTTTGAACATGTCTGAGAGTGAGTGGTCAAGGGAAATGAAAGATGATGTTCTGTGTCAACATATTTTTGAGTACATAAGAAAAGGTTGGCCCAAGGAAATGTTTGTCTCTGCTGAAATTGCTCCGTTTTGTCACATATCTTCTGAGATTGAAGAAGATGGTGGCTTACTTTTCAAAGGTGGGAAAATTATTCCTCCTGTTAAGATGCAAATAAAGATTTTGTCACTTTTACACCAGGGACATTTGGGTTTGTCGTCAATGAAACGACTTATTAGGGCTAATTTTTGGTGGCCTGGACTTGACAAGATGGTAGAGAAAACAGTCAGGGAGTGTCCAGAATGTATTAGTAGTGACAAAATGCTCCAAATTTCTTCTGCTCCTCTCAATCCTGTCACTTGGCCTACTTATCCTTGGCAGAAAGTGGCTTTTGACATATCTGGTCCTTTTAAACATTTGCCTTTGAATGCACGTTTTGCCTTAGTCATTGTTGATTACCACTCTTAAGTGGCCTGAGGTTAAGTTTGTAGCAAGTGCTTCATCTCAAGTAATTATCACTTTTCTCAAAGAAGTTTTTGCCCGTGAAGGTGCTCCAGAAGTGTTAGTGACTGATAATGGGATTCAACTTACTTCACAAGAAATGAAAGATTTTCTTCTATTGTGTAGTATTAAACACTATACCACGTCTTTGTATGAACCAAGAGAAAATGGTCAAGTAGAACGTTTTAATCGTGTTCTTAAAGACAGTATTCAGTCAGCTAATGGATCTTCTGAGCCATGGATGGATATAGTGAGGAAAAAGTTATGGATGTATCGCATTACTCCACATTCTGTAACTGGTGTAAGTCCTTTTAGACTATTGAAGGGGAGAGAACCCTCTTCTGATATATGTCCGTGGTGGATAAAGATCATCAATTCTAATAATGACACTCTTGACATTAACATGATTGCTAAACGTGTAGAAGAAAAACAAAACAAAATGAAATTAGCATTTGATTCTAAAATAAAAGTTAAAACTCATGGTTTTGTGGTGGGAGAATGGGTAAGAATCAAAAAACCTGTTTTTTTGGTAAAAGGTTATTCCAAATTCTATCAGCCTATTAAGATTGTGAAAGTGTGTAAGAATAGTGTTATTACCCAAGATGGTAGAGTTTGGAATCTGAGAAGATTTGCTAAATGTAAGGCTTTAAACAGTAATGATTCGTCTTCCTTATGCAATTCTGAGAATGTGTCCTCTGATACTTTTGTACCTACACCTTCTGTAGCTTCAAGAGTCAAAAACAATGCTCGTCCAAAATAGTTACCTGGTAGATATTTAACTTGATTATTATGCTTGGTTTGATTTTCTGTTCGGGGTGAGATGTGTTACATTTTGCTGTCATATGCTCAGTATAATTTCTTTCTCCATTTATTCAGCCTGGAACATGGAACACAGTACCTGCGTTGTACGTTTGATGTTCCATGTTCGACAGTTTAACAGTGCATCTTGGATTGTTATTCATGCTGTGCCTCTTTATTGCATCCAGAATAAATTTATCCATTTTTTCTATACATTTCGCTATCATTATTCAACACTTGTCAACCCATGTTAAACTCTCCAATTATGTTTTTGGGGTAATAGATTGGGCATGTTGTGCACATTCTTTTATTTTGTCTAGAAGTAGGTGGTTAGATCCTAGTCTAGGGACATGACAGGGAGGGTAAAAGAGCTCCTTAGGTTGACGTTTGCATTGCGACAATAAAAAGTCACGGTAAAAGACTTCTGTGCAGGTCAAGTGTGAGGTGTAAAGCACTAACTTATGCTGCTACCCAGCTAGCGATATCTGCTTTTATTGATGACTTTATTTATATCCAGGTGGCAACAGGATGGCTAAGAGGTGACTAAGTGGTCCTTGAACCACGTGCTTTCGTCAGTCCAAGTAGGTGGTCTCGTATTTAGATAAGGAGGTTCTGTATGATTCTGGCATTTTACATACATATTATTTAGCTCTTGATTGAGGAAAGAGTAGGTTGCGAGTTGAGAAATAGGATAAGCTATGGGCTGACTATTCTTATTGCATGATTTGTTCAGATCCAGTATTCTTGAATGAAGGCTGTGTGGAATAAGTTTGGTACTCATGTGAATGCAGGCGTTTGATCTGTCTGGCACTATTGGGAGTGAGGTTGAGCTGAGCGCTGAATGACATGGAATATGAGGATGGTGTCCTTCTCAAAATAGGTCACTGAGCTCTGATATTTTGCTATTATCTTTTGGTAGTGTTGATTTATAGGAGTTGTGCAACAATAAGTTGCAACATACCCTTTTTGGAGGCTTAAGTGTGGGAAGAGTTCTTGAATTAGGAACCTGTTACTTTACGTGGGTGCGGTTAACTCCAGTTCCTTTTGTTAACATGACAGTACCATTGGAATCAATGTCAGTTTTGTACTTTCTATGAAGGAATGCATTTCCTGTAATGTCTACTTTTACAGCCTCTTTGGGTATCTAGCTTTTTGAAGGGGGTGAGTTTCGAGGTGAAAGTGTCCTACAATTTTCTATTTTGCGAAAAATAAGAGGTCTGTAATTGTAATGCTAGTTTTCGGGCAAGTATAGTGATCTGTGATCAGGGTCCGCAGGGTTTTGTTAATCACAAGCATATTTAACATTTTTCTTAGCCTTCTTAGAGATAGTAGTTTTCAGGTGCTTGATTGTAAATGGCCCTGAACCTCATTCGCGTAGCATGCTGCCAATTCCCATAGATCGTTGGATGAGTGTGGCCATGGGAGTTTAGGTAGGTGCTAAAAAGTGAAGATTGGATCTAGCCTAAATATGGCCTACTGGTCGGCCTGTCAAGTCGCACTGCAAGTCCGACCTGTGGGTAGCTTTCCATCACACTATGAATGGGTTCAGTGCGATGTGGGTCTGATCAATTAATACTAACAAGAAGCTGTGGCATGATTACCCTTCATTTGAGACCATGGCTGGACTTGAGAAGGCGCTGGTCTCTCCCTGGGGCGAGCCTGAGCAGAATCACGCATGTCATTAATTGTGATAAAAACGCAAGAAAGGCAGAATGCACCCTTCTAGATAGTTGTGTAAACATCCTGGTCATAAGCAATAACTGAAATGGTCCAATATATGTTTGCTTGGCAAGGGAGTGCTCGAAGGGCCTAGCAGGAATAGGTGTCTTAGATATAGTTGCTAGATCTTAGAGTCTGATATGGTTAATCAAAATTAACAGAGTGTATCAAGACCAAGGAAGTATGAAAACAGACATCAAACCTCTGTGAATATATTTACATAAGTGTCAGTGCAAATGAGAACTAGTAGTAGAGGAGGAGACGTAGGAAAGCGGGGCATTTACAGTGCCTTCAGCCATTGTAGCATTATGGCATCTGCTGTTTAATAGGGTATGAGCTTATGCGAGAAAGCAGGAGCAGAGGGTAAAAACCTCTGGAATGATTGGTGCCCCATGATGTGCTTGAAAGAAGAATGTATTTTTTGGGCAACCGCTAGTGATGTAATTTTTCTGTGAGGATTTCAGAGCAGAAGACCTGTGATCTAAGAAGCAACTTCTGGGAGAAATAGGTATTTTTAATTCTTGATTGTGATAATGATCTTCCTCTTTTGGCATACGTTTATATTTGTTTGTAGACTAATGCAAGGAGATTGTCTAAGCTGCTTGACGTGTTCTTTCGTTATTTTTCTGTACTGATTCAACATCAGCATTTCTGGGCGTGGAGTATGAACCAAGCTGGTTTTTAGATACAGTTCAGGTTGAGACACCTGTTCTTGGAGTGGAGTCTTGTGATACAAAAGCACCTCGTCAAACATCACAGATGAACATTTGGCATGATGTGCATTAAAGTAAGTATCTTGAGCAATCTAAACTCTGGAAGATGCAGACTGAGAAACAGTTGGGTTGAGTGGTCTTGTTTTTAGGGAGGATTAACAAGTGCTTGCCGAACCAGTTTCCTTGGCCACCTGAGGTCCCAGGTTCAGAGCACAGACAGGTCGAGAGCAGGAGCATCACTTGGATGGAGACATCTAGTCTTACCCTACAGCAAGGAGAAATGCTGAATGGATGCAATCACTCATATCCTCCGCAGTAATTCCAGTTCTTAATGACAGATGATGTTGTGTAACGAGGAAGGTGAGAACCTCTCAGAGCGAGCCTTGTAGCCCACAGGTCATCAGTGGTGCAGATGGAAAAAAAGGTCATTGCTTTTGGCAGCTGCTTCCCCGTTGGTGTCCGAGATCCCCATGCAGCTATGAACTACAACCATGTTGTGACCAGCACATTGCCCTCAGAGATCCATGGATGTTAAATCAAACTATAACTTATGAAACTAGAAGTGACTATATGAAACTGGTAGGTTAATTGTATTAGACAATGCGGGGCTTCATGAGAGGGTGGTGAATGTATTGAATAGACATCCTACGGAGTAGGAAATGTCTGTGATGGATACAGAAGCACTATGGTAAATTGGACAATATGTATTGATTGAAGAGAAAAGGGCAGACTGGATGCCTTTACGTGTCACTAGGTTCTCCGTGTCTACAGCTTGGTCTGTACCTTCCTCAGAGTGAGCTAAACAAGCAAAATAAAAACAAACACACACACACACACATCACACCCACACACATCACACACACACAATCACACACACACAATCACACACACACACCCACATACATCACACCCACACCCCTCCCACATCACACCCACACCCCTCCCACATCACACCCACACTCTTCCCACACTCTTCCCACACACACCTCACTCATTCCTGTTTTCTCTCGCCTGCTTTGTCTCATCTCTCTCTCTCTGTTCTGCGCCCTCTCTCTTATGCTATCTCCTGCGCTCTTTCTCTATCCTCTCTCTCTCTCTCTCTCTCTCTCCTGCTCTCACTCTTCGCTCGCTCTCTCTCTCTCTCCTGCTCTCTCTCCCCTGCTCTCTCTCCCCTGCTCTCTTTCTCTTGTGCTCGCTTCCTTCCCCGCTCTCTCGCTCTCTCTCTCTCTCCTGCGCTCTTTCTCGCCTGCTCTCTCGCTCTCTCTCGCGCTCTCTCTCTCTCGCCTGCTCTCTCTCTCGCCTGCTCTCTCTCTCGCCTGCTCTCTCTCTCCTGCTGTCTCTCTCTCTCCTGCTGTCTCTCTCTCCTGCTCTCTCTTCTGCTCTGTCTCCTTCTTTCTCCTGCTCCCTGTCTCTGTATCTCCTGCTCCCTCTCTCTCTCTCTCTCTCGCCTGCTCCCTCTCTCTCTCGCCTGCTCTCTCTCTCTCTTGACCCTCTCTCTCTCCTCGCTACTTAGATGTGGCACTTGGCTTGCCCATCCTTTTCTTCTGTTATCTAGTGCCTGCTTTTGTCTTGTGCTTATTTCCATTGAATCCTTCATGTTTTTGGAGCATTTATAAAGTTTCTCTCAGTCAAAGTTTATTTTCTTTATTACTTTGTTTATCCTTTTGTATTTTCTCCAACTATGCTTTGTCATGTCATTTCTGTCTACTCTTGCTGAAGTGTTAATTTAAAATGCCTACAATTTTCTCACAAATCCCTTTATATTTTTTTCCTGCATCGCTGTTCAGATTCATAATTCTGTGCAGTATAGGACTGGAACTGCTAACTTGCCTTCAACGTGATTAAGTAGCATAAATATATAAAACAAGTACCTGCAAAAGTTGCTCACTATTCAGATGTGTGGGAATGCACGTTAGGATTAGTTTAGAACCCAGTATATAGCTGATGCATTTCGAACTTATTGCTTGTGGTTTCTTACACTGGCATATTGTATTTTTTTTTTTTTTTTGCAGTATCACAAGGTGGCCGTAATAAAGGAAGAGAAGTTGGAAGGTAAGCTACAGTTACAATTTAAAGTTGAGACTCATGAGTGCTCTGAAATGGCCTTTATCCAGCTTCATTTACAAATGCTTTGTCCCTCTGATTTTGGACTTGGGGTTTCTAGGTTAGACAGGCTGCCCCAGGGTCATTGTCTCTTGGCTCCCGACCCCCACCCACTTCCCAATGACTACCGAGCTCCCACAGGCCACTGCCAACCCTACCAAAGGGCCCATGACCCCATCTCCCCACCTGCCCCGTAGGCCAGTGAGCCTCACTCCCACCGGAAGGCCAGTGATTTCCTCCCCCCGCCCAAGGGTCAGTGACACGAGAGCTAATGACCAACCCCCACCCACCCGAGGGCCAGTGACCAACCCCCACCTGCCCTGCTCTTAAGGGCCAATCACCCCTTGCCACACCTGCCCCGCTACAACAGCCAGTCACCTACACCCACCCGCCCCTCTCCCATCAGCCAATCACCCCCACGGTCCCAACAGCCAATCACCCAAGGAAACCTGATGGCCACTGTCTCTCCCACCCTCCTACCCCCTCATGGACAGCTACTGATGACCACTAAATCCATAGCACCCACCTGCCCAGTTACCGATTACTACTCACCCCACCCGCCCTTCTCTTGATGGCTGTTAACCGTGCCCGCCCAGCTACTGATAGCTACTAAACTCGTCCCCCAGCCACCCAGCTCCCAATGGCCCCTTCGGGGCTACCCTCTCATCCGCTTAGCTCCCGAGGGCTACCCCCACCCGCCCAGCTCCCGATAGTTCACCTGTCCCGCCTGCCTGATTCCCGATTGCCACTGACCCCCCTCCCACCAAGCTCTCAATGGCCCTTCAGCGGCCTTCCTGGCTTCTAATGGCCACTGATGTCCCACTTGCCACTGACGCCCTGTGGCTCCCATTGGTTGCTGCCACATGGCCACTAAACATCCTGGATCCAATTGGTCACCCTCTTCCCTGCTCCCTGTGTCAACTGCCTCACTGCTCACAATGGTCCCAATGCCACTACCCACAAGCACCCGGTGGTCACTGCCCCAAGCTCCCAATGCCACCTCAAATTGTATTTAACATAATCTAAAACTGTTTTCTAGGTTCACCACAGAAGGCATGTTGTTTCTACCAGGGTAATTGTTTGCATCTGTGAAGAGAGTTAGTGGGCCTCCATCTTAAATGTATTTGTTCATCTTTGGTTTGATGTTCAGCAGGGAACTTTTTAATCGCCTGAAAGCTCTCATAAGCATTGTTTTGTATTCTTTTTCTTGCAGCTATGAAGTCCAAGCTTGCAGTGATAAGCAGTGTGCATGTCTACAGCATACAGAAGGCGGTTCTGAAAGATAGTGGGCCCCTTTTCAACACCGATTATGACATTATCAAAGCAAACCTTGAGATATGCAACAAGTGAGTACCGCAGCGGTCTTTGCAACACTAAAGTGCTGCTACATCCCACCACAAGGGTCTATTTAGTTATAGTAAAAACCCATCACCACTAGTGTACAGGAATAGACTTATTCATGATTCTGGTAAATAGCCTAGTGATTTTAATCACCCGGCCATCGGTTATCCGAGTGGCCACCTGTCTCCTGGCATCTGTTCTGGCAGGCTGCACTTAGTAAAACTGTTCCAGTGCAGTTTCCTGCCGTCTAAGGTGACTTGTATCGGGCTCACATGCGTCCAAGACACAGGAGTTCCGCAAGGTTGTTGGTGTCTTTACCCACCCTATTTACTATGTACCTGTACCTGCTACTGAGAGCATCATAGGCTCGTGAAAAATCCCGATCTTCTGTGTCAACATTTAACAATGGAATTTGACAACTGAATCTGCTTGAGAATCAATTGTAACCTAGCAATTTTACTTCAGAAATGAGTCACAGTATCAGAAGTTAGCAAATGGAGTCATATTGTGAAATTCATAGGACAAATTTATATTAGTCCTTTGATTTGCTGTTCCGCGTCCATGTGTATTGGCTCTTTACCCCGGTTCTTCTAGTATATAGTAGTCATTCATCACATCCCCCATATATGAATGGCTCATTCCTCCCCTGAGAGGGATTGAAAGGATGGGTAGCATGCCATGTGAACTCTGGAAAGCTTCCAGAGTTCTGAAAGAGAAGAGAAAGGGTCACAGGGTGTTGTCGTCATCCACGGTCTTCCTTGCTCTCTCTCTCAAACCCTCTTATTCGCCTCCTGTCCTTGCATTAAGGGTAGTATTTCTCTACCCTGAACAGGATGAGAAAGGGTCACAGTTAGGGAGCTGTTAACATCGTCCATCCTCCTACCTGTTGGCTGTGGTTCACGCCCCACCCTTAAAGGAGGCTCCGCCCTATCTTCCTTCCACTGTGTTCTGGTACGACAGCCCTCCGTTACAGTGAGGAGGGATCACAATGGCGCTTGCTTTGCCTTGTATCCCTGAGGAGGAGGGGTTCGTGTATAACTATGAGCCTGAAATCACACGGAACCGCAGAGCCACCAAGGAATGTTAAGATTCAACCATACGATCCTTCCTGAAAAGATGGCAACTCCCTTTCCAGCCTGTTCTCACCATCTTATCTGCCACCGGAGACACCACTGCTGAGGTCACTGTATAAGCAAAGGACATGTCTGTACATTAGCCTAACAGCAAGTTGTAGGTGATCTTTCTGTCTTGCCTCAAGAGCCCTTAGACTAAGCAATCCTTAAAGTTTTATCTTTTTTGACAGGACAACAATCATGGTAGGAGTTGTAAATGGCAATTTGCCATATGAAGCCCTATTTAGTATAATTATTTGCCCAGGCATGTACATCCTTAAATGCATCTTCCTCCATCCTGCAGTTACTGATGTACACCGGTTAGACTACTGTACATCTTTCAATGCCAACATCTCTACAAAACTGCAAAATAAACAACGTTTTCCAGAATGTACATGTCTGTGATTCAGAAAAGAGTTACTTGACAGGTAAATACTCCCGTGGCCAGAAAAGACTACATTAGTACCCCATGAAGGAACAGGCAATTTAAAAAACAGCATTAGTATACAAGGCAGTTCATCACTAGAGACCTCAGTATTAGCAGTGAAGAATTTGCAATACTTGATAACTAAGACAGTAATGCGCCAAACCACCGAAATGCTGGCAATATTATGCTGGAGATACTCTTCATTAATGAGATTCTCGTGTTGTAATTGGAGGCCTTTTGTTGTGGAATGACCATTCCACAAAGAAGATACATTTTGCTCACCATTAAAAAATTGTTTTTTACGAACAATTATGTTTATTTTCTAACCCCTCCACCTTTTAACTCTCGCCTACTTTCTCAGTGGGTAACCTAAATGTTCAGAGCAAAAACCTTCTAAGGAGCACTACTTCTACCTTCCATAAATTGAATGGATTATCTCCACAGATCTTAACTATAATGTTTAGTGAAGAACACTTTAGCAAGAATCTTTAAAATGAGTCTATAAAATGACAGTGGCAGTGTTCCTCTTACATCATGGTGCTTCTCTATCCTTAACACTTTAGTACCCTTCCAGTTATAGCTGAGTCCAGGAACTACCTCACTTTAATTTGTTGATTCCTTTGTTTTTCTCTGAAGTGAGGCTCTTTCTAATGAAATGAGCACTTTAGCAACATTGCAACCGGTAGCATCTGCTACCAGACGGAAGTGGTGGGGCGAGGAGGGGAGGTGGAAAGAAAGATTAAAAAACAAACAAAAAAGCACACATACCTAGTTACTGCTGACCAACCGGCCGCCGCCTTTCCTCTGTCCTCTTCCTCTCCAGCCAGCTGCTGCCTTTCCTCCATCACCTTCATATCCAGACGGCCGCCACCTTTCCTCCGTCCTCTTCATCTCGAGTCTTGCAGCAGGAAGCACCCGTGGTGATTGGTCAAAGCATCGTGGTTCGGCGCTCAGGCAGGCAGTGGGAGCCTGGGCATATTCTCCACCCAGGCTGCAATTCAGCCTGGGTGGAGAACATGCAAAGTGCGCATGAGGCTTTGGCCAGCCCGAGACGCCCGGCCAAAGCGTCATGCGCACTTACAGTGTGTGCCCACCACTCCTCCCCCGCAGTGCTCTGGCGTCGCGGAACCCAGCTCTGCCCGCACATAACCAACTGAGCCACTACAGTAGGAAAAATCTAATTCATTCACGCACATGCTCATGTTTGGGTATGGAACATTAACCCCTTTCCTAACAGTCCTTCTAGAATAGTGTTGCTGTACCTTTATGATGCATTTGTATTGGCTAATGCTGAAATTTGTGTGGAGTATCCTTGACAATCTACAATGTTTTCCCTGCAGATATAGTGCCATTCAGTGCTCATTTGCAGTACGCAGGGCTCCAGCAGAGATAGCGAAGTCTCAGAAGAGTTCCCAGCCATCGAATGAGCAGCAGGTGACCACTGCGCCAATAACCAATGGCCATGGCCCACCACCTTCCAAGGCCGCTTCCCAGCCACCTAAAGGGATTATGGGCATGTTTGCTGCAAAAGGCAACTCGAAATCTCAGACAACCGTCAAGGACTCGAAGCCTGAAATGAAAGAAGCCCCGGTAAGCGACCTTTTTTTTTCTTCTTTTTCTTGCATATAAGAGACCCTGTTCCTCTTCCTCATAAGGGTGTGGTCCTATAGTAAACTATCTATCATCTCTATTTTAAGCTACAACCCCCTTTTTCCTTCATCACAAAGCCATCAACGCAAACTAACCGTTTTATCCACCAAAACTGGCCTTATCTGCAACAAATAACCATCTAGAAACAACACCTTAGTGTTACTAGCAGTCCCTAACCACAATGTAATCTGCTGTGATGGCTACTTATTTCTACCCGAATAACTGCCTTTGCGTCCGCAAACCACTACCCCATTCATCAGCAGATTAGTAAGGCAATCAACCTCTTTATTTTCCGGAACACAACCTCTTCAGTCAGCCATTTAGCCCTTCTAATCGTTATACACCCAGATGTCTAATGTTATCACTCAGAATTATGTTATCAAAGGAGAATCCTCTAGGAAGAATACCATGATGTTCTAGATTTTTTAGAACGTTGACTTTGTTTTTCCGGCATAGCCCAAATTCGGACTGTACACTGCTTATTTCTGGCTTTAACCACGCCTAATCCCGCCACCACCCACTCTCCAAATTCACCCAAAGTCTAATAAAAGCAAATGTGCACCAACGTTGTATGACTAGTTATCAACCAAATAAATGTATGCTGTACCGATCTGCACCTGTCACATGAGCCAGCAATCGATACCTCCTGGTAGTAAGTGTGGCTTCCAGTAACACAGTTTCATCAAAATCTTGTAACCTAACAATAGTGGCTTTGCATGCTTTGGAAAGCAAAATCTCCAATACGCGAAGTAGAAATAATGTGGCCAGCAAGTCAGTGACACAGGGCTCATTTGTGCATTGCATGTAAATTTAATGATCCGTGGCCAGCTACATCCATGAAGTGAGCCGACGCGTTCTTAAGATGCGCAGCCCAGAAAAAGGACCCAAATATGTATAGACGGGCAATTGTAGAGCACGTGATGCACAGCCCAGAATAAAGACCCAAATATGTATAGACGGGCAATTGTAGCGCACGTGACGCCCAGCCCCGAAGAAAGACCCAAATATGTATACATGGGCAGTTACAGAGCACAAGCCTGGCTAGGAAGCAGCACAGCGATGTTCAGCACGTAAGAATGATTCAGTATTATGTACTTGTAAGAAGAGAACATAAGGGAAGCCTGCGAAAGGTAATTTCTGTTGGACTTAGGCTTACAGACTCTGTGTACAGGGTGCCCTTCTGGTGCTGAATGAGTTGCTCCTCGAGATTGTGTGTTTTTGGTTCTTGTCTGAAGTGCAGGGTGACTGGGCAAGCCTGATTTTCTGTGGGAAGCCATTGCAAATCATTGGTGCTTGTAGTTTGTTTGCTAGTCCTTTCTTTCTTCATTCATCGACTATTAAGTTGTCAGTGTCTTGGCTTTTTGTAATGTTGTCCTTCAGAGATAAATTGTTTTGTCGAGAGGGTGTGTTCTGCATTGTCACGGCTTTCTGGGCGATACAACAGGACGATGAAACTAGTTTCATAACTCGATAGCCTTATGCATTTGAGGGTGAGTCTGGTGCTTTAATAGATTAATGCGTCCACTGTAGGGGCCTTTGTTCGATCTCTTGGTCACAGGTTCAAATCCCGGTGGGTCCACTCAGCCTTTCATCCTTCTGAGGTCGGTAAAATGAGTACCATTGAGTTGGGTAACAATAAACATTTGTTATTCAGCACCAAGATACCTTCTGGGTGAATGTGCACTTTACAAATGCACACGTTATGGGTAGTCATGTAATAATAGTTTTTTGATCCATCGCAGTGACAGGCGGTAGCTTGCATAAATAAGGGGATAGAAGGAAAGAAAAGAGATCCATTTCCTACCCCTGTTTGTGCCTTTGGGCTAGGAATGTGCAAGTAGCCATCCCTGAGAAACAACGCTGCTTTCTGGTTACCTGAAAGTACATGCATTTTGCCAGGCGTTTGCTGCATTCGCAATAAAAACTCAGTCTTAAGTGTGAAGACACTAGGACCCGATGAACGGAGCTCCTTATGGCACAAAGGAAAAGGTTATTAAAACTCATGAGGAATTTAAAATGGGCATGAGAGATACCACAGTTTGGTACTATTATCTTTATAAAACATTGTGGTCCGAAGCGCCACTTTATTAATCAGTGCAACAGAATCACTTAAAAATTGATCATTTATTTCCTGAACAATTTTGAATCCTGGCACTAGCACTTTTCTGAAAACTCGAACCACAAGATCTATCCTTTCCATCCAATCTGAGGTTTTGTTAATATTGATCAGTTGCTATTTGTCGTTGTTTACTGTCCATCCTCTCCTCCTTGCTAGAACAATCGCTGTAATTGTGCATCTTTTCATACAATCTGTTATTTCCATTTAACTGCTAATAATACCCGCCACCCTGTTTCTTAATTCTCGTTTCTAAAGATTGTCATTGATTCTTCATTTGTCATTGTGATCATAGCGATCATAGTCCACACGTGCTACTGTTGTCTGATGGAACGTCTCCAACTTGATGTACTTCCATATGTGACGTAAATGTCTTCCTGAGCTTCGAGGGCTTTTGCTGTGTTATCATGCATTATATTCCCAGGCAATTCTGATGGAAACATGTAATGTAAATGCGATTTTGATGCCTTGCATTTCTCACAGTCCTTATAAATACCAAACCTGTTGTGCATTTTCTGACCTTTTTGTGTAAAACGAGGATTTCATGTATTGACTTGTAGCCTCAGATTATACATTGGAGATAACTGGCCATGTGGCCTAGAGCTGTGTGAGCCGCTGTGTTTTTCTTGTCCGACTTTGGTTGACCCCTGCATAGAATCTGTCCTTCCATTCATCTTGCAGTCACTGTAGGCAGCCCACCTTGATCACCTGTTCTTTCCCATCCAGCACAGCATCTCTGCAGTATAAAAGGTTGCCACTACACCTGCCTGGCAAGTGCCCAAGAGCCCTGGCCCTGCGAACATGCTATCTTTCACAATCCAATCTCCTTACACACACTGTGGTCATACCAAGAGCTTGCCAACCATTTCACATGCACTGCTTATTTTCTCCTGTTCCACCTACCTGTGTGTGATAAGTTGTGATTTATTCCAAGCTTGCCACCAGAAAGGCATAACCGTTTTGTCAGTTAATGATAGTTGTTGACAAGTTTGTTGTCATGCTGTGCATACTAGATCTTTGTATTTGTGTATTCTGCAGTTTCTTGCTTGGACTCTTACATCTTTGTTCTTCTGATCTCTGGCAGGCATCCACTGTGAGCAGCAAGTCAACAGCAAAGTCAAACACAGTGAACAACTTCTTTGGGAAAGCTTCTATGAGTGAGTATCACATTGCTGTGTTCAGGTTCTAGATTTCAGCATATCTGTGTCCCTTCTTGCCTGTGGGTCAAAAAAGGTCATTGACAGTGTCATCAAGACCTGACTGCCTCTGAGGGGGGTTTGAAATAATTATTTTTAGGTCATCAAAGTGACTCTGTTAGCTAAAAACTTGCAGCTTAAACATGCGGTGAAGCTGCAGGTCATGCGTTCGAATACCAACAGGCACATTCTGTCTTCCATCCTTCCAGTGTCAGTGAATCAGTACAATTACATTAATGGCTAATTAAAGCACCTGTTATTTACAGCTCTTAAAATGGCAGAAGCGTGATATCAAGCTCTAAGTAAAAAGAAAGTTATTACTGTTAAGCTTCTAGAAAAAAAGTATAGAATTGCTGTCATCCAGAACACCAGCCGAAGGTCATTCAATCAAAGAAGAACATAAAAAGATGAGTGTTTGGGACTTTAGTGGAAATGGGCAGTGGAAAGATTAAAATAATTGTCACCATATCTAAGTGATACGATTTTACAGGTCTGCCTGTAAATACTACTGAGTAGTCTTTCTGAGGCCCTTGTCGAACACCTGCTTGGACCAGCTTACCAGTTTGAGCTCAGAAGACAGATAATCTGACTGTGACTCAAGCATCTCCCACAACTGACTTGGAGATAATTTGTACTGGACAACAACCAATCCTGTCAGAGACTGCCAGGAATCCATTAAAATATTAGTGGGTACCTTACCTTTTCCCCAAAAGATGGACATACATCTGCAATCCGCACTGTATATTTTAAAAGGGTTTATTAACTTTTAAGGTTCAGTTTGGGGGGCGGAGCTTGCTTGCGACCAAGATGGCCGCTTGAGCTCCGAATCGCCGATTAACAATCCTTGCATTATTTGACATCCCACCTGCTTTTATAAGCCCCACAAGCGGTGAGACAAGTGTGGAAGCTGTCAGCGCTGAAGCGATCCGCTTCCGATAACGAGTGCAGCAGAGCTGCAGGAGTCCTGAAGGTTGAAAGCGTCGGCACTGCAGGGCCAGAGATCCACGACCCTCGGCTGAGGGAAAGGCGGAGCAACGTAACTGTGCGTGTCGCGGAGAAGCACGGCCGTCACTCGCGCCTTGGCCCATCAACTTCATACGGAGGCGGGCGCTGGAATTCGGACACTGCGGGATACCGGCGGCAGCCACTGGGACAAGCGAAACTGCAGCGATGGTGCGCGAAGCCCTGAGTAACAGCCAGGGCGGGAGCACGAGGATCCTGTGCTCTGGCACGAAGCTGGTGTGGAGCTCCCGGTGAGAAAGCAGTCGCAGCACTATGCCCTGCCACGGAGGAGATACCGGTGAGGAGTAACGGGGCCGGTTGGGCAGCGGCGGCTGGTGGAATGTGCAGGGATCAAATGGCCAGTTAGAGAGAATTGACTTAAGGCTGCAGGGGCTTAAGCCTGGGGCTCGGGAAGCTCGAGGAAGACACACAGGGGAGGACAGAGCTCGCAGACAAGTGCTGCTCTGTTACATGAGCACAGACTGCATAGAGCACAGAACACACTAGTGGAGCTGCGCCCTCCCCCTTTGGAGCCACTGAAATAACTGGTAGGTTGCAAGGGCCTGCCTAGCCGCTGCAGCATGTCGGACCCGGAATAGAAGCATTCCTTGGGGAATAGCACCAAGGGGCGCTTAACAGGCCTGGGAAAGGAACACCGAGTGACTGAATCGGAGCCCCTCGGAACGAAGGCTGGAGAGTCTGTCACTGGCGATACAGTGCTGAGAGCAGTAAGAGGCGCAGGAGGCAGCGGAGGGAACAATAGCGGCGCAAGCAGATATCGGTCCTACTGGCGCTGAAACACCTGGAAACTCCTCAAGAAGAGACATAGGGGGGGTTATTAGGCTGGTCTAATCGAGTATAGTGCCCATAAGGTTTACCGTTAAAGCAAAGAACTGACAGCCACCAGGGACGCATAAGCAGCGAATAGCCTCTTTTGCGCCTGTTTCAGAAGGGCCCAGGAGGGGTTGGAGTCACGAACACTACCTGTATTCTATAACCCAGAAAACACAATGGGCCGCACGGACAGATCGCAATCGAAACTCACGTTTGAGCGGAAATGCTCGATATCGCAAGAAACCACAACTAAAGACTCCCCCAGGATGCCATCTACTATGGAGCGCAAGCCAGATATCAGGAGTATGCTTGTAACAATGGAAAGGAGCTTGCAAAGCGGCATTAATTCGCTAGGCACGAAAATGGACGCACTGTCCTACCGCATGGACAGAATAGCGGAGCAACTGGATAAGCACGCGGAGAGGCTTGATATGTCCGAACGGAGGCTCACAGAGGTGGAGGAAGCACACACTACACTGGACTCAGATTAAAAGCAACTCTGGAAGGTCATGCGAGTCTTGCAAGATAAGACGGAGGATTTGGAGGCACGTTCGCGACGCTGCAATTTGAGAATTACAGGCCTTCCGGAGACTACCCCCACTGGAAATATGGAACTCTTTGCTGAAAAGCTTCTGGTAACCCTCCTTGGAGAAAACACCTTCTCCAATATGTTCGTAGTAGAGAGGGCACATCGCTCCTTGGGCCCACGCCCACCACCGGGGGCCCCTCCGCGTCCCATTATAGCGAAGCTGCTAAACTACAGGGACAGAGACACCGCCCTGAGAATTGCGAGAGAAAAGCGTGGGTTGACATATGAGGGCTCTACGATCTCGCTCTTTCCGGATTTCATGGCTCGTGTGCAAGATTCTCGTAAACAATTTGCACCCATGAAAAAGCAGCTTTGTGACCTGGGCCTAGACTATGCAATGCTGTACTCGGCTAAATTAAGGGTAAATAGACAAGGCCGTTCCCATATTTTCACGGACCTGATGGCGCTACAGAAGGCGCTTAAAGGATGGGCCAAAGAACAACGCCGCCTCCCGGACAGTCAACAGACGGATGAGGTGACAGGAGGATCGCTGGAGGAACAAGACTGAAAATGCCCCACTCCCGTACCATTGATAAGTACAATGAGTGTTAGCAGAGAGATTGAGGGGGAGGGGAGAGTGTAGGGGGTAAGTGCATAAGGATAGGTCGTTGCCACGCCTGACATGTGGTAGGGGATCAGATGTGGAGGATACAACGGAGATGTAATGCCACTGATTATAGTGTTCTAGCGAGAAGACCACTTAAAGTGAATTACACGAGTTGTACGCGTACAAGGGGGGGGAGGGTAGGGGTGGGTGGGAGATTTGTGGGATGCTGCGAAACCGAGTTGGGGGTGGTCTGCTGTGGAAGGGGGGGAGGGGGGGGGGAGTTATTGTTTTTTTTTTTATTGAAATGGTTAGCAATGTTCTTATGGAATACATATAATTTTCACATGCTGCACATGTCAGGACGCTACGCTACGCTAGGCTACTAGAGAAGGTATGGGACACTTAACATGGCTAATACACCAAAAACGATAGACTCCCTCCGTACACTGACGTGGAACGTTAGAGGGCTTAACGATTACCGCAAATTGCGCAAGGTTCTGAATTATCTCATACAGCATAACATAGATGTGGCCTTACTCCAGGAGACTCATCTTCCTATACACAGTGCGATGTTGCGACATAGGGGACTGTTGGGTAATGCCAACGTTTCGGGTTTCACTACACTTGCCCGTGGGGTATTGACTTGGGTTAACCCAAAATCCGATTACAAGATTGAACTACTGAGAGCGGACTCCGAGGGGAGGTACGTGATATCTAGATGCAGGGGTAAGGGCCTGGATCTACTGGTAGTAAATGTATATGGTCCGAATTTTGATTGTCCGGAATTTTTTACGGTGTTGGCCCAAGAGATTAACCCCTTGGCTGCGGCAGGAATTCCGCCGCAACTCTGGGGGGGGGGGGGGGTTTGGGGGCAGCGCGGTGGCGCTGTGCTCATGACGGAGCCACTCCGTCATGAGTCACGGTTGAGCTGTGCTCATGACGGAGTGGTTCCGTCACGACTCCGCCCACTGCGCTAATCGCCCGCGCAGGCGGGGAATTAGCGCCGCGTGGGCGGAGCGGCGGCCAACGGCCGCAGCATGATGGAACCACTCCGTCATGAGCACATGGCACCCGTGGCTCATGACGGAGTGGTTCCGCCATGAGCGGGGAAGGGGTTAAAGACGAAGCATATAAACAAATACTGTGGGGCGGAGACTTGAATTTGGTTAGAAACCTTGACTTAGATAGATCCGGAGGCTCGGCGAGGAGACCGGCGGTGGCTGCCCGGACACTAGAGAGTGTCATGATACAAAAAGGCCTTAGGGATGTTTGGAAAGAGCTGTACCCGACGAAGGGTGGTTTCACACACTACTCAGCATACTATGATTTACACATGCGCATAGACTATTGGCTGGCCTCGACGACATTAATGGAGCAGATAAGATCTTGTCAGGTATTACCACGCACGCTATCAGATCACTCACCTCTTCTATTGTTGCTGGCAACCCCTAAGCACACAAGTCCTCTATTTACATAGCGCTTCCCACCTTATTCACTGTTAGACCCCCTCTTTAAAGAGGAGTTGCTGGAAGCAATAAGTACATATTTTGAAACAAATATAGGCTCGGTGGGGAGTGTCCAAACAATATGGGATGCACTTGAGGTGTACATGCGAGGGGTGGCGATGGCCAAGCACTCGGGGGTTCTGCGCTCTATACGGCAGCGGTTGGCAGCGTTGGAGCAGCAGTTGGGGGAGCTTGAGACACGCCAGACGTCTGGGGAAAACGAAGAAGCCACAGGCTTGATGAAAACCCTACTAGCAGAATACCATGAGGTGGCCGATAGTGAAGTGAAGCATCTGGGAAAATACGCCAAGGCACGAGTTTATGGGGAGGGAGACAGGCCGGGATGGGTACTTGCGAATGTCTTAAAAGCTAGGCGCAGCAAAACACAGATCACTGAAATTCGATCGGAATAGGG
This sequence comes from Triturus cristatus, assembly GCF_964204655.1. NCBI lineage: Eukaryota > Metazoa > Chordata > Amphibia > Caudata > Salamandridae > Triturus > Triturus cristatus. Next base: position 1,520,699,110 of record NC_140591.1, on the reverse strand, counting down.
AATATTGCTGACCGAAGAGGCAGATATAGCGAGCAGATTCAAAAGGTTTTATTCAGATCTATATGCCTCCCGTTCATCCGGCATGGATGACGAAATCCTAGACTATTTGAAACATATTAAAATACCATTCCTGCCGGATAACTATCGAGAATTTCTGATGCAACCCATTGAAAAAGACAAAATGTTGGAGGCTCTTTCGAGCATGAAAGAGTCAAGTGCTCCAGGTACGGATGGCCTCACCGTGAGCTTTTATAAGACCTTTATCGAGCAGTTACTCCCACACATCTCTTCGTTGTTCGATGATCTATGTGTAACTGGCAAGATGCTTCTTACTATGAGAGGGGCACTAATAGTGGCAATCCCCAAACCGGACAAGCCCTTGGAGGAGTGCGGCTCTTATCGGCCACTCTCGCTGTTAAATGTAGACACTAAGATGTTTGCCAAGATTCTGGCCAATCGCTTGAACCTGCTTACCCCGGAACTGGTAGCCCCGGAACAAGCTGGGTTTATACCAGATAGGAATCTCACATACAATATTCGCACTGTGTTTGGCACCACACAACATGTTAAACAAGACACTGAGGCAGTTGCTGTGTTCCTAGATAGGGAGAAGGCCTTTGACTCAGTAGAATGGCCTTTTCTGCGGCGGGTGCTAACTCGGATAGAGCCTGGCCCGGTCTTCCTTCAGTTGATTGGAGTGTTGTACAATGCCCCTTCAGCGCGCATACGTTTGGGGAATTTGGTCACAGACCCCATAGCTATTATTAGGGGTACTAGACAGGGATGCCCCTTGTCGCCAACGTTATACGCTTTAGTGGCCGAGCCTCTAGCATGTGCGCTCAGGGAATATCACGGACACAGAGGAGTACAGTTTCCCACGTATAAAATAGTAGTTTCCACATACGCGGACGACACGCTGTTGTATGTGAGAGACCCCAAAACCAACCTCTCTCCGGTCCTAAGGGAAGTGGCGCGTTTTGGTGCACTTTCGGGCCTGAAAGTAAATTGGGCAAAATCTCTAGTCCTTCCACTCACTCCGAGCACGATAAGATTTGAAATGGACTATCCCCTGTTATGGTCAGAAGAACCTATCGGGTATCTTGGTATTAAAATACACACTGATTCGGACATTGTGTTTTCAGAGAATTACAGCCCTGTGGTAGCTAAATTGGAAGATGATATCGAAACGTGGATTAAGTTGCCACTGTCCTTGATGGGCAGGGTATCTATAATGAAAATGGTTATTTTGCCTAGACTCCTGTTTTTATTCATGAATATCCCCATAGTACTGCCGCGCTCCTTTTTTGTTTGACTTAATAAGTCATTGATACGTTTGGCGTGGGCGGGGAAACAAGCGCGAGTACAATGGTGTACACTCACCATGCCATATCACTTGTTTGGGGGGGGGGGGGTTGGGCGCACCAGATTTAGAGTTATATTATAGAGCTGCGCATGCCCACAATTGGATTCATGGAGCGACTGATGTTCCGTTTCTTCGTTTGGAAAGATTATTTACCGAACCTCTCCCTCTTCCGGCTGCGATTTTTGAACCAATGGATTGTAGAACGGGGTTCCTGGACTCTTATCAACACGACGCGACACGCTTGGAATTGTCTGTTACAACAGCAGGCGGGAGCTCTGCTATACTCCCCTGAGATGCCAATTGAATGGATGGTCTGGTTAGCCCTCTGTCATGATGAAGGGGTCATTAAGGAGTTACACAAATTAAATATTCTCAAAGCTGGAGACCTATTTGAAGGAGGAGTTGCGAAGACATGGGCTGAGGTAGCGACCACGGTAGACACACACACCCTATTGCAATGCGTTCAATTCCACCGTGTACGCAATGCACTTCACCAACAGTTATGAAATGACATGAATGAACCCCCAGAGGTGAAAGCACTATCGTACGTTATTAAAACTAAGACACCCAGTAAGATAGTATCCAACATCTATAAACAAGCAATGTCATACCATTCAAATCAATTCTCCAAAGCCAGGTTGGCTTGGCAGAGGGATTTGGGCATAACGATTGAGGACGAAATGTGGCATTGCTGTTGTTCCAACACCAGACGCATTTCACTGCATGGCCACCACAGGCTTATACATTTCAAATATATCAATAGAATGTACTACACACCAGAACGGTTGCACAGATATGGGTTGAGGGCTGATGCAGTCTGTGAAAGATGCCGCTACCCGACTGCAGATTTTCTACTCCTTGCGTGGGGGTGCCCAGGTGTAAGCGGCTATTGGGAAAAAGTCTTCAGTGAGCTTAGCACCATTGTGGCCACGGAGAACATTCCAGACCCGGCACTTGCGCTGCTGGGCTACTCTAAAACACTGCCTAAGGCTATACATAGATTGGTTGGTATAGGCCTCCTTTTGGCAAAACGTAGGGTGGCCAAGTGCTGGATGAGGGGCCCCCTCCCCACAATAAACCAATGGTCGCATGATGTGCTATATTGCAGCACACAATCGGAAACCTTCAGTGAACTGCTTCCACCACGGAGCAGACCAAAGAATTTTTGGGGGCTGTACAACACTTATCTGCTCACTAAGGGGAGTAATCCTCCGGTCGAGACAGCGCCAGAGACAGGAGACAATGCCGCCCCCCCTACACAGCAGCAGGCAGCTTAGAGAATACATGCATTGGAAGATAACATATCAAGAAACAGGAAAATCCCCAGACTTCGAATGTGCGGAGCAAGCCCGGATAAGTGACTAGGTGTCCAAAGCGTCATACAAAAAAGAGGGAGAATGTACCTTTTTGGTACAGGACATTGACCGAAGGCATGTATAGGCGTTCCTGACTGTAGCATATTATGTTGGATTGTTTTATTTGTTTGATCATTAAAACAAGAGACCAGAATGTTGATGCACAAAGTCATATTGCCCTGCGAGGCAAGCGCAGCTAATCTGATAGTGTGATACCACCTTCCCAATGGGATGTTGGCTGCAGAACTGTGTAAATCTCCTATCATAATGTGCCGCTGGCCTCAGGGTTGTAGGCGAATGGCTGTGTATTGCAGTTAAAATTCTTCACAAAAAAAATAAACTATTAAGGTTCAGTTTTAGTGCAGAGTAAATAAATTAACATTATTGCAAACAGTAAATGCAATACACAAAAAACTATATAAATCGACATATTTGATGGCAATCATTAAATCAAACCAAAGATAGAATCGATCTTTGTTGTTATCCCCCCTCCTAACTCTTAGTTGATATCTACACTAATATCAAATGTCCTAATATTGAGTTTCCTAGAGAGCCTTTAGTATGCAGAGCTTTTGCTCTTAGCTAGAATACATTTTCTCAGTTCTGCAGCCTCGCTTGAAATAGGCGAGGCCAGTCTCTTTGGCTGCTGTGCTGTACTGTTCCTAAGACGAACAGATAGCACCAGCCTGTGCCAGTGTGTGACATTCAAGTAGTCTATTTGTGACTTTGATATTCTCTTGAAATGCTGAAGCTGCTCTAAGCCACTAAAGTTCATATGCATCAATATTATATATTGATTCCCAACATTTGTATTACAAAAATGGCCTCTTGACTTGTGATGTATGATGTGAAAAGAAATATGTGAATTCTACTGCACATTTGCCTAAACCTATTGTGTTTTTGTAACGCCCTGAACGTCTCAGGATCGTTTAACAGACACGACAATGAGGACGCAACCACTTGTGAAGGGTTAGTTCTTTTAATGAAGGCAAATAAAATACAAAGAACAAACAAAAGTTATAGTCACTGGAATCCTCCAGGCTAAGTACGTTACCAGCCCACAGCTCGGATGGTCCTAACCGTCCTCTGCATATACGCCGATCCCGGCGTATGCCAACAGAGGGCAGAAATGAAATGGCCGACAATGCCAATCGGTAGGCTGTGAGGGGCACGAAGAGTGTTGGGGAGAATCGAGGAGTCAGGGAAACACCCAGCCGGGGTCTCTACCTGAAGGGAGCAGCCGCTCAACCTCTTCCTCAGACTGCACCGGGACGCGGAGTCACCTCCTGGTGATGCGTCACCGATACCCCAATCACAAGCAAGAAGACTGAACCGAGAGCAGCCGCTCGATCGATCCTGTGGACTTCCGAGCCTGTAACGCGGCAAACACCTCCTGGTGTGCGTTACAGCTGGCAGTCCCTGTGTCTCTGGTCGGGCTGGGAGTTACGACTCCAACCAGCAAAAGCGCCACTGCGCTTGGACTCAGCCGAGTCAAAAAGCGAAGCTCAATGGTTGACCGGTAGAGCTTCCGGGTCCTTCACAGGTGACGATGGGGCAAGACACGGCCCAGGGAGTAACGACTCGACCTACCTCCGTTCTTGCCTTACTGGAGCACCACTCCAGAACACTGCTCTTCACGAAGCAGGTACGTCGGTGTAAACACAATATCCGACAGCCTTGTACCTCCCGGTTCCTCCCTTTATAGGGCGTGTTTTCCTTGAGTTATGTAACAGCTCTCCTGTTTACATAAGGGCGTGTTTCCCTTGAGTTATGTAACAGCTCTCCTGTTTACATAAGGGCGTGTTTCCCTTGAGTTATGTAACAGCTCTCCTGTTTACATAAGGGCGTGTTTCCCTTGAGTTATGTAACAGCTCTCCTGTTTACATAAGGGCTCAACCGCTAAGCATCCTGGGAGATGTAGTCCATTTTCGCTGGTTACCGTTTTCCTCCCCTCGTATGACAGGAATTCTTGACAGTTTTTTCTATAAATGATATTGGTGTAATATATATTATGAACTGCTGATGCACTTTTAACTTATACCAAAGTACTATTATACTGTGAATGAAACCGCAAACAAAACTACACACTTTGCAGTATATGTGTAGATCATAATGACTACACAAATTGACAAACAAATACAGTTGAGGGTTCAGAAAAGCAGGAGAAGGGCAAAGAGCATTACATACTCTCTGAGAAACTCTTGACAGTTCTTGAGAAACAAACTGAAGAGACAACTAGAAGGTCCTTTAATGCGATAACCGTAAGCTAGTGTTTTGAAACGTTGTCCTGAACTGCCCCTGCTTCAGTAGAACTTTGTGTAAAACACCATCTAGCTTTCATTGTACTGAGAGCCCCAATGCTGAACAGCAGCTGTGTCTTGTGGGCAGCGTCAGTCTTATTCATGGAGCATGATTAATTGAAAAACACAAGATGAATTTACACATTTTGTTTCACGTTGCACATCAAAGCCACAAGGCCCATTTTCACATAGAAATTGTGTTACTGATGCGTTCGAGGCATGTGGGCTGCTGAATTCATATCTGTGCATAGATCGCCGCCTAGTGTTGGGTCCGGATGTTTGCACGTTGTTGTCCTGGAAGAGTCTTCGAAGTATCCTGGGATAGGTGACTCCTCCCCTGGACTACAGTGCGCATGGGCATCCTCTCCATCCTCAGATTGTTTTTTTCCGCCATTGGGTTCGGATGTGTTATCTTGACTCAAGTTAGGAAAACCTGTTTTCAGGCCAAAAGGCCTTTAGCTCGCGTCGGTACTGTTATCGATCGGTATCGATAGTATCTCTGTTAGTTTACTAACGTCTAGAACAAACTTTCGCATCTTACCCGACCGTCGATTCGACATCAGCGATGGAATCGAGAACACCATTCAAGAGGTTTCCGTATGCAATGCGAAATACCCCCACGTCGACGTCCATCCGGTGTGCAACAAATGCCTCTCACCGGATCACGACGAATCTACATGCATGGCCTGTGCCAGATTTCGATCCAAGAAGACTCTACGGAATCGACGAGCGGCGAGACTCGAGGCGCAGCAAGCGGCACCGGCCCCGGCCGACATCTTCAACGCCGAGACCGAAGATGTCGAAGAAGTGGAGAACCTACCCTCCAGTCCCGTTTCCGAACATGACTCCGGATCGGGGGATGTCGATGAAACACTCTTTCGCAGAGATGAAGACGACACCGAGGTAGGAGACTACGATGAGGCCTTAGGGGCCGAAGAGAGTAGCTCCGGTGACGAGCAAGGCCTACCCGTTCAGACTGAAGAAAGCCCAGTGCAACAGTCTATGGCTCCGGTCGAGGGATCGCCTTCGGGCCTTACCCAAGACTTATCCCGCAGTTCTTCGGCCCCGCCCTCGGGCCCGGCCTCGGACATTCAGCGGCAGCCATTAATGCCAAAAATTGCTGGTTTCCCTTCTCTAAAACCGAAACCGAAAGCAGTATTGGTTCACTTGAAACCGAAACCGAAAGTGGCGCTGGTCGGATCGAGGCCCTCCACACCTTCGACGCCAGCAAAACACATCAGCACCGAGCGCACCAAACGAGACTTCGGTGCCGAACTCGAAGCGGCCGACGTCGGAGTCGACATAAGGAAGAAGGCCGTCGGTACCACCAAACCTGCTCGGCTCCCGGCACCGACGCAATCGACTCTGACCCCAAAGGTCAAACAGCCTGCTGCGTCTCACGCCGCTTCCACGGCGACATCTAAGCCACAATCATCGAAGAAGTCGACGGCCACTCCCGCCCCTCGACTCGATGACCCACCGGCGTCGAAAAAATCCACGACCGCCTCCACTGAACCGGTCGGTGCGAAAGACTCGAGGGCGCTCCAGACTCGACCCATTGCTGCGCAAAGCCCCAAAAAGAAAATGGTCCTCCAGGACATGTCGGGCTCCGAGCCAATTAAAGCTCCAGCAGCCTCTTCGACACCGGCCAACATTACTTTTGGCCTGCCACCATCCACGGCCCCGAAAATGTTCCAAATCAGGACACGGGTGACCCATACCACAATCACGCCTGCCGAACACTCTGGGGAGACGTCTCCATCGCATATAATCGACGCCGACACCAGCAGGATGATTATCCACAAACGTAAAATAACTTCGGAGCCGGCTTTGGACTCCTTCAGGATTCCACTAAAAAGAAAGCTGCCTGTGGCTTCAGAACCAGTTCTTTACGAACCTTTCCACTCACCCTACCAGGATCCACAATCCTTCTCTCCCACACACTCCGACACGGATGCGTTGGGGGACTACATGGGTGACCAGGTCCCCTACCCCGGAGACATGGACCCTGACGGCCAGCAAGACCCTGATCAAACTTGGGATGACCCTGTGGACCCAGGTGCACCTATGGATGCACAAGACCCGCAACTCTATGGAGCAAAAACATCTCCCACAGAGGACACGGCAGCATTCAACGCTCTGATTGAACGTGCTGCGGCCAATCATGGGGTGCAACTTCACCCGGACACCGTCGAGGACGACTTTCTTATGGACACTTTTGCTTCCTCAGAAAGAAATATAAAAACTCTACCCATGTTGAAGGGTGTCCTCAAACCAGCAAAGGACATCTTCAAGGAACCCAGCAGGGCAAGAGTGATAAACCCCAGGATAGACAAAAAATACAGATCAGCGCCTGGGGACCCTACTTACATCAGAGGCCAATTACCTCTGGATTCCATTGTCGTTGCGAATGCTCGCAAGAGGGCACACTCACAAACAACAGGTGACGCTCCTCCCCCGGACAAGGAGTCCAAGGTGTTAGAGACCTCTGGCAAACGGATTGCCGCCCAGGCAGCCAACATATGGCGTATTGCCAATACTCAAGCACTCCTCGCTCGCTACGATAGAGCGCACTATAACACATTAGAGCAACTAATCCAACATCTCCCTGACCAATTCAGAGAAGGTGCAGAGATCCTCATCAGGGAGGGACAGCTCCTCACAAACGCATCCATCAAGTGCGCGCTGGATGCCGCAGACACAGCCGCCAGGGCCATAAACACTAGCGTCATGCTGCGACGACATGCCTGGTTACGAATCTCCGGATTCAAACCTGAAGTGCAAAACAACATACTCAACCAGCCTGTCAACCCCGACTATTTATTCGGGCCGGAGGTTGACACCACCCTAGAGAAAATAAAGAAGGACACGGACACTGCAAAGTCCATGGGGGCTCTCCAAACTCAGTCCTTTCGGAGCGGCTCCTTTCGTCGCCCCGGAAATAGAGGAGCAGGTAGAGGACAGGGGTCACAGCAAACATACAATAAGAGCAATACACAAACCACCTACGATAAAAACACCCGGGGTGGATATCGTGGCTCCAGTACAAAGGGCAGAGGACGCGGCTACGGCAACACCAGGTCCTCCCCCAAGAACAAGCAGTGACGCCCTCTCCCTTCCTCCCGACCACATAACACCTGTCGGGGGAAGGCTACAAAGGTTCCTGTCCACGTGGAACTCCATCACCACGGACAGGTGGGTCAAAGATATTCCAAAATCAATGAGGTGGGAGAAAGAAGGGCTTAGATCCACTCAGCTTCCTTGTCTCAATATCCAAAAAATCAATGGTAGAATGGATCACTGGTCCTGGGAAACCAGGGTATTGCATGGACAGTACATTGTACCGTATAAGAAACCCTCATTCACGTTTTTGTTGGGATCGAGATTAGCGGTATATCTTGATTCTCCGCTGACTGTGGTCTTCAACGTGATCGCATAATCATTGGGTCAATCCAATGCTTCCTCCACCCGGAGGCTTTTAACCACTGGTTAATCACAGTAGTGATCGTGAATCAAAAAAGAAGGGTGAGGTGATCGTGATAAAAGGAAAAGTGTCTTAAAATTCTCGTAAAACCAGTAGATTTTTTTATTGGTACTGGGTTCGAGACCAAGATAAAAAAGTATTGTCGTTGTGCACGTGTCTGACTGATTATGGTCAGGTGCACTGGTTAAAAACTGTGTCCAAAAAAGGTCGACATGTTTCAGCCCTCGTCAGCCCAAAAGGGTCTAGCGGGCTTTCTTCAGGACCTGGTGCAGAATGGGGGCCCGTGCTATGGGCTCCCTTGTGGATGTGCAGGAAACTTATCCTATTTGAATGCACATTCAATCTTAATCCAATGGATTGAAAAAATGTTTGTGGGAGGAAGGAAAGAAAGAAGGAAAAAGCATAAAATCATTGCGAATTCATTCTATATGCAATCATAAAATGGCAAAGCTTTGTTTAAAGGAGACCCCCAGTGGGGAACCCCTGGTATGGCAAAGTTCGACCCTCCTTTACTAGTAAGATGCAGATCTCGTACACAATCCATTTTGTCATATCCCAAAGCAATAGTATTTTAATACTCCGACCAACTCCTCATGTCACAAACGATGTGTATGCTCTGTACACCCCTATGCGTCAAGTGAGGCTGAGGGGTTCGAGAGAGTAGCACCTACGAACGTTTGGTGAGGGCGGTAGGATCTCTGTTATTGCTTGGGATCAAATCATTAATCAAAAAAAAGCGTTAGCCTCCACACTGTGGTATTTCGTCTATGCATTTAGTTCAGACAGTTTAGGCTAGGTGGTATATTCATGTCAGATATGAGCTCCCCAGTGAAAGCGAGAAAATCAAATAGACTAGATTTGTTAACTAGTGCTGTTCAATTATTGTCAAGCGGCTATTAATCGTGATAAGACATAGTGATACATAGGACAGGGTGAAAGAATGCCGTAATTACATTGTCTCCTATGTTGCAGGCCACAGCGGGTACTCTAGGGGAGTCGCATCACGCTCTAGTTGTGTTTAAAGAAAGAGTAATGCTTGAATAGGAAGTAGTTAGGGCAATACGTTACGTTTTTGTTGTGTGATCTCGATTCGGGCTCTCGGCGTTCTTGATCTCCTGCCAGTTACCTCTTCGACGTCGGTCTGGGACCTGTGCTGACTCTGCCTCCTAGGACCCGGTGAAGACACTGGATCCGGGTCTGTTCGTTCTTAAATAGGCGGAGTGGTCATGAATAATGAGAAAAGACTAAGAGTCGAATTCTGACTTAGGGAAGAAATTCTGTCGTCTGCTAATATATATAAAAAAACGAATTCTATTCTTCAAACGCCAATTTGCGATCATGTAATTTGTAGGTTTATTGACATACAGCTTCTGCTATACTGAAGATAGCCGTAATGCTTGTATACAATTGTCGCATCGTATCATGTGACTGTTGTGGTTGGGATTACTTAATTATAAATGATCCTGTGTTTTGGACATTTCGTGACTGGGTGGGTCGAGTACGTAATTTGCTTAGTACAATACAACAAGACAATTTACAAACAGTGCCACGGAACATCTATGGGGAGCACCTTTGCGCCTAGTGTGGCAGGGCTGTATGTCAGTGACTTTGAGACAACCCACATCTTTGACATTTCAAACCCCTTTCGAACCAAAATAGTTTTTTGGAAACGCTACATCGACGATGTGCTCCTCATATGGGAAGGTGATAGAGACTCTCTAACTGAGTTTCACCGCTGGCTGAACGCAAGAGATATGTGGTTAAAATTCACCTATACAGCAAGTCCTAACAGTCTGGACTTCCTTGATGTAACTATCTTCATCGAGAATAACACAATACACACTAAAACGTTCTTCAAGCCAACCTCCAAGAACAGCCTCTTGTCCTACAAAAGTTTCCACCCACGCCCATTAAGAGACAATCTGCCCTATGGGCAATTCCTCAGGCTGAGACGTAACTGTAGTGAGATGAGAGACTACAGACGTCAAGCCAAGGACCTCAGCAAAAAACTGCAAGCAAGAGACTACCCAAGAAAGACCATTGAAAAATGCCGTAAGAGGGCCAAAAATCAACAGAGAGAAGCACTACTAGAAACCATCCCAAAACAACCAACACCAGATCTGATCACCTGTGTGAGTACCTATAGCACTGCTTCTAATAACATCAAGAAAATCATAAACAAAAACTGGAAGATCTTGACCTCCGGATCTCTCAAATGGCCGAAACCAAGGTTCTCGAATAGAAGAACCAGGAACTTAAAAGATCTACTCGTACACACGAGACCTCCTGAGAGAACCACCAATGAAATTCCACGAGGACCATGGAATAACTCACCCGTAACAGGACATTTTCCTTGTGGCACCTGTTCAGTTTGCCACCTAACGAAAGCAACTAAAACAATACAACTACTACCTGACTTGAAATGGTCAATCAGAACACACACAAACTGCAATACTACGCATGTAATCTATATGATTACCTGCCCTTGCGGTTTAAGATACATCGGCATGACCACAAGAAAAGCCAAAATGAGAATGGGAGAACACAGAAGCAATGTAAGATGTAAGAAACAGACTACAAAGATGAGTTGTCACTTCATAGAGCAAGGACACACAGTAGATGATCTACAATGGGTAATCTTAGAGACTCTAGCCTACAAAAACTCCAATGCAGACAAGATTCTGTTCGAAAAGGAACAAAGATGGGTGTACCGTCTCCAGACACACAAACGAGGACTGAACGACAATATTCCGTGGCTCAGCTTGAAAAATACATGATAGATATCGATAGAGAGTATTTTGGGGACCTCTCGACACTAACTGTTCTTTCAACGAACCAAGAAAGAAATACGATCTTTCAGGCACTGACTAAAACACCGTGTTGTTTCAGCTTGTCACAGAAGAGACTTGGCGAAATGGTATTTCCCCTCTCACCAGACCCTTAACTACTCAGCACCATGACCAATGCAACAGTAGAGAGATCGCAATACTTTGTCACTCAGAGCCGTTTTCCTACTTAACTGGGACTGACCAATGTACTAAGCAAATTACGTACTCGACCCACCCAGTCACGAAATGTCCAAAACACAGGATCATTTATAATTAAGTAATCCCAACCACAACAGTCACATGATACGATGCGACAATTGTATACAAGCATTACGGCTATCTTCAGTATAGCAGAAGCTGTATGTCAATAAACCTACAAATTACATGATCGCAAATTGGCGTTTGAAGAATAGAATTCGTTTTTTTATATATATTAGCAGACGACAGAATTTCTTCCCTAAGTCAGAATTCGACTCTTAGTCTTTTCTCATTATTCATGACCACTCCGCCTATTTAAGAACGAACAGACCCGGATCCAGTGTCTTCACCGGGTCCTAGGAGGCAGAGTCAGCACAGGTCCCAGACCGACGTCGAAGAGGTAACTGGCAGGAGATCAAGAACGCCGAGAGCCCGAATCGAGATCACACAACAAAAACGTAACGTATTGCCCTAACTACTTCCTATTCAAGCATTACTCTTTCTTTAAACACAACTAGAGCGTGATGCGACTCCCCTAGAGTACCCGCTGTGGCCTGCAACATAGGAGACAAGGTAATTACGGCATTCTTTCACCCTGTCCTATGTATCACTATGTCTTATCACGATTAATAGCCGCTTGACAATAATTGAACAGCACTAGTTAACAAATCTAGTCTATTTGATTTTCTCGCTTTCACTGGGGAGCTCATATCTGACATGAATATACCACCTAGCCTAAACTGTCTGAACTAAATGCATAGACGAAATACCACAGTGTGGAGGCTAACGCTTTTTTTTGATTAATGATTTGATCCCAAGCAATAACAGAGATCCTACCGCCCTCACCAAACGTTCGTAGGTGCTACTCTCTCGAACCCCTCAGCCTCACTTGACGCATAGGGGTGTACAGAGCATACACATCGTTTGTGACATGAGGAGTTGGTCGGAGTATTAAAATACTATTGCTTTGGGATATGACAAAATGGATTGTGTACGAGATCTGCATCTTACTAGTAAAGGAGGGTCGAACTTTGCCATACCAGGGGTTCCCCACTGGGGGTCTCCTTTAAACAAAGCTTTGCCATTTTATGATTGCATATAGAATGAATTCGCAATGATTTTATGCTTTTTCCTTCTTTCTTTCCTTCCTCCCACAAACATTTTTTCAATCCATTGGATTAAGATTGAATGTGCATTCAAATAGGATAAGTTTCCTGCACATCCACAAGGGAGCCCATAGCACGGGCCCCCATTCTGCACCAGGTCCTGAAGAAAGCCCGCTAGACCCTTTTGGGCTGACGAGGGCTGAAACATGTCGACCTTTTTTGGACACAGTTTTTAACCAGTGCACCTGACCATAATCAGTCAGACACGTGCACAACGACAATACTTTTTTATCTTGGTCTCGAACCCAGTACCAATAAAAAAATCTACTGGTTTTACGAGAATTTTAAGACACTTTTCCTTTTATCACGATCACCTCACCCTTCTTTTTTGATTCACGATCACTACTGTGATTAACCAGTGGTTAAAAGCCTCCGGGTGGAGGAAGCATTGGATTGACCCAATGATTATGCGATCACGTTGAAGACCACAGTCAGCGGAGAATCAAGATATACCGCTAATCTCGATCCCAACAAAAACGTGAATGAGGGTTTCTTATACGGTACAATGTACTGTCCATGCAATACCCTGGTTTCCCAGGACCAGTGATCCATTCTACCATTGATTTTTTGGGTCAAAGATATTATCAAATACGGTTACTGTCTAGAACTAACCTCCACCCACAATACCTCCAAAAAACCGTCCTATGTCCTCAGAGCACTTAACGCTCTTACAGCAAGAGGTGCAAAGTATGCTTCTAAAAGGCGCAATAGAGGTCGTACCCGTCCACGAGCAAGGTACGGGGGTGTACTCCCTGTACTTTTTAATACCGAAGAAGGACGGGTCACTCAGACCTATATTAGACCTGAGACCCCTAAACAGATACATTCTTTCCGAGCATTTTCACATGCTCACTCTCCAGCAAGTCCTCCCGCTGCTCAAGCAGGGAGACTTTCTAGCCACACTGGACCTCAAGGATGCGTATTTCCACATACCCATTCACCCATCACACAAAAAATACCTCAGGTTCACTGTTCAAGGACAGCATTACCAATTCAGAGTCCTTCCCTTCGGCGTGACAACGGCACCACGGGTGTTTACAAAGTGCCTAGCTACTGTGGCGGCACATCTACGGAGGCAGCACATACACGTCTACCCTTACCTGGACGACTGGCTCGTTCAAGCGAAGTCAGCCCAGCAATGTGCCAGCCACATGTCCCGCACCATTCACCTCCTTCACAGTCTAGGGTTCTCACTGAATTACCCAAAATCCCATCTCCAGCCCGCACACGTACAACAGTACCTTGGTGCAACTATAGACACTCTGGCAGCCACAGGTCAGCCAAATTTAGTGAGAATCAGCAGCATGCAAATGCTAATTTCCAAGTTCAAACCACAACACTCCCTGCCCGCGCGAGTGTTCATGCAGTTGATAGGCATGATGGCCTCCTGCATCTTCATAGTCCCACACGCGAGACTACATATGCGCCCGCTTCAGGAGTGCTTAGCACGTCAGTGGAATCAGGCTCAAGGACAGTTGAAAGACCTAGTGTTGGTGAGCGGTCGGGCATACAACTCTCTGCATTGGTGGAATCCACAAAACCTTTGCAAGGGCCGACCGTTCCAAGAGCCTGTCCCACAGATAATACTGACGGCGGACGCGTCTCTCCAGGGATGGGGAGCTCATGTACTCCATTACACAGTGCAGGGACTATGGACACAACAACAAAAGAAGATGCACATCAACCTCCTAGAACTGATGGCAATCTTCCTCGCTATGAAAGCATTCAAAGTACACTTGTGCAACAAAGTCGTGTTGATCCGGACGGACAACATGACCGCCATGTACTACATACAGAAGCAGGGAGGAACACACTCTCCACAGTTGTCTCATCTGGCTCAGAGCATGTGGAAGTGGGCCATTCAGAGGAACATGTTCCTCATGGCAGAACACCTCCCCGGCAAAGACAACCAGATGGCGGATCTGCTCAGCAGACACAGCCACCAGATGCACGAGTGGGAGTTACACCCATCAGTACTCCAACCGTACTTCCAGCAGTGGGGTCATCCAGAGATAGACCTATTCGCGACAAGCGAAAACGCAAAATGCCAAAGCTTTGCCGCCAGGTTCCCACATCCACAGTCGCAGGGCAATGCGATATGGATGAACTGGTCCGGCAGATTTGCGTACGCTTTTCCCCCAGCACCACTGATACCGCTGGTGGCACGCAAACTGCGTCAACACTCACTGACGCTCGTCCTGGTTGCTCCAACGTGGGCGCGCCAACCGTGGTACACCACCTTTCTCGAACTTTCCGTGGTGCCGCATCAAAGGCTACGGATCAAACCCGAGCATTTGACGCAGAACCATGGAGAGATTCAGCACCCAGATCCGCAACAGCTGAACCTGGCAATCTGGCTCCTGAAGTCCTAGAGTTTGGCTACCTCAACCTGCCACCTGACTGTATGGACATCATTAAGGAGGCCAGGCGACCCACTACCAGAGCTTGCTATGCAGCCAAATGGAAGAGGTTCGTCATTTATTGCAATAATAATGACATTAACCCGCTAGACGCATCCATCCAAAACATTATTTGTTACCTATTACACCTATACCGATGCAATCTGGCGTACACCTCTATACGTGTCCATTTGACCGCAATATCAGCCTATCTGCAGACCAGGCAGCACCTCTCTCTATTCAGAGTGCCTGCCATCAAAGCATTCTTGGAAGGACTCAAACGAGTCATTCCTCCAAGCCACCCACCGGCTCCGATGTGGAACCTCAATTTGGTCCTCACACGCCTGATGGGTCCACCCTTTGAACCTCTACACTCATGCGAGATTCAATTCCTTACCTGGAAAGTAGCTTTCCTAGTAGCAATCACTTCTTTGAGGAGAGTTAGTGAACTCCAGGCACTAACCGTTCAAGAGCCATTTATACAGGTCCACGCCAACAGGGTCGTACTACGTACCAACCCCAAATTCATGCCAAAGGTGGTATCGCAGTTCCACATGAATCAAACCATTGAACTGCCCGTTTTCTTCCAAAACCCACAAACTGTCGCAGAAAGGGCACTCCACACACTAGATGTCAAAAGAGCCCTCATGTATTATATCGACAGGACCAAACCCTTTAGGAAAACACAACAACTTTTCGTTGCCTTTGCCCCACACCACAAAGGTAACGCTATCTCCAAAGCAGGAATAGCCAGATGGATCGTTAAATGTATCCAAATTTGCTATCAAAAGGCTAAACGTACTTTAACGATTCCCCCACGAGCCCACTCAACACGTAAGTTAGGGGCCTCAATGGCTTTCCTAGGAAACATTCCTTTGCATGACATATGTAGAGCAGCCACCTGGTCCACTACACATACATTTACCAAACACTATTGTGTAGATGTGCAATCAAAACAGCAGGCAGCTGTAGGACAGGCTGTTCTCAAAACTCTTTTTCAGACCGCTGCAGCTGGCACTGGTAGCCGCCGCTAATAAGAGGGCACTGCTATATATTCTATGCACAGATATGAATTCAGCAGCCCACATGCCTCGAACTGAATATGCTACTTACCAGTATGCATCTGTTCTTGGCATGTAGGGCTGCTGACATTCATATCGCCCTCCCTCCTCCCCGGCGCCTGTAGCAGCTGCAGCTCTCAGAATTACTGTAAGCATGGTCATCACTTTCTGTATCTACTCCATCACTGCCACAATGGCGAAAAACAATCTGAGGATGGAGAGGATGCCCATGCGCACTGTAGTCCAGGGGAGGAGTCACCTATCCCAGGATACTTCGAAGACTCTTCCAGGACAACAACGTGCAAACATCCGGACCCAACACTAGGCGGCGATCTATGCACAGATATGAATGTCAGCAGCCCTACATGCCAAGAACAGATGCATACTGGTAAGTAACATATTCAATATTGAGCTTGTAAGACCTTTAACAAGTGAAGCAGCCTACTTTTACTGTAGAAGATGTGTACCAATTGAAATGTTCCAAGGCTTTGTCCTGTGCTTCACAGGGAGAAAGCAGAGCATATTGTCTATCACAAGAAGTTTCTGGCACTACTTCTCACACTGGATGCAAGTCTGTCTTCTGAAATGCCCTTTCTACGCTAGTTTGAAAAGCAAATTAAACTAAGATTGTAACATAGTAAAAGGGCTACTTGGACAGGTGACAGGCCTCTTTAATAATTAATTGATAGCTATTTACTTTTCTTCAGATCCCTCTAATTTTTATGCAGAGCCCTATCACATACTGTATACTGCAAACTGCAAACTTTTAGTAGTAATATATGTAATATAAACATGCTAATGCTGGACACATTCTAGTGTGAATGTAGCCAATACTGGGAGGGCTTCGATGTCTCTGTTACTGTTCGTTTATCCCCAAGTGTCCATGATCCTCGAAAGTTTGTATTGTTTGACTGTGAAACCAAAAACTCTCAAATGAAGAACTGAAAGTTGGCTCTTGAGTTAGTGTGATGAGGAATTCAAAGTAGAAGAGGCTCTTTTTGAAAATGCAGCTCCTCGTCAAGTTTTTTTGTACTGATCTAGTCACTTCACTTTGTTTTTTTATAATGACAAAAACAAATCGCTTGTTATTTAGCTATCCTCTATATCGAAGTACATACCACTTCTTATTTGTACTGCTTTGTAAAACGAGGCCATGGGTTACTTCCTTTGAGTCCAATGAGAAAGTCACTTTATCCAGTCTGTAGGGGACGGTAAGTAAAAATATGATAGCACATTGCATATTTTGGCACAGACTCTGTCATCTATGGTTAACAATGAAGATATTGTTAACCACAGGTGGCTTTGTTTTAAAAGGATACATCATAAGAGTAAAGATCCTGTTCTGAACACCTAGACCTGCTTTATGTCCTGGTGAATGTGCCTGATCAGTTAGGACTTATTAGAACACTGAAAACATATCAACAAATCCTTAAAAGATATGAATGGGTGTTACATTCTTTGTCACAAACCAAAATTATGGCTACTGTTCCTAAAGAGAAAGAGGAGATATTGACAGGTTGTGCAGGACTCGGGCATATGCACGGTGGCAGTCAACAGGACTGTTTCATGTTACTCTCACACATCCCAAAGCAATGTCATGCTTCATCATAGGGCTAGTGCTCCTCGTTGGGCCGGCGCTGCAATGCCCAACGGGTCCGCTGAAGGGTCACTTTGGCAGAGATGTTTACTGGTATGCCATATGATGAATGCAAGGTAGAGTCTAGGTGGGGTGGTATCTCATATGTGATGGTGTGGGTTGAAACTGGTCAGGGAGGCCACCAACTACTTTTAATAACTGCACTGCCCTGTCCAATTAAAAACCTTTGTAGGTGAATGCTACCAATGGGGTCATACTTTACCATGGTAGACTGATGGGAGTTCCCTCTTTTGGGTCCAACTCTAGTCAGTGTTAAATTCTTTGCCCAGTTACGTTTTTAATTTTTAGACTGAGAGAACATATTAGAGTGTCGTTCTAACTCCATGCAATTTTAACTTGACATTAGGTCAGATATGTAACAATGACATAATAAACAGGCCCGACATCAGGGGCGACTGCCCTTGTAGTATAGTTACTTACATTAACAAGGGAGAGCAATACATCCTTAAGAGAGAGATCCCGCTGAATATTACAGCGTAGTATTGCAGGCTGATGGGCCTACCGGAGGGAACACAATAATGGCGCTTGCCTCTTACTGTGGGTGAGAGTTTGTCAGCCTTTTAATTTAAGATTGGGTGGTTTAACTGAAATCAAGTACATCACAAGTTAGTGAACTGCCAGTGCTGTAGCTTGTAAAACCATGCAATTGTTGCTTTTATTAGTACTGGATGGGAGTTGTGTAGTTTGGTCTTCTCATAATACTTTCCCCTCACTCCCTCTTTTGTTGTAAGAATTCCTAGAGGTTAATCCAGCAGTCACTTCAAACATACCATATCCTGACACTTGTACTCCAAATAAAAACAGAGCACTGTATTATGGAAGAAGGTGGAACATTTTCTTTGGGATGAGGGGAGCACATGGACAGCGAATGATAACCGCACCTTGGTGGTCATCCTGCATGGCATGAAAATAATTCCCACAGTGACTAAAAGCAAAAACAACAGTCTTCCACCAAACATCAACATCATGTACTATGCAGCTGGTGTGGACAAGCACTTCAACCCCGAACATAGGGATAGCAAGTGCTATAAAAACACTTTAATGCCATACGATACTACAGGCCATCAAAATGGCCCCAAGCTTAGTCAGTCTACAATTGGGAGTAGGCAACTAAGCCCTATTTAGAAGACTATGTGCAAGCCCATTGTTCTTAATCCAATAAGTAGTTCAGAAGGCCTTCCTTTCCTTATAGGATATGGGTGAGCAGTTCAGGCTACCTAACATGGCTGAAGTGTAGGCCCTGTGTTTGCTTGTATTCCTGTCTAGAGTGGAGGTGGCCTGCCAGTTTGGGTTGGATTGAGCAGGACCAAGTTTTATTCGGTTATGGCTGGAGTTTGTCTGGAGTGGCACAGTGGGCAAATAAAACAATTAACTGGAATGAAGCTCCCAGTAACCACCAGTGGCCCATACGAATGAAGCATGCAACTCATCCCTGTTTTTTAGGTGAGAAACCCAGAGTGCAATGATTATAACCAGACATGAGTCCTGTGTGCATGGTGCCATAGTACTGTTATGCTGCACCTCACATATTTGGCCAGAAAGGATGAAAAATGTCTGGAGTTGCTTGGGTTTTCATCTGGAGAGAGCCTGGCCTAGCATTTTGGACCCCCACCATTCCTTTTAGAGCACGACCAAGTCTGATTGGCTGGCCTGTCTACATCAGCATAATGAGCAAAAAAACACCATGGCCTTTAAAGCCAGCCCGAGTCTACCAGTGGCTAAAACTAATTCAGACATTCCACCCATCCCGTTTTAATTTTCCTAAGTAACCTATTGGGTCAGCAAAACCATTGGAAAGTTTTACTTTGGTAGTTTCATGATTTTCCATTAAACTATCTTGCAAAAGCCATGATTTGTCAGCCATGATAGATTTCTATGTATGTCAAGTGTGTGATAAGGTACTCTTCCCCTTTGAAATCCAACTAATGAGGAAATTGAAGCTTGCACAAACTTCAGGAAATAAACTCGCTGTGTACAACCTGGAGAAAGGTCGTTATTTCGACTCATACTTGTTACAAAAACTTTAGAACACAGCATTGAGCAAAGATTAAGAAGGGAGAAAGAGTTTAAAATGACTTTAGCCGAAAGCCAATTCAAAAATATTTTCTTAGCTGTTGAACCTTATGCCAGTTCACTTATGTATATATTCAGTTAAATGCTCTCGAAAGCCTGTGTTCATTTGGTTTATAAAATCATGGGCATTATGGCAGAAAATTCATTGGGAATGCTTTCTCAGTTGAAGTTGGGGATCTGTTCTATTTTTGCTTGGGTCTTATTTTCAGAAGTTCTACATCTCTGGTTGAAATTGAGCCACCCTGGTCTATATTATCATGAAATAGATTGGTTACATATCATTGGAGTTAAATTAATCTATATTTAGACCAAGTGGGCCTCACCTAGGTTTGAGGGCGTGATCCATGCCCGATTTTCAGGAGGAACAGCTGGCGAAGTAAATTAGTGTTCGAGGCATATGAGCTGCAGATTATCACTGAGGATAAGATCGCCATCTGGTGTTGGGCTCGGATGATTGCAGGTTGTTGTTGTCTTCGGAAGAAGCCTTTGGTCACGAGATTGGTGACTCTTCCCCTGGACAACAGTGCGCATGGGCATCCACTCCATCGTCAGATTGTTTTTTTCCGCCATTGGGTTCGGATGAACTTATTTCCGCTCCAGCAGAAAACTTCCAGCAATCGAATTAACTCTTGAATCTTCATTCCATCGACATCGAAATCAACTCGGACCGGTTCCGGAAGCGGCTGATGGACAGGACACCCTTTAAAAAATGCCCCCAGTGTGGAGCGAAGTTCCCCCACAGTGATCACCACGAGGTTTGTAACCTCTGCCTGTCGCCGGAACACAACGAATCGAACTGTCCAGCTTGTGCCACTTTCCGTTCCAAGAAGACCCTCCGGGACCGAAGAGCTCGACGCCATATTATGGCCAAGCCAGCTCCAGAACCGGAGGACATCTTTGCTCAGGATGTTCCTGAAGATGACACCGAAGATCTCGAGATCGTGTCCGAGGCCGACGATTCCGATGACCTCATCACTCCAGGGCAGCGTGTGAGTACCACCCCCCCTGCCCCATCCAAAAAGACATTGGTCAAGACTCCGCTAGCTGGGCCCAGTCGCGACCGAAAATCCTCTTCAGAAGCCCCGCCCTCGGGCCCGGCTCCGAAGACATCTAAGCCTGTAGGTGGCTCGGGCTCGAGCAAACCTCATGTTATTGTACCTATAACACCTTCGGCACCGAAAACTCCACTGTCGGCACCGAAACAGGCTTCAAGACCGAAATCTCCTTCGGCACCAAAACGTTCCTCGGCACCTAAGTCTCCACCGGCACCGAAACGTTCTTCGACATCGATGCCTAAAAGTCCCTCGGCACTGAAAACTCCATCAGCACCGAAAATTCCATCGGCGCCGAAAACTCCATCGGCACCGAAAAATCCATCGGCACCGAAAACTACGTCCACACCGAAAAAAGTTCATAAAGACCCGAAACGGCCATCGCCACCACCACTTTCGGAGCCGGATGAACTTTTTCGCCCAGATCCTACTCAAAAGCGGATCTACATCAATCCCAAAACCGGACATGTGACTGCCGTCCCATACAAGAAACGGAAGCTGGACATCACACCACCTCCAGCTCCCATACGGAAGAAGGACTGTGCTACTTCACCACTTCGTCCTTCCTCTCCTGTGTTACCTCCTAACCCGTCCCCCCCTCCTCCTCCTCCTTTACCATCTCCCTCTCATTCACCTCCTCCACAGGATGATAATGATGACTTAGGGGGAGGGGCGGACCCTGATTTATTTAATGATCCTCTTGATCCAAACGACCCTTTTACGTTCCCAGACACAGCACCAGTAGATGACTGGTCTTATCCAATGCCTGACATGCCTGACCCCACTACCTACCCCTCCAAGCCCTCCCCTCCTGATGACCATTTGGGGTTTGGCCAACTGATAAATAGGGCAGCAACATTCCATGGCGTCACAATGCACACGGACGCCCTTGAAGAGGACTTTCTCCTCGATACTTTTGAGCAGTCACAAAAAACTGTTCACATACTGCCCATGATTAAAGGGGTTATAAAGCATGCCACTGAAGTCTTTAAAGACCCTGTTAGAGCTAGGTTCTCAACCCACGCATCGAAAAAAAGTACCGACCAGCCCCGCAGGACCCTGCATACATTAAAGCCCAGCTCCCTTTAGACTCCTTGGTCGTATCAAATGCCAGGAAGCGTGTTAACTCACAGACAACTGGAGAAACGCCTCCCCCCGACAAGGAGTCTAAGCTTTTGGAGGCCTCAGGCAAACGAGTCGCCGCACAGGCAGCGAACCACTGGCGTATTGCCAATACCCAGGCCCTGTTAGCCCTGTATGATAAGGCGCATTATGACCAACTTGAGGACCTTATGCAACATCTGCCTGAGCCCTTTAAATCCCAGGCTACTGACCTCATTCAAGAAGGCAAATTAATATCTAATGCCTCCATTAAATGCGCCTTAGATGCGGCAGACACTGCTTCTAGGGCGGTCAATACTAGCGTCTTACTCAGACGACATGCCTGGCTCCGTATTTCCGGTTTTAAACCGGAGGTTCAAACCACAATTCTAGCTCAACCTTTCAACCAAGAGCAGCTATTTGGCCCTGCAGTGGACACTGCATTAGAAAAAATGAAGAAGGATAATGAGACTGCCAAATCTATGGGAGCACTGCAGTCTCCTCAAACCCGGGGTTCCTTTCGTCGCTCCTTTTATAGAGGAGGCTCCAAAAATGTGGGAACTGAGACCACGTCCACCTTTAAAAATTCTGGACAAACATCCCCTAACAGAGGATATTTTCGAGGAGGTTATAGGGGAAACAATAACAAAGGTCGAGGGCGGGGCAACAACAACAACACCCGCACCTCCCCAGCCACTAAACAGTGACTTGCCACCACTCCCCCCAGACCATTCCACTCCGGTCGGGGGGCGGCTCCAACAATTCCTACCTGTCTGGACTTCCATCACCACAGACAGGTGAGTAAGACAAATTATCCAATCTGGCTACTGCCTCGAACTAATACAATCCCCCCCAAACATACCACCCAAACAACGTCCAATGTCCTCACATCATCTCTCTCTCCTCAAACAAGAAGTTCAATCCCTGTTACAAAAACATGCGATAGAACCAGTCCCTCTTCAACATCAGGGAACAGGGGTATATTCCCTATACTTCCTCATTCCCAAAAAGGACAAAACGTTAAGGCCCATACTGGATCTCAGACTACTAAACCAGTATATACAATCAGATCATTTTCATATGACCACCCTCCAACAAGTCCTCCCACTATTACAACAGGGAGACTTCCTTGCCACATTGGACCTCAAGGACGCGTACTTTCACATCCCTATGCATCCCGCTCACAGAAAATATCTACGATTTGTGGTAGATGGGCAACACTATCAATTTACAGTTCTGCCATTCGGAGTAACAACAGCACCCAGAGTGTTCACCAAGTGCTTAGCAGTCGTGGCAGCGCGCACCTCAGAAGACAACAGATCCATGTCTTCCCATATCTGGACGATTGGCTCATAAAAGCCAATACTCACCAAAAATGCGTTCTCCACACTCATCGCACTATTCAAACCCTCCACAATTTGGGATTCACTATCAACTACCCCAAATCCCATCTACAGCCTTCCCACTTACATCAGTATCTAGGAGCAACCATAGATACATCCAAAGCCATAGCTTATCCCAGCACTGCCAGGATAGCCAGTATACAAAATCTCATCTCTCAATTACAAACTCATCAATCTCTTCCAGCAAGAGTGTTCATGCAGCTCCTAGGCATGATGGCGTCATGCATCTCCATTGTCCCACACGCACGACTTCAAATGCGTCCCTTACAGGAATGTCTAGCACAACAGTGGAACCAAGCTCACGGACAACTTACCGATCTGGTGTTGGTGGACAGTCGCTCACTTCGCTCACTGAAATGGTGGAACACCATCAACCTGTCCAAAGGGCGGCCGTTCTTAGAGCCTCTTCCACAAGTTGTGCTAACTACCGACGCATCTCTCACGGGGTGGGGAGCCCACCTCCTTCACCATACCACTCAGGGCAGATGGACCAGTCAACAAAAACTGCTCCACATCAACCACCTAGAACTCTTAGCAGTGTTCCTGGCACTAAAATCCTTTCAGGTACACCTAAAGAACAACACTGTCCTCATACGCACAGACAACATGACGACAATGTATTATATACAGAAGCAAGGAGAGACACATTCTCTCCAACTGTCCCAACTGGCACAGCAAATCTGGAGATGGGCAATTCCCCAAAACATCTACCTGTTAGCAGAACATCTCCCAGGAATCCACAATCAGGTGGCCGACCTCCTAAGTCGCCACACACAGCAGATCCACGAATGGGAATCACAACCCAAGGTTCTACTCCCATTCTTCCAAAAATGGGGACAACCAGACATAGACCTGTTCGCCACTCCCAAAAACACAAAATGCCCAACCTTCGCCGCCAGGTTTCCACACCCACAGTCGAAGGGCAATGCCCTATGGATGAACTGGTCAGGCAGATTTGCATACGCTTTTCCACCTCTCCCCCTCGTTCCATTTGTGGTACGCAAACTGAAACAACAGTCGCTAACACTAATACTGGTAGCTCCCACTTGGGCACGTCAACCGTGGTTCACCACACTTCTGGAACTATCTTTAGTTCCACATCAAAGGCTACGCCTCTCCCCGGATCTATTAACCCAGAACCATGGAGAAATCAGACACCCAGATCCTCAAACACTGAACCTAGCGATCTGGCTCCTGATGAAATCTTAGAGTTCGGGTACCTCAACCTCCCTCCAGACTGTATGAATATCATAAAGGAAGCCAGGCGACCTACTACTAGAGCATGTTATGCCGCAAAATGGAAACGATTTGCCATCTACTGCATAATAATGACATACATCCATTGGATGCTTCCATCCAAAACATCATTTGCTATCTACTACACTTGCAAAGATGCAATCTAGCGTATTCCTCTATACGTTTACACCTAGCAGCCTTGGCAGCCTACTTGCAAAATAGGCAACACCTGTCCCTTTTTAAGGTACCAGCCATCAAGGCGTTTATGGAAGGTCTCAAAAGAATTCTTCCCCCAAGATTACCACCTTCCCCAGTGTGGAATCTCAATGTTGTTCTCACAAGACTTATGGGTCCCCCATTTGAACCTATGCACAAATGTGAATTACAGTTCCTAACATGGAAGGTAGCTTTCCTTATCGCAATCACTTCCCTACGAAGAGTAAGTGAAATACAAGCCCAGGAACCTTTCTTACAACTACACCGTAACAAAGTGGTTCTTAGGACAAACCCTAAATTTCTTCCAAAAGTGATTTCCCCTTTCCACCTTAACCAATCAGTAGAGCTACCGGTCTTTTTCCCTAACTCAGACTCCGTAGCCGAAAGGGCCCTACATACCTTAGATGTCAAAAGAGCCTTGCTTTATTACATCAACAGGACATAACCTTTTCGAAAGACAAAACAACTCTTTGTTGCTTTCGCACCACCACATAAAGGCAATCCCATCTCCAAATCCGGTATAGCCCGGTGGATAGTTAAGTGCATCCAAATATGCTACCAAAAGGCTAAACGTACACTTACAGTTCCCCCTAGGGCGCACTCCACGCGTAAAATAGGGGCTTCTATGGCCTTCTTAGGTAACATTCCCTTAGAAGACATTTGCAAGGCAGCCACGTGGTCTACCACGCATACCTTCACTAAACACTACTGTGTTGATGTGCAAGCCAAACAACAGGCCTCAGTGGGCCAGGCTGTCCTAAAAACTTTATTTCAAACTGCTGCAACAGATACAGGTGACCGCCGCTAAGGGGAAGCACTGCTATATAATCTATCCTCAGTGTGTGATCTGCAGCTCATATGCCTCGAACGGAATATGCTACTTACCAGTATGCATCTGTTCTTGGCATGTAGAGCTGCAGAGTCACACACGCCCACCCGCCTCCCCGGGACCTGTATCTGTTCCAGCATCTGTCTTACTTAGACATTGCACATGGACATCCTTTCTTTTCATTCCTATGAGCTCCATCTTTTCCCATCATGGCGAAAAAACAATCTGACGATGGAGTGGATGCCCATGCGCACTGTTGTCCAGGGGAGGAGTCACCAATCTCGTGACCAAAGGCTTCTTCCGAAGACAACAACAACCTGCAATCATCCGAGCCCAACACCAGATGGCGATCTTATCCTCAGTGTGTGACTCTGCAGCTCTACATGCCAAGAACAGATGCATACTGGTAAGTAGCATATTCCTTAAGCTCATTGCATTGTCGTTGCTCCTATGTTGAGTCCTTAAAAATCTAACCTGGATTCCCTTTGCCTGGGCCTGCACTAGACCTCTCTGTCATTGGTCGTCACCTTCACAACCAAGGGACCTATTATGTAATGGGCGCACTACCATGATCTACACTGCAGTGCCCCTTGAAATGGGGGCGCTAAACACAGACTTGGTTACTCTATTACATTTCCTGTGCTGATACGAAGACCGCAGCGAATTTGCGCCTGCCCTGGAGAGCAGCACATTCGTGAAAGGCAGACTGCTTGTTTGAAGCAGCCAGTCTTGTCTGTCTTTCACAGTGCAGGTGGCAACAAGGCCTGCTTTTAAAGGGGGACAGAGATTCCCTGGCAGATGGGTGCAGTGTGTGACTGCACCTGCAACTAGGGGGAATGTCTGCAGAAAGTTCATGAGATCCCCTTTGTCCCTTTTCAAGGGGCACCCTCATGGAGCTCACGAACTGTGCGCCACCTCCAATGTAGTGCTCAGTCAGTGTGTGCCTTGACGGCTCCTTTGCCTCTACACCCATGTCTATGAAATGGTAGGGGCACATAGGCAAAGTGTTCCCTCATTTGCATGGAGCTTTTCCCTGTGCAAATGAGTGAACGTCCCTATAGGATCTCGCCAGTGCTCCGGGTGTGCCGGTGCGATCTTTATTACAGTCGGGTCAGCCCAAGCTCCAGCAGCCCCTTTTGAAACATACGAAGGTGCTTCAAAAGGTGCAGAAAGCAGGCTCATGCTTATGTTGCATTCATCTGTGGAAAACTGCTATGCTAATGGAATGAAATGAAAGTCAGTTTGGTAGTCTCTTAAAATATGCCAAGCATTAGGGGAGACCATTACTCCTTGCTTATAATCCGGTCATAAAATGGAAAGCAGTATCCCAAAGTAATCAGTTTATTCAATTTAGTTCACATTAGACAGCATCTTCTCAAAAAGGATCTCGTTCTCCATGCCTTGTGCTTGATGTTCACTGGTTGGCACATCATTTTAAGCTTGTAAGTCTGTAGGCGATTCAGTTGTTGGGAATGATAAATTACTCACCTCTGCAATTCAGTAAAGCACGTGCTACCTTATGCAAAGAGGATATACTGATCTGTAACAGTAATGTATTTTCTGTAAAATCAATGTATACTTATGTATGGGTACATCAAGCTGTACCATGCAGTGATGGGCAGATTCTCAGGGCACTTTAAATGCAAATATGGTTTTGTTCATGTTCTAGTGATCAAAGTAAGTTTCTCCAACATCAAAGCCTAAAAAGCCCTTCTTACTACTAATAAGAATCATAGTTATCTTAATTATTCACAGAGAAAAAAGCTAGCTCAGATTTGGAGCAAATGGTGAAAGAAGAGAAATCCACTCCTCAGCTCGTGAGTCCAGAGCCAGAAACTGTGGTGTGCATGTCTTCGACTGTGGACAGACCTGTGGAGAAGGTAGAGGAAGAACCTGCAGAACAGCCAGTGGAAAGCCCTTTAGCCACAGCAGCTCCATCAATGCAGGGAAAGACAGGAAAGAAAAGGTAGAGCTAAAGTTTAAAAATATGCTTTGTTTTATGTCCTATTTTTTTCCTTGGGGACTAAATTTACTAGAATTAAATGCAAGATTCGAAAGATTGAGTGGACGCACTAAAACTTATTCCAAAGGGACAATAATTAATGTCCGGTTTTATTGAATTTGCCATGACTGTGCCTTTCCAGAAAAATGAAAATGCAACAACAAAGAAATAGTAAAAAAAAAAACCTGAAGAATACTTTTGGGGAGTACAGTAAGTATAAAACCTTTTTGGCAAAACCCCTTCAGGGTAAAAAAAACATTCACATTGCAGAAGGGAAATAGGGAGGTTTAACCCTTTGGCTGCCCTACTGATGTATTTCCACGCCTCACAAAATGGTGTCCCAAGATAGACTTGGGACATATATATTATATACATATGTGCACAGTCTATGAAATTGTTGACTTTTGCTAGAGGCCAAGAATCACTAGAGGCACATTTTTGAGTGGGTCATGATGCAACTCCCCTCAACAATGGTAATAAATAGCATATTGTACTCTGCACATATGGTTTGTCATTGCATTTTCCCGCATATTTGTTTATAAAAAAAGAAAGGGATTTAACAAAACCACAACTTAAGTGGTTAAATGAGGTTCTGTAAGGTATAATCACATTGAAGAAGTCCAGTTACTATTAGGAGAGTTGCGTCCATGAGTAAAGTATTTATTACTTGGAACTAGTGTTTTCTGTTGTCAGTTTTCCTCCACTCTTGAATAAACACAAATTTGACTTTTTGTGCTGTAGTAATAGATGTATGAATATGCATCTTTTAGTACATGTTCGCTTGATAACGTGTTATTGAGCCACAATTATTTTTAGAGCCATAACATAAATACAAGTACACGCATCCTCCACCCACCAAACAAAAATACTGTAGGCTCACCCAAGTGTATTAATTTTTTTTCAAATGTCATTCTGATGTGGGACAGTCTCTTGTTGGTAGTGGTGTGAAGGAGTTGGCTGGGCTCCAACAAGCTCCTGAATGAATTTACTAAGTGAACAGTCAGATTACCTCTTTAATATGTGTCTTCACATTCATATCTAATGGACTGGAGGGGATTTTCTACCCTCTGCTAGGTCATTCATAAGTGTTGAGATGGTGGGGTGGGGCTATGGGAGGGGCTAGGGCCAGCTATCACTGCCTCCTGCTTTCCACCTAGTCACGCCGTCCAAAGTGATCCCACTTTTTCTGGATGTGGATACGGAGGTTAGGAGAAGCCTAGCTCCAACTACCATCCCTATCACAATCCATCAAAGTTCAGCAACTGAAGAAAAACCAGGAGGTGGGCGCTAAAATGAGGGGGACTAGGACTGTTTACTCTCACTCCCCTTCCAAGCCCCACTTCCTGGTTCATTTCTCTGTAATTCTGGATAGTTCCTTTCTCCCACAATGCTCCTCAGAGCTGAACCAAGTCTAACTGGCAAGGCTGGGTTTAATCTGAGATGCCATGTTGGGCAAAACAATGATGGCCTGGGATGTGGCACAATGTAATTACGAGTGGCTTAGATTAATTAAAGTATTCTATCCATCCCTTTGTAGGTATCGCCTGAGACATAGCATGCACGGTCGCTTGCAAGACATTTTGTTAAGGTACATGGGACTTAAAGCCTGCCCATTGCTTACCATTGGTTGACTTCATCATCATTTTCATTTTTTCATTTCCTTGTTTCTCTTTGATCAGTACGTGCCAGCTTCACTTCTCTTCATGTGTTAGTCCTTCTCTGGAACATTTGCCCATGTACTGCTTACTTTCGGCATCCTTTCTTCCACTGCCCCCCCTTTAGTTTATTGCCCCATTGTCCTTGTTGCTCCATTGTTGTTCTGCCCCAAGTACCCCAAATTGTTTTGCTGTCCCCTTCCCCTCTCGCTTCCCCTCCCACATTCCTGCTTATTTGTTCTCCTTCCTAACCAAATCTGGTATGGCACGACGGACTGGAATGTGGGCCAAGTAATTATCAGTGCCTAATCTTAATTCATGCAATCCATTAACCACTTTTTTGTATTCTTCATTGTGATGCCCCAAGTATGGCGAGAATGCCCAGATGTGGGTCCTGTGCTCATTGTGCCATTGGAACCAAGTTGCATCCAACTAAAGAGGCAGAAGTAGACCTAGACTAGTCTTGGGGTGCTTGTGGACCTGGCTTGGCAGTTCAATTCTGGACAGTTCCTACGAGAGCAGTACCAAGGCTGATTTGCATATGGCTGGGTCTACAGCACGGTGGGCAATAACAGTGATAAACTTGTACATGGCCCAGAGTATTTACCAATAGCAGACTTTATTTCAAGCATTCCACCCATCACTTGTTTTGAATTTTTCAATCTCTATGAGAATTACTGAGTGAAAGGAGCTGTGAGTGCATGTGCCCCAGCAAAGTGCCAGATGCTGTCTGGATTGTTTTTCTTAGCTTAACAAAACATACAAACAACATCTGGCTCCTTGCTGGAACACAGACACACATCTCTTTCTCATAGTGCTTCTGACTCTGACAAGCATTGTGAGAGAAAGGAGCTATGTATGTGCCCAAGCAACAGAGCCAGTTGCAGCTTGAATTTTTCTCAGCCTAAGAAAAAAAAAGCAGATCGCGACTTGCTCCTTTCTGGGGTACAGATTCATAATTTGATCATGAACAGTGAATTCTAGGAGGCTAAAATAAAAGAAAGCTGTTGAACTTGGCCCTTTCTGCAGGGTCATTCCCAAACCTTTTGCCTTCACCCTCCTGTTTTCTGAATCCATTTTTATTGGCTTTTAGGACTCTGCACACTTTCCCACTGCTAAACAGCGTTAAAGTAATGGTGCTCTCTCCGTTTAACATGGTAGAATTGGTTTGCATCCAATTGGTACATTTAATTTATTTAGAAGGCCCTATTAAAGTGATACTATATGTACACAGGGTGTGTAAATGAATTGCTACCAGTGGGCCTGCAGGTCAGTTTGTGCCACCAAATTAAGTAACCTTTTGAAACATGTCTCAGGCCTGCCATTGCAGCCTTTGTGTGCAGTTTAAAACTGCTAATTCGACCTGGCAAAATAAACCTTCTTTTTTAAAACATATGTCACTCCTAGGGTAGGCCCTAAACAGCCCACAGGGCAGGGTGCAGTGTATTTAATATTTAGGTGCCCTACTTCTCCCAAAGTATAACATCAGGTTTCTTTGTTACATTTAATAAGTGCTAATTTTCAATTGGGAGCAAGTAGGAAAGTTGAGTTTAGTGTCTAAAGCATTGTCATTTAAAAACTCTTTTATATGCAATTTTTAGCAAGTTGGCATTTTAATGTCCTAATCGTTTGGTGCCCGTATTCTTAGTCACATGACTAGGTTTAGCTGGTAGTTGGTCTTTGTATATTTCTCCCAGACAGGTAGACAATGCTGATAAAATGGGCCATCTCTTACTTGATAGGGGAGGGGATCTGTCACCTACCACACTTTCACATCACAAAGGCTCTTACTGAGCACACTCGCAAAGGATTTGACACTAGCCTTTTGTACCCCCTGACCACCTGGGGCCATGGCAGGGAGTGGGGAATTCCAAGCACCTCTGGGGGTGGAACCCACTAGAGACTTCTCCTACTTCAAAGCTGATACCTAGTATACATAATAGCCCTTCAGAACCAACTCTTCAGTATACCTCTTGACTACTGTGCTGCTTTGCTGTCAGGACTGCTACTTTGCTTGCTGCGAAGGAGGACTTTACCTGCACCCTGAAGTCACTCCAAGGGTCAGCTGACTGACCTGTTTTGAGCTACAGGAACATACCGAGCTCCAGAGGCTCCCTGCAGCTGACCTGTTGGCTAGACCTGCCTGGGGCCTGCTGGAGTGAGTTACTGGTCCCCAAGAGGTAACCCTCAGGTCCTGGACCCTTGAACGGCATCTGTGGAGCTCCTTCTTAATGAAAAGGAGAAATACTGAAGTTTTGGGCTCTTCACGAAGGGCCATGTTCTTGATAAGATCTTGACACCCTCCAGCGCGAAGTTCCAGTGGACCTGACTCTTCACACCACGGTGACCACCAGAGCCGCCTGGCAGCTTGAGATCTGCACTTTGTGCTACAGCATCGACAGCTCATGGTGAATGCCAACACGAATCTCCAGTAACCGCGACGACTGTCCGCGACACCCTGCCTGCTCTTCGCGCTACAGTGATGACCATCCAGTGCTCTTCCTGCTCTCTGAGGCCCCCTCAATGGTGAATGGATGTCTTTGCGCTGGACATTTGAAGGTAACTCTTTCAGTGCAATTAACGTGGTCCCTGTATCCAGCTGATGATCCATCGTGGTCAGCCTGAACTTGTGACTTTCACCCTATCTAGCATGACAAAATAACCACAAGTGACACTTTGTGTTTTTAGGCGCTATACTTACCTGAAATCTTTAAAATTGCATATCTCCAGGTCTACTGTTTGGATTTTTGTTGCTTTGGTCTCAAAAATTGTATTACATTTTACTCTGTTTTTTGTAAATTGGTGTGGGATTTTTCTTGTGTTTTGTTTTTACTTTATTACAGTTTTAGGTGCTGCATAAATCCTTAACACATTGCATCTAAGTTTAGCCTGACTGCTTTTGTGCCAAGCTGCCAGAGGGTTGAGCACAGGTTTATTTGAGGTTCTCTTGCGGTTCACCCTGACCAGAATTGTGGTTGCTGCTTGAGTAGGGTTTCACCCCCCCTCATCCATACAGACTGCAACTGCTTATGTTGAACTAGACCAAGGTCCAACAACAAAATTTAAGTAAGTGTTAACAAAAAATGCTAAAAAGAGCAGAGGTAGAAGGGCATATTGCTGGAAGCACCAGGTGGTAGCTCACACAGATACAACCACAGATACCAATTATTTACCTACTGCCTAAAATCCAAAAGAATTTAAGGGACAGACCAGGTAGAGCTATTATCTTAATTTACTACAGGAACCATTGGGGAATTATTTTGACATTTTTTTGCATGAGATCATAAAAAACACAGGAACATGTATGAAATGCACAACGATTTCTTGAGTAAATTAAAAGCGATATTGCTACAGAATATGGTTCTGTACCAAGGATGTTACTTTACTTTGTTCCTCAATTTTTACATCAAAAGGGTCTGGAGTCCATTGAACTCTACTTCTGAGGAAAGAAAATATAACTTCCAATATCATCTTTCATCTTGTGCTGATGAGCTGCAACTTGTATTACAACTACTACTGGGCACCTTATCTGCTGCTCTTTGGTAGCTCGATGGGTTCATCGGCAACACCTGCACATGAAATGAAAAAATTCCTATCTGTCACAGTTAAATGATTGCTGCAGATTAAACAATAATAAACAGAAAGCAAAATTGATCACAATTTACTGATTAATTGATTATCTTTTTGTGTTATGTCACGGAACTAAGGAACATCTCTTAACAACATAGAACAACTTTCAAAAGGCATAAGAGGGTAAAGTTTGCATTTACCATCAGTGAAAGTACAGTTAACTTGCTGGATATGAAGGCGAGTTATGAAGATGGCAGATGGATAACAATGTGATGCCCAAAGGAAACAGAAATAGTATGTTTCATTGATAAGGTTTTCATCAACAGAGCCTAAAACATTATTTTTCATATTCACAACTTGTCAGTCATTCAATTGTTTCTGAAAATGCGATCAAGAGGAAATCCGATACAGATATTCAACAAGAACACAGCTTGTTGAAGGATAAGGGTGAATCAGCAGAAAAGAGAAGAAGTTCTTTAAGAAAGTCCAGACTCGAACATGCTGTTTCCAGGAAAATCACTGATTGCCTGTAAAGTCTAAGGAAATAAAAAATACATCATTATCAAGGCATACACCAGAGTACACGGGAAATCATCTGTACTTTAAAACAAAAAAAAACAGGAACCGTTTTATGACTTTATCTAAGGTGCTGTATATAATGCTGGGAGAAAAGACTGAATTTAAACTGTATGCCACCTTTGATATTGCTAGCTCCATATCCATGATAAAGTGCTCAAACTGTAAAGTAGGTAGATGAAAAGCATTATAGAAGGCGAAACTCAGAACAAGAGAAGCATAAGAGCCAACAGTCGAAAGATTTTGGTTGTAGTGCATTAAAGGAATACAGTCACAATCTGAACTGATCCAATTACAGAACCCAGTCAGTCAAAGGAGGTAATTGGTACAGGTTACTATAAAATTTAATATTTCTGGATCGTACTTTTAAATGCCTTGCAACCAAATAGTTTGAAGGAGACAATAGAAATTTAATGTTTTTAAGACTCCCGAGAGCGCATCTAATATGCTAAAAAGTAACAGTAGATATATTCTCACAGAAACCTTTAAAAGTCGCTAGTGAATAGAGGTTCATATTTTTCCTTTCTCAATAAAATGCTCATCGCCTCATAATCATTTGTGACTTGCATTTGCTGTAAAAGGGGACCAAAGCCCATCAGAGCAAGGTATTTTGTGCTGGGTTATAACTTGCATTGCTTAGTTCCATGATAAAATGGATATAAAAATGCTATGTACACTGAACTCCACACAGTGATCAGTGTCCTCCATGCAGAGACCTCTCACAAAATGCGCATTATAATATCGACCTTTGCTAACATCTATTTCACAGTATTGCTGACCAAAATATAAAGGTAAGTAAAAATGGAGTTAAAAATATTAATTTCTACTTCTCGATATATGCTTACCATCACAATAGATTTGTAGTTTAGATAGATAGATATCGGGGCCAAGAAAAAAGAGGGTGGGGGGTCTCAAAACGCAAAATCCCCATGCATTTTCCATGGACTTCTTTAAGAAGCTCTACTGCTAAAACTGCTGAACGG
Organism: Triturus cristatus; assembly: GCF_964204655.1. NCBI lineage: Eukaryota > Metazoa > Chordata > Amphibia > Caudata > Salamandridae > Triturus > Triturus cristatus. The sequence continues at coordinate 1,520,664,603 of NC_140591.1, read as the reverse complement.
AATTACACCAGATTTGACAGGAAGCTAGATCTTGGTCAATACTGTGCGCTTTTGGGGATTTGGTGTAAATCCATTCAGTAGTTTTTGAAATATTAAGGTTAAAAGATATTTGTATTTCTGGACGGTTAGGTTAAAGGGACTCTCGCAAGAGATCCTCAAACCTAGTTTAAGAAACTAGAGCCTTCTGATTGGCCAAGGGAGTTTTTTTTCCCCCTTGGCCCAGTTCACTCCCACGGGACAAAATATGTTGTTGGCAGCCATTACAGGAAAGTAAAATGAATACAAGGGGGCAGGGTAGAGATATCCAGCCCCCCTAGGCCCCTCTGGGCGACGGATCCAAAGGGACCCCCACTCTCCCCTCCCCCCGCCCCCCTCTGCCTAAATAAAGAAAGTACAGTGGGTTTTGCTGCGAGCCAGTGGGACTCCAGCGGGATTACGTAAAAAAAGAAAACAGCGTACTGCAGTTTTTTAATTTAAATATTTGGGGGATGGGGCGTGAGTAAGGCCCCTCTATCCCAGAGCCCATTTTGGGCCCCGGGACCCCATCCTCTGGGTCAGCTACCTTCTGTAAGGGGAGGGGGAGTGGGGCCCCCTCCACAAGCTGATGGCGGCCCGAGGAACCCATCCCCAGGTCTCAGTGCATTAATTAAGGGGAGAGAGTGTTTGCCCCTTCTCCCTGAGCCTAAAAAGACTGGGCTGTATTCAACAACAAAAAAAGGGGTGAGGGCAGCACAACTCTTCTCTCTGAACCTTTGTAGGCCCCTAGGGCCCCATGCCCGAGGCTGTAACTTAACCTTAAAGGTTATGACCCCCCAGGGACCCAACACACTTCTCCTCCCTTTATGCATTTTGGTCCCATGGTTAGGGTCCCCAAGGACAAATAAGGCTAGAGGAGAGGGGCTGCGTGGCATTTTTTTTTTTTACTGTATATGGTCCCAGGTACAGGGTCCCCGCGGCCCCTTCACTTTATTACATTCGCCCACGGGAGATGGGGTGGGAGGGTCACCTGGGCCTAGTAAGGCTCTGAGAAGGGGGCTGCATGCCCCCTCACCAAATAGTAAGATATTTGTCCCCAGGGGATGGGGTCCACGAGGCCTCTTCAGGCTCTGGGAGGGGGTGCCAAATATGGTCATGGGGTCTTTTTTTTTTTTAAATTCTTTTTATTGAATACAGGTTCATCTTTCCACAACATGATTACATAACATGACATTGGTGTTCATTTACACTTCCCCATGCCACTGATAGACCAAACTTCGTTTCTTCATTACTGCAACTATTAAAACAGTGCACTGCCCAGAATTCTCTCGCTCCGTATTCGATCGGCTAGAGTCTATTGTTATGTTATGTTATCAGTTTTGTAAAGCGCAAACAGCTGCCCTCGCAACGGGGCGTCCCGGCGCTGGAACCATAACACAACCAACTGAAACAGGGGGAAGGGAGGGACTTGTTGACTCACTTGGAGGTGGGGCACATATATTTCCTCTATAAGAGTTCCATTTTCCTCATATGCTTTTCCATTTCTTCGGGCACCCCCAATGGATATATGTTAACATTTCTGCCACCATTACTGTGTCCATATCTCCATGCCACTCTTGGTGTGACTGTGTCAGTTGTGTCCCCCAGTGTTTAGCTGTGTTGCGTTTGGCAATCATGATCCCTAGCGTCCTCCAGTCTTGTACTGCATGATCAAGGTCAGTAGGTTCCCAAATATTTTAGAGACATCTCTTGGGTTCAAGGGTGACCGTCACTCCACAAACTTGTGTGATTGTGTGCATAATTGCGCCCCAGTAGTGCTTTATTACAGGGCAGTCCCACATCGTATGATAAAGGGTGCCCACTTCTCCGCATCGTCTTAAGCAGTATGGACTCTCTGCCCTTCCTATTTTATGCATGATGTGTCTCGTATAGTAAATACAATGGAGTATTTTCAACTGGTCTAATCTCAATTTTGAGGATATTGCTACAGTCAGGGGGGAGGAGAGGGCTTCTTGCCAGTCTGTTTCATCCAGTTCCCCAACGTCTATCTGCCATTTCTCACGGAGCATTGCAGTTGGGTCTGGCTGGTTATTGATAATTTTACGGTATGTTAAGGAAATGGCTTTCTTCCCCATATGCTCTGTTAGTAACCTATCCTCTAATGGGGATACCTCTGGGAGTGTCGTACCTGCTGGATTGGCTGTTGTGAGTGCCTGCCGAATTTGGATATATCTAAACTGCTCTGTGAGTGTCATCTCATATTGTTCTTGGAGGTGTGCGAAGGTGACCACCTTCCCCTTCTTCCAGAGGTCTCCCACTGTAGAAATACCAATTGAGTCCCAGTGTTTGAAGCCTTTGCTAGGACTTAACCTACCCAATTTTGGAGTTTCCCAGAGTGGGGTCATTTGAGTGAGTAGACCCTCCCACTCCAACGGTCTGAGTGCCGTGCGCCAAATTTTAACTATGTGTGCCGTCGGTCCCAACAGTGATGTTTTGTGAGTCTTATTGTAAAGTGTCCTCATTATTACTCCCTCTCCCAATGTGTGTCTGTCAGAGTGGAATGCTGGGTCTGTTTGGGGGGCGTGGTGCCATTGATTTAGCAAAATTTAGCACAATCAGCTGAGAGGCCCAATAGTATATTTGTATATTCAGGAGAGTGATTCCACCATCATACCAGCCCTTTACTCATTTGGACATAACTATGCGAGCCGGTTTTTCGTCCGCTAGTAGCGTAGTTACTTCAGCCTAAATTGCCTTAAAATAAGATTGGGGGACCGGAAATGGCGTATTGTGGAGGGCGTAAAGGAATCTGGGAAGTGCCATCATTTTGCACACTGCCGCTCTTCCGAGCAGTGTCAAAGGTAGGGATCGCCAATGTTTGGTATTTTGGGGTAGTCTTTCCAACGGCGCCAAAAGGTTTCGTTTCGTGAAATCCTCTGGTATGGGCGTGATGTATATCCCCAGGTACTTAAAGCTTCCTTCTGTTGTTTGCAGACTGCAGCCCTTCGGCAGCTGTGGCGGGGGGCCGTGCAGAATGTACTGGATCGATTTGGCTCAGGTAATAGTATACCCAGAGAACCTGCCGTAAGATTCACAGATGTCTAGGAGTCTACTAATGGATTGTTTGGGGTTTGGGGGAGGCTACATACAGTAGAATATCATCAGCTGATAAGGGTATGCGGTCCTCCAACCCTCCGGCCATTTGAGGCCTCGAATGGTCGGTTCCCATCTTATCCATGCTACCAATAGTTCTAGTAAGAGGGCAAATAATACCGGGGATAAGGGGTGTGAGAAGTTGGCCTGATATATGCTGTCCACTATGCTGTCCACTAGTTATTGTGGGCACCCTGTATCAGTCCAAACAACCCCTTATTGGTTATAGGTTAAAGACAACCTTTATTGAAAGCTATCCTAGTGGTAGCTATGGAGAGCAATTTGTACAACAACCGACTTTTTTAGGGAGAGGCCGCACAAACCAACGAGGGAGACGAAGGAATGTCACCTGGACAGATCAGGAGAGACAGATACTGACAAGGAGTATGGCCAACGCCACAAAAGAAAAACCCAGTACCAGCACGACCCACTAATTTTCAATCTGTCGAAAATTATTCTTTCAAAAGATCAGGAAGACGTCCTTAACAAAGGACTGGGCTTTGTACCAACACCACCACTGGACCTCTTCAAAACACAAAGTGAAGTTGCCCAATTCTGTAGGACATTGAAATTAAAAGCATTTTTTCAAGGTACAGAGAATAATCCCAACCTTGGAGACACTACCTTGAGACCCAAATCTACATTCTGCCCTCTGAACCACCAGGTACCAATAGAAATCCTGACCTTTGAACAGGCAGTAATGAAAGAGATAAATGAAATAAACAAGATGACGACTAAATACTTCATAAATATCTCCAACAAAGAAAAGAAAGCACTGGAAGAACTAAGAACACATGACGACATCATCATAAAGCCAGCCGATAAAGGCGGAGGCATAGTAATCATGGACAAGGACCACTATAACAACCAGTGCCTGAGATTACTATCTGACGAAAAATTCTATAAAGTCATCAGAGAAGACCCAACTCCGAGGTTAAAAAGAACTATCAACCTAATGGTAGAGGAAGCAGAGACAAACAACTGGATCACTAAGAATGAGGCTTCATTCTTAAGAACGGATTCCCCACGCATACCATACTTCTATTCTTTACCAAAGGTACACAAAAATCAACGCCCACCACCTGGACGTCCAATTGTTTCCGGAATAGGCTCTCTTCTAGAACCTCTCTCTCAATTTGCAGATCAATATCTTAGACCGATGGTACAACAGACTCCAACTTACCTCAAAGACACACGAGATTTGCTCAATCTCTTACAAGATCAACCATTCCTAAGTGAAACCATGATCTTAGTCTCACTAGATGTGGAAAGCCTCTATACCAGCCTGCCTCAACAAGAAACTTTGAACACCCTGGAAGACTTACTCTTCGCACAGGACTGGCAATACCACACCCCCAGACACTTCATTCTAGAATGCTGCAGAATGGCTCTGACAGAGAATTATTTTGAATTTAACAACACTCTCTACCGGCAATGCCATGGTACTTCCATGGGAAGTACCTTTGCGCCGAGCGTGGCAGGTCTATATGTAAGTAATTTTGAAAAGATACATATCCAGAACGTCAACAATCCATTCCATACCAGGATCACCTTCTGGAAGAGATATATTGACGATATCATCATGTTCTGGGAAGGAACAATAGAAGACCTAAGAGACTTCCACAATTGGCTAAACACACGAGACGAATGTCTAAAATTCACTATGAACTCAAACAGGGACCATCTGGATTTTCTTGATCTATATATTTATGTAACTGACAATACCATCAAGACAAAAACCTTTTTTAAACCCACGACTAAGAACAGCCTTCTCTCTTTCAACAGCTTCCATCCCCGCCCACTCAGAGAGAATTTACCCTACAGTCAGTTCCTGCGCCTAAAAAGGAACTGCAGCGAGCTGAGTGAATACAAACAACAAGCTGAAGACTTGCGCATAAAACTACTCAAACGCGATTATCCCATGAAAATTGTGAACAAATGTCAAAAGAGAGCAAGAAATCAACACAGAGAGAGCTTGCTAGAAGTGATACCTAAAACACTACCACCTGACCAAGTAACATGTGTCACAACATATAACACAGCCAGTAACACCATCAAGAAAATAATCAACAAAAACTGGCGCATTCTGACCTCTGGACATCTAAATTGGCCAAAACCACGCTTCGCAAACAGGAGAACTCAGAATTTTAAGGACATGCTAGTACACACTCGTCCTTTAGAAAAAAAGACACTTACAACCACAAGTACTTTATGGAACCTGCCACCAGTGGTAGGCCATTTCCCATGTGGACACTGCTCCGTCTGTCATTTAACAGAAACAACGAAATCCATTGAATTGACACCAGACTTAATGTGGAAGATGAGACAACATACCAACTGCAACACCACCCATGTAATCTACATGATTACCTGCCCATGTAATCTGAGATACATTGGAATGACGTGTCGCAAGGTAAAACAGCGAATCTGCGAACATAGAAGCAACGTCAGATGTAAACGTCACACTACCAAAATGAGCAGTCACTTTATCGACCACCCACATACGCTTGATGACCTCAAATGGATAGTCATAGAGTCTATGGTGGCTGGGTCTCAAAATGTCGAGAAACGTCTCTTTATACAAGAACAAAGATGGGTACACCGTCTCAAAACGAATATAACAGGTTTGAACGATGATGTCCCCTGGTTAAGTGTATCGTGAACATGTTTAAGACTACTTCACCCCATGGCCGGAATATGAAGCTCCGCATAATGATACCTAAACGATTTCTCAAATAAACCTTTCTGGCAGCTTAAAGATTGACAATTTCCTAAAAAACCCCAAGCGAACACATTTCTCAATATGTCTATCGTTAACATGTCAAAGACTACTTTACCCTATGGCCGGAACACGTTGTCCCACATGATGAGACCAAAACGATCTCTCAATCAAACTTTATTAGCATCCTAATGATTGTCAATTTCTTAAATAATCCCCAAGCCAACACTATTCTCTTGATGAACTTGTTAACCCTTCCATTAATCACGCCTTGCCTAAGACTTTGTCTTTTCACAACAGGTGTAATGGTAATCTATACTTGCGACACTTTTTACACTGCTTTTAGTGTCCTACACAAGTAAAGACAGTGAAAAACTACAGCCGTATATGCTACTGCCCTAATTGACAGTCTTTTTTCACTTTTAACTGCATAAAAATGTTCGAGTCCGGGCAATCTCCACCAAGCAGGAAGACAGCGTCAGCACAAGTCGTGCAGAGCGGGACTTCCGGTATGGAGAAGACTTTGGAGACGGAGACACGTAACGTTAACTCAAGATTTCTTTGGTTCTAAATCTCACCTTGTTCTTTCCCCCCCCTCTCCTCTGACCTCTTCTAACAGCCTCACTACGCTGCCATTCTTCCTAAGAAGCCCGAAATCCGAGCTTTTAAGGTACGAAGGCCACCCGAGCAATGCCTGTTTATTTAATCTACGCATGATGTGTGCTATCTTTCTTTCTGTGTTCCTAATTGAGCCTATAAGTACTGCCTAAATATGTAATATAACAGTGGCTCTCAGAAGTACCACTACGGTCGCTTTTCCTTTACAGATCGAGTGAATGTATGAATGATCACGTTAACAATGCCGCCATATTTCATGTTAAAAATCGATGTGAGTGGTACATGATGGACAATAGACCCTACCAAGCATTCAACATCTGTACACATGACAAATCATAGTGATCACTACCGTGTTGTAAATACCCAAGTACTTCCCCGCACAACCTGCTATCCGCTACACATTGCACAATGATCCTCAACATAAATATCGCATGGGATTCTGTGACTCACGATGAGGACTCAAACAGTATCTCTGAAACAACCTTCTGTATAAACACTTTATTCCTATTAGACAACACGTACAGATATCATCACAAAGATTTGCCATTTATACTTGCTATGTAACCAGCGGCGTGTTCGAACTTACCTTGCAGACCTTACTGTATATATAAAGAATTGCCATGTTGCATGTTTCTCGTCATGTACTCTGGGTATGAAAAAACCCCCATTGTTTTTAAAATAAGAATCTCTTGAAATATTTTCACTATCATTTGTTATTCGTCCTCCTTCTTCACCATAGGTACTAAACCTTCTAATAGGAGATCATTGGAAAATATTCCGAACTCCTCACCCTTAAAGTGGACAACATCCTTCTTTAAGACAACACCCCCTGGTCCTGATGAAAGCTCACCTGACCCTCCTGGGCACGTAAAGAGCTGAAACATGTCGACCCACTCATTGGACTGACTGTACAGCGGACACATTATCTGTCCGAGCTGCACAATCTCCTCTATTTTTATTCTTTTTCCACGCACCAGACAACAATAAAGTCTAAAGTCCAGGTAGCATGAGAAAACATCCCCCTTTTTAACTTTCACTGTTTCACGACACATGAGCACCTTGTCCTTTTTTGATTTCTGATCGCTACTGTAATATCCAGTGGTTTTCCTCCAGGTGGAGGTAGCACAACACTAAACCCGATGATGATGCAATCACGTTACAAAGGCGGAGAACCAAGATATACCGCCATATAATCCACCTAAAAACGTGAATGAGGGTTTTTTAAGGAACGGTCGGATAACCACCAAACCCTGGATAACAGGTTGAAGTGATCCACTCTTTTTTGATATATAGCTATGGAGAGCAGCCTTCAGGCTAAGTCTTGAAGGAATGTAAAGCAGCTTGTTTTACCAGTCTATAATCTCTTGAGTCACTAAATGAAAGATATCCACACCAGGTAGGTATATAATATATATATATTAAACTCACCCTCCTAGTCTCTTTATGAGACTAATGGTCAAAACACATGTTACACTTCAATAATCACAGTAAAATAGCACTAATACATGTCGGGCCCTAGGGGTAAGCCAAACCATATACTAAAATAGTGGTATAAGAACCACAACTTAACTAGACACAAGGCCTAGAGCCTGTAGAATCGCTGGGACCCCAAGGAAGTGACACAGGGGACCCACGGGGCCGTGTGCAGTGTGTGAACACAGCCGCGAGCTCCCGTTACCTTCTAAGGGAAAAGTCTTGGTTAGATTTTTAAAGATTGGGGACACTTAGAAATGAGTTAGGACCAAACCCTTTTGGACTTAGGAAGTTCTAGGGCTAGCACCCATTGGGGGCACCAGAGTACTCGTGTTACCTCACCCAGGGAAGCCGGGTGCATAGTTGTCTTTTGGTGTTGGGTCTCGTCGTCGATTTCAATGGGAGCTGGCGAAGAAGTGCTGCTGCCGTGAAGATGCGAAGTGTCCGAAGAGATTCAAGCCTGGATCGAAGATGAGAAGAACCTGAAAGCAGAGGGGACAGAGTCTGGGTCACTAGCCAGTAACCAGGAAGGCGATGAGCAGATGCCCACCGATGTCGGGTGATTTCAGCTGAAAGAGGTGAAGCTGGACTCTTCAGCCACGAGGACCAGGAGGCGTCGAGGACGACCAGGAGCTGGATTCGAGCTGTCCCACAAGATATGTCGAGTGCTGCAGCGTCTGTCCCCGGATTGGACACAACAAGCCTTGGCAACAGCAACCCAAACAGAAATGAGAAAGATGCTTTGTTGCAGACCAGCAAGGTCTGTGGGACTCACCACTTGGTTGGGAGTCAGGGCACATCTGGAGCAACCAGGGAAGCCCAAGGAAATACAAAGTTACCCCCTCAGGGACCCACCAGTCAACGGACCAGGGATCGTGAAGGGACCTCGGGACGAAACACAAAATGGCGGCCCATGGGTCACTCGGAGTGACCAGGCCAATAATCTTCGGTGGATTCAGTGCTCGAGGTGGGGGCTACAAGTTAGCCCAAGCACAACTTAAAGAGACGTCGAGAAGTCCGTGCACTTGCAAAAGTGCACGGTGACCAGGAGTTCCGGTTCCACGCTACTCACGAGGGCTGCGGGTCTCAGCTTTGCTGGGGACTTGGGCCGTCCTCTGAGATGTCTGGAAATCCTCTTCCTGGGCTGTAAATACTTCGGAGTCCGGCAGGAGTTTAGATAATGCAGACCGGCAAATTGCTTCTTTGGTGCCTGCCAAGCAGGGGAGTCACTCCTTGACCCCAAGGGAGATTTCTTCAGTCCTCTGGTCTTGAGCAGAGAGTCGAAGGTCCAGGATTCGGCTTCAGAGTTTCGTCCAGGGTAATCTAAAGTTCTGGTTACAGAGGTTCCTTAGGACCTAAGGAAGGGGTTGGACTAGCTCTGGGGACCCACCTATGGGAGGGTTTGGAAAGAGGGGTGGCTACACCCATTTCCTTTATCCAGTTTCACACCAGAGCAGGGGCTGGAAGCCCCTAAACCGGTTTGAGCTGGACTAGGCACAGGGACACCAGATGTGCCCCCCAGTGCAGGACTTCAAAGCACTCAGAGAGTGCTCCCACCCAGCCCCAATACACCTAAGCCTTTCTGGGAGGTGGTGTGGCCCTGTGACAGGAAACCTATTGTCCAGGCCTCCCCGGCCGGAGTTTCGGTCAGCAGCAGGAGGCCAGACCCGTGTCTGTGGCTGCAGCATCCATTTTGTGATGCCAGGGCTCTATTCAGTTTCTACCGGGTATACCAGTGCTGTCATGTCTCTCCCTCTAGAAGGGTGGGATCATACTCCCACACAAGTTACTGGTGTGGGGGTATGATTCCAAGGTGTTTGACACCAAACACAACATGTTTCCGTGCAGCCAGTCCAAGGTTAGCATTTACCATTTGGTTATAATTAGGCTGTCCGGAATTCGGTTTTAACCGAATCTGACCGACAGTACCCTACCGGACGAAAATCAGCGGACTCGGTTTAAACCGAGTGTCACTGATTTTCGTTGCTGTTGCACCACTTGGCCACTTGATGGAGCCAAAGCGTTAGATACTGTAGCGTGTACTGTACACAGGGAGACAAGTAAGTGGCCTGCGGTTGCAACTCCCTAAATGCGCCTAATACGACTTAATCCTCCAGGGACAATCTTTTCATGCAGTATGGAGAGAACTAGTCCCTTGCACCGAAGACATTGATGCAGCCTGTTATTGCTTTGGGAGAAATAGTCCATGGGATAGCAGCGCATCCATTCTAATAAGAACAGCAGAGAACTCGGGGTCCCAAAAGCGAGACCTATTGGCCGAAGCCACAGTACGTCTCGGCTTTTACAACAAATGCATTTTTAAAGGCTTAATGCAGTTTTATCATGTCTTTTATTTTTAGCTGCTCCAGGTTAAAAAAAAACATGCCTGTCCCCCCGTCCCCGAGCGGCTATCTAAACCAAAACTGAAAATGCGTCTGCCTAGGCCCCCGAATGTCCGTTGCCGTGTACAGTAAAACTCTCGCTTGAATAAACACTGTAGTGCATTCACGCTTGGGTCTGGCGTACTGCGAATGAGTGCACCTCGTCGGTGGAAAGGGCTTTATGTAGTTGTGCTTGGAGTAGGAACTGGTGTCATAAATGCGGAGTTATTTAACAAACGGCGGTATAAAGTCTGTCCCTGCCTGCATCTCGAAACTTTAAGGTTTTATGCGACTTTAAAGAAACAGTAAATCAAGAGCACGTATTCAAATTTCGTTTCACAAGACATGAAATAGTTGCATGTTTTTAAGGAGCAGGTATTGGTATTGTGTAACGTGCTAATTCTTCCAGCAATAGTCAGAGTAGCGCTGCAGGGGCTCTAGATGGTGTGAAAACCCAACAAAGCCTCATTAACAAGCGAATGGTCTTTTAAAGACCTGTGAAGTACTCGGGGGCAGCTGTGTGCGTGCCCGGGGGTGTATGCACTGCCAGCAACCTGCCAGGCCAGTTTACAATACTTGCATCACCCTCTCTCTGCCTGCCATTGCGCTCCATGAAGAAAAAAACGCGCATTTGGGTTTCAAATGTCCGATCCTGCAGCAGCACACTTCCAAAGCCCATACATGAGAGTAACCCGATTCAAGGCCCCATTCTCCCGATTTTTTCTAAAAAATCTCCCTCTTTGCTCTTCTGAAATGTTGGCATGTATGAGTCAGTGTTCCGCGGTCGTAATTCCCTAAATATACCTAGTGCAACTTCACCCTTATCTGACGAGCAATATGGAGAGCACCAGTCCCTTGCACCAAAGACATTGATGTGGTCTATTATTGCTTTGGGAGAAAGGGTCAAGGGGCCAGCAGCTCATCTTTTCAGATTGGAACAGCAAAGAAAAGTGCAATGGTCATAGGATTTTACTATAAAGGAAACAACTGAAAAGGTTTAAAATAGCTCAGCACTGCGCTGGAACTATAAAGACACATTTCCAATAATGCCAGTTAAAAGTTATTAGCATGAAAGTTGATCTTACTATAAACCCCACTTACTTGAAGATGACAGCGGTCGACACACATCGTAGGGTTTTAGCTTCAAGACTGTTGATCGAATAAATGGATTTTGCAAAAGTCCCTGGGAGTGCAGCCAGGGCCGGCTTTAGTGCTGGTGGCGCCCTGTGCGACAATGTTTGTTGGCGCCCCCCCAGTGACCACCTCCACCACGGATTCTCTCACTAGCATCCTTTAGCAGTGACCAAGTCACCATAACCACACTCTCTCAGATGCATTGAATTAGTTATATAGCGCCACTCATACCAGTGTAGGGTGTCCGAGCACTTTGCATCACACACACATTACACAGAGACAATCAATCATACGTGTGTAAATCAGTGTATAAGAAATGTTACATAAACCAAAGGACTGGAAGTGTAGGAATCACATGTCACCCATACTGGTAGGCAGTATAGCTTAAATGTGCTTGGTGCGGAGAAGCACCAATGCATATTCGAAAAAGAAACCGCATAGTTGGGAGTTTTCTCTAATAATAAGAATCGATTTCTAGCCTAATTAACCCTTTTTGCAACATTAATCAATGTTCTAATAATGTATACTTTGCAGTGTGTATGCAGTTCTGGGATTAGGACTTTAAGTTATAAATTGCAAGTAACAAAAGGATGTCTCTTTTGAAAGCTGTAACCTGCTGATCTGTTTACATCATACCCACTCTGTAATCTACTTGGTACACGTTCTTTGCAGCAGGCATATTAACCCTCTGCACTAACTTCGCCTAAGTCAAAACCTCAACTATACAAAATGCTGATCTCTCTCCAGGAAGATAATTAATCACACGAGTTTTCTTGACATTTATGTGAGGCCTGGTAAGCCTCACTTTGGTACTCTGCGCAAGTGTTAGATCCCTTCCGTAAAGGGGAATTTTCTCCAGACTTTGCGAAGTACAGCTTAATTTTTGACCGCTTTAACACCTCTGAGGGCCTATGCACCCAGTTCAACTCATATGTTTCAGAACCTGGCCCAGACAATGTCAACCTTGAGGTGCACCAGTATTGGCATGGAAAGCTACGTCAGTGGCCAGAGTTGGCAAATTGTGTACTGTCTGTTTTGGGGTTGCCAGTCTCAAGTTCCAATGTCGAGAGGGCCTTTTCCCAAATAAAAGTGCACATGGGTATGAAAGAGAGAGCGCGAATGACCAAAGATTCACTGAAGAAATATTGTATGGTGTACTACAATAAATTCTACTTGTAAAAATGTATTTTAACCTCATATACACTGTACATAGACTGTCTATATTCCATGCACCAATTAAGAAAGCAAACAATAATAAAAGCAAAGCGTCCCATAAACACCGGTAAAACACTGTTTCAGTTGTTTTTTATGGCGCGAAAATTAGTAACCACTGAAAAGCACTGTTTTTTCGAGGTATTGAAATCACTGGAAAACACTGAAAAAACACCACCAGAATATACCAAAAATAGAAACTGAAAACAGGAAAGCCTAGTTATAATGCAATTAGGAGTATATGGTCAGGCTGCACTACAAACAACATCAGAGAAGGGTCTCCGAACGCTGCAAAGAGGCTCTGCTCATGCAGGGCACCCTCTCACATAAGAACCAAGCACTCTGCCTTCAGGATTGATAAGGCCTGCCATAGGAGTGACTTAAAGGTTTATATGTTTGTATATATATATATATATAGTGATATAGGTAACCTATATCCCAGCAAGGGGTGCATGCACCACCTCACCCAGGCTGCAGTAGCAGACCAGTGGTGTCATTTTGGATGGCTCTCCAGGGGTGGCATAATACATGCTTCAGCCCCTGGTAGACCTCTGGGGTACCTATGCCCTGGGTACATAGTATACCATATACTAGGGACTTATAAGGGCACCTAAGATCCAATCTGTAATGTACCTAAAGTACATGGAATCATTTTAGAGAGGAAGCAGCTTGGCTGGTGCCCTGAATAGAAGGGTCCCAGCCAGGCTAAAGTCGAAAAACAGTGAAACACCAGCAAAAAGTGGGGGTAAACATGTGAAGCAGATCCTACTCTCCTACAGGAGGGGCAGCCTTGACATGTGCCACGTCCAAGGGGGAAAGCATCCGAAAGGCGGCCATTAACCACTACCTGTGCTAGGGGTTTTGTGTATAGGAGCCCAGTCGCAGAATTTGGGACAAAACCCAGATGTTTGAGGAAAGCGAATAGAAAGGGCCACTCAACCATATCGAAGGCCAGACGTGCATCTAAGGAAAGGACGGCCGCTGCTTCTTGTATTGTGGGTATACGAGCCATAACTCTGTGCAGGCGTCTGAGAGATTGAGAGCTTTGTTCCTACCCGGCATAAAGCCAGATTGATCTGGATGTATTAGTTAAGTGAGATGTGGTGTCAGCCATGCCGCTAATATTTTCACCAGTATTTTTGCCTCCACATTCAGCAGTGATATGGGTCGATGTGACGCACAGTCTGTGGCAGGCTTCCCGGGTTTGCGGATATCCACTATCGCTGATATCTAGGAAGTTCCCCGGACGCAAGACTGGAGTTGTACATATTCAGCAAATGGGGTGCTAATAAGGTCGCTGACTTTTTATAAAACTCAATGGGAATACCATTAGGCTCGAGTGTTTTTCCCCGACTGTATAGCGCCCATAGCTAAAGCTAATTAGTCTGCAGTTAAGTCTGTTTCCAGGGCTTGGAGGTCGTCCGGCGTGAGCATTTTGATATCTTTGAGGAAGGCTTGGGCCTCCTCCACCATAACAGAGGCCTCTGGGGTGTAGATGGCTCTGTAATGCCGCGCTAGAGCATTTACTATTTCCTGTGGGTCTGTTATGGGGTTTGCCTCGGTCAGTTGAAGCTGGGCCACCCACCGGTTGGCTTGTTCACGTTTATCCAGACATGCCAGGAGTTTTATGTTGAGTGGCTACGAGTCTAGCTTTGGCGTCCTCCCATAAGTACTCCCTAAAACCCTGTTTTTTAAGGTCAAGGTCATAGGCAGTGTCAATTGTAGGATTTAGGGCGTGTATTCTCTCGCTTTGATTCAGTTCTTGCTCTAGGGCTTCTAATTGCCTTTGTTTATTTTTTTGTGTGGCCCGCAATTAAGGAATTGGCTTGACCTCGGAGGATAGTTTTGTACACCTCCCAAAGAGTTACCGAAGAATCAACCGTATGTTCGTTTTCCCTGAAGTATTGTTGCGTGGTTTTGGTGAGACCTTTCCAAATCTTAGGGATTTTAAGAAATCCCTGATATATAGGGAAAGTCCTCTGGCACACATCTGTCTTGTTTATGTATTTCAGCACTACTGGGGAGTGATCCGAAATGCCCCTGGGCAAGTGTGATATACTACCTAGCCTCCCTATTCTGTCAGCTAGTGTTAGTATGTAGTCTATCCTGGAAAGGCTATTATGCGCCCCTGAATGAAACATATACTGTTGTTCCTGAGGGAATCGAGAGCGCTATACATGTATAAGGCCCAGTGCCTCTAAAAATTCTACCAGGCGGGGGCTACTCCTCTGGTGATCCCTAGGGGGCATTCGATCAATTGTATCATCTAAGGTTGCATTGAAATCTCCCCCCTATGAGAAGTTCCCCCTCTGGGAGTGTGAGAAGGAAGGCGCTGAGGGCTGGGAGAGCCATCGAATGGAGTGCCGGGGGGATGTAGACTGAGACCATATTGTATGCCCTCCCTCCCATTGACACGTTATGGCTGCTAATCGTCCTTGGTCGTCCGTCCATGTTTGCGTCACAATAAGTGGGAATCGTTTCTGTACCAAAATACCCACTCACCTTGAGCCCGAGGTGAATGCTGAATGTGCTACCATCTTGAAGCCCCATCTGTCCAGTGCCCTACACGTCGTCCCCACTAAGTGTGTCTCTTGGAGCAGGGCTAAGGCCGGAGCCTGTCGTTTGAGGTGCTGTAGGATCAGTCCTCTCTTTATTTTGTCACCAAGCCCATTTACATTCCACGAGAGAAGTGTCAAGGGGGAGCTCATCGCTGTGGGAACTGAGGGCGTGCCAGTTATTTCGTCAACCAATACCACTTTTCTTGACAGTACGTGACACTATGAGATCAGAATCCGTCTTCTCCTGTAGGGGAAGTACATTACTCACGCTATGACTGTGAACCTTGAAAACCTTTGTCTTATCAAAACAAGTAAACTTTAAAACAATCAACCTCATTCCCTGACCCACCCCCCTCCCTGCCTCCCTGCAAGGCGGACTTCGAACTACCTGCCACCCCAACTGGGCAGAGTGCTTAGATCCCAACCCAGGTACCTTCATGGGGGGGGGGGAGATTCCTCCGACCGCCCCTTCAGAACACCCCCTTGCTGCGGTGCTGTTCGTCGGCGTGTCCATATATAGTGGGGAAAGATGGGAGAGGGGGGAAAGTTGGGGGGGGAAATAAGAAGGGGGAGTGGGGGGGAAGGGAAAGGAGGAGGGGGGGCCCGAACGTGTTGGAGAATTTAGTAGTGGACGCCCTTGACTTCAGTTCACTGCTCAGTCGTCACATTGTTGTGCTGTCTCTGCCATTACAGTTCAAGCTGCGGAGCAGTCCTACTGTGGTTTCTGTAGGCTGCGGTGCATGGTCGAAATGTCCAGAAAGTCTCCTTCTCATCTTGAGTGTACCTGCAAGTGGAGTTGCCACCTGTGTGGGGGTCGAGTACCCCTATAAGGATTCTTATTCTTCTCCGCTTGAGTGCTATGAACGTTCCTGCCCTCTCAACCCTTCTGACTCTGTCGGCGTGCCCTCCCTAGAATGCTGTGTGCCGTTCCGGCCTTGTCGTCCAGATGTTTGGCCCTGCGCCATCCCTCGAGCCATTCCTGGGCCTCGTCGGGTGTTGTGAAAAACTATGTTTTCCCCTCCACTCACAGTTTCGCTGGAAACATCATGTAGTACTTGAGCTCGCGGTTTTAAACTCGAGAAATCCGCGGTGTTGTTTTGATACTGCTGCCGTATAATCTGGAAAAATCGTTATAGTGCTGTTCTATTCGGAACGGAGGGGCCACACTGGCTGTCTGTAGAATAGCGTCACGGTCCTGGAAATTAAAGATGCATGTCAGTATGGGCCTTGGTGGTGCCCCCGGCTTGGGCTTGCCCCCCGGGACTCAATGTGCTCTTTCTTCTGAAAAGTAGGCAGACAGTCCCCACGGCTGAAGTCGGTTCTTTAGGAGGTCCTCCACAAAGAGGTTGAGCGCCAGTCCCCCTGTTTGTTCCGGCACGCCTATTATCCGAACGTTATTCCGCCTCAAGCGGCCTTCCTGGCTGTGTTTGGCGGCCATAAGCTTGTTTACGTCCTACAACTGATGCATTTTCTTCTGGAGAGCCACTGTGTCGGTAGTAAGAGTCTTTGTTATGCCTCTGTCTTCTGTTACTCTGGTTGACATCTTGGGAGGTCCGCACGAATTGGTGAGATTTCCGTTGACTTCGATACAGGAGTCGATGGAGGCATGGACATTGTTTAGGATAGTAAAAATGTCCTGTAGTGTGACTTCTTGTCCCTCCAGAGTCTTAGGACTTGCCGTCTGGTTGCCGTCTTGATCTGTTTGTTCCGAGGGTGTCTTTACATAGGCATACTTGTCTAGTTTGGGCTGTTGCGTCCCTCGTTGACCCCTGCCCCCCATTTTAGTAGGTTCCACTCTGAAAACGAAGAGTCCGACTATGCGCGGGGTGGTACTCACCGCTGCCTGCCTGTGCGGCGCTTGTGCACACGCGGCCTTTTGGGTTTCCCGCCACCACTTGCGCGCTTTGGCAAGTTGTCCCCAAGAAAGCAATTATGGGGGGGGGGGAATGCGCCCTCCGTCTTGCAATATCTTGCCAACTGTCATCCCCTAGGGCCTCCTGAGGTTGCAGTACGTGAGCATACTGATGTGTCCAATTAGTCATCTATCCCTCCTCGGACCTGCCTTGGGATCCTAGACTCTGCTCACAGCCTTCCAATTGTAGTGTCTCCTTGTGGAGGCAGCACCGTCAGCGCTGCGTGGGAAAGGGGCCTCGACCGCACACAGGATGTCTGGGTACTGCGGGCAGTACTTCTGGAGAGGTGCCCGGTGGAGAGAGCAGTGGAACACCGCCTCTGGTAGCCCTGGTTGGCGGCTGGTTGCTGTTCTCTAAAAGCGTGGTTGAAGGTCACTGAGCTGATGCCTGCTGAATTACAGTGAGGCCGTTTAGTTGGGGTGTGGGGGAGAATCACATGTGCAGGCTTCGTTTTCCTGCATGCCCCCACTGTTTGGCCGCTGGTCCTGCACCACAGGTGCGCTTTCGCCCCTGGGCACTCCGCTGCTGAGTATTCGTTCTTTCTTGGCCCCGGGGCACTGCGCATGAAGCAGCAGGCGCCGTCCACCTCCAAGACGCCGGTGTCGGTGAATGGCGCAGCGAGCTTCCCCCGCTCTGCTTCTCGCGCTGGTTGATCGATTGCGGTGTGGGTTTCTAGCGCCCCGCTGCTTGTATATTCGTGCCTCCGCAGATTGCTAGGCTGGCGCCACTCTTCACGCAGCCGCCGCGCCTGGATTAGGACGCCCACTGTGCGCGGACCCCTTCACAAACTCCAGTCCCCGGTCCCAGATGGCGATGTAGGCCGCTCCGCCGCTACTTGCCGTAACTGCTCTGTTGGTGATCGGACAAGGGTTACAATCTATGTCTGGGCTGCCCCCCGTCCTTCAACGCCCCCTCTGCTTCTTAGCGCAAGTACGCCTTCGGATTATTGGTCGGATTGACGGGAATATCTGCTGGGTGTCGGAGCCTCTCTAGGCTGCTGCCATTTTCTCCGGCTGCAAGACACGCCCTCCTGCAAGGCTTTTTAAGACTCAGAATGATGGCCACACACCCTCCTCCCCTATAATTAAAATATGGCCATAGGTATAGGGTCCTCGGGCCTATTTTAGGTTTTGGGGGGTGGCCATGCACCCCCCACCCTAATGTAAAAGTATTTGGCCCCGGGGGATGGGATGCCCGAAGCGTCTTAAGGCTTGGGGAAAGGGCCATACGTCCCACTCGCCTATAATTGAAGTATGGCTTAAGGGATGGAATCCCTTGGCCCCATTCCCCCCCCTCCTCCCATAATGTTAATGTATTTGACCCCGGGGTATGGGGACACCAGAACCAGTAGTGACTTGGAAAGGGGGCCTGCATACGCTTGCTCCCTTTTTAAAAACAATGGGCCTCAGGGCCAATAGTGGCTTGGGGAGGGTGATGTACGACCCCCTGCCCCGGATAGGCATTGGCTGCTTGCGGGGGAGACTGGATGCAGAGCCTGGCTGCAGGCCAGGTACTATGGTCAACCGCAAGCCACACACGGTTGATGGCCGTGCACAAGTCAAGGTTGCTTGACTACGAGGGATTGGCCACAGGATCTGACAGCAGGCCATACCTTGCAACCAGTATTATGGTAATAAAATATAACTACACGTTAAAATTATAGTTAGCTCTGCTAAATAGAACTGTTTAATTTGTGGGGTTTTTTTTTAGTTCAAAATGTTGTCACTAACCTATTCACCTAAATAAAACGTCACTTTAACCCATGTATTTTTTTTCTGTGAATATATATGTATACGCACACGCAAATACACACACACAGGTCGATATTATTCACCTTGATATTGTGACATAGGTCCTGCCATGCTAAGTGTTGTCCATATTAAGCGTATGAATGATGATTGTAACAAATGTTCTTACTTAGATGAAGCAGTCTGGAAAAAAAGTTATGATTGTGCCGGGTAGGTCTTCAAATCCTTTTTTCCAGTAGGGTAGGCCTCACTCCCACCTCCTTATTGTTAATCCTATTCAAATCATATGGATTTTTGAAGTCATCAAAGCTGGAGAACAAAACCTTGTTTCTGGAAGTACAGTTGTCCAGTGTTTTTACCATGGATTCACATTACTCTTCCTTGTAAGGCTATGTATGTGTTAATGCGAGTGCTAAAGGTGGTCTTTTCTCCTCTTTGACAGCCTTTTGGACAAAAAACACAATAGGTGGGGAAATATGTTAAATGTGTTTTTAGTATAGGTGTATTAAAAGTACTGCAGATTTGAAGTCTGGTTACAGGGAGTAATTCAAAAGCAAGTGAATCTCTTACAGATACCAATGCTAGAGAACTGTTATTACAAAAACAACGTCTTCCTCCTGTTCTAATGTGTTGACATGCTACCGCATGGCGGGGGTTTGGGAGTCCGAGTTTGTCTCATGTTTTTCCCTGTTGTGTCGCCTCTGCTGTCCTTGTGATTTTGATAAAAACGGCACCTATGGGCAGGGGGTCCTATACTGAGTGATATGTAATGTGTATTTGTATAGCGCACTATCGCCGGCAAGGGTGTCCTGGCGCTGCATCCAAGTCCCACTTGATTTTTTTCTTTAGGCGTACCTGCACTAAGAATTTGAATGAGGTAAACTTAAATACTCAAATTTGTTGCAACCGTCATCACAAAGTCTGTTTTTTTTTTTTTTTTTTTTTTAACACTTGTGGACAGTAAAGTGAAACGTTCTGATGTATCAGACAGCGATGATGAGAAAACTACAAAAAAGAAGAGGAGAAGAATCAAAAAGCCAGTATCGGAGAGCAGTGAGGATGAAGGTAAGTCAAGAAGCTACAGTTACTGTTGGCAGTGCTTAATTTGAGCCAGTGGTTTCCATTGGTCGGCACCGGCACTTAATTATCGTGCACTTAAGACAGCTGCCACGTGGCCACCGTGTCGCTGTTTGTAATAATGTAGAGATGAGCAGTACAGCAGTTGTTTATTCATTCAATATGCATTTAAAAGAAACTAATTCCTGCTGCCCAAGCTATTTTTGTAGCTTTGTGGGCCTGGAATAGGCTGAATTGTCACTTGTAGCAGTGTGCTGGTTAGTAGTAGTGGTGTAGGAACTGTCATTGGCAATGACAGCAGTGGCAATGGGTGGTGCCAGCTGCAGAAGCCTCGCGACCAGAGCCTGGCACTTATTTTTGTTTTACAAATTAAACACTCCTTGTTCCCCACAATACTCCCACCTGGGCTATACAAGAGGGGGTTATATTTTCAAGTTTTTCAATACACAGAGTGATCGTGTGGAGTGGTGGGTGTTGCATTACTTTAGTGCTTGCAATCAGATGATGGAGTTAAGTTATCTACATTCACATACACCATCTCTCACACACAAACACTTTCTCAAATTCCTTCTCCGTCAAGCACACTTATTCATCCTTTTGCAGGCTCACGTGTTCACGCTTGTTCTCTTTCTCATTTTTAGGTCTCGCCTAGCGATGCAGCGCCATGCGTTGCTCGTGTAAGCGAGATCTATTGTTGCTGACTTGCTTAGCGATGCGAGACAGGATAGGTGCACGTGCTCTTGAAGACATGAGCTGTGAACGCGTACGGCGGCGTTCGCTGAGGTTGCAGACTGGTTTTCTTCGTTCGGCGTGCCTGCCCGGATAGGGCATGTGCTCGCGCGCGGCATGTATTTTTCTCGCGGCATCGCTTTCACTTTCACTGTCTGCTTGCTCAGTTACAGCAGCGCAGAGCTGCTCAACCCGTTATGGCGTCCTGTCTTTCACTTCTCCCACCACTAGTTTTAGTTCTGGCTGCTCCGCGACACATCGCGCTCTGTGCAGTCTTTCAGCCACCCTCTTACCGGTCCTTGTTTTGATTTGGAAGACAGTTTAACATACGTTTACTTGATATTGTGACTCGGCAACGCTCTTTTAAGATATCTACGTAAACATAGTCTCTCGGAAAGCTTGACACCTGCATGTCGATTGAATAGCTACCCTGCTCTCAATGGAAAACATTGAGTAATTCTATGAGATGATTGTTGGGTGAGCGGTGGTATTGGGGATACGCCCTGATTGCATGTGGGCACGGAACTCACTTCAAAAAAGAGAAGAATGATACCATAGACTAAAATATTGGGCAGCTGAGAACAGCAAGCACAACCTACGACTCAGGCTCGCATTGTTGAGTCCGTTCTACGGTAAAAAGCTTGCTGGCTGCTGCAGTGAACAAGCATTTGCAATGCAATAGGTCTCGCATTTGCGAGAGTTTAAGCTATTGTCATTGTAAATGACAATGCCTTTTATTGATCTGTTTTCAAAACCAACACATAGATAAAAGGTTCGTCATTTACAATGCCAATAGCTCAACTTTTCAAAACAAACAATGCTCAAACTTTTGCAAAGGCGAGACCTATTGGATTGCCAATGCTTGTTCTTTTTGTCTCTGTCCCTCTCCAAGTGCACCCAGTCTTGGAGGCGTGCTTCATGGCCTTTTTGGTGCTTGATGCATCCTAGATAAACTGACCTTGAATCTGGAGAAAGTATTCTGGGAGGGTGGAATGAATGAGGTAGAGCTGACGTAGTCGATAGCCTAGGCTCATCTGGGACTGAGCATATGGGAATCTCCTGATTCCCATCATTGTATGTATTTATGTGACTTATATAACCAGGGCCTCTGAAATTATGTGATAGCGCAGCCGCTGCAATTGTCATATAATTGTAGATTTGCTGCATTTGCCACATAATCCATTGTCTCCCACATAATCTGCAAATGTTAACAAAAAAATATTCTGTTTCTAGCTCAGGCGGTTCAAAAGTTACTTAACATGCAACGTCACATGTTGCAGCGCTGTGTCAGGCCATTTGCAAAGCTGGAGTGGTCTATTTTCTGTTGCTTTTTGGTATATTTGTTTGTAAACTGGTTCTAATGAGGGCAACTAATGCCCACAGAGTGTTACCAAGTTTAGAAATTATGAAACCATAAAGTAATACTATTACAAAATGTACCGCATGATGCTGCATAATTTGCCTTTACTTGCTTATATTTCTACTCAAAGCTGCCGCATAATTTAGCCCTCTCCCCAGCTAATTCCAGTGGCCCTGTGTATAACGCGAACCTAGTCACAAAGCAAGGGTGGTGTACAGAGATAAGTAAACTACACACGAAGAGCCATTGTTACATTAGGGAGAGAGGAGACTGGGGATAACGTTAAGGAGATGGTCTTTAAATGGATACACAATAGCAAGGATGTCATAAGAATTTAGTATATCTTCAGGAAAGAGGAGGCTGCCATCAGCGTTTAGAAAACCTTAAAACAAAGGCAGCCTCGCTTAAATGGGCAATGTGCAATCTTTTTAGAGAGCTCTCAGGACCATGTCTATTTAATTATCCAAGGTTACCACCTAGGGTTGGAGTTTTGCTTTACCCATCATTCCATAGCTTTAAGAGCTAGTGCATGTCGCGCCTGGCCTTCCTTCCATTAAAGATGCTGAGGAGAAACCCATAAAAGGGTCCCTGCATCACAAGCGTTCGAGGGATTTAGGAGGCTGTCGCTTCCAGTGTTTCTGCTTTTTAGGTCTCGCCTGGCAGCGCAAGATCTATTGTTGCTGACTTGCCTCGGAAGTGGGACAGGAGATGGGCACGCGCAAGGCTTTTGGCGGATTTGAGACGGTGTACGCGCACGTGAACACGCACGTCCACACACGCGATGTGCACATCTCCTGTCCCCCTTCCGACCACATGTCAGCCCTGTTGGAGCAGCCCGCTGCAAGACGGGCCGCTCAGAATACCAAAAAGACGCTGTGCCTCGATCAGGCACCAACAATAGCCCACACGGAGCCCCCCAGCCCCTCCTCGCGGCTGCAGCACTTCCCTGCACTCCTGGAAGCCCCGCGCTGCCGTGGACAGCCTCGGCCGCCGCACTCTTCACCCGGGCCCCCTCCTGGGACCCGGGGCTTCTCTCCACTCCGGCCGGCACCGCGGGGCTCTCCCTTCAGCATGGGAGCCCCGCGATAGCACGGCACACCAGTTTCTCTTCCTGCCGGAGCAGGCCCCGCCCACATCCCGGGCAAGGGCGCCTGACTTCCGGCTTGTTCTGAGTATGTTTTTTAGTATTTCATGTGTGCCTCAAGTGGTCGGTGAGCGTGAATATCATTTTTTCTTGTCAATAATATAACAATAGAGCACCTATCGAACACAGTGCATGGGATGAAAAAGTCATGTGGTACAATATTTAACTCTTTTGCTTTCTTTTGCATCCTCGTTTGCTTCTACTGACACCAACTTCCACAAACTCTTAGCACTGTTACTGGCCTTTGCAATACACTCTACTGAAAGGTGTCTCGGCTGTCTCCTCCCCCACTCCATTGATGTTTAATGAATGGCGAGGAATTCACACAGGCTCTGGTTGCATCATTTCTTGGTCAGAGCGGGGAGTAAAGGGTTAGATGCCTTGAGACCCTCACGGTTGAGTAGTCGCGCTTTATAACAATCCTGATTGATTGAGAAGTCCAGCCATTGCCTGCCATTTTCTGAGCATGCCGGCCATAACCCCGCCTCTGTAATAATGTTATAATATGAAGAAAAATTGTGCAAATCCAATTGAATCCTCAGTTCTCAAAAACAGAATGAAGCAAGACATTGCAGTGTTTTAGGTTCTTAAAAAAGCAATGACTCGCGTCGCGACAAATATTACTTTTCCGTCTTTTTGACAGCCTAGTACCTTAGGTTTTGTTGTGGATAAGATGTGAAAGTTTAATTATTTTAACACAAAACACTGGCATCATTTGCACATGCAAAAAAAAAAAAAAAAACCTGCCGTTGGATCGGCGTCGCGGGAAATGCTTAATCCGTGTGCGCATCCCCCTCTCCACGCAAATCTCACCTCCAATAAAATCTGACCCTTTGCACCTTTTCGCTGTGTACTTTAAATTGTTGCACTTTACCCTGAAAACTCCCCCCACCTCACCTGATTAGAACTCCCCGCGCTGCCGATTTCAGGGCTGCCGCGGGTCGGAGTTCTTGCCGCCATTATTCTCACAAGCACAGGCCACGCCCACGGACGTATGCCACGCCACCCTCCGCAGACCCATTTAAAAGCGAGCTGAATACAAGCCGCAGACAGAGATTCACCACTCCTGAGGCGAGTTAGCCGGGAGCTCTTTCGCTATTTTTAAAATACTTGATTTTAAAACTGCTTTTTAGAAACAGAATTGTACTTTAAATTGTTGCACTTTACCTTGAATACAACCCCCCACCTCACCTGATTAGAACTCCCCGCGCTGCCGATTTCAGGGCTGCCGCGGGTCGGAGTTCTTGCCGCCATTATTCTCACGAGCACAGGCCACGCCCACGGACGTAGGCCACGCCTCCTCCCATTTCACTCAAAAATGTGCCCCCCTCAAACGCGCAGCGGACGCGCGCAGCGGTCGCGCCGCCTGCGCGCCAAAGGCAAGCCCGTCTGCGCCCGTCCGCACCGGGCCCAGGGCCATACCCCCTGTCCAAAGCGATCCCGATAAAGGACAACGGAAGTACTCCAGTCAGGAGCTCCGAACTCTAAGACCCAGCGTCACATGCGCCCGGATAGAGCTACTCAAGGAAGGTAAAAAATGTCCGTCCTGCACATGCACTTTTGATTTCTCCCTTATTAAGATCCTGAACAAACCCATGATACCAAATGTAGAAACAGCAGCCTGAAGGCTGGCCTAATTAATGTCAGGTCTTTAGTCAAGCATAACATACATACAGCTGAATTAATCGAAAGCCAAAATATCGATATACTGTTTGTCACCGAAACATGGGCAGACGAAGCGTCCGATGCCGACCTGACCCTGGCCATTCCGGAGGGTTACTCTATTTTTAGAGCTGACAGAAAAATGAAACGTGGGGGAGGACTGGCAATAATAGCAAAAGAACTCAGGATTAAGAGTTCAGACAGAGGAAGCAACTCAGACTGCGAAACCTTGATCTTCCAAATAAAAATCATAGATAAACATACGTTTAATGGACTGCTAATTTACAGACCACCTAGCGCAAAAACATCCTTAATTGAGCTGCTAAGTCCATTATTGGAATCTAGCGTGACAAGCCCAGATCATACAATTTTAGGAGATTTTAATCTACATCTTGAAAAAACCTCAGACCCAAAGATAGCTTCATTTATGGATGCAATGTCAAACTTCGATCTGGAACAAAAGGTACACCTAGACACCCATAATGCTGGCCACACACTGGACGGTATTTTCACCTCATGTCCGAGCCTAAATAAAATTGATACTCTCCAGATCCCATGGTCGGACCACAAGTTAGTCCGATTCACATTAGAAATTAAAGAGGATACGGGGAGACCGGTGGAACTTATTAAACAAGCAACTTATCCCGACTGGTCTAAAATTGACCATCAGGCATTTGTTGAAACACTCCGACCATCCCATCCTACATTTGCTGATAACTGCAATATAGCCTGCAAACAATTCAACGAGTGGTTGGATACCGCAGTTAAACTGACAGTCCCACAAAAAAAAGTTACTCTGAAAAGAAAAACCCCCTCACAACCATGGTTCTCAGAAGCACTGAAAGCACAAAAACAGAAGTGCAGAAGAGCAGAGAAAAAGTGGAGAACCAACTATGATACCAACTTCAGACAAGAATATAAAGCTACCTTAGCCAATTACAAAAAATTAATAATAACAGAAAAAAGTAAATACTTCGTCCAGAAATTAATGAGTCAAAAAACTCTAGTAAAACCCTCTTTGATACTGTCAAAAAATTATCAAAATTTGAAAATAATAACTCAGAAGAACTGTCTTCAGACTTCTGTAATGTATTAGGCGAATTCTTTGTTAGAAAAGTATCATCAGTCTACGACTCCTTCAAAAATCACAGCACGGAGATGGCAGAAAAGGATACCTCACACCTAATAAACCCAGTGGAACAATCGGTTCAAACCACATCGTTCCACTTCACTCCTCCTACAGAAGAACAGATACAGAAAGAGGTTCTTACCACCAACTCAGGTAGCCCAATGGACCCCTGTCCACCCAAAATTATGCAAATCTGCTCAGAACAGCTGAGCCTGGTGTTAGAAAAACTATTCTCCCAAATCATCAAAACCAACATCTTTCCAGATGATTGGAAAATGATATCAATCAGGCCGCTACTAAAAAAACCAAACCTAGATTGCGAAACTCCAAACAATTACAGACCAATAGCCAGGATCCCTTTTGCCGCGAAAATTCTCGAGAAACTGTTAAACAAACAGTTATCCCAATATCTGATGGATGGCGACTGGCTGGACCATTCTCTGTTTTGTTTTCGCGAGGGACATGGAACGGAGACTGCTTTGATTACAGCAGTGGAGGAACTTAGGCAAGTACTGGACAATGGATCGAAGGCCGCCTTGGTGCTACTCGACCTATCGGCAGCCTTCGATACAGTCAGCCATGAGATCCTCATAACACGACTGAAAGCAGCACAAATACATGACTCAGCTTGTACCCTCATTGCCTCCTACTTGGAGAATAGAACTTTCTCAGTAGAATCAGGAGAAGAGAAATCCAATTTATTCAACCTGCCATGCGGGGTCCCGCAGGGCTCCTCGATGAGCCCCGCTCTTTTTAATCTATATGTGGCTCCCCTTGCTGAAATAATAAGGAACAGTGGATTCACTCCAATATCCTACGCCGACGATACTCAAATCGTGGTGTTAATCAGTAGGGATGTGGAGGACACTGCAGAAAAATGTCAACATTGTATGGTACAGATCAGTCAATGGATTAGAAGGAACTGCCTAAAACTTAACGGGGACAAGAGTGAGGTCATGATATTAGGAGGTGACACAAATATATGGTCCCCCTCATGGTGGCCAAGAAATTTGGGAAGATGCCCCGAATCATCAGAAAAGATGAAAAACCTGGGAGTCACCTTAGACACCAACCTCTCATTCGACGCCCAATCCAGCAAGTTGGCATCAACACTTTGGTACATCCTAAAAATGATTAAGAAAATACTACCTTATCTACCGCATGATTCGCGCAAGACTGTGGTGACAGCATTAGCCTTGTCAAGACTGGACTACGGGAATGGCCTCTATGCCGGAGCCAGGAAGAAAATCCTAGCCAAACTTCAACGCCTGCAGAATGCAGCAGCCAGGCTGGTACTTGGCATACCTAAGTTTGAACCAATCAGCCACAAATTAAAACACCTACACTGGCTACCAATTGCAAAAAGGATAGAATTCAAATCATTATGCCTGGCTTATAAGGCAATCAACGGAACTGGATCACAATTTCTGAAGTCACACCTAAAACATTATGAGCCAAATAGACTTCTCAGATCCGGCCAAAAGAAACTCATCAGGGTCCCGAGATTCAAAAAAGCCAACTGGGGCGGAAGAAGTTTCCTGGTACACACATCAAGAACCTGGAATCAACTACCACTGGCCATAAAAATCAGCCCATCCGTGAAATCCTTTAGAAAGGAAGTTAAAACATGGCTTTTCTCCGCTCAGCTCTAATCAACATCTCCAAGAGCCAATGGTATATCTCAGCGCCAAGACGCCTTCGGGCATTCTCGCGCTCTACAAATGGATAAATCAAATCAAATCAAATCTTCCCTGCCTCACCCCACCCTCACACCCCTGCCTCACCCCACTCTCATTTCACCACCCTCTGTGTCACTGCATTTTTTTTTCTCGCTTATTTATATAGCGCAAACTCGACCCGAAGGTATTGGAGCGCTTTACATGAGCACCGTACTTACATTACACATTCATGCTTCCTTCCTGCCCATCCTGTCATTCCCTTCCTTCATCCCTCCTTGTGTCTCAACCCCCTCACACCCTGCATCACCCCCCCCCCCCCCGCACACTCCGAACGCCTGACCCCATTCACGCTGTAAGCTAGCAGTGTTTGCTGCATCTTGTGCTTGACCCCTTCGAGCCCTCGCCCTGCCTGTCGGTGCTGCTGGGAGCCATGCCTGCCCTCCTCCAGAGCGGATTCCTCACTCTGCCTTAAACATCTACCCTTTGGGACTGCCCTTGTACTCAGCACCACTGCCCTCACCTTCCCACGGGGGGCAGGAGCACCCCGACGCCCTCGGAGCCCTCGGGAGGGTAAATTGACCAGAGGGAACTTTTCATTTGAGGAGGGAGGGGAGTTTAAAGGGCTGAGGATGACGTCCCACAGGAAGTTGCAGAAGGAGTGAGGGATGCTGGCGGAGTACAAGAGCCAAGTCAAAGGTGAGTGCCCCCCCTCACCCCGGGGGTAGGGGGGGTGTGTGTGTGTGTGTCTGTCTCTGTCTGTCTGTCTGTCTCCTGGGGAAGGGGGGGGGAGCTGTGGTGTCCATGAGTAGGAAGAAGTACAGACATCCCTATGCTGTGAGGTCTACATCAGTCTCTCAGTGCATCTCAACCTCCTGCTGCCAGAGACTGAGGTCTACACAGCTGTCAGTGCATCTCCTGCACCCTGCTGCAAGAGAACTGTGGCCTATACAGCTCTGTTAGTGCATCTCAAGCACTCTACTGCCAGAGACTGAGGTCTACACACCTCTCTCAGTGCATCTCACCCCTGCTGCCAGAGACTGAGGCCTTATTATACACCTTTCTGTGCATTACAACCCCCCTGCTGCCAGAGAACTGAGGCCTGCACATCTTAGTGCATTTCAAGTTGCAACACCTATTCCATTGTAATGCGTGTACTAAGGTGTGCATATTAATGCACACCTTGTAGGTTTTATAAACACAAAGTTAAAGTATTGTAATACAATGAAAATAGTTCAACATCTTGGAAATAAAATAAATATCGCATTTACATACGTTTATGCTATTGCCTTAGAAATTCATTATATTTATGTTAAACAAAAAAAAAATCACATTAATAAAAGCCATTACCATTTCCAATGCCAATAGCTCACACTCGTGTAAATGCGATGCAGTAGATTTTGCATTTACAAAACTTTTAGCTATTAGCATTTTAAATTGCAATGCTTTTTATTGATGTTTTACAAAACAAACAAAAAATGTCATTTAAAAGACCATTTACTCAAAACAATGTCACTGCGAGACCTATTGCATTCTAAATGCTTGTTAACAGACCTTTGGGATGTGCTGGCTGTAGAGGCATAGTTGAATCAGGATACTTTTAAAACAACTGTAGCCATAACCAGGGATAGTCATGCCACACTCCACCCCGACATATGTCGGGCTTTTGTTGGACTCGTATAAGGAAATCAAATAGCAGCCATCACTAGCATTCAGGTCCCGACCCAAGAGAAAGCGCTCAAGGACGCTCCATGTCTTCCTCGAGTATGTTTAAACAAACTTTCAGAAGACCAGTGCAGATCAGACCACTAGATGGCACTGTGATGCAAAGCATGTAATGCTAAAATTGATACAAAGCTGCAAAAGCATCTTGGGCCAGATGTACAACGCGCAAAATAGCGCCTCGCAAATTGCGAGTCTTTTGCGACTCGCAGGATTTGCGAGGCGCTATTTTGCATGTACAACCGTGTTTAATGGGGCTGCAAATTGCGAGCCTCATTAATATTGATGAGCCTCTCACAATGTTGCTAGCCCATTGGGAATGACGGGGCCTCCCAGGTATGGTGGTCTGCTGGGTTCAGCAGACCATCACGTCTGGGACTGCTTTTAAATAAAACAGTTTTTTTTTAAAAATGCAGCCTGTTTTCCTTAAAGGAAAACGGGATGCATTTAAAAAAAAAAAAAAGAAACTTTTTCGTTTCATTTTTTAAGGGCAGGCAGTGGTCCCTGGTACCACTACCTGCCCTTCAAAAATATTTTTAGAAACGATTACAAAGTGGAAGGGGCCCCCAGGGGACCCCTTCCA
The DNA here is from genome assembly GCF_964204655.1 of Triturus cristatus. Classification (NCBI taxonomy): domain Eukaryota; kingdom Metazoa; phylum Chordata; class Amphibia; order Caudata; family Salamandridae; genus Triturus; species Triturus cristatus. Next base: position 1,520,634,636 of record NC_140591.1, on the reverse strand, counting down.
AATTGAGACTGCATTACCACCCTCTTGAAGCGGGCGGTAATTTGCAAGTGTTTTGCGACCGCAATTGCGGTCACAAAACATTTGTACATTGATTTGCGGACGCAATTAGGAAGGGAACACCCCTTTCCTAATTGCGACTCGCTATTCATGAATTGTACATGGCCCGGCAGGTTTTTGCATGTGCAAACGGGTCGCAAACCCGTTTGCGCATGCAAAAACGGGTTGTACATCTGGCCCCTTATTTGTAAATAGTATTTTTAGATCCTTGTTGACAGCGCATTTGTCTACAAGATATATTTCTTACTCGATACGTAGAATGGGCTTCGGTCAGCTCCCTTCAACCATCAACTTATTTGAATTTACCTCTTTCTGCAATTGACTTGACATTGTCACTTTAGATCAGCCCAGAGGAGTCTTTATCTCACCTCCTGCTGTCATCTATTTAGTTTATTATTCAGCCTAACCATACCATGGCCTCCTAACTCTTTTCTTAGGTTTCGGCTACCGGACAGTACTCATTCTGTTGCAAAAAGACCTAATGTCAGCTTACAGTGGGCTCAGAGCCGGCCCATTTCTTACCATTGGTTGACTTAATAGTCACTTTCATATGCTGGCTTTTTATTTATTAGCTTGTGTGGGCTTTCCTTCCTCTTATTGTGTTTGTTGTTTGGAGCACAGCTTCCATTACTTGTTTCCTCCACTGCTTACTTTCAAGCACACATTTTTTTCTTTTGGCTTACACACTCAATGAGAGTGCATGTGTTTTCAGTCTGTCTCCTAAATGCACTTTTCTTCCCCAGCCACCATCTCTGTGTTGCTCTCTCTCTCTCTCATGTTGCTTTCTTACTTGGCCATGTGCTTCTCCCCCCACCCCCTGTAGCGGCACACGCCCTCATGTGCTTCTCCCCCCCTCCCTTCTGTGACGGCACACGCCCTTGTGCTTCTCCCCCCTCCCTTCTGTGGCGGCACACGCCCTTGTGCTTCTCCCCCACTATGTTGTTTTCATGTCTGTATGCTTCTCCCCCCCCCCCCAGCGCCCCATTGCTCTGTTACCCATTGCTTCTCTCACCCAAATGTTCCACATTGTGCATTCTCCATATTATGTACTTCTCTCTTCATCCACGCCCTCCGTGTTGCTTCCCCCACCCGCTTTCAATCGTATTTGCCTTTCCGTTTGCAACTGTTTCCTTTTTTCTCTGTACCTTTGTGCTTTTTCGCTCCCTTTGCACTGCTCTTCTCATGCTGTCTGCTCTTGCACTCGTTCTCTCACACTTTTGACCTCTCTTTTGCCTCTCTTTTTGCCACTTCTTCTGCTGTTCCTTTTTTGCCCCGCTTTTGCTTCTTTTGCCTCTTTTCGTTATTGTTTTCTGCTTTCACGCCTTGTTGCCACCATGTGCCGCGTTTTCTCCATGTCATTCCCACTACCTCCTCCTACGTCTCTCCCCGAGTCCTGCCCAGCCTCATCCACTAACCCCAGGTTGACAACCTCCCACATCTTCTTAGTGGCGGCTACAGCAGGGCCATGCAGGCAAGCACGTATGCGCCTAGTCCACTCCAGTGCCAGGACTTCTAGTCCTGTGCCACCCTATCACAGCCCAAGATGTTACCCCACTGCATCGCTTCACGCCCTGAAGAATGCCTATCCCTGCTGAGCTGTCGGACTTCTACAACCAACACCCAAGGTGTGTTGTACAGCGCCAGCTGACACTTCTCCTGTGACCCCGCCTGAAGTCCCTCCAATCTTACAACACTTGCATTCCCGCACCCAGAAATATATATGCCCCACCTCCCCCCGGCCAGCACCCTACTTTAACACCCACTCTCTCATCAAACATTCCATATAAATCTGGGTCCTCCTTCACAACTTCTCCCCAGACCTACTCTTCCTCATAGAGACTTGGCTCAAACCTACAGCTGCCCCAACATCACGACTACGATCCCGCTAGGATACAATATCACCAGACAGGACAGGCCCAGGAAACCCTAAGAAGGAACCTCAGTGGTCTACAAGGAACACATTTGTTACGTCCTCACCGAAGCTGACGCCACCAACTAGCTGGAATACCTGGTGTTCAAACTCAGCATTTCTAACACCACTTTTGGGGGGAGCCCTGCCCTACTGATCACAAGGGCCAAGAGCCAAGTTCGGAAACTTGAAGCGGACATTATTGACCCCTTCGTACTCCACTCCAGCTCCTTCATCCTGCTAAGCGACATCATTTTTCAGCTAGAGGACCTCACCAACCCGAACACCACTGACCTCCTTGGCTACCTGAACACATCCACACTCTCACAACTGGTGAAAGACACCACCTATGTCACCAGCCACCTGCTTGACCCCATCTTTACCGACATCCTGGACATCTCAGTTAACAAACCCACCTTTCTCACCTGGACCTACCATTCTCTCGTCAGCTTTGACCTTCATTTCAACCACCATAGAGGAACACCCACCGCAACTGCAACACTGCCTCTGAAGAAATCTGGTCAAGAGAATTACAAAACCACCGCCTGCCTCATCAAGAAGACCTTGCCCGCTCTACTGGCAGCTTCGGTTTCTGGATCACCGTATGTGCAGCCCCCTGGCCCATCTCAAATTCAAGACCAAAGCCAGGACCTAACAAATTGCCTGGCACAAGGATTGCCTTTGATGCACCAAACGCCACTGCGAGCAGATCAAGTGTCATTGGCATCTCGCCTACAACGACAGCAATAAACAAACCTACAGATCAGCCATTTAACATTACCTCCAACAATTGAAAGCCATTGAGTGCTTAACCCTGTTGGAGGACATAGAAAACAGCACAAAGGAACTCTTCCCCATCATAAGGAAATTCACCATGCCCGCTGCCAGCTCCACCACCATCCACCACAAGCTCCACTACCACATCTAAGGAGCTCTGCTGCCAGGCTGCACTTTTCTTTCACAACAAGGTAAGCATTGTCTATGACAACTTTCCACCCCAGTCGACCCCTTTCATCCCAGCAGTCCTCCTCTGAGACAGCTACTTTTCAGTGACCACCACGATGTGGTGATCATCACCCTCATGGAAACTGCCAGTGTCATGGAATCCATCCATTCGGGAGCCCCATTGTACCCTTTCCCACTCTCCACAAGTGAGCTTATGTCCATCTGCACCACACTCACTCTGATCCTCGATGACTCTCTAAGCACGGCTACCTTCCCAAGCCCCTGGAAACAAGCCAACATCTTGCCACTACTGAAAACACCCACTGCATGCTCATCCTCGCCAGCCAGCTACAGACCCATCTCACTGCTTCCCTACCATCAAACGTTTTGGAGATATTAGGGGCGATGATGGGATACCCACCGAAGACTGAACCCTCTATCATAAGTTTGGGTCTTTAACCAGCAGAAATGGCAACATTATCTATGGTGGACAGGGGAATAATAACAAACATGCGATTGGTGGCAGAACAACGCCTGGCACTGCGATGGAGGACTCGAACTGTTCCCTCTATATAGGAATGAACAGGCAAACTATGGGTACTGATAGCCATGGAGAAACTGCAGAGGAGCCTTGCCAAATGGACTACAAATTTGATACACAATGGCAACACCTGATGGACTACCTCTTGGGCAAAGACCTATTATATGACTGTCCCAGATCTTTGAGTTCACTTAGTTTGGTGGCCTAAGAGGAGAATTTCGTTTGCCACCCTTGTCACTGTTGTCGTTCTACAAGTCCAACCAGTGATTCAGATCACAATGGTCTATATTTATTTTGTAATGCTTTGTTATGCCAATCCCAGTCTCAATCCGCCTGCAAAGCTGTTGCATGCTACTTGGTCGGCAAACGAATGCACCAACGTCACAGGCATGGAAGAAGGTATTTGAAGCCACAGAGCAATCCCTTACAGCTTTCGAAACGGGGGAAAGCTCCAATGACATCAGTACAATTTACAATCAGATACTATATACAGGAGCAAGGGTGAGGCTCAGGGGATGACGTGACCTGGACAGGACCCGTATTATGGAAGAAGTAGGACTGGCTGTCAGGTGGCAACACCCCTAATGTCCACCTGGTAATTAGAAAAATAGTTCAGGAAAAAACGGCCGTACCAAAGAAGTTTATGATTTTTTATGGTTTAAATCTTTTTATTAAGTATGCTGCGTTCATAAACAATACGCCCACCTACAACCACCGTCCGGCGGGGAACGAATTTGTACAGAAATAAACTTTATTCAAGAGTAAGATAAAGAGGCAAAAAGAAAGTAAAGAAAAGACTGAGGATGCTAGAGAAGCTGAAGGACAGATAGCCACCCACAGCGTATCGTATGACGCGGAGGTGTCTAGGGCTGTGTGACCTCTGGGCGTGGCGGTGGGTCCATTAAGTGGGTTTAGGGAATCGCAGGACGCGGAGATAGCGAGGGCAGGTAAGCTCTATGAATTCGGAGGATAAGTAGGCCACCGTGGACCCCCTGGTCTTATCAAATTTGGGTAGTGTGTGGTTGATGCCTGCTGTAATCCTCTCCATCCCCACAACCTCCCACATTTTGTGTAGCCAATCTATCTGGTCGGGATGTCGGTCGTGCCCCACTTTGCCAGTAGGACCTGTTTGGCTGCCCTTAGTGCTAAAGTGATCGCCCTACCCCTACAGGACCGAAGAGGATATGTGAGAGGGTTAGGTAGCCCCAGCAGGATGTAACTAGGGAAGCGGGGGGAGTTCCGTCTGGTGTATCTGATCGACTAAAGGCAAAATAGTTTCCCAAAGTGCCCATATCTTAGGGCAATGCCATAAGATGTGAGACAGTGTACCCTCCTCCCAGCAGTAGCGCCAACAGAGATTGCCGCTATGGGTCTTCCATTTAGCGACCCTCACGGGGGTGTAATACCAATAGTGTGCAATTTTTAGGAGCATCTCCTTCCCTGAAGTGCTGCACAAGGATGCCCGGGCCCTGTGAAGGATATCCGCCCACTCTTTAGGGGAGAACTCCCGGTTCAATTCCGCCTCGCACCTACGCTGCGCCTGGGATTTGGCCTGAGTTCCCGCCTTGTTGAGGAAGCCATAAATATCTGACAGAAGGCGTTTATTGGAAGTGCGCGTGATGTACCAAATCTCAAATTTTATGAGGAGCCGACCAGCATGTGGACAGACCTGGGGCTGTGTGACCCAATGGCGCAGCGCCAGATACTGCAAGTGAGCGTCTTTTGGGATCCCATAATGAGCCACGAGTCTGGGGAAATCCAGTATTCCCCACTCGTCGAAGAGGTTGCCTATACGTTTACAGTTTGCCTTTTGCCATTTTAGGTAGGTAGTGCCCACTAAGGCCGGGGGAAAATCCAGATTCCCATTAAAAGGGGTCAAGGGCGAAACGGCTGAGGACAGCTGACACTTCTCTTGGACCCTATCCCATACCTGCATAGTAGCTCGCAGGACTGGGGAGAGATACACACCCAGCGGCCGGTGATGTCTGGGTAGCCAGGGAACTTTCCAGATGTATATCCCGGCAACCCCTCTATCCATGAACACCAATGTTTTTCCGACTCCAGCTGGTACCACTCAACCATCTATCACAGTTTCACCGCCTCATAAGAGATGCGGCATACAGCGGCCGCCCTCGTCTTGCTTCAGATAAGTGAGATGTGGCACCATACGCGGCTTCTTACCCCCCCCTCCCACCCCAGATAAAGCTGTTAATAAGTTGCTGCATACGAGCCAATGTCGTGGGTGGTGGACTTAGGGGGAGCGTCTGCATTATATAAAGTAGGTGGGGTAAAATCGTCATTTTGACAGCGGCAATCTTGCCTAACTAGGAGAGGGCATGCTTTTTCGAACTATTCACTTCGAGGCGCATTTTGTTTAGAGCCTCCGTGTAATTCACCTGCGCTGTCTTTGTGGTGGTAGAGAAAACCCGTAGCCCTAGATAGGTTATATCTGTAGCGGCCCAAGAAAATGGGAAGTGAAGTGATAGCTAGAGCCGATCCACCTCGAGAAGGGTGAGGCTCAAGGCCAGAGTCTTTTTCAAATTAATATTTTAAAGTCTGACGCCGCACTAAAAGCCTCAACCTCTGCTAGCAGAGGGGGAAGAGAGCAACAGTTAAGTTAAGAAAAGGAGCACGTCGTCTGCGTATAAGGAGATGTTATGTTCCTTGCCTCCCATCCGGATCCCAGTGATCAAGGGGAGCTGGCAGACTCTTTGCCACGTCCGATCTGGAAGGAACGCGAAACCACCCCATTAACCCGGATGCGAGCCTGTGGGCCGTGATAGACGCAATTCACCCATCTCCGAAACCTGTCACCGAGTCCAAAGCGACAGAGGACCTGTTGCAAATAAGTCCAGTGCCTTTGCGGCACCCACTGAGAGAAGCAACACCGGGATCTGGGTTTGTTTCGTCTTGTCCAATAAATGGCAGAGTCTGCGAGTCCCATCTCCACAGTTGCGATCCGGGATAAAACCTGACTGGTCGGGATCCACCATGCCCTGCATGTGGGGAGCGAGTCTGGAGGCCAAAATACTAGTGAAAATTTTCAGATCCACGTTGAGCAGGGAAATGGGGCGGTATGAAGCGCACTCGCAAGGGTCCTTTCCCGGCTTAGGAATGACCACTACCTCCGCCATTGACCTCGACGGAGTGTGATCCCCCAGAGGCACTAAAGGTGTTGAACAACCTCGCCAGTAAAGGAGCGAGGTCTGGCGCAAAGATTTTATAGAAGTCGACAGGGAAGCTGTCATCTTCCAGCACCTTGCCAGCCGAAAAGCGCTGGATAGCTCGTAAAACTTAATCGGGGCTAATGTCCGCGTCTAAACTGGCAACGACCGGCGCTACCAGTGGGTTCACTGGTGCCTCTTGCGCATAGTCCCTGGCCACAGCAGGATCCAGGCTATAGGACGACGGCCTCAAATTCGTACGCTATGTCCCCGTCTGTGTGCAAGATCTCCCCCCGTTCAGTCATGATTTCTGCAACCCGACGTGTCGTCGTCTCAGCCCGCAAAGCGTGTGCGAGGAGTCGCCCCGCCTTGTTCCCCCCTTCATAGTAGCGCTGTTTGGTACGGAGTTCGAGGTCCGATGCCCGTAGTTGCTTTCTGGCCTGTGTGAGCAGGCGCAGGGTTTGGACCGCCCCGTTCGGCGTTGTACCCCCTCAAGATCCCAGATTTGGTCCTCCAATTCCCCCTTCTTGGCCTTGCGGTCCTTGTTCAAGCCCGCCGCGATAGCAATACAGCGGCCACGGATGGCTGCCTTCAGAGCATCCCAAAGCATAGTGATCCCAACCGAGTCCACGTCGTTCACCTCCAGGTACGCCTTGATAGTGCCATGCAGTTCAGCAATATTAGCGTTGTACGTGAGTAGTTTGCGGTTTAAGTGCCATGAACTCTGCCGCGGGGCGCCGCCCGGGAGAAGGAGCGTTAAGACGACCGGGGAGTGATCCTAGAGCGCCGCGACCCCAATAGATACGTCCTCGATGGCCGCCGTGACCCTGGGGGAGGTCCAAAAAAGGTCAATACGAGCATACATTTGATGGGCTGCGGAGAAAAAGGTATACTCCCATGCTGTCTGGAATCGATGGCGCCAAGCATTTGTGAGACCCGCCTCCCTCAGTCTCTGAAGCATCATGCCGGAGATCCAGCCCATGTGTCCCATCTGTAGTGTCAACCTATCCTGCTCCGCTTTGGGGACTAGGTTAAAGTCCCCTCCGATGACGAGATCCTCGTCCGGTGACTCCAGAATCAAGCTTATAGCATCTCGTAAGAAGACTTCTTGATGTTCGTTGGGACTATAGACTGAGGCTATCGTATGTACCCTCTTACCCAGTAGCACCCTCAAGGCCAGGAGGTGACCCGTAACCTCCGTGGGAGTGTCCACCACTTTCCCCTGAAAATGCGTGGCCAGAAGAATCGTCACACCAGCCCTCTTTCCCGCCCCTGACGAGAAATATTGTCTATCAAACCAAGGGGATCGAAGCTGCTTCCAGTCCGCCCGCATGAGGTGGGTCTCCTGTAGGAGGCAAATATCACACTTAGCATCCCTCAACAAGGCTAGGAGCGCGCGCCTTTTCACTGGAGAATTAAGGCCCCGCACATTGAAGCTCATAATAACTACTTTAAGACGTGTCTTAAGAAGGGAAAGGGGGCTCCATCGCGCATTGGGCGCATCTTTTGCAAAAGGAACCAGCCACTTCCAGGTACCCACTCTCCTCCCCCACTGGTCCAGCCTCAAGGTCCCAGTGCCAGCCCCCCCCCCCCCCTTCCCCCCAGCCGCAAGATCTCTACAGAGTGGACTTCTAGTGTAATAGGACAGCCCCATCATGCGCCAAGGGGGGGTTGGGTAGGGCCTCACAGTAGGCAACCAGAGCAGCCCAGCAAAAGAGAAACAAATAATGCACACCGCATACCTCCCCCCATGTACACATCCGGACCGCCCTCCCACCCAAAAGAGCACCATCCTCCTCAGCACCACCCGCCTCCCCTAGCTGCAAAAGGCGGATATTCACCCTACCTGCCCATGGAATGGTGTCATTTCGCACAAGCAGCATAAGATCCGCAACTCGCTCGTGGGCGGAGAAGAGAGAAAGAAGAAAGCTGAGAAAAAGAGAGAAGGAAGTAAAGGGAAAGTGAACAAAAGGAAACGTCAAAGTCCTCTTCCAACGATAACGTAGCGCACCAACGTGCAGGGGTCCATGAGTCCGACAGTCGGTCATCACCACTCCAAAGGTGGGGTTCCCCTCCCCCAGGAAAGTCGTGGCCGGCCGCAGCTCCTTACACCTCTGGAGGATGAGGGGCGAGAGATCCTGGTACACCCCCACCTGGAGGCCCTCTAACTCCACCGTTGGGTGGTCACGTGTAGCAGCCATAATGACCTCCTTCTGCATTTAGGAGTGGAGGCAGGTCAGGGTATCCTGCGACTGGCCCGGACTCGAGACAGGGCGCCCGGCGGGGTGGGTGCGGTCCAGCTTGATCTCTTGGTCCTTCAGGGCCGGTGCCATGTGCTTAAAGAGGCTGAGAACCCAGTCTTCGAGCTTGCCACAGTCTGCCCAGAGTGGTACGCCTTTCATGCGGATGTTGGATCGCCTCGAACGGTTCTCCAAGTCTTCCATCTTAAGGTAGAGCTCCTCCTGCTGTTCCCGGAGGGTGATGAGTTCTCTGGATTGTTCAGCAAGTTCTTTGTCCCGCCTGTCCCCATTATGCTCCAGAGTGTCCACTCTATCCCCTACTTCGCCGAGATCTGCTCCGAGTTGCTTAATGTCGGCAGCCAGGTCTTGTCGCAGCACACCGAAGAGCTGCTCCATGAACTCCTTCGCGACAGGCTGAACAGCGTGGTCGGCGGCCGGGTCCATCGTGGGAGCGCCGGGTTGTGACCCATGGGAGTCAGTGCTGAGCCCCCCAGTCCTCTTCCCTCCCGGCTTCTGAAGGAGGTCCTTGATAGAAGATTCCTTACTTGGGAGGTCCTTTTTGCCTCGTTGGATGGCCAAACCCGGCAGTGCACTGTCAGGGGATCAATGCTTCCCCTACAGCTGTCAAGTCCTGTACCAGAGGGTGTCGCTGAGCCCCTGGGGACATTGGCTCTCGTTCAAGACGACCAGAACAGGGGACGGTCGGGCCTGCTGTCACAACCAGGTCCTAAGCTTGCCACCTGGTAGTCCGGGCGGTAGTGGGACCAACCACGGGGGCCCGCCTGAGGATGCAGAGGGCCTATTCACTCCCCACTCTTCACTGTCGGCGTGGGGGCGCCACATGGTCAAGGCTTCAGCGAGCGCCACGTACCGGCCAGACGACCCTCTGTGACACCGGCTCTCCACACTACAGGCTGCATGGCGCTGCGGTCCCACCCGGTGCGTCAGCTCCCCAGCATCAAGCGCTACCTCCACGCAAGCTTGTAAAAGAACTACAGGAGCATAAACCCATAAACCTAGTTGAGATTAGGGTAAGTGAGTAAAAAGCAAACAGAGATCTCAACCGGTCTCATTCAAAGGCAATTATACATGCATGTCTATAACATTGCAAGCACAGAAAGGAAGACTCTCGAACAATAAATTTTTTAACAAAAACAATTATGTATTAAATACAATTCATACAAAAGGACAGGGGTAAGGGTATTGTACCGATCATCAAAGGAAGAAGATCCCAATTCGTGTGGATCGAAACGCCGTCGACTTGTCAGCGTAATTGATGACAACATCCTGTCATATGGTTCTATAAAAAATGGATTATATTCAACTTTATTGTTTAAATTGAGACTAGACCCACCGACTGTATTATATTGTATATATTCACCTGCACTTCACTTTGCGCCGTCCCCTTGCTGACCTCACTTTGTCACTTGTGTCGCTGTCTTTATGTGTCACGTACACTTCCCAGCACCAAGTACAACTTCGGATTGTGTTTAGCTAATTGATTCTGCGTGCAGTGCTGATATAACTGTAACCTTCTTCCTTTGATGATTGGTCCAATACCCTTACCCCTGTCCTTTTGTATGAATTGTATTTAATACATAATTGTTTTTGTTAAAAAATTTATTGTTCGAGAGTCTTCCTTTCTGTGCTTGCAATGTTATAGACATGCATGTATAATTGCCTTTGAATGAGACCGGTTGAGATCTCTGTTTGCTTTTTACCTCCACGCAAGGCCTCACCTCCAATCCGTGGGCCCTCTCTTCACTTGGGCCTACTTGGGGAGGCAACGGGAAGATGAATTTGCCTCAGTAGCTAAGGCCACCCCGGTCTTCAGACGACCCTTCCGACGTGGGGCAGGTCAACCACGGGGCCTCCCAGGGCAGCGCTCCGTGTCTCCCCGCGCCGAAACGGTATGGCCGGTGCGTGGTTCGCGCCTCAGTGGATGCAGCCACCTCTGAAATGTCTTCGCCGATCAGCCCCCTGCGGCTGCCCAAAAATCAGATAATACACCCCCGGGGAGAGGGCCGCATGAAACACCCAGGATGCAGCCTCTGCTGAAATGTCCACGCCGATCAGCCCCCTGCTGCTGCCCAGAAATCAGAAGATACACCCCTGGGGGAGAGGGATACATGAAACACCCAGACCTCGCTCTCACCTCTGGGGGGGATCCTGCTGCTCCGCACCGCACCCTCGCGGGCAGTGACCACAGCCAACTGGAGCGTCCAATGTTTGGGGGCTTCCTCCTCGGGGCCGGTACCTCCGGATGGGTGGGGGTCGCCACTACTCCTCAGGTATTGCACCGCCAGCAAGGGCGCGGGCTCTGCGCCCCTCCCCCTTCGACGATCATGCTGGTGCGGCCTACATGTCTCGCCGCCTACAGGCCCTTTGCACTGCGGCGGCTGTCCAGCACCACAATCCGCCCTCCACTTTAGATGCACAGACGCCGCTCGCGTTGCGGGTGGCCAGGGACCACGATCCTGCAAGTTACCGGTCCCAAAGCCGCCTGCGGATTCACATTCCCGGTCTTGGCGAGTGGAGCCCTTGAAGAACGGTGCTACTCCGCCGCCATCTTGGCCACGCCCCCGTTTGATTTTTTAAGGAATAAATGTCCAAAAATGTCTATAGAATCTGTGTCTTTAATTGGCTGTTATTGAGAGCATCAGGGTTAGAAATTGATGTAACAATAAACAGCAGACCCGTGTTTCACCCCAAGTGGCTGGCACGCCTAGGGCTTTCTCAAGGCAAGCTGTCAACAAGCATTTACAATGCAATAGGTCTCGCATTTGCGAGAGTTTCATCTATTGGCATTGTAAATGACAATGCCTTTTATTTATCTGTTTTAATAACTAACACATAAAAAAAGGCATTGTCATTTACAATGATAATAGATCAAACTCTTGTAAATGCAAGACCTATTTTATTTCAAAGAAGTGGCCACCAATGTCCAGAGCTGCTTGGGAAGTGAAAGCGCACAAGGTTGTCAATTAAACTTGAAGAAACAGAAATACAAACACATGGAGTGATAGGTCAGAGGGCCTTTAACAGCCATTAGTGCTCATTCCCCATGATATTGTTATCATGAGAGCCTCCAACATCAAACAATTGTAACAACAAGAGCATTAATAACAAATGGGTAAAATTACCCCACTCTATGTCATAAGGATATTGAAAGTCACCAAAGAGTTTAGGACCATTTAGATGAATGGGGCTGCAGGTGGGATTCCTGTAACTATGTGCATGCCCTTGTGCCATGTATATGGCATAACATGTATAGGAATATGTGGAAACACAGTCAGGGAGTGGGTTAAAGGTCACAGATCTCCTGAGGGTCTTGAAAGATAAGGTAGGGAGAGGGTAGGATGCCTGACTTCTTGTAATGCAGTCTTCACAACTCAACATACAATAGACTAGCAATGTCGTCGTTTAATTACAGAAGAATAGTGATGTCACAACTGCAATGTAAAAAGAAAGTTAAAGGCAAGCGTTATTACAAGCTTCCCTATCTGACAAGAATAATACATGTAAAGAAGTGGTATAATACTCCCTCTGAGTATCTGTGTGCTTTTACAAAAAAACACTCATTCAAATTTATCAACATTGGCATGATAAAATCCTGAGTCAGTTTATGTGAGATTGAAACCTACAGGTTGGTTCAAGGCTGTTGTGTACCAATGCGTGTGTTTAAGAATAAGATAACACCGCTCTTTTCTACTCTGTTACTGTCAACTAACCAATAATGCGATCAACACATTGACATGATACAACGCCATCTGTTTCGTAAGAATCAGCATCGAAATGTCTTTAGCAGGATTCAAGTACCGCACGTCAGTGGCTCGGCCTCAACTGTTCCTCGAGTGAGGCAGAACTTCTGGATTTAACAAGCTGATAAGGAAGTAGTTTAACTAATTGCCCCCAGAGTAAGATTTCAACTACTTTGGCTGTCCTCTGTGATTTACAAGATCAAGGATGTGTGGGAACCTACATAATAAGTAGACAAACAAGGCTCTCTTGCTGCACTGGTGGTGTTTTCAGAAATTCATAGTTTACTGGATTCATCCATGGTTCTCAAACTTGTTTCTCCAACAGATTTCAAAACGGTAGAAACATAAAAATGAAAACTGCGAACAGTGGTGACTTTTTTTCCTGCCTGTTACTACAAACTGGGAAGATTGTATTCTTTACATAGAAAACCATGTATGAATGATGCCATTATCGAACAAAACATGCACCCTTTTTTGCAGTGCACTTTTCACACTGTCTCAAAGTCCTCTTGGATACGTCACAATCCTGAAGTATTTTTATTATCCCCAACACGTGGGAATCACCATACCTACTGACCTGAATATAAGCTCGGGTAATTAAATTGTGAAGGCTAAAACCCGAACTGACTGCAATGTCAACAAAAGGCTCCGCCCTGAGGGGTTAACATGCCCATCAGGCGGGCAGCTACAGCCAAATTTGGGGGGGGGGGGGAATGAAAAAGAAGATTTCGGGGGGGTGGGGGGGGCTAGGTCTTCCAGCCATAGGCAGAGTGGCTGTAAGAAGGGGTGAAAACACAACAAAACCCTCATTAACGAGTAAATGGTCCTTTAAAGACCTGTGAAGTACTCGGGTCCGGCTGCAATTAGACGGACGCCAGCCCGCGAGGCTGTCTCAGCCGGGCTGACACACATGACAGGGGGACAGGGGGGGGCTGAAACCCGGTGAGCCCAATGGGTGTTGCGCGCCTTATGCCCATCAAATTTATTAAGAGGCAGCAGTAAAATGGCTTCCAAATTCAAAGTAAAGATTGCTACAGTTCTTCTAAAGATCATAAATTCTGTTATGCAAAACTCTGAATGTGGGTCTTGCCCACACACTCCTGGATGTACAGTGTAAAATGAAGGATCCCAATTAAAGCTGTGGAGCTCTTGACGGTCTCTAGCTATGTTGCACCATTCTCCTTACCTATAAATCCGCAAACCAAACTCTCATGCTTTCCCACACTTCTTCAACCAGGAATCAACCCTTGCATTTTATATTTGCAGTCCTAGGTTTTTGCATTGCAGCTGGAACAGGGAAACCGCTTCTAGTGTGTTTGAAAAACATCATTGATACAACATATAGTAATCAGGAGTCTTCCCAAACACACTGCACTTTCGAGCACGAGATTTGCGGATTCTCTCTTGCAGGGTAATAATGGCTGCAATCCATAGGCACCCAGGACCTTTTCCTACTGTAAGTACGTGGAATGGGCAGGGTTATATTTCAGGTATCATCGCGCGCAAGCGGACAAGGTTAAGCGAAAGAGACATAGTTAATTAACAAAATGGCGCTATAAAGAATGTTTTTCGCGGAATGGACAATTTAGGCATAACGCGGGAAACATATCTTGCAGGGTTCAAGCCGAGACCAAGTGTTACGAAACCGAATGAATACTGATCACCGCGCTCCGGCCTTCCTGCAACTCCTTCGATTTATCTGTTGGCAAGCAATTTTCCCGGTACTCTAAATAATCTCGGAGAAACAAGCTGATGTTCGGGGAGGACATAAAATTACTCCGGTGAGATTAAAAATCCGTACAACGCCAATATGTCACCGTAATAAATGCGGCAGGCTCGAATTTGCAATATACCAAGGAAATGGCCAGGTGAGCAATTGGTCACGGTGGGATTGATAACTAGTGAGCTGCGAGGGACGCTGTATGCAGGATGAAAATAACAGCGACCCCCTGACCCTTGATAGTAAAACCGGGCGAAATGAGGATTCGAGAAAAAGGAAAATTGTGCCCTGCGGTGCGCCGTACCTGAGAGAAGGAGCTCCATGTTGCTGTTCATGAGCGTGGCATTTACTCTTCCGTTGGAGGCGTTGAAATTAGTACTCGTCAAGGTCATTGGCTGCTTCCTCCCTTTAAAGTTGTAAGATCCTTTCCAGATATAATTTTGGGCAAAAACATCATCTGGAACTAAGGAGATAAGAAACTCATGTTAACCGTACTGGCTGCGAGACAGTGTGAAGTTAAGTACTATAAAATGTGGGAAAATTGCAGAATACAGACACATTCGTAAAATTATACAGTTTTGAAAGCAGAACTTGAGGAGAACAAAAGAAAACAAGCGTTGGCCGCAATATGTGGTGGGGGAGGGGGAGAAGCGGGAGTTGTGTGTGCGCGTGCGTCATCGTGATCGCGATCGCTCTGAAAGCGAAAGTGATCGCGATGACGCACGAGTTTTCAAAGTGCTGCTGGCGGCCGGCTGCTCGCGTGCACAATCGCGTGAACGCAAGCGTTAGGCCAGCCAGCAGCACTTTGAAAATCCCACATACAAAATGTCTGTTCGAGCCAGCGCAAGCGCTGGGGCTCAGCGAGACCTAAAAAGGAACAGAGTTCCAGTCGTAGCATTAATCTCAAATGAAAGTCTCTGCAGTCGCTCTTTTCCTTTCATTTATTCCTTTAAAAAATCATAAACGTCTTTCCTGAACTACTTTTCCAATTTGCAATCGGGCACTGGCCATAGGTGGTATGATCTCTGTGGGTTCACTGCTTTACTTTCGATGAAGTGCTAAATCCAAGTCAAGACAACCTTGCCTTGCGGCTGTTGTTTTTGCTCCCTCGATGCAGTCATTGGACTGTGGGTGGTGACGGTGCCTCCTGACACGTGGACCGCCCTCTTGCCTCGTGCGGTCCTCGGTCGGTGCGCCCCCACGTTTCCCATAATTGCTGGTTGAGGGAGTTGCAGGCTGACTGCCGGGCGTGGAGTGGGCTGCGAAGTGGTGAAATGGGGCCCAGCCTTGTGGTCTAAGAGCCCGGGGGATAGAAGTTCCCAGCACACACCTACTGTCGCATGTCCAATACTCATAGGGCAAACTGATTAGCACTGCCAGTGGTTTTTATTTTCAGAACAGGCTCGCGGGTGCGTGTTCTAGTCCGTATTTAAATATAACAAGACAGATGCAGAAGAAAGATGGACTCTAGTCAACAGTGAAACGTAATCATTTGTCTTTCGAAAGAAATGTTAGTGTTGCGTGCATTTATATAGTGCTGCGTTTACTTTGATAGTGCTTTAATGAATGGAAGAATAGTGTGAAGAACTGCGTGCTAGGATAACGTCACAGATATGTAGTTTTTCTGCTGCGTGTGACCCCTGCATGCAAATGTTTTGGTTTCAGCTCACGGAAACCTTCAACCAGCCTCGTTTATAAATATGAAGTGATTTGTTAGGGTGTTGCAGCTGGCAGTCTGTCCCTTGAAGGCAATGTGGAAGGGATTCTGATTTTTAAAAGACCTGCTAAAGCAGCGTCTTTTATGCATCTACCAGCCCAGATGTAATAGTATTTGTGATATTGTGATTTAAAAAATATATATATTATATCCCCCTTGCCACAGACTGGAGGCACTGAATAACGTGGCTGTTACCCAAGTCACCTACCTCATTCACTTACCAGCATCTCGGCGTGCGCATTCATTTGGCAGAGCGTAACACTGAACCCAACAAAAGATGACGCCTTTGGCTCTAGCCCTAGTGGCTGACATTAACGTCAGGGCCCAGCAGTGGTGAAGGACTGGCAGTGCCAGCTCCAGTTAGGAGGTGCCATACCTTGCAGCAGCCGCCCTTTCATGCTGCGTTTGTGTGATTTGAGGCAGGCGCACAGCTGACAGTGTTGCCAGATCTTTAGACCCGTCGCAAGCCCAAAGCCGCTCAAATATAAGCCCAATCAGACCAGTTTCAGCCCAAAAACCAGCCCAAATTAGCAAGTCTCCAATTATGCACAAATTGTCATCAGAAACAATTTTAACGACAAATATACATTCTATTCAATATACAGATGGTGGGAGGGTGTTAACTGGGCACCTGCCTTAATGCTATTAATTTTTAAGACCAGTTCTCACTGTGACATCTAAGAGCCCCTGCAGATCCACTCTGCCTATTGCTCAAAGATTCAGCCCCCCCCCCCCCCCCCCCCACTCCCTGAAATCAGCTCCAGTTCGAGCGGCAAACAGTGTGCGTCAGTGCGCGCCTTGGCATCAGCAACGTGGTGAAGCACGGAGTGTCAGATCCATGCCAGGACAGTGGTAAACAGACGCACTCGGTGCTGCCAGCAGGTGCGTGCGAGGTTGGGTGGCCCCTGCACGACCGTTTTCGAAGCTGGGCTGGCCTACGAACAACCGATGTGGTCCGTTTTGGTTTGGGTGTTAAAACACTCTCTTTACCTACATCAACTTCCTGGCATCACTCAATATTCATCACTTCCTACAAATGCACGCGCCCTTAATTCCCTGCCCCAATCTTCACTCTGTCTATTGCTTAAAGATTCAGCCCCCCCTCGAAATTTTTTCTTACACCCCCCCTCCCCCCAAAACTTGGCTCTAGTTGCGCCTCTGACTCACTCACCTGAGGTCGGGCGTCGAAGTCCGGACTCAGCAACTGCGGGCGCCGCCGGGCGGCCTGCTGCTGTGCTGCGTGACTCCAGGCTGTGCTGTCGACTGGTGGTGGGCTCACTGTCACTGGGCTGGCTAGCCAGCGCTGCGCAGAGAGCGCTGCCTGCAAGCACCGCCCGCCGCCGCCTGCTAACTGTGGCCTGGGTGACCAGTGGACCACAGTGGGCGGCAGCAGCAGTGACACCACGTGCGTCCGACTCCTCATGACGACGATGATGATCAGGCGTCCACCGTTGAGCCGAGCGCCGCGCCGAAAGAAAGCTCAAATTAATCTCACACGTTTTCTGCACTGCAACTGGCAAGACAATCCAATTATTGTCTTGTCAGTTGCTGTACAGTCTCTTACTGGGTATGAATCTCTCCTTTGAGCGCAACATTCTTTGCAGGGTTTATTGGTCCTGCTTATTTAAGTATTGCAATAAAGAATGATAATTGTTGTTTTGATAAAAAAAAAATCCACATGGTACGAAGGTTAATTATTGCCTCACATTTCCAAGCATAACAGTTTTTTCTTAAAATATTAGACTTAAAAAGCATTGTGTTCAGTCTCAGTTATTGCTCAGTTTTACTCCATGTCTGAGAGTTCATAAATTGGACAGTCACACCCATTAGGCGTGAATCTCAAACCTTGGAATAGGGTCACTTTGAGACCCATGTGGAGGTCAGTCTCAAATTTTGCAGCAGTCTCACAAATAGATATCTGTCAAGTAGCTCCTATATCATGATTACTTTCGGTCAGTCCTAGTTTTCGGCCAGCAGCACTAAACACGCTGAAATTAGTAGTTTGATTTTAATGAACAGTTATGGAACTACAAATCCAAGCATTCTTTTTAATTATGGCTGCAAAACAATGCTATACAGCAACTGATGGGAACGCCATTTGCCAACAATCTCACTCTGCAGGGCCTACCACCGTATTACCTAGGTGGTAGTATGAGGTGCGATGTGTCACACATATGTATCGCGATTTAACTGTTCCAACTGTAAATAATGTTCCACAACCTTCAAATTTCTCAAGTAGGGGAGAGCCAAATGTGTTTTCTCTTAGGGACTACTGTTAAACTCAAATAGAGCTCAACCAAGCAATGCCCGTCTGGCTCTTTTATAAGAAAGAAAACGTTAAACGTAAGACAGCTGAGCACTGTCCTATTCAAAAGAGTGCTTTTCCTTTTGGAATGTTTCTACAGAACCTAGAGATCAAAGCAGTGACGGAACATATCCGTCTAAGCTTTGATGCACTTCGCAGGTGTTTCCTTGAAGCGTAGGTACCCGCGGAGAAACTTTGTGGGGGCTCCAAAAACGTTTGGATTAGTGTCCTACGGCTATATTGATATTGCCTCCAAAAATGTTACTGTCACTCAGTGCAATGCTATAAAAGTATGTAATTAATTGCCACGCTATTGAAATAAAAAATTCTCCTTAATATTAAAGAATCTTCATAATATCTCTTCATGTCAATAGTTTCCCGAGTAACATGTTAACTCTTTGGAAGGTTCGACTCGTGATCTGGCTCTTTGGACCAAGCCAGAATCCTGGCCTGACTCTGGCTCGATCCTCTTTGAAATTGCCAGATCGCCCACCTCGACTCTCGCGTGAGCCCTTAAACATCGAGATCAGACATGATTACGGAAAAACGAATCAAAGAAGCTTTAACGAATGTAAAAGCATACAGAAAGTGCGCTACGCTACAATGTCCGACACCTATCACAGGAGCAGGTGTCGTACATAACATGTTCATTCGTAAAATATGATGACGGTACAAATGTATTGGGAACTCCGAAATGCGCCCTATGTGTCCCAGTAATATTTTAAGCCACCCGAAGCGAAGACCCTCCCGCCAGCTCCAACACTCACCCACACTATGCCCAGAGGATTCCGGTGCTCACACCTCTCTGCTCCCAACATGCGCTTCGAGTTCAGAGCGTCACGTCACTCAGTCCCAGCATTATATGAGAACCGCAGGGGCTGGCCAAAAAATGATACCCAGGGCCGTCATTGGTAGCGTTTTCACGCGCTACAGGATTGACGGCCCTGGGGGACCCCCACATTGGCCCGCAGTGCCCGCACACACACAAGTTGACGCAACAACAAAGCTAGGTGCCCCCTCTGGGTGGTGCGTGAGGCGGTGCAGCGCGCATGTGCAAAATAAGAGTAAGTGCACCTACTGTACAAAACGTAACAAGTTAGCGTTCTGCACAACATCACGTGCTTCGTCATGGTCATGATGCATGCCTGCTGGCTGGCTGGCTGCTGCTCTAGGGTGGGCGGGGTCATCATGTGCGCACAGGCAGGCCCAGGATCTGACCTCCAATGAGTGGCAGTCTCTTAGCGCGCGCTGCACTCTCATTTGCCACTGACAGTGACTACCCCCATAACGCTACGGACTCCTCGTGGTCGGCGCCCGCCCAGGCCAGTAAAATTGCGCACACCCTTTTAATTCTAGCCCAAAAAGTAGCCCCCCGCCAGGCATGGGTTTTTCCCGCACAACTGGGGAAAACAGTCACCCAATTGTGCGGGAAATAGCCCAATCTGGCAACACTGACAGCTGATGACGCAGGTGTTTACGCTGCCAGCCGCCAGCGCCTCTCGCGCCTGGACGTGTTTTGGTCTGTAGAAAGGGGAAACACCCATCTCCCCAGGGTTTGACTGGGATTAAAAATCGGCCTGGGCGCGCCAAAAAAAGTGGCCCACATTTGCATATTTCCTTTCCGCAACAAACACTGCTTCGGTGAAATTGCACGGATTAGTTCACACTGGTGAAACACACCTGAAAACAAGTGAGGCCACTTCTGCTCAGGCCCCCTGACCCTGCTCAGCACGCACACATTAATTGGCCGGCCCAGCGAGAGAAAGAGAGTGACACCTCTGCCTGTTGATAAAAGGGAGGTAATGGACTCCCATCTGCCTCCAGAAAGGCCGCTCAGAGCCCCGCTGGCAGTATCCGAACAACGCAGAAACCACCCTAATCGGCCCCCCCAGACAGCTCATAAAAGCAACCCACAGCTGGAACTGGACACCGGCTCCTTGGGCATTGCCCGAGTGCCTACGTTACCAATCTAACTCTGCGTCTCCCCCCAGCAATGATGAGGGTGGCTCTCTCCCCTTTTACCAGGCTATGAGCTGAACGGCAGTGATGGCATTGGATTGTGTGGCACCACTCAATCCGTACAGATGGTGTTTTTCTTGAGAAGCAGTAAAGGGGACACAGCTTTCATTACAAATACTACTAGTCTGGCGATACGGATTAGCAAAAATTTTTGTATGGAAATAAATTCACAGTCTATCAGGATTGTCCTTTCTCATTTTTATTTACGAAAAATCTCTGATCATAAGAATCCATGTGAAAATCTGCCAATGCATTTTAGCCTCTTGTCCTCTCATTCGTGTACCGATTTGTTGTGTATGCATACACTTGGGTATGCTCAGTTCACCTCTCAGGCAGCACGATCTTACCCATTAGCTCAGCGGTTCCTCACCGGTTTTCTTATGTGGTCTCCCATTGAATCTCTACCGGAAGCCGGAGACCCTGGCCTAAGCAATTTATATAATTTGAACTTCTAAGCAATATTAAGAACTAAAGAAACAAGCATGCTTCAAACAAATGCACAAATTAACATATTTAATTCTCAAAAAAACTATACAGAAATCGCAATTTTTATTTCAATAGAAAGGTTGAAGCTTTTCAAAATGTGGTTTTATTTCTAAAAGACGAAGCAATATGCCACAGTATAGGACCTTCTGTTGTACCTAATATGCTTACTGTGATTTTCGGTGTATGTTATACAAGTAACCACTAATGGCCAAAATATAGCAATGTTAGTAGTTTTGAACAATTGAATGAATATCAAAGTAACAGTTGACATGTCGATCTCCTTGTTCTTCAGAAAAATATTGTGTTGATCGTTTTGACAGAACTCAACAGTAACCTCTAACCAAGGTCTATTTGAATGTTTCCTTTGGTCTAAAATGTAGACACTGTGGGGCCTATTACGATGTCGGGTAGACCGACACTGTTTCGGTGTGAGAACCGACCGAACATAGGTCGGCGGTTCCACACCCGCTATTACGATGTGACCGCAGAAACTCCCATTTCTCTATGGGAGTTTGTACTGCGGTCGGACACCGGCCACAGTACAACCTCCCATTGAGAAATGAAAGTTTCTGTGAATACCTGCACCTCACGGTGCCTGCCACACAGGGGCAGGAATTTACAGGGGGTGCATCATAGGTGGCCTCCAACCGGAAGCCGCTGATGGATGGGAGCCGTGCTAGGGGCCCCCTAAGTTGCTTTCCAACAGGCTTTCAATGTCTGAAAGCCCGACATGGAAAACCTGTCTGAAACTGACATCATAATCCCGACGGCGTAAACACCGTCCTATGGGGGTTATGAGCATCCTCCGACTGGCCGACGTGCTCCTTGAGCCCTACTGAAGCCAGACGGAATGACCAGCTAGTATAAACTCCGACCGCCTTTTTTGTAATTAGGCGGTCAGGTTTAAATGAAGGATGTCGGTCGGAAAGCCTCCGACCTGTGGTCGGAGGCTTTCCGACTGACGTCCTAATTGGCCCCTGTGTGTCTATCTGAAATCATGTGTTTGCTCAGCTGTTGTGCTACACTTTCATCCTAATCTGAATCATCTTTAATCTGGCTCATGTAATTACGTGTTCAACCTTTCCCTGTTTTGTGGTAGATGCTCCCGCTTCACCTGTAGCCATGGAAGAACAACTCCAGTCATCATCACCGCCTGAGCCTGCAGTGAAAACAGAGCCAGAGTCCCAGCCTGCTGAGGTAAGAAATGTAGAGAAAACAAGGGAGAATGTATTTTATCCATTAAAACTTGGAGGATGTTTTAAATAGTAGAAAGCTAAAATAAAGCATTATTTTTAGATTAAAAATCCTTTCAGTGTCCCATCTAAATCAGGAATATAGACATGAACTCTGTGCGAAACCCCATTGCACATATCTTTACATTACAAATGGTCATACACAGTCCTCGAAAAACAAAAAATATATCCTAAAAATATTAGCAGACCTGCAGGTCTAGTGACTTGAATAAGCTACTCGACCAAACTGTAATGTACTCTACAAGTTCAGCGTTTGTGCTGTATAAAAAAACTCTTTTGTTTGATTTTACAGACTAAACTTTTGCTCCATGTATAATTAGATTCTGATGGATACTTCTGCCTGTGGATTCCTCACCTTATGAATACCCCCTGCGCCAGCATTCCGCTGAAATTCTTTCCTAGCTCTCCCACGTCGACGAGGACGTCCTAATGCTACGGCTCTGCTCGCGGCTCCGCATGACGTCACCAGAGCCATAAAAGGACCTCGTCGGCATGATGACGTCAGTTCCCTTTTTCCGCGCCGTCGACACATAACGGTTTTTCTAGGGGCTCTCCATTTTCTTTGGAGAAAACTTTGTATCCTCGAGTATTTCCAATGGCAACTTCTAGCAAGACTGGGTTTAAGCCCTGCAGGGAGTGCAGCAGTCACATGTCAATCACTGACCCGCATGAAGATTGTCTTTGGTGCTTATCGTTGGATCACGATGTCGAATAATACCGAAGCTGCAGGAAAATGAATCCAAAGGCCATTAAGGAGCGCAAGGCTAAGCTGTTTATGGCCAAAGCCAAAAAGGAGAAGAGGGGTCATAAAAGAGCCACGTCGTCGTCTTCTCATACTTCGAAATCGAAAAAACATAAGAAGTCTAGGAGGAGACATGGCTCTCGGCACCGTTCGTCGAAGGTCAGGGCTACGAAGTCGAGGTCACCTTCTCCAGCTAAGCGACTTCGAAGAAAGGACTTTTTCTCCTTCTCTGACTCCATCGCCACGGGTGACGCTGGTTCCATCTCCGGTTCCGAGGTCGCCGGCGTCGAAGGGCTCTTTGTCGCATGAAGGATCTCCGGCTCCTGCTATGTCGCCGACGCCCAGGGAGTCGTCTCCAAACTGTGTGGCTTCACCTGTGCGGGCGCCGTCCCCGGCTCCTCAGGCTCCAGTTCAGCCTCAGGTGGTTCCGCTTCAGGAAGGTACGGATCCATATCCTCCTTTTCCTGTTCCTGGATCAGACACAACGCATTTTATAAATGGAATGTTTGGCATGTTTGCCAGGGCCTCTACTCCATCTGGTGCGGCTTTGGGCCCGTAGCTCCTTTGGCCTTTAACTTGGGTGTTTCTCACCACTATCCTCAAGCACCCTTTATGCCAATCTTGCCGTCGACTCCGGCTTGGCATTTCCCGGCGCCGAGATCTTCCACTCCGGCTCCGCGGACTCCATTGGCTGTCGAGTCGGCGCCTCCTCGAATTCGATCGACGCCGAGGTTTGAAGCTGAGGCTCCGCCATCGAAGCCGTTGATGCCCTCCCCGGCGCCGCGCATGGCGCCGCTGATTCTTAAACAGCGCTCTAGGGGGGAGGCGCAGAAACTCCTTGAGGAGGAGGAATATGCACAGGATCAGGAGGAAGGAGAAATTGATGAGTCTGTGGACGAGTTTGAGGGCTTACAAGTGGCCAGTGGGTTGGATACTTCTCCTGAATATGATCTTTCTTCCCCAAAGGCTGTAGTGTTACAAGACATTGCTCCTTATCACGTGGTGATAAGGAAGGCAGCTGATCTGCTTGATCTGCAACTTCCTTCAAAGGAGGTAAAATCTAATATCCTTACGGAGGTTCTTAATGCATCTTCTTCAGCCTCTGAACCGCTGCTACCCTTTGATGCCTTAACGGAGCCTATAATAGAAGTTTGGCAGAAGCCTTTGTCTGCTCCTGCAGTTTCTCATTCCATCTCAAGAAGGTACAGGCCTGCTCCTGGGGATACAGCTTTCCTGTCTTCGCATCCATCACCGGAAAGCTTGGTGGTCCAGACTTCTTGTTCGAAGCAGTCTTCTGGTTCTTTCCCTACCATACCTGGTGATAGGGATTCTAAAAAAGATGGAGCAGGCAGAAAAGAAGGTGTTCTCTTCTGCTAGTATGGATCTGAAGTCCACTAATGCAACCTGTCTTCTTAGGAGGTATATCCATGTTTTGATGGACTTAGTCAAGCAGCTAGCTCCAAAGTTGCCTGAAGAGGATCAAAATAATTTCTTGGAGACCCTTTCTGATTCTCAAGCTGCGGCCTGTTAGGTGATACAATCTGGTCTGGACACTGCTGACTCTGAGGCTCATGTGATGGGGTCTTCTGTGGTGATAAGAAGACAAGCCTGGCTTAGATCGTCTGGATTTTCTCCTGAGGATCAAGCGACTTTGGTGGATTTGCCCTTTGATGGGTCAAGACTATTTGGGTCAAAGGCTAATTCTGCCTTACAGCATTTTAAGGATAGCAGGGCTACTGCAAAGTCTCTGGGCCTCCAGGTGCAGTCCAGAGGATACAGCTACAAGCGGTATCGTGGTTTCAGAAGAGGTACTTCCTTTCGTGGCCACCAGCAGACTCAACAGGGCCAGCAGCAGAACCCTTTGTACACATCGTACAGAGAGAAGAATAAAGGGCGTCTTAGGGGAGCCTCTCAGCAGCAATCCTCCTCCACTTCTACTCCCGCCACCGTTGGTACTTCAGGAAAGCAGTTCTAGCTCCCCCATCTTAGAACATGTTGGTCCGGTAGGGGGTCAGGTGTCACACTTTATACAAGATGGTTGGTTCTAGTCAGCTCACCAGAACCACCAATAGGTCCTAAAAATAGCCCACCTGGATAAAACCTGACTCACCATAGCGAGTGGGCAAGTAGATTTCTTGAGACTGACGCAAAATCTTCATCCCTACTCTGAATGGAAGTTTAAATCCTATTAAAGAGACAAAGGCAGCAATTGTAAATTGACTTCTTCTCTGCAGGTCCTCTAGTAGCAAATAATAAATGACAGAAAATATTTTAAAATGGATGAGAACAAGCTCCACATTAAAACTCCACAGACTTTCTGAGCTTACCCGATTGATGAGGTCATACCCAGCTCCTCAAAAGTGAGTCAGGCCTTTTGTCCTAATCCCTTGCCTGACATCATTCATCCTCCTCTTCTTTATGGAGAAAACACAGAAGATCGCAGAACAATGTAATGATTATACAAACGGTAAAACATTTAAACCAACCATGAACATAATGGTGCCAAGAACTGGATCCCCAGACTTGATCCCCTAGGATCACACTACAAGAGAAAAACATCCATATGTGAGAGGCTAGAAACAAAATAATATTAACCTCCTCACTTATGGTAGAAATCTAAGACTCTTCTCACAGTAGTGAGGCAGATTTTTAGTTATTTAGGCTCGTTATGACTAGTTCAGAACCTGTACCTCACTTACTGTGATGCATGAGGTATCGACTTGTCAATAAAGTTGTAAAAGTAGATTCATAAGACCAGTCTGCCGCTCTAATAACATTTCCTTACCTCCCAGAAGATAAAAAAAGCCCTCTGATTCCAAAGAATTCTTCTCGAATGAGCTCCTAACGTTTATGTATGAATTAATTGCCACTCCCTTTAAGCCCTAATCCCATCTTGCCAAGGTGAATGAAAATACATTTGTATGGCTTCTTGAAAGCAATCACAAGTTGAGAATCCAAAGGCGGTCTGAAAACACAAATCTGTGCTTCCTAACAATGGCAACATTTAACCTCCCATAATGTGGCATCATTAGGAAATCTTGTATACAATGTAGCGGTCGAAAAAAAAATTGTACGTCTGATGAGATAGAAAGGTATTTCATAGGGAAGAATACTCTGCCTACATCTAAATCCTTTGCATCTGAAACCATTTGAAAGGACAACAGACATAAAAGAATGGTTCACCTTTAACTAAAGTATGACCAGCTTCCGCATCATACCTATAACTGTTCAAATTGTAAGCCTTAGTCCCATAAAGTGAAACTCAAAGGTTAAGTACCTCTCCTGTAGAAGCACCATCAATAAATGTGCCATTCCACACACCCAGATTGAGCATTAGTGTGAATAGATTGAACCTTGAAATATGCGTGACTAGGAGAAATTCATGCAAAGACTAGGGACATCCCAGGAACCCCTGAAAATTTGCTGAGCTGTCAGCGGTAGGTGACCCTCAAGTACCAGCTTATGAGAGGAGCCCTCTGGGTCCAGTACCAGCTGTCAAAAAGTTAGACATTAGTGCGACCATTGCACTCTGTCCTTCCTGACATGGATTAGAGATCGAAGAATCATGAAAAATGAGGAAATGCATAAACCTGATTGTCTACCTACGGTTGGAGAAAAGCAAGAGTGCCCACTCCCGACAGCCTGGTTAAGGCTATGGACCAATACTTCCTTGAAAACGAGGGGTCGGTGTCGTCCGCAATGTCCCTGTGGGAAGCCTTTAAAACCGTAATCCGCGGACACGCCCTCTCCCAGATAGTGGTGGCTAAGAAGCTCAAGAGTGAGGCAGTGGTGAAGCTGGAGACTGACATCTCGGGGCTGGAGTCGGCCTTGGAGACGGGTGTCACTCCGGACGGGCTCCATGCCCTCAGCCTGAAACAGTTTGAATACAGGTCTCTTGTCACTGACGCTGCCAAAACGATGTATAGGGAGCAGCAGGGTCGATTGTATGATGCCGGGGACAAGGCGGGAAAGTTGATTGCGTGGCTGGATAAGAAGGAGAGAGTGAATCGTGTGGTCCCGGAGCTGTGTGTCTCGGATGGAGTGTGTGTGACTGAGCCTGGTGAGATTGTGGAATGTTTCGCTGACCACCTCCGGGCCGTGTACTCCCCGGTGACTGATAGGGATGAAGAAGACTCTCGCCTTCTGCTGAGGGATATTGCTTTGCCCGGCCTGTCCGTCGAAGACCGTGAGCAGCTGGACACCCCCTTGTCTGTAGATGAAATTGCAACTGCGATTCGGTCCCTTCGTTCGGGCAAGGCGATGGGTCCCAACGGGCTGCCTATTGAATTATATAAGTTGCGCCCGGATAAACTCGCGCCCTTCCTCCGTCGTATGTTTCAGGAGTCCCTTGAGGCAGGCTCCCTTCCTGACGACCAGCGTCTGGCTACGATAGTCGTGATCCCCAAGGACGGTAAGCCACGAGATCGCTGTGCCTCCTACAGGCCTATTTCACTGCTAAATGCGGAGCCTAAAATCCTGGCTAAAGTCCTTGCCAATCGTTTGTTGAGCGTCATCTGCGATTTGATTCATCCTGATCAATGCGGCTTCATCCCTCACCGTAACACCGCTCTTAACTTGCGGCGTCTTCACGGCGCCCTCGCCAGGGCGGAGTACCTCTCCGAACCAGCCGTGCTGGTTTCTTTAGACGCCACGATGGCCTTTGACACCATTGAGTGGCCATTCCTCTGGGCTGTCTTGACCAAATTCGGCTTTGGGGAGGGATTTCTTGGCTGGGTGAAGCTTCTTTACACGGGACCCGTGGCTCAGGTGGTAGTTAATGGGCGGGTCTCTCGGCCCTTCGCTCTCGGTAGGGGTACGAGGCAGGGGTGCCCGTTGTCCCCTCTGCTCTTTGCTCTTGCCTTGGAGCCGCTCGCTGCTTGGCTCCGCTGGGAGCCCTCGATCAGAGGGATCCGGTGGGCCCCGGGCTTCGAGGATCGGGTCTCGTTGTATGCGGACGATATTCTCCTGTATCTCACCTCGCCGCGGCAGTCGCTTAATGTTCTCTTTGATGTTCTGACTTCCTTTGGGAGAAATTCGGGTCTAACGATCAACTGGTCTAAATCCTGTGTCTATCCTATCTCCGGTGACCCTCCTCTCTTGCCGCCTCGGCTTCCGATCCAATTATCTCTGTCCGGCTTTAAATACTTGGGAATATACGTCTCGATGGACCCGGTGGCTCGCTATGAGCAGAATCTCCTGCTTCCACTTCGGCGTCTGAGGGAAGACACGGCTCGGTGGTGTAAGCTGCCCTTGTCCCCGCTGGGTCGGGCAGCACTGTTTAAAATGATGTCCCTTCCCAGATTTCTCTATGCACTTCAGAACTCCTTCGATGTTATTCCTGTGTCCTACTTTCGGGAGGTGGAGAGCCTGCAGAGGAGACTGGTGTGGGACGGACGGACGCGTATCGCTCTGGCAAAGCTTACTCTCCCCTGGTACGACGGGGGCATCGCGCTTCCCGACATTCGCAGGTATTATTGGGCCTCACAGCTATCGGCCATTAATCATGCCACGTATGCGCCTGGCTTGAATCCGGCGTATGAGATGGATAAATTCCTGCTTCCCGGCGGAAACTATAACAGGGCACTTTACTCCAGCTCGGCTGGACGGACCCTTACGGGCCCTACTAAGATTGCGGTACGGATCTGGAAGGCGGCCAATGTAGCCTTGGGCTGGAGTGAGCGATTAACATGTGCCACTCCTCTGTTTGCCTCCGACCGCCTGGGAAGCCTCTGGACAACGAAGGGGTTTGAACGTTGGGACACGATTGGTATTAGTAGAGTGGGAGACTTATGGATTAAGGGTGCGGTTAAAACATTCGCGGCGCTCCAGAGCGAATACTAACTTACGGAAAGGGAGTTCTTCCGCTACGCCCAGATTCGGCATGCCCTGCTCTCTGTTTTTGGGGAGGGGACCAAGATCCCGGCTTCTTCGCCCCTCGAGGACCGCATACTCGATGGTCATGTCCCCGACAGTACTATCTCATTAATTTATAAAAAACTTATCAATAATCGGGCTGACCTCTTGGTGTGCCTCCGGGAGGCGTGGACGGGGGATGGGGTGGAACTGGACGACGAGGACTGGCAGTCCGCACTGTCGTCCCCCAAGGAAGTGGCCATTCCAGCCCGTCTCCGCCTGGTCCAACTCAAGATTCTCCACCGGGTGTATGTGACGGGTCCCCGTTTGGTCTCGATGGGATTTTCTGAAGACGGGCTCTGTAAGCGGGGATGTGGACTCAGAGCCACCTTTCTCCATATCCTTTGGGAGTGTCGCGAGGTGGCGGAATACTGGCGCCGGGTTCATGTGGTCATGGGACAAGTCACCGGGGTTGTGCTGCTGCCGGAGGTACGTCGCTGTGTCCTGAATGTGTGGGAGCCCAATGATTATAACGCGGCTCAGACTCGGTGGGCGGCCCTGGGGAACATGATTGCCAAGAGAGATATAGCGCAGCTTTGGGGTTCCCAGCGGCCTCCCACCGTGTCCGTATGGAAGGAGAACATGGACTGGTGCATGTTCAGGGAGAAGACTGTGTATGTGGCTCGTGGTAAACCGGGGGCATGGGGTAGAATCTGGGGGCAATGGAACGCGTATCGTGGGGGTATCTGTATTCCCCCCCTAGTGGACACCGATATTGCTTTGTTCCCCTGACCCTTGATGGTTCCTTGCGACTTTTGGAATAACCGAATATAGACGTTCCTCTCCCGTGACCCCCCCCCCCCCCGACCTATCAGTACTCCTTCCTCTTGATAGCTATTTGAAGGTCTGAAGTAGAGTCCCCCGGATGTAGCCTGACCCACATTTTTTGCCCTTACGCCTCGCCTTTTTTTTTTTTTTTTTTTTTTTATTTGTTATTTATGTTAAACCTATGTATCCTGCTTCCCTAGGACTATCCGGAGCCATGTACGGGGCGGGGCCCCGGGAGTCGACTACTGCCTTAACATCTGTATGATCCTTTCTGAATCTAGCGGCCGGCCCTGGTGGTTGTAGGCCCATGCTTGTAATTGATTTATTGTTCAATAAAATTTTCAAAAAAAAAAAAAGAGTGCCCACTCCTAGACCCATGGGCAATTGAAGAATCTGGGAATTGTTTAATATCGACGCAAGGCAATGAGATATACCATTGCAGCTCCCACAAGTTTTTGAGGCATTAGAAAACAGTCTGATCCAAATCCCAGTGCACAGGTCCTGAAGATTCCTGGTTTGATATCCCTTGAAGATATTAAATTTGTGCAATTAAACCGCTTTCTAAACAGAAATACCTCAAATCCCGGGTTAAATCCCCGGGGACTCTTCGATCATGCATCACCAACTTTTGTATGTATCTGACTGTCTAAATGCTTTCTATTCACAATACCGAAATGGCTTTTCCGTGAACCAGACGTTTCACTGAGGAGGAACGAAAAAGCAGTTCTGTTCAATTTGTCAGTCTTTCTTCTGTTGCTCATTTTACTCCTGTAACCACTTGTCCATATCTGGGCCCTTTCCTAGCTTGCAATTGTCTGACTTCAACATGGTATCTGGAGCTTGATCTGAAATAGATTTTTCATTCTAAGTTTCCATTTAGGAGACCCACCAACCCACTCCTTACTTGCATCTGGAAAAAAAAGAAAGTAATGGCATGTAAGGAAGGCCTTTTCTCAACTGAAGTGCTTTGAATCTCCGAAAGGCCCTGCACTGCTGGGGTTGGAGTTGAATTGTTTCTGAAAATAGTCACATTCCTGGCTAATCTCTGGGACAGATGATCAAACTTCAGCACTCCACATATCTTCCTTTTTACACTCTAGATACTCTAGCTATTTCATCTCAGAAGAAAAGGGTGTGCATTTACTGATCCACCAAGAAGCAGATTAGCTGAATGTTTGGAGATGGAACTAGAATCCACTGCTTGTGACTGATGACAAACTCCAACTACTGAAGAACTGACATAGGCATCTGCATTTTACCCATTGGCCTCAGCCTGTCTGTGGCATGAACAGAATGTCAGCCTTGTACACTATCACGTAAATCCCCCTTCATCTTAACAGACCCACTATCAGTTTGAGGAGCTTGGTGTCAAGCACCATGTTGCTACAGAGAGACATATGGAAGAGAGATGACTTAGAACTTTTCTTGACCCCAAACAAGCTGGAGGAACTTCGATGTGAAGGCCACGTTGAAGACTAAAGATAAGCATCCTCTAGGTTTAACTTGACCACCCAATCTGCTTCTAATAAGGAACCCCCAAGTAGTGAATGCCTGTCATCTTGAAGCATCTGCTTAAGACAAAATTATTCAACAACCTAAGATTGATGACAGGATGTCTCCTTCCTAAATTGAACTAAGACTGCTGATAAACCCAGGGACTTGTAGAGGCACCCTCTCTGTAGCCCTTAGGGACATGTTGGCACACCATGACATGGGCTGTTTGAGATGAAACCAAGGCCTTTGATGAACCTACTACCATGACTGAAAATAAAATTCTGTTCAGCAACTCTGCACAGCTTCAAGTATCTGTTACTGAGATGTTAGAATTTCCCCCTGATGGAGAAAGTGGGTATGTTTGTTTGCTAAGTTGGGTAAGAACTATTTATTTGAATAGCACAAAATTATTCTTGACCCTTCTGGTATCTGCTCCTCCATGAGTGCCTCGATGATGTAGGTAAATCGGCTCCTCTAGGTAGTACTGGGTAGACCTCTACATGCTCTGTTATAAGGGGCCAGAGGAAGGGGCTCCATATCAGCAGTCCTTGGCTAAAAACATAGGGATAAAACTTTACTTAAGATTCTCTTTGTTTCATCGAGCGAGGTAAACGTTTGTGGGTATGTGGAAATGTCTTTAATAAATTCCCACCAAACAGAAGGTAATTGGCATCGGACCGCATGGAAACACACAGCCCTCTTGCTCCAACCAAGAATTGTGGGCTAAATCCAAGACTGGCCAGATTCATCCGCCGACTCCACTCCATATATACCGAGTTAAAAGCCAAGGAATATCTAGAAGCTTATTCCGACATATTCAAAATGGTGTGTTTATCCCTTCCGTTAGTATCCTACCCTTCTGCGCCAAAGAGGTTACCATGCCCAGATCTAAAGCAGCATTTCTAATAGCTTTGTGGGTGAAATAGTACGAGGGGACGCTGACCTTAATGTGCTCCTTTTAGCCTTGCCTGTGAAGATTGAACCCAATGGCTGATCATTCATTGGGAGTCAATTCCACCTAAAAAGAGTCTGGATAGTGTTTGGGTCAAACGAGGTGCACCTAGAGTATCCAGACTAATGTTCGCATTGGGACCTATCCTAGGAAGAGTAGCTAAAATATCTTAGCCACGAAAAAGTAATCTTAATACAAAAGTGGATGATCCACATTTTAAAGAGAAATCCCCCGTGTTTAGGAGGCCTGGATGACAACGCATCCTTTGACTTCTCTTGCACTTAATACATCAGGTGTGCCATCCCCGATATCTTTGACCAGAAACGGTCTGTGTCAAATTACTAAATCGCCTGAGTCCTGTGCTTTTTGTGCCTGACATTTCTTGCCACTCTGGACAGCAGAGGAATGCTCACCCAACTGCTGTCTGAAATGTTAACCTCTTGACCTACACGTCCTTCTCAAAGACAAGGAAGCAAAAGAACAGTTAACTTGGCAAAGGACATCACTGGGGAACTCTAAATTGCATCATTGATTGCCTTCATTGCCCCATTAATAGCTGATTGTAGTGTAGAAAATAGGCCTCAGCTAGGCCTACCAGTGCAAGGGGTTCGCCCTTCTCTGCACAGAGTCCTCAGACTATTAGAAAGAAGTTGGCACAGAAACTGAAATAGAAAATACATAGTTTATTAAACCTCAGGAGGTGGAACCACATTCACCCAGCACCCTGTGGTGCTGAATGAAGGTAGCACCCAGAGTAGAAGAACCATGGGTCTTTTATACCCACACAGGGGCTCAGGAAAAGGACGATGCAAGCATACATGAGAAGAGTTACATACATAGATGGTCATACAGAAATGCACTGTCAATAGCAAGGGAGGAGCTAGCCGTTGCTGACTCTGGTAGAAACAACCTGATAGTTACAGACTAAAAACAGATGCATGGACAGTTAGATATTCCTGCGCATGTGCAGGGTAGCAGAGTCTAAGTATAGCCAGTCCTTTAAACAGAGCACAAGGGAAGACAAAATGGCTGCCAGAAATACAAAATGGATTCCACAAAATGTACAGGATAGCCTGTAAATACCAGATGGATTCTGCTAACGCTAATTTAATCGCAGCCAATTTACGACAGTAGTACAGACTACATTGTAACTTGAAAATCACTGGAATCAGTGTTAAGCTGCTGCACCACATCCCCCACCTCCCCAGGAAAGACTTGGGAGGAACAGGCCCAGCCCACCCTCTCACCTTCCAAACTGCTTGTGCAGAACTCTCTCACCTGTGCCTTCCACAAGCCACACGGGAGATAGACAACCAATACTAAATAAACCCAAATTACAGTAAAATATTTAATAATTTTGTAAATATGAACACTAAACTCAGAGCACAAAAATCGCCAATGTACTCCCAGAAAATGCAAGATCCTTTGTGTGCTCATAAATACCGATGGAAGAGCCTGGCCATATCTTAAAATGAGGATCCCCATAATTGTGGCAGTTCATCCTCGGCTCGTCCCTTGAAAGGGACAGAACCATGCTCTCCGAGTTAGTTATGCCCATGAACGCCAGTGAAGCAGCAGTGGGCGGATCAACGCTCTGCAGCAAATATAGGAGGCTGGCACCAAAAAAGCAACCCCGTGAACAGCACAATAATGTGACTCCATCTCTGCTCGACTCTGAAATGCACATTTAATGAAAAAGGGAAACGTCAAAACAAATATATAGCACAAAAGATTCTGGCAAAACGCATGAATATGAAGCCTTCCAAGCCACCCAGTGACCCTCCCCCTCCTGTACTCCCTGACCCCCCACCCCCTGTTATGGGCGATATGAGGGCATGCAGAGGTCGCCCACAGCCCCCAGTAGCTCCTGGTGCACTGTAGATATCGCAGCCCTAAAAAAGAAGCAAACAGGACACAATGACATATCTCCAATGTGCAATAAAATGCAAATGCACCGAGCATGCGCATACTTATAATGGAAAATATTGACGCTATTTGAACAACAAAATGAGACGGTGTACTTATCTTGTGGAAAGTAGCAAAGGCCAACAGAAATGTGGGCGGCGAGGTCCTATGAAGTGAGGTCTGCTTCTGGACTGGAGTGTATGTCCTCCTCATCATCATCATCTCAAACTGCTTTCAGTAATTTTTAATTAGGGATTCTACCATTAATGGCTATTAGTTCACGCACCGATGACGTGAAAGGCTTCATCGCTAACACTTCCTCCTAAATATTGATTGTGTGAATATTGTCTGCATTCACTTACTTCTGTATATGTAAATGCTGAATTTAAACTGTTTCTTAAAGCTGATGTCTTTGAAATAAACACTCTAGGCACAAACCACTGGAAAGAAGAGAAAGCGGAGGCGGGTGCTCAAGTCGCACACTTTCATGGACGAGGAAGGATGCATTGGTGAGGAAATGTATATATTTGTTTTTAATGTTCACGCTTTGCATTTGGGTATTTGAGGTAACATTGATATGATTTTAATTCCGTTTCTGAACAAATAATGCAGTAAAAGTACCCTGAAATTAAAACTAACTCATAAAAACCTTTATGCAGTTCTGAATGTGACAATTACTGAGTTCCCATTCCATTCTGGATGATGGTGCAAAGACAAACTGAGGGGAAGAGCACACAGCCAGCTTCAAGAGGCACTGTTGGTGCATCAGAAATGAGCATTCATCTCTTTGTTCTCACTTTGTTTGGGTATGGCCTAGTTGCAGACTTTTCAAATGGTCGAGCTATTTCAAGACAATGGGGGGAAAAACGAGCCACTGTTGGTGAAAAAAATCTAGTTGGGGAAATGATGCAATAAAGGTCTGTACAGACAGATGACCCTAACTCTGGCATACAATGTTTGTCTGCCACGAAAATGTGTTAATGAAGTACGTCCTATCACAGTACGGTTTCAAGCCTTTTTATACATACCAGTGTCTCTTGTCACCCCTCTTCCAAAGGCACTAAGTTCATTCAGTGTGCCAAGATTTCCGCCTGCCATTCACCTGAGCTCCCTCCGAACAATCTGAGGAGGCAGTTTTAGAAAGGGCAGAAATTGCCATTGCGCAATCTATTCTGAGCTCTTGGGCAGGATAAATGAGGGGTAAGTCACAGGAGAAATTGAAAGTGCAGCCTACCTTTACTAGTCACCACCTCCCTACCAGTGAGAGTGCAGGAAGGGATCCCCTTCTGCACAACCCAAGTTGACTCTCTTATTTCCATGTTTGCGTTGTCGGCACTGTGCTGCTGATAGCATTATTATTTATAGTACACTTTAGGCGTTCGTCTCTATGTGCTGGTGATCATGTTGCCTGCAGCTCAGTGGTGAGTCGGCCAAAAAGATAGGTTTTCAAAGCTGACCTGAATGTTCTTATCTTCCGCCAACCAACGTTTTGTAGCCGAGCCAGCATTTCTCCAATTAGTTAATATATCACAGCCTCTGAAGTATTACATTTAGGTTGGTTCCACCCCGGCATAATGTGGTCCCATAGGCAAGCCATTGCCACATTACCCAATTGGATAAAGCAACATACAGTCAGTATTGCCTCTATAGGTTAAAGCTCTTCTCCAGGCCCGTTCCATATTAACCCATAAATGCACCTTAGCAAGACCAGCATTGCAGGTCTACTACTGTGCTGCTGTGTCCTCCCTTCCCGCTCCTCCAGTCACTATAGTCCCCCTTGATCATATGTACCTGCTCACCCTCACACATGGGTGTTGGGACTGTGCCACAAAGAGAAGAGCGAGCTGCTAAACCATCTCTCTGTCCATGGTGTACACTGTGCCACAGGCTCCGCCTGCAGCCTTTGTTTCCACTCCGTATAATCTTGGCCCCGTCCACTGTACAGTCTGCTCAGTACATGTACAGAGATATGCTGTATATCTGCCCATGCAATTATTGCAAGCCATTTGGCAGATGAGGTTGGGGGTACCAGGAAATCCACCAGTGCTCAAACCAGCCCACCTCGAGCACTTCGCCATTCTTGGACTGCTTATATGTAGGCACAATTGTGATCTTCAGTCTGTTCCTAAGACTCCTCTGGTATGCTTTCACCCCCTTTAGATCATAACATTTACTGCACTTGCACTGTTCAACTTACCCAGTTCCAACCCTGTTTCCACTCCAGATATGCAGCATTAACTAGCTGTCTACTACCCAAAATAGAGACAAGCTGCACACCCTATTCTATATAGTTATCCATGACCTAGCAAATCTTATTTGTCTTGCATCATCTGGTTGCAACACTCTGACCTCCACCACATCCTCACCACCCTACACTGGAATCCCATGCTACTGGACCTAGGAGTACCCTGTACCTCCCTCCCAGCTTGCAAGACGGTCCTCAATGCCCATTGTATTGTGTACTTGTATTGTTAGTTATTGGAAATGTATGCATTGCCAGAACTCTTAAAGCTGCATAGCGCCCATACAGCAGACAAAGAAAGAAGGTTCCAATAGCATAAATAGCATATAAATCACACAATGAAGTAATGAGCTGATAAGCTAGAATATTACATTAAAAATATAATACTTGAAAGCAACTGATGCTACATGGCCAAGGGAACGCCACTATCAGCCATCCTGTCCTTTTGGTAGTCCTTTCCTTCCCACCACTCCAAACTCCAATTCTCTCTTCACACCACCTGCCTTACTTCCATGCACTGTTTGCTGATGACCAACATTTTTAGTCTAGTTGCCAAATTAGTGCAAATATTGCTCTGCCCAGAAACCAATGATCATGCTTTTTCTTTTGGACTATGAGATCTTCTCTCCTCTGTTCTTTCCTTGCATAGTGGCCAATGTGCAGTATCGCTGTGTTTG
Source organism: Triturus cristatus (assembly GCF_964204655.1). NCBI lineage: Eukaryota > Metazoa > Chordata > Amphibia > Caudata > Salamandridae > Triturus > Triturus cristatus. The sequence goes on along the minus strand of NC_140591.1, from coordinate 1,520,597,826 downwards.
TTAAAGCTACACACTCAGATCTGCTGTTGGTTAAATGTAGCTTCCTAATTCCCTGGACTACTCTTCAACCAGTTCTGCTGCTGGTGGTCTTCAGATGTTCTCTTTGCTCCACCTTTTGGTGCGGCTGTGTCTCTGCCCCCAGTCCCATCGCCTGCACCCTGATTCCTCAGTATCATTCAGGCTGTTTCCTCCACCTCCCTCAAACAGAGGCCACGCCGGTAGATGAGGACACAATGGAGTTGAAGAACAGGGGTGATTGTCGCGGAAGAAGGTGTGCAGATAAAAACTAGATGGCACAGGTGATCAATCCTAATGAGAGGATGCACACGCCTGAATTTTAAAGAATAGATTCCTAAATTAAAATTAGATTATTGATCCAAAAAAACAATGAACAACACATTATAAAGATGTAAAATGAGTAAGAAATGCATCCAAATTCGAAAACAAAATTCATTTAAAGAAAACAAATTTAACATTGGGCTGTGACTTACAGCACTGTTAAGAATATATTATGCATGCGGTACTAAGACCACTGCTGGTTATCACCGTGATTCCTGTCCTGATTAGGCAAGACTGTAATTAACAAAGGGCCTCTTTTCGAAGTCGGCGGAGAGGAACACTGCTTCACAAATGTGACGCATATCCCGTCCACCCTATTACGATCACATTCTGTCCTATGGGCATCGTAATATGGCGGAAGGGATATCAGTCACATTTGTGACGGAGTATTCCCTCCACCAACTTCTAAATGAGGCCCTGTGTCATTTGTTTTGAAGGAATTTAAAACTCTTATAGAGTGTGTGTTCTCACTTCCATGAACTGCAGTGTTCAATGCTTTTCAGTATTTCCACCTCCAGGGCTTGCCCATTTCACCTGGAGAGCGGGTGGCTGGATACATAAGCAAGCTTCATTGGTTCAGTGGCAAGGTGATATAGTAAGACCCCTCTCCATGAAGTTGCCATGCTAGTAATTGGGAAGCGATTAACCACGTCTTTATTTTACTTTTAGTGACTGAAAAGAGGTATGAAACTGAGTCCTGCACAGACAGTGAAAGTGAATCAGCAAAGCCGAAGCCTGCAGCACCTAAAAAGTCTGCTCCTCCTGCTGCCAAGCCGGAGCCCAAAGCTTCCAAGAAGGCTGCTGCGGCTTCCAGCAGAGGAGGGAAGCAGGCCTCCATCATGGGCTTCTTTCATAAGAAATGAGCCTGACCATCTAGCACTGCCCCATGGATCATCCTGAGAAGATGTTGCTTCCTCTTCCATCCGCCTGGGCGAGGGTACGAGTCAGATGAGAGCAATGAAGACGGTGTTGGATATCTTGCTTACCGTGTAAGCAAGCACTCTCATATATGGACAATTTTTTCATGCTATCAAGGTTTTTATCGTTCCAAGTTTGTTTTGTAATCTTCTTTTGTGTTTTTTCATGACATGAAAAGATCATCAGTTGGAGTAAATGTATTGCTGGCTATCAGCTTGCAGAAAAGACTTCTAGTGACTCTCTGTAGGCAGTGTTCTGAATCTAATTGCTGTCTGCGTTCCACTGAAAGATATGCTCATGGATACTGAAGCTAATTCGTTCTAAAGGCGGCCGCCTGTTATAGCTGGGTGTTATTCCGTTCTGTGTGAGTGTTTGTGCGCTCCACTGCTTGACCGGATAAAGCTATGCCAAAGCAATGGCATCCCACTCTCTGTAAACCAATCACATGGAGATGCTGGCAAGTTCATTTCTGATAGACCTCAGATTCAATGTTCTCGCATTACGTAAAGTTGTAGAAATGGATTTAAAACTAACTCCGCAATGTGTTTATAAGGGAGGAGATGGGGCTTGGCTGAATATGTACAGTATGAATTGTGTTTGCTGGATAACGTCCGTTCACTTTAACACAGAGTAAACCATTCTCTAGTCCAGCCCCTCTGGAAATTAAGCTATTACACTGACAAAAGCAAAGGAAAGTATTTTTCATTACAAATGTTGCTCCAAGATTGTTTAAAGGGAACACAGACTTGAATATATCACAAAAAGCTATAAATAAACATTTTCTTTATTGTAGAAAAAAGTGTGCATTGTATAATATTGTGGTTGTGAAAAGCTCTACTGTTGTCTCGCCAGATCACCTGCACCCCCTCTGCTATGCAATAGTGTCAAAGGTCAACTAAATCCCTGATTTGGATCCCTCTTGTATTTAAGTTATTCCTCAAGTTCTCAGAATGGACTTAAGTAAATAGAATAAAACAGGAATTATATGTCTTAACCAGGGAAGGTATCATATAGAATAGCTGTTATAATGCAAAGGAAACAATGTAATACAAAAATAACCATAATCTTTAGTCATTATGATGTCCCTTGCATGAAGGTCCAACAAAACGAATTAACTGATCCATACAAATAAAAGACGAGCATTACCAAAGCCAATAAAGTCTGGCTTTAATGCATGCAGCTTAGCATATTTGAGCAGGATGCACAGGAGAGAGCCTGCAGGAGCACACATGGAGGCCTATCATAAATAAGTCCTTCAGGGCGTTCAATGCAAGCATTTGAGTGGAGGCGGATGGATACACCCAAACAGCCAATAGTATTAGGTGAGAGATTACTCCACTGGGTTAAGTAAGACCTCATTGGCATAGTCTCAAGTCACTTGCTGAAAGAGACTGATTGAAGAAAACCAATGGTTGATGGGAACGATAAATATATATTATTAGCAACAGGCCTGTTTGCCAGCTGTGCTGTCAAAGGCCAGACCTTAAAAAATATCAATTAATTGGCAAACTAGAATCTCACAGCTGTCAGCAATGGAGCTCAAAGATCATTAAAAAAGCTTTCTGAAACTCTAACTTGCATCGATTTCAGTGGCTTTTGATGGCTCCCTTATAGCACCCAGGCATATCACTCTCACAACTCAGACCGCCAAAAAGATCGGACGTAGATTAAGGAAGGTTACTGCAGATATTTGAAGTGTGGAGTATATGAGTTAGTTATCAGAAACTATTAACTTCCAGTTTACAACCATTACACATTACATGTGTAATAGTTTAGCCTCCGATGCATATTAATGCCGCTCACATGCAGGGCTGCCAAGATTTGGAAGAGTTATGACTTGAGTATGCTAAGATTTAGTGGCATATGCTCGGTAAACGTTCATAAATCCCCAATTTGCTATAAAATACAGTGTAGGTTTCGCAAGCACATGTTTAGACTCGAATAGTAAGTTCAACATCCCCTTGCGCATACTGTGCAAACTCTTATGCACCGGTGAAGCTCAAATGCCTCTCCCTACGTACAAGTAGGGCCTCAATGCCCAATGCATTGACACCATATCCAGGTGTCCCCTCAAATGGCCAATGTACCCTCCATGTGCAGGTTTAGCATCAAATGAGAAATGCAGCTGTGTTACATGCATGTTGGCCTCAAGTGCCTAGAAATCCTTTCGCCTGTGCCAGATTTGCCTCAAGTGGAAGACGTAGGTTACCTTCCAGCATCAAACGCTCTGTGCAGCTCTTCTTGTGCAGGCTTATCTTCAAATGCCCAGTGCAGGGTTATTTACTTTAAAAATTCTGTCTCAAAAGCGCAGTGCAGCTCCTTGTATAGGTTTAGCCCCAAATGATAAGTGCAGATTACCTATATGCAGATTCAGTCTCAAATGCCTGGTGCATCCCACTGCCATGGACAGGTTTCGTCTCAAATGCTCAATGGAGGCTACCTGTGTCCAACTTCCCCATAAGCCGGAGACTCAAATGCCTGGTGCATCATCACATAATATCTTGCGGCTTCCTAGTAACTGAGATTCCCTGGACACTGACTGTTCCAGTGGCTCTAGCTCTGACCGTCAAGCGAGTTAACAAGCAATGAGGGGGTGGACATATGGATTTCTAGTCCCAGCGCCCCCTATTTGGGGTGAGATCAAACTGGATTGGTGAGATGCAGGTAACATGGGGTTAACATTGAAGAATACAAAGGATACAGTGGGGGCGAGGGAACAATTGGATGGTTCAAAGTGCAGATTCACAGTTGAGCCCTGTAGTCAGAAAGGTACAACATGCCATAGAGGGAGTAAACATTAAATTTGGGTTTACTATACACATTCAATCGATGGTGCAACTAGTTCAGGAAATAAACAATTTATCATCCCAGAAACCATGGAATACATGAAGAATGTTAGTCCTAAGAAAATCCCTGCTAAATGGATTTCAAGGAATCAAACTTCTTTTTGTATGGCTCATTGTATGCATTACTTCAGCTAAATGTTTGGTAGTCTGTAAGTTAATCATCTTTGCTTTAATTGCTGTTAAATATTTTATCTTTCTTAAAAAAAATAAAAATTAAAAAATGGACTAATGCTAAAAAAGCTAACGGCTGAATGGAATAGCTTGTCATATTAGCCAAGGTGTTCTGTACTGGAGAACTAAGCCCCAGCCTCTATTTTGTATGGATAGGGGAAGGACTAAGTTGTCTTGCCGTCTTCCAAGGTGAGTTTTAGGTCTGGCTTGTCAGGTGTTGCGCTGTCATGTTACCGATGGACGTATCTCATTTCATGCTATTGGATGTTTGGTGTATCCACCTTACAGGAAGTGCTTTCATTGGAATGCATAAGGGACTATTCTACATCTGAAAATTATGCTTGATCATTACATCGATTGTCACATTCAAATTTATCTCCTATATGCATTATATACAGAACGCAGTTCTTTTTTGCTACTTTCTTCCCTGCATTGCAAAGTCAAAATGGAAGGCCTACGTTTAATAAACTGAGTTTGTGCATACAATGCAGGTAAACGTTTGTGAAAAAGCCTGTACATACGTGCACTGGTACTTTAAAGCTAGCCCATTGTTTTATTATATACATGCCTTGGGAAATGTAACCTTATACGGTGATATAATGAAGGATTTGCAGGTTGATGGCAAGTGCTTGGGAAAACTACTTGATATTGACCCCCAGCCACACACTTCCCCTGTGGACTGCACAGTGAGAGTAAACTTAGGGTAATGATAAAAGCCACTGGCAGGCCAACCTTTACCGAAGACCCGATACTTCATGGGCTGGTGCAGGAACCGATGGAAGCCCACACCTACTGCCGAGTTCTGTAATATAGGGTAATATCCTGATTAGTTAACAGGACCCTGGGGTATGTGTATTGGATAGACAGGAGCTCTTAAAGCAAAGCTAACTTATGAACGATTGTACCACAACAATCCATTTTTAATCCATTAAAAAACTTTATGAAGCATTACATATTACATTAATGCAGGAATACATTATAGCAGAAAAAACTATTTGAATGGTGAGAAAAGCAGAAGGTGCAGGAAAAGGCGCTCTGTGCTTAAGCGATTCAGACAAACATGTATAAGAATGACAAGTGCAAATAGTTATTTAACTACACAATCAAAAAAAGAATAGAAAAACATTGTGAGTTGTATTGTCAAATGAATACACTTTTGTAATACTGCGGGAGGTTCATGTGGAGGTAGTCGGCAATGTTTCGATCCTGAAAGATAGGATGGCCATCATCAGGACCGAGATTTGAAGACTACAGGAGGGGATGGACTTGAAAGGCTGCAGTTATATGGTCCACAATAAGAAGTTGGCCAAAAAATTGAAGCACAGCCTCCTAGGAATTAACCTGAATGATGCCGTGCTGAACCAATCAAGTGGAAATCGAGCACCTCGACTGCTGCGAATTAACAGAAGAGACAAATGGAGTCCAGCCAAAAATGTAACCAAAAACTGACATGGTCAAATAAGAGCATGATTTGGTCACATTAATGAGGGTGGCTAGAGCAAACTGAAACCAGCGCAAGGAACACCAAAAGGCATGGTCCTTCCTAACCACTGTTAACAACATCGAAGACCAGCTCGAACTATGAGTGTATGTGGAGAGATTGTGACCGCACTGCAAAAATGGCATCTGCGGAAATGCATCCCACAGCATGGATGCAGAATCAGACAGAGAATTTGCTGCAAGCAAAGACGGACGCGAAAAACGAGGGAGCAAATTGTCCCAATAAGTACAGTCGGACACCCAAGATACCCGGCAGTAGGGGACTCTGAAAGAGGGGTGCACAAATGCAACAAGGACACACTGTATACATCTTTGGCGAAGGGTCATCACCAATGATTGAGATACTGCTCCTCCTTGTCACTAAGTCTAACTTATGTTAGCAGTATTTCATCTAACACCGTCAGTCAGTCACTATAAATCAGTGGACTCATTGCATTTACCACTTTTTCAGGTAGGAGTTCTTTTTCCATCCATTGTCTGAGTTACCTCTGCCCTCTACCCACCCCTATGATCTTCCACTTAACATGATTCCTAAAATTGGTGGTCTAATAGCCTTTACCACTAAAATACAAAGCATATTGGTGTCCTGTTTGAGAAAAAAACATATTGTATCGTATTAACAAAACCTCTGTGCAGTTCACTATTCAATTTGCCAAAAATCCGAAAAGTTCTCCGGTTAAGATTGTTATTATTGCAACTCACAAATTTGTGAGATTTTGCACTTTTTTCCGAATGAGCGTTTGTTCAAGCTTTTATTGCAACGACTGCTTTCATGAAAAAAATCCTCCTGCAAAAAATAATCTGATTTTCAGCCAAACAAGGCAAAAACTCTCAAGAAAATTCACAAAGCGTGGAGAACAAAATTATCATAAATTAGCACTATCCTAATTTAGACAAGCTGCTTGTTCGGCCTTGAATCTCCGTTCTGAAGTATATTTATGATATTTTTCCCGTGGTTAAGAGTTGTTTAGTTCTAGGCAAATTATCTCATCACATTACTTCACTGTCTGGTGGCCAGCCTCCCAGAGAGACTGGAGGACAGTGTGCTGCACACCCAATAGCAGTGAAAGTGTCGAGGTGCTGAGAGTGGGGTGAGCTCATAATCTCTAGTGTTGACGAGCCATATAGCATGGTAGTCATCACCCCGCAGTGAGGGAATAGAGTGAGGGACCCAAAGACATATTCAGGTTCATACAAGCCTGCTTTCATCCAGGTAGAACAGGGGGTTCAAATATAGACATCCTCGACCTTTGGCCATAAAAACGAATACAATCCTAAACAGAAACACATTTTTAGGAACATGCCTGCTCTGTCATTGTCGGGTCAAACTAACTCTTTAATCCCTTCTGTGCTCTCTTTTCCTATGATTTTAGGACCTCGAATCCCCCACCCCTCCATTGCTGGCAAGTCTGCATTCCCTTTGTCATATCTATTTTCATACAAAATATATTTCTTAACTTTACAGTAAGGTTAAAAAATACAAAATGTATCCGCAATGTCAATAAATTTTATCCTACTTTGATTAATCTTTGTAGCTCTTATTACATCCTCCCCCATCCACAAACTAAAGGGGCGGGTGGCATGGACTGCCTGCTTTCAGAAGGAGAGAATGTCTACACGTGCAGTGCCCCTCCCACTTATTTAACTGCACACCTTTGGAGAGTGCCACCCGGACCCTACCTAAGAAAGAGGAGTAAACCTCTCGGGCCATGCACAGACAGTAAGAATACTCCGAGCCGGGTCTGCTCAAGATCCAGGCCCCAATTCCCTACTCTGGCGACAAGAAGGGTCATTGCTGCCTCTGCACCACCTGAACCTGAAACTCTCCAATCTTCCAGCTGAGCGCCCGTGCCTCCCGACAGCCTCTCCAGGCACCCAACCAACCAGGGCGCGAAGTCCCCACACCGCTAACTGCCTCCTCTGGCGCAGTCCGGTGCACAGGCTTGCTCCTCCCTGTGAACAGGGCTCGAGTCGGGAGTACACGCAGGTACACGGCGTCCCCCCACCCCCACTCTTTTCACATGGTGGATGCCGTCCCCCCTGCCAGGAAGTTGGGCCCCACAGAAATATGCTTCTATAGCGCTATGTTGTGACGTCATGCGGTCATTTGCATATTGTCCTATTTGGTCAGTCCGCCCACTTCTTTTTATAGGACTTGTCCCCTGCCTGTGAACATTGCCACCTACCTGCAACTCCCAGAGGGAGTGGAGTGGCTGCAGGCTGTTCACCAGCCAGGGTCTGTAGCATCGAGGGCACTGCATCACACCCCCCCAACCCCTGTGCCGCCTGTTGGCCACTGTTCACTGCACCTGCATTGAGGAGGAATAGCTGCTTCCACATGGCCCTGTGTTCACAGGACTCTACGCCAGCTGCTGGCCACTGATGGTCACTGCACTCACATCCAGGAGTGATAGCTGCTCAGCCAGGTCTCTGCAAAGTACATCCAGCACCATCCTGTGCCATGCCATCCTCCCAAGCACGGGGGCCATGCGCACCTGCTTCTTGGGGGCCATGATCAGGTGGCAGGTGCAGCTCGGCCCCCAGCGCCGCCTGGACACAGCCACCACACATCTCTTCCCACTCTGCAGCCATTCAGCACTTTTGCGGATCCATCCAAAGCGGCACCCAGATAGCACACAAGGCGTAACAATTATTTTGGTACCACACATGAAACAGGTGGCACAGTGAAGAGGTCACGCCTTCTGCACTGGGGGCGAAGAAATCTGCGAACTCTTTGAAAACCCTGCCCACCACAACGATCGAAAACGATTACGACAAGCCCTCCAGGCATACCTTGATGAGCATCTCAACCCGGATTTTGAGCAATTCAAACTGCGCTAAACCAGACAGCAATACGATGAGAACATCAACACCTTCCATGCCGGGCTGTGACAACTTGCCAGCACGTGTGTCGATGGTGACCAACCCAAAGAAGTAAGCGCCCAGCTCATCCAAGGCTAGCCTGCTTAGCCGAGCATGCCCTGACTCTACATAAGGAAAAGTGCTTCTTTTTTGAGCAGTCAATCGAGTTCTTTATATATATTTTCTTCAAGGAAGAAATGCGGATTGACCCAAAGATGGACGAAACTATCCGCACCACACCAACACCCAGAAATGATAGAGAAATACTGAGTTTTTTGGGCATAGCCACATCCTGTGGCCGGGTCATCCTGAGCCTAGCATTCTTGTGAGAACCCCTAAGGGCCCTTGTGAAGGAATATGTCAAATGGGACTGGATTAACCAGGCTGAAGGTCTTTCTGGAGCATAAAAGGTGCCCTCATGAGCAATGCCACAATAGCATACTATGATCCTGGATGGAATTGGTCATTGATGCCAGCCCCATAGGACTTGGGGCCCTCCTCGTGCAGGAATTGAGCCACAAAACGTGGGTGTCGGTTGCATACGTCAGCAGAGCACTCACAGCTACGGAAGTCAGGTATACGCAGATTCAAAGGGGAGCCCTAGCCATCCAGTAGGGTTGCTGTCCTTTTCATCTCTATCTGTGCGTTGGCACTTCTTGGTCATCACAGACCACAAACCGCTGGTCCCCCTTTTCGCTAGGGCATCACGCAACCTACCAGCCAGGATAGAGAGGTGAGCTGTCCAGGTACAGATGTACAACTTTTCAATTATTTACAGACCCAGAGCGCATAACCCAGCGGACTTCCTCTCAAGGCACCCAGGAACTGGATCCAGGGATAACGAGGGTGAGTGGGTGGAAGACTTTGTCAACATGGTTGTACAAAGTGCCTGCCCTGGGGCGATGAAATCTGAGGACATTCTGATGGCAGCCAGCATGGACCCCTGTCAAAAGGCAGTGGACGCTATTCACAACAGGCAATTGAACCATTTTCTGGATGGAGCCAGATGATGGAACACAAGACAAAGCTGCCCTCACTCAACTATGGTATGCCCATCATGATCTTGGATACACCATGGATGGACTCCTACTGAGAGGCTTCCGCATCATGGTCCCAAGGACACATTGGTCCTGAGTGGCTTACTTGGGTCACCAAGTACACCAGGGCAAGACCAATGCCAGGCTAAGGAGTAACGTTTGGTTCGCGGCAATGAACGAGCTAGTAGACGAGGTGGTCCTCAAGTGTGTTCACTGTCAGATCACCAAAGGCGCACCAGTGCAAGCCCCGGTGGCCACAAAGAACAGTCATCAATGCCCGTGGGCGCAGCTAATTATGGACTTGGGAGTTTCCCCAAAGGGAATTTCACTATCTTCATTATGGACAACCATTCCAAATACCCAGTGGTGGAGGTGACTCAATTCACAGCATTCAAAGCAGTGCTCCTGGTGCTCGAGAAAACATTTCTACTGTTCGGACTGCCTCATATAATCACAACAGACAATGGGCCATTATTTCATGGCACAGACTTCGAGGACTATCTCCAGAGTCTTGATGGTTCATCACGGAAAGATCACACCAGCGTGGCTCCAAGCCAAAGGGGAAGTGGGGCGCTTCATAAGGACCCTCAACAAGACTCTAAGGATAGGGGTCGATCAGGGAGTATGCCCTAAAAAGGTCTTAATTTCCTACTGGAAAACCCCTCACAGCACAACCGGGTGTGTGCTCGTGGATATCCTGCTGTAACAACCCGCCAGGGACACCATCCCAGCTAGCCGTGGCCAGCCGTTTTAGATGAAGGGGCTCTGCAAGATAAGCAATAGGAAAGCAAGCTCAGACCAAGGCGCCCACAGGCCAACCCTCAGGTTAGGGGACATGGTGTTCATTGAAGATCACCACCATGGGTACAAACTCCGCACACCTTTTGAAAGGAATACATAGCAATTCGCCAGGATGCACGGATCAATGGTCACAGCCTTGTGCCAAGGGGAAACCGTAACCAGGAAAGTGTCTTGGTTCAAGAAGGCCCATGGGGCCGCACGGCCAGCCCAGTCTCCGAGGAGGACTGGAGTCTGGAGGATGGTGAGCAGCCAGGGATGAGGCCCAATCCCCAAGCGCAGCGAGTCGGACAAGGAGACCACAGGACACGTCCCCTGTGTCCCAACAGAAGCCAGCCAACCCGGATGGAGGATAGCGAGGTTTCAGAGGGCACGGAGACTGTGTGTGAGTAGCCGAGATCTGAAAGGAGGAACCACGAGAGAGAAAACGAGCATTGAAAGCGCAATAGGTCTTGCCTTTGATTACGTTAAAGCCATTTGCTTTGCTAATGGTATTGAATAGCAAAGCAAATGGCTTTAACTTAATAAAAGACGAGACCTATTGCATTTTTAATGCTGGTTGTTACCCTTGTTAACACCATATGAGCTGGTTTCACTTTATTAATATCAGTTTAACCCCTAAATGCAGGAATCAGGACCCTGTGAGGTAGCGCGTTATTAACTTTGAAATGTCTTAACTAGAAATATTTTTTGGTTAAAGTCTGCAACTTAGTGGAAAATGCGGCAAATCCTCAATTATGTGGAAAACTCCACGGCGGCAGAATCGCACAATTCCAGCGGCCCTGCTTTTATTTGCAGGATATAATGAGCGTGTGCAGCGCCCTCTTGAATTCTGTAGTCTACTCAGCAGAGAGCCCATATTATAACACAACACCCCATCACCTTGTGTGTATCACACAGTGGTGCATGGTGTGGCATAAAAGGACAGAAAACAGTGTGACTTGGCGGGATTATACTGTTCAGTCTGACCCAAGATAGAAGACCATAACACACAGCTTAACATAAGAAAACATATAACATAGCATAAAACATAGCACAGCATATTAGATAGCGCAGCACACAACAGAACCTGAGATATAGAAAACAATCATATATAACATAGCACAGCATAGAACATAACAGAGCACAAAAGCACATTAGAAATAGCTAAAACATACGCAGCATAGCACAGCATAATTTAGGACACAGAGCAGCATATCAACACATCGCACTATAACACAAGACCTAGCAAATTTTGGCATAGACTATACCGGAGGACAGCCAGCAGGATATATAGCATAACACAGAACAACACAGGGCACAATATATTATATAACATAACATTCAAGAACATACAGTATAACATTGCAAATCATGGAATAGACTATACCAGAGGACAGCCAGCAGGATATACACCATAGCATATAGCATAGCACAGAACAACACCGGGCACAGTTTACTATATACCAAAACATTCAAGAACATACAGTATAACATAGAAAATCATGGCATAGACTATACAAGAGGCAGCATGATATACACCATAAAGCAAAACATAGACTGAACCAGAGCACAGCATGATATACACCATGACGTACAGTGTAGCGCGTGACAACACATAACATACACATGGCAGAATATAATAAAGAAAGTATATCATCACATAGCAAAGAATTACTCAACGCCCACTTAACTTGGGTGTAGTGCTTTATGAAGAGAAGCGCTACTGGTTAAACTGGCGACTGCTGGACCATAAGTACTGGGTGCAAAACACAGACCTCCAACTTAACTGAGCTATGAAATGTAAGGCAAACCACCTCACGGGCGTGTCACTCCTGGGCATCGGGCTGCAGGTGCCTCGACTCTCCCATCTGCCTAACGCTATACGTGCCTGAAGCCGTTATAGCTCGAAGTGTGTACACAAGAAGACCCATTCATCCATTGACTGTAACTTAGCAGAGCACAACAAACTGACATGGCCTGGGCAAGCAGCAGGGCGGAGCACGACACATTCTTGGGGTCTCTATGCGACATGCCTATGCATAACCGAGTGTGCTCCCACACTGTGCCCACTGCACCACTCACTTGAGCTCTGTTAACACCGATTGTTGACTGCACTTCGAGGCGGCGACAGCGCTATGTCAAGCACGTATTATTATCACAATTATTAACATTCATTGTCATCATCATCATCCTCGTGCATAAGATGTATGTGGGAGCCCCCGTCCGGCAGCAGGCCCAGACCATCAGCAGACCCCTCAATGGCAGGCACGCCCCCATCCTCATTCCGGCCACAAGTCCAACAGCTGGCCCAGCTTCAGCCCACACACTTCCAAGCTCCTCCGCGGGGCCTGTGCACGGGGGACCCTCCTTCTCCAATGATGACAGCCCCAAAGCCACCAAGTAACAGCAAGACGTGATGAAGGGCGTTATTTACCAAACCTCTCTTTCCCAGAAACAACCTCACACACAGCAAAAAACGTACATGTCCAGCTGTTGGGCGTCTGGGAAATCTCTACTGTGTCATCGTGAGATTTATGCGATCCATTTGGGGGGGGTGGGGGAGTCCACAGAAACCCCCAGCTTGCAGAAGCGACCCCACCTTAATCAGAGGGAAATAGCCCCCTGACACAGGAAAATATACAGTTTTTCACTTGACCTCAATAGTAGCCCTCCAATTTGGATCGATATCGGAGCGCTTGGAGATGAAGGGATTTGTCGAGGATCACACTATGTCAGTGAAGTGAGATAGCCGGGATTAAGCGTAGGTAACTGACAGTTCGAGCGACAGATGAAACGTCCTCCACGTTTTTGCCCGGATAGCGCTTTGCGGCAGCCTTAGACTGCGCTCCAAACGGAAGTTTATAAGGTACGTCCGGGCTGTGGATGACAGTTCTGGTGAGACCCACTCCCACCCTCCGTTCCTAGCTGGAGCCGAGTCTGCACTGCTTTCCGCCACTCCCTCGCTCCCTCTCCCCTGGGGGTCGTGACTCCCGAGCCCACCTCCCGTGCTGGCGCGCTGCAGCCTCTGATCAGCGCCTGCTCCCACCTTCTGCTTTAAAGGCGCTGCACTGCTACGGGACTGATGGACTTATGCTAATGTCGCTCACTTCTGCAGCTTCTGATATCCCTGGCCCTGTGGGCCACAGCCTTTGGTTACTTCTGTTTCTGCTTTCTGTTACTCCGCACAGCTTTACAAAGTACAGAGACTGGAAAAGATACCAGCGCGTCCCACGGTAGCGGGAAACAACCTCCAGTTCTGTTTTCTTTGAATCCTGGGACTTCGAGTTTTTCATTTGGAGGGAGGGAAAGCGAAAGTACGCTGCCATGCGTGCGCGTCTGCACATCTGTTGTCTATACGTGTGCACATTTTGTTTGGCCCAAGCAAAACAAGATGGCGTCGGACTGTCCACTGTCCGTACATACGTGTGCATGTTTAGCTTTGTCTGAATGGCGAAAGCAGCCATGTTTGTCCATCCGTAAACGTGCATGTTCAGCTTTGGCTGAACCGATCGCAACAGGCCGTCACATGGCGTTAGCAGCGCATGTGCGCTGCTAACGCCAGGCGAGACCTAAAAAAGAAACATGGTGGACTGCTTGGGGCCATGCCCAGACATTAAGAGTGTGTGTGTCAAGTTTGTCCTCCGAGGCGGGTCTACTCCTCATCCAGGCCCCAGTTCCCTATAACCTTTGTAGTCCAGTTTTACGTGTGTCCGATATGGCGTTTCACCTAGTCCGTACTACCCCATCTCCACCAGCCCCTCATCACCAGCCCTTTGATAACCAGGCATAGAACAGTGGTCCCTAATGCAAATCTATGAATCCTGCAATAGAAAAAGATTTTTCTCCTTCATAAAAATCAATAAATATTAACCATAAATAATAAAGTGCAGTGAGGTGAACAAATGTGCTCGGTGCTCAAGCAAATTGTGGTACACCAGTGTAATTTACAGAAATATGTGTATCACAAATTTGTGATATACAAATAAATAATATCAATAAAGGGTTTGTGTCTTAGTAGTCAATTGTGTTTTGATCCTTTAAAATGATAGGATCGTTGTCAGGACAGCATTATACCAGGAGCTCGTGAGGAAAACTCTTTAGGGAGGGGAGAAAACACCAAAAGGGGAGACATAAATATGCATAGCATTATGTACCGACACATTACACATTATGGCCACTTACTTCAGAGAGGTGGTACATGGGCCTTCAGTTATGCATTGGTATATACAAATATTTTGTGACCAAAATGCAGTAGCAAAACATTTGCACTTTACCTCCAGCTCAAAGATGGTGGTAACCCATTCACATTCCCAAGGGACCCCATCCCATTTGAGAATGGTTGAATTTTTTTTTAAGAGCAGGCAGTGGTCCAGAGAAGCACTGCCTGCTCTTAAAAAATAAAACTTAAACGTTTAATTATTTTTCCTAAAAACTGCAGCCTGTTTTCCTTAGGGAGAACAGGATGCCTTAAAAAAATCCCTGTGACCTACCTCATTAATATTCATAAGGTAGGTCTATTTGTGACCCACGATGAATCGCTATTTAAGGAATAGGGTACAGAACCTATTTGTACATTAGTAATAATGATTCGCAAACAGCGATTTGCAAACAATCACTATTTGGTCATCGTTAATATTGTATGTACATGTAGCCTGATGTTTTTTTAAGGACAGACACATACAGCACATATATAAATCCACACATATGCATACACACAGGAACATTTCAACAAATACACATACATACATGCACTCAACATTCCCACCTTTTGAAATTTCTCAAGTATGATTCTTACACATTGGCAGTAGGACACTCAAGTGACTCCTCTCGGACTTTTGTTGCCCAGTTTTCACATTTACTTTGTGACCGAGTGGGGCTTGCAAACTGGTCATTCTTAATGTGACTTTGCTCACCCGATAGTGGAGTCAGATGGTCATATTGCAGGTTTACAGGCTGTCACAGTATGTGTAAGTATGTCGCCCTGCCATTGGTTTTGCCTGGGGATATGGTGATGTGTAGCACAGACTTCTTCAATATGGCTAAACTCTCTGAATTTCGTGCTTTGTGGGGCCGCAGTTCAGGGAGCTACTTCCATGGTTCTGGCAAGGTACTAGGAGCTCACGAGCAACCTGTTCGAGAACCCTCCTGGAGCCTTCGTTACCGATGCCACCCCCGGATTCCTTGCTGGCACCACCCCTGGAGCCTGTAGCACAACCAGTCCAGCCTGCCCCGTCTTCGGTGCAACTGATGCGGTACCCATCATCCCATCCAGACTCAGACCCAGTTTTGTTCCTAAATTCTTTTCTATTCATGGGAATTTGTAGAGTGTATGGCTACCCATGAGGGCCTCCCAGCACTAAGATAACCTACACATAGCATTCCTGTCCAGTCAGCTAGTTTAATAGATCCGCTTTCAGCAATGTTCAAAATTGTGATTCTGACTCTGTCTCCTTATTTGCAGAGGAAGGGAATTCCAGAGTTTTGGGGCCAAAAACGCAAAAGAGCGTCCTCCACTCCTTGCTCTCTTTATTCTTGGTATTGTAAAGAGCTGCTGGCTGGTGGAGCGCAGTGTTCTCGTAGGCTTATAAACAGTTAGTAGTCTTTGAATCAGCTAAGAACCCTTGTACATGACTCAGTTCACCATGAAAGGACCCTTGAAGTGAATTCTCTTGGCTATTGGGAGCCAGTGCAGGTTTGCCAGAGCCATGGTTACCAACTGGTATTTGGGGATTTTCAGTAGTATGCTTGCTGCAGCTTTCTGAGTGTCTTGAAGTCTTTTTATGACTGCCTTGGGATTACCCAAGTATAGGGAGTTCCCATAATCAAGTTGTAACTGGACTAGACCTTGCACTATAACTCTACGTGACGGGTCAGGTAGCCATCTCAAGTTTTCTCAAGGATCTTAATAGGCCGAAACAAGTTACCGCTATTTTTCCGCCTGTGTTGCCACTGAGAGCTTGTTGTCTAGCTAGAAGCCTAGACTTTTGACCTCCAATTTAGGTATGGGTTGCTCTCCCATAAAATGTTGCAATTTGAGCTCCATTAACCTGGCAGGGTAGTTGCTTTATACCATGACCTCAGTTTTCTCCCTATTTAGTTTAAGACTGCTAGATGCCATTCTTTTTACAACGTTTTTTAGGCAGTTATTAGGCTGATTGGAAGAATCTGTGGTTAGATGAGAAAGGAAAAATAATCTGATTGCCGTCAGGGTAGGATATTGAAGAGATGCCATAATCTCTTTATAATCTCTGCTAGTGGACGAACATGCAGGTTGAACAAAGCGGGGCTCAACTGGATTCCTGTGTTACCCTGCATCCTAGGGAGTAACATTCTGAGTGTTTCGTTTACTCACAGTCTTGGAAGGTTCTATTTACCTGCCTCTTCCAGTCTTTTTACCAGTTTTGGGTGGGAGATGGTGTCAAAAGCCACACTCAAGTCCAGCAGGTTCAGGGCAGCTTTTCAGCTTTCATCCAAAATGGCTCTAAGTTCTTCTGTGGCGGCCAGCAGTGGTGTTTCTCTGCTGCTGCCGATCTGATGCCAGTTTGTGATGGATGTAAAATGTCATTAGTTTCTAGATATAGCAAGAGGTTTCTATTGACGAGTTATTCTAGAACTTTGCTGGGACCTGGTCAGAGGGAAATCGGGTGATAATTGTCACCTTTATGGGGGTATGACGAGGTTTTTCTTTAAACCATGGCTTGACAATGGAATGTTTCCAACCTGGGGGAACTGTTCTGGATTCAAGAGAAAAGTTGAACATATCTTTTAGCAGAGTTATCACTGCCTTTCCATTTTTGAGCATAATGTCCAGAGTGGCAGGGTCCAACGGAGAGCCTGATTTTAAGGATCTGAGAGTCTCAAAGGTATCAGCCTGGGTGATTTCTGGGAACATTCTTAATTGATCTTGTCTTCGTTGGAGGGTAATAGCTGTCTCTTCCACCCCTCCATGGATACAGTTGATCTTCTCCAGAAAAAGGTTGCCTAATACGTTTGATCTTGTGTCTGGATTCATTAGACTACTCACCAGATTGAACAACTCTTTGGATGAGTTTGCAGCATTGTCAATCTTTGCGGCAAAGTAGTTAACTCTTGCCTCCCTGATGGCGTAATGATATTTTTATTACTGCCTTCTGATATATAGCTTTACTGATGTCTTCATGGCTTTTTCTCCAGATGCCATGTTCAGTATCTTTTCCAGAACGTTAAACCTCCTCCAGTGCACCTTTGGGTCCAATGGTGCTGTGTGGCAAGCCCATATTTATGCTCCTTCTTCGGCACCAACTCGTTGGCCTCTGGCACCCCCCTAGCTCATGTATTGCACAGATACTGGGTGCATTCCCTGCATTTGGTGATGCAAATGGCTCCAGCTATGAGTCCGCCAACACCACCTCCCCCATCTTCTCTTACCCCTATGGCAAGAAGTTCTGTGTTGTCGGTGCCAACTGCTCCTAGAATTGGAGCCTGTGTGCTCCTCCGATCTAAAAGGAATGCCCAGAGACTTAAAGGAGAAACTGAAAAAGGAGAAAAGACAGTTAGAGAAGGAGAAATACCTCTAAGAAGTGTCTGTATCTTATGGTCATGCTTTAAATGGCTCCTTTCGAGAAAATGCTGACCTACTGGACCTTTATGAAACTGGAGAGAGGAGGGACCAAGGTCCTATTGACCTAATTGTGGAGTTTGCTGGTCTTACTTCAGTCAGTGGCGTGGATACTTCACAGGAGTCTGAGATTGCTTCGGGCCACCACTGGAAGTTTCATCCTTTCACTTGGTGATGAGTAAAGCAGCCGATGTTTTGGAGCTATCCTTGCCATCCATCTCCATACCTTCTTCTCAGCTGTTGCTCCCCTTCAATGATGTTTTGCTGGATCCAAGCCTAGTGATCCAAGCTTCTTGTTATTCTGGACAGTTTTTGGGGGGCTTCCCATACCACCGTATCAGACATGAGCCTTCGCTATTATCCTACAGATAGTGGAAAGGGAGTATACCGTACCCTTCCTACAGGACTCCATCCCCATCCCTCGAACTTGTTTCCCTGTTCAAAGATCACCTATCCATTTTTCAGCAGGAAGTGGCAACACTGCTTTTGGAAGGAAAAATTAAGTTGATGTCAGAGCAGTAAATTAGGAAAGGATGCCACTCTCCATACTTCCTTCATCACAATTAGGATGGTGGTCTGCGTCTAATCCTAGACCTCAGCATCCTGAATGTTTTCCTCAGGGAGGAAACGTTTAAGATGCGGACTCTATTCAGGTACTGTTGGCGTTGTAAGCAGTAGACTGGTTGGTCTCACTTGATTTGCAGGATGTGTACTTTCATGATCTGATCCTTCTGCCACAATGGAAGTACCTGCAATTTGTGATGGGTTCCACCCATTATCAATTCACAGTAATTCTGTTTAGATTAATGTCGGCACTTCAGGTCATCACCAAGGCGACTGCAGTGGCTGTGGCACATCTCAGATAGTCAAGCCATCCTAGTATTACCATACTTGGATGACTGGCTGATCAAAGCTGAGGTGCCAGAGTTGGCGACATGCCACCTGCAGTAAATGGTAGCTCTGCTGTCTGAGCTGGGCTTTTCGATCGGTCAGCCAAAATCTCACCTGAAGCTCTTGCAACATCTGCTGTTCATAGGGGCAGCTCTGGGCATTACCCTTCTGCACACCTTTCCTCCTCTTCAGAGGATCCTAGACATCTAGCAATGTTCCCATCCTTTCAGGAAGGCGTGCAAGTTCCAGTCCTGATGGTCTTGCACTTCAGTCTGCTGGCATGCTGTATTCTCCTGGTCACTAAAGCATATTGGCACATGAGGTCTCCACAGTGGTGACATCTTAGGCAGTGGGTCAAGCATGCAGTAGATTCGTCGGATATCATAATCGTCTACTGGAATGCTGTGGCATTTGTGGTGTGGTGGTAGACAAAGGAGAATCTTCTCCAAGGTATGTCTTTCCCCCCTTTGGCCGTGGCAGCAGTATTGATGTGTGCCTCCACTCTCAGGTGGGGTCAGGGGTCTCTGGTCTCCAGAAGTGCAAATGCTTCATGTCAACCTTGTAGAGCTAAAGGCAATTTGGCTGGCGCTCAAGACCTTCCACTCATCCATTTGTGGCTGCTCCATCCAGATGTTGACGGACAATAAAACCACAATGTGGTATGCGAAGCAAGGAGGAATAGCTTCTCAACTCGTTTGTCAAGAGGTGTTCAGGCTGTTTTCTTGGGCACACAGTCAAGGGATTTAGATAACAGCCAATCACCTGATGCGGTCTCTGAATGTCGGAGTTGACATCCTGTGCTGATGTTATCGTAATCACGAGTGGCACCATCTACTGGAGATACTCCTTGACATCTTCAGCCTGTATAGCACTTCTAAAATGGACTAGTGCACCTTTTCTAAAAATGCTCAGATCTGCGCCCTCTTTATAGGGGAACCTTGGGGGATGCGTTTCATTTGAGGTGGAACTTTCCTCTTCACTACTCATTTA
Source organism: Triturus cristatus (assembly GCF_964204655.1). Classification (NCBI taxonomy): domain Eukaryota; kingdom Metazoa; phylum Chordata; class Amphibia; order Caudata; family Salamandridae; genus Triturus; species Triturus cristatus. The sequence continues at coordinate 1,520,577,895 of NC_140591.1, read as the reverse complement.
CCCATAGCCTTGATTTCTTGAGTTCTGAGGAATGTTTTCCAGGACCAGGCCAAAGTCATTCTTATTGCCCCAGACTGGCTGAGAAGGTTTGGTACACAGACCTCCTCCTCCTGTCCCCACCCCCCCTTCAACTGTCTCTCAGGGTGGATCTCCTTTCCCAGGTGAGGGGCTGGTCCTGCACCCTAATCTTCAGTTTCCAACTTTATGCCTGGAGATTGAGTGGGGACACCTGATGCTCCTTTCAGCTGTTGACTGAGGAAATGAACGTCATCCTGTCCGCTCGCCACCCTTCTGGAAAATCTGTAAGTTCTGAGTGGTGGAACAACCATGTCTCATGGTGCATATGTCCCTTGTGAGCCCAATTGTCAGAAGTCTTCCAGTGCAGTGTGCATTTGGAACCATCTGGTGACAATGTCCGTGTTCCTGTGTCTCTCAGTCCAACATTCCCTGTTCGAGTTCCCAATTGTGATCAGATACCTCAGGGAGATGACTAATTGGTACTCCCCCAAATCCTTTTGCTGTGCCGCAGTGGGACTAAATCTTATTCTCAACTTTTTTAATGGAGCTCCTACATAGTTGCTAGTTGCAGTTGTTGACTATAAAGATAGTCTTTTTGGTTGCCATTACTTTGGTGAGACAAGTCAGTGAGGTGCAATCACTGAGGGTCCTCCCGCCATTCACAACCTTTTTCTCTCACAAGCTGGTGTTGCTTACCAGAGCTGCTTTCCTTCCCAGGGTTGTTAATCTCTTTCACCTTGGTCGGTCCATCACCCTTTCACCTTTCTATAGCCCACCCCATCCTGTGAAGGTAGAAGGAGCGCCTGCATTGCCTCGTTCCTTGGTGAGTTGTTCATTTTGACCACACTACGGACTTCAGATCGGGCGACCAGAGCTATGTTGGCTACTGTGGCAGTAGGAAAGACAAATCGGTTCAGAAGGGGATGTTGTCCTGCTGGATCATCCTCTGTATCATAATGTGCTATGCCTTTGCTAAAACGGAACCGCATGAGGGGATCAGGGCTCATTCCACTAGGGCCAAATCATTGTCTTCTACCCTCGCAAGAGATATTCACATCGCAAAGATCTGTAAGGCGTCAACGGGGTTATTCCTGCACACGTTTGACAAACACCACAGCTTGGACTCAGAGGTGCACAAGGACAGGTACTTTTCCAGATCTATGCTGCAAGATTGTCTACTTCCTGGGAAAGTATTGCTTTGGAATCTGTTCAACAGATAAGGAATCTGCAGACAGAAGTATCCATCAGAAGAAAACATTATTTACCTTTGTTAACACTCTACCTGCAGATGCTCTCAGATCTTTCCACATCTTCCAATTAGACTTTTGCACTACACTGTATCTAATCAATGTTGCTTCATCTCCTAGCCTCCAAGGGATGAACACAATCTGAATGAAACATATGTTTTTGCCCCTGGGTGGGCAGTATACAGCTTCAGTGACATCACTAGGCATCACTTCCAGCACAAATAGGGAACCAGCTCCACCTACCATTATTAAATAGCTTTGACGTTTCCAGATCCAGTCTGATGCCTGGATTATTCAACAGATGAGAAATCTACAGTTAGTCTACTAACCAAAAAGATCATTGCAGAGGGTAAGTAACTTTTCACTGTGCTCAGTACCCGCCTTTCCATTGTTAACTTGACACCCCCATATTAGAGTATGAAGTGAAAGGCACAATTAAACAATTGAAGGTGGGCAAAGCGCTGGGCCCTGGGCAGCTGCAAAAGTGCATTTTTATAAAACCTTCCTCCACAAGATACTCCCTTGACCGACATCATCGTTTAATACATTTGCTTCTGAGGGCTCAGTGACACCTTCATGACAGAAGCTGATGTATCATTCATTCTAAAGCCTGGTAAAGACCCCTGAAGCTGTGGCTCTTATAGGCTGATTGCCTTACTAAATATAGACTTTAAATTATATACCGTAATTGTAGTGAATAAATTGGACAAAATACTCCTGGGAATCATACACCCTGACCAGTCGGGCTTTGTCAGTGGCTGACAAGCCCATGACAAATTCTGTAAATGAATCCATTTAATGAAAAAGTAGGGTCGTCCTGGTCACAATAGATGCAGAAAAGGCCTTTAACCATGTGGACTGGGATTTTATGAGATGGGTTTGGAGGCAGTAGGTATAGGATCCCCACTACATCTCAATGATAATGGTCAACTATACAGTCCCCACAGCAAGAATAGCTTTCAGTGGCCAGGTCTCCTAACCCTGTAAACTGAGGAGAGGTATGATACAGGGTGGCCCCCTGTCTCTCCTCTTGTTTGGTTTTAGTATAGAGCCATTAGCAGCCCACATTAGAGTAGCTGGGGCCATTAAGGGGCCTAACTAGAACAGGCATCCTCTGTATCGTAAGACCAATGAAACATTATCAGGATATAAAATACATGTGTCCATGTCTGATGTACTTAATATCAACCCCCTGAAGAAAAAGTGGATTATTTAAAGGTTAGAGATCTGCTTTGTTGTACTTCCAGATGGGATAAGTACTTGGGCATCCATCTCACACCCAAAGGCCTGGATCTGTATCAAGCTAATTACCTCTTGTTATTCAATTAGATGATCTATGCAGTTGGGAACCTCTTCTCTTATCCTGAATGGGCCGAATCAATGTCATAAATCAGATTCCTATATCTGTTTTAGGCTCTCCGGATGATGGGAGAGGATTTGTTCTTCACTTCTCTTCAAGCAGCTATACATAGGTTTGTTTGGAAGAACTCCGTGTCATGTGTCCTATTGCTGCAGCTGCAACAGAGAAAACCACCGGGGTGGGTCAAGCCTAACCGAATTTCAAATGATATTAATATGCAGCGCAACTCTGAGTTATTGTGGAATGGTCCAAAGAAGAGTTGGACACGTGGTGGCCCGGCATGAAGAGGGTCATGACATGGCTGCTGCAAGATCCCATAGAACCCGAGTTGTAACCGCCAGTGTCTTGTTGGCTGAAGGGATGCCCCAGCCAGGCAGAACCTACTGCTCCCGTTAAGGGCAGGTGATTACTCTCACTGTACAACCCGTGCTCACCCTGGTGTAGCTTGGCACTGAGCAGTCAGGCTTATATCGGAGGCAATGTGTATAGAAAAGGCACAGCAGTCAGTTACGATAAATACACCGAGCATCACAAACAAGAACACACAGGATGTAAGTAGAAACGTTTATATTCGACACACATATTCAGTCATTATAACATGAACAGCATATACATTTTGGGCATTAAACACATTTGTATTGTCATGATATCAATACTATGCACACTATAGACAATTCCTAATCTAACCCTCCCCCAATTAGGATAGAGCACCGTTATGCGGTGCACGATATCAACAATATGTACATACATGAAAGTAAAACACTTTTAAGCAGCAGGAGACATGCAGCTTAATCTGATGTCAAATGTATTGTGCTTTTGGCATACAATCAACATATGAAGTGGCACCGCTGGTCAGTGTTGTGAATCACAGGCGGCCTGCGCACAATCACTCCCACTTACACCCGTGGAGCCACGGGTAAGGCGTATTAGGCTGAGTAAGGGTGTCGCTTTGACAACTGTGTGACTACAAGCGCTCCTTCCTTCCCGTTCAGAGCTCATGGGGCCCTAAATATGTTATGTTATGTTAAGCCGCACTTTTTGAGCGCACGGCTACCCCAAAAGGGTGTCCCGGCGCTTTGGCAAAGAGGCCCAGAGAAACAGGAAACCAAAGGCAAACCTACTACAGTCACAGCGGGTTACTTGGTAAAGAACAGGCCTGGATAAATAGTGAATAATTATGTCTTAACAGGAAGAGCATACCTAGCAGGTACTGTAAATGCATGAAATAGTATTTCATCTATGAAATGAAATTCTAAACTTAATATATAATTAGACCTATTGAATCAAGTTAGGAGTGGTAAATGGGATAATTTTCTCTGCTCCTGACGAAAAGCCTTAGGGGTTAGGCTTGAAACATTTAGACAAGGAGATAAACACTCATCATAGTGTGAGTCTCTACCCGCCCCTTTTTAGCAGTACCAGCTACAGGACTTAAAAAAAAATTATACTCCAAATAGCCAGGTACTTTTTAATAATATGCACTTGCTTGACCCTCCCACTCCTTTCCCCTGTCCACACCCAACAAAGTGCTCCCACGTCTTCGTCGCTCGTAGAACACCCGTCCAGCAGCGGGCGGGAAGAACCCGATGATGAAGCATGCCACTATGGATCACTTTGGTGGGTGAGGGTTAATTTAAGAAAACTCATCCTTTTCTTTAAATTATTAACTATACCATCGATAGGATGGGCACTCTAATCACATGTGGACTTCTTTTGGTTATTTAATTATGAGGTAGACGTAAACAAGGGCAGTATAGCAGCCACTCTGGAATTTCACTGACAGGTCTCAAAACACAACGGAGTCAAGCAGTCTCTTCACTTGGCTCCGAACTGTCTCAGAAGTGTTCCTTCAATCCAGTCAATCTCTCTCTCGCTACTACCTGGTGCCAAGACGTCTTCGGAGGGGCCAGGTGTGAAGAGGGCAGTTGGTCCGCCGCAATAAGGATCAAAAGGGAACAACCAATGAATGGGGAGTAATACAGGGGAGCCTCTCGATTGGAGGAGGTGCCCCAATCGCTATATAATGATCCGGGTTATGCCCAGGCAATCTGCGCACAGCGTCTGGTGCGCATTGGTATGAGTCACACCAGGCACTTCCGATTTCAAACACAATGAGTTGTGAATTCCACACCTCTTTGGAAAAGAAGTACAATGGCTGGTGCTCGTTGAGATGAGTTGAACTAGGCAATTCCGGTAACACACAGCGAAGAGTTGCAATTCCCTACCTCCCTGGTAATGAGGCACAACGTCCAGTGCATGATGTTACAGGATGCACCAGACCAGTCCGGTTGCACACACACAGGAGCAAGCTCAACAGACCATATGAGGTAGAATGAGGCACTGCTATGGGTACACCCCCACCTCGAGGGTCGCACTCTGTGATTCGCACACCACACGCAATGGGCATGCAGTCTGCGTGTCGTACAAGAGAGATGCGGCATGACTGATGAAACGGGCCACGCAGAAGCCCGCAACCATTGAATCCACTTACCACCAACTAGACGCTTATGAGTGTCGGGATCCTATCAGTACAGGAACCACAAGCCTTAGATGCGGGTAAGATTTCTGGGACTCCGCACTAGACAGTTCGGTCTCCAGACACAAGTCTTAGTTTCATGCTCACACCACGCTACCAGTCGGGATTCAGTAGCCGATGCGGGCACTTCAGAGGGCACCACTGTCCAGATGTCAACGTTAGATGGTGTGGGTCCCTTGCGGGAAATCTTTGATGTCCCTGAGATCTCCAGGAGAATAGGAGGACGCAGTCGGGCCTTTGGAGAGCACACTTCAGGGTGCCACACTTCAGGAGGTCCTCGGCCCAGGCCAGCCAATGCTCAGACAGTTATCCTCTATGTGCACAATAGAGTCATCTGGCAATGTGCACCACGCAGTCCAGGTTCTCCGGTCCAATGTCCCCGAAAGCATATCTCACCCTTTGCTGATGGATGGCATCCGTAGTTATACTATTGTGTTTCTTTGACGTGTGGGGTTGTTTAAAGAGTGTCCTTTTGAACCACAGATGGCTCCTTTAAATTGTAGGCCTGTCTGCCATGGGGCCATGGAATGCAGATCTTAATATTTAGTGGAGCCATGATACGGCCCCTATAGGCTAAGTGTGAAAACCTCTCTCTCCAGTCCATCCCAATCAGCCCTCAAATGGCAAAGGTCTGCTGTTCTCGTGGGATGCCTAAGGTTTATGGCTGCCACTTGGGGAATGCACAGATGTGCTCCCCCAACCCTGGTGTCCACTGGAGCCTGTTACCTCAGCACACTAGATTCTTAAAGCATAGAAATATCCGTATTCTATAAGTGACATTTCTAAGCGAGGTATGCCAAAACCCGCTTTACCAATGGAAAGGGTTTGGCGTGGCAAAACTATTCATAGGAAACATCATGAGGCTGCTCCACTGCAATCCACTATGCAGCCCGAAGTATTCTCACCCACTTTCCCATATTAACCTAAGAGACGAGCAGACCTCCTGGGTAGTGAAAACACACATAGGTATTCCTCACTACTTGGGCGTACGTGTGCTTTTGCACACACAGACCTGCATTGGCAGGTTGGACACATAATCCCCAGCACCGTCTCGAGTCTGCATAGCAGACTGGACACGGGTTTAACTAATACATGTGTCTGTGCTAACGCACAAGCCTGCGATGGCAGGCGGCACACACATTTATGGGCACCATAGGTGCGGGTGCGCACTTACGGCATCCTACAACGGCAAGCTGCTCCTGAGTTTACTCACAATAGATGCCAGTGCGCACCCCCACTGGTCTGCGAAGGTAGACCAGGCCATGGGCTTAACCTGGCCCTAGCACCTTAGGTGCAAGAGCGTGCTCACCACCCTGCCCAGGCCAGCTGGACTGGGGCCAACCCCTTACGGGTGCAATTGCGCACACCAGGCCGGTGATGGAGGGCCCAATACCTTGCCACTAACACCATAGGTGCAAGCGAGTGGACACAGGCCTGAATTGGAGCCCTGACCCGTTTGTTAGAACACCGGGGATGCAGGTATATACTCACCGGCCCGTGATAGCAGACCGAGCACCTATCCACTATGCCATAGGTGACAGGGGGCATCCTCTAGCCTGCCACAGCAGGCTGAACATGTATTCTAAACAGCATAAGGTCTAAGGATGCACCCAGGCACATATATGATACTCTCAGGTAAAAGTGCACACTCCGTGGTCTGCGTTGGCAGACCGGCCCAGGTTTCTGAAAACACCAGGTCAGCACCTCTTCCTAGCCTGTGTAGGAAGGTGCACGCACCATAGGAAGAGCTGAACTCCAAAGTAGGGAAATCCCTATATGGGGGGGGGGGGGGGGGGTCTCCATACCTGGACAGAGAACATCCTAGTGTACCCGCCCAGCCTTCAGCCTACCACCCCTGTGCCCGTCAAGGCTAGTCTGGGGAGTGCCCTCTTGGTATGGGAAAACCTACTCCGGGTTGGTTTAGGCGTAAGTGATGCCAACCCAGGCAGGGGCTCAATGGCACCCCACAGACCTGCAATGAAAAGGCCCAATACACGGTTGACGGCTATCCGGTGGGGGGCACACTCAGTGCTGTATCCCACTCCTAGCCAGTGACGTACACGCCAGGGTATGCAGTGTACCTATTTACAGGGCGCACAGAGGTACGGAACCTAAACATCTCACGCACTCACCCCATGCCCAATGCGGGAGAGGCGGGCACGCACACCTTCCCTCTGTAGTACAGTGGGAAGGTGCCCAGATTCCTCAGGTTGTTTGGAGAATATACACTAACCCAAAATTACTCCAATACTTGTGAAGGGCATCTTCACTAGATGGCAACAAGGCGGTTGTAGATATATAATGAACATGTTCCTCCACGGTGAAATAAAATCATTCTCAAAATATAACCTAGGTTTCAATCTGCCTGTAAGTGAAAACTTCGATATGCGCAATTTCAACATTCGATTTCGCATCCAATTAATAAACAAGTGGCGACGCAAGACAAAACATCATCTAAACTGTCCACTACTCATAGAGATAGTACTACACCCCCTTCTTGGGCTTAAGGTGAATGGGACAGAATGTTGAATAGAGAGATTACAGATACAGTGGAACAGACTGTGGTCAGACACAAATGCTTTGTCTCCATTAAGACTAAAGAGCTACATTATTAATTGATCTATATCTGGCATCTTTAACTCGCAAGACTCCAGAAAATGTTTCTGAGTTCCCTCCCCTTATGCTGAAAGCAGTGTAGTCAAAAGGGGACTTTTTAGTATATTGGGGGGAATGCCCGCAAATCCGACCTTTTTAGAAGGAAGTGTCTGAAGGTCTGCACGCAATCTTAGGCTTCCCCTTGCTTTTCATGCCAGTCTTGCCAGTCTTGTTCTTGTTGGGACTAACCCCTTGGATTTTAAACATGTAACGTTTAATGGAAAGGTGATAATCTGGAGCTCCCTGGGAGTGGCAAAATTAGCCATAGCAATATGGAGGGAAAAGAAAGACCCTCCTCCCCCTCGATCTGCCAATGGTATGGGAGGCTATGGGATATAATAGCAATGAAACTTTTGACTAGCAACCTTAAAAAGAGCACTTCACAATCGAGGCGCATTGGGCCCCAATGGTTGACTATCTCTCTAAGGGTCTTCCTAACGCCTTATGCTGACCACACTTATGAGTCTTGGACATGTTTCAACACAAAACAGACAGCTCTCTTGAGACAGGTGCTACATGACATTGGTCAAAGTTGACTCTTGAAGATGATGTTTCTTTGTCTTTTTTTCGGATGGGTAGGGGTGGGAGGGTGGTGGGATTAGGCAGGGGTGTTCAGTTTTCTCCCGATTGGGAGCAAGTTCTGTTTATATTTTGTAATTGTATCTTCAAGCACAGAAAAGTTCTCATGGTTGCTCCCAAACCAGACCGGGCCCAGGAGCCAGAACCCCTGGTTCTCCCACAATAGGTAAGCTCACTTACACCGCAGATCAGTTGTATTACCTTAGAGAGACTGTGCCTCACAAATGCGGTCACATAATTGCGCCGACTAACACTAGCAACAAATGCTCTCAATGCTCCTTTGAATTAGGTTCCCCGACCATGGCCTCAGTCGTTAAGACCCCATCCTCTCAAACTATTTTTTAAAATGTGCCTGTTGAACTGTCGTTCGATGCCTAAGCACGCAATTGAACTCCGGTTACTGTAGGGAAGAACAAGACCCAGATGCCCTGTTCCTTACGGAAACACATCAGATCCGGTGCTGGTTCAAGCACTGCTCCCTGGATATCTGATTCAGAGGCAAGACCGGGAATTAATCCGAGGAGGGGGCCTGGCTATTATTTACAAAGACAAATTCAACTGTCGCATTTCAGCTAGTTTGATTCCCGACTGTGAAAGTTTTTTCTTTGCACTTGGTCTCTCTTCTACCTGTACCTTTTCTGGGGTCCTAATATACCAGTCTCCAGGAACAATTGGTCACTTCAGTAGAGACCTACCGGAGGTGATAGCCAAGTCAGTCAGCTCCCTCCCCAATTTTTCTGTGTTGGGAGACCTTAACATCCACTTTGACGTTACATCCTCACCTGACGCTGAGGAGGTAATCGATAGTCTGGGTGCTCTGTTAATCAATTTGAAAGTGTCCAGCCCCACCCACCAAAAAGGCCATCTTCTTGACACGTTTTTTTCCAACATTGATAGTCTTGTTGTGGAAAAGCCCATCCCCCTACCGTGGTCAGACCATTATATGGTCCCTTTCTTTTGGACCCGACAGGTTGATAGTCAGCCACTGGAAAGGGTACAAAAGTGGAGTCAGAATTGGTCTAAACTTCCCACTGAGTCCTGGGCATTAATCCTCGATAATACCAGACCCGTGTTAGAAGACGACCCTGAAACCGCTAACAACAAGTTTAACAACTGGCTTGACTCTTCGTTAGATCTGCTTGTCCCCAAAAAATGGATGACCAATAAGATAGGCCCGAACTGTATAGCCTGGTACTCTCCCAAGCTCAGAGAGCTGAAGCAAACATGTAAACATTTGGAGAGAAGCTGGAGGAAAGACTTCTCCACCGTCAAGAAAACCAAATATTGAGAAGCCACTAAAGCCTACAAGGCAGAAATTAGAAATGCCCAATCCTTGTACTACGAAAAAAAGATTATCTCAGCTTCCAGCTCCCCCCGCAAAATTTTCCAGATTGCAAAATCTCTTCTCAAACCCCCTTCGCCTCCCCTGCCATCTGATGATACTTTAGGACGTTGCAACAACTTGGCAAACTGCTTTTTTTTTTTATTGACAATATCTATTCTACTTTTCCCCCTATTTCAGCTTTTTTAAATAACACCCTCTTAGAGGCTCAACCCCGATTGCCAGATCTCCTCCTTGAGACAATGTCCCCCATGGATATGAGATCCCTAAAAATATATCTCAATCAACTGAAATCTGGCTCCCCTAGGGATGTGGCACCCCCCACTATTCTGAGTCAGGTCTCCAATACGGTTGTTCCAACCATCATGGACCTTATTAACATCTCATTTTCCTCTGGGCTCTTTCTCTCCCCCCGTAAACGGGCCATGATCAAAGCTCTTTTAAAAAAACCGAGCTCAGATCCAGAAGTATTTGCTAACTATCGGCCGATCTTACTCTCGGGGATCTCAAATATATGTGAAAAGTATGTCAACTTCGTTCTCTCCGCATTCTCGGAGAAGAATGAACGCTTTCACCCCTCCCAAACTGGTTTTAGACCCCAACAGGGCATGGAGGCAGCCTTGCTTGCTGTAGTTAAAGAAGCCAGAAAAAATCTGGATGTCGGCGGCTCCGCGGCTATTGTCCTGCTCGACCTTAGCCCGGCCTTCGACGCGGTCAACCACCAACTACTAATCTCAAGACTCAGAGAGGTGGGAGTTACTGGAACTGTACTCAAGTGGCTAGAGTCCTTTTTGGCTGACAGATCATTCCAGGTCTTTGAGGACAATTTAATTTCCGAAAGGATGCCTCTGAGATATGGGATGCCTCAGGGTTCTTCGCTGAGCCCCACGCTTTTTAATGTTTATATGAGCCCCCTGGACGAGATGGTCAAACCCTTTAGTAATCAGATTGTCTCCTATGCTGATGACACCCAGCTGATTGTGTCTCTTAATCACTCTGAGAATGCCAAGACTAACCTGTCCAACTGCTTGGAAAGGGTCTCCGCGACGGCTCATTCCTAAAACTCAATGCAGCTAAAACAGAGTTGATGTTTCTGGGTAAGACTACCAACCTGGATACCAGCGTACTCTGGCCCAGATGTTTGGGTGTTATGCCCCTCCCCCCCCCAAAGATGAGATCAAAAGCCTTGGTGTTTGGCTGGACCACAACCTGAATTTCAAGGAGCAGGCACGCAGGGTGGCAGGTACTTGCTATGGTATCCTGAAAATGATTAGAAAAATCCGCCTTTCAATGCTCGGAGACTATTGGTTCAAGCCTTGATTCTTTCTCTGCTTGATTATGCCAATGTGCTTTATCTAGGTTCTCCATGTTCTAACATCAAAAGACTACAAACTGTATAAAATTGCGCAGCATGACTCCTAATGCAGGCCCATAATAGGGAATCCGCAAAACCGCACATCATCTCTTTGCATTGGCTTCCGGTTCCTGAAATAATTCAGTTTAAGGCACTGTGCGTTGCCCACAAGACTCTTTCGGCCAAGGCTCCACCGATCCTTCGATCTATCATCTCTCCCTACCACCCCAAAAGATCCCTGCGCTCCGGGAAGAAACATCTTGTGGTTGTTGGCAGGAGAAATTGAGCTCGGAATGGTGGACGCCTGTTTTCATGTACTGTGGCGAAATGCTGGAACCATCTACCAGATTATATACGGCTTGAGGGCAACTATCTCTCCTTTTGCAAACTCCTGAAAACTTTTCTGTTTTTCTAATGCCCGGCTGTAGCTCGGTGATGACTCTGCTTCTAGCGCTGGAAGGCCTTCTGGTAGCCATGCGCTCTATAAATGTAAATTCATTTATTCATTCATTCAATGCTGGAAACCTGGACTCCCTGAAGGGAACTGGATCAAACACCTCTTGTTCCTCAGGTGGCAGAGCAGGAAGGATTGTGCTAGGGTTGTTAGCAAGCTGACCGGAATACTGACCTATGTGTGACCATGCACATCATCTAGGAGCTGCCAAGAGTCGCTGCAGCGACCCCTGGCATGCCCCTGTGACCCCTGGCACTGCCTTTGCGACCCCTAGTGTCAGCAGTGGCAAAATCAGTGGCAGGAACAGAAGCAGCAAGTCCTTATGGATGTCGGTGGGATCTACACTCACCTCGCTTTTTGTCAATTTCTAATAGTGAATAATATTTCATTATTCGCTATTAGTATAATAAAAAATGTAGTACAAATAACTGGAATATGACTTTTCCTGTTAGCTGAGTTAAGTAAAAACACATACTTTAAAATGTATGTATGTTGTGTGCATGCTTAGATTTTGAGTGTGTGTTATGTATGGTAGAGTGAGTGTATATGTGAATGTGTGTGTATGTGTAGGTAGAGTGTGTGTGTATGTGTAGGTGGAGTGTGTGTGTGTGTGTGTGTGTGTGTATGTGTGAATGCATGTGTATGTATAAGCATATGTATGTGTGAGTGAAAGTGAAGATCAAAGGGCATTTGAAGCCACTTCCGCTACCCCCGGCATTTTGGTCAATTGGTGTCTATGCGTGTCACAGTTGGTCTTCGATCTCTGTTGCGGCGGCAGGCAGTGTGTTCTGGGACTGCAGAGTCTTGTTTTCTGGGGTATGGAATTTGGTATTAACTAGTATCCTGATTGACACTCCCTGAAGTTGAACTCAAGGCGGGTGTAATTAGATTTTAAAGATCTTCTATATGGGGCTCAATAGTAAGACTCAGACCCATATAAATTCTCTACAGATTCTCAATGGACAGCTTTGTGTTGCCCCATGATCCTCTTCCTTGGCTCTGTCCTTGCTCAGACCTCCTGTTACACTGGTAATTTTGCTGCATTGCATGTTTTTAAAGCAGATGGCATTTCCCACCCCCGGAGGCGGGCCTACAGGGCCAGCCTTGTCATAATGCACTTGGAATTTCCCTATTTTAGCCCAGTGAACTGATTCGATAGCCATTATTCGTTACAAGTGTCCTTCACATTTAAATCATCCCACACAACAGTTGCAACTGTCAGTCATGATGTATAGAGTTTTCATTTGTTGACTGGAGGAATCCCCAAATGAATTAACATGAATAATTAACATTAAAAACTTTTATAATCAAGTTTGTTTAACTCGAAAGAAATTAGTAAAAATATTTTTATGCTAAATATTAACGTTCATTAGTTTTATATATTTATTTTAAATGTAAAACAAAATTAATTGTTTACAGCACTATTAACGTAATTGTGAATTCACTCTTTAATTTAACTATATTAAATTAATGTCTTTTTAAATTACGTTTAAATTAATAATAAATTCCCACCTAAAGTTTTTTTTTATGATGCATGAAGAATTATTAAAAGCGATGTATAGAATTAAGTTAAAGTAATTTATTTATATTTAAATAAAATGTAATGCTAGATCAATTTAAAAATTCAAAAATGTGAAAATGTTTGTCAAAATATTTTATAATTAAATAATAAATATGATTTATATTTTGATATCTTTGTAACATTTAATTGAATTTATTTATGTTTTCACCATTTTAAATAATATAATTTAATTTAACATTATTTCCTGTAAGTCTTAATTGAAGTCCCTACAGCCATTATTTTCTATGAGAGGGTGTTACTGTACCATTGGTTGGCTGTGTATGGTGCTCGATTTACTTCACCTCTAAGCTGGAGTAATTTACTACTGTTTTGGGTCCTTTTCTGTCTGTCGTAACTTCAGAAGTGCAGTTTGTGAATAGCAATGGGCTCTCTTTTCTGAGTGGGTGCATGTACCTCTCCAAAGCTAGCCCTCCTAAGTCTCCCTAAACCTTTTTTCACTCCTCTATAAACCCCTCCCATTTAGTATTACGCTATGCCCCTTTTTCCAGCCTCTCCCCAATCCCTTCCACATTTACTACTACGTAATAATCTTATATGTTTGAGGATCCACTTGTAGAAAAGATAGGAGAGACGGAGGTGGTGATTTCTAACATACGTACATGTGGCCCACAGTGAATGTACTACTTGGTTCCTTCAAGACAGATTGATCAAATTATGAGACTAATGGGCTCATATAGAGCTTGTTGGGTGATCCTTCGTGTCCGGTGGATCATATGGGGTATTACTTCCAACACCCTCCTGGTGGAGAATTGCCTCCCCAAATATAATTTCGCTGCCCTATATGCAGGGAATGGTTTCCTGATCTGCTTCCACTAGTGCAGGGAAAGTGTGTTTCCGGGCACCGTCATTCCCGTCACCGTCTGATCCTGTGCGGCCTCATTGATGCTTCGTCGGAGAACACACTTGGAGTTGGTTACCGATACAAGCTTATCAAGGCTTGGCTATGCAAAATTGAGACAGCGGGAGCGGCTACCTACCGATTCCCAATACTACAGATGGCACATTCTTTTGGACCTTTATGTCTACGTATCCACTAGGCTTTTAATACTCATACGACTGTGATCGTTTTTGGGAAAATAACTTACTCTGAAAATACGACGTGCTCTGCTAGTGTTTCTAGCCTTGAGAAAGTCCTTTCGGATGAAACACGTGTCGGCTGCCTGTTGTGTTTGAACTGTTGATATGGAGGTTGAAGGCAAGGCTGTTTTTTGTTCTGACTCAGATGCAGTACAGATGTTACAAATGGTTTCCCACAGAAAAGACAACAATGAGAAGGCACACACTTTGCCTGAAAGAGAATCAGACTCTTCGTTTGGCTGCCCTATTGAAGAGAGTGCATTCTTAGTGGTGGTTATACGCAGGACCACACCGTTTTGGATTTACCTTTGCCCACAGTAGAGTAAAATGCAAACTTGCTAACTGAAATTTTGCTGCCTGGATCAACAACAGTTGAGTAGTTACTTCTAATTACCAAAAGTCTGACATGGCTTTTGTGCACCCTGGTCTAAGACTTGTTCTAGGCCTCCCCTTGACTCTAGTGGCATGGAGAGCACGAGACCCACGTCTGGGCATACCCATGCTGATTTGCATATGGTTAGGTCTAAACTGGGATGGCATGGTGAGAAAAAGAATGATGGATTATATCCAGATCTCTTGACTGGGGGTGAATGTTTTGATTTATTCTGCATTCCGTCCATCAATTCTGTGTCTTTTGCTTTCTCGCCCTAAGTGCGCTGGGTATGCCCAGACGTGTGTCCCGGGCTCACTGTGCCACTGGAATCAAGCTATCCTGGCGGATGAGGGGTGAAACCCCGAAACAGGCACTAGGATGCTTGTTTCCGGTCCAGGGAGGACCTGGCTTGGCAGTTCGTTATGGACTGTTCCCATGAGGCACAGGGTCAAGACTGATTTGCAGATGGCTGAGTTCAAACTGGGATGGCATGGTGAGCAAAAAAACGATGGATTTGACCCAGATGTCTTGACTGGGGGGTGAATGTTTGATTTGTTCTGCATTCTGTCCATCAATTGTGTGTGTGTCTTTTGCTTTTCACATGGGGCAGTCCATCACGCTTTCTGTTTTCTTCCTTCCTACACATCATTCTGAGGAGGAGAGGCTACAACCTTAGTTTCTACATTACTAGGAGCATCTGGTGGGATGATCAATCCTTTGTCGGAATTGCCTGTGCAAAGAAAGGATAGTCCAGAAATTGACTTTATTGACTTGGATTGTCCTTTACATTAAGCTGTCCTATGCTCTGGGCAAAATGGAGCCTCTTGAGGGCCTTCAAGCTCATTCCATCAGGAGTAAGGCTGTAACAACAGCCCTAGATAGAAGAGCTCCTGTGTTGCATATCTGCCAAGCTGCTACTTGGGTGCCTGTTAGTACCTTTGCCAGGCACTACTGTTTTGACTGTAGGGTCTGCTGGAAGGTTCGTTTCCCCTTCACATTCCAGAACATCTTCCTGGTGTGAAGTTCACTCTTCAGGCCCACCACCTTTGGGGTTACTGCTTTGAAGTTGTTTAAAAAGGTAAGGAACCTGTGGTTAGAAATATCCAACCTTAGAACAAGTGACTTATCTTCAGACCTGCATATATGTTTGTATATGGTATTGCTGTAGCTCGAGCTAGCCACAAGGCAACAGAGCACACTATACATAGTCAGAGGCAAGCTTATAGTTGATGAATAATAGGAGAGGTAGCTGAGTTGTGTTACTGTCTCCATAGTAAAGCATAACATGTTTCCTTTAATTTTAGTCCACACGTTTTAAATGGACACCCATATCCAATCATTTGATTTGCATCAGGACTTTAAGTCCCACTTTTAAGTTAACTTCTCCTTGGAAAGTGAAACAAACATTAATTACAATCTCACGTCTTTGGTACACAGCACCTAGACGCACATCCACAATCCTTTAGTGAGTGTCCTTAATGTTACAACACTATCCTACGGTCAGCTGCAAAATCCATGCAAGCGATTAGCACCCATTCATCATCCCTACTTCATAAACCCTCCATTCTCTCACACTGCTTCCCACTATTGACCCAGCCTAGGATATCCTACTCTTGCCCCCACACTTTTTTTGCCACCACGTCACCCTTGTCCCTTTTGTCCATTCATGCACACCCACAGCCAGCCATACACTCACTCATGTACCCAGGAACTCACTTATCCATCCAGCTACCTGTCCATGCACTCACTCGCCCACTCACGCACTCAATCACTCTTATCACTCTTATTCATAGTCGATCGTCCAATCATCCTCACATTCATCCACGCCCACCTGTCCAGCCACACAATTAATGAAGAGACACTTTCACTCCTAAGCCACACCTAGTTACTTTGCCAAAGCTTGTTTCATTCTGAGACTACAGATGAAACGTATAGAGTTAAAGTTTGTAGCACTCCAGCGAAATGTATATAATATAATTAAGGCTCCCTGTATTCCATTTTTACTGATTTTTACAGATAAGTACAGACAGAAAAACATTTATTTCCTGTCTGTATTTATTTTTAAATGTGGATAAAAATGGAAATATGGGTTGTTTTTCAGTGATTCTAAATGTTATCAATCATGACTGCCAGGCCAATAGCTGTGCGGATTGACAAGCAAGGGGATAAAGCAAATAGTGATTTTAGTAAAGAGCCTTAAACAGCAGTAGATTTGCACAACCTTGATACTAAAATGTACATATTTTCTTACACGTGCATATTTTACCATCTGACTGTGTATATATTATTGAAACCTGTGAGGCAATGAGGCACGAGTGCACATTAACTGGTTAAATAAATGCAGAATATATACATATTTCAGCTTATATTTTTCACAGACCCTAAAATCACTATGGAGAAATACAGGTAAAATTAGCAAAAAATAAATATGGATAAATACAGAGGAAAATGACAAAAATATAAATTCCATAAAACCGGGAGCCCTAAATATAATGGACGGTCTGGTCATCCAGGGTTCGGGTTTTACAGTATATATTTTATGTGCAATAGGTTACATAGATTCGACTTTCTACGCTCATTTCCAACTCACATGTAAAGATAGTTTTGGAAAAATATTTTAAAGGTGTTTTGAGATGCAAAAAAAAGATTCGTATGACTCAGGAAAGTTTTAAGTACTAAGCAAGCAAACAGTCTCTTTTCAGTGCCTGACAGAAGTAAACAGCTTTTAATAGGGTCTGGCATTTGCATCAGTCTGGGTGACATGAATTTGCAGTTTTAATGTTTGCACACCACTTGTCATCATTTGACTGCTGGCAGGGTGGACTTTCCATTACCTTCCAGCATTGGGGTACATCACACCGGGCTGCCTTTTAGGATATTTCTAAACTCTACTCATTAATATTAAACGGTACCCTCATATTCTGGGAAAAATGACAAACCGACGAAAGGTGGTTGTTTTCGAGGTAAAAAAAGTAATTAGAGCCATTAAATAACCTGAAAAGCGATACTTGTGGCGTAATAGGGCTAGACGCCGTAATTGCTAGATAAATAAACACATGAATAAATACACACGAATAAGCTAATAAATAAATAAATTAGAAACACTGATCACACGAAGAGCTCTCTTAGTGTTATGATTTGCATTAATGTATTACTTGTTTTGACCATGCTGGCAGCTGGGTCTTGCTGGCGTTTAGCTGGTATACTCATGTCTGGGAAGCTCTCAGCTGAGAGCAGGTGAGGGCCTGATGGCTCTTGCAGCCTCTGCGCCTTCCTCAAATGTAGAAGCACGAGGAAGGAACAAAGGACTTTATTACCCACCTTTTTCGGACCCTCTTTGCTCTGCTTACATTTTAAAATGTTATAAGTTGCTGCATTGCACGTGACTGAATAAAAAGTTTGTAAAATTAGATAAACCTGGCGTAGAGCAATAAAGCGCACAGAAGGTGGTGGGAGGAATCCCTGCAATTAGTCTGATCACTGACAAATTAGCCTGCAGCCTGACCCTGCTCCAATAGGAACAGGCCACCCGAATTGCCAGGCCGGGCCTTCCTTGCCAATATGTGGGTCCTCTGCTAACTGGGCCACTGAAAGAACCAAGCTACACCTGAAAGACGAGCCCCAATCAGTGAGAAACTGGTCTTGGGTTGCTTGTGTTGCAGTTCAGGGAGGCCCTGGCCTGGCAGTTTGGGCTGGACTGTTCTATTGGCGCAGGGGTCAGAGTTTTTTTTGCATATATCTGGGTCCAAACTTAGGTGGCTTGGTGGGCAAAAGAATGTTGGAATGCTACCCCAAGCCAGCCGTTAGACTTATTGCAGGCATTGCTACCATCAACTTTTGTGTGTTTGATGTACCGCCGCAAGTGGCGAGGGTGTGCCCATACGTGGTCTGTGCTCAATGCGCCACTAGAACAAAGCTACACCCAACTGATGAAGCCCAATCAGGGCGAAACCAGTCTTGGGGTGCTTGTGTTCCAGTTCAGGGACAAGCTGGCCTGGCAGTTCAGGTTGGGCAATTCCAGGCTGGAGCAGGGCCAAGACTGAATTGCATATGGCTGGGTCCAAGCTGAGGTGGCATGGTGAGTAACAGAACCATGGGTTGGAATGCTGCCGTAAGTGACTGTCAGTGGTTAGCCTTATTGCAAGCAGCCTCCCATCACCTTTTGTGTGTTTGATGTAAAACAGTAAGACTTGTGGGATTTTCAAGGTTGCTGTGCCACCATCCAGATAAATGTAGATGTAAATTACACGTAATTCAGTTTTTTAGACTTTTTTTACACCTTGTATTCATAGTGATGCAATATATAGAAGTGGAAGGTGGGAAAACCTTTGGTAGCCATTGGTTGTTGGATGGTCAATTCTATTTGGTTTCTGGCCACAGAAAATCAGGTCTGCCTCCTTCAGTCATTGGTAATTTTGTCAGCATCATTGTTTTTTTGGGTCAACCCATAAAACATTCATTTGGTGTTTAGGGTGTCAGGCTGTATGAGTGACGACTGTTACAGTGTGATATAGTTTGACTGTGCCTGGGAGGGGCCACATATCACCATGTATATGGGGAGAGGTGTGGCGCCGCGGCCAGGGCGACTGACGCTGGACGCTGGGGATCACGGTTCGATCCCTGGCTCCGGCGGCAGGGGTCTCCCCAGCACCATGCGACTCTGGGCAATAGCTCGCTTAATCTTCTTAACAGCCCCCAGCGCCGAGCTACCCCTTCGGGGGTGATTTGTGCGCTATACAAGTACTGGATTTACATTTACATTATTTTTACACGTCCCTCTGCAATGCCACACATGGGCCCTCTAGCAAGCTGTTGTGCAGTGTAAACAGTGGAGACACTGCATTGCGGCGCCATACATAATGTGATCACACATAACAAAATCATAAATCCTATTTCAAGAAATCTAAAGGTACCCAATCCAAGATGGCCACCATAGTTTTGTACGTTCTGTCGTGATACTATATAACATGCCATTTGTTTATAGCAATTGCACATAATTTGTTGATACCTTGAACCTATTTACCCTTTTTCAAAGACTTCATTTTGCACTTTTTACTGCATTGATATCTTTCTTACAAATTTCGAAGTTTACTATAAAATTATGAATTTGTAATTTCTAAACGTTATATTTAAGAGACACTACTATACTCTAAAGGAGCTGTTAAGTTCGGGCTTGTAGAATGCAGGCACTGCTTTTTAATGTCTCTTCTAGTCCAACTGCATGATTCAGCCATTCTTTTGTTTGCTCTGTTATGTCAGAGAAGCGCAAATCACCTTGAAATTGGTTATAATGATGAATCGTCATGAATATTCATAGACCACATCACCACTTAAGTCTACTATTGTGAATAGCTGGCAAATCTAGATTTTCACAACTCATTTCCATACCCTTTGTGGGGCTCTGTTGTCTCTTAAAAATCTTACTTTGAAGTGTAGAAGGTAACAGCCTATTACACCCACTTACATGAAAAGAGGCACCCACCCACCTGTGGATGAAGGAAAACTGGGATCAAGTGACGAGTGAGGAACAAAAGAAGAAAAACAGTGGTACAAATGGTGCAAACTCAGCCCGATTCGATTGTTAGGCACTTTAGTGTTATTCCTAAATTAACCACCCTCTCAAAAATATTAAAATTAATGCATTTATTTTAATACAGATTTATTGTTTTGCTCTCTTTATTTGGTCTCTTGCATCTCCCTGCATACTGCCTAGACTCATTTTCAAGCCACCGTGTCATACTACTATGTAATGGTGGCAAGTATTAAAAAGTGGAAGTTTAAGCTATTAATTTTAGAACAAAGGTGGTATTGTATCCGTTGGTAATTGCATTGGAAGAGCCAGAGGTCTGTTTTACAGCTTCAAGTGGCGGGGTATGTTTGTGTGTGTGGTATTGCAGACTGCTGTGAGGGTGAATGTAAGAATGAGTCAGTGGGTGAATGGATTAATGTATGAGTGCAAGATTGAGTGATACAATGCATGCATGAGCAGTCACTGAGTGCCTAAACTCTCCTTTAAATGAACAGGCACTTTCAGGTTTAGGCTAAGCCTATTGCCTCAGAGTCCCACAGAGCGTGGCATCACGGCCATCAGTTCATTTTCAGACCTCGGTCAGAAAAAAGGATTTCAACCCCTCTTTCTAGATGCAGTCCTCCTGGTGTAAGCTGCGAATCACACAGGTTGGCCATGGTTTTAATGAAGAGACACAAGATGGCCAAATACTTTCCAGTGTGTGATTTCATTAATACTTTTAAACAACAGAATTGAAACGCAGGCTCATGATCGTGCCCTATCGGGTGGTGGGAAACGCAGGAGAATTTAGGTCTGTGCAAAGTTGAAAAAAGATTGTAAGGTTTTAATGACATTTATTCCTGAGACAGGCTCCACACAGTGTGGTTCTATTTTGGAGTCTAAATCTAGACTGTACTGTGTGGCAATAGTATGGACTCATGTTCATGACGTCACTCTGCCAGTGACGTGGATAGGCACATTTCTGCGAAGGACTTCAGTGGCTGCGTCTCCTTTTCTTGATTGGTCTGTAGCTCTACATAAAAGCATTGCTTAGATCAGAAAGCCCCAGGCCAGAAGCCAGTGCAGGCTGTCTAGTTCTGTGTCAGACCCAAAGGTAATGCGTATGCATTCTCCTTCCTGCTTTATTGATCAGCAGCCATAACAAAGCGAAAACAACAATCATAGAAGAAAACTACAAAGACCAACAGGCCTGGGTGTAAGGACTACAGACCCCAAGCATCAGTACAGAACGATAACCAATCCCCAAAAATCATCTCAAATAAGAGTCCATTGTTTACTCAACACTTCCTCTTTCTTGCTGCTCAGCTCTCAGAGTTAAGTACTCTTCAAAATAGTTTTTTTCTATATTGTTTACTTAATAAGTGATGTCTTGCTAATAGCTGTCAGCAGCACCACTTATTATTGACCTCGGCTCAGGACAGGTGGGTGGTGTGTTGCCGCATTGTGTGCCTCTGTGGCGCAAAAAGCCTCAGTACTTTAGCATCTCGCCCTGACAGGGACCCTATTAGAGGACATGGGTTTTGTCATTAGCAGGAAAAGTCAAATATGGTTCCCTACAATCACATTGGATTTCTGGGCTTCGTGATGGACTCGTACTTTTCTTCTCCCAAATCGAAAGATTAGCCCCATCGAGAAGGAGATTCATTGGATTTTAGGGAGAGACAAAGTATCCCTTCGTTTAATAGCCAGGCTAGTAGGCCTGTTTACGGCTGCCATCCGAGAGATGTTTATAGGATCCCTCCATTACGGGGCCCTCCAACGATTGGAGATCCTTCACCTTTACAAGGACTTGGTCCTACTGAATGACGAAGTCCATCAGGAGCTTTATTGGTGGCTCTCCCATGTGTAAGCATGGAACAGCAGAGCCATCTTCAGTCTAGGTTCATACATGTTGATCAGTTGAATGCAGTCTCCGTGGTTGAGCAGAGAGATCTGGAGAGGTGACCACAGGTTACAGATGGTCTCCAGAGTAGCTTCATCTACAAGGATCAGAAAACCTCCAAGATCTGCTCATCTTCCTGCTCCGTGTGTTTAGTTTCTTCTACAAAATCAATCCATAATCATATCACAGTCTGGTTCACTTTATACCATCTGTAGAGTGGAATTTGGACTATCCATTTTGGAAATTTCTAACAGGAAGCTGAGGACTGGACAGTATAAGCATATGATATGCTTGGCAATCTTGATGTTGACATTAAAACTGACCTGCTAGCACTGTCCTATATAGGATTGATGGTTATTCGTGTATATCTCTCAAAACAGCGCCTTTGGTGGCATACAAGAGGCCCCTATTGAGCACCCCAGACCAATTCTAGACCCCATCGAATTTGTACTTGCGCTCACCAAAACACCCTTTACCAAAATGTGGTAAATATTTCATTACCGGTACTATTTTTATGCGGTAAAGTCTAGGAAGAATAACTCAGTAAATATAAGAGGCAGAATCCGTGGTATTAGAGGTTTAAAAAGGCTTTATTCCTATACAAAGGAATGTAATTCGAATTACAGGCTTCTATTCCATCACCACGAAAGTTCAGGAAGGAAGGGCATACATTATTGACAGATAAAAGGCTTTATAGGAAAATGCATTTACAGTGAAACAGATGCAAGAGGCGTAACAGCTGATAAGAGAGATAAAATATGCATACGTAACCAAAAAAGGCGTAAACATGGGTGTAACTAAAATACGTCATTAAACATGATGTCACAAATGGGTGGATCCATAAGAGAATCCTGCAATGTCAGCAGAAATATTTGGCAGAGATGCGTGCGCAGCCGCATGACGTGTGATTGACGTGCAACTAGAGGGTGAAGGGGACTTGACATTGAGCTCTACATGTGGAGACAGAAGTCTGAGGGTCATGTCAACCTAATCCCAAATCATATCTAGTATCCTATGTTTAAAGAACTGTATTATCCAAAAGGAAAGGTCTCTCGGACGGAATCTATTCTATACTGACTGTTAGTGCGTGTACGGGCGTCTAAGTGTCTACGTGAGATGCGAGGGGGCAGGAATCTTCCATGGTAACGGGGCTATGAATTACTTGCACGAGGACAGTGAGGCCTGGCCCCTTGCACGGTAGCTTGGAGGAATGTTTACCTAAACTACTAGACAGGAATGCATCGGATGAGGAGCGAAGCAGATAATCTTGAAGGTGAAATACAGTTTTTGGCAGGCAACTGGCTGGATCAGGCACCGTTAGCCGCGCAGGGAGTAGGACAAAGTTCATGGATACAGATGCAGGCTCAGACTGGAGCTTTCAGAGACAGAAGGCAGGAAAAGGCTTGATGACAGAATTCAGGGCCTACTCGCCTGAATCTGTAAAATGTGGAAAGTGAACCACATAAAGTCGGTGGCCTTTCATACTTAGGAATGGAATATCTAACCCATTCATGGCGGATCTGAAAGAGGACATGTTGACGGTGGATGCACATGTATTTGCGTCTTCAGAGCTGGAACTGGAGGGAACATACATGTACTTGTAGCATGCACATGGAGCCGTTGGGGTCTACGATAGGGGACATAACTGATCACAAAATTCATATTTCCTCATTCCCTCCTTGTCCCCTACGGACCTTCAGGAGATATCGATCTTCATCAATCCATCGATCTGTTCATATAGCATCATTTGTTCTTCTTTCTTCTTCCGGGATCTTGAACGAAAACGTGGAGGTGGGATACACGATGTGGCACACAGACCACAAATCGCTGGCCCACATTGTAGACATAAGCAGCAACTGAATAGTATGAGAAAGCCAATACCTAGGAAGGATAGGATTCTCCATCCCCAGGCTGACAACACGCCCCAGAACCAACCGGACCAAGTCCAGGTGCCTGGACTCTGGTGTATCTGGCTTATAATCTTATGAAGGCGGGTTATGGCTTTATATACTGACGGCGAATTTTCTGGTATGAAAATGCAGCAACTTGATCCGATGACCCTACAAGCTCCGCCCCTATCGGCCAGGATGACGTCAAGGACAAGACGATTTTGAAGCACAACAATCCGCATAGCAGACTGCTCTTCTGTTAAATTGCCTAAGGCGGAGATAGTCTCGTTCACTACTGCTTCAAGGGTTCTGGTTAATCTACGTATCAGCTTACTATTAGTGACTGTACCTATATAGGGAAAGAACCCTTTATTGAAATCTGTGTATTTTTCCCATGCTGTTTCAGTGTAATCGACAATTGGGAGATCTCTCTGTTGTCTATTGTGTACTAAATGGGTATTTCTGTGATAATCAGGAGGAGCTAGGAAAACAGGTGGCAGAAGGAATGCTATGTAACAGGTACCATCCCAATCTAAAGGTAGACATATATATGCGGTCTGACCACATATGAAGTAGGAATGATGGGAAGCTCTAAATGTAGACTTGCCTTGATCACTGAATTTTATTACAGTGGTGCATTTACTATGGCCCATGTGTATGGAACCATTCTTTTGTACACATAATTCCCCTTTTACTGGGAATACTGACATGGCGGGCAAGATTGGTGTAGCTTCGGATTCAACGTTCAGGATCATGAGGTTAAGTGTAAAATTACCTAATCCATATACTTCATTTTCTAGATCAGTTCCTGTTCTTTTGGGAAGTCCTTCCTTGTTAGGGTAGCAGACTTTAAGCAAAACTAGGTTCAGGTTTCCCCATACCCAGTTGTCTTGATTAACTGCGGAATTTGAATCTAAGGAATTAATCAAACTAAACCATGCTCCACAGGAGCCATTGTGTGTGAACGGATATGGAAAGAGGGGCAAAACTCCCTTATAGTTCTGATAGGGAGGGAGTCGGCCACATATCCAACAATTGGTAGCATTGCTGGTCTGATGAGAATGATGTAACATACTAATGAATGTGTTGTTGCGCAGCGCAAATCTATAGGACAACTCATGCGGAGGTAATTCGCTAAAAGAATGTTCTGCAGTTACATTGTAAGCACGCTTAAGAATAGGGTAATACATATGCAATAGTATGCTGAAAACGATGATCAGAAGACTTAGAAAAAACAAAATTAATAGTGTTACTGTGCAGTGACTACGAAGTGATTTACAATACGCATGCTTTTTAAGCTGCATCTGCTGATTTCTTTCTCTATTCCGGTCTAGGGGATACATGTCAGAGACAAATTCAACCGATTCACCTTGGGGAGGACTTAAACAATCAAATTGTCTGACTTGCTAGACCTCAATTTTAGTTTGTAAAGTTCTGGTTTTAACTGCTCAACCAAGGGGAGCTTTGAGTCTGTCTGTGAGGGAATACAAGGTTGAGTATTCACACTGGATGGTAGTCCATAAAATTTCTTGATATGACTCGAGTGCAACCACCCTTTGCGACCCTCAATCTTCACGGCTGTCCTTGTAGTGAGTAGAACCAACTTAGGCGACTTCCACCTAGGCTCCAGTTGGGTCTTCCGGTCGAAATTCCTGACCAAAACCAGGTCACCAGGAACCACGTCAAGGGGCTTCACCTCAGTATTATCGGGAAAAGCTGCGGCTACCTGTGAACGACAAGATTGTAGTGCAGACATCAAGGAAGCTAGGTAATCTGTCAGCATATTACAGTCAACATCAGTGATTTTGCGAGGTACAGGCGTCCCCCACATATTTGGTGGTCTACCGAAGATCACCTCATACGGGGATAGCCCTGTTCGAGAATGTGCTACCATTCTCATGTAAAAGAGCGCAACTGGTAAGGCTACTATCCAATCGACACCTTTTTCTCTACATATTTTGGACAATCTAATTTTCAGAGTTTGATTATGACGTTCCACGAGACCTGCTGCCTCGGGATGTCGGACACAGTGGAATTTCCATTGGTAGCCTAACAAAAGGGAAACGTGTTTCATTAGTTCGGATGAGAACGGCTGGCCGTTATCTGAGTAGACAACACGTGGTAAACCGTACCGTGGGAAAAATTCTCGAACTAACTGTTTGGCAGTAGTCGGGGCGGTGTAATCTGAAACCGGGTAGGCTTCTGTCCAACGGGAAAGAGCACAGACAACTACGAGAACATATTTGAATCCTCGACATCGTTCCATCTGGATATAATCCATCTGGAGGACTTCAAAAGCATGATCGGGAGGTTGAAATCCACCCTGCTCTACGGGGATGCTTTTACCTGGATTAAACTGACAACATATCATACAGGTACAAACTTTTTGTTTAGCTGCTGCTCGCAAGTGTTTGTTGAACCAAATGTGTTGAATGCTGTCTAGCATAGCTTTCTCTCCTAGGTGCGCTGGACTATGTATTGTATTAATGATGACTTGAACCATGGAGTCGGGAAGAAACCATATAGATTTTTCCTTCGTCATCCATCCTTGATCCGTTTGGATCCCTCCTAATTTAGTCCATTTCTTTATTTCTTCTGGTGTAGCATGTGTCTGTATGTCAATTACATCAAGGGCGGGATCCTTAACTGTCATGCAATGTGTTGGTGTCGGAACTATTGTCTTTGTCATGTCAGTTGTGTGAGTCTGATTCTGAGCAGTCTGTTTAGCTGTTCTGTCGGCTAGGTCATTACCCTGAGAAATGATATCGGTAACTTTTGTGTGGGCTTTGCATTTCATAATCGATATTGCAGTAGGTAGATGAATCGCGTCTAATAGGGCTTGAATGAGGGGTCCGTGTTGGATGTGGGCACCGTGAGAAGTTAAATAACCTCTCTCTCGCCATAGTACGCCGAAGTCATGGACGACTCCGAATGCATAACGTGAATCTGTGTATATGTTGACTTTCTTATTCTTGGCTTGAATACAGGCTTGTGTCAGAGCGATGAGCTCTGCTGCTTGAGCTGACAAAGTGTTAATACGATTTGTTTCAATGACTTCAGTGTCTGTTGTGACTGCGTAAGCGGCCACTAACTCTCCTGTACTTGTTCTCATACATGACCCATCTACATACAATGTCAAGTCTGGATCTGACAAAGGGATGTCTGTCAAGTCTTGTCTGGGTTTCGTCGTGATAGTAATGACTTCGACACAATCATGTGCCAATGGATCTGTTCCGCCCACTGGTAACAGTGTGGCAGGGTTTAATGTATTACAACGTCTGATTTCTATATGTGGCTGAAACAATGTCAGTTCGTAACCAGTGAGTCTCGCTATAGTCAAGTGTTGTGTTTGTGTGCGGTTCAAGAGAACCTCTACTGCGTGTGGTACTTGTACTGTCAATTGATGTCCTAACACTATGGCATCGCTTTGTCTGATAGCTAAAGCTGTTGCTGCCACCGATTTCAGGCACGCAGGAAGAGCCTGAGCTACTGGATCTAATGTACTAGAGAAATAAGCACATGGTTTGTGTGATCCTGCTTGTTCCTGAGTGAGTACTGGCAAGGCAGTACCTTTGCGTTCTGTAACAAAGAGTGTAAACCGTTTACTGTAACATGGTGTTGCTAAAACAGGTGCTTGGCATAAAGCTTTCTTTAAGCTTTCAAAGGCATGTGTATGTTCTTGAGTCCAAGGGAGGACAGTCGATGTGGCTGCCTCCTGTGTTGTTAACTGGATGAGTGGTTTTGCTAGAAATGCATATTGAGGGATCCACTGCCTACAGTATGAAGTGAGGCCTATAAAAGCCCGTACCTCTTTTTGTGTCTTGGGTGGTGGCATGTTAGCGATTAACTGGATACGGTCGGGTGTAAGCTGCCTTCCCTCCTTGGACAGCGAGTGCCCAAGGTAAACAACTCGCTGGACACAGAATTGCAGCTTAGAAGGGGACACCTTGTGCCCCTTGTCGGCCAGAAATTTTAAAACCGTCAGTGACGCTTTTTCACATTCATGTTCGCTTCGGGCGGTGATCAGCAGATCATCGACATATTGAAGCAAGGCAGTGTTAACTGGCATGTGGATACTGTCAAGTTCTCGTTTCAATGCTTGGCTATAGATGCTAGGGCTTTCTGTAAATCCTTGAGGTGCGCGTGTGAATTTAAAGCTTCGTCCATTTAAACTGAATCCGAACAGATATTGACTTTCCGGATCTATTGGGACGCTAAAGAAAGCATTCTTGAGATCAATTACAGTGAAGAACGTTGCTTCTGAATCAATAGCTGTTAGTAATGACGAGATATCTGGGACCACAGGGTATTGTGGTACAATACATTTATTTAATTCTCGCAGGTCAATAACTAATCGATATACTGGTGGTGCTTTTGGATCCGTTCTTTTAAGAATCGGAATTATCGGGGAATTACATATATTGGAGTCGGTTTCGACAACCACTCCTTGTACAATGAGTTCATCAACGATTTGCAGCAAAGCCACAACAGCATCGGGTGGTAATTTGTATTGTCGTATTCGTGGTAGTATTACTCCTGTTTTTAGTGTGACACGATATGGTGTAATATTCATGCAACCAACATCAGTGGGGCCTTGTGCCCATAAATGTGTAGGTAAATTCTGCAGTCGGTGATCCATGTCTCTGGACACGTAGTGACCTTTGAAGTCACGTAGAAATAGTCGTACTCCTTCCGGAGAACAACATATTATGGCTCCTAGAGCTTTCAATGTTTTTATACCTAACAAGTTTTCTGGACAGGATTTGGTAAGCAATAAATCTGTAGTACGTGTCAATGGACCAATCGTAAGTGGAAGAGGCTGTGTAACTTCATTAATTATAGGTTTTCCTGAGAATCCAAGGGAAATATTTTGTAAGCCTGAGAGTGGTGCCCCTGGAACTTCACTGCGTCTTATAGTTGTTCTGCTTGCCCCTGTATCAAGTAAGAACTTTCTGTCTTCCCCTAATAGTTCACTATGTACATAAGGTCCCTCTTGGTCTACAGGAACCTCAATAAGGGGTAAGCCAACTTCCCTCTCTAGGCTATTTCATGTGTATCGCTGATACTCGGGATAATCTGCTTGTGCATACTGATACATTTGTTGTGTTGTTGCTTGTGTTGCAGCAATAGGCTGCGCTTGTGGTGGTGCTACGGTCTGTTGGGGAGCTCCTTGTTGCGGAGCTAGTTGTTGCGGAGCTAACCTAGGTTGTGCATGCTGAGGGATTGGTTGTTGATTCTGATCTTGTCTAGGTGGACGTGGTCTCTCCTGGGTTCTACCTGTAGCAATATTATGTTTCAGGACTGGACAATCGTGTATATAATGACCTGGTTGTTTACAATAGTTGCATGTCCCTTTTGTAGGACCTGCGGAATCACCCTTTTGATGACCATTAGCTGGGACTGACTGAGCAACAAGCATTTTCATTTTTGTATCTTTCATACGTCTTTGTTCGTGTTCTTGTTCTTCTTTAATTCTATTGTGGTGATATTGTAACATCTGTAACATCTGTGATGGGGTATTTCCTTGCCAGGTACTTTCGAATTTCAATACTCTATTCTTGACTTGCAGCAGGGAATTTTCAACTAATTTTGTCACAAACAGATGTGGATATGACTCACTACTGGCTTTTATGCCACTATTTATACCAAAACATTTTTCAAATCGGGAATAGAAATCACTAGTGTCTTCATCTGGTTTTTGTTTACAGGCTGAGATTGCACCCCAGTCTTCCTTTTTCGTAGTTAATAAACGTGGCAGTACCTGCACTAGTAGTCCTGCTAGTGCTGTAGTCTTTTCCCCAAGTCCTGCTCCTGCAGCTCGGGCCCTTTCTTCGTTTTCTAATGCTGTCCAATCTATCTTTTGGTCTCCCACCTCCCATTCCTTTTCTTTAAGTTTCTCATAAACACCAGCTGGTAATAGGATTTTTAATATTTTCATAATGTCGGGGTAGGTATACTCTCCCATGAGTAACATGTCCTTTATTTCACGGTGGAAACCTGCTGGATCCTTGTCATGGCTGGGTACTACTTTCTTCATTTCTAATAATTCTAGTTTAGTTATAGGCGTGTACACAAACACGCGTGTAAAGTTATTACCGTCACCTCTGATTGGGTGTACTTCGCGTAACGGGTTCTGTCTATCTATGTGATACATTTTTCTTCCTATGATGGGAACTGGAACGTGTTCTGGGCATACGAAAGTTAAATATTGGTTTCGGAATTCTAGAATCTCTTTAATCAAATCAGTACCTGACCCTTTCCATATATTCGTGAGTAGTTCTGACAATATGTCAGGTAAGGGTCCTGGATCGGAGTGTTGGCTTTTATATAATATAAGGAGGTGTTGAATCATGTATATACTAGCTAAACGCTGTTCGTATGGGTCAAGATTCAGAAACGTGTGTGCAAGTACATCATCATTGTAGTCGCTGGGACTGTCAGCCCATTGTACTGCTGACCTAGCTAATTCTTGTTCGTCCATGGAATCGAGCATATGGTACCCCCTTCGGTCTCGGAGTATTTTATCAACGGCTTGGAATAGGTGTTCAGGGGATTTTGTATTTAACATAGGATTTGGAAAATGCCTATTATATTCTGGACGTATTGGACGTATCTGATCATTAAAGCCTCTAGTATTATTATGGGGTCTTCCTCTACCTACGTAAGCTATCGTCTCCACTTGTTCTGAATCTTGCTCCTCCTCTTCTTCTGATTCTACTCTGTCTGTTTCTCGTCTTTCTTTATGTATACGTTCTACTTCCTTGCGGATTTTTCGACACATGGCGATTATACACGCCTGTCTATCATGTTTCTCTTCTGATATGTTCTGACCCCATTTGACAAGTTTTTGCATGGTATCATGATCTGCCCCGGGCCTGTCTTGATTCCTAATTACACAATTTATGAAAAAACGTAGTAGTTGTCTTTGTACATCCACTTTCTGGTATTCCATAGCTTCGTTAATACTTTCTGAACCTCGCCCTGTTTGGACAAAGCGATATATATTGTCTAGGTGTTCAACCATTCCTGGTATCGTTATTAAATATAATGTAGCTCGTCGTATACGTAGTGATGATATGAGCAATTTGTCCTGTCTACCTGGCACTGGATCGTATCTACAATCCACAAGTTGTTCTTTAAACATGTCGGATGTCGCTAATTGGGGTGTACGTTGGAGTGCTAAATCTCTAAGGGTCTGTTTATTTCTCGGCGGGGTAGCAAACATGTCTGTCGTACCTCCTGTAGCACCATCTGAGGCGCTAGGCACGAAAGGATTCGTTGGACGTAGGATAGAGATTGTGGATGTGGGAAAGACTGTAGAAACGGACGGACCTGTGGGAACTTGTGTAGGAGTTTGTAGTTGCGGGGATACAGACGGATGCTCTTGGTGTTGAACACCATCGGCAAGCGGTGTGGGTGGCATGGCATTAGCATACTCGGGAGCTACGTCATCTAAATAGGAGGAAAGGAAAACGTCCTTTGCTGTTTTGGGATGTGTTTTGGGATGTGCTTTTATCGGGAGTAATGGAGAAGTTAAGTCTTTTGGTATTTCCGGGATAGCCTTAGGTAACCCTTCGGCCAGAAGAGGATACATACCATTCATAAGAGTGTTTCTTTGTCTATCTATTTGTTCTGAATTTACTCGGGTACCTTCCTCAAGTAATAGATTTTCTCGGGTTTTATTTGAATTCTCTCTACCTTTCTCTTCCTGTCTGAGCGCTTTTTCTGTACGTCTATATGATTCTTTACGCCATAATTCAATGGCATCTTTCTGTGACTGTCTGGCTTTCTTTTTCCATAATTCTTCTTCTACTCTCATGATGCAATCTGCATCCCAGGTCCCCGCTGCGGGCCATCTCTGACTTTCTGGTAATTCTTTGGTGTAGTCCACCCATAAATCAAGAAATAATACGGCGTCTAGGCCATGCTTATGATACATAAAGTATCCTGGAGTGTCCCTAGGTGGAATGGGAACAGCTTCTTCGAGTACCCCTTTTCTGGTTTTGATCTGTCTTAGTTTCGAAAAGAGCGGCATTTTTAGATCTTATTATTAGAACACACTTAATACAGTAAACACAATAATGAACAGTCATTCACACCACAATGTATAGAACGTACTAAAACATTTAACATTTAACAGTTTTTAACGAACAATGATAACTAATAGAAAACTAGTTCCTGACATAATACTGACATTAGATAATACTTATTTATATGCAAGACATACTAGATATACTGCTAAACAGTACAGATACACTGCTGAAACAGTGCAGACCGGATTTGTGTACCCAAACCCGTCTTGACCGGCACAACCTAATGTGCACGTTAAATGCCTCCCCGGTAACGGTACTCACCGGGTAGCACGGAACGGAAGGCCTCGGAACGGAACTGGAACTGGACCGGACTGGACTCGACTCGACTGGACTCGGAACTTCGGAACCTGGTGGGCCTCTGTATACCTCGGATCTTGCTCTCTCAGCTAGGCTCTGGTCGGGATACTTTGCACTTCTCACCGCCTCGTCTGGGTGTTGATCGCAGCCTCAGTCACCCCCGCTTGGCCGGAGGGAGATACAGGAAATCCTGCAGGTACGCGTTTTTGTCCGTTCAGCTGTGGCAGGAGACCGGGCCTGCAACGCACCTCCGGCGCGTGAGATGAGAAAGTGTCCCTGTTCGGGCGCCAATTTATGTGGGAAATATTTCATTACCAGTACTATTTTTATGCGGTAAAGTCTAGGAAGAATAACTCAGTAAATATAAGAGGCAGAATCCGTGGTATTAGAGGTTTAAAAAGGCTTTATTCCTATACAAAGGAATGTAATTCGAATTACAGGCTTCTATTCCATCACCACGAAAGTTCAGGAAGGAAGGGCATACATTATTGACAGATAAAAGGCTTTATAGGAAAATGCATTTACAGTGAAACAGATGCAAGAGGCGTAACAGCTGATAAGAGAGATAAAATATGCATACGTAACCAAAAAAGGCGTAAACATGGGTGTAACTAAAATACGTCATTAAACATGATGTCACAAATGGGTGGATCCATAAGAGAATCCTGCAATGTCAGCAGAAATATTTGGCAGAGATGCGTGCGCAGCCGCATGACGTGTGATTGACGTGCAACTAGAGGGTGAAGGGGACTTGACATTGAGCTCTACATGTGGAGACAGAAGTCTGAGGGTCATGTCAACCTAATCCCAAATCATATCTAGTATCCTATGTTTAAAGAACTGTATTATCCAAAAGGAAAGGTCTCTCGGACGGAATCTATTCTATACTGACTGTTAGTGCGTGTACGGGCGTCTAAGTGTCTACGTGAGATGCGAGGGGGCAGGAATCTTCCATGGTAACGGGGCTATGAATTACTTGCACGAGGACAGTGAGGCCTGGCCCCTTGCACGGTAGCTTGGAGGAATGTTTACCTAAACTACTAGACAGGAATGCATCGGATGAGGAGCGAAGCAGATAATCTTGAAGGTGAAATACAGTTTTTGGCAGGCAACTGGCTGGATCAGGCACCGTTAGCCGCGCAGGGAGTAGGACAAAGTTCATGGATACAGATGCAGGCTCAGACTGGAGCTTTCAGAGACAGAAGGCAGGAAAAGGCTTGATGACAGAATTCAGGGCCTACTCGCCTGAATCTGTAAAATGTGGAAAGTGAACCACATAAAGTCGGTGGCCTTTCATACTTAGGAATGGAATATCTAACCCATTCATGGCGGATCTGAAAGAGGACATGTTGACGGTGGACGCACATGTATTTGCGTCTTCAGAGCTGGAACTGGAGGGAACATACATGTACTTGTAGCATGCACATGGAGCCGTTGGGGTCTACGATAGGGGACATAACTGATCACAAAATTCATATTTCCTCAAAAACACACTTAGGTTTTTGGCAATTTTTATCCCCAAATAAATGGAATGTTAAGTAGACACACGAGCACGTGCAATCAAACCCATCGATGTTCTGCAACAATTCCACAAAATGTGCCACTTGCCCTGTTTGCGGTACTTCAATCATTTCCTCAGAATTCTGCCCAAGCAACATATAACATCCATATTTCTGCGAAATGTCACTTCAGCAGTCCTAAAGTGCTTTAATGGAGATGCCCAAAATATCATATTTGGGATGTATGATGATACAACGCGTACCATCACAACGCGGTATGTTACATCGCGGTTTTGACAACGCAAGTCGTTACATCGACTTGCGTTGGAGGGCTCTGGATTTAGGAATAGTGTGAAATACTATTCCAACTCCAGTCTACTTACAGTAGGGAAGGTATTGGAATAGTAATTCACACTATTCCTTAGTCTAGAGCGCCCTCCAGTGCAAGTCGGTGTAACGACTTTCGTTGTAAAAACCACGATGTATCCATACCGCGTTGTAATGGTTGCGTGGTAAAGGATGTTTCCCCATATTTGTCAAACCCGTGCCACCCAGAATTTTCGATCCAGCCTGAGACTTTTCTGACACCTCAGTCGGTGGTAGCACCATTACTCTCATATCTAGTAAGAGATACTCACTTATTCAAGGCTCCTTGGTGATGGGGACAGTTCACTACTACATAATTTCAGTACCTTTAAATTAATGATTCATTGAATTTTTGATGGAAGACCTGTAACCATTTCTCTATTCAGCATATTATTGGACCTGCATCAGAGGAACAGGGATATCTTGGCATATTTGTGATCTTTCAGGGAACTGCGATTGGAAACGAACTGACCAGAAGAGAAGAAGTCCTTAGTGATCCACCTGGGACCTTCAAATGGTTTAAAAAGGAGGATATCACTGAGAACCCAGTTCTTCAATTGAAGCACTAACTGATTGACCTACACAGGAAAAGAAGCAACACAAATTAGCTTGTGATTCCTGATCAATTCCATGGTTTCAAGCTAAATGAGGCTCTTGCACAGGGAGAGATTTCTTGCTGGATTCCATACACATAGGAAGCACCAGGGCCCCTCTTTCAAGAATGTGACAGAAAAATAAAAACATAATCTCTGCCTCAACTGGGATAAATATGGGCACTTTGTGAGTGAATTTCCCAATAAGACCTCAGAATCCTCGAAAGGCAATCGGGAATACCCAGGAGATCGTTGGGGTTCCACTGTTGAGTGAGTCGCTTGCAAGTCATTCACAGGGACCTGATAGTTGTTGTTTACATGTCTCAGAGCGCAGTTCACATGTGTACTTGCCACTCGCCTCCCATTAAAGGGTCCTTTGAATATTGCATTGTCTTAAGTATCCATTGCTAGCATTTCACTGACAACCAAAGGTACAGGTTAGATCAGCTTTGCCGCTGTTTGCATCCGGTTCAACGCCGTGTTGGGCGCCTTCCTTGATGAAGAGTTGGTCTCCAGATCCCTCTGAGATCATCTCTTCTGAGCGCCTCTCGAGTCCTTTACTAGGACTCACAGATTCCCGCCACAAAGGTAAATCCACTGGTGCAATAGTGTATCGATTATGGGAGCAGAATCTCTCTAGAGTGAGGAAGTGAGGCATTAGTACAGCACAACATTCACCAAAGGCATTGTGGTGCTAGGACTGCCCTGAAGATATATCTCACTGAGAAAACCGAAAAAGTCGACTAGCAGAACAGATGGGTCTTTAACACTGAACTCTGCATTTGTGAACAGTGATTTACCGAATATGAATATACAATTTCTTTCCCAACTGGGGAATGAACATGGAAAAGGATCTTTCCACAAGGCGCATCAGCTTGAAGTGTAATGCGGAGAATTTCCTCTGTGTGGCCAGGGCGGTCGATCTCAAATCTGGGGAACCGGGTTTGAGTCCCGGCAATGACGCTCAACATGAAGCTCAACATCCTGTGATTCTGGGCAAATCACTTAATCTCCGGTGCCTAACAAAAATGAAAGTGTCCTTGGGTAACAACTGGTGCGTGCTCATGTAAAGCGCTTTGATACCTGATACCTTCAGGTCACGTTTGCGCTATATAAAACTACAGGGGGGAAAAGTGGGGTGTCTCATAGTGCTGGAGGTTAGGTTGAATACATAGAGGACCAAGAGCATGGCAGACTCACTGGGCAAGACACAAGACCATATTGTACGTCCTCTGACCGACTGGAGACCCATGTAACCCTCACATGCCTCCAAACACCTCTCACACTTGTGGTTTGTAGACCAACATTGATGTCATATCCTGTATCAGCCAATCATTTATAAAGTGCAACAAATCACCCATGAGGGTCTCAAAGCACTGGATCACTTTTTCTGGAGGTGACACTCAATCAATCAATCAATCAATGCATTTGTAAAGTGCACTACTTAACCGTGAGGGTGTCAAGGCGCTGGGGGGCAAGGGGGAGGGTGCTACTACTGCTCGAATAGCCAGGTCTTGAGTAGCCTCCTGAAGGTTAGTAGGTCCTGGGTCTGCTGTAGGAGGATGGGGAGGGTGTTCCAGGTCTTGGTGGCGAGTTGCAAGAACGATCTGCCGCCGGTGCCTGGTAGTCGTTCTTCGGATGCGGGGGACGGCGGCGAGGGCGAAGTCGGCGGAGCGGAGCTGGCGGTTTGGGGTGTAGAAGGTGAGACGTCTGTTGAGGTATGCTGGTCCGGTGTTGTGGCGTGCCATGTGTGCGTGGGTGAGGAGCTTGAAGGTGATTTTCTTGTTGATGGGAAGCCAGTGCAGGTCTCTCAGGTGGGGTGTGATGTGGCTGCGGCGAGGGTTGTCGAGGATCAAGTGTGCAGAGGCGTTCTGTATGCGTTGTAGTCATTTCAGGAGTGTGGCTGAGGCTCCAGATAGAATGCTGACCCGGATACAACTGGTCCAAACTGCTGCTGCTCCTGGAAGGGCTGTGGAAGAAAGGCATCTCGGACCTTTCTGAAACTCCACTGGATACAAGGGATGGGACGTGTGATGGTTGAGGCCCTTTTAATAGCGCACAAAAGTCTCTGTGGTGTATGGCCAACTTTTTTTTATCGGCCAAGTCCAAGAATCATCCCTCTGCCTGGTCTCCAAGGTTTTCTAACCAGAGCCAGCCCATCTACTTGCCTCTCAAAAATATTCAAAACATGGGTGTTTAAACGTTGTTCGAGTCACCACAGCCCTAAGAAGGTTTTTTTTACCAGCGATAACTTCAAAATTAGCATTGCAAATTACGTGTTTACCAATTTAACACTGAACAAAGACTTTCCTACTAAAGTTTAGTCAGTCAGTGTGCCACATAACTTAGCATCAACGGGCATCATGGCCTTGAGTCCATTCATTTAAACCAGTGCACAGTTGTTTCAATCAATCAATCAATTAGTGGTTTATAGAGTGCGCTACTCACCCTTGAGGGTCTCAAGGCGCTGGGGGGGGCGGGGGGGGGAAACAGCTCCGGGTCAGTCGATGAGCCAGGTCTTGAGGTCTTTCCTGAACGTGTGGAGGGTTAGGGAGCGTCTGATGTTGACCGGGAGCTCGTTCCAGGTTTTGGCTGCAATGTAGGAGAAAGCACTCCCACCCGTTCTGCTTCTGCGGATGCGGGGAACCTCTGCCAGGGCGAGGTCAGCGGAGCAGAGGTTCCTCTTGGGTACATGAAAACATACTCGGTCGTTGAGATATTTGGGTCCGATGTTGTTGAGGGATTTGTAGGCGTGGGTGAGGAGTTAGAAGGTGACCCTTTTCTCGACTGGGAGCCAGTGGAGGCTTCGTAGGTGTTGGGTCATATGTTCGTGGCACGGTGTCCCTAGGACGAGCGTGGCTGCGGCGTTCTGGATGGTTTGGAGCTTGCTTAGAAGAGTTTTGTTGATTCTGGCGTAGAGGGCGTTGCCGTAGTCAAGTCTGCTGGTAATGAGTGCGTGGATGACGGTCTTTCTGAAGTTGGGGGGGATCCATTTAAAGGTCTTACAGAGGATGCTGAGGCAGTTGAAACTGGTGGAGGAGACGGCGTTGATCTGGCGGTTCATGGATAGGGAGGAGTCGAGGATTATGCCCAGGTTCCGAGCGTGATCTGTCAGGGTGGGTGGGCTCCCGAGGGCGGAGGGCCACCAGGTGTTGTCCCAGGAGGAGATGCAGGGTCCGAGGATGAGGACCTCGGTCTTCTTGGAGTTGTGCTTTAGGCAGCTGTCCTTTATCCAGGCTGCTACGTTTCTCATTCCTTCTTGAAAGCTGAGTCTGGTGATTTTTGGGTTCTTTGTGAGGGAGGGGATGAGTTGGGTGTCGTCTGCGTAGGATACGATGCTAAGCCCGTGCTATCTGACGATGGCGGTGATGGGGGCCATGTAGATGCTGAAGAGCGCTGGGCTTAGTGAACATCCTTGGGGCACTCCGCAGACGATGTCAGTGGGGTCAGAGAGGAAGGGGGGAGTCTGATCCTCTGGGATCTGCCAGAGAGGAAGGATTGGATCCAGTCGAGGGCAGATCCCTGTATTCCTGCGTTGCGGAGTCTGGCGGCTAGTGTGCAATGTGAGACGGTGTCGAAGGCTGCAGAGCGGTCTAGGAGGATGAGGGCTGAGGTGTGTCCCTGGTCTAGCAGCATGCGGATGTCATCAGTGGCTGCGAGGAGGGCGGTCTCTGTGCTGTGGTTGCTGCGGAAGCCAGACTGGGAAGTATCTAGGATGCAGTTTTGTTCGATGAAGACGGTCAGCTGGGCGTTCATGAGTCTCTAATGTTTGATCTAATAAAATTCACACTGTTAAATGGCACTAGTATATGTCCTTTCCTATTTGTAAGGCCTCTCCGTACCTTCTCCTCTCTTCCCTCTCACCGCTTTCCCTCTTTTCGCCTTCCCTCCATCTTCCTCTCCTCTGTCCTTTTTAGGTCGAGCATTCAAGATCTCTTGTATATACTTTAGTATATACTTATATGTGTATATACTTTGTGGGCTCTGGAGATCAGCCCTAGGACTTGTCTACTTCCGCTTAGGGACTTTATTTCAGTTCAATTGCCTCTATTTAACTCTCTTGATAGAAAACGACCAGCAGAGGTCTGTAAATTACCAGAATTGCTTTCTGCTGAGGGACTTTCTTTTTGAAAAATTTTCTGGCAACTGACTTTATTTAACTTTCTTGATAGAAAATGACCAGCAGAGGTCAGTAAAATACCAGAATCACTTTAGCATTCTCTAGATTCCAGGCCGTAGAAATTGTCTTCCACGAGCACCCGTAGACAATAATATTTTTTTCAAATCTTGTATTTCCGGTGATATGACCACCGAAGGCCCTGATATTATATTAAAAACAGAGCTTTGAACTATACCATTTCCCTCTGGAAGGCAATATTTCTCTCCATGTGTTCCCATACCTGGCGTGTCACGCGGTTTGGTGCGTACTTCCCCTCCATGTTAAAGAACAGTAGATGTGTCAGCACCCGGCTAATGTGCTGCATAGCTAAATACATATAAGGTCCCAAAGGCGAGACCGATTGCATTGCAAATGCCTGTTCCCTTTCCCTCCACACTCTGCACACCCTCCTTACCCCTCCTTCTCTCTCTCCCCCTTCCTTCCTCCCTCCCTCCCTCCCTCCCTAAGAGGCTAATATCTTCATTATTTTTAACAAACGTTCTGCTTCAGATCACACACTTCCTGAGGAGAGTCCATGTCATGTATTGGATCTGGGACTTTCCCAGATACTGGCTTCATCTCCCCGGGTGATCAGAGCCCCCGGCTAGTGGGCAAACATCTGTACATGAGTGAGTTCAAATGCCCTGAATGGGATGTGTTTATCACCCGGAAGCACTGGGAGAGAGACTAGTCCAGCAGTTTTTAAAGCGCCGTCACAGTAAGGCACCGATCTGCTCATGGAGTGCCGCACCCCTCCTGACCGCAGTGTACTTTATTTTTATTTTGTCATCAGGGCTTTAAGTGGCCATCAGCAGTTCTAAAAAGCAGGTGTCGAGACGGGTCCCTATCTGACTCTCCATTTTTGTCATCACTTCCCCGGGTGAAAAAAAAAAATCTTAACTCTGCAGCAGCACCAACCTTCACTGCCTTAACGCAACTCAAAACAGACTCGTTGTAGTTCTTTCGCAGTCTCGTCATTTTAGAACTGAAGCATTGTCATATTATATTCTAAGTCATAGTTGTTGCTTATGCAACTCATAATCATTGAAAAAGCCAATAGTTTCGGTATGTTGTTGGTGTAATGTTACTTGTTGTATTATATATCTGGATCAGGGCACAAGTCCTAAAAAAAGAAGTGGGGGCAGTTGCAGCCGGCATGACTCGCGGGTGGGGGTTCGTGCGGGGTGGTGGTGTTCATTTGAAATTTAAAAAAGAATAATCTTACCTTCGGCGGTCCAGTCCCACATTGCCCTCGCAGGAAGCAGCCGAAGGCAGCCTCCCTACCCTCCCCAAAGCCAATCACAACGCTGCAATGACGGCATTGTGATTGGCTGGGATGCCGACCACACAGGCGTCTATAGGGATGTTGTTTTCCCCATGCAGGCTGCAAGCAGCCTACATGGAGAAAATGGGAGAGTGTGCATGACTGGTTTGGTCAGCCCTGGGGCCGACCAAACAGTCAGCGCCCACAACATTGGGCTAGCCACTCCTCTCCCTCCCGCCCCCAAGCAAACCCTTCTTCTGCTTTCTTGCAGTGCGAGGAGCAGAAACTTTTATGAGTCTGCTTCTCGCACTGTGAAAAAAGCAGTGGGGCGACGCTCCTCCGCCCACATGGAGGAGCCGCCCCTGGTGGGGGGACTGACCAAGTTAGGCAGTATGCAAGTGGCATCATGACGCGTGCCATCAAAGCACATGACGTCACGACACGACACTCCATGTGGCATCACAGGTAGTGACCTCACAAGTGCCATCAGATACTAAGCTCTCACACATATGTTTAGCAGGTATATCATGAGTACATTTAAGTGCATTATGATACTTAACAAATGAGATTTGGAGTTGGGATTGTGCCAAAAAAGTGGTGCAATCCTTATGTAAAATCTGGGACTCAACCAATACATTTTTTTAAACCCTGCCACAAACAAATTGGCAACAAGGAAACACATGGTAAGGAAAAACATGGTAGTAGATCTGTTCTGCTTAATTGGTTGCAAAGTCTGCATTTAAAAATATTTTAGGAGGTTAAGGCATCTGCTGCAAAGGTGCCCATGAAATGTCAGGGAATAATAATAATAATGATGAGATAACTTTGTAGCTTAACACATTGGAGAGATCTGTGTTTTGTGTAGGCCCAAATTTAAATCTAAGTAGTATAGAAGAATAAGTTGTCTCTTGCAAAACATAATCACCCCCGGTTCTTGGGCGGGGAGGGGGGCAGGGGATTGTGATACCTCTATTTTTTTGCTACCTTCTTCGGGTTTGTTATTCATGGTATCGCAACACACATGGTGTGCATCTTATACAATGCTGTAAGCATATATGTACCACTTAATTATGCAATAGTGCTCTGATATATGTGCCTACTGAAGATGCAATAAAATTAAAAAAAATTTAAGTTGTCTCCTGCAAAGCATATAATGTAACATGCAGATCACAGAGTTGTATTTTATGTAGATAGGTAAGTGGATTACTGCTTTGAACGCAGAGATACTTTTGTTACTTGCAGCTAATAAATTGTAATCCTTCTAGTAGACCACAGTGAGCTATGAAGGGTATTTGTGTCCTACACCTTGTAACCCTGACTGTCTCATGTAACATATCTTGAACATTGATTTACACACTTACCTGATTTATTTGGAATGGATAATGTGTATGTTTTGTAAAGCGCTCTAACACTCTGCATTGGGATGAGGAGCGCTATAAAATAAATAAAATAGTGCTATTTAAACTGTTATTTGTGTAAATACTGGGACAGACCAACCCATCTGACATTCTTACCGTGCGTGCGCTTATATACAACAAAGTAAAAAGCATGAAACTCTCAAGTACCTGTGAAAACATGACAAGCTGTGTGCTTTTGTTTCCTCGCCGGTGCATCTGTGGGGTTCCAGGATGCCTTCAGCCTGATACTCAGATCAAAAGGAGGCCTGACGGCCCCTTAACTTCTGTGTTTATCATTGCCTAGCTGGAGGGAAAAAAGCCCCCTTGCTGCCTCCACATTGCTTCTGGGAATGGAAAGCAGACAACGTGCAGGAGCTGCTAAACCTGTCCCTGTGTCTCAATATTACACTGGGACAAGTTCAACATATTTCTGTGGGGCCCAACTTCTTAGCAGGGTGGACGGTTTCCACCCTGTGAAAATAGTGGGTGGACGCTGTGTACCCCTGGCTCGTGCCCTGATCTGGATGCAATGACAGAAATAGCAAAATACCAGTCGGACTGCACACGATGCTAAGCACAGATTTTTCGCTTACGTGTTTCAAGCCACACACTTAATCACATTGGACATGCCCCTTCTAGAGACCCCCCGCCCCCCAGTTTTTTCATCCCACTTAAAGCCCTGTTTGTCATATTGTTAGCTCTGTTTTCTTCAATGCACCCCTTGACCCACATTTCACAACACTGTGCACTGGACAAAAATCAAGAAAACTAAGCACCCCTTCTCAGGATATTCATAAAATCCACAGGTGCACACCCTTAAATGGAGACATATTTAGGAATATCAGGAATTTACAAAGAAACCAGAGCACTGCTGGAAACCTGCAGTAGCGAAGGTTGGTTTCCATGAGAACTACTGGAAACCCTTAGTGAAGTTTTAAGTGCGACCATCAAAAGGACTTACCACAGGGTCAGTGGTGCACAGTGCCTCAAGTGCACAGGGAATCGACATTGCATTTGAACAGTTGCGCTTTTATTATTAATATTTTTTTACTCCAGTCACTAAATATTTACGTGTAGCGAAACCCTCCCTTACAACCCTATAAATTGTGGGGTTGCCCCCTTCCCATTTCCTCTCTGGAACTGGAGTTACACATCGATATGGCAGGAGTAAGTGCCTGACCGTTTCGATGGTGGAAGTGGGTCAGCAAAAAAGCCTGTGAATATTTCCCAAATTTGCCCTAATGGTCACAACTTCCCCTGGAGAACGATGTACTCTTGCTAAATACTACGTAAGTTGCGCATGAGTAAATGGTTTACTAGTCATGGTTCACCTATCTGGCTACTTCGTACCCGTAAAATCAACCATTCACGGTTGTAAAACCGTAAATTGGCTTCATTTACCTTTCAGTTGAAAAAGGAACACGGAATTGTTTTCCGATTTTCTCCTGGAAGCAGCTCGTTGAGCTTTTTATACACAGAGAAGAACAAATATAAGTTGCTAAATCATTTTCTGAGTCTATGCGTAGAGTAAATTCATCATCGCAATAAGATTCTGAACATTGTATTTAATTCAAGGAATAAATCGTTAATTTAACAGACAGCCGCTAGGTGGCGGCAACGGGCCGCTTGAAAAATCCGAAAAACAGACAGCAATAGCATAAATAATGCACACGTAGAAATTCGGTTATTATTTGTTCTCATCACGCGAAGTCATGTGTGGATCTTTAAATCAATATAAAGCAAACACTGGCAAAGCCAATAGGTCTGGTTTGTATATGTGTCCTGACTAAAACATAAAAAGCATAAGCTTGCATCTGAAATAAAGTCTAATGATTTGGTGTCTTTCTGAGATGTAAAATAGTCTGTGATGCATTGCAACATAAACACGCTACAGGAGGTGGAATGATACACCAAACAGCCAATAGCACGGGGTAAGACGGTCACGCTCTTCTGAGTGGAGTCAAAGCCCACTCTAGATGGTACAAGTCGATGTGCCGACAGCTGCACTGTCAAACTAAACGTGAGAAAACAGTAACTAAAACCGGTTGGATTTCGGGAGGGCCGTGGTTATTTGAAGGTATTTTGGCGGCACGGGTAAGGTACATTGGGGCAGATTTATGAGCCCCTTGCGCCACTTTTGCGTCACTTTTAACATGGGAAAAGTGACGCAAAAGTGGCGCAAGGGGCTCATAAATCTGCCCCATAGTTTGTGCCTCCTTTCTGTTTTTGTGCAGGGCTAGTGCAAGAGCCGCCCCACTTACTCTATCAGCATGTCACCCTGCTCTACACGCACAGTTCACCACGAGGTCTTTCTTGTAATTGGTCTGTACAGAAATTCGAAGAAAAACAAACATATACTCTTGGAGAGGAAGCAGAGTCTTGGTGGGTGATTTGTGGAG
The DNA here is from genome assembly GCF_964204655.1 of Triturus cristatus. Lineage (NCBI taxonomy): Eukaryota > Metazoa > Chordata > Amphibia > Caudata > Salamandridae > Triturus > Triturus cristatus. Next base: position 1,520,533,950 of record NC_140591.1, on the reverse strand, counting down.
CATAACACGCTCCACAAATCACCAACGTGAAAAAATATTTCATTGGCTTAGCTGTGGGGAGGGATTGGGCACCTCATTGTGAGGTTATATTTTCCACTGATGCCCCTATGTCAAACATGTATATCGTTTTTATTTACAATGAATAAAGTAACATAACGGGTGGTGAAAGTAAGGGGGGTTGATTGGCTATATTGTAGGGGGTGATTGCCTGTATTGGGGGGGGAGTGCTTGTATTGCAGGGTGTGTGTGTGTGCGTGCGTGCATGTGTGCGTGGATGTGTGTATGGGTGGGTGCGCGAGCGGGTGGGTGTTTTTCACTGCTATGCTGGTACCTGGAATCCAGAGTTGGGTGGATTGATGAATTGCATTGCGTGCTAAACTTGAGCCAGTGGGGCCACCGCTACTTACTTTTCCACATCAGATATTTAACAGACAAAGTGGAACTATGAAGGAAGAGAAAGACGGAAAAACAGTCACAAGACAAGGGGCCAGGGAGTGTCTGGCGGCGGATTATAGAGGCCTGAGGTGGATTCAAGACAACGCAGCCTTGGTATTCGGCACACCAGCATTCAATTGTACCGGCGGCTCTCTTCTGAGGAGAACAAAGCTTTGGGCACCGGCACTTATACTTTTACAAATTAAGCACTGACTGCGTGCTAGGTGTGGTACTGGGAGATCTAGCAGAAGACCCTGCAGGAGCAAAGCAGACGTGAGTTAAGAAAATATGAGTGTGCAAGTGTGTCAGTGTGCCTGACATTGAAGGCATCATTCTGTCAGGGGTGTCCCTGTCTAGGCACTATACTGACCTGAACCATTTCATCTCGAATCACTTATGGCATTTGGTGCCCATTCATCTGCAAGCAGGGGCCGTCTCTGGCTTAAAGAGGTCCACCCCTTGAATAATGCTCCCCCCAGCTCTGGGTATGCTGGCACTGGGATAATTGTGCCAGTTTTTGCCATATTGTAGGCATTCATGTGAAGATTGACCCCGCCCCTGAAATTGAGCTGGCCCTGGCAAAATAGTTGTAACATCATTGCTATGCTGCAGGCATTCTTGGCACGATGGTACCCACTGCTGAGGTGATATTTGTGTGCTTGAAGAATTGTGCTCCACCTTGACATGTTGGTTGCCACCCCAAACATACTAATGGTGGTAATTCTAAGCATGTTGTTGGCATGGATAGCATGATGCATCCCAAAGCTGGAACAATTCTAGTACCATTAGCATGAGGCAATTTTCACCCAAACCAAAGAAGTTAGCATGCGGTGTCCCTCAGGGGTCCTCACTGTCCCCGCCTCTTTTTAATGTTTGCGTCATACCTCTCATTGTGGAGTTCATCTCCAGAGGCCCCAGTGTATATCATTTCCCTGACGAATCTCAATTACTGTTCCATCTAGGTGGTACTCCCACCTTTTATGCACACTTCCAAATGCAATGAGATAACATAAGTATTTGTTAAAGTTCACTTTAACCCAAGGGTATCTTGGTGCTGAATAACAGATGTTTATTGTTACCCAATGAAGTGGTTCTTATTTTATCGACCTCAGAAGGATGAAAGGCTGAATGGACCCACTGGGATTTTAAACCTGTGACCATGAGGCCAAAACACAGGACCCTACTATGGAGGCATTAGTCCTAACCACCAGACCCATCTAGGATATATTGCCAGTTGGAAGGAGATTAACCAATTGTTGACATTGAATCCAGAAAAGGCAGAGGTAGGTCTGGTAAATAACAGTGACTGTGTCTGGAACCCTCTTGATTGGCCAAGTGAACTGGGCTCACCTCCGATTCCATCGACCTCTGCAAACAGCTTTGGGGTTCTGATTGATGGAAATCTTTCATTATTGCCGCAAGTGAGCTTCTCGTCTCTAAATGCATGTTCCTGCTAAAAATGCTGAGAAAACTGGCACATCTATTGTCTACTGAAGCACAGAAGTGGATAGTAATAGCTACTATCACATCGAGACTCGAGTACGCAAATGCCATTTATTCAGGTTTGCCTAAAGTTACTCAACATAAATTACAAGTTATTCAGAATGAGGCAACTAGGGTAATTTTTATCTACACACACTCTACACCCTTATTACACCAAATCTATTGGCTTCTTGTGAAGGAACAAAGACAGTTTAAGGTGTGCTTCATGACTTTCAAAATTAGGAATGGGCAAGACCCTACTTTTGTGACTAATAGGATTAAGAAGTACATCCCTTTCCATAGTTTGAGATCACCCTATGATAATGAACTGTAAGGGAGAGCAGACCTTGGGCTGGGGGCAGTATTTTTTCAGTATTTTCTCCCACCATGTGGAAATCGCTGCAGTGATTTGTCATGCAACAGATTTTAATTTCTTTCTGCAATGTTTAAAGACCTGGGGCCTCATGCACAACACAACAATTTGATACAGGGCAGCGCTGCATGTCACTTTGCTGCGCTGACCCATGTCAAAAGAAAGGGGCAGGAGTGCGCCTCATCTATGAGATATCATCAAAAATAATGGGGTTGCCCTGTGTCCCCCAGATCCTTGGTATATAATGATATAGACTACAATGCGTTCTGTAGGGTATCGCAATTGCTTTGCGTGAAAAAATGGTGACCAGATTGTCTCACCTATGTATGCAGACCAATGTATGGGCTGAAAAAATAGTGTGGGCCTATATTTGACCAATCTTTAACACCTCGTAATACAATTAATGAAAAAGGATAGACAACACACAGCAAAGCCCTTAATTATATTGTGCATTCAAAATCCTATACCCAAATAATGTACCTAATTTTCTCTTCATATGTGGCTGTCATGAACACAGAAATAATAAACAATGTGACTTGGTGAAAAGGTGACACAAAGTGCAAAAGTGCTCAAACACTGCATCTCATTATTAGTTTCATTAAAGGTTGGTTGACCAAGCACATGGACCCATAAGGTTGTTGTTGACATTTTAACCCTTCGTGCATGTGTTAATGGATAAGCATCACTGCGGGTCTTCCTTTGGACTAGTAAATTGAGGACAGCCTAGCGGCAACAAGATTATTTGGGATCAGGATTTATCCAAACTAGAATGGAGCCCATGACAAAGGATCAGCCTTACACCATATTTACGAGGCCATGAAAATCCATGCAGGGTGACTTTCTGTGGCCTCATATTTATGGACCTGCACTGGGCGCCAATGGAACGTAAACAAATAAACATTCCAGTAGCACATGGCGCTACTAAATAAGGCCCTAGGTTGTTCAACCCTTTCGCTGCTAGGCCTCCCCCCCATGTGCCTTTTTTTGCTATTTTGGTTAGTTTGCGCTTAGGCCCATGTAACTTTTTGTCAACATAAGGTATCCATGCCAAATGTATGTCCTTTTCTCCCAACCTCAGGGGGATTTTTAAAGTTGCCCAGGGTTTGTGGATTCCCCTGGAGGGGACCCAGAAACTAGACAAAATACAGCTAAATTGTTTGGGTTTTTTTAAATGGGGAAAAAGTCCAGCTTTCTGAGACAGGCAGACTTTTGTCAAAAAGCCAACATTTTCTACACAGTTTTGGCATTTTTCTGGGACATAGCCTATTTTTGCTACTTTTTGTGCTTTCAACCTCCTTCCAGTTAGTGGTAGAAATCGGTGTGAAACCAATACTGGATCCCGAAAAGCTATACATTTCTGAAAAGAAGTTTAAATTCTGAATTCACCAAGGGGTCATTTGCATAGATCCTTCAAGGTTTCTTTGCAGAAACCAACAGTTGAAAATAAGAAATATTGAAAATGAGTTGAAAACAACAGCCATTCGTGCCAACGTTTTCACTTGTAACTTCTTATAAGTATGACAGATGTTTGAAAGCAATATACCATTACATCCGCTAGACTCTTCTGGTTGTGGGGATATATAGGACTTGTAGGTTCACTAAGAACCTGAGGATTCCAGAGCCAATAACTGAGCTGCGTCTTGCAATGGTTTTTCATTGTGAGCCGTGTATGTAGCAATTCATTTGGTAAAATATAAAGAGTTAAAAATAGGTATCAAGGACACCCATGTATTTCTGAAATGGGAGCAAAATGTAGAGCTTAGAAGCAGTAGTTATTTGCACATCTTGGAAATTTGGGGTACCCATACTAGCACGTGAATTATAGGACATTTTTCAAAGTGACTTCTTTTTTACAGATTGTCTTACATTTGGAAGGCAGAAATGCTTAGAAAGTTAATAGGTATTAACAGTTGCTCTACAATTCTGTGTTCCCCTAAGCCTCCCAATAAAAACAGTACCTCACTTTTGTGGGTGAGCCTAGTGCCTGCGACAGGAAACATCCCGAAACGCAACATGGACATATCACATCTTTCTAGTGAAAACTGGCCCTTTTTCGCAATGTGCCTAGCTGTGGATTTTGGACCCTAGCTCAGCCAGCACATGGAGAAACCTAGCAAACCTGTAAACATTTTTAAACTAGACACCCAGGGAAATCCAGGATGGGTGACTTGTGTGGCTCTTACCCAGAATCCCTTGCAAACCTCAAACTGTGTCAAAAAAAGCACATTTTCCTCACATTTCTGTGATGGAAAGTTCTTGAATCTGCATGGATCCACAAAATTCTACCCACCCGCATTCCCCAAAGTCTCCCAATAAAAATGGTAACTCACTTGTCTGGGTAGACCTAGTCCCCACGACAGGAAACAGGCTAAAACACAACATGGATACATCACATTTTTAAAGTCAAAACTGACCCTTTTTTTGCAAAGTGCCTAGCTTTGGATTTTGAACCCTAGCTCTGTCTGCACCTAGGGAAACGTAGAAAACTTATACATTTTTTAAAACCAGACACCTAGGGGAATCCAGGATGGGGTGACTTGTGTGGCTCTCACCAGGTTCTGTTACCCAGAATCCTTTGTAAACCACAAACTTTGTCAAAAGAACACATTTTCCCAACATTTCTGTGATGGAAAGTTCTGGAATCTGCGTGGATCCATAAACTTCCACATACCCCGCATTCCCCAAAGTCTCCCAATAAAAATACTCCCTAATTGTGTGGGAAGGCCTAGTGCCCACAACAGGAAACGGGCCAAAACGCAACGTGGACACAGCACATTTGTACAGTGAAAACAGACCCTTTTTTTTGCAAAGTGCCTATCTGTGGATTTTGAACCCTAGCTCTGGTGGGACCTAGGGAAACCCGGCAAACCTATACATTTTTAAAAACTAGACTCTGTGATAGCCAATTTTGATGTCTCCACAATACGTTTTGGGCACTTGCTCACCCACACAAATGAGGTACCATTTTATTGGGAGACATGTGGGAATGCTGGGTGGTAGGAAATTTGTGTCAGTCCGGTGACCCCACAACTTTCCCACACAGAAAATGTAATTTTTTTCAGCTAAATTTGAGGATTGCAGGGGATTCTGGGTAGGAAAACATTGGGGAATCCACGCAAGCCATACCTCCCTGGACTCCCCAGGGTGTCTAGTTTTCAGCAATGTGTGGGTGTGGTAGGTTTCCCCTAGATGGCCGCTGAGCCCGGGGTCAAAAACCCAGGTGCCTCCCCCTTGCAAAACCAGGTCGTTTTGTGATAGGTAATTTTGAAGTCTCCACAGTACGATTTGCGCCATTTCCTTTTGCGGCCACTATGCCTATCCACACAAGTGAAGTACCATTGTTATCGGGAGACCTTGGGGAACAGCGGTTGGTAGGAAATTTGTGGCGGTCCAGTATCCCACAACTTTCCCACATTTAAATTTGAGAAAAACATGACTGTTTTCAGCTAACTTTGAGGTATGCAAGGAATTCTGGGTAGGAAAACATTTTGGGAACCATGCAAGACATACCTCCCTGGACTCCACAGGGTGTCTAGTTTTTAAAAATGTGTGGGTGTGGTAGGTTTCCCTAGCTGGCCGCTGAGCCTGGGGCCAAAAACCCAGTTGTCCCCTCTTGCAAAACCAGGTCGTTTTGTGATAGGTAATTTCGAAGTCTCAACAGTACGAATGGGTTCATTTCCTGTTGCGGCCACTATGCCTACCCACACAAGTGATGTACCAGTTTTATCGGGGGACCTAGGGGAACACTGGGTGGTAGGAAATTTGTGGCGACCCTGTGATCCCACAATTTTCCCACACTGAAAAATGAGGAAAATTAGATTTTTTGTAGCTAAATATAAGGTTTGCAGGGGATTCTGGGTAGGAAAATGTTGGGAGATCCATGCAAGCCACACCTGTCTGGCACCACTGGGTGTCTTTTTTTCAGAAATGTCTGGGTTTGATTGGTTTCTTTAAATGGCTGTTGAGCCCGGGACCAGAAACGTAGGTGACCCCCTTGAAAAATCAGGGTGTTTTGTGCTAGATAGGTGGGCACCTGTGTTTTTGGTCCCGGGGTTTGTAGACATCTAGGGGAACCTAAAAAACCCAGACATTTCCGAAAACTAGACACCCGTGGGAGTCCAGGGAGGTGTGGCTTGTGTTGATCCCTCAACATTTTCCTTCCAAGAATTCGCTGCAACCCTCAAATTTAGCTAAAAAGTAACTTTTCCTCAAATATCTGTGTGGGAAAGTTGTGGGATCACTGCACGGCATGAATCTCCTACCACTCAGCGTTCCTCTCAGTCTCCCGATAAAAATGATTCCTCTCTTGTGTGGATGGGCCAAGTGCCTATTACATGGAAGGGCCAAAAACATGTATAGATTTCTCTGAAATGAGGTTACCGCGACGTGCGCGCTGACCTTCATTTCAGAGAAACTAAACACACAGCCTCGGGAGCTGGGAAAGCCCTTCCCCAGCTCCTGAGGCTGTTGGGGAGGTGGGGGGAAAGGGAATCCCTCTGGTGCCCGCACCAGAGGGATTCCCAGTGCCATGTGATCAGACAGCCAGGAGCCGTCCGACGCACATGAGCACTGGTGTGTCGGACGGCTCCCAACCGTCCGACGCACCGAAGGGGTTAAACAGGCCTATGGGAATTAGTTGGTTAACTTTGCCTCCATCAGGCAGGATATTACTATTAGCTCTAAGAGACCATTGGTGTAAGTGTGCTCTATAAGATTGATGTAACATAACATAACATAACATATAAAGGTGACAATTGTTGTTATATTGAGAGCATCCTTGGCATAATGGTGCCCATTCTTAGTATAACACTGGCCCTCCTTACATATTGTGGGCATCTTTGGAATTGTGAAGGAAAATCCTGGCATCATGGGACTGTTCTATGATCCCGTACTTCCTGTCTACCTCTGCTATCTAGAGCCAAAGACTCTGAGCTTTAATAATTATTACAACATTTCCCATCCATGTAGATTCACAGTCATGCGATATGACTAAGAATCTACTTGGATGGGGCAGGATTGAAAATTAAAGGACCTGGAATGTACAAATAAAGAAGGGAAACGTCCTTTTGGATGAAGCCAGAATCATGCTGTGCCAACACAGTGCTGGCGAAAGACGAATGCGGCATTAGTACACATTTGTTGCTCACACAATTCTTAACAACGGCTTTCTTTTAAGGGGGCGCATTGGTGGAATGCTGTTGGATTTAAAAGTCCAACACCTTCCCTACTGTTGCGCAGGCTGGAGTTGGAATAGTAAATTGAACTATTCTAACATCCAGCACCCCCTTAAGGCAAGTCGTTAAAACAACTTGCATGCTGAACAAATGCGTCTTAAAGATGCGTTAGTTCAAAAGATGGCGTTCGGTATGCATGCATCCTAAACGCATGCTGAATACCATCACACATTCAGTAAACAAAGATGGTATATGCATTTTGATAAACGATGGAACAAATGAAATTGCATACTGAGAGTTTTTAAACTGCTCCATTAACTATTGTTTTGTGGTCAATTTATAGGGAACTTCTACTGAAGAATACACAATTTATGCCAGTTTTGCAGTAAAGATGTTTGAGTAGGGTAAACCCTCAAAACTCTTGGGCGTGCCATTAAAGTTTGAGAACATTCCACAACAGTTTCATTAGATACTCTAGCTTTTTCGCCAATGTACCTAAAAATAGGACTTATAAGCCTAATTTATCAGGTTTTTGCGAAATGTTCTGAGGTATGAAATCTATAACCTCTCTAGCGGAACTCGCTCTTGCTTACTTCATTTCCTCGCTCTCTGCAATTTGAAGTTAGTATTTAGTCGTCACCACTTTTAAAGGTTCAGCTAACACTGGTCACAAATCAAGCGGGTAGCGCTTGAACCAGGGTGTGCATTCCACACCTCCACGCCACTGTAACCCAAGAGCAAGTATTCCTGGAGCCACATCCCGTGGAGAAGAGAGGGAGTAGGGAGGAAAACAGTGTCACAAGCATATGGATAATGTTTTGGAAACATTACAAGGTCTCACAGGCAACGGTGCAGCCCATCAAGATAGGTCTCAGCAAAAGGATAAGGAACCAAAGAAGATAGCAATTGTGCTGAAACACACATAGACAAGAATACCATGCTAGCTATCTCTGTGTGCTTTCCCACTTCTCCAGAGCAATGGCGCTGATGAGCACCAGAGCAACAATAAAAGTCTGTAACACATTGGAGAAATGGTAACAGCCATGGGCTGTATTCTAGAAAGTGCCCGGGGGCACACAGGGTATGTGAGCCTGCTTTGAGCAGTCAAGAGGGCACTTTGGTATTTCAAAAAGGGCTGCAGACGCTTGTGCATCCCTTTCTGTAATACAGATAGTGCTGGTGCACAAATAGAGCCAGCGCTATCACCAGAGAGCGTTCCCTCATTTGCATGGAGGCGTGGCACCATGCAAATGAGGGGATCCCTTTGCCTCTACGCCTGTGTCGTATTATAGATGCGGGCGCAGAGGCAAAGAAGCTGTCAGAAGGCGCACTGTCAGTGCACCCGCTGATAGAAGCCCTCTAGAGGGGGGATAGAAGGTCTTATGGACCCCCGCAGACATCTCCTTGCAGGTGAGTGCAGTCACTCATTTCACCTGCCTGCAAGGGGATCTCTAATCCCCCATAAAAGTGCAGGCAGATCGCCACCTGGACAGTGAAACACGAATCGGCTGCTTCAGAGCCGCTCTGTATTTCACTTAATGCACTGCCACCAGGGCAACACGACCTCACAGCTGCCCTGGGGACAGTACATTCAATATAACATAGTGCTCTCTACTTGTTTGTGCAGGGCACACCTTTAGAAAGGTGCGCCTGGTGCAAACCTAGAGAGTGCACCATGTTCTGTAATATGGCTCCTGGAGGGTGAAATCATCCCCTTGCAGGCATGTGCAGTCACTCACTACACCTGCCTGCAAGGGGATCTCTCTCCCCTCTTAAAAGTGCAGGCGTGTTGCCACCTGCACAGTGAAACACGAAGTGGCTGCTTTAAAGTCGTTCTGTTTTTCACTTTAATTCGCTACCCCTAGGGCAGAACAACTTTGTGGCTGCCCTGGGGGCAGCACATGCAAACTAATGAAGTGCACTTTCTCTATTTGTGCCCGGCACATCTGTTTTAAGGTGTGCCATGGCGCAAACAGGGAAAGTGCGCCCCATGTGTAATAGGACCCCAGGAGGGTAACAAACACAGGTTAGAGCAATAACCCTATGGAAGGGAAGAGGTAAGAACCCAAAGCTAGGGGAATCAAAAAGGAAAAAATATATAAATATGCAGGTAGCCATTGGTCAGATGGCGACTATTAAAAATGGGAACCTTACAGAATAACATTGCTGGGAGATGCAGCTTTCTTCTGACTTTGCTTATATTGACAAGGGAACACTCATCTGACTTTTGTGAGTTCCTAGTTCCATCCTGATAGTGTGCCCCAGGCTCCTTGGGACCAGTCTCCACACTGCATTGAGGTCCATAGGAAACAAATCTATGCCATCCCCTGTCTAATTTTGGCCTTCTCTGCGCTGAGTACATGCACCACTGACCATTATTGCCCATGGGAATCTTCTCATGCCACAGCAACAAAAACAACCTCCACCACTGGAACATTTCCTAGAAGGCTTCATGTCCACTGGGGTCAGGTTATTTCTAATAACTCACACTCTTTGGTATATGAGAGATAGAAATTATTGGCCAGTGCCTGGTATCTATTTTGTACGAAGTTGAAGCCCTGATTAGAAATCTGGTTCAGAAATGCTGCATCATTATTTGAAAATGTGGAAATGACAATGTGTTCATAGTGATAGCAGAAAGGTAACCATCTGGGAATGATCTGAGGGGACATACATTAATCTTTAGTGACTGACCACAATTTATCCTTAGATGTGCAGTAAAACATATGGTCATGCTTATTTCAATGGTCCATGGGGTTTCCCATAAAGTCCAATTTGCGTTTTTGTTTATGAATCACTTCTGTTTTATTGGTTTAATCACATAAGGAAAAACATACATTCATGTCGCCTACAATCCGGAGCTGGCTTTCAACAATAAACAAAAATACCCCCCCCCCCTCCGAACTGAACCCCTCCTGAGCCCCTGGCCCCTGATGGACCAGGGGAAAATACAAAACATTTTGTACCCCCTTCGGAGTTAATGACCTCATAACCTTAAAAATACTAACTGATTGAATGCATGAAAGTAATCAATAAATGCACCTTTAATTAGACACTACACGCGGGAAACTAACTGGCATTTGCAAATATCTAATTTATTTATAAATGTGAAATTAAGTTAACATAGGTTTGTGATTTGTGTAGAAAAGTAGAAGTAAATTGCATGTATTTCATTCATATTAAAATATATCATGCAAAAAGAATGCAGATGGTAAGTAAAATGGCTTTAAATGTCGCTTATGCTAGGTAACACCTAACGCGGGTCATTAGAATGATGGGTGGTAAACAGAAGGGATTATTTTCTATGTCTAATTTCTGCTATGTTGTTTTCATATTAGTTCCGTTCGGGCATGCTAGGCCTCGCTTGGAAATGGCCGCTGCCGAGAGATGTGACTGTACTTCAAGAACAAAAATGCCCCCGCGCATTAGCAGAATGGAAGTTTCAATCACGAGTGTGTGGCCTTTGCCGGCGTGAGAGATGTCAAGGCCGAGTTGACCTAGGACAAGAGCTGTGCCAACAATCCCTGTGTGAATGCATGGGAACCAATGAGAGGCTCGAACTGCAGAAGATGATCCTATTCATCATTGATAGAAATTGTTGCAAATACTTTAACAAAGTTAAATATTGGGACTTGACAAGTCACAAGAGAGGTGCAAAAACTTATTATTTACCGAACCGGTTAGGCAAGGAGGACAATGAGGTGACCATCACCACCCTTCCAATGGACCAATCAGAATGAACGCAGCCCTAACAAAAAGTTTCAATTTTGGGTATAGCAAGTTAGTGAAAGGGTATAAAAAGTGGTGCTTATGATGACGTTGTGGCACTTGCTTATTCATCTATTCAACGTGAGACAATTTTCTTCCTGATGCTGAAAAGACTTTGACCATTTTAAACTTCCAACATTGATGGGGAAGAGGAACGAGACCGTCGCAGGATTATATCCTGGGAGGGAACACGTCTGAGGAGGTTAGAGGGACAGTAAGTCAGTTTGGGAACCTATCCTGTGATCTGCGGTTCATGCTCTGGTGAACCATTCCCGTCATCGCCCTATGGCCAAGGGAAATTAGTATTTTCCGTTTCTATTTCAATCTTTACTTGAATGCTTATGAAAATTAATGTCTATAATTTAGTCTAATAAAACTTTACTTGATCAATTTATTCAATGAATCTAGATAAAATTTCATGCTAACTCAAACTGAGTCTGTGGTTATTAGAATTAAAGTTATGATCAATAAATGTTAAAGGTTTTATTGTGATTGAGCTGGACTTAATCGCCATCAACTGATTCCTACTAGTTGGTTCATCGACCCAAAAATAGCGGAGTATCTTGATATTTAAAACCAAAAATTCTAGAGTCAATTGTATATAATGTATATAGTTATTATTTAGGTAAAGAAATAGTATCAAGGTACCCCGTATGTCTTGCAGCTCGCCAGCTTATCACTGATCCAGAAAACTGAGCGAATGTGTGTTCTCGGTGTTATGGGCCCCGCCGATGAATAAGTGGTGTAAGGGTTTTCTGGGTCGGTGTCGTTTGTAAAGGGTTTGTTATAGCTGCACTGCATCAGTTTTCTTGGTAGCAGAGTTATGGTTTCTATAGGTCAGTTTAGAGGATTATTGATTATTGATTGCTAATTGTATGTCTAACACTTCATGTTAAGTTTTATGTTGCGTTGCATGTAGTCGGAATTTTGAAGCTTCCGGGAAGTAGGAAGTGAATTTGTGTGACAAGAGAAGTCACATGGAATTGTGCATTGTCTGATTTCAATTTGGTGATAATACAGGACTGTGTTATGTTAGGTAAATTCATGTGTGAGTTGTGTTGAGTGGAATAGCAACAGGTCTTCTTGTAAAACTTTGGCCTTAATTCTCAGGAGCAGTATAGTCTCCACATGTGTTTTATCCCCAGAGAAACGGGTTTACCTCTTGCTTGAGAGAAGGGTAAGGTAGAGGGTAGTGCTACACTTATCGAACGAAACAGTATTCTTGAATGTTTGAATAAACTATCACTTTTGTTTAGCAAAACGGACAATGGTAATTTGTTTTATGTCGTAACTAACCGATTTTGTCAAATCAACAAGTTATAAAATTGTGCCAATAATGTTTGTAAAGGAGGGGTCAGCAGAAGCAGGAATAGAGCTGACGTCAACAAGAACCGTGCTGGGATTGGTCAGTTGCGGAAATACGAAGAGCTTTCTGAATTGGTACGTTGGTGTGAGTTGCGCTGAGATTGGTCAGTGTGAGAGTGACGTAAAGCTTTCTGATTGGTGCGTTGAGGGAGAAGTGCTTCCTCCACCGAGAACATCAGCATCTTACATGATGACGAAATATGGTTATCATACTTGTATTTGGTTGGAAAATTGGGCAAAATATACTCAAAATGATGGAGTATTGGCATTTCCAGAAACTGGCTCGTTTAGTACAGCTATACTACGAAATTTGAGAAATAAAATGATGAAGCTTGAACCGAGACCTAGACCGACACAGTTTGAAGCTCTAGGTGAATGGGAAGATGAGATGTATGAAAGAGAGAGACACAGAGGTACAAGGGATGATGGGTTTGTTCCTAGAAGAGTATGGGGTTGGAGTCATGAAGACAGGATAAGACGATGGAGGTACGCTAATATGACGGATGGTATGTTTCCTGCAGAACCGTTGAGGAGGGAGCAGGGAAAAAGTGTACTGAGAAAAAGAAGCATACAGTACCAGAAAGGTGTGGATATGGAGTCAGTGATACAGATGATGAGTTGCTGGAAGACACATTAAATAAAAGACCCCCTCCATATCAACTAGTTTCTGCGGTGGTGACTCCAAATGCACAGCCAATGGAAACTGGGATGAACCAAAATTTAGAACGATTTTCTGAAGTAAATAGTCCATTTAATAGACAGAAAATACCACAGACTGTAGAACCTGATAATCATAATGCATCTGAACTAGCAAGAACAACAAAAGAATTGGCTGAAAAGATAAAAGAATTGACAAAGAATGTAGAAGCTGTAACTGTACCAGTAACCATAGGTCCAGTGACACATGTATTTGAAAATCAAAAGATATATATAGAGTAGATTTGAATACGACCCCTGTGGGTCCAACGGCGAAAGAATTAAATTAATGGGTCAAGAGTCTGCAGAAGAAAGATATAGAACCACAACCTTTGGATGTAGTTAGATTAAAAATAGACATGGAAGAACTGATTCTAAGAACTATCGGCACAGATCGGTTAAAAACATATCAGGATGAAGAGTTGATGTTCATGTGTAAAAGTATTACTTGGAGAGCTAAGAATTTGCATGTAAAATTGGAAGAAACAGCAATTGGGTTCGGAGTAGAGTTTGCCAAAGTTAGAGGATTACAGACACCTTATGGAGTAGATTTTAGTGAGAAAGATATAGAGAATTTAAACACTTCAGGACGGTTAACGCAGATAAAAGAACTAATTGTTTTACTGAGAAAATGGGGAGATGTAGAGAGATGGAGAAGTAGATGGACAAAGAGAAAAGAAGATACGGCTGACAAACCAACTTTAGCTTTCCCAATAAAAGAAAAGGAACCAATAGTAGTAAAATGTCCAATGAGAGAAATTCCAGGAGGAGGTTATGTACATGTCCCATGGTCCATACAAGATATATTGTCATTTACAAATGATTTTCCAAAATTGAGAGAAAAGCCTGTAGAATGGTATAGACAAGTGAAAAGGTTTGTAAAGGTTTCAAAGGTATTGTGGGCCGATTTGGATGGATTGTTTGAGATTGTTGTACCTGCTGATTTATGGACAGAATGTAAAATCACTATTGATTGGCCGAAGGAAGAATATACTAGCGATGCCAAAACAGGAGCTCCAGGTCCAGAAGTAATGAGAAAATATGAGCAAGTAATCACCTTTCTGAAAAATAAGAATCCTCCAAGACAAACAGATTGGGTGAACATTGATAGAACAACTCAGGAAGCAAAAGAGTCTTTGCATGCTTATTAGGAAAGGTTGCTTCTAGTTTTTAAACAGTACAGTGGATATGAGAGCTTAAGCGAAAAAGACTAGTCACTTTGTATATCGACTTGTGTATGGTCTGAGACCCGAGATAAGTGAAATGATTAAGCAGCATATGTTGTGTTTGCAGTCTAGTACAGTGGATGAAGTTTTAAGGTATGCAAAATATTATAGTGATGACATTGAAGCTAAACAACGTAAGCTCAAAGAAAAAGCAATGTGGGCACAGGTGAAGGTTGCAGAAGAGCAAGAAGCTTAGATACTTTTTTTTTTTTTTGAAAACTTTATTACAGAATGCAAAAGATATACAAGGATGGGCCTACAACCTTCAGGCCGGCCGCCAGCAAACAGTGAGAGCATAAAACACAATTATTAAACACAAGCGGCAAGTGATAAAGGTCCCAGAAGTCGAAGAAAGCGTTGGCGGCCACACCGTCCGGAGCCCCCAAATGGCGGTTCCATTTTTTATAAGAAACTACAAACAAATCCACAAGGCAGCAAAAGTCAAAGCAGCATTATGAGCTCCCCTGGGGAGGACCCTACCGATCCACAGGAATAGGGGGAAGGGACGGGCCAGGACAGGAACAAAATGAACACGATACCCAGAACCAAGGTAACAAGCAGACTAGGGAGACTGGGCCACTGCCAAATCAGGCGTCAGCGGCGGGGTACAAATCCCGCCATGATAGGAGTTCCAGGGGCCCCACACTTTCACCCATTTCCCAGGCTTACCTCTCGCCACATACACTACCTTCTCCCGAAACATGCACCAATCCATGTTGTCCTTCCACGCCGAGACCGTTGGTGACCTCTGGGAGCCCCACAATTGGGCTATGTCATGCTTGGCCACCATATATCCCAGAGTCACTCACCACGTCTGCGGCACCGTGTAATCAGTCGGCTCCCACACATTTAGCAGACATCTCCTAGCCTCGGGAAACAGCGTCACATGCGTGACCGCTTGCAACACCGCATGTACACCACGCCAGAATCGCGCCACCTCCGGGCATTCCCACAAAGTGTGGAAGAAGGTCCCTGACACACCACACCCACGCTTACACAGCCCATCCACGGCATATCCCATACGCATCAGACCCGGCCCCGTAACGTAGACCCTGTGGAGTATTTTGAGCTGGACGAAACGAAGGCGGGCCGGTATGACCACCTCTTTCGGGGAGGCCACCGCAGACACCCAGTCCTCGTCATCCAGCTCCAATCCATCGGTAACCCATGCCTCACGAAGGCCAGTCAGCAGTCCCGAGCGATCGTTGATGAGCTTTTTATAAATCAATGAGATAGTGCCATCCGGTACATGCCCATCTAGCACTCTATCTTCCAGAGGGGAGCACTCCAGGATGGACGCCACATCCGGGAATACAGAACACAGCGCGTGACGAACCTGTACATACCGGAAGTACTCCCTGTCCTGCAACTGGAATTCCGTCTGCAGCACATCGAACGTTTTGAATCCCCCCCTCGTCCAGAGATCGCCCACCCTACTGATGCCTATCGTGTCCCACTTCTCAAAGCCTTTCGAGGTCCACAAGCAGCCCAATCGCTCAGATGCATACAGTGGGGTCGCCCGGGTCAACCGATCCTTCCACCCCATCGCCAAGGTTGCCGCGTGCCACACCCGTACCGCGACCCGTGTAGGACCCATCAGGCGTGCGTCGAGCGATCTAGAGTAGAGCGCACGATTATAGTCGCCACCCGGCAGTAACAATTTGTCCATTTCAAAAGCCGGGTTAAGGGCGGGCCCATAAAGGCCGTGGTTTATCGCAGCCAGCTGGGAGGCCCAGTAATACCGTTTGATGTCTGGGAGGGCGACCCCCCCGTCATACCACGGGAGCGTCAGCTTCGCGAGGGCGATACGCGGCCTCCCATCCCAAAACAGGTGGCGCTGCAGACCCTCCACCTCCCGAAAGTAGCGCGCCGGGACGAGAAGCTTAGATACTTAATCAGATTAATGACGCAGGGCAGACAAAAATGAAACCTCACATTGGAAAAGGGAAAGGTCAGACGAATATTGAAGAAGCTAAAAAGAAATGGCCATGTCATAATTGCGGAAAATTAGGGCATTGGAAAAACGAGTGTAAATTACCTCCAAAAGTTAATACCGAAAATAAATCATTAAATCCACAGGTGCAGAATGAGGTAGGTTATCAACAACCGCCACAGCAACAGGTAGTTACTCAACAGAGTCAGGTGCCACAGTCACCTCTCCCAAAGAGTGTAAATCTTCAAAGATACAGTGCAGAGACAGGATTCTATGGTAGAGAGCAGGTAACGAAATTGCCGCACAGCTGCTGTTTTACAGTATTGGCTACGACCGGATGGAAATGAATCGGATGAAAGTTTATGACGGTGCCCAGGAGAGGAAGAGGAGTGCGTGCTTGGCACAACTCTAGAGGTAGATCAGTCAGATCTGTTCATGGATGGAAAGGTGAATGGTGTAAATGTTACTTTCCTTGTGGACACTGACGCTACCCGTTCTACTGTAAGATCAATTGAAATTCCAAACCTTCCTCTCACAGGTGCATTCATCCAAGTTGTAGGTGTATCCAACAGACAAATTAAAGCCCCTCTTACTAAACCAGTAGAGGTGGAAATTGGTCCCTTTAAAGACATGCACCGTTTTGTAGTGTGCGATTGCAGTCCCGTAAATTTACTTGGACGCAATATCCTTTGTAAAATGAACTGCACCATCTATTGTACCCCAGATGGTATTGCATTCCAGACATCAGATGATGATGTTCTGTATAAAGTGACTATGACAGCACTTGAACCAGAAAATTGTGATACATTTCCTGTGTTTGATGCAGAGAAAATCCTTACTGAACTGAAAGGAACAGTGAAGACTGATGTATGGGATTTTACAGGTGAATATATAGGTCTAATGAAAGGAGTTGACCCTGTAAAAATTACTGTAAAAGAAGAAGCAATTTACCCGAATACTCCACAGTACAAATTAACGCCAGAAATGATTGAAGGAATAACACCAGTGATTGATAAAATGATTGAACAAGGGATTCTGAGAGAAATACTGAGTAGTCCATGTTAATCACCTATGGGATTAAAAAAGCCTAATGGAACCTATATGATAGTGCGAGACCTGAGAAAGGTGAATAAAATTGTTGTTCCCTGTTGTCCAATTGAACCAAACCCTGCTGTAATACTGTATCAAATTCCACATGATGCAGAATGGTACACAGTTATTGATTTTTGCCATGCATTCTTTTCAATTCCATTACACCCTGTTAGACCTGACATCCTTGGCGTGGGTTTTTCCCCTATCTTTTGCCTCTGCTACCTGGATTTTTGATGCTGTGATGGATTTCGTTTTGCTGGTTTAGATGCTTTGGACGCTCTGCCACTGCTAGTCAGTGCCAGAGTGTAAGTGCTCCCTGTGTAAAATATCGTATTGATTGGATATACCTGATTGGCATATCTGTATCACCATGAAGTCCCTAGTAAAGTGCACTGTGTGTGCCAGGGCTGGTGATGACAGATGCTACTAGTGGGTCTGCAGCGCTGATTGCGCCACCCACCTGTGTAGCTCTAAAATCGTGTCTCAGGCCTGCCGCCGCAGGCCTGCCTGCAGTCCCCAGACTGCCATGTCCTCCTGGCCAGTGTCCACACTGACCGGGCCTAACCCTTCCCTTTTTATACACGTCAGTCATCCCTATGGAAGGCTCAAGGTACCCCCCTGGGCAGGGTGCAGTGTATGTAGAAGGTAGAGCATGTACTAGTGCAGGTAACATGTTCTGGTAGTGAACAACGGCCATTTTGTGTGTTCACTGCTGCAAGGTTATCTTGTTCCATAGGCTAACATGGGGGAGGCTGGTGCCAATGGCTATCCGCCTATCTTCTCATAGGAACAAGATCAGACATGAGTGTTTGATATCCCTGAGCTCAGCATTTAATAACACATCTTTTAGGAGAGGTTGTTTTTAAATCCTGAGTTGGAGAATAGTACTTTTTAGAGAGTAGCTGTTCTCTTGTCTGACCCTTCTGTGTGCCTGGGCGTGCTTGTGGATTGACTGTCTGGCTTGAGAGTGACAGGGGCTGGGGATCCCCCGGGAGGTTGGCTGAGTCAGCCCTCTGCTGAATAGCGACATTTGCAAGGAGAGTGGAGGGAGGAGATAGCACCTGGGATTGAATAGGGCTGTGCCTGCCTGCCACTCTGCTGGCTCCACCTCCTGCTGGGCGGCTGACGACTCTGCCCCTCACTCTGAAAAGAATGTAGAGGCCAGGAAAACAAAGTGCTCCAGCGACACCCAGAACTGGATCAGACCGGGCTCAGGACCCACTTGCACAAAGACTTCAAAGACTTTTAGGAGTATAAGTATACGACCCCTGACAACAGATTTTTAGATTCGACCATCAAGAGGAACGTCTGCTGAAAGACGGACCACTGAAGAACTAAAGGAAGATTGCCGTGCTGTGTGCTCTAAAGGCTGACCTGTTCTGCTGTACAACTGAAGCTGAGGAGGAGAAGGGGTCTTGCTGTGTGCTGACCCTACCCACTTGACCAAACAAGACTTTGCTGTGTGCTGTGTCTTCAACTGAATCTCCAAGGGCCTGAGAAGAGCTGGCCTCCTGTTTCGCAACCCAGGGATAGAAAGGTTGCCAAGAACTCAAGACTCTGCTGTGTCCCCCCTGCGCTGCTGTGTGCCGCAGGGACCGTGGACTGTTCTACCAAGCTTCTCAACATCTGCCTGTGAGGTGGGCTGGCTGCTCTCTGTCTTGCTGGAGAGTACCGCACTGACCCGGGCCTGCCACCGGTTGCCGCATCAAGAAGATCGACGTGCCCATCGGCACGTGCCTTGCCGCGACCCGGAGGCCTGAAGCAGATCGAGAGTCGTACTTCCCTACTCTACGAAGCCGCGCTGTGAGTGGCTGACTCCGGTGACGTCGACATCGTCACTGGGGGCTCGTCGAGGGAGTTGTGGAATCCTTGCACCGAACAGCCCGAGGAGCGCTTGTACAACGAGTGCAGCGACACCGCCGGAGCAACGTAGCTGCCTAAAAACATCAAGAGCCTACAAACTGATTCATTCTCAGTGAGTATCGTATCACACAAGAGACTAGAGACTATCGTCTTACGATCCCGACCAACCCAGAAAGCGAATATTGTGTAAACCTGTGATGCTTGATTTCAACTGCGGAAACTAGATAAAGATATATTATTTTTGATATAACTCACCTGTGTGGTCTAAGTTTGTGGTGTGCGGAGGGGGGATCGTTGTGGTGTCTACGTGAAAATACCTTACACATTGCGTTCCATTCTGCAAGGTGTTCCTCAGGGGTCGGCTCTCAGCCCAACCTTGTTTAATCTATACGTCCAACCCCTAGCCGAGGTAGCCCAGCGATACGGTCTCACCATGGTGTCTTACGCCGACGACACCCAGTTGGCGGTGGCACTTAATGGTGAGTCCGCAATGGACGCTGCTGCCTTTCAGGTCGCGTTGCGAGGGATCATGGAATGGATGTCGGACAACAAGTTGCAGCTGAATGCCTCAAAAACCGAGGTTTTAATCTTCGGAAAAAACACCGATCTCTGGGGCAACCAGTGGTGGCCCCCGGAGCTTGGCCCTGCTCCGGTGCCGGTTGACGAGGTCAGGAATCTTGGGGTGTGGTTCGACAATAAGTTGTCCTACATTCCCTACACTAAAAGACTGGCCGGGATCTGTTTTGGCACCTTACAGTGTCTCAGACCAATCTTTAAATTTTTTGACCCTACCACCAGGCAAATTATAGTTCAGGCTATGGTCCTAAGCAGACTGGACTATGCAAGTTCGCTTCTACTGGGATTGAATAAAGCTGAGCTTCTCCGCCTTCAGCGTATCCAAAACGCGGCGGCCAGGATGTTGGTTGGCTTGCCTCGTTATTGTTCTGCTCGCCAAACCATCCAAAATTTGCACTGGCTTCCGGTGGAACAGAGGATTAAATTTAAGGCACTTTGTTTCACTTTTAAAATCTTAAAGCTGTCTACTCCTCCTATCCTTGCCCAGACAATTTTTCCTTATCTCCCGAACAGAGCGCTCCGCTCTGCGGGATTAAATCTGGCAATAGTTCCCCGCTTTAAAAGAGCTAGAATGGGCGGACGCTCTTTTTCGGTGCTGGCCGCCTCACTTTGGAACACCCTCCCCCCTTCGCTTCGTTCTATTACTAACCTTCTTCCTTTCAGGAAATGTCTGAAAACCTTCCTGTTTGCCACTATTTAGGTCTTTCAGCTCATCCATGACTAGTACTTTTTCACCGTTATGTTTTACCGTCTTCTCAGCGCCAGGACGCCACTTTGCTGCGGCATCTGTGCGCTATACAAAAAGTAATAACATAACATAACATAACATAAGCCTGTCTGCTCGAGCCAAGCTACCTAGAGGGTGAGCAGGGGTTATCTACCGTGTGTGTCCCTGTACCCTGACTAGAAGCAAGGGTCCCTATTTGGTCTAAGGTGTATAACTCTGCCAACTAGAGACCCCCAGATCTAACACACCCTGATAGCCAGCCATTATTTGCCTTCCAGTTTGGCAGACGTATTGTGGTATGGTGCCGAATTCCTCAAGGGTATTCTGAAAGTCCTTCCATTTTTAATCAGATTCTGAAGAAATCTCTAGAAAGTTTGAAAATGCCAGAGAAATCTGTTATGGTCCAGTATATTGATGACCTATTGGTAGCATCAAGGACCAAAGAGGCATGTATTACTGACACCATTGCATTGTTGAATCATTTGGCAGAAGGAGAACATAAGGTGTCTTCATCCTAATTGCAGTTCTGTCAACAAGAAGTACAATATTTAGGTCATAAGATTGAAAAAGGAATGAGAAAAATAACAACAGAAAGAATCATGATTATCAAAGGAATGAGAGCCCCAATGACACAAAGAGAGGTGAGAATGTTTCTTGGAATGGTTGGTTACTTCCGACAGTGGATACATGGATTTTCATTGATTGCCAAGCCTTTACAGAGATTAACAAAAAGTGATGTAAAAGATCCAATTGTGTTGAATGAGCAAGAGATGGAAGCTTTTGAGCAACTAAGAAACAGGTTGTGTGAAGCCCCAGCGTTGGAAATGCCTGATTATGAGAAAGAATTTGAGTTGTACTGTAGTAAAAGAGACAGATGTGCACTTTAGCATACTTTTCAGCTGTTTTGGACCCAGTAGAAAAAGCATTGTCTGGATGTCTAAAAGCAGTAGCAGCCACTTGTGTGAGTTTGGAACAGAGTGAAGGCATTGTGATAGGATACCCATTAAAGGTATATGTCCCACATTCAGTTGAAATCCTTTTGACCAGAACAAAGACCCAATTCATGACACATAGTCGATTAACCAGATATGAGAAGGTAATTCTGGGTACAGACAATGTAACGATTGTGAGATGCATAAGTGTGAATCCTTCCACTTTATTACCTTATGAAGTAAATGCAGTAAATGCAGAGTTCAAAGATGATGTTGATCACAATTGCCTGGATGTACTTGAATTCTGTACAAAGCACCGCCCTGACATCAAAGATGAACCTCTAGATGAATCAGATTATGTGATGTTTGTGGATAGATCATACTTGAGAACAAAAGAAGGAATTTTGAGTGCTGCGTATGCTGTATGTACGGTGGCAGACATCACGGAAGCATCTTGTTTGAGAGGAATACGTTCAGCCCAAGTTGCTGAGCTGATTGCTCTGATTCGAGCTTGTAAACTGGGAAGAAATTTCCGAATCACTGTGATCACGGATTGCCAGTATGGCTTCGGAGTGGTGCATGATTTTGGACAGATCTGGTTCCAGAGCGGATTCATGACTTCTTCAGGATCTCCAATTAGGACTGGTGAGTTTGTGAAAATGTTGATTGAGGTGATACAGCTGCCTAAACAGATTGCAGTCATGAAGTGTGCTGCACACAAAAATGGTGATGACTACATTGCAGAAGGCAATAGGTTCGCTGATGAAATAGCTCAATATTGTGCCAGACATACAACCTCAATGAATCGGAGGAGGGAAAAAGAACATGTTTCATGTCCTTTGATGTTTACTAACACAGTTGAAACGTGGGAAGAAGTGAGACAATTGCAGGAAGAAGCAGGTGATGAGGAAATAGAGATATGGATAAAATCAGGCTGTAGACAAAGAGAAGAAGATGGAGTTTGGGTTTACAGGGATGAAAGACCAGTTATGCCTGATAGCATGATCTCTAACATGGCATGGATGTACCATGGACAGGCACACATAGGTAGAGATGCAATGATCAGACTTTTCAAACAGACTTGGTACAACCCAAAATTTAGGGTTATAGCTGAAAGGCTTTGTCAAAGATGTCTTATATGTCAACAGTTGAATCCAGGAAGGAAAACAGTAGTAAGTTTAGGAACCATAGGACGAGTAGGAGGTACATTTACCAGAATGCAACTAGATTTCATTGAAATGCCCCCGAGTAACAGACTGAGTTATGTTTTGGTGGTTGTCTGTTTGTTTTCTCGTTGGGTGGAAGCATATCTGACAAGAGGGAATGATGAAGTTACTGTAGCTAAACTCCTGCTGAGAGAATTCATTCCTAGGTATGGTTTTCCATTCACAATAGAAACAGATAGAGGAAGTCATTTCCAAAATGAAGTCATCCAGCTGACAATGTGAAGCATTAGACATTCAACAGAAGCTGCATTGTGCCTACAGACCAGAGGCTTCTGGGGTGGTTCCGCAAGTAAATGGCACAATCAAGAATAGGCTAGGGGAAGGGAGGAGCCTAGCGCTTGACCAAGATGGCCGCGTGAGCTCTGAGCTCCCGAGACCCTCGCGCCCTCCGTCGACTATCCTGTCTCTAATCCTGTCGGTATGCATGGCATCGTGTGGATGACCTGTCAGGGAGGCGATTGATGCTACCCGCGGTCGGATCGCCCACCGGGAACCGGACTTATGCCTGGCGGAAGATTGCGGCCTATCTCCAAGGGATGCCAGGGGCTAGAGTTGGCAGGATGCCCGACTTCTAGTTGAACAACAACGGCCAGGCGAGGTGTGAACTGTCGGACGGAGGTCCCCGTCCTTTCACTTTCGCTTTCTCTCCCTTTGTCAGCCCTGCCCCTGGAGAGCTCTTGGTGGCTTTATTACCCTATGGACGCTCTGCAGGCTACTCTGGTGGCCCACTGCAGAACTGATCACTCCTGATTCCTTTCATTGAGAGGGACCCGTCTTATCTGAACCGACCTGCTTGGTATCAACCATGTCGGGCAAAGCAGAGGTGGATCGGCTGAAGGCTAAGTCTACCAGGCGGGGAGCCTATACCCAAGTCAATAGTATGGACCGCTATGCTCTGCAGAAGGGATCACCGAGTGGGTCGAGCCAGTCGCCGGATACCCAGAAGGCGGCCTCGCCTTTGGCCCCGGAGCTCTCACTACAGGATGTCATGGGCGCGCTCGAAGGGATGCAGACTTCGATTGGGAGACAGTTTGATGCCCTGGCGCATAAGGTGGATGCCATCCTGGTGGATGTTAACCTGATCCGTGCGGACTTGGGCAAAACGAATGAACGGGTTAGGACCCTGGACCTCAAGACCACGGGCCTCACCGATGATGTCACGGAACCGCAGATCGAGGTTCGTAAGCTGAGGACCGAGAGTGATCTCGCCGCCCGCCGGCTGGAGGACTTTGAGAGCCGGGCCAGGCGCAACAACGTGCGCGTCATCGGGGTCCCGGAGTCCTCGGATGAGGCTTCGGTTGACCTGCTTGTCGAGGACTTGGTGCTTAATCATCTGCAGCCTAAGGGTCTTGGAAAGTTCTTTGCGGTTGAAAGGGCCCATAGAGTGACGGGTGGGAGGCCCAAGGTGGGTGCCCCACCGAGGCCGATCGTCGCTCGGCTCTTTCATTTTCGAGATCGGGACGCTATCCTGCAAGCATCGAGGGTGACGGACCCGGTCCCCTTCCAGAACGCGTCGGTGAATTTCTATCCGGACTTCACCCAGCAGGTGCAGAGGCAGAGACAGGGCTTTCTGGGGGTGAAGAGGCGGCTCCGGGAGAGGGATCTGAAGTATGCCATGCTCTTCCCTGCCAGATTACGTGTGGTGCACGAAGATCGGACATTCTTCTTTGACTCTCCTGTTATGGCCGATGAATGGCTGGACGCTTTGCCCCGGCGACGGACGGGGGAGGACATTGCCGAGGATGAGGACAGTGGCCGGGATGGGCAGGGCTGATTTTTCGGAGCCGGTCTGACTCGATTTGGCTATATTTGAAGACTTGAATAGAGTGCAGTCAATGCGGAGGGCTGCGGGAGGACGAGGGGTGCTCTTTTCCTCCCTTAGGGTACTTTTTGTAGATTTTGGGTTTTGTAGGGCGACAGGCACACTGCAAGTTGGGGGGGCTTTGTAAGCTGCAGCAGGGGTGCAGGGTGGGGGGGGTTTCTGGGATTTTGGGTTTGTTGTTGGGGGGTTTATTTCTGCAAGGCATGGTGATTCTTTCCAGGACTGTTCCATGGTGGCTCTTCGGGTGTGGGGTGGGCCTCTTTACGTTTGAGGATGGGGGGTAGGGGTTTAAGGGCCATATGTAGGTAGGGACCCATTTACCACTTCATAAATACCGAATTTTACCGATTCGGTATTTATGAAGTGGTAAATGATATGTAGGTAATGAGTCGGTAATATTTACCGATTCGGTAAAAGTCGGTAATTACCGAATCGGTATTTACCGATTCGGTAATGAGGCATACCTTCCCATTGATGGGAAGGTATGCCTCATTACCGAATCGGTAAATACCGATTCGGTAATGGGGGGAACACATGCAAGGGTGGCAGGGTGTCACATTGACACCCTGTTGCACCCCTGATTTGGCCATGTGTGCACATGTGGCACACATACATGCCCTAAGGGCATGTATGTCTGCCACATTGCACACTTCTAAGCACTGTAAAATGCTTTTCAACATCCATTCTTCATTTACCACCAACTATTAGTTGGTGGTAAATACCGACTCCAGAACACACCCACACACTCCCCCTACATCTCATTTTTGTATTCGGAATTTACCGAATCGGTAAAATTACCGAATCGGTAATTTTACCGATTCGGTAAATTACCGAATACAAAAATGATCCCCCTACATACCAAAAGCCAAAATACCGGTCGGTAACGGTATAATTACCGAAAATCGGCCGTTACCGACCGGTATTTGGCTTCCTACATGAGGCCCTAAGTGTTATAAGCTGGAATGTTAATGGTTTGGGGGATCGCATTAAGCGTGGGATTGTTTTGCAATTCTTGAAACGGTCAATGCCGGATGTTGCCCTGCTGCAGGAGACGCATCTTATAGGTAATACGTGCTATGCTTTGAATAGGAAGGGTTATAAATTCATAGCACATTCGGGATTCTCCTCTGGGTCCAGGGGTGTGGGCATCCTAGTCAGAGCCTCGCTACCATTTGAGGTGGACTCCACCATTGTTGATGATAGGGGGAGGTTTGTGGTGGTGGCGGGGCGGTGGGAAGGAAGAACTTTGGTTTTAGTTTCGGTTTATGTCCCGCCGGCCCTGCAGGCCTCCACGTTCACAGATCTGGGTAGGGCCCTGCTGGGTCTCCCGGGGGGTATGCTTGTGGTGGGAGGTGATTTCAACGCTGTTGGCTCCGGCCTGCTGGATAGATACCCGCCCAGAGACACAGGGGGGGCTCAGAAGTGGCTTCCAGACTTCCTAGACACGCTTGGCCTGATAGACTGCTGGAGGCTCCGGCACCCCACACAGAGCCAATACACGTTCCACTCCGGGGCACATGGTAGTCTTTCCAGGATTGATTACCTACTCACTCTGGCTGCGCATGCCTCATTGGTCTCCGAGGCGAGGCACATGGCGCGTGGTATATCTGACCATTCGCCAGTGTGGATCCGGCTGGATCTAGGTCGGGAGGGAGGAGGAAGGGTGGCCCCTATCAACCCGTGGTATTTCCGAGACCCCAAGATGCGCAGCGCGCTGGTAAAGAAAGTAGATAATTTTTTCAAGGACAATCAGGGATCCGTGGACTCGGCAGTGTCGCTGTGGGAAGCATTTAAGACCGTGCTCCGAGGGGAAGCCCTCTCCCTAGTAGTAGCTGCCAAGCGGCGGAGAGATGGCGAGGTTCTGCAGGTTGAGGAGGAGATCGCGGCTCTGGAGGGAGCGCTGGAGGAGGAGGTTACAGAGTCCTCACTGCATGAGCTTTGCTTGAAGCAAGCTGAGTATAAGGACCTGGTGACGAACGCCGCTAAGACCCTCAGTAGGGAACAGCAGGGCCGTTTGTATGATGTTGGTGACAAGGCAGGGAAACTCCTGGCTTGGCTGGACAAAAAAGAACGGGTCAATAGAGTTGTGCCAGAGTTGACGGGAGAGAGGGGAGAGGCGATTGTGGAACCTGAGAGGATTGTAAAGTGTTTCTCGGACTATTTCTGTAGGGTTTATGCCTCAGTGTCGGATAGGCCGCCCGAGGACTCGTGTGACCTCCTCCGT
Organism: Triturus cristatus; assembly: GCF_964204655.1. Classification (NCBI taxonomy): domain Eukaryota; kingdom Metazoa; phylum Chordata; class Amphibia; order Caudata; family Salamandridae; genus Triturus; species Triturus cristatus. Next base: position 1,520,507,036 of record NC_140591.1, on the reverse strand, counting down.
GATATCGAGTTGCCCTGTCTCTCCGATATAGATAGGGACGATCTAGATGGTGACATAACGGTTGACGAGGTGGCGGGGGCTATCCGCGCGTTAAACTCGGGCAAGGCCTCGGGACCGAACGGCTTGCCGGTCGACCTGTACAAGCTATTTCCGGATAGGGTCGCCCCTCACCTGCGCGCCATGTTTGTGGAGGCGCGGGGGAGTGGGACCCTCCCGTTGGACCAGCGACTGGCGACGATCGTGGTTATACACAAAGAGGGCAAACCCCGAGATAAGTGCGCCTCATATAGGCCTATCTCACTTCTTAACGCAGAGCCGAAAATTCTGGCTAAAATCCTGGCGACCCGATTGATTAGGGTACTCGGTGACTTGGTCCACCCGGATCAATCCGGCTTCATCCCGCACCGAAACACAGCGTTAAATCTTCGGCGCCTTCATGGTGTAATCGCCAGGGCGGGCACGCTGCGTGAACCAGCTATTGTGGCGTCTCTTGACGCCACGATGGCCTTTGACACGGTGGAATGGGCATATTTGTGGGCCGTGCTGACCAAGTTCGGCTTTGGCCACGGTTTTGTGAGCTGGGTGAGGTTGCTGTATGAGGGGCCACTTGCGAGTGTGGTGGTGAATGGTCGGGCGTCGACTCCGTTTCAGCTTGGGAGGGGTACTCGGCAGGGTTGTCCCCTGTCGCCTTTGTTGTTCGCCCTCGCCCTTGAGCCGCTGGCTGCGTGGATACGTTGGCACCCGGATATACGGGGCCTTAGATGGTTGCCTGAACACGAGGACCGTATTTCGCTCTATGCCGATGATATCCTGCTGTATCTTGCCTCACCCAAGAAATCACTTATAGTGGTCTGTGACGTACTCACATCTTTTGGTAGGAACTCGGGTCTTGTTATCAATTGGAGTAAATCGTATTTGTATGTTCTTAGTGGCGAGGTTCCACCGATCCCTAGAACATGTTCGATACAGGTCGCTCAGCAGGGCTTCGTGTATTTGGGGATTTTTATCTCCATGGACTCTGCTGTGCGATATGAGAAGAACCTGCTCCCCCCCCTGGCACGCCTGAGGCGGGATGTTGAAGGCTGGCGGAGGCTGCCGCTCTCCCTCGTTGGGCGTGCGGCCCTGTTCAAAATGATGTCTCTTCCCCGCTTCCTCTACGCACTGCAGAATACTTTGGACTGGGTTCCGGCCAAATACTTTCGGGAGGTCGAAGGCCTCCAACGAGCGTTGCTTTGGGATGGGCGGCCGCGAATAGCTATTGCAAAGTTGACGTTTCCATGGTACGACGGGGGCATTGCGCTCCCAGACATCCGACGGTACTATTGGGCCACCCAGCTGAGCGCGATTAATCATGGGTTTTATGGCCCTGCCCTCAGCCCTGGGTATGCCATGGACAGGTGGTTGCTGCGTGGTGGTAACTACTACAGGGCGTTGTACTCGCGGTCCCTAGACTCGTCCCTCACGGGGCCCACTGGTGTGGCAGTGCGTGTGTGGAAGATGGCAACTGACTCGCTGGGCTGGAAGGATAGGCTCACCCTCGCTACCCCGCTGTTTGAATCGGAGAGACTGGGAAGGCTTTGGCACACAAAAGGGTTTGATAAATGGGACCTGATCGGCATCTCCAGGGTGGGAGATGTGCTGAATAAGGGGAAGGTGAAGTCCTTTGAAGAGTTGCAGACGGAGTATGAGCTGGGGCCCTCCGAGTATTTCCGATATATTCAGGTGCGTCACGCCCTTCGATCAGTCCTCGTAGAGGGTGAGAAGGTGCCTGAGTCCTCTCCTTTGGAGGACCGGGTCCTTGATGGCCATATGCCCGAGAGCACGATCTCGCTCATCTATAAGAAACTGATCAACGTCCGGGCGGACATGCTTCTGGGGCTGAGGGACCAGTGGACTAGGGATGGCCTCGAGTTGGATGATGAGGATTGGCAGTCGGCTGTTTCCTCTCCTAAGGAGGTCGCGATCCCGTCGCGTCTGAGGCTGGTGCAGCTTAAAATACTGCATCGAGTGTATGTGACGGGGCCAAGGCTGGTTCACATGGGATTCTCGGAGGACGGCCTATGCAGGAGGGGATGTGGTATGGTGGGTACTTTCCTGCATATCATTTGGGAATGTGGTGTCATTACGGAATTCTGGAGGAGAGTCCATGCAGTGATGGGGGAGGTGACGGGCATTGCTATGCAGCCGGAAGCGCGGTGTTGCCTCCTGAATGTCTGGGGGCCCACTGACCACGATGAGGCACAGACCCAATGGGTGACTCTGGGTAACATGGTCGCTAAGAGAGATATCGCGCGATTGTGGGGCTCCGCGGGGCCCCCCACATTGACCGCGTGGAAAGAAAATATGGACTGGAGTATGTTAAGGGAGAAGACGGTCTATTGCGCTAGAGGCCGCCCCCGGAAGTGGCACGCCATCTGGGGGCGGTGGAATCAATACAGGGGGGGAATATGTCTTTCCCCGGATCTGGATCCTCCCGAGGAACAGCTTTCCTCCTAACCTTCTTTCCAGCTCAGTATGGTTTATGGACTTTTTTTGGCCTCTGCTGTCCCCCTTCTTCCTCTTTACACTGTACTGTAACTGGTAGATGAGTGGGGTCCGGCCTCCCCTGGGGGGCTTCACCATGGGCTTTCAGTGTTCTTGCCTTGCTGGGGTTTGTTGTGTGTTTTTGTGTTTACTTAAAATTGAACCTTTGCACTTCTCCTTTCACGGTACTGGGGACGCATCTCTGTTTCTATATATCGATGCTGCCGAACCTCCGGGTTGTCGGCTGAATAGCTGTGTCCTGACTTTTGAAAATAAAGGTTTTAAAAAAAAAAAAAAAAAAAAAAGAATAGGCTAGGAAAGATGTGTATAGCCACAGGACTCAAATGGCCAGATGCCCTACCTCTTGTGCTCATGAGCATGAGGAGCGTACCAGACAGAAAAACCGGTTTGAGTCTGCATGAAATAATAATGGGACGAGTAATGAGACAAGCATTCGTACCTGTCAACAAACTGCTGACTATAACTGATGATTTTATTCTGGACTATTGAAAAGGATTGGCTGATGTGGTGCATTCTGTGTTTCATCAGGTCGGACTGGATGCGATCACTCTTGAAAGAAACCCAGCTCATGATCTGAGTCCGGGAGACTGGGTCCGCATATAAGTCCACCGAAGAAGAAATTGCCTGGTTCCTCACTGGGACAGACCACGACAAGTGATCCTAGTGACTAACACAGCAGTAAAGTGTGCAGGTGTGAAAAATTGGATTCATGCCAGTCATACGATCAAAGTCCCAGATCCTGGAGATCGACCAGTGAGTCGACATTTGGAAATATCAGACACCAGTTCGGCATCTGAGACAGAAACTGAAACAGTCAGAGTTCCAGATCCTGGAGATCGACCTGTAAGTCGGCATCTGGAAATATCAGATACCAGTTCGACATCTGAAGCAGAACAATCTGAATGATTATCAGAAAACTGAGGACATTGAAAACCAAACTGAGCATATTGAAAAGCAAACAGAGGACTTTGAAAAACGGATAACTGATATTGAAACAGGAGAGACAGAAATAATTCACAGTGATGTTGAACAATCAAGTACAAGTACAAGTTTTGAGGAAATCCCTTCGAAAGTAATTGGAACAACAGAAGAGAATCTACAATCACACGAAGAATCAGAAATCATAAAGTTCAAAGTTAAAGTGAAGTGAGATCTGAAACAGAATCGGAAGAAAGTGAAGAAGAATTAAGGCAAAGGAGAGGACAAAGAAAGAGAGTTTGGAAAGTGGAATGAGAAGAAACAGAGACTGGACTAAAAAGGCCACGAAAAGGAGATAATTGGCCCAACAAATGTAAAAGACTGAGATATAAAATAATAAATTTGAATAAAGATAAGGAAGAACAAGTGAATGAAATAACAAGTCACAGAAATCAAATGCATTTGAATAAAGGACAATTGCTAAGACCAAAAAGAGTAAAAAGACCTAATTTGAAATACAAATCACCTGAATGGACTTACATAGCACTGCCTGACATCGAAGAGGTGGATAGCAGTCAAGAGAACTCAAACAAAAATTGTAAACAGGAGGGTGAAAGTGAACTGGGCCCATCCTGAAGAGACTGGAACAGAATAAAGACAAACTGGTGAACTTAAAGAAAATTTGAAGGACTAAACAGTGCTCCAAGGGCAGTTGGTTCAAAGGCCATATATTTCTGAGTGTGGAGAGATACATTTTTCTGTACATATCTTAGATTATAGTTCATCATGGCAGAGAATGAAAACAGAGGATCTAGGTGTAGTTTTCTATGCAGATGGTGTAAAATGTGTTTTTATTGTACAGGTTTACTGATGCTTATTTGGTTCATTTTTAGCAATAGTCATTCCACTTAGATTAACTGCAGAAAATATGTCGGGGATGAACAATAAATCAAATAGTGGTAAGGCACGTAACACAAAGGATACTGCAACACTAATAGATAATACTGAGTTTCATAGAGACAGGTGAATACATGATTTTTCTAAAAATGTTTTTACAAAGCTTTTATATGAATATGTAGGATGTTAGGGATTGTTATGTCTGCATGCAGTTACCTGCATCTGTGACGTATGGAATAACTTGCAGTGTGTTGGCTAGTTTATTTTATAAGACAGGCAAATTAGAATACTTTTATACTGATATGGATGATGTTTTTGCTAAACTTTCTGTAGTTTCTGAACTAAACAAGGTGCAGTCTGGTAAAGGTTTTGGAGAATTTTTCTTAGGAACAAAAGAATTAACATAAGAATATGCATTTAGACACAACCTCACTTGTAGATTAAGGAAAGAAGAAAAAGTATTTATAGACATGGTAGAGGATAGAAGAGTTAGGTTTCCAAGAAAAGTGGCAGGAGAAAAGATGAAAACACCACTTTGGGGTTTTGAGGAAGGAAGTTATGATAAGAGTGAAACTAATGTAGCAATAGGGTAAGATTTGCCTCAACAAGGAAAGTTGTGCATTCGTAGAGATAACACTATGTATGATAACTATTTTGTGGGTGCTAGTGAATGTCGAGATGCATACAGAATTATAGGGGGATGAGGGATCAAGGGAGGAAAAGATCCAGTATTCCCAGGGATCTATTTTGTTTGTGGGAACACAGCTTATTATAGGTTACCGTACCATTGGTACGGAACATGTTATCTAGGCCTGGTCTTTCCAAAGATATTTTATGTGGATAGGGGAACTAAAGGAACTCACGAAATAAGTAAACCACTAACACGTAGAAGAAGGGAAAGTTTCTCTTAGATAATAGGTGACATTTTTGGAGCATTGATACCAGCAGTGGGTGTATCTTTTAATGCATATAAGATTTGGAAATTGTCAACAATAGTAGATCGTTTATCAACGATTACTGCTGGAGAGTTCTTGATGGTAAATACCGAGATGGTTGCCATGAGAGCTATGGTGATGCAAAATCGACTTGCCCTTGACATTCTTTTGGCAAAAGAGGGAGGAGTCTGTGGAATGCTGAAGGTACAGCATTGTTACATTCCTGATAAAAGTCAGAATATACAAAAGTATATAAAGAATATTACTGAATTGCATAAAGAAATTACCCCACTGGAGGTTGATGGTGCTTTGCAGAAACTTGGTAAGAGTTTTTCCTCAGTAAAGAAATGGTTCACAGAAATAGGTAGTTCATTAGTTGGGAAAATATTAATACCAGTGACAATAGTGATATTAATGACATTAATATTGAGATTTGAGATTAGCAAGTGTATGTATTAGAAAAAGAAAAAGAGAAAATAAGGTAAAAAGACAAAATGAGAAAAATAAATGAAGAGAACGAGAAATGGGAGTGATTGAATTAGAAGAATTCAAAGAGAAAATGTACAACAAGACTAAGAGACAGAATGTGAAGAATACAATTGTTTCAACTAACAAAATAAAAAGGACAAGAAACATGATTTCTGATAAATTAGTAGAGATGGTTTTTGTGGTGATATTAAAAATCACCAAAGGGGGGAATTGATGGAGCAGGGGAAAATACAAAAATGATTGAACCCCCTTCGAAGTTAATGACCTCATAACCTTAAAAATACTAACTGTTTGAAAGCATGAAAGTAATCAATACATGCACCTTTAATTAGACACTACACGTGGGAAACTAACTGGCATTTGCAAAAATCTAATTTATTTACAAACGTGAAATTAAGTTAACAAAGGTTTGTGATTTGTGTAGAAAAATAGAAGTAGATTGCATGTATTTCGTTCATAGTAAAATATATAGTGCAAAAAGAATGCAGATGGTAAGCAAAATGGCTTTAAATGTCGCTTATGCTAGGTAACACCTAACACGGGTCACTAGAATGGTGGGTTGTAAACAGAAGGGCTTGTTTTCTATGTCTAATTTCTGCTATGTTTTTTTCAAATTAGTTCCGTTCGGACCTGCTAGGCCTCACTTGGAAAATGGCCGCTGCCGAGAGATGTGACTGTACACAAGAAAAAAAATGGCCCCCGCGCATGAGCAGAATGGAAGTTTCAGTCACGAGTGTGTGGCCTATGCCGGCGTGAGAACGGATGAGAGACTCGAACTGCAGAAGATGATCCTATTCATCATTGATGAAAATTGTTGCAAATACTTTAACAAAGTTAAATATTGGGACTTGACAAGTCACGAGAGTGGCGCAAAAACATATTATTTACAGAACCGGTTTAGGCAAGGAGGACAATGAGGTGACCATCACCACTCCTCCAATGGACCAATCAGAATGAACGCAGCCCTAAAAAAAAGTTTCAATTTTGGGTATAGCAAGTTAGTGAAAGGGTATAAAAAGTGGTGCTTATGATGACGTTGTGGCACATGCTTATTCTTCTATTCAACGTGACATGCTGTCTGTTGAGACGATTTTCTTCCTGATGCTGAAAAGACTTTGACCATTTTAAACTTCGAACATTGATGGGGAAAAGGAACGAGACCGTCGCAGGATTCTATCCTGGGAGGGAATACATCCGAGAAGGTTAGAGGGACAGTCAGTCAGTTTGGGAACCTATCCTGTGATCTGCGGTTCATGCTCTGGTGAACCATTCTCATCATCGCCCTAAGGCCAAGGGTAATGAGTATTTTCCGTTTCTATTTCAATCTTTACTTGAATGCTTATGAAAATTAATGTCTATAATTTTATCTAATAAAACTTTACTTAATCAATTTATTCAATGAATCTAGATAAAAGTTATTTCTTGCTAACTCAAACTGAGTCTGTGGTTATTATAATTAAAGTTATGATCAATAAATGTTAAAGTTTTTATTGTGATTGAGCTGAACTTAATCGCCATCAACTGATTCCTACTAGTTGGTCCATCGACCCAATAATAGCGGAGTATCTTGATGTTTAAAACCAAAATATTCTAGAGTCAATTGTATATAGTTATTATTTAGGTAAAGAAATAGTATCAAGGTGCCCCGTATGTCTTGCAGCTCGCCAGCTTATCACTGATCCAGAAAACTGAGTGAATGTGTGTTCTCGGTGTTATGGACCCCGCCGATGAATAAGTGGTGTAAGAGTTTTCTGGGTTGGTGTCGTTTGTAAAGGGTTTGTTATAGCTGCGCTGCATCACCCCTCAGCCACCCCAGCCCCAGCACCCATGATAGTACGTTCAGTGCGATGTCCACAGCAGTCAGGGCCATACTGGGAAAGCAAACCGGCCCTGGCAATTGAGTCGGACCGGCAGCGAGGGGACGTCAGGGTATGGGGGAACGGTGGGTGGACCGTGCACATGGAAAATACTGCAGCTGCTTTTGGTTCAGGGGCCGATATTGCAGCACTGCTGCAAAACCGGACCCATGTACCATAACCGGCCCCTACCCTTCCGGCCTACTAGGAAAACACCCAGTACCTGTCATAGCCAGTCCAGCCCTCCCCTGACAGCAGTGCTGGCTACAGGTGTGATTCTTGCACATTGCTTTATCTCCCGAGTCAGCCACCCACTCCCTGCAGATGGGAAAGACAAATGCAGCAGTTTTTAGTTATTTGGAGCAGATCAGCTCCTTCAATTCTAGTTAAATTGTATAAAGGGAGCCCACAGTTCTTGCTAGGCATCTAATATGTGTTCCACCGCTAGCATTAGTCGCTCTATGCCCAAGAGGTGGGGAGAGGATGTGGTCTGACGGCTAGACTGCCGACTTTGGTACTGGAAACCAGGGTTCGAGCCTCGGGGTCACGTCCACATCCTGTGATTCTGGGCAAATCACGTAATCTCCCCGTGCCTACCAAAAAAATTAATGTGTCCTTGTGTAAAGTAACTGGTGCTGATGTAAAGCGCTCTAATGCCTTCGGGTTGAGTTTGTGCTATATAAATCTGAAAAAAACTAAAATATATATATCTGGTGGAGCCAAGACGTGTAGTCTGGGATCTTATCTGAGCCCCAAAAAGTGAGGATCATCTGGTGTACTGTTCCTCCTGCTAGGGCCATTTATTTGTCCTTTAGGGATTTCAGAGGATATGTAAGGGGGTTAGTCAGTCCAGATGCACATAAGCTGGAAAACAGGGAATTTGTGTTTTGAGGAGGGCAACATCATCAAGGATCTTGCCCCAGAATCAAGTTAATTTGGGGCAGGTCTATAGTAGGTGCACCAGACTACCAGTGCTGCTGCACCCCATCCCGCACTCTTTACGGTGCTCTGGGTGCCGTTTCTGTATTCTAGCAGGCATCCAGTACCAGTATGAAACAATCTTAACTGCTGACTCAGTACTATATTATATTGTGTGCTGTGTGATGTGCTCTATAGAATATGTCCCCCCTCCATCCTTGCTGTGTGAAGGTTCTCCACATCTCCGCAAACCTGACTGGCGCCCTTAGGCTGGTGAGAGGGCCGACCCAAGAGAGACTAAATTTCAGAGACCAAGCAGTTGACTTTATCCTTTAATAAGAACTATTTCTCGAATGGTGTTAATGTGTGGTGAGCATAAGATTTACCAGAAGCGTGCAGAACCCAATGGCTGACTGGTAGATACTGCATGCGATCAGCTTCTGATGGATTAAAATCTTGTTTTAGTGTGGCGAAGGGGGTGATCCCAGGGTCATCGAAAATGATACTCCCGGAGGACTGGGGAGACATTTGGATTACAGATGAGGGGGGTAATTGGTGAGGCAAATGTTGTTGCTCCATTTTACACCACAACTTGTCCCATACCGCTGTCGTCGCTCACGCGACATGTGAGGAGCACACCCCTGCACTACTCTCCTCCGGCTAGGCAGTCACGGTATTTTCCATATATGGGAGCCTCCTATGGACTGGTCCATAATGCAGCAGTGTTTCTCAGATACAGGACGGCCCCACTCTACAAGGCATTGCCGCTGTGATGCTTGGTAGCACTGCGTGATATTGGGCACCACCAAGACCCCAAATGATGCAGAGTGATCAGTTAGATGCCGCACCATCCTTGGTCATTTCTCTCCCCATAGAAACTTATCAAACAACCTTTGCAGACCTATCAATTAATTTCCTGGCAGTGTTGTGGGTAGGGTTAAATCGTTTATAACCATTTAGTTAGAGTAGTCATACTTAATTGTAGTGATGTGCCACCAACAATGCGAGCTGGAGGCACTGTGTAAGGAGTGGAGGGGTGCCGCAACAAACAGCTGCATGGTGGATGATGCCGGACAGGATAACAAGCCCTTCATCGCTTCAGGGTTTGAGAAGGTGGAGGCTGGGGAGATGCCACGCCCCCTGGGGCTTCAAAACAAGGGCTGCGAAGGGTACGCGGTGTGGGAGGAGCGTTGTGTGAGGCCAAGGAGAACAGTACATGGAAGCAGGATGTGCCACAGAGGATGTGACAAAGAGTGGAGTCACCGCAGTCGGCTTCGTGGAAGGAGGAGACGCCATCGAGGAAGACGTACCGCAGAGGGCAGGCGAGGTATTTGACTTCGAAGAGCACACAGAAGATCCTGGAGGATGCGACACCCACGAAGAAGCAGATGGACAGACCTAAAGAGCTACATACATCCATACATCCCCATTTTTCTGAACCTATATTGTTGTATTCAGGTAGTTACGCTAGGTTACTTTACTGTAGCATAATAAATCAAGTTGCTAACAGTACACTAGTTGGTCCTCTCCTTCTTTCACTACCACACACTGCCAAGTCCTAGTTCTCTTTTCTCCTGCCTAATGAGTCAGTGTTAGTAGACCTCAGCTGTTTTGGCTGCATGGGGCATGAGTTGCGTCAAAAGATAGGGAAGAGGCTCGTCAGACCAGGAGATCGGGCACTGGGCCCTCAGGTGTTCTTGGTGAGTGCCGGCTACAATGAGGTTCATTATTTGGGATATGGAAAGATTGACCTTGAACCCGGAAACCTTCCCAAATTAACATTGGCATGGACGCCATGGGGTCTGTCAGAGCCAGAATCACATTGTACTCTTAGAAGCTAATGGTATGAGTGTCCCCTCCGAAACGCACTCCTGTGATACGCTAGTCAGTGTCCCCCGGTCTATGGCGAAAGGATGTGAAGTTACGCCGCTCACTCTCACAGTGCCCCGTGAAGCACTGTACCCACTAAATACCCATCTGTAGAACCACTCACCAAAGCCGAAGTGGTGGCAAAAAGATAAGGCCACTGGACACAGTCAAATACCTTTTTTAATGTCAACCGCAAGCTATAGGGCCTCCCTCTGGGAACTCTGAACCTTATCGATGACGTGACAGATGCGCTTGGTGTTATTCCCACATGTCCTATTAAGGATAAAGCTAGCTTGATCGAGGTCAATCAGGTATGGCATATAGGGGTTGAGGCTGGAAACGCTAATAAATAATTTTGCATCTATGTTAACTAGCGAAATTGGCCTATACGAGCTGCAAAGACGTACGTCTTTGCCTGACTTGGGCTAAACTGTGATAGAAGCCTAGAGCATTGACTGCATAAGTGTCCTTGATTCAGCAAAGGAGTTGAATAGCCTGGTGAGAATAAGAGCCTAGGTGTGGCAAAAGGTCTTGTAAAATAGTGACATAAAGCCACGGACCATGGGGTTTTAAGCCCGCTATCGCTCAGATGTCTTTGGAAATTTCAATGGGTGTCTCTAATGCCTACACTTGTACTTGTGTGAGCTTTGTTACCTGTGCTTTTTCTAGGTATACCCTAAAGTCCTTGGAGGCATAGTTCTGGGCAGAATATAACTGCCCATAGACGTCTCTGAACGCATTCGCTATCCAGTCATATCCGACAACTACTGTGCCATCCTGCACAGTTTTAACACAGATCCTGTCTGTGTTTATCTTAGCACACAGATGGCGCACATGCATTGTCCCACTTCTATTACCACCCAGGTAAAATGTATGTTTTGAGCGCATGATGGTGAATTTCGCCCTATTCAGATATCATCTTTTGAGTTGTGTTCTGGCGTTATCTAGGGCTCTCCAAATTCTGGGGGCTCACATCTGCTTGGGGATAGTTTCTAGTTCTTTGATTGCGTCTTCTAGTTCTGCCCTTTTATCCCGTCTGATTTTGTTGCCATTAGCCAATATCGCTATCAACTCACCCCTGATCACTGATTGTAGTGCCTCCCAGAGAGGTGCCAGCTCCACCTACCCAGTGTCATTTGTCTGCATAGGCATTGAGGGTTCTGGTTATTGCCTGCATGTGTGTGGGTTGTTGGATAAGTTTGCCACACAGCTTCTATGAACCTATGTTCATTCTCTTCCAATCTACTCTAAGTGCTAGGGAGATCGGAGCGTAACCCGACAATGCCATGGGTTCAATACGTATGTTTTGTGCCAGCAATTGCAGTGCAGGTATGCCTAGGAAGTGGTCTATATGTGCATAAGTCTTATGAGTTGTAAAGTAGAAAGTATAGTCTCTCTGGTCAGGATGTGTGAGCCTACATAGGTCCGCCCATCCGCTCTCCTTTAGCCTTAAGGAACTATTCTTGGAGAGAGCCCAAGTCTGGCCGTACTTCTGGCCCAATCTGTCCATGTCATTGTTCATGACTAGGTTGAGATCCCCTCCCACCAAGATTGCCGCATCTGGGGTCTGAATAATCTCAGGTATAGTGTAGTGTAGTGGAGAAAGCTTTCTTGTTGCTCTTTGGGGGCATACACTGTCGCTACTGTGAGGTGTCGGTCACCCAGCTTGACGCGGTAAGCTAACAAGCGGTCTTTGTGGTCTGCAACTTTACCAATTACCCCCTCCTGGTATTGCCGCCCCTACCCATTTTGCAGGCCCCGCCGACCAGTATTGCTGGGGAACCAGCGAGATTTCATTCTACGCTCATCCCTTGCTATGAGACGTGTCTTTTGGAGTATACATATGTCTCACTTGAACTGTTCAAGCATAGATAAAACTGCAGAATTTTTAGGTGGGTGGTTTAAACTTCGAACGTTGAGGCTGATTATTTTAATGTTGAGGGTATTAGTAGTCATGGCGGGTCTTGTGCACTTGCTTTGTGTACCATCCTGTGTGAATTAGTATGTCAGGCATGGCGGCCAGCAACGTAAAGCCCTCATTTAGAATAAGCACTGGGGCATGGCGGTAGGCCAAAAAAGGTGGGTCCAAAACTTTCTCACCTTAAAGAACTAAATTTAACAACAACAAAACATCCTACCACAAGCCATTCATTGTGGTGATGTTAGGAATGAGTCCTTTGAGCAGAGCTTGGACTGGATGATTGCCACTTCCCTACATGAATGTGTAGAACATGTCCACTCCCCCGTCCCCCACCAGTCTTACTTCATCAGTGAGGGTGACCCCATCATCATCTCTTTGTAAAGCTGTTGCTCTCCAATTGTGCTTAGCTCTCTGTGTCAGAGGCCAGTCTCCTCCAGTACTTTATCCAGAGCCGACTTCCTTTCTTGTGCGATGGTGCCTGGGTCCGGTCGTGAGCGTTGTACCCTCTGCCATTGGTGTTCACAGCCTGTTGCTGCTCCCCCTGCGCTCTCCCGCGAGTCCTGTGCTTCTGTCTCAGGGATGCCCAATGCCTGGCGTGCCTCAGCGACTGTCTTAATCTGACGTAGCTGACCCTGGGAGATTATGTGAAACATGTGGCCCCAGCAGTACGAGACTCCTTTGCTACGGAGGAATTTTGTGATGTGCCAGAAGTCTCTTAGATCACTGGTACAAAGCGATCCCGTGGTCTTGAAACTGGAGTGGATGGACATCCCTTTCTCTACTCAGGATCTCCTTTTTCAGTTGAAATTCATTGACAGAGTCAAAAATGTCCGTCGCCCTAGCCCGGGTGACCTGCTCAGTGAGCTCTATCTAGTTGAATTGTCTGTGCAGCATCCGACCCAAGGGTGAGTTGGAAGAGGACCCTCACTTGGCCCATAATGTGAGTACCCTTGGTGCCCAGTGAATCCTGATTTTATTGTGTCAGGAGCAATTCTCCAGGCCCTCTGTGTGCGCCTGAAGTTCCGCCTGTTGGTCCTGGTGGCGTAGCACCTCCTGCCTCCTGTTGCAGATGTTCCAATTCCTCACCTCTACCCGTTTTTTCTTCTTTCAGGGTGGATACTCTGTTCCCTACATTGCTCAGGTCTGACCTCACCACTCGTAGTTCCACCGTGAGGTCACATTTCACAGTTCGGAGATCTGATCTCAAGGAGTCAAATAGTGATGTAATAAATGACTGTGTTAGTGGAGCCTGGTCACTGGCCTGCTTCCTATGAGGTGGGCTCCTTTGCGATGTTGTTATGTCCTTTGCTGCCATGTTTGTGGATCTCTTCAGTATGTTCCGGACCTGCCTTTGTTGGAATCTATTGGACTTGGTCGGTTTGTACTATCTGTGCCCTGAGACCCATGCTGTTCCCTACGCGCGGGTATTGCTTTGGTTGTCCACTCCTTGTGATAGGTCCCTCGGGTCCTCCAGGGATCTTCATGCATAGTGCTTGTGGATGATAGGAAGTGTTACCGCTGATGCTGCACCCGGGTTGACATCTGCTGAGGGGAGCAATTCCTACATCTCCCCCCCGGCCCTCAGCTTCCTCACAGGGCAAGAAGGCAGGTTCTTTTATAGTTGCAGAGCAGCCCTTGGTGTGTTCTGGCTCTTCCGGGCGTCACCCCTCAACAGGGCTCAGGAGCTATCCTTGTGTTACGGCTGGTGCTGCCCCTGTTTATCTTAGTATAGACAGGGTCAGCGTTGCAAGCTGTCCGGGGGAGGGGGCACCACCTGACCTTCTCAGCCTCTTGGGCAGAGGCCAAGCGTCCCACTCCATTCAGGCTTTTATAGAGCTTTGCTATGTTAGTCTTCTGGGCCTAAGGTCCCCCACAGCGGTCTCTGAGTGTAACCAGCGCCTGCTTCATGTCCTGGTGCTCCTGAGCAGAATACAACAATCCAGATCCAGAGACACGGCCTGTTGTAAAGTGCTGATCTCGATGATAAATCCAGGAAGGAGAAGACGAATCAGGTAAGTTTAAGTGCAGCTTTTATTCGGTCTTAACAGCATCACACGGGAGCACAGCTGTCCTCAGAGAAGCGCAACTGTTGAATGACAAATTCAACAATTGGAGCTTCAGAGTTGAACAGAACTCCAGCAATGCATCTTCAAACATGAACATGTCTGGAGGTGCGCATGCTGCAGCTATTACAGAATATGTAGAACGTGACAGTAAATTAATATAAAAGAAAGACATATGAAAGTAACCCTTTTACACCTGTGCACTCTACGTGATCACAGCCGGACCACTCTAGACCTCCCAGCTATTAAAGTCTCCCCGCCTGCCACTCACCATTGCCTGTCAGCAGCCGCGGGCCCCGCAGGCATTCCTCACTCATTGGCAGGATTAACACTACCCTGGCTGAGATCTTGTGCCGGGTTCGCTTTTTATCCCTATGATTCTAGCAGGGCCGCTGGAGGAGTTTCCGGTCCAGGGAAGACCTGGCTTGGCAGTTTGTGCTGGACTGTTCCCATGAGGCACAGGGTCAGACTGATTTGCATATGGCCATGTCTGAACTGGGGTGGTGGAGTGAGCTAAAGAATGATGATGGATTAAACCCAGATCAGTTGACTGGGGGTGAGTGTTTGATTAGCTCAAACGCTCCGTCCATCATCCCCGTTGGTATCGCTTTGTTCGCCCTAAGTTGGCAGGGTATGCCCAGACGTGGGTCCCTTGCTCACTTTGCCACTGGATGCTTGTTTCCGGTCCAGGGAAGACATGGCTTGGCAGTTGGGGCTGGACTGTTCACATGAGGCACAGGGTCAGACTGATTTGCATATGGCCATGTCTGAACTGGGGTGGTGGAGTGAGCTAAAGAATGATGATGGATTAAACCCAGATCAGTTGACTGGGGGTGAGTGCTTGATTAGCTCAAACTTTGGTATCGCTGGAGGAGTCCAGCTGCCATCTTGTTCACTACGTGACCAGGACTCAGCCACCTCTCTGCTTCTTTTCTGTGCTACTGCAGGACAGAGGGCTTCTCCAGTGTCTCCCCCGGTACTCGTGGGGGGCTAGAATAGTACGTCAGGCCCTGCTATGTCTGCTTGTAGCTGGCGGACTGGTGGTGGTGGTGTGCGAAGCACGGCTCACTCACCCACCATCTTGTCCACACCCTGCATTTTTTTTAATCATGTGTACCTGCAAGAAACCCCGTCCAGGGCAATGAAAAACAAGCCTTCAGTCAAAAACTTAATCTCTCCATAACTCATCCCCCTGTTCCTGCCTTCTGTACCAGGAAACCTCTACAGTATAACTGCTGCCAGTTCTGATCTAAGCACATTAGCAGTAGATAATTAGTCCAAGAGAGGTAAGCATTGTATTAAAATATAATCATATCTTAAATCTATGCCAAAGATTTTACATATTAGATTTTGAATATGAAATCACAATCTTCCAGATGTTCCATATTTATTGATAAATTATTTTCTTGAAATATAAAAGACAATGTAGTCAGCTGACAGTTTAGTTTGTGCTATATTAAGTAGCAGAAATATAATTCAGATTCGCGATTATATCCTTTTGTGCTTCCTAGTACCATTACTGTATATATTTGTGAGTAGGCAGGCCTGAGGGGGTTTTAACAGGTGACTTAAAACATGTCAGCAAGTCACTCTAGGTTCCTTTTACTATCAGACGGTCTGACCTCCTGTCATACCAGCCTGCCACTGCAGGGCGTGCTGCAAAAGTGAAGGGCATTTCATATGAAGCAAATTCCAAACCAATAAACCTAAACTAGAGAATGTAACCAAAGTTGAGGCTGCTTGATAGTTGTGCTGGGCCTGTATCAAACCCCTCCTGATGGGAACAGAGAGTGAGTCCAGGGCGGGTGGAGATGAAATGAATGCATGCTGGGATGGAGAGCACAAAAAAACAGATGTAAGTATGTGTCATAGCTGACACTATAACGAAGGAATCAAGTTATGTGCATCTACAGTTCCATAGTTTGTTAGCACCCGAAATATTAGCAGCTTCGAAAATCCAAACCAATGCTGCTTGTTTGACCCTCTTTTGATGGATAAAATGCTGAATTAAACTGTTGTGATTCGGTCATAACTCCTGATCCAGCTATACCACTTTTACCGATATTTTGCAACCTGGTCATATATCTCTCTCTCTCGCTCTCTCTCTCTCTCCATATATATATTTATTTATTTGAGAGTTTCACAGTTTCATTTAGCGCCAGCTAAACCCGAAGGAATCAGAGCGTTTTACAACAGTAAATGTTCACATCAAAGATATCAAGTCTATACAGACCATCTAAATCAGAGCACTTTACAGCAGTAAATGTTCAGAACATAGATAACAAATATATACTGAGCAGCTAAGTCTCATATGAGTGTGTATGTATATATATATATATTCCACTCAACCTTTTTCCGTTGGACTCAGCTGGGACACGAATCCGAAAGCAGGAACGGACGCCTCTTATTTAGTGCAAATTATTTTATTTTCTGTTTATGCGCTATGCCGCCATGACGCGTTTCGGTCCACAAGGACCTTGATCACATGACGCGCTGACAACACTCCCCCATTTTTAAAGTGCTAGTGCAATATCATAGACATAGATAACAGACATTCATATCGAGAAACATTTAGCAGCTGGTTTTGTAAATACTCCTGTAAATATAAATCACTGTGCAAAAAGCAAGATGTGGAAACTATGCGCTAATAAATAATTTAAATAATCTAAAAACGCATAAAAATGTGAGACCCATTGGTATTTACCAATTGGTTGTACAATGTGTTAGCAATGATCGCACATTCAATATTAACTTGTAAATGTGTTTAAAACATAGTATAAGATGTTAAGCTATATACAAGAAATAGAGATCATATTTCCTCCATTCAATTTATAACATAGCTTATCTTAAAAATGTCTGATATTTTAACAGGTATGTGTCTTTACTTATAGACTATATCTGCTTTACTATCTGTCTAAATACAGTATGTATATCATACTTGACATTACAAGTTGCTCTATTCACCTCCTATGGATATCTGTATTAATACAATCTATCCAATACCTTACTGTATCCACTCTTGCAGAATATATCTAATGTTATGCCCATAATGACACTGCATGTTCCTCTAAAAAAGAATAATCAGTTATCTACGTTGACAAACTTCTAGTGCACACCCTTATGTGTTCTATTACTGATCCTGCTTGAGGACCAGTGGATCATAATTGTGTTGATAAAATTTAAGCTAAAACAATTTTTTGTTACTGGTTCTTATGTTTTTCTATTTTTATGATTTTAACAATGTATTTGTTGAGCTAAAAGGGAAAGTGATTTTGAGTAGGGGATGTGCGGAATCAACTCTAAGTTATATAAAGCTTTAAATGCTAAATCCAGGAAGTCAGAAATGTCTACATCAAATTATTAACATTGACAGATTGAAATGTCAAGTTATTATTTTCTAATCTAACCACGTATAAAGATCTTCTGTTGTGTTCAACCCCTGTGGACTTTTGCTATCGAGTTCCAAAATGTATTTGGTCTCCAGTTTGCGTAATAGGGCCTCTCTATCTCCGCCTCTTCGTAGGGGTGGAATAGTATCTATGGCAAAGTATTTCATTTGAGATGCATCATTGTCATGCAACTCATTGAAATGACGAGCCACCGGATAGTTTATATCTTTGTTTGAGATGGCTCGCAAATGTTGGAGGATCCGCTTGTGGACTTGCAGTTTAGTGCTTCCCACATACTGCAGTTCACACGGACACTCCAAGATGTAGATGGCATAGTCCGATTTACAGGTGATTGACTTGCTGATTTTGGTGGGTTTAGTATCAAAGGCCGTCTGGAATGTAGTTTTGCTGATTCCGTGCTTACATGCTTTACATGAGGCGCATTTAATGAAACCCTTCCTTTATGAAAGCCACCCACAATTCTTTGTCAGCTCTGGGCTACTACTGACCAGAAAATCACTTGTCGAGGGGGCCTTTCTATATGTAATCGTTGGTCGTAAGGAGAGGACTGGGCCCAATATGGGATCACTACTTAGCATGTGCTAATTGTTGGTAATGATTTTACTCAAACTATCCTTTTGTTTATTAAATGTAAGGGTTAATCTAGGGCTGCTCATGTCAGTTGCTGTTTCCTTCCTTAAGTCATGTATCCTGGTTTTGCGCGAGGGTCTGAACAAGAGCTCCTCTCTAGACAGAATTCTAGTTTTGTTGATGGCACTGTCTATTGTTTTTTCAGAATAGCCTCTCTCCAAGAAACATTTTTTGCTGTCTAATTGTGCATCCATAAGATCTTTATTTGTGCTACATATACGTCTGATCCTAAGCATTTCTCCATACGGAATGCTATTTATGGTGTGCCAACAATGGAAATTAGTAGAATGGAGAGTGGTATTGCCAGCCGTGGGCTTCCGATGTAGTCTAGTGTGTAACTGCATTTGTGATATATACACTTCTACATCCAAAAAGCAAATACTTTCTTTGCTAATATCACAAGTGAAATGCAAATTTAGCTCATTGATGTTAATCTGATCAACAAAGTTTTGTGCGCTTTGTTCAGATCCCCGCCATATGACAAATAGATCGTCAATATATTAAATTCAAATAATGATGTTATCAGAGAGAGCATCGACAAACTTGGTATTTAGTATTAGTTCTTCCCACCAACCCATATGGAGGCAAGCATAACTTGGCGAAAAGCTTGCCCCCATCGCTACTCGTCTTGTCTGTTGGTATAGTTGTTGGTGGAATAAGAAATAGTTGTTATTAAGGCAGAATTGGATTAAATTCATGATCATCTTGTTGTGTTGATGATATTCCAACTGCCTATTGTTAAAAAAATGTTCAACCGCCCGTAAACCATCTCTATGATGTATAGAGGTATATAAATTGGATACATCAAGGGATAGTAAAACATTGTCATTTTGCCATACAACATTTTGGATTTTTCTCAAAAAGTCTGTTGTTTCCTGTACATATGAGGGCAATGATTTGACATGATTCTGCAAAAAAAAGTCTATATAGATTGATACGTTTTCAAGCAAACTTTTCTTAGCCGAAATAATTGGCCTGCCCGGAGGATTGTCTATGTTTTTATGGACTTTGGGTATAAAATATATGACCGGAGTTATTGGATAGTCAATTTTCATGTATTTATACTCGTCCTGATTTATTAAACCCAGACTTTTCCATGCCAATAGTTTCGTATGAAGCTCATGCTGAGCAGCTAGCATTGTTTGTTTAGTACTCAGTCTATAACACCCACGATCATTTAGTTGGGTCATTGCTTCCTTGAGGAATTGTTGTTTTTGCCAAATTACCACATGGCCCCCTTTATCAGAGTTTCGAATGACTATGGCGTCATTATCTCGCAATTTGGAGATAAGTTGATGGTATTTTTGTTGTGTGTGATTGTATTTTGCCTTGCTGGTCTTCATTTTTTGATTCAGTTTTTTGACTTGAGCTGTAATGGTTTCACTGAATACATCAATTGTGTCTCTTGGCATAATGGGTACAAATTTGGATTTGGGTTTAAGGTTAGTTTTTGTCGTCATATTTGTCAAGATTGCTTGTTGGTTTAGAAGACTCTGTGTATTCTCTAGAGGTGTATTCCCTGGAAGTGTGTTATTCATATTCTCATTTACCAGTACTTGTAAATCCCCCAATGTTCTTGCATCCCGGGCTGTAAGACCACTGCTGGTGTTTGTTTTACTATATTTATCACTAGATGTAGTTTTTTCACAGGGCTGTCCGGTTTTAGATTGTTGTTGCAGATGTAATTTCTGTAATTTCAATTTCCTTATGAATTTGTATATGTCTGCCCTTGTTTGGGGGTAATTAAAATTTGTTTCCGGGCAGAAGGATAATCCCAGAGATAACAGCTGTTGTTCTGCGCTGTCTAAATTTACATTAGCAAGATTTATGATGGAATTGTTTGTTTTAATGCCGGGCATTATTGTTTGCGCCAATTCTTCCTTTGGGGTTTCTTGTTGTAACTCTTTTTCATGTTTGCGCCTTCTTTTCCTTCGTTCACGTCTTCTTGCATTTCGCCTTTGCTTTGGGATTTGGTTTTCTCGGGCACAATGTTTGGCGCCGCTCTTCCCTTAAAAAATGCAATTCATCTACCAATGTATGTTTCTGTTTGTTACCCGTAGATGGACTCGCTGTGTCTTTATTTGATTCCATGTCCGATCCGCTGTCCATTATTGAGCTAAGATCAGAGAGAGATGAGGCTACATAGTTTGAACGATTTGAGCCTGTCATCTGGTCATTGCGTGTCATATGCCCCATGCTTGTGTGTGAGGTCTTCACAGCATCATATTTTCGAGCGAAGGTAAAGATTTGTCCTCTTTCATAATCTTGTTTGTCTCTCTGGAATTTGAAAGTTTTTCGTTTCTTAATTATGTCTTCTTCTTTTTTTAGTCTTGTCATCATTTCATCCCTTAATTTGGAACTGGTGCATGTATCTTCCAGAGCCGCAATTTTGATATTAAGTTGATCAATTTCTTTTTGCAATTCTGCTCAGTCTATTTGTGCATATTTAATTAGGATTTCATTAGATTTTTTGATGCAGCCAAATTGCTTTCAGCCCATTCATGTAGCATGTTTTATTGGGATTTTCGTAGCTGGGAGCCAGTAAAATACCCCCGCGGGACCCGCCCTACATCCAAATATTTGGTGAGAGACTTGTGCTCCCACCATTTCGCTTGTTCCACCTTCATGGCTTTTTCAAGTCTTTTATACAAGTCTTTGCAGTTGTTTCCCCCGTTAATGCTTTTTTCCTCATTAGCCTGTTTGTGAGTTGAGTATTTATAGTTTCAGTAAACATTTCTTCCGCCGCTTCCTCTCTACTCCGCAGCACGTCGGCGGCCATACTGTAAGCGCTAATGGTTATTGCTGCGTGAAAGTCGCACACAATATGCTTGCACGCCACTGCACATCTCCCATCGGACCATCCGTTAGCAGTCCCTACCTTCCGTGGTGTTCGTCGGTCATTCCCGCGTCCTCCGACACGAAATCTCCCGCTGTCTCACCCGTTGGTTTGGGCTGCGTTTTCTTTGGGGTCCGGGGGCTGCTACGGCTTTCTCCTCCAGGAGACTATTTCTTCCGGTTTCAACACCAGTTACAGCTTCCTGCCGCTGCGCCCTGTTCAGGAGGGGGTCCGTTAACACCAGCCGAAATATTAGCGGCTTCGAAAATCCAAACCAATGCTGCTTGTTTGACCCTCTTTTGATGGATAAAATGCTGAATTAAACTGTTGTGATTTAGTCATAACTCCTGATCCAGCTATACCACTTTTACCGATATTGTGCAACCTGGCCATATCTCTCTCTCTCTCTCTCCATATATATATTTATTTATTTGAGAGTTTCACAGTTTGATATAGCGCCAGCTAAACCCGAAGGAATCAGAGCGTTTTACAACAGAAAATGTTCACATCAAAGATATCAAGTCTATACAGACCATCTAAATCAGAGCACTTTACAGCAGTAAATGTTCAGAACATAGATAACAAATATATACTGTGCAGCTAAGTCACATATGATATGAGTGTGTATGTATATATATATATATATATATATATATATATATATATATGTTTACCAACAACGTCCAAAGAACGAGGTCGCACTCTGTAGAAGATTTCTCCAAGCAGGAGCTTTAATTTATACACGCGTAGAACTGGCATTTGCATCCGGAATCTTCATAGCGCCTGACGCGTTTCGAGCCACACGGCTCTTGTTCACAGGCAGTGAAGAGAAGTCGCAGCACCAGCCTCTAAAACACTACATTGACTGCATTTTCTCATTAAGCCCCGTCAGTGAGGTCTCTCAGGTGAGTGTCGCTTGGCATGCTGGAACATGTAGTGAAATAGTGCTACTTTTTCGCCCTCCAGTGGGTGTGCTCGATTTTCTTCCCTTCAAAATTATATTTGTTTTAATAAAGCCCTCCAGTGGGCCTCCGGGTGTACTTTACCAGTTCTTGCTCTTCTACAGCTGCCTCGGGGCTGTGAAAAGTTCGATGCCCCTGCAGCTCCGGTACATTTTTCCATGGCGGTGCGTGCCTCACGGCGGGACAGCCGTATTAATGTTTACCAACAACGTCCAAAGAACGAGGTTGCATCTGTAGAAGATTTCTCCAAGCAGGAGCTTTAATTTATACACGCGTAGAACTGGCATTTGCATCCGGAATCTTCATAGCGCCTGACGCGTTTCGAGCCACACGGCTCTTGTTCACAGGCAGTGAAGAGAAGTCGCAGCACCAGCCTCTAAAACACTACATTGACTGCATTTTCTCATTAAGCCCCGTCAGTGAGGTCTCTCAGGTGAGTGTCGCTTGGCATGCTGGAACATGTAGTGAAATAGTGCTACTTTTTCGCCCTCCAGTGGGTGTGCTCGATTTTCTTCCCTTCAAAATTATATTTGTTTTAATAAAGCCCTCC
Organism: Triturus cristatus; assembly: GCF_964204655.1. Classification (NCBI taxonomy): domain Eukaryota; kingdom Metazoa; phylum Chordata; class Amphibia; order Caudata; family Salamandridae; genus Triturus; species Triturus cristatus. The sequence goes on along the minus strand of NC_140591.1, from coordinate 1,520,484,238 downwards.
AGTGGGCCTCCGGGTGTACTTTACCAGTTCTTGCTCTTCTACAGCTGCCTCGGGGCTGTGAAAAGTTCGATGCCCCTGCAGCTCCGGTACATTTTTCCATGGCGGTGCGTGCCTCACGGCGGGACAGCCGTATTAATGTTTACCAACAACGTCCAAAGAACGAGGTCGCATCTGTAGAAGATTTCTCCAAGCAGGAGCTTTAATTTATACACGCGTAGAACTGGCATTTGCATCCGGAATCTTCATAGCGCCTGACGCGTTTCGAGCCACACGGCTCTTGTTCACAGGCAGTGAAGAGAAGTCGCAGCACCAGCCTCTAAAACACTACATTGACTGCATTTTCTCATTAAGCCCCGTCAGTGAGGTCTCTCAGGTGAGTGTCGCTTGGCATGCTGGAACATGTAGTGAAATAGTGCTACTTTTTCGCCCTCCAGTGGGTGTGCTCGATTTTCTTCCCTTCAAAATTATATTTGTTTTAATAAAGCCCTCCAGTGGGCCTCCGGGTGTACTTTACCAGTTCTTGCTCTTCTACAGCTGCCTCGGGGCTGTGAAAAGTTCGATGCCCCTGCAGCTCCGGTACATTTTTCCATGGTGGTGCGTGCCTCACGGCGGGACAGCCGTATTAATGTTTACCAACAACGTCCAAAGAACGAGGTCGCACTCTGTAGAAGATTTCTCCAAGCAGGAGCTTTAATTTATACACGCGTAGAACTGGCATTTGCATCCGGAATCTTCATAGCGCCTGACGCGTTTCGAGCCACACGGCTCTTGTTCGCAGGCAGTGAAGAGAAGTCGCAGCACCAGCCTCTAAAACACTACATTGACTGCATTTTCTCATTAAGCCCCGTCAGTGAGGTCTCTCAGGTGAGTGTCGCTTGGCATGCTGGAACATGTAGTGAAATAGTGCTACTTTTTCGCCCTCCAGTGGGTGTGCTCGATTTTCTTCCCTTCAAAATTATATTTGTTTTAATAAAGCCCTCCAGTGGGCCTCCGGGTGTACTTTACCAGTTCTTGCTCTTCTACAGCTGCCTCGGGGCCTGTGAAAACATCCAGAAGCAGCTGAAAAGTTACGGTGGCACAACCCCCTTGTAAATATGCCCCTTAGAATGCATAGATATCAACACACTCTAAGGGGCATATTAACAAGGCGGCGATGAAAACTTGTCGCCTAATCAGCAAAGACGCGCGCATGTTTTGCTGACTTAGCGCCCGTTTCCAGCACGCCTAACTTTGCATCGCTAATGAGATGCAAAGTAGGCGTGGCTGTGAAACCAACCAGGGAAAATATCGCGAAGGCAGCTTCGCGATATTAACAAGGCAGGGTAGCGATTATTTAAATCGCGTTAAGTATGCCTTAACGCAGGAATTTAACGTCTGTTAAATTCCTGACTAAGGCATACTTAACATAGGGGGTGGATTCTGTGGCTAAGACCACAGGCCCTATCATCCAGGATATTGCCGTTTTCCACCATGGAAAACGGCGATATCCACACTATCTCTGGAATTTTTATCGCCTGATAATGCGCTAACCGGGCGATAAATTCCAGAGCTAGCCGGTGATAAATATGCAAGCGCGCTTTGCGATATTTATCACCGGCCCTTGGTAATATGCCCCCAAATTGGGTGGTCTTGGCAGCCGACACTTTTTGACAGGTTTCCGCCATCTGCCAAACTCTGAATCCACCCCTAAGTTTCTCCCTCGTCGCACTGCCTCCTCCGGCCTGGGTGATTGTTCTTTCCCTGTCACTGTGTTGGGGCTTTTCCTGCGCTAGTGTCACTTCCGTCCTGATTCAGGTATTTCCTGTTCCTGTGTCATGATATTGACTCTCCTGGTGTTAGTGTCTTCCTATTTGTCAACACCTCTATGGTCTGGGGTGCTTGGTCCCAGTGGTTCCGCTGTTCCAGTGTCAGTGTTTCCTCTGTGACTCTACGTCAGCCTTCCCTCTGGTCCATTAGTGGTGTCTTCCCTCTTGCAGTATGAGATCCGCCCAGTCCCATAGTTCATCTTCCCTTCCCCTGTATCAGTGGCTTTCCTGCCCCAGGGTCCTTCCCTTCCTTGCCCCAGTGCCCGTGTCTCCCTGTCAAGTTCTTCCTGGTGTTAGTGTCTTTGCTGTCTCAGTTCCTGGCTCATTTTGTTCCTCTTCAAGGGTCAGTACTAAATCTATTAATATATTTCCACAATTAGATCTGTTTACTGACACATTTACTATGTTTGGTTTCTTTGGCACTGGTATGCTAAGACATAGGGGACCATATTTAAAACGGGCATAGGAAAACTACAAATCCCATAATTCAATGTGTTTTTGTGTAAAACATTAGGACTGAAACAGCACCACTTGGATGAACATGGCAGCTGTGTGAAAGAAACTCCGACTGATATCAGAAGACCTTCCTGTGTGATCTAAAATGCACATCATATGTGTGTTCTATCAGTGATAATTGAGACAACCAGTGTCGGAGATGTCAACTGACCCAATGCCATGAAGGCTTCAGCCAGCCCTGGTTTTTCAGCTCATCACTGGTATGAAGCCTACAAGTCCCAGCATGCTTAGTGTTGCCTGCTTAAAAATGAGGACTGGCTGAAGGTCATGTTTTTGACATGGGAAGGGGGGAGAGGGGACATCTGACAGCATCTGCAGTGTCCCGTAGCCCCAATTAGCCTTTTGTAGAATAAGTAGGTATTTTCCCTGCTGCAAGGGTCTGGCACTATGATACAGAACAACGTAGGATATAAACAGATTAAATGTGAAATAAAAGTTCAGAAAACAGATGCATCACTTTTAAAGGAAAGAAACAGCAGACTGGAAGCAAACTGAGTGCAGTGACTCATTCAGTGAAAATGTTTAGCACTCACTGAACTGTCACCAGGTGACTCAGGGCGAAGCGGGTTGCCTTTGTTTGCCTTGGCGCCTGTTAGGGTTTTCGTGCCCACACGTACACAACTTTCCTGGCATTTTTGCCTGTATTCTTTCACAGAAATTACTTCTCACCCATACTAGGATTTCTCATTCGAGCATTAGCTTATTTGGCTCTGTCTATCCCACCTGTCTGTAATTTAAAATAAGGCAGAAATGGCATTTAGTCTGAAGATCAGCGACATCAGGGCAGTGAAAATGAGTTTATTGCAGCAGGAAAACCACGGATTCAGTCAACCTTTTTTTTCCAACATGGTGGCTCTCTAGACAAAAGTCAGTGAGTAGCTATCTTTTACGAAAAACGCTTTGAAGATTTTTTATTTTCTACTTTAGAAAAATAATCTTTTTATTAAACTATATACTTTTGTACGCACAGTATTTGGGCAACGCAGATGACAAGGATCTTAGCAGTTAGTTGGAGATAAAACAACAGCAATGAGCTATTAACGACTAATGACATCTATATTGTACATCGGTTACCGGATCAGTTAACCATTAGTCACCCATACAATATGGCCAGTGTCATGGCTTGGTGTCATGCAAAGCTGCCCACTCAGGGCCGGACTGGCCGTAGCTGGCACTGGCGTTTCCCCGGTGGGCCACCATGATTGGGGCCGGTTTTGGACTCCTGGGGGGCCATTTTTGTTATCGGGGGCCGGTTTCGGCCGAGCTATTTACCAAGGGCGGTTTTGGTTCCCAGTTCGGCCGTTAGCCCACTGCGTGACAGGTACCCATCCCCAGAAGGGGTTTTAGCTCTGCCCGGTGGTTCCCAGGTCATAGTAGCAGTGTGACTAAACATCCTACATAAACATAGTTGACAATGGCGACTGATTCAAGCATTATATTAACCCAGCAACAAGAAACCAAAACACCAAAGAACTGTGTGCATCCCTGTGAATTTTCACCCTTACATTCGCAAGTTAAATTTAACTTTTGTCGCCGCCTCTCGTCTCTCGCGTAACCATCCTGTGATCTCACAGGTATCTTTGAACTCATCTGATATGGAATATCTCAATCAGGAGTTAGGGCAAGGTGTGGAAGGACGGGTATACTCTAGATTGTGCCATTAATATGACATGTCGTTACCCCTGTGCGAGAGATGGGTTGGCAAAGGTAGGGCGTCCTCAAACATAACATGGGTGAGGGCGACACATCAGTTCACTGAATAACACCACAGGAAGCTGGAGGCGGAGGGGAAAGGATGTGGGACAAATCCTAAATAACAGGGCGAACTTGGCCTGTCTGCCACCACCTCGGTTTCTACTTTTAGTTTATCATGGACTACAGGACAATACAAATGTTATGCTGGATGAGTTAAATGCTTGTTTGTAATTGTATGGCTTTTAGCTGAAGGAAATAAGGAATTTTATGGTGTATGGCCTAGAGGGCTGTAATTCTGGAAGTGTCTGTTGCACTCTGGGTCTCCTTTTATTCTCTGCATCTGGTTACCTGCTTCCACCTGGTGCTAAACTTCATCTACTAATCACATGTTCTGTGTCTATTTCTAATTTGCAAATGCTTTGAATATACCATTTGTAATTTACTATTTGGGGATCACATTGTGAAAATCACTCTTTCAATTCTGAAGTGTATGGATTCGTTTAATCATGGTGATTTACGGAAGCATGTCTTTATATATCTAAACTTCTCAGTTTCCCAGTAATTACCATAGAGCTTTACCTTCAGTTGCCCATCCCCCCTTCCCCCTCTCCAACTCTGGCTATGCTCTCCCCCCCCATGCAACAGGTGCACAAGATTTCAGTGAAGGACCATGGAGATATCCTCACTCATACAAATAAGTTTCTAGTGTGCGCCTTCAATAACCAGCTCAGACTTGAGCAGCTTTTATTTTGTTTGTCTGCCGAGTCATTGTAGGTTCCATAAATTTAGATTATTATTTCTTGTAACCATACAATTTCTCAATTCACTCTTTTGTTTCATTACTGTGCATTCCCCTTTGTTATTTATTAAAATCCTGGAAGAAAATGACATTCAGTTATTAGTAAATGATCTCTCCTATGAGAATCAAAACAGGTTAAATGCCTCGTATGGTAAGAAATTTTGCTAACGACGCAGTACACGACTTGCATCTAGAAAACTAACCACCCAACAAGTTCTTCTAAAGTGAATGTGTTACTTTTTCAGCCATTTTGAAACAATCATGTTGGAATGTAGAATGTATGAAACGAGGAGAGGTTGGGACCTATGCCATTATTTTCCGAATTTTTCATAATCTCTCGGATCTGGAAACAGAGAGCTGAGCACAGCAATGCAATATTGAGAAACCTTCAAAAGAAAATATACAGATGAAACAACACACGTATATGACATTTCAACATTTATAAAAATGAACGTTAGATCGAAGAGGTGTAATCTTTGTATAGGATGTGCACAGAGACACGAAACAACCACGAGCACATTAACACAGATAATAAAAAAGTGTATATGTCCCTTGCGCTTAATAGTAAATTTTTAGGTCGAGCATCAGCGCGCGTGCGCTGGCTTGAAGACCTGCTGTATTCATTAAAACCACACTATTCCCGCCTGCTTCTTACTATTCTTTGACTCCCGTGTCGCTCTTCTTTGTTGGCTGCTAACTGGTTCCAATAGCCAATACGTCACTACCGGTGAAGGATAAGAGCACCGATAAAGTGCAGGTTCCTTATCCTGTGGTTCTTCATGTGTTGTGAAGGAGAACTCTTTTTAAAAAAATGTAATTGCCGCCCGTCACTGTTTGCCAGTGCACTGTTGTTTCCTCTGAGACTTTGCCTTTGCCGCCGGTCACTGTTTGTTCTTCACATTTGTGCGCTTCCCTCTGACGATGTCTTCCTCTGCGAGTGCGCAGTTGTTTCCTCGTAGAGTTTGCTTTTGCTTCTCCTGTGGGCACCGGCCTGATGCCAGTATGTTTCCCTTTAGAACGTGCTGCACCACACAAGCTGCATTTAAGCTTTTGTTGACTCAAGCGCCAATGTGGACTTTTGTTCCAAATGGTCCCTTCTTGCGGGAGCGTTTGCCGAAACATCTGAGAATAACACCGGTAATCCATCGAGCTTGGAATGGTTTCACTGAGCATTTTGTTTGGCATTGTGTGAGGTCACTTACTGGTACCTTTCAACTGAAACAGAGCATTAACACAGAAGACGGGAAGGAATTATTACTGTACACAATCCCTCAAGGCCGGCTCACACTGTCTAGCCAGGGCCTGCGCAGAATGTTCCAGTGAATGGCCTTTACTGCCCTGCCCTTGCAAGCTGCAGCCTGGAGACTATTAGGAAAACAAGAGGGCAGAAAGACTGTAATAATTGGGGGGTGGGGTGGCGGCATGGGCCAGCCCGTTTTGGGCAGCCCCCACCCCTATTTTTTTTTTTTTTTTAACAATTCCCTGGTGTCTAGTGGTCTTTTTGCCCCCCCGGGGGGGCAGATTGGGGGCCAATGCCCCATCTTCCCCCCAGGGGGGGGCAGAAAGGCTGTAATGGTGGCGGGTGGGTGGGGGCATTGGTGTGCCCGTTTCGGGCAGCCCCCACCCTAGAAAAAAACTGAAAACAAATCCCTGGTGTATAGTGGGCTTTCTGCCCCCCCGAAGGGGCAGATTAGGGGCCAATGCCCCATCTGCCCCCCGGGAGGAGCAGAAAGACTGTGATTATTGAGGGGGGGGGTGGGGGCATGGGCCTGCCCGTTTTGGGCAGCCCCCACCCCTATCTTGATTGTCAAAAAAAATTCCCTGGGGTCTAGTGGGCTTTTTGCCCCGCCCCGGGGGGGGCAGATTGGGGGCTACTGCCCCCATCTGCCCCCCAGGGGGGGCAAAAAGACTAAATGTGCCCAAAATTATTTGGGGGGAGCAAAGGCCCTTGCCCAAGGGGCCGCTCCTCCCTCCCTGGTGTCTAGTGGGTGGGTCCCTGCTTGGGGGTCACCCTCCTGTGGCGATCCCCAAGCAGGGGGTGAGGCACCGTTTTTATCGGGAGACCCGGGGGAACGCTGGGTGGTAGGAAATTTATGTCAGCCCGGTGATGCCACAACTTTCCCACACAAACATGTGTGAAGAAGGTGATTTGTTCAGCTAAAGTTGAGGTTTGCAGGGCATTCTGGGTAAGGAAACGTTGGGGGATCCACGCAAGCAATACCTCCCTGGAATACCCCGGGTGTTTAGTTTTCAGAAATGTGTGGGTTTGGTAGGTTCCCCTAGGTGGCCGCCGAGCACCGGGCCAAAAACCCAGGTGACCCCCTTGCAAAACCAGGTCGTTTTGAGGTAGGCAATTTTCATGTCGCCTCACTACGTAGTGGGCCCTTGCCTGTCGCGGGTACTTGGGCCTCCCACACGAGTGAGGCACCGTTTTTATCGGGAGACCCGGGGGAAGGCTGGGTGGTAGGAAATTTGTGTCAGCCCGGTGATGCCACAACTTTCCCACACAAAAATGTGTGAAAAAGGTGATTTTTTCAGCTCAATTTGAAGTTTGCAGCGCATTCTGTGTAAGGAAATGTTGGGGGATCCACGCAAGCCATGCCTCCCTGGAATCCCCCGGGTGTCTAGTTTTCAGAAATGTGTGGGTTTGGTAGGTTCCCCAAGGTGGCCGCCGAGCACCGGGCCAAAAACCCAGGGGACCCCCTTGCGAAACCAGGTCGTTTTGAGGTAGGCAATTTTCATGTCGCCTCACTACGTTGTGGGCCCTTGCCTGTCGCGGGTACTTGGGCCTCCCACACGAGTGAGACACCATTTTTTTCAGGAGACCCGGGGGAACGCTGGGTGGTAGGAAATTTGTGTCAGCCCGGTGATGCCACAACTTTCCCACACAAAAATGTGTGAAAAACGTGATTTTTTCAGCTAAATTTGAGGTTTGCAGGGCATTCTGGGTAGGGAAACGTTGGGGGATCCACGCAAGCCATACCTCCCTGGAATCCCCCGGGTGTCTAGTTCTCAGAAATGTGTGGGTTTGGTAGGTTCCCTTAGGTGGCCGCCGAGCACCGGGCCAAAAACCCAGGTGACCCCCTTGCAAAACCAGGTCGTTTTGATGTAGGCAATTTTCATGTCGCCTCAATACGTTTTGGGCCCTTGCCTGTCCCGGGTACTTGTGCCTCCCACACGAGTGAGGCACCGTTTTTATTGGGAGACCCGGAGGAACGCTGGGTGTTAGGAAATTTGTGTCAGCCCGGCGATGTCACAACTTTCCCACACAAAAATGTGTGAAAAAGGTGATTTTTTCTGCTAAATTTGAGGTTTGCAGGGCATTCTGGGTAAGGAAACATTGGGGGATCCACGCAAGCCATACCTCCATGGAATCCCCCGGGTGTCTAGTTTTCAGAAATGTGTGGGTTTGGTAGGTTTCCCTATGTGCCGGCAGAGCTAGGGTTCAAAAACTACAGCTAGGCACTTTGCCAAAAAAGGGTCATTTTTCACAGCGAAATTGAGGTGTGTCCACGTTGCGTTTTGCGACGTTTCCTGTCACGGGCACTAGGCTGACCCACACAAGTGAGGTACCATTTTTCTCGTAAGACTTTGGGGAACGCGGGGTGGGTGGAAATTTGTGGATCCATGCGGATTCCAGAACTTTCCACCAGAGAAATGTGGGGAAAAAGTGTTTTTTTTGCAATTTTTTAGGTTTGCAAGGGATTCTGGGCAACAGAACCTGGTGCGAGGCAGTCAAGTCACCCCATCCTGGATTCCCCCGGGTGTCTAGGTTTCAGAAATGTGTGGGTTTGGTAGGTTTCCCTAGGTGCCGGTAGAGCTAGGGTTACAAAACTACAGCTAGGCACTTTGCTAAAAAAGGGTAATTTTGCATTGTGAAAATGTGGTGTGTTCACGTTGGGTTTTGAGCCATTTCCTGTCATGGGCACTATGCCTACCCCTACAAGTGAGGTACCATTTTTATCAGGAGACTTAGGGTAATTCAGATTTGTAAAGAAACTTTTATTACCTATTGACTTTCGATGCATTTCTGCCTTCCAAATGAAAGACATTGTGTAAAAAAGAAGTCATTCTAAAAAATGACTGATAATTCTCATGCTAGTATGAGTATTCCCAATTTCGGAAATGTGCAAATATCTACTGTTTCTAAACTCTATATTTTGTTCCAATTTCAGAAATACATAGGTGTCTTTCATACCGATTTTTCCATGTACACATTTTTACAGAATAATTACTATATACCCGGTACATAATAAAAAACCATTGCAAGTTGCTGCTCAGTTTTTGTCTCTGGGTTCGTCGGGTTCTTGGTGAACCTACAAGTCCTATATATCCCCACAATCAGAAATGTCCAGCGGATATAATGGTATATTGCTTTCAAAGAGGTGTCAAAATTAGAAGAAGTTACAGGTGAAAACGTTGACACAAAAGGCGCTTTTTTTCAACAAATTTTCAATTTATCCTATATTTAACTGTTTGTTTCTATAAAGAAACCTTAATGGATCAACACAAATGACCCCTTGCTGGATTCAGAATTTCGTCTACTTCTCTGAAATGTATAGCTTTCCAGGATCCATTATTGCTTTTGTACCCATTTCTACCATTAACTGGAAGGAGGTCGAAAGCACAAAAAATAGCAAAAATAGGCTATGTACCAGAAACATGCCAAAACTGTGTAAAAAATGTTGGGTTTCTGACAAAAGTCTGATATCCCCTAAAAGCTGGGAAAATGGTGATTTCAGCCCCATAAACCCTTTTTTGATAACACTTGCAGGGAAAAACCCAAATGCTTTCATTTGCAGCCCATTTTCCCATTTTCCCCCCAAAAAACGAAATTTTGCTGTATTTTGGCTCATTTCTGTGACCCCTCCAGGGGAATCCACAAACCCTGAGTACCCTCAGAATCCCCATGATGTTGGAGGAAAAGGACGCAAATTTGGCATGGATACCTTATGTGGTCAAAAAGTTACAGGGGCCTCAGCGCGCACTACCCCAAATAGCCAAAAAAGGGCGTGGCACAGGAGGGGAAAAGGCCTGGCAGCGAAGGGGTTAAAGCTGTTTGCTTTATTTTCTTAATTACTTCCACAATCCTAACGGTGCTTTCATTTAAAAAAAAACTTGTATTGATACATACCATAAATGGCGTTTTTTCGCAATGTACCAACACCAGTCAACGTAATGCACACCGTACCTGTTTATTAATTAAACCTTTGCTTACCTCAGTTTTTCAATGTATTTATTTATAAGTTATTATATTTCTACCAGATATATTTTACAGAAGTAACATTACCAAACACCAATCTGGAATACAAAACAATCATCTCGCAATAACAACAATCGACTCTCCGTTATTATCTTAGCAGAAAAGGTCACTTTTATTAAGACAGGTAAAACAAATATTTTCCTTATGCAAAAACTATAAACAATCATTGTCATATCAACCCCTTTTTGCATTATGCTTCAACCAAACCCAAAAACATTTTATCATAATAAACCCAAATAGTTCCAACAAAACTTGCAGAAATACACCCTATGTAATGCAAACAATCCCATCATTACCTTTCCCTTCCTTTGCTTATTGACCTTTCCCCCCCACCCCCACCCAAGAGGGATGGATAAGCCCGCTCCAGACTATCCAAACCCCCCCAAAAAACGCCAGCCAGGAAAACCACAGAGTTTTCCTGGCCCCACTCAAAAGGCTTGCTGAAATAGAAATTTATAAAACACTTTTATTGCACCATAGATTTTCTTTCCAAAAATTTGCCAGCAAATCCCTCATCTCCAAAAAATAATAAGCTTGACCCAGCTGTGATAAATGAACACCATCCTCTCTGAAAAGATGATCTTCAGCACCCATAGCCTGGCAAAAAACTTTCATCGCCCGATTAAGCTTCCTTCAGGCCTTTTCAATCGCAGCGTGATTACGTGCCCCCCTCCAATGTTGTCGGTAAATAAACTCTGTCCACACCAAACATGTGCCCGCCCAATTGTTCTTTAGTACTGCAAGGTCCAACTTCATCTGCTTAATAAGGGATAAACCCGGCAAAGTCACTAAGTCATTTTCACCTAAATGTATAATTAATATGTCAGGAAAGCCTTGTGCAAAAGACAGCTCCTTTAACGTGGGAAACAAACCCGCCCACCGCATACCACCTTTTCCTTTCCAAAAAACTTTGTGCCCTTTGCTTGGAAGTCCGAGTGCTCTGCCATATATCTGCTGTTCAGCAAAGACGGCTGCCCATTTAATTAAAGAGTGTCCCACTTTCCAGGTGCGCATTTTTGTTGACAATGAACCCTTCACGCAACCTAGACGGAAAAACAAAATTAGAAGGAAGCAATTAACAAACAACAAGCTTCATTTCCTGACATAGCGAGTGCAACAGGCTGATTTCCACCTCCCAATCCTCTTGATATCCTGCCAATTCCAACCCAACCTGGCCGCTTCAGTAGCCGCCCCAATACGAAAAGAGTGTGTCCCAAACAATAAAGGGTCATTGCCAAGTTTAACCAAAGCCTTCCTTAACACAGCCAATAGATGTGCACTAGAAATCTTAGTGCCATTCAAATGAGAAAATATTACACCAAGACGGAAACTATTAGATTTAGAGAAAGACTCCCACTCCCTCAAAGGACAGCAATCCATTACCCCACTGCCGTTTAAATGAACCCACATGCCTTTTCCCAGTAGGTCGGTTTTCGACCTCCTCAACCAGATCCTCAGTTTGTCATCGTGTAACTGAACCTCGCTACTCTGAATGCCTACCTGATCACTTAAACCCAATAATTCGGAAACCCTGAAAGCACCAAAGAATAACCAGATCATGCATAATATAAAATGAGAAACCTCCCAATAATCATAACAGCAAACTGGTAATTGTGACAACAACTGTTGCAATAGAGCAAAAGTAACTGGCTCACGTAATGGCAAAGAATAAGTATGTTCTCTGCTAAAACCTTTCAACATTCTTCTTAACAAAACATCTTCCACCGGGTCCTGACCCCACCATAATAGGCCATTAAAAGAAATTCCAGCCAATTTCCCAGAAATGGTCATGTGTGACAAGCCCTTGTTAATCAAATGTAACACACACTGTAAAATGAAACGTTTGTTACCATCTAAGTTTCCATCAAAACTTTGAGAGTTTGCATAACTTAAAAATTCGCTCCAAGCCTGCTGATAGTTTCGTCTGGTGGAAGTAGCTATAGATTTTTCCACTAAATCAACGATCCTCAGTCCCCCAGCACCCAGGTGCTCTGCGGAATTAGAGTTTGGAAGCTGTCTGCCCCTGGCGCCATGCTGCGGAATTTCTGCCAATTAAAGCAAGACAAAGCATCTGCTATAGAATTGTTAATGCCTGGAATGTGCCGTGCTCTGAACACTATATTAAATTTAAGGCTCTGTAACATGAAAACCCGCAACAGGCGTAACACAGGTAGATCTTTAGCTCTTTGATTATTAATAAGATCTACCACAGACATATTGTCAACTTGAAAAAGCACACATCTATCCTGAAATTTCTCCCCCCAAAACAGCAAAGCGACAATCAGAGGGACTAATTCCAGGAAGGTAATACTGCGACCTTGCTGAAGCCAATGAGGGGGCCACCTTTCTGCACACCAGGGACCCTCCCAAAACAAACCGAATCCATGGGCCCCAGAAGCATCTGAAAAGAGTTGGATCTGCCAAATGGTATTGTCCTCCACAAAAAAGAGGGAAACTCCGTTAAAATCTTCCAAAAACTTTAGCCAAATGAAAAGGTCTCCCTTGATGGCTTTAGAAATTCTAATCCTGTGGTGAGGAAGGTACGCTCCTGACATTGCCATCCCCAAACGTCTGCAAAAAGTCCTACCTGCCCTAACCACCCGACAGGCAAAGTTTAGATAGCCCAGTAAGCGCTGAACCTGCCTGAGCTCGATCTTGTCTTTGACGATTACACCCAACAAAAAGGACCTGATTTCCTGTATCTTTTCAGTCGGCAAACGAGCCATCATATCCTGTGTGTCGATTTCTATACCCAGAAAAGTGAGTTTAGTGCTAGGGCCCTCAGTCTTTTCTGGAGCCAGCGGGACACCCAACTCTTTAGCCATGTCCTGAAAAATGCCTAGAACCCTGCTACACTGATCTGAATGTGCGGCTCCAATGAACATAAAGTCATCCAGATAATGGCAAACATATTGATGACCGATTCTCTTGGTAAAGCACCATTGCAAAAAGGTACTAAACATCTCAAAAAGAGCACAGGACACTGAACAACCCATAGGGAGAACTCTGTCTACGTAAAATGCTCCATTAAAAAACATGCCCAAAAGTTCAAAATCCGATGGATGTATTGGTAACAAGCGGAAAGCTGACTGAATATCGCTCTTCGCTAATCCAACCCCAGTCCCAACCATCCTTACCAATTTTAATGCATCATCTACTGAGGCATAAGACACATTAGAATCAGCAGGAGAAATGAAATCATTAATGGATTGACCCTCTGGCCAAGATAGATGGTGAATTAAATGAAATTCCCTGGCCACTTTCTTGGGTACTAATCCCAAAGGCGATACAATCAAATTTACCAGGGGGCACTGCCAGAATGGACCTGCTATCCTGCCTGCTTTCAATTCCGCATCCAATTTCTTTTGCACAATCTGTGGTGACTCCTATGCAGATTTCATGTTATCAGCCCAACGATTATACCTTGGCTCCTGATAATCAATCTTGAAACCGTCCTTGAATCCCCAAAAAAGTTTGGAAGCAACTTCTGAATCTGGGTTCTCAGTCAGCCATGATTCAAGAATCGACAGCCTAATTGGGGTATGAGCCCTTTGGCATAGGTTGAAAAAAGGATCCTTATCCACTTTGAAATCTCCCTTGTTCCCCAAACTTTTGATTGGTGAAACATTGTGTAATGGCATGTTTTCCAACATGCTCCGGATACTGGAAACTGTCCCCTACCAAACCAACCCTCCCCGATTTGGGTTCGGCGCGGCTGAAAGGGCCGGTATGTAATTGGTAAACCACTTGCTGTATGCGTCGTGGTGGGCGGATGGGTAGAGGACATCCACTGAAGCCAAAGCTCCGCATCAAGGTCACCACAAGGCTTATCGTGGAATATACTGACCCTGGCTCTAAATTCCTCGTCGTAGCTAAGCCAAGCAAAATCACCAGAGTGCATTTGGGCCTTACGAATAATGTCCATGTATTTGAACATTGCACTGCCCTATCTTGATGTCTTTCGCAATATACACTCGCGTAGATCAAGAATGCTGACATCCAATTCTCTATGTTCTTGGGGACCCTGGGACGTTTAGCAAGCTCCCATTCCTCTTCTTTGGACCCTTTTTTAGCCTGAATGTCCCTATGAAGTAGTTTAAACACATCAACAAACTCGTGCTGCCAAATCCTGTTTTTTGTCTTATCTGAAAGATGCGTCCCCAATGGCATAGCTATTCCCATATAAGGGAGCTTCTTACAAATATTATTAGTAACTTCCCCCACCTGCACATTACTGGAATGAACTTCCCCATCAACCTTTTGATCTTGACTTGTATCCTTGTTTACCACAGCAACGCTACTAACAGTTGGAGACTGTGCAGCCACATTCACCACAACCTCCCCAGTAGTCACGCCCAAAGCATCAGACAATGAGGAATCACCCACACCCACAGAACGTGTATTGCGCTTTCCACCCAAGGGTTGTGGCCAAGAAGCCCACCAATGTGGCTTACCTGTCGATAACTGAGCGGAGCGTTTCTGAAATTCTTTGGGATCATCACACTGACGATGACCGTGTCGCTGTTCTTGTTCTGTTGTGCTGTCCACTCCTGACTTCTGCAACACACTAATAACATTGGTTGCCCCTAACCAACCCTTTGAAAACACATTATCCTGCATTATGAAATGTACATTACCATCCACAATTCCTTCACCCAAATCCCCTTCTTCGAGATCATCATTAAAATCCCCATAATCCAATTGCTCCTCATGTATTTCCAGATCAGGGTTACTACTTCCAGGCAGTTCCCCATTCCCCACTCTCCCATCATACAACCTACAGTTGGTCACAGGCATCCGCTCCCGGCCGTACCGAAAATGCGCACGTGATCCGCCTTGTGTGCCTGATTTTTTACCAAAAGCCGCAAAATGCTCTGTGCTCAAAAGACTGGGGACTCCAGTCGCTGTCTGTAATCCTGCTAATGCTGACACATTCAAGCCGCTCCTGCCTGAAAGCGTTGAGAACTCCAAACTGTTCCCCCCAGTCCCCCGTTCAGAGCTGCCTGGGGCGTTAGAATGCTCCACGCACACCCATTGCCCAGTCTGAGGCCCAAAAGATGAATCAAAATTAAACTGAGGCTGAACTGGAGGAGAGCGAGATGTAGGAAAAAAAAAATTAACACCCAGAAGAACCCCCTAACTGTTCAGGCATTGGAGCAACATGCTCACTGAGGATCCAACTCCACAACCTCAAACTCCTCATGAGCATAACCGAGCACTGATGACTCTGTGTGCTCAAAATGTCCTCTTGCAAGCGAAACCCCACTTGACAACTGAGATTTACCACCAGGAGGGCAAAGGTGACTGCACAACAACAGAATTGTCCCCCACCAACACTGGCCCAGGTACCTTGAAACTCCTGCATGACTGCTTATTCTACACTTTGGATGCAGGGAACACTATCTGGCCCCCTAAAACATCTTCCCCACTGTCGCTTGAATAGCCCACTAAGGAAGCAGAGCGCTTGCCTAAAACCACTTGAGGCACTTTATCAATAGGAGCGCCTCCCATATTAAAATATGAGCGCCTTGTGAGAACATTAATTTTCACTTTGGCCCGTAATGTAGGTGAGGGGCTCGCAGGCAAAGAGAAAGAAATGGCCTCCCCCGCAGTGAAACCCCGCCCCCGCTCCCTCACTCCCCGTAGGAACAAAGCAGAATGTGACCGGGAGGCAGCCCCACCCCTCAGCGAGGCTCTTCTCCGAGCCCGGCCCACACGAGGGGCGGAGACTGCCCCCAACTGACCTGCCTCCCCACCAGAAGCCGAGGAACACCGCGACGCTTGCAGCCTGTCTCCGCCGATCCGCCGGTAAGGACGGCCGCAGCTCCGCTTCAACGCTGCCTCTCGTTCTCCATTAACCGGCGCCAGCGGAGCTCGGCCGTGCAACGGCAAACATGCCGCCACCGCATCCACAACTCCTTTCACCGCCTTCCTTCTCGTGTGCCCCATGCCTGCCACCACAGCGGCAGATAACCCAGACCTCAAAAGGTCCTCACGGCCCGCAGCGCAAAGAACGCTGAGCGCGTCACGCACTGCCTCACCCTCCGCCATATTATAATCTTCAAATTACCACAACTATTCCCACAAAGGTGACAAAAACTCTCTGACTAGAAAGGAACTTATCAACAAAAGCTATCCGTTACCTAACCTCAAAGAGTGCCCTCCCACCAAAAGCACACCTATTTAATACCTACCTACAAGTCCCGCCCCCCAAACCTACCTGAACCTATCACGCCACGTGGATTGTTCCGCTGCACGAAAAACCCCAGGGGGACACCTGCTCGCACCATGCTCCCCCTGGGTGCCCATTGATAATTTAAATATCTACTGGCCAATAAAATACCTTTTGTCCAACAACATTTATTCTGTAACTCTAAATCTTATATTTCAGATACACATTTGATTACAGGCTAAAAATAAATATTTGATTACAAATTAGTTTTAAGAGATAATTTTAAAAAGCAGACACGGACACCCTGAGTTGGCATCACAGACCACAGGTTAAGAACAGCTGTACTGGATCTCATCACAGCTAGGTTAACACATTAAAGGTACTCTTGCATAGAAGTGTTTTTCTGTCTGTCCGTTTTGATGTTTTTCTCCAGCGTTAAAGTCTGGTGTTTCATAATATATGTCAGCCTTGTAGCGGTTGTTCAGTATTAGTTCAGTGCCTTATATTTCTGTGCTTTTAAAAACCTGCAAGCCGTGCATAAACACGCACTTTGTACTTATCGTCGTTGCTTACGAGAAGCAAGGCTGTCAGTAACTGTGCCTCTTTTACTGCCAGCCTTGCTTCTCGTAAGCAAAGACTATAAGTACCAAGTGCGTGTTTACACACCGCTTGCAGGTTTTCAAAACACATAAATAGAAGGCATTGTCATTTACAATGCCAATAGCTCAAACTCTCGTAAATGCAAGACCTATTGCATTGCAAATGCTTGTTAATGTTTGTTGTTTGTGTGGCACTTAGGAGAAGTACTTTGTGTGCCTATGTGCTCCATGTGAAAGAACAGAATACGTCATCCGCAGTGCAGTTAGTGATAGCCGATGGATTAAGTGGGCTGACCAATAAACCCGCCCCCACCCCTTCGCTACTCCCCCTACACCTCTTCCCCCCCATACTGTAGTGAGCAGAAGGAAACTGTGAATGAAACAATAACAGACCAGTGGATGAAGGGGGCTGTCTGAAGTCCATGTAAGTAAGCGTAGTATACATATGGTTTGAATAACATAGAATAAAAGCCCTGGCTAACAAAGACCTAAAAGTAATGGCAGGTTATACATACTGACGATCAGGGCCGGCTTTAGGGCAGTGCGACTGGTGCAGCCGCACTGGGCGCTGACCTGTGGAGGGGGCGCAGACCTCATGGGCGGTGGCGCTTGTTTAACAATAACTTATGATTGGAGAGATGAGGGGCACTTATGCCTGGTGGTAGTGAGAGAATCAAGGAGGTGGTCATGGGGTGTGGGGGCACCAAAAATGATTCTCGCACCGGGCGCCACCATCGCTAAAGCTGGCCCTGCTGACTATGTTTTTGTGTGTTTTACATCCATTCAGAATGTGTTACAAGGTCATTTATAGTAAAATGAATGTGCGCTAACAATGAATGAACTCTATTCATGGTTAAATGTCTCGGAGCACAATACACTGTGAGTATTTCATACACTTTGGCACTGTTAACCATTTCTTATTAATCATATTTTTGTCAATAGTTGCACAATGCTACGCAATTTATATTTCCATTCGGTAGGGAAAGTGATCGGAATGTGTCAGGGGAGCCAACACCGTGACGCCAGCTTCCCTAACTGCCAGAATTCACAAGTATGCAGACACGTCTGCCCGGCCAAGAGTGCCCACTGGCACAATAGAGCGCCTCCTGCCGGGCGTAGAGAATCACGAGGCGCGCGTCTGAAAGCTGAACTCTCGCCATGTGTGCTTTTCAGTGATGAGGGGGGGGTTTTACTAAATGCGCACTTGAAAAATATTAGAAATTGCGCGAGGAAGGAACTCCATAAAAACGTGTAAACCATTCGGACTTGGCTATTTTTTGTAGTCAAATAATTGCATTTCCCTCAGGGGTGTAGCTCGTGCAATAAAGTGGGAGAGGGTGCTGGAGGAGGTGGGAGGGGAGGGGTCGGTGGCGAGTCTAAAGCAACATAGTACACCCAACTGTAAAGGAAATGTTTTGGTTCACTGGATCATCATTTTGAGTGAGTGGAGTTAGGGTAATTAGTTTATATTTCAGAAAACTGAGGAATATTCTTGGCACACTTAATATATAGATAGAACTTTTCACTGTCTAAACAATTTCGCAGAACTCTAAGCAGTAACAGTTGTATGATGTTACAACGCATTCGGTTGCAACGCATGCCTTTACCACGCATGTGTTACTACGCAAATGCCATTACCACGCATACCTATACAAATAATTTTGTTGTAAAAGCATGCATTTTAAGGGCATATTGGGGGCAAAGGTTTTCCCTGCCCCAAATCGTAAAACCAGACCCTTGCTTACTCCACTTCTCCTGGCCCCCAGTCCTTTTAAAAAAAAGAATATCCTTGTACCCCTGTGCAACCTCCCCCACCCCCGGTCCACAACCATTCTAACAAATACCCCTACCATGCCCAGAGCACTAGAAACGGACCCCATCCGTGATGCCTCCATCCCTTCTAAAAATGACCCCTCCCTTGCCCTAAGCCCTAAAAGGAGACCACTGTGCAACTCACCCCTATAATTTTTACTTTTTGAATTAACTTTATTTAATATTAAAATTTTTAATATAAATAAATAAAGACAAGTTAATTTAAATCCCCCTTACCTCGCCACAACGTCACCTCTCCATCTCTTCTGAGGCGCGGCTCACGTCTTATAGATGAAGTGGAAGGGTCTCTCCGTTTCCTCTAATGACGCCAATAGGCTTCACCACCCTTATCACACACATACCTTTACCACACATACGTTTACAACGTAATTTGTTGTAAAGGAATGCATGGTAAAGGCCATGCGTTGTAACAGTGCATGCGTTGTAACGCATGCATGCTTAAGGATTTGCATGGAAACAGTCATGTTGTAATGGCTGTTTCCTGCAGTAACTTGCTCAAAGACCAGAGACCAGTTGAATAATAAATAAATGCTAGACAGTAAAATATGCCAAGTATATGACACAGTACTGTGTTTACCAAGAGGTGCAATGCAATTTCACAAAGTCATTGCATACACTAGTATGTATGCGCATGAGGCTGGCAGCATTGTGCCATGGGTCACAGATCTCTTTATTTTTTCAACTGGGCTTTTTAATGCGGGTCCTAGTCTAAAAAATGTTGAGTGCAAGGTCACAGTCCAAAGAACTGTACAAGACATTTAAGAGCCAGATGTGTCCTGGATTCCACTTAAAGAAATGCAGCAAGTACACATGATGCCTGTTCTCCGATGCCGTCAGTCTACTTCCACCATCGTCTGTAGAGAAGCTAGCTATTGACCTAGGCATTCAGTCCTAGAGCCACCATTAGGTGCATTTAAAGATAGGACAGTGGACTGTTCTTGTCCCTGAATGTAAGCTTGTTATGGCCAGGCCACATCCAAGGTTCTAGTTTGATTAGAAACTAGCCAATCAGCACAGGGCCGCAGTGAATAGTGGATAATATTGGGCAATGTGCATGATGTTGTCCACTCCTGTCCAATTGCCTAACACAGCAATGTACAGTGGCAGCTGGCTTGTACTGAGGGTGGTAGGGGATGGTGGGGGGTGATGTGGGAGGGACAAGATAAGATTAAAATGAATTCACCTGCCTTCGCAGCTCAATGTCCTCCTACCTCCGGTCTCTTCCAGGAAGCTTGTGATGCAGGAAACAGCACTACCCAATCCTGGTGCTGCTTTCACAGCATGAAAGCAGCGCCAGGATTGGATAGAGCAGGCTCTCCCAGCATTGCTAAGAGCACTGGAGGCCTGCGCTTTCTCTAACCCAGCTGTCTAAGACAACTATGTAAGAGAACATTAGAATACGCATGTCTGGCTGGCCGGCCCAAGACGGCCGACCAGATAGCCATGTACATATGAAAGCGCATAGCTCCCTGCTGCTGCCACTTGGCAGCACAGGCCCTCCCTGTCCTTATACTTAGTTTGGGATGGGTTGCTGGAAAATAAAACAGTAATCAATAAACTTGATTACTGTTTTATTTTTCAGCTCGGGGCTTAAGGGATAACGCTTCTCCGCTCAAATGGAGGAGCCGCCTGGCTTGCAGTGCATGTAAGACAAGAAGAGGACACGGAGAGTCCACCTAGCACTAGCCCTGGCCCAGCAAAAGGAGCCCTGGTTGATGGGGGCAACAAGACGAGGCTTAGGTCACCAGCAGACCAGGCCAGGGAAGGAGACTCCGGGAGACCAGGCCAAGCAGCAGAAGCATACTGGTGGTACGGAACGAGCGTTCAGGGGTAAATAAGGATTAAAGTGTTGCAAATTTTGTTTGGTGAAAATTGTGAGATAGCAGGAAAAGCTGCTGAATAACTAGCAGCATGTAACAGCATAAGACACCTAAAATTCCAGGAAAGATGAACAGTAGAACAGTTTGTTAAAAAGCCATATGCCCATAAGGGGCACTTGAGAAACTTTCCAGTACTATCAAGGAGTACCATGCAAACCTGACCCTTCCTTTAAGTGTTGTAAATTAATTCATCCTGAGCCAATTTTCCGAAATTGGTGATACATAGGTGGAATTTTTAGAACAATTTCTTAAAAGCTACAAGTGAAAAAAAGTCATATATTGCAGTGTTCATTGCCTATCATTTACTTTAGCATCTAACTATATTTATACAATTTGCTTCCTTTCCTGCACCTTTCAAGTAGGTTTTCAATTATATATTTGTAACTGAGAATCTTCTTGAAAGGGGCAGAATAGCAAACAATACACAATCTTGCAATGTCAGGCAGTATGGGAGGCCTAAAGTGTCATAACAGGCTTCAACAGCCCAATGACACTATTCTCACATATTACAGGTTCAAACAGCAGATATAAGTGCCACTAAGTGGTGCATTAAAACAAATCCTAGAGCAGAGGTGTCACTCCATCCCCATATCAGCTGACACATGAAGGGTTCTGTGGTAAATCAATGACCTGAGCCTCAAAAGAGTCAAAGCCCAGCTGTCACCCAGGTCACCTGGATTCACCCTGGGGATGACCACACCAAGGACCACGTCACCAAGACAACTTGGTACCTACCGGCTTTCCCTACTTTAGAGAGCTCACCTCCTTTGAATCAACACATCCAGGACTGGAGACGAAGAAGTGCAAAAAATAAAAAACACAAGCCCTCCTCCACCTATGAAGTCAGGATCTGGAAAAACAACTGCATATCCATGAGGACCCGCCCAGCCGCGCCCCAGTTTAGAAAAGAACTGAAGACACATCTCTTTATAGAAAACAAAACCATGACACAGCAAGGTCCAGTTCTCCTTTCAAAACCCTCCGCCTCTAATCACTTGTCGGCTGAACCTTTCCTACTGCCCCGGTATAGCGCTCTACTACCTTTTGGCTAGGTGCTCATTATCCAAATACTGCATGCATACTTACAGTGCGTTACAGTGTAACTGATAAAGTATTGTCATAGATTCAAGTTTATGTGCAGAACTCAGTCGCGGCCGGCATGGCTCACGGGTGGGGGGGCAGGCGTGGGGGTCACACGGGGTGGGGGCGACAGGTGAGTAGTCGCGAGGAAAGGGAGGGTTGCACAGGGAGGGGGGGGGGGTTTAAATAATAATTTAAAAAAATTAAAACATTCCTTTCCAGCGTTTTCACTGCTCGGTCTGCTCCTGCTTTTCTGCCTGCGGCAGGAACGGGAAGCAGGCAGCCTCCCTCCTCTCCTCTAAACCAATCACGATGCTGCAATGGCAGCCTTGTGATTGTTCTGGACGGCGCCCAGCTAGGCGCCTATGGGGAGGCCATTTTCTCCATGTAGGCTGCATGCAGCCTACATGGAGAAAAGGCAGAGTGCACAGTCAGCGCCCTCCGCAGTGGGCAAGTAACTCCTCCCCTGCCCTAGAGCAGATCCGCCCACCTCCCCACCCCCAACCAAACCCTTCTGCTTTCTTGTAGTGCGAGAAGCAGGAACATAAAATGGTAGTTTTACCATTTCATGTTTCTGCTTCTAGCCGTGCGAGAAAGCAGTGAGGCGACGCTCCTCCGCCCTAGTGGAGGAGCCGCCCCTGTCTAATATACAGCCTTGTTTGATGCCCTAGTTTGTGAAGATCTTTTCAGACACCTTGTTTCCCTGGCCCATTTTAACTCATACCCACGTGTTTGAGTAGAGTGTGATTATCGCTTTTAAAAGTGTTTGGGATGTATTTCAGGTTACAAGCTTCTTCCATGGTATTTGTCTATTGAGTCAATCAAAGGCTGTAGAGTAGTCTACGAATCAAGCACAGATTGTTGGTTGGAAAGGGCGATTTGAGTGGTGGGCGAGATGTGAGAGTGCCAGGATGTTATCTATTGGTAGGGCTTTTTGCCTCAATATGATCTGGTAGTATGGTATTAAGTTTTCTTTTTGTGTCCATTCTTCTTACTCCTTTAAATGAATTTTTGTGTATGCTTTGGGCTCTATGTCTAGGAGGGCTATCAATCTGTAATTTGCCGGATCCTTCATTGTACCTTTATTATGTATTGGATGTAATATAGATCCATGCCATGATTGCGGTACCTGTGTGTTTCCAAAGGGGACTTGGTACAGAGGTAAGTACTGAGACCAAAAGTAACTCTCTGCTCTAAAATGGGCGCCTGGTAAACTGTTTGGTCCTGGCACCTCGTTTTCTCGCATTGTCTCCAATAAGTTCTTAACTAGAGTTGATCTGATTTGCTCCGTCTTTTGTCTTGAACTCATTGTCCTCTTACTAGGTGCCTTTGCAATAGTGTGATTTGTCTTCCATATGCTCTGACCTCCCTATTGTTATGTGGGCAATTACTATGCATGCCGTTGCTTCTTTGTGAAGAGTGTCAGTGCCAGCCAGCTCCAGTATTCTCCCCTCTTTGCTTCCAGTGATCCAACTAGAACACAGCTTCTTTCATTGATAGTGTTGAGCTTCCAGTGTCAAGGCAGAGTCGCTGCTCTTGGAAATGGAGGCGCTGATTTGCGTAGGTGAATCAGTGGCTCCGCTCCTCGGGTGTGATGCTGCTGTAAGCGGGTTATGAAGTGTTTCGCAATGCAGGGAGGTTTGGGGCTGAGTAGTCGCATACTATTATAGGTTAGAAGTATAGCAAATCCAGGATCAGTTTTTATAATCTATAAGTAGTGGCTTATATTAGCGTCTAGGATTTAGGCAGAATCCAGACGTATAGCGAATCCTGGATTCATACTTGAGATGTACCTATTTGCACTGGCGTTGAGGAACAGATTGCGCCTTTGAGGATGCTGTTCCTTCTTCTGTTTCTGTCGCCTATCTTACTTCACCTGCGAAATACTGCTAAGTATATCTTCGGTACCACAGCCTTGACATCGATTCCCCATTGAACAAATGTCTGATTTTCAGTCAGAGCCTGATTTGGATTTGGATTCTGAATGCCAGAGTACAATTGTTGACTCTGTCCCTAATGAGCTTTTGAGTGTAGCAATGCGTATTCTTGCGATGTCTTCTGAGTTTATTTGTCTCAATGAAGGTATGTGCTCGAATAATCACAACAGGTTTGGTCTGATTAGTATGTGTTTCCTACCTCTTGAAGTGTAAGTAGGGAAAAACATTTGTTCATATTGCTTGTATTGTGACTTTTTTTATGTTGCTGCTCCTGTGCCCTGGAGGATCTTGCCCACTATTCTTCATTTGTGATGTTATGTTATACTGATTTGTATAGCGTACTAATCATCCAAGAGGGTATCCAGGTGCTTGGGCATTTGTGTACGTTTGTGGTCTCCAAGGTGCTTATATGAAGAGCCAGGTCTTCAGCTTCTTGTGGAACTCAAGAAGTGTGTAGGAGGCTCTGAGGCTCTGATGTGTTCAGTGAGGTTGTTCCATGTCTTGGTTGTGATGTAGGAGAATGAGCGGCCTCCAGTTTCGCTTTTGCGGGTGTGGGGAGTGTGTGCAAGTGAGAGTGAGGCAGAGCGTAGGTGTCTGGTGGGTTGGTGAAATTGTATGCGGTGATGTGTTTTTGTAGGGACTGCTGTCCAAGATTTTACTTATGTCTGGATTCTCCAAACAGATGCTTGCTGCTTTCGATTCGTATTGTAATGTTTCTTTTTAATATTAATTGAAACCTAAGTGGGATTTTCTGCTTTCACGATTGTGCGATGCAGGAGAACATTTTACTCTTTATATATATTTACTTTTTATTCTTAGGGTACCGCACTCTAACCGGTTGCTGCGTGTCTTCTACTCCCATTACTATGTTGTTATTAGTTGAGGGGATATGAAGTCTTTTCGTCATTGGTGTTTCCTGGTTGGCCATAATGTTATCCACAGCAGGCGTATTGATTCCTTTAGGTTCTCCGCCAAGAGCGCAAGCATGTCTGAAAGTGCGAAGATTTTGTCCACTATTAGTGCACTTACACAAGGCCCTATTTCTCTTGATGTTGTTAAGCTCCCAAATTTGGATTCTAGGCTACTGATTTATTGTCATCCAGGGATTGTATTAAGGCAACCTGTAGTTCAAGTTTGTGTGAGTGCAAGGTCCAGGCATTTTTTGCAGCGAGCAGGGTTGATTGAAGTTAATATGGTATCAGCAGGGGTATCCCTGGCTATGCTCATTACCAGGGGTTCAATGTTCTCGCCTACCCCAGATTGAGTTCCTTCTGTCTCTTCCAAAAGCCTGACATTGGGATCCTGTAGGGCGAAGTTTACTGAGTGATTAGTATTTTTGCCCTACTAACTGACCAACTTGCAAGGAGTTGTAGGATATTTGAATCATGTATGTCTGAAAACTTCCCTAGTTCATCGTTACTGTGATGTACCTGGGACGGGAAACATCCTCAAGAAGGATTCTGGCTCAACGAGTTCCGGAGTCACGCAGGCCGAACAATGACTTGCACGAACAACGAGTTAGCCTGAACCGCGCATGTGCGTGGTTCAGGCTAAGAAGGTCTAGTGTTCGTGAAGGGTGGAGTTCAGAGGAGCGTCGGACAGGAACAGGGAAGAGGGGTTTGGGTTAGTTTTAAGGGGGGTTCAGGTTAGTTTTAAAGGGGTGGGAGGTTTGTGTTAGCTTTTAGGGGTGGGAGGGGATCGAGTTAGTTTTTAGGGGGTGGGGGATTCAGGTTAGTTTTTAGGGGTTTGGAGGGGTTGTGTTAGTTTTTAGGGTGTGGGATTTCACCTCTGTTGTTATAGGGGCCCCTACCTTGGGCCTCCCACTGTTCCTGAGAGTTGTCCTGTGTTCTAGTTAGTGTTGTTTTTTTATTCCATTTTATGCTCTCCCTTATCTATATACAGTGTTTTCTGGAAATAATATTGGATTGTTTTTAATGGTGGCTGTTGAACCTCCTTATGAAGCTGGGAACTCGGTTGTCAAAATGCTGAGTATGAGTTCTTGATTTGAATTACCTGATCCCGCAACTTTAGTTCCAGACCTAATATTGTGTTATTTTACTATATGAAGTTGAAACTAATGTATTAGAATTTTTCCCTTGCTGTTAACTCTTTTGTTGGCTGTCTTGGCTGCCCTGGCTGGCTTGTGGGTTGCATTGTTTCCCTGCTTTCCTCGTGTTCTTATCTTTGTGCCTTATTAGGAAGACTTTATGTGATAGTTTCCAGTTTGCTTCAAAGGCTGTAAGTAAGCATGTCCTGTTTCTGTGTCATTTGTGTTTTCCTAGTTTGTATATTTCATTTTACCATTATATCTTAATAAAGGGTAAAACCACTTCTGTCTCACTTACATCCTACTCTGTTGTGCTGCCGCATCCAGTGCCAGGTTTCGCATGGGGCAAGCTAGTGGGTCACAGAACTATGTGCTTTGGCTGGCTGAATTTTCCCAGAGGGAAATGTAATAAAATTATTTGAATTAAATATGAATTTTGAACTTTACTTAACCATAGACTGACTCTATTCGAGAGAAAAAAGAAACCTGCCGTATCTGTCAGCCCTATCCATCTGAAAGGGTCTTAATTTGCGACCTATTTCATGTATATTAATGAGGTAAGTCAATTTGCTACCCACTATGAACCAATATTTTGTGAATCAAACTATTAATAATACAAAGGTTGGGTCACAATATACCGATGGATTTGGCAGAAGTCGGTGTGCAAATTGCACCCACTTCTACCAAAATCATTTTAGTAGACTCACAATTAGTGATTGCAGGTTGCAAATCATTATTTGATGCAATTTATGATTCTTCATTAGGAATCTTTTCTTCTTCAGGCCCTATGTTCGATGCAGTGATAATTTTGAAGTTGGACACAAATGTTGTTATGTTGTTTAAGCTAAGTTTTACAGTTAGGGGTTTTGCACAAGGATCTTCAGTGGAAAAATGGGAGTTCTGGCATACTGGAGGAAATTCCCAACATAGATAGCACTTGTGGCAAATTGCCGGCGCTGGGACATTGGAGGAAATTGTTGGTATGTGGGAGGGCACCCGTGGCATATTTCATTAGGGCAAACGTAACTTTTGACATAAGGGTCATCCATAGTACATGTACCGCAATATTAGCAAAATTCTGGCATTGGCATATTGTATGTAATTTCTGGGGCAGCGTGGCGCCCATGCTCAAATTCTGGCCATAGCAATGTAGGTAATCTTTGACAAATGGGGGCATCCATAGGACATTTTACAAACATAATTGGGTAAACTCATGCGGACTGTCTGGTTTCAATAGCTTTGCACACATCAAAGTACTTGAATAGTTAATGAGTGTCTTTTAGTGCCTATGGCCCAGTGCTAAAGTGCTTTTGCTTGCTCATTTAAACCTGGTAAAATTGGTTCACAACCAATTGGCACATTTAATTTACTTGTAAGTTCCTAGTAATGTGGTATTACATGTACCCCAGGCTTTTAAATGAAATCCTACTTGTAGGCCTGCAACAGTGACTGTGCCACCCAATTAAGTAGACTTTCAAACATGTCCCAGGCCTGCAATTGCAGCCTGTATGTGCAGTTTTAAACTGCTATTTCGACCTGGCAAAATAAAAGTTTTGCTAGGTCCTATGGTAGGCTTTAAACAGCCCATAGGATAGGATGCAGTGTATTTAAAAAGCTGGACGTGTATTTTTTAACTTTTACATGTCTGGTAGTCAAAAACTCTTACATTCGTTTTTCACTACTGCAAGGCCTACCTCTCCCATAGGATGACATTGAGTTATCTTATTACACTCACTACATGATAATGCTTAATTGGGAGCAGATGGGAATGTCGAGTTTGGTATGGTCGGATTTTAAGTCACAATTCTGAAAATGCCACTTATAAAAAGTCGGCATTTTCTTATGCCATGCATTTGGTGCCTGTACTGTATCCTGGCAGTGACGGCTGGTACAGAACAGGGGTGGCGCTGCAGGGGGAACAAAAAATAAAAAAAAACACTTACCTTTACACAGCCGCAGTCTCCCCTCAGCTTTGGTCCCTTCTCTCGGCTGCCTTCTCTTCAGCTTTGGTCCAAGAAGCAGGTAGCACACAGGCTCCCCTAAGCCAATAACAGCACTGCAAGGGAGTGTTGTGATTGGTCTGAGCACTGTGGGTCTGCACTCAGACGGGGAGAGGGAGCCTGTGCATGTTCCCCACCAGGCTGTGTAATACAGCCTGGTTGGGAACATGCAAAGTGAGCATGACTGATTGGCCGGCCCAAGACAGCCGGCCAACCCATCATGGACATGTCACCTCCTGTGAACCCAGCCCAACCCACCCAAACCTAGCCCCGTAGTGAAAAATGAAATGATAATAACGAGGTTATTGTCATTTTATTTTTCCTTTTTCCTGCTCTGAGAGCAGTGTGGCGACACTCCTCCGCCTTAGCGGAGGAGCCGCCCCTGCATCCTGTATCACATGACTAGCTGTAGCTGGTAGTTGGTTTTTATGTATTGTTCCCAGACAGTGAGGCAAGGGGGGAATATGTGTTGGTAGGATAGGCCATCTCTGACTTGATGAGAAGAAGGAGCTGTCCCATACCACACTTGCACATAAAGAAGCCTCTGCCACAGCACACTCTCAAAGGGTTTCACAGTAGTCTTTTGTGCACCCAGACAAGCTTGGGCCAGAGCAGAGAGGAAGGGAATACCAAACACCTCTGGGGGCAGAACCCTCTAGAAAACTCCAGGTATAGATATTGGACCCAACTTTTCAGTACACCTCTGAATCTGTGGGAGACTCAGGAGGACTGTTGTGCTGCTCTACTGTAAAAAGGACTGCTATTCTGCTGCCCTGTTACTCTGCTGCCCTGCTGCTTGAGTGAAATGTACTGGGACCTGCATCCAGAACCCAAGACCACCATAGTGACTCCAAGGACTAGTTGGTTGACCTCCTGATCAAAGCCTCTGGGACACAAAAGGCTCCAACCACCTAGAACCCAGAATATGGAATTTCTCTGCTGTGAGTCTTGTTCGCCAAGTGGTGCCAACCCAATCCTGAACCTTGGAAGTGGGACTGAAGGCGCTCTGTCAGCCCAGCTAGTGTCTCTTAGGTAGAACCAGTGCAGCAAGATGCTTCTCCTTGCAGCTCCGAATCGGAACTGCCACTGCTTGACCCATCCAGACTCAGGACTTCGCATTGCACTCCTCCTTTGAGGGCAGCAATAACAACAACGCTAGACCTCTCATCACAAGCATCATCAGAACCACTGCTGCGCAGCGCATCCTCAATGCGGGATCTCCCAGCGTTCTGCAACCAGTATTTAAAGTACTTTCTGCAACCAGGATTTAAAATACTTTGTTCAACAGCCTAACTTTGTCCTTGTATCCGGCCCACACTCTATTGTGGTCATCCTGAATCTGTGACTTACGCCCGTTCCGGTGTGACCAGATTACCACAGTTGGCGTTTGTGCTTTTAGGCACTATTTTCACCAAAATCATTCAAATTGCAAATCTCCAGTTCTACTGATTTGATTTTTGTCTTTTTGATCTCAAATAATTGATTACATTTTACTCTATTTTCCTAAATTTGTGTGGGATGTTTCATGTTATGTGTTTTTACGTTATTACTGTCTGAAGTGCTGCATAAATACTTTACACATTGCTTTTAAATTAAGCCAGACTGCTTTTGTGCCAAGCTCCCAGAGGGTTAAGCACAGGTTAATTTGGGGTTGCTTGTGACTTCAGCCTGAAAGGAATGATTGCTGAATGATTAGGGTTTCACCCCCCTCAACCAGCAACCCAATTTTCTTTCTAGATGATACCATAAATAGACATTTGTTTGCGTTGTGTTTATTATTGTGATGTAAGTGCGCCGACATAAGGCAACTAACTGCTTATTGAATAGCACAAAATTTGCAATTATTGTGATGTCATCAGGATTAAGGTCACATGACATCACATCCTGGAAAGATTCAGGGTAAAAGGTCATATGATATCACTGCCTGTGACAACATTAGGGTCAACGTGTATATGATGTTATTTTCGCTACACCTGGCATTTTGGTGAATTAACATCTGTTAGACTGCCAACCTTGGGGTAGTATTCCCCCAGACTTTTTGCCTTCCTTCCTCCTTTTTCTTGTCAATGTTTTTGTTGGCCTTAGGACACTGCAGATTTAACCTCTGCTAACCAGTGCTAACATGCTTGTGCTCTCTCCTCTAAACATGGTAACATTGGATTACACCCAATTGGCATATTAAATTTACTTATAAGTCCCTAGTAAATTGGCACTACATGTGCCCAGACATGTAAATTAAATGCTACTAGTGGGCATGCAGCACTGATTGTGCCACCCACTTAAGTAACATGTCTCAGACCTACCACTGCTGACTCTCTGTGTGTAGTTTTAAAACTGCCATTTCGACCTGGCAAAATAAACCTTTTGCTAGGCACGATCTTCCTTTTTAATACATATGTCACCCCCAGGGTAGGTCCTGGACAGTCCAGAGGGCAGGGCACTATGTAGTTAAAAAAATAGGACATGTTCTTTTAAGTTTTACATGTCCTGGTAGTGAAAAACTCTTAAATTAATTTTACAGTACTGCAATGCCTATCTCTCCGATAGGCTAACTTTGAGTTGCTTTATTGCATTTTATAAGCGTAATTTCCAAATGGGAAGAGATAACAGGTTCATGTTTGGTGTCTTTGGAATCCCAATTTAAAATCCTAATTTATGGTGCAGTTGGATTTTAAACAGCAATTCTGAAAATGCCACTTTTAGAAAGTTGGCTCTTGCCTTAGCCATTTAGTGCCTGTAGCCTGTCCCAGGTCTCATGGCTGGGTGTAGCTGACAGTTGAGGTTTGTGTATTCCTCCAAAACAACCACACACACTAGGGATCATAGGTGTGTCTGAATGGGCCATCACTGACAAAGTGGTAGGGAGGAGGTGGGCTCAGCCCCATTTACATTTTTGAATAGGCTGTACCCTGCTGCCACACAAAAACTCTGTACTGCGTGCAGTTAGTCTGGAGCCAGGGCAGGGAAGGCAGGATGACTAGGGATGTCAGAGGGAAACTTCTAAAAGCCTTTCCACCACTTCAAAGACACAACTGGTTATAAACACTGGACCTCAGACACCACCACTTCAGTACATTTCTATGCCTGTGGATGTTTTGCCAGGAAAAAAGGATTGCTGTGCTGCTACAAGGACTGCCACTCTGCTGGACTGCTGCTCTGAAGGAACAGCTGCCTGCTTTGCTCACTTGCTGCCTGCTGCCCTCGTGCCTGAGTGAGAAGGACTGGATCTGCATCTCTTGAACCCAGATTGACTCACAGGGCTAGTCGTCTGGTCTCGTGATCTGAAGCCTCAGGGACATAAGAGGCTTCCAACAACCTTGCATCTATCCCTGGATTCTGCCGGTAGTGAGCATACACTGCCAAGTGGTGACACCCTAGTCCTGGACCCTTGGAATTTGGATAAGGTGGTCTGCCAGCCTCTGCGGTTCCATCAGAACTGACGCATCTCCTCTGTTGGGCAGCTCAAGCCCAAGCAGAACCGACGCATCTCAACAGGATCCTTGACGACAGCGCAGGCCCTCGCGTTGCTGGCCTCGCCGCATCTCAGAACTGATGCTTTACTTTGGCTGCACAACACATCTTCGACATGGATCCACACAACGCTCCGCAAACCAGGATTAAAGATGCTTTGTTCAGCGGACAGAACTGGGGCCCGGCCAGCTCTCCATTGTGATACTCTTAAAATTATTACTTTGTCCCAGTCTGGAATGACCAGATATCTACAGTCAGCACTATTTGTACTAAAAACTTTGGAACTCAATATCTCCGTTTCTACTAATTGTGATTTTGGTCCTGTTTTATTTAATAAAAATGTATCTATTTTTCTAATACTGTTGTGGGCTCCTTTAGCAGTGTGTTTTCACTATGTTTCTGTTTGAAGTGTTGCACAAATACTTTACACATTGCCTCTGAGTTAAGCCTGACTGCTCTGTGCCAAACTTCCAGAGGGCTGAACACAGGTTAATTTAAGGTTTGCTTGTGACTTCCCCTGATACGTATTGTGGTAGCTGCTTGAGAAGGGGTTCTCCCCCCTCAACCAGTAACCACATGTCTTACACTGTTATTGAGTGGTGAGGATTTGGACTTGTGATTGAGTAGTGCCTTACAGTAACCTTCTGTTACACTACCACCCCACATATATAAATCTAAGACCAATTCAAGTTTAAATTCTCCATGATTGCCTCTTTTTGTTTTTGCCAAATTCTTCCTCTTCTGTATGAAACTACACTTGCAAGAATGGAATTTGAGCTGGCCACTATGGGTGTCTACACTGTGGTCTAGCTCAAGGAGTTCTGCAATGAGAGGGTACTTCCTGCCAAGAACACCACCAGGAAGGTGGAGTTGCAAAAGGTGCTGAGGGCCTGGGAAGAAGCCAAGCAAACACTGGTTGAAGCCACAGAAGGGGATGATGTGATGGAAGGACAAGGA
Source organism: Triturus cristatus (assembly GCF_964204655.1). NCBI lineage: Eukaryota > Metazoa > Chordata > Amphibia > Caudata > Salamandridae > Triturus > Triturus cristatus. Next base: position 1,520,452,184 of record NC_140591.1, on the reverse strand, counting down.
AAGGGAAGGGCTTCCCTGAGATTCACCCTTCAATTGAGGGGGATGGCCTGGCCCCTGAAGTGGAGCCCCCTGCCAGGGCAGGGAGCAATGTCTCTTCCTGAAGCCTATCTCCAGAGGAGCTGGCAGAGAAGAGGGAGTAGAGAGAGTTAAAGCTGGAAATGGCCAGGCTCTGGATGGAAGAGAAGACAGTTGAGGTTGAGAGGGCCTTGAAGGAGAAACAGTTATTACTAGCTTGTGAACTGAGTCTGAGAGAGCTTTAGCTCAAGGCTAGGCAGGCAGAGCCCAGCAGTGATGGTGGCAGCAATTATACTGTGTCTGAAGGATACAAAAAGGACAGCATCCCAAAGGATCTGGTGTCTTGTTATGTGGTGGGAGATGATATTGACAAATTACTTTCTGCTTACGAGGTAGCTCAGAAGGTTCACAAGATCCTAGAAGAGCACGGAGGGTTGTGGAAACATATGCATAGATTGGGGCATACTTGCCTACTATTTTACTTAGAGGTTGAGGACCAAACCAGATACTCTTCTATGAAAGCCACCTTGATTGTTAAGTTTGGATTGACCCCAGAAAAATACTGTCAGAGGTTCAGGGACAGCGAGAAGCTCCAAGGATGGTCAGTGGTCCTGCCAGAAGAAAGAGGGTGGAGACAAATTAAAAAATAAGGAGTTTTCCAAAGGACCCCAAAATAATTCCCACAGGAACAGTGGTAGCCAGTCCCAGTCTGAAACTAAGAAGGGATTCTCTGACAAGCAGACAGGGAGGTTTGTTCCCCAATGCACAGAGTGCTCCAAGTATGGGCATTCCAAGGATGACTCCAAATGTGCCAACAGCGCACAGCCCCCCACCGGTAGGGAGACACCAGAGTTGGTGAGTGTAGTGCTTGGGTAGGAGGCAGTCCCAGTTAGCTTTTGGGAGCAGACAGAGATGACCCTAGCTTCTATGCGGATAAGGAGATGGTGCCAAAGCCCATATGCCTGCCAATACCTCTAAGCACAGAAAGTGGGTCACCATTAATGGGCATTAGGTGGAGGCTCTGAGTGACACAAGAGACAGTATGACTACTATAAGGTGTCCGCTGGTGTCCTCAGAGCAGGTCCTCTCAAACACAATCCACCAAGTCATAGTCGCTGACAATCGTGGGAGCCATCTACCGGTGACTCTGGTTCTCTTTAAGTGGGGGTGTCTCAGGTTCTCTAAAAGTCCCTGCCATGCCTGTAGATTCTCTGTTGGGCAAAGACCTGGAGTTCACTATCTGGAGGCAGGTAGAGCTCAGGTCACACTTGGAGATGTTGGGATAGCCTGAATGGGACTGTATGACCACATGGTCCATGGCTGCCCGGGAAGGAGGTCAAGGATGCCTGGAGCCTGGAACAATGGTCCAGGCAACTGTCAAGAAGCTTGGGAGCATGAGGCATGGAAAACCAGCCCCTGAAGTTCCCCCGGTCCAGAATGACGGGGCACCTGATGAGGACACCCCTGAGCCAACTGGGGAGGACGTTGCCGTCCCTGGGTGACCTGCCTGAGCTTACTGGTTGGCAAGTTGAGGGTGGGCCAACAAGGTAGGAAATCTGGAAGGTGCAGAAAGAGTGCCCCACTCTAGAGGGCTTGAGGTGGCAAGTGGAGGCCCAGGCAACTGGTGACTCCTCTAGAGATCACCTGATCTATTGGGAGTATTACCTCCCATACAGTAAACCTTAGATTCCTCGACCTGGGTCAGCCCGCTTGTTGGTGGTCCCCCAGTGTTACAGGACCTTCCTAATGGTTTTGGCTCACAACATACCCTTGTCAGGCCATCTGGGGCAAGACAAGACATTCACATGGCTTGCTTCCCACTTCTATGGGCCCCGGATGAAGACGGGCTCAGATGCATTTTGTAGTTCCAGTCCCACCTGCCAGGCCAGTGGGAAGTCAGGGTACAAGCTCAAGGCTCCCCCTGATCCCACTACCTGTTGTTGGCACTCCATTTTAGAGGGTAGACGTCAACATTGTTGGACCCTTTTGCCCCAGGACATCTTTAGGCAGCAGGTTAATCCTGGTCTTGGTGGACCACGCCACCCGCTACCCAAAGGCCATCCCTCTGAGGTTGGTGGCTGCACCTGCGATGGCCAGGGCCCAATTGGGGATTTTTACTCATGTGGGGTTCCGCAAAGTGGTAGCGTCTGACAGAGTCACTTACTTCATGTCCGTGCACATGAAGTCCATTTGGAATGAGTGTGGAGTAACTTATAAGTTCTCCACACCCTATCACACCCAAACAAACTGCCTTGTGGAAAGATTCAACAAGATTCTGAAGGGCATGATAATGGTCCTACCTGAGCCCATGAGGCATAAGTGGGACATCCTCCTGCTATGCCTTCTCTTTGCCTACAGGGAGGTGCAACAGAAGGGTTTGTGGTTAGCCCCTTTGACCTCCTCTATGTCCACCCTGTTAGATGACCTGTTAGCCTTGAGAGGAAGGTGTGTAAGCAAGCTCCCAGGAAACCCCCTCCGAGCAACCAGACGCATTGATTCTGGAAGAAGGTGAAAATCAATATTGAGGCCAGTCAAGAGGTTATGAAGCTCTGGTATGACCAGAAGGCCACTCTCATAGAGTTTCAACCTGACCAAAAGGTTTGTGTTACGGACCCTGAGGAACCTATAGCTCTCCAGGATCGCTGGACAGGCCCGTATAAGCTGAGGAAGAGGGGGTTCACCTACTTGGTTGATCCCAAGACCCCTAGAAACCCCTTAAGGGTGTTCCACATGAAGCACCTCAAACCGCAGTTTGAGAGGTCCAAAGTGAGAATGCAAATGAAGGGGTGAAAGGAGAGAGCGAGCCTCTCTTTGACCTCCTGTCTGCCCAAGAGCATGATAGATCAGTGGATGGTGTCAACCTCTCCCCTACACCTACCCCAGAACAGCAGAGTAACTGTCACCAGTTACTGGGGCGGTTCTCATCTCTGTTCTCCCTCACCCCTGGAGGTAAACACCTGTGCATCGACAACATTGACACTGAAGAAAATAAGATTTACAGGTTGACAAACAAGGGTCGGCATCAAGGAGGAGGTCTCCGAAGTTCTGGCATTAGGGGTAATCGAGCCCTCCAACAGTCCCTGGTACCCAAGTCTGCCCCACCAGGCATACTCCAATAGTTAGGTTTGGTGTGGACTACAGGGGACTAAACTCCGTCACGAAGACTGATGCACACCCAATACCCCGAGCCGATAAGCTCAACCACAGGCTGGGCTCTACCAAGATCCTGAGTACCTTTGACTGTACATCAGGGTGCTGGCAGATTGATCTGACTGAGGGAGCAAAATAAAGGTTTGACTTCTCGTTCCCAGAGGACCACTTCCAGTTTAGGGATCTTTCCTTTGGCTTAAAGAATGTCCCTGCCACCTTTCAGAGGCTGGTCAACAGTGTCCTGTCTGGGAAGGAGGCATTCTGTGATGCCTACCTGGACAACATAACTGTCTACAGCTCCAGCTGGGAGGAACACTTGTACCACCTCCAGGAACTGCTGCAGGCACTGCAGAAGGCAGACCTGGCTATCAAGGCCAGTAAGTGCCAGTTTTGTATCTGGGCCACATGGCAGGTGGGGGCAAGGTGCAGCCCCTCCAGACAAAGATTGAAAGTATACTGGTCTGGCACCCTGCTAAAACACAGACTAGGGTGAGGGCCTTCCTGGGCCTCTCAGGATGCTGTAGGAGGTTTGTTGAGGGATATGGCACCATTGTTGCCGCCTTAACAAAGCTGACTTCAAAGACGCATCCCAGATAGGTTATCTGGACAGAGGCCTGTCATAAGGCCTTTGACACCCTCCAGGAGGCCATGGGGCATATTTACAAGCCCCTATCGCCACCACAACATCAATTTTAGTGACGTTGTGGTGGCGATAGGGGCTTTGCCTTATTTACAAGGCAGCGTTGAGCCACTTAACATGGCTAAATGCTGCCTTGTAAATAAGGCACCGTTTCATGCTGTACTTAGCGTAACAGGGGAAGGCAATGGGTGTTGCGGTGGGTGTTCCACTGCAACACCCATTGATTTTGATGCTGTCCCCTATTTACAAGAGTGGCATAAATAGGAGGCAGCGCCAAAATGAAGACCAAGGAAAATCTGGTCTTACCTTGGCGAAATGAAGAGAAATGCTTTATTTCTCCTAGTTTTTGCTGTTTCCATGTGTGCTGCCTTGGGCAGCACACATAGAAACAGCAAATTGCCATTGATTGTTTATGTGCGGAAAGGCGAACCTTCCTGCACATAAACAATCAAAAGAAAAAATGACGTTTTGCAACTTCTGAACTCAGCGCCAGTGCTAGTAGAAATGCAGGGGTGCACGTATTTATGTGAATACAGCGCATCCCTGCGTTTTCAGAATGGAGAAGTGTGGCGTTAACAATGTTTGCTTAATGCCACCCTTCTCCATTCTGTTGTGAATATGCCACCATCATGTGTACTGTACCCATACTCAAGGCTCCTGACTTCTCCAACGAATTCATAGTGCAGACGGACGCTTCAGAGCATGGCATGGGGCAGTCGGGGCATAGTTGAATGAGGTGGACCTAGACCAACATGTAGCCTTCATTAGCAGGAGGCTACTTCCATGGAAACAGAGTTGGAGTGAGATTAAAAGAGAAATTTTTGCTGTGGTCTGGGCACTGAAGAAGTTGAGACCATACCTGTTTGGGACTCACTTCCTCGTCCAGACTGCCCACAGGTGCCTCAGATGGCTCATGTAGATGAGGATTGAAAACCCCAAGTGTCGAGGTGGTCCATCTTCCCACAGGGAATGGACTTTACGGTGGCGCACTGCCCAGGATCAGGCCACGCCCATGCTGATGATCGCTCCAGGTTCTTCAGTCTTACTGAAGAGAATTCCCAAGGGGTTAGGTGGCTGTCCCCACTTTCAGCTGGGCAGTACATGTGTCAGACCTGACAGCCTTGAGGTGGTCTTCCTCCCAACTTTTTACCATCTTCCTTCATGTTTCTGACCTTGCTTTTGCTGGTATTAGGACTCTGTGCACTTTAACACTTCTAACCAGTGCTGAGGTGCTTCTGGTCTCTCCCCTAAACATTGCAATATTGGTTCAACCCCGATTGGCATATTTAATTTACTTATACGTTTCTAGTAAAGTGGTAATACATGTACACAGGACCTGAAAATTAAATGCTACTAGTGGGCATGCTGCAATGATTGTGCCACCCACTTTAAGTTACTCTTTAACCATGTCCCAGGCCATCCATTGATGAGCCTTTGTGTGCAGTTTACACCAAGGTAGGCCCTGGACAACCCAGAGGGCAGGGTGTAATGTATGTAAAAGGCAGAGCATGTACTTTTAAGTTGTACATGTCCTTGTAGTACAAAACTCTCAAATTCGTTTTTCACTACTGCAAGGCCTATCTCCCCCATATGATAACATTGGGATTACCTTATTACCTTTTATAAGTGTTAACAGAAAGGTATGACTGATTCACATTTGGTGTCTCTGGAATCCTAATTTAAAATCCTAACTTATGGTGAAGTTGACTTTTAAATAACAATTCAGAAACTCCCACTTTTAGAAAGCTGCCATTTACTGGCTTTAGCCATTTGGTGCCTGTGGCCAATCTCTGATCACATGACTGTGTGTAGTTGGCAGTTGGGCGTTTTGTATTGTTCTTAGACAGTCACACACAATGGAAGCTTAGGTGTGTCTCAATGGGCTATCTCTGGCAGGGTAGGAGGAAGGAGCTGAGCATAGCCTCCCTTACACCTGAATAGATTGTGTCCTGTCCACACAAAAGGGCTGCAAACCCCTTGTAGTTCGTCTGGAGCCAGGTCAGGGAATGCAGGATGCATGGGGACTTCAAAGGGAAACCTCTGGAAGCTTCTCCTTCACTTCAAAGGCACAACTGGGAATACATACTGGACCTTAGACACCACTTCAATACACTTCTGGACCGGTGGATACTCTGCCAGAAGAAGGTCTGCTGTGTGTGCTACAAGGGCTACCACTTTGTAGGACTGCTGCTCTGAAGGAACTGCTGCCTCCTGTGCTGACCTGCAGCCTGCTGCCCTCTTGCCTGGGTGAGATGGACTAGTCCTGCATCTCTTGAACCCAGAACCCGAAGTGATTCCAAGGGCTAATTGGCTGGCATCCTGATCTTAAGCCTCGGGGACATAATAGGCTTCCAAGCTTCCAACAACCTTGCATCTGCCCCTGGACTTTGCCATCTGTGAGTTTACCCTGACAAGTGGTGCCACCCCAATCCTGGACCCTTGGAAGTGGGGTAAGGTGCTCAGCCAGCCTCTGTAGATTCATAGGAAGTAACAATTCTCATTTGCTTCACATTGCAACTCAAAGCAGAACTAAGGCATCTCTGCTGCTGCATGGATTGGACCTGGTGCAAGGACCCACATCACAACTCTTCAAATCTGCTTCATCACCCTGACAGCACAACGCATCTTCAGTGCAGGCTCACACATCCCTCGTCAACGGCATCCTCAACGATGACATCGGACTCCGCACTTCAGCCTCACAGCTCTTTGGAACTGACGCATCTCCCCGACTGCGTGCCATATCTTCGACACTTGACTTCGTATTGCAAGCCCTATCGACGACAATGCAGCATCTCAGAACTGACGCCACTGCTGCTGCACTATGCATCTTCTACACGGACCCACACAATGCTTCACAAATCAGGATTGAAGGTACTTTGTTAAGCTGGTCTAGCTGGGTCCCTGGAGCTGGCCTGCGCTCCATCACGGTCGGCCTGAACTTGTTACTTTGCCCCAATCCGGCGCGACCAGATATCCACAGTTGGCACTTAACGCCTTTTGATGTTATTTTTACCAAAAACTGTAGAATTCAATATCTCTGGTTCTGCTAATTGGATTTTTTACCTTTTGTATTGTTTTATTTATTAAAAATTGCTGTATTGTTGTAATACTGCTGTGGGGTCCTTTTGTGGTGTGTTTTCACTGTGTTGAATACTTTGCACATTGCCTCTGAGTTAGGCCTGATTGCTCTGTGACAAGCTACTTGTGGTTGAGCACAGGTTAATTTAGGGTCTGCCTGTGACTTCACCTTGAGAAGAATTGTGGTTGCTGCTTGAGAAGGGTTTCACTCCCTTTAACCAGTAATCCAATTTCTTACAACATCCATGCTGCGAAGACCAGTCTTGCATGTATTTCACCATTTCATAGAGCAAAACACAGACTCTGGAGCAAATATTTACCTGATTCTATATGGAAACTATGTTTCCTGGGACTGTTTCCACCTGATTTCACCATGGCACTCAAATGAGTTCTTTAGTAATAATCGCTTGAAAAAAATGGTATTATTTTTGGACACAAAAATCTCATGTTGTTGTGAGTTCTGTGTCCGGAAAGGGACCAGCAGTAAAAGTGATGTTGTAATCATCTTTGAGTGAGGAGGTTAATCAGCCTTCGGAATGCCAGCCCCCCTGCATGGGATGTGTGGTCATCTCTGGGGGCCTTGTTTTGCACTCTGCGATTTCATGGACTCACACAGATTTCCAAAATAAACGAGCTGTGAGATCATTATCTTTCGGGCAACACAAGCTGTGAGAAACCTCTGGTCACACATAAAACCGCGCTCAGCAGACACTCTGAGCTTCAAATTCCTCGAGTTTTCATCGGGCCCAGGGCCTTTGCTGTCGACAGACCTCAGCCGAAATACCGAGGCTTAGAGGCGAGATTTCGGGCATCCTTCCCACAGCCACAGACACCTTACAATATTGGCCCTTCCAAAGAGATTCTACGAGTTTCTTATGAGGAAACTAGCTCCCTGCCCTGAGTGAATATGCATGGTTTGTTTGTGTGTCCTCTGTGAATGTATGGTTTTGATTTCTGCACATATAATGTATTTATTTATTTAATGCGTCTCTACCTTGACCAAGGAAGCAAACCTCGTCAGCGTAGTGCTGCCTACAACAAAATGAATCCATCTGAAAGTAGCAATAAGAAACAATGAAACTACAGGGTGGAGGTTCATAGGGTTAGGGAAGGAAAATCCTCAAACACCCAAGCACCTATTATACGTCACGCACGTGTTTTAATAGACAAGCATTGCCAAAGCAGTAAGTCTGTCTAAAATATGTTACTTACTGGAGGCAGGCTGCATATGAACATGGATGTGAGTCCGTGCGATGGCACTTTAAAGCCAGGCCTATTGGCTTTGCCAATGCTTGCTAATGTTTGTAAAGTTTAGGAAAGAAAATAGAAGGTGTTTCATAGCATTAGAATGCATTTCACATGCCGCCTCATTTTTAAAATCCAAAACGATCAAGGACTCCATGGTATTTTTGGGAAATATCACCTGAGGTCATCCTGAAACGAATAACACTCGTTACAACGCGTACCAATACAACGCGTACCATTACAACGCGGGTATTAGTACGCGTTGTCAATTACAACGAGATACCATTACAACGAAAACTTTTACCCCGACTATGCCTTTACCACGCAAAAACATGCGTGGTAAAGGTATAGTCGTGGTAAAAGTTTCTAAGGTAAGTGGCAGTCCTCTCACTACATTTACACTACCCAGCACGACCCCCCTACACTACCCTAAACCACTATCCTACACTGCACATACACCACAACACTACCCTAAACCCTAAAACACTACTCCCAGCATGACCCCCTACACTACACAAACACCACAACACTACCCTAAACCCTAAAACACTACCCCCAGCACGACCCCTACACCACACAAACACCACTACATTACCCTAATCCCTAAAACACTACCCCCAGCATGACCCACCGACCACCAGTCCTGTCCCTACACTCAAGCACTACACAGCACGACCCCCTTACACTACCCTAAACCCTAAAACACTACCCTACACTACACAAACACCACAACACTACCCTAAACCCTAAAACACTACACTCAACACGACCCCCTACACTACACAAACACCACTAAATCTACCCTAAACCCTAAAACGCTACCCCCAGCACGATCCCCTACACTACACAAACAACACTACACTACCCTAAACCCTAAAACTCTACCCCCAGCGCGACCCCTACACTACACAAACACCACTGCACTACCCTAAACCCTAAAACACTACCCCAGCACGACCCCCTACACTACGCAAACACCACTACGCTACCTTAATCCCTAAAACGCTACCCAGCACGACCCCTACACTACACAAACACCACAACACTACCCAAAAGCCCTAAAACGCTACCCCCAGCACGACCACCTACACTACACAAACACTGCTACACTACACTATCCTAAACCCTAAAACACTACCCCAGCACGACCCCCCAGACCCCCAGTCCTGTCCCTACACTCAAACACTACCCAGCACGATCCCCTACACTGCCTAAACCCTAAAAAACTACCATACACAACGCATACCAATACAAGGCGTACCATTACAAAGCGGGTATTAGTACGCGTTGTCAATTACAACGAGATACCATTACAACGAAAACTTTTACCCCGACTATGCCTTTACCACGCAAAAACATGCGTGGTAAAGGTGTAGTCGTGGTAAAAGTTTCTAAGGTAAGTGGCAGTCCTCTCAGTACATTTACAATACCCAGCACGACCCCCCTACACTACCCTAAACCACTACACTACCCTAAACCCTAAAACGCTACCCCAGCACGACCCCCTACACTACACAAACACCACAACACTACCCAAAAGCCCTAAAACGCTACCCCCAGCACGACCCCCTACACTACACAAACACCGTTACACTACACTACCCTAAACCCTAAAACACTACCCCAGCACGACCCCCCAGACCCCCAGTCCTGTCCCTACACTCAAACACTTCCCAGCACGACCCCCTACACTGCCTAAACCCTAAAAAACTACCCTACACTACACAAACACCACAACACTACCCTAAATCCTAGAACACTACCCCCAGCATGACCCCCTACACTACACAAACACCACTACACTACCCTAAACCCTAAAACACTACGCCCAGCACGACCCCCTACACCACACAAACACCACTACACTACCCTAAACCCTAAAACGCTACCCCAGCACAACCCCCTACACTACCCTAAACCCTAAAACATTACCCCCAGCACGACCCCCCGACCCCTCTAAACCCTCAAAAAGTAACCCCCACCCCATGCCCAATCCCTCTTACCTCTCCCTCCTCCTGGTTCCTGCTTCACACCATCTCAGAGGAGCGGTGCACGTCGTTGTGAGGAAACAGAACAGCCTCTGTTTCCTTACAACGACGTGGATCGTCCACATTTTTTTAGAACGCATGGTCATTTACTATACATACCTTTACAACGTAATTCGTTGTAAAGGCATGTGTGGTAAATGACCATGCGTACTAAAAAAATGCGTAGTAATTACTTTGCGATGTACAACGCTTGCGTGGTAATGCATGCGTTGTAATGGTATCGCGAAGTAAAAAAATAGTTGAAATGGCTGTTTACCCCCGAAACAAATGTCTTTTGCTACTTGCGGCACACGGGCATATTTACGAGAAAATGTCCGAGCGCGGGGCTGCGCAATTTGGCAGCGCTGCGCTCCGTCATTTTCAAAACGCAGGGATGTGCTGTATTTACTACAATACGGCGCACCCCTGTGTATCCACCACAGTCTCTTCAGTTGTTCCTTTTTTAGGTGGAGGGACCATCCGGTCTGCCAAAGGCAGAACCGGAAGTCCGGAGATTTAATGTTTCTTAGAGTGGCTATTTAGCCCGCCTCTCTTTTTGGCTCTCCTCCATTGGCTGGCTTCCTAAACGGAGGCCAGCCATTGGAGGAGAGAGCCGTCCCTCCAAATAGGCTCCGTCTTTTTCAGATTCGGGGGTGTGTTCCGTGCTGTTCTTTCCACTTTTTAGCCACGCCCTTTATAGAACAGCAGGAACACGCCCCCGAATCCGAAAATACCGCTGCCTTTCTCCGAGGCATTTCTGCTTTACCTCGGAGAAAGGCAGTTGTCTCTCTCTGACTCTGTCGTGTTTCTTGTTTCTCGTTTCCCCTTCCTGATCTCTTTCTCTGCTCTCTTTTTCCGCTTAGCTTCAACGTAAAGAGTGAAGCACATTTCCGACGATCCCTAAAGCACGGGAAGGCGAACTCTTGGTCTGTTCTATTGTTCCCGGCTTAGCCGCTTACTGCTGGGGTGGCTGCTGTCATGCCAAAGATAGAGAAAGCGGACTGCAAACGGCGAGGAGTCCCACGCCGGCCATTTTAGAGCACATCGTTCTTTTTTAAATAAGCTCAAAGAGCTTCCAAACAGATAACGAAAGTACAAAGTTAAATCGTCATATATTAGTAGAGATATTGGTTTGAAATTAATTAACAAGTAAGTACTGCCTAAACATATTTTAGAAACAGGTTGCCTTTATTAAAATGGTTTCCGAAAATTGTGCCTAAGAAAGTATTTCAACTCACAAAAAAGTATGCATTTATAATTCAACTTACGCACATAAAGCTGAAGGTCGCTGATAAATTCGCGTTAGGCCGTTCTCTTCAAGATGGCGTTCATTTGATCGGGAGCCACAGCTGACCAGACTTTACATCCATTTCTGTCAGTGCGCAGTACCTCCGGCCTAGTCTAGGGGTCGCTGCCGGGCTCTTTCGCTCCCTCCCTCTCACACACACACACACACACAATCCCCTTCTCTCAGACGAGCAGCAGCCTCCGCGGCCTCGCATATCCCGGGCTCTTTTTGTGTGTGTGAGTGTGTGCAGAGCGCCGGTGCGTCCTGTAAGCGGGCGCGAGCGGCCGGTGTGTGATCGAATGTGGTAAGTGTGCCCGTGGAGGTGGCTGCGGTGTCCGTGCAATACATACACACAGACACCTCCCCTGGATGTCTCCCGAAAGAACCGTCAGAAAAACCCCTTAAAAATCAAATAAACCGGGGAAAACACTGGATCTCTCTTGCCGAAGCTGGTGAGAGGCATGGAGTGGGGCGCGGGGCAGCCGGGTCCGTGTTTCCGTTGGCCCTGCTGAAGATCCCAGACCCCCCCAGTTCAGCCCGCCGACGGCCCTGCTATTACCCCCCTCTTTAAATCCCAACTTTTCTTTGAAAAGAGACCACTCTCCGGCCCCTTCAGTCCCGAAGACGACGATGGGGATTCTGGTTCCCTAACACGCAGAGAGGGGATTAAAAAAAAAAATAAAAAGGGGAAAAAATACATTTTGTTTTTAAAATCCCAAAAACGATGGCAAACTCGACGGGGAAACCTCAAGAGGACCAGCGGAGGAAAGGGCAAGCTTTCCTGGACGAGCGGAGGCAGTTCCACCACAGCAGAGGGTGAGAAGACCCATTTAGCCTTAAACCTATAAGACACGGGGGTGGTGGAGGGGTAGCTTTGCCAGGGGTCCGGTATCGCCGGCCTCGCTTCCACCACAGCAGAGGGTGAGAAGACCCATTTAGCCTTAAACCTATAAGACATGGGGGGTGGTGGAGGGGTAGCTTTGCCAGGGGTCCGGTATCGCCGGCCTCATCTGCCGGATCTCTCTAATGCTCTCTCTTTGTGCACAGGTCCCGGTTTCGAAAGCTGCCGGCTGTGGCGGGCAGGGAGCTGGACCTGCATGCTCTCTACACCCGGGTCATTACTCTGGGCGGCTTCTCTAAGGTGAGCGGGGGGCCGCGCCGGAAAACTTCATTCTCCTCCTGTCAAACACTTTTTGGATTTCCCTCGCTGCTGCTCTGGACTGCGTCCGGGTAGTGTGGGGGCAAATAAGGTCCTTTGCGGAGAAAGGCCTGAGGTGTCGCAGGGCCTGCCAATATCTCTCCATGTACTATTCAAAATTAGTCTAATTTGAGTTTACTGGCCTAGGCAATTGTCAATGTTTTCATACCATTTCATAAGTAGCTAGATATCTTGGGCAGTGTGTAGCAGTGAAGGCCTTCATATACAGCTATATCAGGTTAGAGACGACTTGGTAGCACAGGGATGACCTGTGTGTTCACAAGTACACAAATGTACAATCTATTCCGTACTCACGGGTGCTGTCATTACCTGCTTTTGTTACTATGAGTAATGTGTGGATGAGGGTGAAAGCTTGGCAGTTGCTTCAGTATTGTGCGTGAGAAATCCCCCTAATACCCAAACCCAGCCTGCTGTGTGGTTTCACTGGGTGGAAGAACATACTTTTTAGGTCGAGGGATCACCCGGTCTGCCGAAGGCAGAACCGGAAGTCCGGAGATCTTATGTTTCTTAGAGTGGCTATTTAGCCCGCCTCTCTTTTTGGCTCTCCTCCATTGGCTGGCTTCCTAAACGGAGGCCAGCCATTGGAGGAGAGAGCCGTCCCTCCAAATAGGCTCTGTCTTTTTCAGATTCGGGGGCGTGTTCCGTGCTGTTCTTACCACTTTTTAGCCACGCCCCTTTTGGGCGTGTTTTTCTCTCCTCCAGCCAATGGCAAGAGGAGAGAAAAGAAAAAAAAGCCCCCGAATCCGAAACCGCCGCTGCCTTTCTCCAAGGCATTTCTTCTTCGCCTCGGAGAAAGGCGGCGGTGTTCATGGTGTCCTCTCCCCCTGCTCTTGGCTCCCGTGTTGGCTGTTACAAACACGCATTCGTAGGAGACTGGCATGCGTGGATGTTTGAAGGTGGGGTGTAATCCACCAGTCCCCCACTAAGGCAGACTTTTATAAGCAGGAACGTAACATGTAATTGAGTGTACCCAGACCTACCAGCCTTTTACGGATAGCAATACATATTTTATTGAAGTGTGTGTATTTTTGCTCCAAATGCGGTCACTTTCACTTTCGCGTGCTGTGCTTGTTTACATTTCTGTTGCTTTGCTCCCACCCCCACCCACTGTCCGTGTTCACAAAGCTCCCACCCCCCCTCCCGTTGGATGGAAGCTGCAGGCTAGTTGGGGGCTAAATGAGTGATTGGTGCACACGCGGGGGCAGGGGATCGTCTGCCGAGCTTGGAGCAGAAAGGCTGAGGCATTTGTAAAAGGCATTTCAATGTGATACATGTGCTTCGGTAAGGTAGATGGTTTAAGAGTGTGGTTATGGCGTTGGGGGTGGGGCGAGTTGCACTCGAGTTCATTAAAGTATATTATATTGGAATCGATGAGCCACACACTCTCGCTCTATCTCACTACCTTACTCTTTCTATCTCACTAACTCACTTTCACTCTCTCTTTCACTACCTCTCTCTCTATCTCACTACATCACAACATCACTCTATGCTTATATATCACTACCTCACAACATCCCTCTCCCTCACTACCTCACTCTTTCCCTACCTCACTCTATCTCACTACCTCACTCTCTATCTACCTCACTCTCTATCTCACTACCTCACTCTCTATCTACCTCACTCTCTCTCACTACCTCACTCTCTATTTCAATACCTCACTCTCTCTCTCTATCTCACTACCTCACTCTCTCTCTGCTAATGCAATAGGTATCACATATGCAAATAAAAAGCTAATGCCAATAGAAATGACAATGGCATTTATTTAGGGATACAAAAATAATAAAAAAATAATGAGCAATACCAATAGCTCTACCTATAATATTGCCGAGACCATTGCCTTGTAAATGCTTGTTAGCAGAGGTTCCTCTTGACCACAGAATGGGTCCAAGCCTTTTCAGTCTCAATCCATATCTGTTTCACACCAACGTTCAGGGGTTTCAGCTCTCATAGTTATAACCCTTAATGTCTTTGAAGTTTGCATGTGCTCAGGGGTCCCTGACCCCTCCCTTAATCAGTTCTGGGTGTCTCCCTCCCATTGTCACCTCTCTCCCTTTGATACTGGGGGTCTGGATCCTTAAACACTCAGCAGGAGATGGGTCAATTGGTTTATAGCACCAGCCCAGGCCTTTTCACCTCCCAGGCTTCTCCTCCCCCTACTCTCCAGATGCAGGGCAGCCTGGTGCCATCTCAACACCTCCCTGGGTCAAGACCTCTCCCAGCTCCTCTCACCTTTCAATTCCAGACAGACAATCCACATTTCAGAAACATACAGAAATGCACAGAGCACAAAACTCAGCCACTTTCTAAAAGAGTGGTTTACAAACACACACTGACAAAACCACCTTTACAGAAAGATGCATTATGACACTGTGAGTTCACACATACCAAACTTCACCTCTCCATTACAAACTGACAGGAAACTAGGCTACCAAACACAACACCCAGCCTCCCCCATTCTGTACTATGGGCAGAATGACCTTTCAGCAGAGAAAAACGAAATGGAGAGTTTTTCACTGCCAGAACATAACACACTCCTCAGTTTATGTTCTGCCTTTTACCTACACTGCACCCTGCCCAGGGGTTGCCTGTGACCTACCACAGGGGTGCCACATGTGTATGTAAAAGGGAAAGTCAGGCCTGACAAGTGGTTGCACTTGTCAGGACAACATGCTCACTTGGTATTCTGCGCGCAGGCCCTACACTGAAGGCCTGAGTTCCCTTCTCTGCGCACCCTTGCATTACTAGCCCTTGCACACACAGTGCACATCACTAGGGATCTTCACTAGTAAGGCAAACATACCAATCATGGTCAACCAATCACCATACATTTTACATAGGGAACTCCTGTACTTTGACACTGATCAGCAGTGGCAGAGTAGCCAAAGCATTTAAATGCAAAGGTGGTAGAGGCAAAAAGTCATGGGTAATCACTCCAAGATATGCGAGGTCTAACACTTGGTATTTACGGATATTACCTTCAATGAATGCATGGTGTAAGTTTTGTCAATGGTCATGATTTGGTTGGTGATGCGAGAGTTGGAGTAAAAAGTATACTATGACTTACATAATGAGTTGGAACAAAGGACCACATGATTAATACTAGGGTACGAGGAAGTTGGACGGAGTACACAGTAATATTAAAAGTAAAGTAGGGAAATAAACAATTCTCTCAGTTGTTGGGAGCGGAGTCCCATAAGGCAAGATTCGTACAGGACTGTGGGGAAACCGCACAATGGTTACGCCCTGCTATTTCAACTAAGCATAGAGTCATGTGGGCCAATAGTGATTGGTGGACATATTTCTAAATCCAATATGTATGGAGTCAGTGAGCGATGATGGGATAAAAGGAGGTGTCGCACAGCCTCATGGCAATAAAGACATGGAAGATTACAACACAAGTTGCAAAAAGTAACCAACATAGCAGTGATCTATTAGTATACTACAGGCAATAACAATCAAGCAACTAAAGATCAGACATTAAAAAAAGGATGAAGCAAAGAGTGAGTTGACAAGTCAACTTAACGATGCATACACACAACCTTATCAAAAACACCTGTTAACTTTCAGGGCAGTGCGACGCATATAACGGAGAGCCCTGGAGTCAGTGGGGCACGCCTAGAGAACAGCATAGATAGCATAAGAAGACCTTAGAACGATTACAATTGAATAAGGAGTTGAGTGCAGCAACAGGTCCAGATCATGTTGGAGGCAACAGAGAGGACCCAGGATAGCATCATTATCCTCCATGCTTGCTTCAAAGGTGCTTTCAAAGAAGGAGTTCAGCTCTAAAGATCATCAATCGCAAAGTCTCCTATTTACTGAAATATTGGTACCTGAAGCTGCCAGCCACTGTAATCGAAGGGATGGCGGGAATGTGAATCTACTACTATTTTGTGGATCCCAGGAATGTGGTCTACCAGTGCAGAAATTCCCAAAACTCATCATTTTATACCACATATATGGCAGTTGATATGCCTTCCCACAGTGAGATTGTCCTTTCTAAGCCGTTTGCAAAAGAAGGGATTTTCAAAGGAGCTGGCAAGCAGCTTCACAAAACTGGTGTGCATTTTTGGCTCATTCTGTGACCATGTGCTGCCGTTCAAGAGCTGGATGCAATTATCCCCCCAAACCTGTCATACTGGCATGGACTTATTTGTAGACCTGTTATAGAATTAAATATTGTTCTTCCATTTCACGCTTGCAGATGTCCCAGCTTTCAGGAAGTTTCCTTCTTTGTTTTATGACCTAGTGCAACCATGTATGAGTACGAGTCCTCTCCTAAGATGTTTTACTTTCAGTTTCCATACATCTTGATAATTCAGGGGAACCTAGAAAAACTACCTGGATGAAGAAAAACAGAAGTATTGCTGGCCTAGCCAGAGGCCTCAGGGAAATTTGTGTAAGGGTAGTAAATGACACAGCCCCCTTCTTGAACACAGAAACACCCGGCTCTAAAAAGTCACCTTTGAGTTGGGATTAGGACTTCTCTGAAGTTATAAAAAACATACATGTTGTTGAAGTAAAATAAACATCGGTAGATGGGATAAAAGACAATTCTGATCATGTGCCATCAACATAATGTCATAATAAATAAACCCTTTAGGTTTTGTGGTCAGCAACCACATGTTGAGATAATTTTGTGAAGCACCATGGTGCAGAATAAATGCTGAGTGGAAGCGACGTGAATAGATGACTACGACAATTGTATTTTCTGTGTGCTTGGTAGATTGCATCAGGTGGAGTCTGGCCACATCCCTCAAGGGGTAAGTTGCTTCTATCTTGAATTTGTGGAATAAACAAAGCAGTTGGAGTTTCTGAGATCTATTAGTGGTTTTAACTTATTGTTTTTGTGTAGGATGTTTCCTAAAAATCTATTTGGATGACAACACTATTTTGTGGCTTCCTCCAAAAGAAGATATGAAAACGTAAAGTGTATTTTATAATATCTTTCTACCCTACTCCTCTACAAACCCAACTCGCCAATATTTAAAAAACTGTCAAACAACTGCTAAAAAGGGTTATTGATATCAATACCATATTAACTTAGAACACAGAAACTGATAAAGCAGTAAGGATAATACAAAATTCATATTATATACAACTATATTTTTTTAAATTACATTCAACACTTAAAAACACAATATCCTTATTTGTAATATTCTGTACCATGATATTCTTGTCACCACAATATTTTTTTAGGATATTTATGTTGGACAATGTTTCTGACACAATAATATCGTTGTGCACCCTTTTATGAGAGCCAGAGCTTTGGAGAAGACTTTAGGGGATGGGTCGAGCCCAAACAGAGGGATCTGGATTTACCAAAGTAAAACATCTACTGCAAATCTCAGACACTGCTTATGGTCTTTGTGGATTGGTACATGCAGTAAGTGATAACGCCGGATTCTTATCTTATCTCATCTTACCATTCCTAAGAATCCTCGGCCGACTGGACCTTTTTACCTGCTGTGAAGTGTAAAGGGGAGAAAACCAATTCATTCAAATGAAACCAATAGACCAATCAATTCCGACTCTGAAGAATCACTAACTCCAAATTAAGTTTTAGGAGATTTATTACAATGCCAAAATAACTGAACATACAAGCACCTCATGACGAGGTTAAGGAAATACATGGGCACTAATACAAAGTTCATCCTACGCAATAATATCATTCGATGAAGCATAAAAAGAATAAGAAACTCTAAAAATATTTAACAAACTATAACTGCTCCGAGATCTAAATCAGTCTTCATAGATACCTACAAGGAAATCGCTTAATCTATCCCTACTCTTTCACCAAGGTGAAATCCCTGCTTAGCATCTCCTTAGCAAAGTCAAGAAAAAGTGTGAGCTCGTAAAGACTTCCTAAGAATTACACTCACATTTAAAGTGTCAGTAGCTAAAGCTACAGATTCGTTCTAAGTCTCCTTCCTCAATATCGATCCTTTCCTTCGACCCTCTAACAGCTCTCTGCTCCATCTGCTCTCTCATCCCTCGGGGCACTGTCTCTAATACAAAATGCACAATATGGAGGACACGCCTCTGTAACACCTCCTCTGGCTAAGCACCTCTAGTAGGTAAATTTCCATCAAACTTGTACTTCGTCCAGCAACGGTTGATACGTCCTTGGGTCGCAGGCTTCTTCCAATTATCAGCATTCCAGGATGCACTGTTTAGCTCTCCTCCATACCTAACTCCTAAAACAAAAGGCATCTGTCTAACTAACGAGTATGGTGTCCTTGCACCTGCAATAGAAGCATGAGTACAGAAAATCCTTCCACGCACATGAAATTTGCTGACTACCTCCAAATGAGAGCTTTTCCAGGGAAAATATACTTCGGGTCTACACAATTCAGCTAACATAAGAAAACGAATAGGCCTTTCATAGCAAAACTTGAACATTCATTTAGGCCTCTACACATCAAGAATTACACGCATTAATAAATGTTGCATTATTAATCCTGCACTTCATCACTTTAAGGCATAATTAGTCACTTCTACATATGCAGACTTTAATGTGATGCACGTTTAAATCTAATGCGTTACATTGCACATAAGCTAATTCACTAAGCATTTGCAATGATCATCAAAAATTATATAATCACATTTTAAATGCCATCTTGCTTTCTCGAATGGCACAAACTAATTTTCTATCATTATAGTCACACATTTCATTATTACCTCTACAATTCTAATAATCAGTTTTAGCATAACCCGTGATTATATGCGGGTGCGGACTATTCGCGATTATGATGCACCCCTACAAATTTTCAGAACATCATGGCGCCCTATCATAAGCATTCTGTAAGTCTTTCTGTTAATAGGTCCCCTGAGCCAGCAAAGGAAGCACTTGCGGTAGACTGTTCTTTTTTAAATGCTCTTTTGTTAGGAAAACATACATATCACTAGTCTGCACTGAGCTGAGGATTTGTGTACGCTCTTTTTATTTTTTATTTTTAGGACTCTATCAAATATTAGGTACAGTTTGTAGAGTAAGAAAAATCGTATTGGTTATATACATACTTTTGTTTTGTAAGAAACTTCTGTTTCTCTTAAAATTCTATATTTTCTCTTATTCGCTTAGATTGCCGAAATATAATATTCCAAACCATAAAGATTGGCAAAACCAGAGACATCTCCAACCAAATATTGCTTAGTCACAGCTTGTGATATAAAACAATGGGTCCTTGCCCTTTCTCTGTTTGCCCCTGTGCACATCCTTCGGTTAGGGAGGACTCATCATTGTCTGAATCTTCTCAACTGACAGCTTCCCTACTGCTTCTCGAGGAGGGCCAATGCACCATCAGAAGAACTCAATTTAATTGAAGCATCACTTCTTTTACCTTCCATGAGCCATTGCACCATCTGAGAGGAAATGTTAAGAATCAACCTGAACCAGAGGGACTTTTGTAAGGGGGCCAATGACCAAACAACCAAGATAGTCTTACAGCCATCCCGTCTCTCCCTCTGCTGCACGCGGATACTGTTCTGGGGATCGAACGCCATGCTATCACCAACACGGTGAGAATTGCGCTGCCTCATCCACAGGCAGTTTCCAAGATGGCCCCATGCTTTGCTTTAGAGAAATATTTAAAATACACAAGTCCATGCATTGTGTTAAAGAAGAGAGATGCCCTGAAGGGAGGCACAAAAAGAAACAGAACATTATGAGTATGATGGTGGGCCTTAGAGCCATAGTGGAAAGAGAGGAAGGACCCTTTGCAAGGGTGATTGTTGGAGGTTCAGTGTCTTTGCACTGTAAATAAGGGGACAAGGTACACAATGGAGGGGTGATGTCCTTTCCTCTCCTGCTTGAGGCCCCTGATCAAGAAAGTCCAGTGTAGACGCAAAAGAGCCGAATCAATGCCCAATAACCGCTTTGTAAATTAGTTCCACTGAGTTTCATTGTAAGAAAATCTGTCTTATGAGAATATCGGGGAAACCTGATAAGGATGTACAATGTTGTATAAAAAATATGGGAGCGACCCCACTGCCCAAGAGACAGGTTACCACAAATGTGTGAAAATAGAGATTCTCTTGGGTAAGTTTCACCCCCTCAATCACAATTATACAGATTCAAACCAAATATTCACACAAACTTAGCTTAAGTTCCAGAATACCCAAATAGTTGGCCGCATATAACTCAAAGAAAAAAAGACTAAATCAGATTAAAATTAATCTTGTAATTTATTAACAAAAATATATCCACATATCTATAACCCTACAAGTGAGTTCAAAGGTACATATAGCATAAAATTCATAAACATACATTATAAAATTATCTATGATTAGAGAGCGAAGATGTGATGTGAAATCAATATATTCATCACAGAATGGTGTAATTCCCGTATAAATCAATGTATACGTATCACAGGTCTATTTTTTAAGCAATAGATCAACACATGAAACAGTTTCTGG
Organism: Triturus cristatus; assembly: GCF_964204655.1. NCBI lineage: Eukaryota > Metazoa > Chordata > Amphibia > Caudata > Salamandridae > Triturus > Triturus cristatus. Next base: position 1,520,431,104 of record NC_140591.1, on the reverse strand, counting down.
AATTTAGACCAATTCTGAATTGCACAGGAGTCAACGCGTTTCGGTGGTAAATTCTTATTTGGATCCCACCTTCATCAGGACAAACTGTAAAAACTCTCCAATTTTTCTAAACAATTAAAACCCCCCAAGGTGTGTAGTACGCTCACAAGGACAGATACATAGAAATGTTCTGTTTCATATATACTCTCTTGATAGAGTGCCTTAATGTCCCTGTTCTTTCAAGCTTCAGAGTCCTCAATTATTGCACAAATTAGTTAGGATATGTGAGTCTCCTCTCACTTAAATCCGATTCAATAAATCAAAGGAACCCGCATGGATGTAGCTGAATTTCCAACGATCAACTTTGTTGAGGATTTCTTTTAAAATGCACCTCAATTATCGCACAATGTCATTAGAACATGTGGGTCTCAGCTCACTTAAATCCAATCCAGTGACTCAAAGGAACCCGCATGGGTATAGCTGAATTTTCAATGAACAGCTTAGTTTTTCTTATTGAAGATTTCTTTTAAAGTGCACCTTATTGACGCGGTGCGGTCTGATCCTTTGAAGTGCCATGCTGTCTCCCCGTATCTCTCGTTGCCGGGTGAGCGACCAGTCCTTTGAGTTGACATTGTGCGATAATTGAGGTGCATTTTAAAAGAAATCCTCAACAAAGTTGATCGTTGGAAATTCAGCTACATCCATGCGGGTTCCTTTGATTCATTGAATCGGATTTAAGTGAGCGGAGACTCACATATCCTAACTAATTTGTGCAATAATTGAGGACCCTGAAGCTTGAAAGAACAGGGACATTAAGGCACTCTATCAAGAGAGTATATATGAAACAGAACATTTCTATGTATCTGTCCTTGTGAGCGTACTACACCCCTTGGGGTTTTTTAATTGTTTAGAAAAATTGGAGAGTTTTTACAGTTTGTCCTGATGAAGGTGGGATCCAAATAAGAATTTACCACCGAAACGCGTCGACGCCTGTGCAATTCAGAATTGGTCTAAATTCCAGAAACTGTTTCATGTGTTGATCTATTGCTTAAAAAATAGACCTGTGATACGTATACATTGATTTATACGGGATTTACACCATTCTGTGATGAATATATTGATTTCACATCACATCTTCGCTCTCTAATCATAGATAATCTTATAATGTATGTTTATGAATTTTATGCTATATGTACCTTTGAACTCACTTGTAGGGTTATAGATATGTGGATATATTTTTGTTAATAAATTACAAGATTAATTTTAATCTGATTTAGTCTCTTTTTCTTTGAATTATATGCGGCCAACTATTTGGGTATTCTGGAACTTAAGCTAAGTTTGTGTGAATATTTGGTTTGAATCTGTATAATTGTGATTGAGGGGGTGAAACTTACCCAAGAGAATCTCTATTTTCACACAAGGATGTACAATGGCCATCTCTGCAGTCGATCTTCCATGGCGATATGGAAACCACCAGAGTAGGTGTTTACTTTCCACTGATTACTTTGGGACCTTGGAAAATCATCATATCATACCAACGTTCCTTTTGTCTAACTCTTGTTAAAAAACACAATTTATAGCACACTACAGTGAACAAATATACTTATTTTGCAGTGTTCTTAACCATGTCTACTCCAAACTCCTCAGAGATTTGAAAGTGACCAAAATGCTCCACATAATTACAAATGAATGAAGACATTATAGATACGTTCTGTTGCATTTGTCGCTATTTTCTTACAGAAAAAATGCATCCTCGGATCAATCTTAAATGCAAGGCTGCATTTTGCACACTAATTGCGGGTCTATGTTACTCGCGTAAATCAGGTTAATCTTGCGTACTTTCGCTGTAATTTTCCATAATTCTGTGAAAGGAAATTATGAGAGTTACGCCCATGCCGAGTCACAAGACATTTCCCCTCTTTACATGTGACAAATAAAATCGTATCTCACACCCACAAGCATAACACCACAATAGGGCCAACCACCCAAGACCAGGCACCACAGTATTCGATGACACAAACCCAACACGGGCAACTCATGCAGGCTCAGACGTTCACCAATCAAATAAACCAACCACCAATGAAGCAATCTAACACAAAGTGCACAAAGATTGTAATACAATGGCACACAAGTAGTTAACTGTACCCTACACGCTGATGACTCCTCAAGATGAGCCCTCGGGCTCATAAACAAGGCTGAAGAATGCTGACCCATCAATATGATGGAGCTAAGCTTTAACCTCTCAATGCATTTGAAAAGCAGCCTCCACATCCATGCCCCTGAGCATCTATTAATTGTATCTTCCAGGTAAAACTTTCTGCCTTGCAATTTCCTTCACTGTGTAATATTTCCCAGAAAAAGTGCCTTTCATGCAATTGAGTTCGGTTATTTGAATTAAAAATGCCCCTGGTGGAGACCCCTGTGACAAATACTTCTTCTCCAGCATGGGAGGGCATACTTTGAAAAACCTTGTGTGCTGGGAAAAACATATTTCTGCTGGATTTATCACCTCACGTGCCAGAGGATAGCTCTGCGAGATGGTTTCAAAGTTTCAGGTTATTTCACCCTTGACAAATAAACTGCCAAATAAAATCTAGGATGGATGGCTAATAAAAATATACTATTGTGCTGTTGAGCACATGAATGTAAATATTTATTCGGTGAAGTTAGACATATGGAATAGCAGTTAAGGAGTGAATTATATCAGTCTTCCGCGCATAATGCGTGTGAGGCAACGCACAGAAATATGTACTTTTATATTGTCTTCAATTCACATAGCGTCCTTTTCAAAGGAATGGGAAAGGTATTTCTTATTGCATCTTTCCACTAAGTGGGAGCGTGAAGGACCAAACATAGGGGGAAGAAACATTAATACATATCATATTTACACAACAAGGTTTTCCACCAGGTGCCACTATATAAATTATTTATTTTGAATACCCACTTCATTGATGACTAACCAGGTTCCATATATCAGGAATAAAATTATCATAGAATGAAAAGCAAAGTAGAACAGAACATCTCACTTTAAGGCTGTGTCAGGACTGCGGTCCACTGTTTGTCTGCCAAGTTTCCTGTCATACGACTAAAAACTGAGAGAACATGAATCCCCTTTTAATTGGTGTCGACATGTTTCAGCTCAACTGTATGCCAGTAGGGTCAGCACATTCTCAAAGGTGACATATTTTACTTGAAGACAACATACTTACCATGCTTGCATAGAAATATAAAAATAATGCACTGTTTAAGCTATATACAGATTAGTGGGAAATTTGTACTATTATCTATTGTCGCAATCCACTTCGAGCCACATAGTCTAGTTTTTCAGCTAAATTTAAAATGTCATGAGCCACGTTGCTGGAACCACCGCTTTTTTGTCAGTATGTTAGCATCTTCATTGTGTTGAGCATCCAAAGTTGGAGCATTTTGTTTATAAATAATTTGTATTTGATCAGGATCTGAAAGAGAATATTCAAACATACAATCATGAATAAACAAGCATTGGCATAGCCAATAGGTCTCGCCTTTGGGACCTTATATGTGTTTAGCCATGCATCAGTTGCATAACTAAATACTTATAAGGTCTCAAAAGCGAGACCTATTGGCTATGCCAAGCGGCCGTGCGGCCGCGAAAGTGAAAGTAATCGCGGTAAAGCGCTGCGCTCGCGCCCGCGCACATGCACTGTAGCTCTAGGCTGGCCTGGTAGCACTTTTTGGAGCCCTCTCAATAAGTCTAGCCAGACCAGCGAATGCGCTGGGTCCGGCGAGACCTAAAAAGGAGATGGAAAAAAAGAGAGCTAAAAAAGAAAGAGAGGAAAGGGAAGAAGGAGAAACAGAATAGAGACATTATAACCAAACATTAAATCCATAATAATTTAAGCATTGCTCACTTCCAGCTTCATATTTATTGCCACATGTTCCTGAGACGGGTTGGGCGAACAAAGACTTGAGGCAACCAAAAGAAAATCTCTAACATCGAGAGAAAGATGCCCAAATCTGATTTATACACCTGGCCTCGATTCTCCCCCTAAACCGAAGAATTGCCACCTCCGACTCAGAGACCTGGCCAAGTATTGCCCACCATTGATAGAGCGTAGGGGGTACTGACACTGTTCTTTTCCTAGCAGTACATAAGCGAGCTATAATTATTGCAATAAATATGGCTGTGTAAATATATTGACCAGCATCTACTTTCCAGCCCAGGATAAAGTCTTTCACAGAAACTGTAGATCAACTTGTAAATGCTGAGCCATATCACTCCAATATTGCTTTCAATTTGAGCACGTGGTGAACATGTGAACATGTGAACTACATCTGCTGCATGCAGCCATCAGCTTGGACAGCTGATCATGTTACCAGACTTTTTAATATCCCATGTATCTCTCTTCTTACACAGGGTTCTAAATTGTTGCAACTTTACTAAGGCCGTTGAAGAGTAGACTATTTCAAAGGAACCCTTAATATCCGACGTCTGAACAGGGAGACCAATCATAAGGCTCCATTTTCTCACCAGACTACTTTAATTGTCCTCTCTATGTTGAGTCATTATACAGTAGAGTCTCCACATAGTTAATTTATTTTCACCAGATTAGATCTACGATAACAACTCTGAATCATCACTGAAGGTTTTACTGGGGGTATCCTGTTGAAAATAATCCTGAACATGCAAATATTTTATGAGGAAGACCATATTCTAGTTGTAGGATAGCAAAAGTATCGGAGCTCATCTCACGACCCAATGGCGTGCATGGTCCTGGCTGGACACAGCTCTTCGGTCTTTAAGATATCGCGTGGAACTCAGCTGGGGTGCCTATTATCTCCTCCTTTTTTCGCACTTTATCTGCAACCTATCTGTGGCATTTAGATAAGCATTTGAGGATAGCACCGGCATTTCTGAGTGGAAGGGCAGTTAATATTAGTGCTTATGCGGATGACATAGCAGTGTTCTCCTTGAAACCAATTCAACAAACGGCCAATGAGGCTGGGAGATTTAGGGCTTTTTCAGCATATCCCCTTAATTTGCAAAAATCCCAAACAATTCCTAATTATGTACATTTTGTGAAGGAACCAACTTTAGTTCAATTGGCCACCTAACTAGAGTTAAGACTGTCTCTTCCATTAATCGCATAATAGAATTAAACTATGAGCAACTGCAGCGTCAGTCTATAACTAAAATGCGCTTATGGCATTGGCAACCAATCTGCATTATCGCCCATTGCAACATTGTTAAAATGAATAGTCTTCCTAAATTCCTTTATCTTTTTCGTGCTGTCCCTCTGCGAGTACCGAATTCATTCTTCAGAAGGCTTGAAAAAACAGTTGGTAGTTTCTTATGGAGATTTTATCGGGCCAGGCGAGCTATCCGACTCTTCAAATTTCCTCCTAATCGATGGGGTGGTCACTCATTGATTTTAAGATCTATATCTGGGCTGCCTTTGGATCTCGTATTTGGTGCCTCCTCACAGATTGCCAGCCGGATCATAATACGTTTGTGTTTTAAATCGTGGCTGGGGCCGAGTGGCAGTTTCTATTGTACAGACAATCTGACTCTAATTATTTCAAGTGGGTATGTTTAAAGCTAATCACTGACAGTTGTAAACTATAGGAAGATATTTGTTCAGCTTTCCAAATCCTATCCTTACGCTTTAATACACCTCTTTGATGGAACCCATCTTTACCTCACATTTTTCCAGATACTGTTGTCAGATCTAGGTATTTCGGCAGCGGCGGCTCATCCTTTATGGCAGAGGAACGTCACCCCCAACAACAGCTGCAAAAATGTAAAAATAAAATGATAATAAACCAGGTTTATTATCATTTTATTTTTCTCTCCCAAGTGAGTTTTGGGGGCGGGGCCATCGCAGGGGCAGTCACGGAGGGGGAGTGGTGGGCACTGTTGTCAGTGCGCATGTGGGTTTGGCCAGCCGTCTAAGGATGGCAAAACCGACATGCGCACTGAAGCGGTCTCCAACCTGAGCTGCTTTGCCGGGTTGGAGACTGCAGGTACAGGGTCTCTAGGAATGCAAATCAAGGGTGCTCAGGCAATTCTGATGCTGCTGTCGTGCAGCATGAGAGCATTGTCAGGATTGGCTGCAGGGGATTCTGGGGGCCTGCGCTGGTGAGGAGCAGAAGAGAGGTGATGCGACAGGTAAGTTACTTTTTATTTGTTTTTTGTTGTTTTATTGTCGTCGTTTGTTTACCACTCCCCCCGCTTCGCCACTGAGCTGGACACCAGCCGCTGTTGTATTCCTGCAGAGTCAAAATGATTGGGCAGCTATTTAACCGTCAGGTTGTAATGAATAAAATGAATAACTCAGGTTGCTGCTATCTGGCATCTCATGGCTTTTTGATGGGACGTCTGGTACGTGGGTTTCCAAGAGCCGCAGAACACTGTTTTGCTGCTTAAATGGCTTGTGAAAGAAATCCTTCAGCTGTGATTAAAAAAAGCATTTGATCAAAGGATAGCTTCTTGAAGTCACATTTCTCCTGTACCACATCCTCTTTCCACCTTCTAGTCCCTCTAGTCCCTCTGAGAGCAGATACCGGGGTGCCAAATCTCAGGGCTGTGGACTTCAGGCTCTCAAAAACCATATCAAATAGAAATATGCCCTGCATTTCAAGCCTCAGAGTTCAGAAATGTTTCACACAGTATCCTGAAATATAAATCAAGGAAATCCTAGAATTCAGGGCTATGTTGAGACATTTGCAATACTTGTAAAATCTGATTCCATTTTTTCATAGGATTGGAGGTTGAGATGTTCTCTGTGGCCACAGACAATAAACAGGAGCAATGGTTGCCCTTTGTTACGTGTACTTTGAAATACTGTGAGCGACATCTAGTCTTATAATGTCTAAAAAAGGTTTTATAAAGTCATAGTTTGTTACATATTACACATGTGCTGTATGTAATCTTAAATCCGAAATGACCTGTGCATGACGAAAAGATACTTTTGGATATCTCCTGGTCGTATCAGAGAGTCTACTACCCAACTCTAACTTTTCCACTAACCAGTGAACTTTGTTCAAGAAGCCCTACTTTCAATTTAGGGTTCCTATTTCTTACCTGACACATCGCCTAATCACTTTGTCAGTGTTTGGAATGACATTTGGGCATATTATCAAGCACGGCGTTAAAATTATCGCCGCTTTAGACGCAGAAATCTGCCGCTAAAGTGGCGATAATGGGCTTGATAATATGCCGCAGAGAATTCCAGTAGAAGCCCATGTTGACACCAGGGGCTTCTATGGGAATTCTCAAGGGCATCTTATCAAGCCCTTTATCGCCGCATTAGTGGCAGTTTTCTACCGCTAAAGCGGCGATAATTTTAACACCGTTTCTTGATAATATGCCCCTCTGTTTTTATCTTAGATGCAGACAATTTCCTTCATCCCTCTCACTTCCTCATCTTTTCATCCTTGCTTCTGGTTGGGGCTACACCTTCACTGGACCTTTTACTTGCACTTGACTCCAGCATCACAGTGGCCATTTGACACTCTTCCCCGCACTCACCTATTGGCCCTAAAGTGAGAATGGTTTGCCCTTTTTTTCCTGCGAGAACGTTTTTAACTTCTGCATCAAAAGTGTTTATATTTCTTCGATTATTTTACATGTTTTAAGTGCAAGATTTACTTTCGTGTTTGATGCCCCAAGGGCCTATAGTAGAAATGTGGTAAGTATGTAAATTAGATTGGACATTTCAAAGTCTGACATTCTAAACCCTTTTTTAAGGCATTTGTGCCTGATTGCTGCTCGCATTCCATTGAGTGAATAAAAGTGTGGGTAGTTTATAATCAAAAGTGAATGAACCACGTGTCTTGAACAAGCCAGGGTCTATAGGTGTGGTACAAAGTATGGGTAACAATAACTCCTAGAGAACTATTGCTTTTTCTGTTGTTAATCACCTATTTTCCCCAATAAGGAATACAGGGTAGGCCTTTTCACTGTCTGACCACAGAAGGAAAATCTTCAAAACCCACCAACGTAGGCCACTTGACATGGCCTCAGAAAATGTATAGCCTACTTCCACCAAAAGATGCAAGTGAGATATGAAGCATCCACCTGTGTCTTTTTCAACTCATGCTACTTAAGGAGAACCATGTCTGCAATGGCTTGATGCATCCTGAGATTTCAGGCAGACGTTCCCTATCACACCCGGTTGGGGTTCCGCGGGTGGTAGATGCAGGTTTGTGCTCAGGTAAGCCAACATGGTAGGCGCCACCCTTGTGTAGATGTATCTTTAGTCCCTTTAGCTCTGAATTTGGTCAAACACTTCCATCTAGAATACACTTTTTTGGATTGGTCCAAGGCTGCAATGCACCTGGTCGCTCCTTTTGAGTAATGGCATAGACCACAAAAACAAAACACCACCACAGCAATTACCAATGCTTATAATGAAGTCAAGCCTTTCTAATGTTATTATTATTACTGTGTCCTATAAAGTGCTAGGCTACCCCAAGGGGTTTCCAGGCGCTAGAACCAGGTAGAGTGAGTGCAGCCCCTAATCTAACACAGCCACGACTTCAATCCCTCGCAAAATACCATGCGAGAACAACAGTTTCATAGAGATTCTGGTAGGTCGTTCCAAAGCTATGGACCAAGATATGAAAATGACCGGCCCCCTCCATGCGTGCTCCACGAGTTCTTGGCACTTTGTGGAGGGACTGGTTAGTAGGCTGATAAGGTACCACCAGATCCTGAATGTATAGTGGATAGTGCCTCCCCCTGTTACCCCACCCCTGCCCCACCCTAATCTAGCCCCTTAGGTACAAAAAAAATTATAATAACAGAGTTTTATCATTTTATTTTTTCATTTTTTCACTGCTCTGAAAGCAGTGGGGCAACGCTCCTCGCCTTAGCGGAGGAGCCGCCCCAGCCAAGCAGGTGTGTGTGGCACTGACCTCCTGCCTTCCAAGATAAATGCTCCTCTCTCGTTATTAAGGATTTAGATGCGGACAGGGAGGCAATGGATTTATTTTTGAAAAGCAGCTTTGTGGCGACCAGAAACTAATACCGAGAGGTACCGCTGTTACCACAGCCATATGCGAAATTGTAGAAGCATTACCCAGCACCCCTTTAACTTCCCTCATTTTCGCTGGGAAAAGTGACCGTCACACCACCTGAAAGTTTACAACATTTCCTACTGCTAAAGCTACCAGATTGCACATGCACACGTGGCCAAAACTGTGTCCGACAGCTATTCTCAGTCTTCACCAAATTATCCTGTAAATATGATGGCCATGCACAGGAAAAAAATACTTTAAAAGCCCGCCAAAAATGTATATATTTACTTATTGAGAGTTTTATACAGCGAGAACATGACCCAGAGGAAAGGTCGGATTAAGTCAGAAAATAGGTCAGGCACCAAAATAAAAGTGACTCCAATTAGTGAGTGAGATACCTAAAAATGATGGCCCCTGTTTGCAAATTAGGGCAGTTTTGAGCTTGTAAAAACTGCATGGTATGGAAGACTGCACGGATTGCTACATGCAGTGTGTATTTTAACAGTAGAAACCGGCTGATCAGACTATCAAACAGGCCCCCAAACAGCCAAAACACAGGCCCGCACACAGACCTGTCAGAACACCAGACCCTCGGGCACTAAAGGTCAGCCCGAGCCTGTCCAAAGAGGAGAAAGCATGCAAACCTCAACAGACAACGAGGTACCAAGTATCTGAACTTAAAAAAGGTAAATGAACAACATGGTAGGCCTATTTAGCATTGTTCCCAGTGGGCTAGGGTATGTTGGCTTGGGCACTGGTCAAAGATTTCCAACGACTGGACCAGATGATGCTCTGTTATCAGAAACCCCATGGCACCTCACCTCTGGAAGAGGTTAAGGACCATGGCTGTGGTGGGCGGTAGAACTGCAGATTTACCATGGTTCTCCCGTTCCGCCAAATTCTAAAGGATGCTGTATGCCAACTTGCCAATCTCTCTCATTGATGTGTCAGCAAAGGTTTTAATGTTTATATGCAACCTCTAGCAAATATAGTTCAGCCCTTTGGTGTGCGTATCGTCACCTACGCAGACGACACCCAACTGGTGGTCTCTTTGGACCACTCGGAGGGGTCATCTAACACCCTGGGTCTGTGTCTAGAGGCTGTTGCTGAGTGGATGCATGCGTCTTGTCTTAAACTTAACGGGGAGAAGACGGAGATCATGTTATTAGGTAATTCCTTACCGAACACTTTGGCCTCTATTTGGCCTACATGCCTTGGCACTCCTCCCCTCCCTAAGCCCCAGATAAAGAGCCTTGGAATCTGGCTTGACAGGGCGCTTGATTTCTCGGTCCAAGCCACCAAGACTGCCTCAACTTGTGCTGGGTTAATAAAAATGCTCCGCAAGGTCCTTCCTCTGCTCCCTTTCCAGGCGAGGAGAGTCATGGTTCAGGCCCTGATTCTCTCTCGCCTGGATTACGGGAACGCCTTATATTTGGGCGCCCCTGTAGCGGTGACCAAAAGGCTCCAAGTCACCCAAAACTGTGCCGCCCGGCTATTGTTTAATATTCCTCGTTGGCAATCAGCTAAGAAAGCCCTTAAGGAGCTTCATTGGCTCCCAATGACTGCCAGAGCTCAGTTTAAGGCGATGTGCATAGTGCACAAATCTTTTCATCGAACAGGCCCTGCCATCTTGTTCCCCTTTGTAGTGCCTTACGTCCCTTCCAGAGCCCTTCGTTCCGGCTCACTGCACTTAGCAACTCCAACAAAGGTTATCAAAGCCCGTTGGGGCGGTCGCTCTTTCTCACACTCTGCCGCCAAACTATGGAATTCCCTTCCTGTGAGTATTAGACAGATCAACAATAGGATGGCATTCAGGAAAGTCCTAAAAACCCATTTGTTTGCGAAAGCGTGCTAATGTACCTTGGAGCTCGTCATAGTAATTGCTGAAGCGCGACGAGGCCTCCGGGTAGTTACGCGCTATATAAATATAATTTTTCATTTCATTTCATTTCATTTCATTTCATTAGGGCGGGTGGTTTTAAACCGGCTGATAGATTGGGCCGAGGAGCGTCATGTGATAACTGACCTCCAATTTGGCTTTAGGCCAGGAAAATCTACCACCGACCAGTGCCTTAATCTATATCTCATCTCAGCCAAATACACAGTGGTCAGACCAGGGACGATGTATCTGGCATTCATGGATCTGACCGAGGCCTTTGATAGAGTCAATCGAGGGAAATTACGGGCAATCATTGGCGGGCTCGACGTGGACCCGGGGCTCATTAACATCTTAAAATGCTTGCATCTGAATACTACCGCTGCTGTCAGATATAGCCAGGATGGAAGAAAAACAGAACCCTTTTAGATGCTCTAGTGGGGTCAGGCAGGGCTGCATATTAGCTCCCTTTTTTTTCACGCTTTATATAAACGGCCTTGACCAGGTATTAAGTACCCTACAGGTAGATACCCCGAAGATTGGCACCCGCAGGATTCCTGTTTTACTTTACGCAGATGATGCGGTACTACTTGCCCGCACCCCAAAAGGTCTACAGCTCTTAATAGATGGCTTTGTGTCATTTATGGAGAACCTGGATTTGTACCCAAATCTTACCAAATCCTAAATCGATGGAGGTGGGGAAAAAAACAGGTAAATACTATAATTACAAGATCGGATCTTATTGTCTAGGGAAGGTACACACCTTTTCATATCGGGGGATTTTATTTGATGGTCGACTAAATGTTAAATATTTATTAGAAGAGAAATGCAGAGTAATGATCAAATGCACCGGATCAATAATGAGTTTTGCCCAAAGGCTAGGACGTTGGTCCCCAGAACAAATTTTGAGATTATATAGCTCCATGTGTTGTGCTAAAGTGTTATATGGAAGTGAGGTATGGGGTTTTATTAAGCCTACCCAACTGCAAATAGAAGAGAACACATACCTCTGGCGTTTGCTAAAAGTTCCCAAGAGCACCCCAGCTCATATTGTTCACGAAGAATTGGGTGTTCCACACATCACTGATAGGATGGCAGTCAAACCCCTGGTCTGCTGGATAAAGATCTGGGCAAATGAGGAGCGGCCCTAAGCAGGCAGGTCATAGCAAACTGTCTTTCTCTTGATCATGGACTAAAAATCCCCTGGCTAAAATATGTGAAGGAGTCCTTCAAAGAAATGAGTTGTGCAGAACTATTTACCAATCCTTCCATAATGAGCATGCAGGATAAGGCCCGGGTCAAGGATCGGTTCTCCGAGAATACAGAGAGTTAGCTAAACCATAGGTGAGAGAACATCTAGCAGTTAAGACCACCGAGGGCATCGAACCATACCTGTCCTGTTTAAGTAGTGCTCATGACAGATTTTTAATGATACGGTTCAGGCTAAACCTTCTGCATCATGTTTTATCAGAGCCGGCAGGGTTTACATTGTCAACAGAGATGAAGGGGCCCTGTGGCTGCGACCACAGGTCTCCACAGGACACCCTTCACTTCGTATTATTATCCATTTTATTCACACCCCAGAAGTCTTTTCCTAAAGGGTATCTTATAGAAAGCTAAAATCAAACAAGAGCAGGTGGCTTTGCTATTTTTAAAATTGGCCCCAGACACTTTTACGCTGTTTGTATTACCAATTTTTTAAGGGCTGCTTTTAGATTAAGGGCTACTAGGGGCAGCGGTGGATTATAGACCCCCCGCTTGCTATTCTTTTATATAGTTTGAATAATGGTTCCCGAGTCTTACATTTGATAATCTTTTAGTTTTGATGTCTACAGGCTCAAACCAAGTTTAAAAATGAATTAGATTATTGAGGGATAGCCTATATGTGACGTATATATTTTTATCTATTTATTGTATTTGTAGAATGCTGAACCCTGTTTGATGGATTGTCTTGTTTTAGATTTGTACCTGTAACGTTCTTCTTTTTAATATGTTGTCTCTTTTATGGTATTTTCATATGCCGAATAAAGATTGTTAATAATAATAATAACAGACAACGAGGTACCAAGTATCTGAGCTTAAAAATGGTAACTGAACAACATGGTAGGCCTATTTAGCATTGTTCCCAGTGGGCTAGGGTATGTTGGCTTGGGCGCTGGTCAAAGGTTTCTGTAGGAGAGTAGAGTCTGCTATCCTATGGTCACCCCAAATTTTTGCTTTTTGCTTCACTGGTTTTTGACATATTGAGGCTGTGGGCCTGCTAATCAGACCCCCAGCCTGCTGTTCTCTCTAACTAAATTGACACTATGCACCCTAGGTGCATAACCAATTGGAATTGGATCACCCTGTGAGCCCCTGTACCAGTGTACCCTAGGTACCCAGGGCATTGGTGCATCTAAGGCCTACCAGCGGCTGAAGCATGTATTATGCCACCCCTGGCCTGGCCTAGCAATTTGACACAACTGGCTGATCACTCAGCTGGGGTAAGTTGGTGTAACCACCTCTTACTTAGGTGTATTATACCTATACCTAACCTTAAATGGGACACCTGGTAACCTATAAGTCACTCCTATGGCAGGCCTTAACAATCCTGAAGGCAGAGTGCTTGGTTCCATGTGAGATGGTGCTCTGGCATGAGCTGAGCCTGTCTGCAGTGGTCAGAACAACTTCCTTCTACCGTTTCCAGATATCGTCATACCATATACTCTTAAGTGCATTATGAACCTCACGGTTAAATGCTATCTTTGGTTTGGCTTGATCAAAACATGTCGAGTAAGGTGTCATACGAATTGGAATACTAAACCCTTGCCAATTCTGGCGACGGGGTTAGCATTCCACCCTTCTAGAGGGACACGACATGTACAGTACCTGAAACCCGGGTAAAATCAGACATAGCCTCAGCTCCACAAAATGGATGCTGCCACCACAGATACAAGTCTGCCCTCCTGCTGCTGGGAGTCCTTCCAGCTTGGGAGATGTGGACAAAGGGTTTCCTGCAAGGGGAGGTGCGTGCACCACCCCAGACAGGATTTTGTGTATTGGTCAGGTAGGGCTTGAATGGAATCAGACATGCCTGAGGCTCACAAGGAGCCTCGGTGCATATGCCAGTTCAAACCGGCCCTGGGGCACACCAGCCCCGGACCTGGGGTGAGCTGGACAAAGGATTGGGGGTGTAACCACCCCCCTAACTGGTCCCACCCTTAGGGAGGGACCTAGCAGGTAGACCGGCCCCTAGAATCCGCTTAAAGGTAGGAGCTGTGTCCTAAGACTTCAGACATCCTGGAATCAACTTAACCACAAGAAGAAGATGGGAACTTCGACGCTCTGCTGCACAGAGGACAGAAGGAAATCTCCCCTATGGTCAGGGAGTGACCATCTTGCTAACGCAAGCACCAACCAGCTATTCGACATCTGCTTTGCCGCCGCCTCCCGCCGGAGCCTGAGCCCAGAGCCCAACAAGACCTGGACCTCCAGACCTCTCAACGCCCGATCCACAGTCCCTGCAAAGAAGGAACCCGTGGAGACACCGAGACACGTGGAGCCAGCCATCTTGAAAGACCCACGACAAGCTGCAAGCGCGACAACAGAGGCTCCCTCCAAGTTGTGCTTTGGGTCCTGAGAAGCCCAACATCCGAGCAGCATCTGCACCAAAGGTGAGCCCTCCAGCATCTCCACGATCTGCGTGGGGCCCCTCTGCACTTTGCAACTCGACGCGCCTGCCCGGTCCCTGGCCCGTTGGCTAGTGGCCATTTTGGCAACGAACCTTGAAATCTACGATACTGGTCTAGTTGCTCCAGACTGGCCCCAGCTGCCTTTCAAAAGACCAGCCCCTCTGACCTTGCTGGTCAGAACAATCAGCTTTCTTTACTTTCCACGACTCCTGCCTTTGCCAAGGCTTGTTTGCTTTCTTCCAGTCGCTGACACCGCCGACAGGGAGAGCCTGCGTGGGACAGCTCGTGAACCGACTCCTGGATGTCGTCGACCTTCAGGGACCACGTGGCTGCGGAGACAAGCTACACCTCGTCACCTGTTTGCACCCATCATCGCCTGGTACCCACCTGGTGCCACGCCGGTCACTGGCTAGTGACTGTGAACACTGTCCCCTCTGCTTTCAGGTCTTCTACAACTCCGATCCACTCTTGGATCCACCGCATCTCTTCTGGACAGGCCGCCTGCAGCATCTTTGTCATCAGGCTCCATTGAATCGATAGACGAAACCCGACGCACTTCGAGACCTATGCACCCGCTTCCTGTGGGTGAGGTAAAGCTGGCACTCCGGTGCCCAAGTGTAGAGAAACATCTCTAGTGTCTGTGTTTTAAGTCTTAAGTTCGTAGTCCATCCAGAAGACCCTGCTAGCAGTAACTTTTGAACTTTTACGCACCCATTGAAAACCTATGGGAGCACGCGTGTGACTTTCCTCACTGCACACGCGACCCGTAGACCTCCTTGTCACTAACTATCGTTAGCTCCTTGTAGGCCCAGCGATTCTAGAGGCCTTAGGCCTTTTCCCTTTCCTGTTCGTGGTACTTATACCACTATTTTAGTATATGGTTTGAGTGGCCACCAGGGCCCATCCATATAAAGTGCAACTTCTGTATATTGTAATACTTTCTTGTTTAACAATTTGTGCTCCTGTGTTTATAAAGAGTCTAGGGGATACTTTGAGTAATAAATACATATATATTTTGAATATATATCTGTGTGGTGTCCTTTCATTGGTATAAAGGGGGGTTACATATGGTAAAACAGCCTGCTTAACACGCTTTAACGAGTTTAGCCTCAAAGACTGCTTAGCCTACGCTACCACTAGGGCAGCTAGTCCGAAAAGGTTGACTTACAACCACACCATAAGGGTTGCTTGGCATGGTACAAGGTGGTCACTTTAACTAGTGAACATCATATACCAGGCCAACTTCTCACATTGGTGAGCAGCGGTTGGATTTGAGCTTGCTGTGTTTTACCTCTGTAATCTCTTTGTTACCAATTGAAAGATCATACAGGTACCTTTAGGTACATATAAAACAAGATTAGATATACTTAAGTTCTACTGAACTTAGTTGTTGTAGAGCAAAGGGAGTAGCACACCCTGACTACAACTACTAGATAGGTTTAGTAGGAAAACCCAAGTGTAGGTAGTTGCAACACATCCACCCACACTTAAGAGCAATGGAGGGGGCAGAGGGGTCCAATGTACCCATATCTGTCGAGAGTGACCCCCAGAGGGCACCAACTCTCTTTGCTACCCTAAATCAAACTGAGCTCAGGCAGTTGGCAAATATCAGGGGCCTTAAACAGCCCAAGAACCCTACCTCTGCTGAACTCAGAGAACTCTTACAAGCTGATGAAGATCAGAGAGCTCTCAAGAAAGCCTCCCAGTTAGGCCCCTTAGGGACTGGAACAGGAGGCCCCCCTTCTGAAGATGCTACTGAGGTACCCCTTTCCAATAGTCACCCCTTAGATGAGAATCATACTACAGAGGATGAAAGTGATAAGGGTACTGATACAGATGGTAGTGGGGATGAAGGGAGAACTAGCCCAGTGCCAAGTGTTATACGTGGCCCAGCTAACTTAAGGCTACTGGGGACTGACAATGGGATCATCCCATTGGATCTCCCTAGTGGACTTAACCAGGGGCTTGGGAGGCAGAGGAATCACTCAGGTGAGTCTAATGCTTCTGATGCCTCTAGAGGCTCTCAAGGTCGACCCAGAAGGGGGATGACCAGCCCTCAGAGGAGGGAGCATGAGGCCAGAATGAAGGAAGCTCAGCTGAGAATCAGGAGACAGGAGCTAGAAGTAGCTCTGATGGAAGAAAAACTGAGTAAGGCTAGGCAACCTAGAGAGAGTGGGTCTATACCCACTGGTGGCAGCATTGTCCCTAAGGACAAAGATAGGGTCTTTGACAATAGGAACCTGTCCAAGGTTGTGCCTCCCTACAAAAGTGGGGATGATATCCACAAGTGGATGACTGCTCTTGAGAGAGCCTGCAAAGTGCAGCAGGTTCCTGAAGACCAGTGGGCAGCAATCTTATGGCTCTCCTTTGAAGGAAGAGGCAGAGATAGACTCCTCACTGTTAGGGAGGAGGATGTCAGAAACTACAGAGCCCTGAAGAGTGTCCTAGTTGATGGGTTAGGCTTAACCACTGAACAGTACAGGTTAATGTTCAGAGACACCCAGAAGACACAGACTCAGGACTGGTCTGAATACATTGAATGTGCCACTAAGGCTTTGGAGGGTTGGTTGCTGGGAAGTAAGGTATCTGATTATACAGGATTGTACAATTTGATGATGAGAGAACAGATTTTAAATAACTGTCAGAACCAGCAACTGCATCAACACTTGGTTGACTCAGATCTGACCTCTCCCCAAGAATTGGGAAAGAAGGCAGACAAATGGGTCAGAACCAGGGTTAAGCAAAAGAACCAGAACCAGGGCCAAGGGGGTGATCAGAAGAAAACAGACCAAACGGGTGGAGATCAGAAATCTAAAGACCAGAAGTCTTCAACAGGGCCCCAAACTAGTACTAACGAGGGTGGGTCCCAGCCTAAAGGGAAGAAGAAAGAAGGTCCAAAGAAATCCTGGTGCAAATCTTGCAAGAATACAACTCACTGGACTAGTGATTGTAAGAAGGGTGGAGCCCCCAACACTGTTGCCCCTAAGGCACCTGCTCCCAGTACTACTGTTAGCAGTGTTGGTCCCCAGACAAAGGGTGTAGTGGGAATCACTATGGGAACTGAAGGAGATTCTGACTTAGACAGAACCCTTACACAGGCAGTCTTGATCTGTGATGGGGACATGGATTTGTCCCTGACTGTGAGCCCCAGTAACCTGGGCAAGTACAGACAGACTCCTTTAATAAATGAAAAAGTGTCTCAAGCCTACAGGGACACATGTGACAGTGTCACTATGGTGACACCAGGCTTTGTGGACCCTGGACAGTACATACCAGGTGAGAATTACCTGGTGACCAATTCCAGCAATGCCACTACTTCACATAGTGTGGCAGTTGTTAACTTCTCATGGGGAGGGGTAACTGGCCTCAAAAGGGTTGTGGTTAGTGCAGACCTCCCAGTAGAATGTTTGTTGGGCAATGACCTAGAGAGTTCTCTATGGTCAGAAGTGGAGTACAGGACACATGCAGAGATGTTAGGTATATCACCACATGTCCTTGCTGTGACCAGGTCACAGGCCAAAAAGTGCCTTACTGAACCACAGGTCTTGGATCCTGGAACAATGGACCAAGCACCTACCAAGAAGAAGAACAGGAGGGTTAAGGCTGTGCCTTCCCCCTGCCTCCAAGTGATGATCAGCCTTCCCAGGAAGATGATCTAGAGAACCCTGAAGGAACTGTCCCTGAAGAGCTTGAACCTGATCAGGTTGAGTTTCTGGGGACAGGGGGACCTTCCAGGGCTGACTTGGGGCAGGCTCAGTTAACCTGTCCATCTCTTGAACCCCTCAGACAGCTGGCTGCTGCTGAGGCTGCTGGGAATGCTCAAGGTACCCATAAAGTGTATTGGGATGATGGGCTCCTTTATTCAGAGGCTAGAGACCCAAAACCTGGTGCAACCAGGAGGTTGGTTATACCTCTGCAATTTAGGGGCTTCCTTCTTACCTTGGCCCATGATATTCCTCTAGCAGGACACTTAGGCCAGAACAAGACTTGGGACAGGCTTGTCCCTCACTTTCACTGGCCTCACATGAATGAAGATACCAAGGAGTTTTGTCGCTCCTGTGTGACCTGCCAAGCCAGTGGCAAATCAGGTGGCACAACAAAGGCCCCCCTAATACCACTACCTGTGGTGGGGGTCCCCTTTGAAAGAGTGGGAATAGATATAGTGGGTCCCATGGATCCTCCCACTGCATCTGGGCACAGATTTATACTGGTGGTAGTGGATCATGCCACCAGGTATCCAGAGGCAATTTCCCTTAGGACCACTACAGCTCCTGTTGTGGCCAGGGCCCTGCTGGGAGTATTCTCCAGAGTGGGGTTTCCTAAGGAGGTGGTTTCTGACAGAGGTACCAACTTCATGTCAGGATACTTGACAGATATGTGGAAGGAATGTGGTGTCAAGTACAAGTTCACCACTCCTTATCACCCACAATGCAATGGGCTTGTTGAGAGATTCAACAAGACCCTAAAGGGTATGATCAAAGGATTACCTGAAAAGCTCAGGCGAAGATGGGACATCCTTCTACCCTGCCTTCTGTTTGCTTACAGAGAGGTCCCACAAAAAGGAGTTGGCTACAGCCCCTTTGAATTGTTGTTTGGGCACCCTGTAAGAGGCCCACTGTGTTTAGTGAAGGAAGGATGGGAGTTACCTCTCAAAAAGCCTAAACAAGACATAGTGGACTATGTACTTGGTCTCCGCTCCAGGATGGCTGAGTATATGGAGAAGGCATCCAAAAACCTTGAGGCAAGCCAGGCCTTACAGAAAGCTTGGCATGACCAAAAGGCTGTCTTGGTTGAGTATCAGCCAGGACAGAAGGTATGGGCGTTGGAGCCAGTGGCCCCAGCAGCACTCCAAGACAAATGGTCTGGACCCCATACAATCCTGGAAAAGAAGGGAGAGGTTACGTACTTGGTGGACCTAGGAACTCCCAGGAGTCCCCACAGGGTACTCCATGTTAACAGGTTAAAAGCATATGTTGACAGGGCAGACATGGGCTTGCTCATGGCTACAGATGAGGGACAGGAGGAGGAGAGTGACCCTCTCCCAGACTTGTTGTCTCAGAACCCTGAAGATGGTTCAGTTGAAGGAGTGACCCGTGGAGGCAACCTCACTGAGCATCAGCAGATGGAATGTAGACAGGTTCTACAATCATTTCAACACATGTTTTCCTTGATACCTAGTCAAACTGACTGGTGTACCCATGTGGTGGACACTGGGGACAGTCTGCCTGTGAAGAACAAACTTTACAGACAACCTGACCACATCAGGGACTGTATAAAGGCTGAGGTACACAAAATGCTGGAACTGGGTGTCATTGAACCCTCAGAGAGCCCCTGGGCTAGCCCAGTGGTTCTGGTCCCCAAACCTCACACCAAAGATGGCAAGAGAGAGATGAGGTTCTGTGTGGATTACAGAGGACTCAATGCTGTCACTAGGACAGATGCACATCCTATTCCAAGGGCAGATGAGCTCATAGATAAACTGGCTTCTGCTAATTTTTTGAGCACATTTGATTTGACAGCTGGCTATTGGCAAATCAGGTTAGCTGAGGAGTCCAAGGCCAAAACAGCATTCTCAACCCCAGGTGGGCACTATCAATTTTTGGTGATGCCCTTTGGTCTGAAGAATGCACCTGCCACCTTCCAAAGGTTGGTGAATCAAGTCCTTACTGGGTTGGATGAATTTTGTGCAGCATATCTTGATGACATTGCTGTCTTTAGCTCCACCTGGGAGGATCACCTGATCCACCTGAAGAAGGTACTTGAGGCTCTGCAAAAGGCAGGCCGCACTATCAAGGCTACTAAGTGCCAGATAGGGCAGAGTAAGGTTGTGTATTTGGGCCACCTTGTAGGTGGAGGCCAAGTTCAACCACTGGAGAGTAAGATACAATCCATCAAGGACTGGTCCCCTCCAACCACCCAGACTCAAGTTCGAGCTTTCTTGGGCTTGACTGGGTACTACAGGAAGTCTGTTAAGAACTATGGGTCCATTGTGACTCCTCTTAATGATCTGACATCCAAGAAGATGCCCAAAAAGGTTCAGTGGACAGTAGCTGGCAAAAGGCATTTGATGACCTGAAGAAGGCCATGTGCTCTGCACCTATCCTGAAAAGTCCTGACTACTCCAAAGAGTTTATTGTCCAAACAGATGCTTCTGAGTTGGGTGTGGGAGCTGTGCTGTCACAACTTAATGTAGATGGTCAAGACCAACCCATTGCTTTCATTAGCAGAAGGTTGACCCCCAGAGAGAAGAATTGGTCAGCTATTGAGAGGGAGGCCTTTGCTGTGGTGTGGGCTCTGAAGAAGCTGAGGCCATACTTGTTTGGCACTCACTTCAAGATTCAGACCGACCATAAGCCCCTCTTGTGGCTAAATCAGATGAAGGGTGAAAACCCCAAACTGCTTAGGTGGTCCATTTCCCTACAGGGCATGGACTTTACAGTGGAGCACCGGCCAGGTACAGACCATGGGAATGCAGATGGTCTCTCCAGGTACTTCCACTTAGGACATGAAGACGAGACTGGTCAAGGCTAGTTTAATGTCCCTGCGTTCGGGGGGGGGGGGTGTGGGAGAGTAGAGTCTATCCTATGGTCACCCCAAATTTTTGCTTTTTGCTTCACTGGTTTTTGACATATTGAGGCTGTGGGCCTGCTAATCAGACCCCCAGCCTGCTGTTCTCTCTAACTAAATTGACACTATGCACCCTAGGTGCATAACCAATTGGAATTGGATCACCCTGTGAGCCCCTGTACCAGTGTACCCTAGGTACCGAGGGCATTGGTGCATCTAAGGCCTACCAGGGGCTGAAGCATGTATTATGCCACCCCTGGCCTGGCCTAGCAATTTGACACAACTGGCTGATCACTCAGCTGGGGTAAGTTGGTGTAACCACCTCTTACTTAGGTGTAGTATACCTATACCTAACCTTAAATGGGACACCTGGTAACCTATAAGTCACTCCTATGGCAGGCCTTAACAATCCTGAAGGCAGAGTGCTTGGTTCCATGTGAGATGGTGCTCTGGCATGAGCTGAGCCTGTTTGCAGTGGTCGGAACAACTTCCTTCTACCGTTTCCAGATATCGTCATACCATATACTCTTAAGTGCATTATGAACCTCGCGGTTAAATGCTATCTTTGGTTTGGCTTTATCAAAACATGTCGAGTAAGGTGTCATACGAATTGGAATACTAAACCCTCGCCAATTCTGGCGACGGGGTTAGCATTCCACCCTTCTAGAGGGACACGACATGTACAGTACCTGAAACCCGGGTAAAATCAGACAAAGCCTCAGCTCCACAAAACGGATGCTGCCACCACAGACACAAGTCTGCCCTCCTGCTGCTGGGAGTCCTTCCAGCTTGGGAGACGTGGACAAAGGGTTTCCTGCCAGGGGAGGTGCGTGCACCACCCCAGACAGGATTTTGTGTATTGGTCAGGTAGGGCTTGAATGGAATCAGACATGCCTGAGGCTCACAAGGAGCCTCGGTGCATATGCCAGTTCAAACCGGTCCTGGGGCACACCAGCCCCGGACCTGGGGCGAGCTGGACAAAGGATTGGGGGTGTAACCACCCCCCTTCCTGGTCCCACCCTTAGGGAGGGACCTAGCAGGTAGTCCGGCCCCTAGAATCCGCTTAAAGGTAGGAGCTGTGTCCTAAGACTTCAGACATCCTGGAATCAACTTAACCACAAGAAGAAGACGGGAACTTCGATGCTCTGCTGCACAGAGGACAGAAGGAAATCTCCCCTATGGTCAGGGAGTGACCATCTTGCTAATGCAAGCACCAACCAGCTATTCGACATCAGCTTTGCCGCCGCCTCCCGCCAGAGCCCGAGCCCAGAGCCCGACAAGACCTGGACCTCCAGACCTCTCACCGCCCGATCCACAGTCCCTGCAAAGAAGGCACCCGTGGAGGCACCGAGACACGTGGAGCCAGCCATCTTGAAAGACCCACGACAAGCTGCAAGCGCGACAACAGAGGCTCCCTCCAAGTTGTGCTTTGGGTCCTGCGAAGACCAACATCCGAGCAGCATCTGCACAAAAGGTGAGCCCTCCAGCATCTCCACGATCTGCGTGGGGCCCCTCTGCACTTTGCAACTCGACGCGCCTGCCCGGTCCCTGGCCCGTTGGCTAGTGGCCATTTTGGCAACGAACCTTGAAATCTACGATGCTGGTCTGGTTGCTCTTGACTGGCATCAGCTGCCCTCCAAAAAACCAGCCCCTCTGACCTTGCTGGTCAGAACAATCAGCTTTCTTTACTTTCCACGACTTCTGCCTTTGCCAAGGCTTGTTTGCTTTTTTTGAGTCGCCGACACCGCCGACAGGGAGAGCCTGCGTGGGACAGATCGTGAACCAACTCCTGGACGTCGTCGACCTTCAGGGACCACGTGGCTGCGGAGACAAGCTACACCTCGTCACCTGTTTGCACCCGACATCGCCTGGTACCCACCTGGTGCCACGCTGGTCACTGGCTAGTGACTGTGAACACTGTCCCCTCTGCTTTCAGGTCTTCTACAACTCCGATCCACTCTTGGATCCACCGCATCTCTTCTGGACCGGCCGCCTGCAGCATCTTTGTCATCAGGCTCCATTGAATCGATAGACGAAACCCGACGCACTTCGAGACCTATGCACCCCCTTCCTGTGGGTGAGGTAAAGCTGGCACTCCGGTGCCCAAGTGTAGAGAAACATCTCTAGTGTCTGTGTTTTAAGTCTTAAGTTCGTAGTCCATCCAGAAGACCCTGCTAGCAGTAACTTTTGAACTTTTACGCACCCATTGAAAACCTATGGGAGCACGCGTGTGACTTTCCTCACTGCACACGCGACCCGTAGACCTCCTTGTCACTAACTATCATTAGCTCCTTGTAGGCCCAGCGATTCTAGAGGCCCTAGGCCATTTCCCTTTCCTGTTCGTGGTACTTATACCACTATTTTAGTATATGGTTTGAGTGGCCACCAGGGCCCATCCATATAAAGTGCAACTTCTGTATATTGTAACACTTTCTTGTTTAACGATTTGTGCTCCTGTGCTCATAAAGAGTCTAGGGGATACTTTGAGTAATAAATACATATATATTTTGAATATATATCTGTGTGGTGTCCTTTCATTGGTATAAAGGGGGGTTACATATGGTAAAACAGCCTGCTTAACACGCTTTAACGAGTTTAGCCTCAAAGACTGCTTAGCCCACGCTACCACTAGGGCAGCTAGTCCGAAAAGGTTGACTTACAACCACACCATAAGGGTTGCTTGGCATGGTACAAGGTGGTCACTTTAACTAGTGAACATCATATACCAGGCCAACTTCTCACATTGGTGAGCAGCGGTTGGATTTGAGCTTGCTGTGTTTTACCTCTGTAATCTCTTTGTTACCAATTGAAAGATCATACAGGTACCTTTAGGTACATATAAAACAAGATTAGATATACTTAAGTTCTACTGAACTTAGTTGTTGTAGAGCAAAGGGAGTAGCACACCCTGACTACAACTACTAGATAGGTTTAGTAGGAAAACCCAAGTGTAGGTAGTTGCAACACATCCACCCACACTTAAGAGCAATGGAGGGGGCAGAGGGGTCCAATGTACCCATATCTACTGTCGAGAGTGACCCCCAGAGGGCACCAACTCTCTTTGCTACCCTAAATCAAACTGAGCTCAGGCAGTTGGCAAATATCAGGGGCCTTAAACAGCCCAAGAACCCTACCTCTGCTGAACTCAGAGAACTCTTACAAGCTGATGAAGATCAGAGAGCTCTCAAGAAAGCCTCCCAGTTAGGCCCCTTAGGGACTGGAACAGGAGGCCCCCCTTCTGAAGATGCTACTGAGGTACCCCTTTCCAATAGTCACCCCTTAGATGAGAATCATACTACAGAGGATGAAAGTGATAAGGGTACTGATACAGATGGTAGTGGGGATGAAGGGAGAACTAGCCCAGTGCCAAGTGTTATACGTGGCCCAGCTAACTTAAGGCTACTGGGGACTGACAATGGGATCATCCCATTGGATCTCCCTAGTGGACTTAACCAGGGGCTTGGGAGGCAGAGGAATCACTCAGGTGAGTCTAATGCTTCTCATGCCTCTAGCGGCTCTCAAGGTCGACCCAGAAGGGGGATGACCAGCCCTCAGAGGAGGGAGCATGAGGCCAGAATGAAGGAAGCTCAGCTGAGAATCAGGAGACAGGAGCTAGAAGTAGCTCTGCTGGAAGAAAAACTGAGTAAGGCTAGGCAACCTAGAGAGAGTGGGTCTATACCCACTGGTGGCATCATTGTCCCTAAGGACAAAGATAGGGTCTTTGACAATAGGAACCTGTCCAAGGTTGTGCCCCCCTACAAAAGTGGGGATGATATCCACAAGTGGATGACTGCTCTTGAGAGAGCCTGCAAAGTGCAGCAGGTTCCTGAAGACCAGTGGGCAGCAATCTTATGGCTCTCCTTTGAAGGAAGAGGCAGAGATAGACTCCTCACTGTTAGGGAGGAAGATGTCAGAAACTACAGAGCCCTGAAGAGTGTCCTAGTTGATGGGTTAGGCTTAACCACTGAACAGTACAGGTTAATGTTCAGAGACACCCAGAAGACACAGACTCAGGACTGGTCTGAATACATTGAATGTGCCACTAAGGCTTTGGAGGGTTGGTTGCTGGGAAGTAAGGTATCTGATTATACAGAATTGTACAATTTGATGATGAGAGAACAGATTTTAAATAACTGTCAGAACCAGCAACTGCATCAACACTTGGTTGACTCAGATCTGACCTCTCCCCAAGAATTGGGAAAGAAGGCAGACAAATGGGTCAGAACCAGGGTTAAGCAAAAGAACCAGAACCAGGGCCAAGGGGGTGATCAGAAGAAAACAGACCAAACGGGTGGAGATCAGAAATCTAAAGACCAGAAGTCTTCAACAGGGCCCCAAACTAGTACTAACGAGGGTGGGTCCCAGCCTAAAGGGAAGAAGAAAGAAGGTCCAAAGAAACCCTGGTGCAAATCTTGCAAGAATACAACTCACTGGACTAGTGATTGTAAGAAGGGTGGAGCCCCCAACACTGTTGCCCCTAAGGCACCTGCTCCCAGTACTACTGTTAGCAGTGTTGGTCCCCAGACAAAGGGTGTAGTGGGAATCACTATGGGAACTGAAGGAGATTCTGACTTAGACAGAACCCTTACACAGGCAGTCTTGATCTGTGATGGGGACATGGATTTGTCCCTGACTGTGAGCCCCAGTAACCTGGGCAAGTACAGACAGACTCCTTTAATAAATGAAAAAGTGTCTCAAGCCTACAGGGACACATGTGCCAGTGTCACTATGGTGACACCAGGCTTTGTGGACCCTGGACAGTACATACCAGGTGAGAATTACCTGGTGACCAATGCCAGCAATGCCACTACTTCACATAGTGTGGCAGTTGTTAACTTCTCATGGGGAGGGGTAACTGGCCTCAAAAGGGTTGTGGTTAGTGCAGACCTCCCAGTAGAATGTTTGTTGGGCAATGACCTAGAGAGTTCTCTATGGTCAGAAGTGGAGTACAGGACACATGCAGAGATGTTAGGTATATCACCACATGTCCTTGCTGTGACCAGGTCACAAGCCAAAAAGTGCCTTACTGAACCACAGGTCTTGGATCCTGGAACAATGGACCAAGCACCTACCAAGAAGAAGAACAGGAGGGTTAAGGCTGTGCCTTCCCCCTGCCTCCAAGTGATGATCAGCCTTCCCAGGAAGATGATCTAGAGAACCCTGTAGGAACTGTCCCTGAAGAGCTTGAACCTGATCAGGTTGAGTTTCTGGGGACAGGGGGACCTTGGGGCAGGCTCAGTTAACCTGTCCATCTCTTGAACCCCTCAGACAGCTGGCTGCTGCTGAGGCTGCTGGGAATGCTCAAGGTACCCATAAAGTGTATTGGGATGATGGGCTCCTTTATTCAGAGCCTAGAGACCCAAAACCTGGTGCAACCAGGAGGTTGGTTATACCTCTGCAATTTAGGGGCTTCCTTCTTAACTTGGCCCATGATATTCCTCTAGCAGGACACTTAGGCCAGAACAAGACTTGGGACAGGCTTGTCCCTCACTTTCACTGGCCTCACATGAATGAAGACACCAAGGAGTTTTGTCGCTCCTGTGTGACCTGCCAAGCCAGTGGCAAATCAGGTGGCACAACAAAGGCCCCCCTAATACCACTACCTGTGGTGGGGGTCCCCTTTGAAAGAGTGGGAATAGATATAGTGGGTCCCATGGATCCTCCCACTGCATCTGGGCACAGATTTATACTGGTGGTAGTGGATCATGCCACCAGGTATCCAGAGGCAATTTCCCTTAGGACCACTACAGCTCCTGTTGTGGCCAGGGCCCTGCTAGGAGTATTCTCCAGAGTGGGGTTTCCTAAGGAGGTGGTTTCTGACAGAGCTACCAACTTCATGTCAGGATACTTGACAGCTATGTGGAAGGAATGTGGTGTCAAGTACAAGTTCACCACTCCTTATCACCCACAATGCAATGGGCTTGTTGAGAGATTCAACAAGACCCTAAAGGGTATGATCAAAGGATTACCTGAAAAGCTCAGGCGAAGATGGGACATCCTTCTATCCTGCCTTCTGTTTGCTTACAGAGAGATCCCACAAAAAGGAGTTGGCTACAGCCCCTTTGAATTGTTGTTTGGGCACCCTGTAAGAGGCCCACTGTGTTTAGTGAAGGAAGGATGGGAGTTACCTCTCAAAAAGCCTAAACAAGACATAGTGGACTATGTACTTGGTCTCCGCTCCAGGATGGCTGAGTATATGGAGAAGGCATCCAAAAACCTTGAGGCAAGCCAGGCCTTACAGAAAGCTTGGCATGACCAAAAGGCTGTCTTGGTTGAGTATCAGCCAGGACAGAAGGTATGGGCGTTGGAGCCAGTGGCCCCAGCAGCACTCCAAGACAAATGGTCTGGACCCCATACAATCCTGGAAAAGAAGGGAGAGGTTACCTACTTGGTGGAGCTAGGAACTCCCAGGAGTCCCCACAGGGTACTCCATGTTAACAGGTTAAAAGCATATGTTGACAGGGCAGACATGGGCTTGCTCATGGCTACAGATGAGGGACAGGAGGAGGAGAGTGACCCTCTCCCAGACTTGTTGTCTCAGAACCCTGAAGATGGTTCAGTTGAAGGAGTGACCCGTGGAGGCAACCTCACTGAGCATCAGCAGATGGAATGTAGACAGGTTCTACAATCATTTCAACACATGTTTTCCTTGATACCTAGTCAAACTGACTGGTGTACCCATGTGGTGGACACTGGGGACAGTCTGCCTGTGAAGAACAAACTTTACAGACAACCTGACCACATCAGGGACTGTATAAAGGCTGAGGTACACAAAATGCTGGAACTGGGTGTCATTGAACCCTCAGAGAGCCCCTGGGCTAGCCCGGTGGTTCTGGTCCCCAAACCTCACACCAAAGATGGCAAGAGAGAGATGAGGTTCTGTGTGGATTACAGAGGACTCAATGCTGTCACTAGGACAGATGCACATCCTATTCCAAGGGCAGATGAGCTCATAGATAAACTGGCTTCTGCTAAGTTTTTGAGCACATTTGATTTGACAGCTGGCTATTGGCAAATCAGGTTAGCTGAGGAGTCCAAGGCCAAAACAGCATTCTCAACCCCAGGTGGGCACTATCAATTTTTGGTGATGCCCTTTGGTCTGAAGAATGCACCTGCCACCTTCCAAAGGTTGGTGAATCAAGTCCTTACTGGGTTGGATGAATTTTGTGCAGCATATCTTGATGACATTGCTGTCTTTAGCTCCACCTGGGAGGATCACCTGATCCACCTGAAGAAGGTACTTGAGGCTCTGCAAAAGGCAGGCCGCACTATCAAGGCTACTAAGTGCCAGATAGGGCAGAGTAAGGTTGTGTATTTGGAGAGCAAGATACAATCCATCAAGGACTGGTCCCCTCCAACCACCCAGACTCAAGTTCGAGCTTTCTTGGGCTTGACTGGGTACTACAGGAAGTCTGTTAAGAACTATGGGTCCATTGTGACTCCTCTTAATGATCTGACATCCAAGAAGATGCCCAAAAAGGTTCAGTGGACAGTAGATGGCAAAAGGCATTTGATGACCTGAAGAAGGCCATGTGCTCTGCA
Source organism: Triturus cristatus (assembly GCF_964204655.1). Taxonomy (NCBI): domain Eukaryota; kingdom Metazoa; phylum Chordata; class Amphibia; order Caudata; family Salamandridae; genus Triturus; species Triturus cristatus. Next base: position 1,520,402,469 of record NC_140591.1, on the reverse strand, counting down.
CCTATCCTGAAAAGTCCTGACTACTCCAAAGAGTTTATTGTCCAAACAGATGCTTCTGAGTTGGGTGTGGGAGCTGTGCTGTCACAACTTAATGTAGATGGTCAAGACCAACCCATTGCTTTCATTAGCAGAAGGTTGACCCCCAGAGAGAAGAATTGGTCAGCTATTGAGAGGGAGGCCTTTGCTGTGGTGTGGGCTCTGAAGAAGCTGAGGCCATACTTGTTTGGCACTCACTTCAAGATTCAGACCGACCATAAGCCCCTCTTGTGGCTAAATCAGATGAAGGGTGAAAACCCCAAACTGCTTAGGTGGTCCATTTCCCTACAGGGCATGGACTTTACAGTGGAGCACCGGCCAGGTACAGACCATGGGAATGCAGATGGTCTCTCCAGGTACTTCCACTTAGGACATGAAGACAAGACTGGTCAAGGCTAGTTTAATGTCCCTGCGTTCGGGGGGGGGGGTTGTGTAGGAGAGTAGAGTCTATCCTATGGTCACCCCAAATTTTTGCTTTTTGCTTCACTGGTTTTTGACATATTGAGGCTGTGGGCCTGCTAATCAGACCCCCAGCCTGCTGTTCTCTCTAACTAAATTGACACTATGCACCCTAGGTGCATAACCAATTGGAATTGGATCACCCTGTGAGCCCCTGTACCAGTGTACCCTAGGTACCGAGGGCATTGGTGCATCTAAGGCCTACCAGGGGCTGAAGCATGTATTATGCCACCCCTGGCCTGGCCTAGCAATTTGACACAACTGGCTGATCACTCAGCTGGGGTAAGTTGGTGTAACCACCTCTTACTTAGGTGTAGTATACCTATACCTAACCTTAAATGGGACACCTGGTAACCTATAAGTCACTCCTATGGCAGGCCTTAACAATCCTGAAGGCAGAGTGCTTGGTTCCATGTGAGATGGTGATCTGGCATGAGCTGAGCCTGTCTGCAGTGGTCGGAACAACTTCCTTCTACCGTTTCCAGATATCGTCATACCATATACTCTTAAGAGCATTATGAACCTCGCGGTTAAATGCTATCTTTGGTTTGGCTTTATCAAAACATGTCGAGTAAGGTGTCATACGAATTGGAATACTAAACCCTCGCCAATTCTGGCGACGGGGTTAGCATTCCACCCTTCTAGAGGGACACGACATGTACAGTACCTGAAACCCGGGTAAAATCAGACATAGCCTCAGCTCCACAAAACGGATGCTGCCACCACAGACACAAGTCTGCCCTCCTGCTGCTGGGAGTCCTTCCAGCTTGGGAGACGTGGACAAAGGGTTTCCTGCCAGGGGAGGTGCGTGCACCACCCCAGACAGGATTTTGTGTATTGGTCAGGTAGGGCTTGAATGGAATCAGACATGTCTGAGGCTCACAAGGAGCCTCGGTGCATATGCCAGTTCAAACCGGTCCTGGGGCACACCAGCCCCGGACCTGGGGCGAGCTGGACAAAGGATTGGGGGTGTAACCACCCCCTTTCCTGGTCCCACCCTTAGGGAGGGACCTAGCAGGTAGTCCGGCCCCTAGAATCCGCTTAAAGGTAGGAGCTGTGTCCTAAGACTTCAGACATCCTGGAATCAACTTAACCACAAGAAGAAGACGGGAACTTCGACGCTCTGCTGCACAGAGGACAGAAGGAAATCTCCCCTATGGTCAGGGAGTGACCATCTTGCTAATGCAAGCACCAACCAGCTATTTGACATCAGCTTTGCCGCCGCCTCCCGCCGGAGCCCGAGCCCAGAGCCCGACAAGACCTGGACCTCCAGACCTCTCACCGCCCGATCCACAGTCCCTGCAAAGAAGGCACCCGTGGAGGCACCGAGACACGTGGAGCCAGCCATCTTGAAAGACCCACGACAAGCTGCAAGCGCGACAACAGAGGCTCCCTCCAAGTTGTGCTTTGGGTCCTGCGAAGCCCAACATCCGAGCAGCATCTGCACAAAAGGTGAGCCCTCCAGCATCTCCACGATCTGCGTGGGGCCCCTCTGCACTTTGCAACTCGACGCGCCTGCCCGGTCCCTGGCCCGTTGGCTAGTGGCCATTTTGGCAACGAACCTTGAAATCTACGATGCTGGTCTGGTTGCTCTCGACTGGCATCAGCTGCCCTCCAAAAAACCAGCCCCTCTGACCTTGCTGGTCAGAACAATCAGCTTTCTTTACTTTCCAAGACTCCTGCCTTTGCCAAGGCTTGTTTGCTTTCTTCGAGTCGCCAACACCGCCGACAGGGAGAGCCTGCGTGGGACAGCTCGTGAACCGACTTCTGGACGTCGTCGACCTTCAGGGACCACGTGGCTGCGGAGACAAGCTACACCTCGTCACCTGTTTGCACCCGACATCGCCTGGTACCCACCTGGTGCCACGCCGGTCACTGGCTAGTGACTGTGAACACTGTCCCCTCTGCTTTCAGGTCTTCTACAACTCCGATCCACTCTTGGATCCACCGCATCTCTTCTGGACCGGCCGCCTGCAGCATCTTTGTCATCAGGCTCCATTGAATCGATAGACGAAACCCGACGCACTTCGAGACCTATGCACCCCCTTCCTGTGGGTGAGGTAAAGCTGGCACTCCGGTGCCCAAGTGTAGAGAAACATCTCTAGTGTCTGTGTTTTAAGTCTTAAGTTCGTAGTCCATCCAGAAGACCCTGCTAGCAGTAACTTTTGAACTTTTACGCACCCATTGAAAACCTATGGGAGCACGCGTGTGACTTTCCTCACTGCACACGCGACCCGTAGACCTCCTTGTCACTAACTATCGTTAGCTCCTTGTAGGCCCAGCGATTCTAGAGGCCCTAGGCCATTTCCCTTTCCTGTTCGTGGTACTTATACCACTATTTTAGTATATGGTTTGAGTGGCCACCAGGGCCCATCCATATAAAGTGCAACTTCTGTATATTGTAATACTTTCTTGTTTAACGATTTGTGCTCCTGTGCTCATAAAGAGTCTAGGGGATACTTTGAGTAATAAATACATATATATTTTGAATATATATCTGTGTGGTGTCCTTTCATTGGTATAAAGGGGGTTTACATATGGTAAAACAGCCGGCTTAACACGCTTTAACGAGTTTAGCCTCAAAGACTGCTTAGCCCACGCTACCACTAGGGCAGCTAGTCCGAAAAGGTTGACTTACAACCACACCATAAGGGTTGCTTGGCGTGGTACAAGGTGGTCACTTTAACTAGTGAACATCATATACCAGGCCAACTTCTCACATTGGTGAGCAGCGGTTGGATTTGAGCTTGCTGTGTTTTACCTCTGTAATCTCTTTGTTACCAATTGAAAGATCATACAGGTACCTTTAGGTACATATAAAACAAGATTAGATATACTTAAGTTCTACTGAACTTAGTTGTTGTAGAGCAAAGGGAGTAGCACACCCTGACTACAACTACTAGATAGGTTTAGTAGGAAAACCCAAGTGTAGGTAGTTGCAACACATCCACCCACATTTAAGAGCAATGGAGGGGGCAGAGGGGTCCAATGTACCCATATCTACTGTCGAGAGTGACCCCCAGAGGGCACCAACTCTCTTTGCTACCCTAAATCAAAATGAGCTCAGGCAGTTGGTAAATATCAGGGGCCTTAAACAGCCCAAGAACCCTACCTCTGCTGAACTCAGAGAACTCTTACAAGCTGATGAAGATCAGAGAGCTCTCAAGAAAGCCTCCCAGTTAGGCCCCTTAGGGACTGGAACAGGAGGCCCCCCTTCTGAAGATGCTACTGAGGTACCCCTTTCCAATAGTCACCCCTTAGATGAGAATCATACTACAGAGGATGAAAGTGGTAAGGGTACTGATACAGATGGTAGTGGGGATGAAGGGAGAACTAGCCCAGTGCCAAGTGTTATACGTGGCCCAGCTAACTTAAGGCTACTGGGGACTGACAATGGGATCATCCCATTGGATCTCCCTAGTGGACTTAACCAGGGGCTTGGGAGGCAGAGGAATCACTCAGGTGAGTCTAATGCTTCTCATGCCTCTAGAGGCTCTCAAGGTCGACCCAGAAGGGGGATGACCAGCCCTCAGAGGAGGGAGCATGAGGCCAGAATGAAGGAAGCTCAGCTGAGAATCAGGAGACAGGAGCTAGAAGTAGCTCTGCTGGAAGAAAAACTGAGTAAGGCTAGGCAACCTAGAGAGAGTGGGTCTATACCCACTGGTGGCATCATTGTCCCTAAGGACAAAGATAGGGTCTTTGACAATAGGAACCTGTCCAAGGTTGTGCCCCCCTACAAAAGTGGGGATGATATCCACAAGTGGATGACTGCTCTTGAGAGAGCCTGCAAAGTGCAGCAGGTTCCTGAAGACCAGTGGGCAGCAATCTTATGGCTCTCCTTTGAAGGAAGAGGCAGAGATAGACTCCTCACTGTTAGGGAGGAGGATGTCAGAAACTACAGAGCCCTGAAGAGTGTCCTAGTTGATGGGTTAGGCTTAACCACTGAACAGTACAGGTTAATGTTCAGAGACACCCAGAAGACACAGACTCAGGACTGGTCTGAATACATTGAATGTGCCACTAAGGCTTTGGAGGGTTGGTTGCTGGGAAGTAAGGTATCTGATTATACAGAATTGTACAATTTGATGATGAGAGAACAAATTTTAAATAACTGTCAGAACCAGCAACTGCATCAGCACTTGGTTGACTCAGATCTGACCTCTCCCCAAGAATTGGGAAAGAAGGCAGACAAATGGGTCAGAACCAGGGTTAAGCAAAAGAACCAGAACCAGGGCCAAGGGGGTGATCAGAAGAAAACAGACCAAACGGACGGAGATCAGAAATCTAAAGACCAGAAGTCTTCAACAGGGCCCCAAACTAGTACTAACGAGGGTGGGTCCCAGCCTAAAGGGAAGAAGAAAGAAGGTCCAAAGAAACCCTGGTGCAAATCTTGCAAGAATACAACTCACTGGACTAGTGATTGTAAGAAGGGTGGAGCCCCCAACACTGTTGCCCCTAAGGCACCTGCTCCCAGTACTACTGTTAGCAGTGTTGGTCCCCAGACAAAGGGTATAGTGGGAATCACTATGGGAACTGAAGGAGATTCTGACTTAGACAGAACCCTTACACAGGCAGTCTTGATCTGTGATGGGGACATGGATTTGTCCCTGACTGTGAGCCCCAGTAACCTGGGCAAGTACAGACAGACTCCTTTAATAAATGAAAACATGTCTCAAGCCTACAGGGACACATGTGCCAGTGTCACTATGGTGACACCAGGCTTTGTGGACCCTGGACAGTACATACCAGGTGAGAATTACCTGGTGACTAATGCCAGCAATGCCACTACTTCACATAGTGTGGCAGTTGTTAACTTCTCATGGGGAGGGGTAACTGGCCTCAAAAGGGTTGTGGTTAGTGCAGACCTCCCAGTAGAATGTTTGTTGGGCAATGACCTAGAGAGTTCTCTATGGTCAGAAGTGGAGTACAGGACACATGCAGAGATGTTAGGTATATCACCACATGTCCTTGCTGTGACCAGGTCACAAGCCAAAAAGTGCCTTACTGAACCACAGGTCTTGGATCCTGGAACAATGGACCAAGCACCTACCAAGAAGAAGAACAGGAGGGTTAAGGCTGTGCCTTCCCCCTGCCTCCAAGTGATGATCAGCCTTCCCAGGAAGATGATCTAGAGAACCCTGTAGGAACTGTCCCTGAAGAGCTTGAACCTGATCAGGTTGAGTTTCTGGGGACAGGGGGACCTTGGGGCAGGCTCAGTTAACCTGTCCATCTCTTGAACCCCTCAGACAGCTGGCTGCTGCTGAGGCTGCTGGGAATGCTCAAGGTACCCATAAAGTGTATTGGGATGATGGGCTCCTTTATTCAGAGCCTAGAGACCCAAAACCTGGTGCAACCAGGAGGTTGGTTATACCTCTGCAATTTAGGGGCTTCCTTCTTAACTTGGCCCATGATATTCCTCTAGCAGGACACTTAGGCCAGAACAAGACTTGGGACAGGCTTGTCCCTCACTTTCACTGGCCTCACATGAATGAAGACACCAAGGAGTTTTGTCGCTCCTGTGTGACCTGCCAAGCCAGTGGCAAATCAGGTGGCACAACAAAGGCCCCCCTAATACCACTACCTGTGGTGGGGGTCCCCTTTGAAAGAGTGGGAATAGATATAGTGGGTCCCATGGATCCTCCCACTGCATCTGGGCACAGATTTATACTGGTGGTAGTGGATCATGCCACCAGGTATCCAGAGGCAATTTCCCTTAGGACCACTACAGCTCCTGTTGTGGCCAGGGCCCTGCTGGGAGTACTCTCCAGAGTGGGGTTTCCTAAGGAGGTGGTTTCTGACAGAGGTACCAACTTCATGTCAGGATACTTGACAGCTATGTGGAAGGAATGTGGTGTCAAGTACAAGTTCACCACTCCTTATCACCCACAATGCAATGGGCTTGTTGAGAGATTCAACAAGACCCTAAAGGGTATGATCAAAGGATTACCTGAAAAGCTCAGGCGAAGATGGGACATCCTTCTATCCTGCCTTCTGTTTGCTTACAGAGAGATCCCACAAAAAGGAGTTGGCTACAGCCCCTTTGAATTGTTGTTTGGGCACCCTGTAAGAGGCCCACTGTGTTTAGTGAAGGAAGGATGGGAGTTACCTCTCAAAAAGCCTAAACAAGACATAGTGGACTATGTACTTGGTCTCCGCTCCAGGATGGCTGAGTATATGGAGAAGGCATCCAAAAACCTTGAGGCAAGCCAGACCTTACAGAAAGCTTGGCATGACCAAAAGGCTGTCTTGGTTGAGTATCAGCCAGGACAGAAGGTATGGGCGTTGGAGCCAGTGGCCCCAGCAGCACTCCAAGACAAATGGTCTGGACCCCATACAATCCTGGAAAAGAAGGGAGAGGTTACCTACTTGGTGGACCTAGGAACTCCCAGGAGTCCCCACAGGGTACTCCATGTTAACAGGTTAAAAGCATATGTTGACAGGGCAGACATGGGCTTGCTCATGGCTACAGATGAGGGACAGGAGGAGGAGAGTGACCCTCTCCCAGACTTGTTGTCTCAGAACCCTGAAGATGGTTCAGTTGAAGGAGTGACCCGTGGAGGCAACCTCACTGAGCATCAGCAGATGGAATGTAGACAGGTTCTACAATCATTTCAACACATGTTTTCCTTGATACCTAGTCAAACTGACTGGTGTACCCATGTGGTGGACACTGGGGACAGTCTGCCTGTGAAGAACAAACTTTACAGACAACCTGACCACATCAGGGACTGTATAAAGGCTGAGGTACACAAAATGCTGGAAGTGGGTGTCATTGAACCCTCAGAGAGCCCCCAGTGGTTCTGGTCCCCAAACCTCACACCAAAGATGGCAAGAGAGAGATGAGGTTCTGTGTGGATTACAGAGGACTCAATGCTGTCACTAGGACAGATGCACATCCTATTCCAAGGGCAGATGAGCTCATAGATAAACTGGCTTCTGCTAAGTTTTTGAGCACATTTGATTTGACAGCTGGCTATTGGCAAATCAGGTTAGCTGAGGAGTCCAAGGCCAAAACAGCATTCTCAACCCCAGGTGGGCACTATCAATTTTTGGTGATGCCCTTTGGTCTGAAGAATGCACCTGCCACCTTCCAAAGGTTGGTGAATCAAGTCCTTACTGGGTTGGATGAATTTTGTGCAGCATATCTTGATGGCATTGCTGTCTTTAGCTCCACCTGGGAGGATCACCTGATCCACCTGAAGAAGGTACTTGAGGCTCTGCAAAAGGCAGGCCTCACTATCAAGGCTACTAAGTGCCAGATAGGGCAGAGTAAGGTTGTGTATTTGGGCCACCTTGTTGGTGGAGGCCAAGTTCAACCACTGGAGAGTAAGATACAATCCATCAAGGACTGGTCCCCTCCAACCACCCAGACTCAAGTTCGAGCTTTCTTGGGCTTGACTGGGTACTACAGGAAGTCTGTTAAGAACTATGGGTCCATTGTGACTCCTCTTAATGATCTGACATCCAAGAAGATGCCCAAAAAGGTTCAGTGGACAGTAGCTGTCAAAAGGCATTTGATGACCTGAAGAAGGCCATATGCTCTGCACCTATCCTGAAAAGTCCTGACTACTCCAAAGAGTTTATTGTCCAAACAGATGCTTCTGAGTTGGGTGTGGGAGCTGTGCTGTCACAACTTAATGTAGATGGTCAAGACCAACCCATTGCTTTCATTAGCAGAAGGTTGACCCCCAGAAAGAAGAATTGGTCAGCTATTGAGAGGGAGGCCTTTGCTGTGGTGTGGGCCCTGAAGAAGCTGAGGCCATACTTGTTTGGCACTCACTTCAAGATTCAGACCGACCATAAGCCCCTCTTGTGGCTAAATCAGATGAAGGGTGAAAACCCCAAACTGCTTAGGTGGTCCATTTCCCTACAGGGCATGGACTTTACAGTGGAGCACCGGCCAGGTACAGACCATGTGAATGTAGATGGTCTCTCCAGGTACTTCCACTTAGGACATGAAGACGAGACTGGTCAAGGCTAGTTTAATGTCCCTGCGTTTGGGGGGGGGGGTTGTGTAGGAGAGTAGAGTCTATTCTATGGTCACCCCAAATTTTTGCTTTTTGCTTCACTGGTTTTTGACATATTGAGGCTGTGGGCCTGCTAATCAGACCCCCAGCCTGCTGTTCTCTCTAACTAAATTGACACTATGCACCCTAGCCTCAGCTCCACAAAATGGATGCTGCCACCACAGACACAAGCCTGCCCTCCTGCTGCTGGGAGTCCTTCCAGCTTGGGAGACGTGGACAAAGGGTTTCCTGCCAGGGGAGGTGCGTGCACCACCCCAGACAGGATTTTGTGTATTGGTCAGGTAGGGCTTGAATGGAATCAGACATACCTGAGGCTCACAAGGAGCCTCGGTGCATATGCCAGTTCAAACCGGTCCTGGGGCACACCAGCCCCGGACCTGGGGCGAGCTGGACAAAGGATTGGGGGTGTAACCACCCCCCTTCCTGGTCCCACCCTTAGGGAGGGACCTAGCAGGTAGTCCGGCCCCTAGAATCCTCTTAAAGGTAGGAGCTGTGTCCTAAGACTTCAGATATCCTGGAATGAACTTAACCACAAGAAGAAGACGGGAACTTCGACGCTCTCCTGCACAGAGGACAGAAGGAAATCTCCCCTATGGTCAGGGAGTGACCATCTTGCTAACGCAAGCACCAACCAGCTATTCGACGTCTGCTTTGCCGCCACCTCCCGTCGGAGCCCGAGCCCAGAGCCCGACAAGACCTGGACCTCCAGACCTCTCACCACCCGATCCACAGTCCCTGCAAAGAAGGAACCCGTGGAGGCACCGAGACACGTGGAGCCAGCCATCTTGAAAGACACAAGCTGCAAGCGCGACAACAGAGGCTCCCTCCAAGTTGTGCTTTGGGTCCTGAGAAGCCCAACATCCGAGCAGCATCTGCACCAAAGGTGAGCCCTCCAGCATCTCCACGATCTGCGTGGGGCCCCTCTGCACTTTGCAACTCAACGCGCCTGCCCGGTCCCTGGCCCGTTGGCTAGTGGCCATTTTGGCGACGAACCTTGAAATCTACGATGCTGGTCTGGTTGCTCTAGACTGGCCCCAGCTGCCCTCCAAAGGAGCAGCCCCTCTGACCTTGCTGGTCAGAACAATCAGCTTTCTTTACTTTCCACGACTCCTGCCTTTGCCAAGGCTTGTTTGCTTCCTTCGAGTCGCCGACACCGCCGACAGCGAGAGCCTGCGTGGGACAGCTCGTGAACCGACTCCTGGACGTCGTCGACCTTCAGGGACCACGTGGCTGCGGAGACAAGCTACACCTCGTCACCTGTTTGCACCCGACATCGCCCGGTACCCACCTGGTGCCACGCCGGTCACTGGCTAGTGACTGTGAACACTGTCCCCTCTGCTTTCAGGTCTTCTACAACTCCGATCCACTCTTGGATCCACCGCATCTCTTCTGGACCGGCCGCCTGCAGCATCTTTGTCATCAGGCTCCATTGAATCGATAGACGAAACCCGACGCACTTCGAGACCTATGCACCCGCTTCCTGTGGGTGAGGTAAAGCTGGCACTCTGGTGCCCAAGTGTAGAGAAACATCTCTAGTGTCTGTGTTTTAATTCTTAAGTTCGTAGTCCATCCAGAAGACCCTTCTAGCAGTAACTTTTGAACTTTTACGCACCCATTGAAAACCCATGGGAGCACGCGTGTGACTTTCCTCACTGCACACGCGACCCGTGGACCTCCTGGTCACTAACTATCGTTAGCTCCTTGTAGGCCCAGCGATTCTAGAGGCCCTAGGCCTTTTCCCTTTTCTGTTCGTGGTACTTATACCACTATTTTAGTATATGGTTTGAGTGGCCACCAGGGCCCATCCATATAAAGTGCAACTTCCTTTGCTCATAAAGAGTCTAGGGGATACTTTGAGTAATAAATACATATATATTTTGAATATATATCTGTGTGGTGTCCTTTCATTGGTATAAAGGGGGGTTACATATGGTAAAACAGCCTGCTTAACACGCTTTAACGAGTTTAGCCTCAAAGACTGCTTACCCTACGCTACCACTAGGGCAGCTAGTCCGAAAAGGTTGACTTACAACCACACCATAAGGGTTGCTTGGCATGGTACAAGGTGGTCACTTTAACTAGTGAACATCATATACCAGGCCAACTTCTCACAGTTTCCAACGACTGGACCAGATGATGCTCTGTTATCCGAAACCCCATGGCACCTCACCTCTGGAAGAGGTTCAGGACCATGGCTGTGGTGGGCGGTAGAACTGCCGATTTACCGTGGCACTCCCGTTCCGCCAAATTCTAAAGGATGCTGTATGCCAAGTTGCCTTGCATCATAATTTCTCGAATGTTTCAAAAACAAAAAAAACTAATGCAGACCCAGAGATGTCAACACCCCATCATGGTTGCAAAGAAATGAACAAATCTGTGCTTCTCTGTGGATCTAAGTGGATGCCTTACAAATCATCGGTGTAGTATTTACATTTTATACATAAACGTATTTAAAGAACAAGAACATGACCTTTGGCACATTCTATCATACACTTGATTATCTGGGCTCCTCTGTCAACAGACACTGCCAGATTTTCAGCTTTGTTTCGCTCAGGCAACATGTTTCAGGACATGGATATTAACAAAAATACTTAAGGTATAAAAGTGAAATAGAAAGAGAGAAAAAGAAAAGACAGAAACAATAAACTTGCATTTAAGAAAAAAATGTATTTGCTATTTAACTATAACAAAACGCACAGAGTGAGAATATAAATCTATCTATAAAGTAGCTTTTCAGTTGCAAACCAGAACAGGAAATGCAGAGTACAGGAGGTAGATATTAAGGGCCATATTTCTGTAGTGGGTTGCGTCTCTTTTGCACCAGGCAACGTGGCGAATAAGTGACGCAATCCCAAAATGCAATTTATCTAGCCACTCAATGCCAGAGTAGCGCAACACAGCGCAACTCGCTGTGTTGCGTTACTGTGCCCCAGGGAGGCGTCCCATGGGCCTTGAGTGGATGTTCCCATGCAGCAACCATGGAGTTTGACGCATTCCCAGATTTACCATTACTGGTAGATCTGTGATCTTGCCAAAATGCTACGCCTTCACAGGGGAGGCGTAACAAGGAGAAATATATTTATTTCTCCTTGCTACTTCTTTTTCTATGTGTGCTGCATTCTGCAACACACATATATAAAGGAATATGCCTTAGGGGATTGGTTCTGTGCAGGAAGGTGCACCGTCTTACACAAAAACAATTCTGTATGCAACACCGGCACCCTTGCACCATGGTGCAAGGGTGCCTCCGCTGGCACTAGGCAGCCCATTGTGCGCCAGCAATGGGAAAAGACAGGAATGTGCCATATTGTGATAAATACGGGGCATTCCTGCCCTTTTCCTGTAATGCAGCGCTGTAAAGTGACTTCCTGTGCTGCATTACTTTTAGATAAATATGTCCCTAAATACAACAGGCGCCCTTATCACATATAGGGTGCACTTTTCCTGTTTGCGCCATGGCGCACCTTCAAAAAGGTGCACCGTGTGCAAACAGGTAATGCGTGTCCTATTATGTTGAATGTGCTACCCTGAGGGCAGCCGCAAACTCGTAGTGCCCTGGGGGAAGCTCATTCAACTGAAATACGGAGCGGCTGCTTCAAAGCTGCTCCGTGTTTCACAGCGCAGGCAGCAACCCGCCTGCACTTTCAAAAGGGATCACAGATCCCCTTGCAGAAGGGTGCAGTGAATGACTGCACCTGCTAGCAAGGAGATGTCCGGGGGAATCCATGGGACCCCCTTTCATCCCTCGAGAAGGCAGTCCTCAGGGTGCGCACCGACAGTTTTCTTACAGGCTGCCAAGGATTGTGGTTATATCCCGAACAGGGCTTTCAACTCCCCTCAACCAATAACCCAGTTTCTCACAGGGTCCAAATCAGTCTATCTGCCAACTGCTTGGAGCCGGCGGTAATTCATGTATGGACTTTGTCTTGTGGTGCAAGTGGTGGTGGGGGCCCAGAGGGCCTGTTGTAAAGGGGAGATCTAGGCAAAGAATTCATTTCTACCCCATGCTGCAGGAGGAGGGTAGTCAGGGGAGTTTTTTACTACTAGGACATTTAAAAACCTGCCCTATGAGACTCGGGGGTCTACCTTAGAGGTGTCATATGTATTGAAAAGGAAGGTCTAGGCCTGGCAAAGGTTTATTTTGTCAGGTTGAAATGGCAGTGTAGAACTGCACTTCAGGCTGCAGTGGCAGGCCTGCAACATGTTTTAAAGGGCTGCTTTAGCCAGTGGCACATTTTGTACTGCAAGTCCAATAGTAGCATTTATTTTACAGGCCCAGGGTACATGTAGTGCCATATACTAAGGACTTATAAGTAAATTAAATGTGCCAATCGAATGTAGGCCAGTTTTACCATGTTTTAAGGAGAGGGCACAAACACTTAAGCAATGGTTAGCAGCGGTAAAGTGCACCGAGTCCCAAAAGCCAACAAAAAAGGATTCGGCAAAACAGGAGGGGTGAACACAAAATGTTTGGGGGTGGCACTGAAAAGAGGGCCAGATCCAACCGGCCTGTTGCATTGGATGCAACAGGAAAACACACATGTAATTGGGCTTAGTGTTCCTAGGCCCGCATGTTATACTCCATACAGGAGAAAATAAATTATAATCCCTTTATTTTGGTGTTGGATTATCGCTAGAATTAGTGAAAGCTGTCAAAAGATTGGAAAACATACATTGGCAAAGCCAATAGACAATGGTGCTGTGGGATTTGAATATGGAGGGGCGCCTCTCGTATACTTTTAACATGCGAGAGTGTTCACTTCAGTACATTCGTTCTTATCACTATTCTGCGAGGCATTTATTAACGGTTTTAGTAAATGCCTCTCAATATAGTAATATAAACTGATGTACTGAAGTAAAAGGCTCCTGAATGTTAAAAGCACAAGGAGATTTTTAAATGTGTGAGTTCAGGAAGCACACATCCAAAACTTGCATATTTAAAAGTGCTCCTTACTAAAGTGAAAAATGTGATGTGTCCAAGTTGCGTTTTGGGACATTTCCTGTCGCGGGCACTAGGCCTACCCACACAAGTGAGGTACCATTTTTTTAAGAAGACTTTGGAGAATGCTGGGTGTCTGGAAGTCTGTGGATACACGCAGATTCCAGAACTTTCTATCACTGAAATGTGTTTTATTTTACAAAGTTTGAGGTTTGCAAGGGATTCTGGGTAACAGAACCTAGTGAAAGCCACACAAGTCACCCCATCCTGGATTCCCCTGGATGTCTAGTTTTCACAAATGTATAGGTTTACTAGCTTTCCTTAGGTGCCAGCAGAGCTAGAGTCCAAAATACACAACTAGGCACATTGCAAAAAAAGGTCAGTTTTTACTGGTATTTTGTGATGTGTCTACGTTGTGTTTTGGGCCGTTTCCTGTTGCGGGTACTAGGCCTACCCACACAAGTGAGGTGCCATTTTTATCAGACAACTTTGGGGAATGCTGGGTGGCTGGAAGTTCGTGACTCCTGGCAGTTTCTAGAACTTTCCCTTGCAGAAATATGAGGGAAATGTGTTTTTTGACAAGGTTTGAGGTTTACAAGGGATTCTGGGTAACAGAACTTAGTGAAAGCCACACAAGTCACCCCATCCTGGATTTCCCTAGATGTCTAGCATTTTCATCAGAAGTCTTAGGGAAACACAGAATAGTAGAACAAGTGTTATTACCATTTGACTGTCTTTGCATTTCTGCCTTCCAAATGTAAGACAATTTGTAAAAAATAAGTATTTTTGAAAAATGACCTCTAATTGACATGCTTGTATGGGTGCCCACAATTTTGGAGATGTGAAAATAACCACTGCTTCTAAACTCTATATTCTGTTCCCTTTTTGTAAATATATAGGTTTCCTTAGTACCTATTTTTCACTCTTTATATTTTACCAAATGAATTGCTATATACCCGGTACACAATGAAAAACCATTGCAAGACGCAGCTCAGTTATTGGGACTGGGTTCCTCGGGTTCTTGGTAAACCTACAATTCCTACATATCCCCGCAACCAGAATGGTCCAGCGGATGTAACGGTTTATTGCTTTAAAAAATCTGTCATACTTAGAAGAAGTTACAGGTGAAAACGTTAGCACAAATGACAATTTCAATATTTTTATTGTTAACTGTTAGTTTCTATAAAAAAAAAAAAACCTTGAAGGAACTATACAAATGATCCCTTGCTGAATTCAGTATGTTGTCTACTTTTCAGAAATGTATAGCTTTCCGGGATTCATTATTGCTTTCACATCCATTTTTCCACTAACTGGAAGTAGGATGAAAGTACAAAAAAATTGCAAAAATAGGTTATGTCCCAGTAAAATGCCAAAACTGTGTCGAATATTTTAGTTTTCTGACAAAAGTCTGCCTGGTCCTGAAAGCCGAGAAGATGGTGATTTCAGCACCACAGCCCCTTTGTTGATACCATTTGCAGGGAATAAAAACAGACTTTCTTCTGCTGTACTTTTTTCCCATTTAAAAATAAATAAATAAAATTTTAGCTGTATTTTGGCTAATTTCTGGGTCCCCTCCAGGGGAATCCACAAAGCCTTGATACCCTTAGAATCCTCAAGATGTTGGAAGAAAAGGACACTAATTTGGTGAGGATATCTTATGTGGGCAAAAATGTTACAAGGCCTAAGCGCAAACTGCCACAAATAGCCAAAAAAGGGCAGAGCATGGAGGGGTGAGGAGGGGAGGGCTAGCAGCGAAGGGGTTAAGGTTGGCTTCTAGGTGTATTAAAAGGGATAGTTTGGTCCTGGCAAAAGATGTATTTTACCAGGTCGAAATGGCAGTTTAAAACTGCACACACAGGCTGCATTGGAAGGCCTGAGACATTTTGAAAGTGCAACTTAAGTGGCCGGCACAATCAGTGCTGCAGGCCCACTAGTAGCATTTAATTTACAGGCCCTATGGCACAGGTAGTGGCACTTTACTAGGGACTTACAAGTAAATTAAACATTTCAATTGGGTATAAGTCAATTCTACTATGTTTTTAAGGAGAGAGCACAAGCACTTTAACACTGGTTAGCAGCGGTAAAGTGTGCAGACTCCTAAAGTCAGCAAACAGGAGGGTGAAGTCCAAAATGTGGTTTATTGCTAGAAGCTTGGTGATATAAACATAATTCCTAAAACATTTCCTCCTACATTGAAATTCATTGGTGAATGGCAATGTTTTCGATAAGATGTTCAGATGCCCTTTTCTGAGGTCTGATTTTGTAGGCTTATCTAAAAGTTCCAGAGGGCTATCAGATTACCATTTGCTGGCTTTATTGTCACTCTCATTTGCCTGCTTCTAATTTAATGGTCTGTCTTCCTCTGCTTGTGTTTGTCCCTCTCATGAAACATTGGCTCTTTTACATCCTTTTGATTGGCTGATTTGTATCTTCTATGTTTAGAAAACTACCTTTTCTTTTCAGGAGCGGCCCGTGCAGGTAAGAGCAGTGAGCCGAGTGGGCTGGGGGACTCGAAAGACGACGATGAGGGAAAATGAAATCATTCATTTTTCCTCTTTGTCGTCTGTCGAGTACCCCGTCCCCACCCGGTCCCACCGCCTCACCGCTCTTACCTGCAGGGGCTGCTCCTGTTTCTTTTTGGTTAGACTCACCATGAAACTGCATGTGTTTGCCAACTCTCTCTCGCTCCCTCTCTCCCAGGGGCGTAACACAGGCCCTCGCAACCCCCGCAGTGCGGGCGGCCCCCAAGCTCCAGGGGGCCCCCTCAGCACAGCACTTTGGCCGGAGAGCTCCAGGTTGAGTCCGTAGGGGGCCCCTCCACGTGCCCTGCAGGGGGGCCCCCCAAGTTTTGTTACGCCACTGCTCTCTCCCAGGTGTGTCTCCCCAACCACCTGTTTTGCTCCTTCCCTCATTTGTTGCTTGTGTTCTTTCTCGTGTTTCTACCACCCTGTACCCTGTCTTATTCTTTCCCTCATGTGCTTCTCCCTCCACCCCTTGTTGCTCTCAGCCTCGTGCGCTGCTTTCTCTTTCTTGTGTTACCTCTTTCCCGCCAAACTCCCTGGCCCTCCCGAAATTCTTGGGGCATATTATCAAGACAGGCGATAAAATTATCGCCGCTTTGGCGGCAGAAAACTGCCGCTAAAATGGCGATAACGGGCTTGATAATATGCTCTATGGAATTCCAATTGAAGCCCATGTTAGATGTTAAGGACATCTAAACTGAGCTTCAATTGGAATTCCATAGAGCATATTATCAAGCCCGTTATCGCCGTTTTAGCGGCAGTTTTCTGCCGCTAAATCGGCGATAATTTTATCGCCTGTCTTGATAATATGCCCCCTTGTTCTTTTAATTGTGTGCTTAACCCCAATCCCGTACTGCTCACTGCCTTATGCGCTGCTTTCCCCCCTCCTCACCCTACCAGCTACCCCCACCCACTCCTCCATTGCCTCCCCACTCTGCGGGCTTCTTATTTTTCGGTTTCACTAAAAAAAAAGTTTTAATTGTTTATTTACTGATCCAAGTAGAGTCTTGGATCAATAAATAATAATAATAAAAAAAGCAAATGGTATCCACATCATTTTGTTGGCAACCTCATGCATGGAGACGCATGCACACACATACGTCATCACGCATGCATGCTCCAGCGGAATGGCGCGACTGTTGGCAACAGCCGTGTCCGTGCACCTTTTAAATTCTTCAATCTTTTTGGCCTTCGCATTTTGCTTTTTGCTCAATGTTGCACAGTATTGAAAATAAATATTGCCAAAGCCTTTAGGTCAGCAAGGCGAGACGTATCGCTTTGCCAATGCTTGTTGGTCATTTCTCGTTTACTCCCCGTCAAGCCCCGGTCCTGCCCCAGCCCTGCAGCCTGGCAGGCCGCCACGCCTCAGCGCTGCCTCCTTTTCCCAGCCTTTTGTACAAGCAGGCTTTGTGTTTTACAACCGGAGCCCGCTCTGCATAAGATTTCAATTAGACTCTGGTTACACGGCTCGACAGATGAGGAATGCGCCTCCTTGTCCAGGTGGAATAAATCTATTGCCATAAAAATCCCTGCCATCCCGCTGAATTAGAATTTCTGTGTAACGAGAAGAATACACCCAAGCCCTTTAAATGTCCAACTCTCTCAAGGCACACACATCTCATTGCATCAGCAGCTAGCTGCAAGCCCTGCTTATCACAATGCGCTGAAAAGCCAACGTAGATAAGCTTCGCAGCACATCCTACCACACAACACATCATTTACAAATACTGCAAGAGGGAAAGATTAGTGTGGGAGCATGGGAGGAATCTGCAACTGTGCTTTGTGATGCTAAAATATTACTTTCTTGTGGGAAAATACAATCACAGACGCGCACTCGTTGATGTAAATGTACCATTTGATAACACACATTTTGGCTTTAATGAGCTAATGCGTGCAAACACAGTTTGTTCATGACATTCTTTGCATGTGTTAGTTCATTAGAGCCAGACTGGTAGACCTGTCAGCCTAAGGGTGGTCCTCCCAAAACAGTGTGCCTTCACCCTCCTATTTTGTTGAATTCTTGTTTGTAGTCTCTAAGGGCCTCATGTAGGAAGCCAAATACCGGTCGGTAACGGCCGATTTTCGGTAATTATACCGTTACCGACCGGTATTTTGGCTTTTGAGATGTAGGGGGAGAATTTCATGATTCGGTATTTACCGAATCGGTAAAATTACCGAATCGGTAATATTACCGATTCGGTAAATTTACCGATTCGGTAAATACCGAATCATGAAATGAGATGTAGGGGGAGTGTGTGGTGGGTGTGGGGATTCGTTATTTACCACCAACTAAAGGTTGGTGGTAAATGACGAATAGGTGAAAAAAAGCATTTTTGTGCACATTTAAGTGTGCAATGTGGCAGACATACATGCCCTTAGGGCACGTATGTGCGCCACATGTGCACACATGGCCGAATCAGGGGTGCAACAGGGTGTCACATTGACACCCTGCCACCCTTGCATGGGCTCCCCCATTACCGAATCGGTATTTACCGATTCGGTAATGAGGCATACCTTCCCATCAATGGGAAGGTATGCCTCATTACCGAATCGGTAAATACCGATTCGGTAATTACCGAATTTTTCCGATTCGGTAATAATTACCGACTCATTACCTACATTGCATTTACCACTTCATAAATACCGAATCGGTATGATTCGGTATTTATGAAGTGGTAAATGCCAGCCCACCTACATAAGGCCCTTAGACTCTGAGCACTTTACCACTCCTAACCAGGGCTAAACTGCTTGTGTTCACTCCTTAAATCATAGTAAAATTGGACCACACCTGATTGGCATATTTAGTTTATATATAAGTCCTAATTAGGGGTGGGCGGAATTTGCGGAATTAACTTCCGCAAATTATCGCGAGAATGCAGAAAATCTCCGCAAACACGCCGGAAATATCGCGAAGATGCGGAAGTTTTTTTGCCGTCTGTTCGCGGTATTTTTTGCGTGTTCGCGGGTCGCCAACTTACCCATGCGGTCGCTCACGGGCGCGGCCATCTTGTTTTCACTTGTCCCGCCCTCTGGCGTTGTTTACTTCCTGTTCCGGGTCGCGCAATGCATGTTCGCGGTCGATATTTCCTGTTCGCGATCGCTTTTACTTGATCGCGTTGCTTTTTGCTTGCTCAGGGAGAAAATATCGCGCGAACTTGCGCACTTGGTCGCAACGGGCGCGGCCATCTTGTTTTCCACTCTATTGCATGGTTCTGGGGCCTGATTTTCAATCCTCCCTAAATCTTTTCAATCCTTTGTTTATAGCCACTTTTTTTGGATCTTTATTACTTATTATTTCTCTAACTATTTTCCTGCCTCTATATTTTTGGTTTTTGTGTACTTTTTTTTTGTTTTTTAGCTACTTTTTCTCTTTGTATTGCCCGCTATTTATTTCCTTTACTCCTTTATTTATTTTACCTTTTCTTTCCCGCCCCGTCCCCAGAACCATGTCCAAGGGCAGGGCTGTTCGCCGGCGCAGCCAGAGCCGCGACCGCCTTCCTTGCGGAAGGCGGCGCCCACAAGGGGTGCATGCACGGGCCTTATTTGGGGAGGCGGAGTTGGCTGCACTAATTTTCTTTGTGCAGCGCCACCTCCCCTCAACCCTGGCAGCAGGTGGCAGGCCTGGGTCCGGGTACGGCCTCCGGGAGCGTCGGCAGCGGTGGGGGAAGGTGCGCCGGGCAGTGTCGCGCATCTCTGGGGTCCGGCGCACCCAGGCACAGCTGACGCACCGGTGGTCCGACATCCTGGACCGTGAGCAGGACCTGCTGGACCTGCTAGGAGTGGAGGTCCCGGGGCTTGGTGAGTACCTATTTAATTATTACAACTTTGTGTCTGTTCTTCTGCTCTATGTTATATATTGCGAATATCTTTTTTTCCTTCCAACCAGCTAGAATGTTGCTGCTTGCAATACATTCCAGGTTAATAACGTTTAAAAGTCTTCTGTGATTATGACACAGGTGCTCTTCTGCGCTACTACTAATCTTACTTGTTTGCAGCTTTGCGTTTGCGCTTGCTTAGCGTGATTCTTTACGAGTTTATTTTAGAGAAATTAAGTTACGTAATGCTACAGTGACTCACGTCCACTCCTTACTTTGTCCTGTCACTAATAGATAGGGGCGGATTGATACATAGGTTTAGGTACTTTGTATGAGCTTCTAATTGGTTAGTGGTATGCGTGATGCCCCCCTCACTCAGTTACGTGACGTGCTGCTAGTACGCCAGTCTTTAGAACCTTTCTAGTTTGTTCAATGAGTGGAGGTAGGCTTTGCAGTTACTTAGCAGTAGCAGATCAGCATCAATCAAACCAAAATTTGGTGTATACAAAAAATGTAGTCATGTTCATGTGTCCTCCATGATTGGATCATACACATTGTTGAGGAATACAGTGGAAATGCATACTTAATGTACAATTGGCATGCCTGGAATAGGTGGGCTAGGTTGGGTGGTACGTTGTACTAATACTTAGGCTTACTTGTAACTTAGTTTTCTGGAATCAGAATGGAAGAATGGATTACTGTTGATAAATAGTAACTTAAGTAGTCGAACTGCGAATCCCCCGATATTACATGTTGACCAGATGAGATCGGTCAATGTAGTTATTGCAATTGTTTACATAAGTGTTTTTTGACCGTTGTTGAAAAATATTGTATTTGCTTAAGTTGACACCATCCATCAATGTTTGTCTCTTTCTTATATCTTTCCTGTTCATCAGCACCCAGGGGCAGACGGGCAGGGACACCACCAGGAGGACACCGCTGAGGGCTCCTCTGCTGGCCCCAGTAAGTCTTCTTGTTTTTAATAATATTTCTTATTCCATAACTTTTACTGCCCCATTTCTCCCGAACTATAGTGTGTTTCCAAATGCTATTTTTTTACCACCAATTATCCTTCGATCTGTACGGTTTCAAAAAGCTTATCCCTGCCTCCGCTATGATGACTGAGTACTACTACATACTATCAGTCTGTCTGTCTGTACTGTAGTAGCTAGTCTTGCCCAGTTGGCCAGTGCCACTCTTTGTGAAAGGTTGTAATATAAAACTCATATTCACCAGTAGCTCGTACAATCCGTTGGGTCGTTGTCTTGTACTACTTTTTACTCTTGTTGATGTTTAGGCTTTGAAAATTCACAGCAACAGCCCTACCAGATTTCTTAATATTTTGATATGATACCCTATAGGACATACAACTGTTGTAGGGATCTTGCACATACATGTGCACCAGAAAATAGGATGTTGGTGATGGTAGGTTGGACCTTCCTTGCACATCTCAATCAGAAATTCCGCATCCACCACAATTCCACTGCTTGACTATAGTACTGTCTTGTCATACCTATTAGGTCTCGGAACCCTCCCCCCAAGATAACCAACAAGTAGACAACCCAGAACATTAACACACCCAACCTCTGTCGTGGAAGCAATTCACATGCACACCCTTACTTTAATTTGCTCACTCGTGTAAGTTAGTCCACTCCACACCAAATACCACAAAGTCTATGTAAGTTTAAAATTTTCATTTCAATTTGAGAAGGTCTGTACACTGTTTTCTTAGCAGCACCAACCGGCAAATCAATAACATTAAAACAATATACATTGTTACACTTATACAGTTGGGAATTAAATCATGATAACTGAAGTGGTGGAAGGCAGCACCACCATCCCATAGCAATTTAGTTTATATACATTTATAAATGAAGATGTGAGTGAAGGGACCCCTCACCTCAGAAGAACCTAGTACTGGTAGTTGGTGCATCGTTCAGAAGCTCTGGTTCGTAGAAGCGAATCTTGCGTCTGTAATGCGAAAAAAGAAATGGTGTGCGTTAGTATATTGCAACTTGCAAGCATTTCTCAGCCGTGCCAAAAAGTGTAGCATCTATGGATAAGCAATATGGACTAACAGTAACAGTAGTACACCAGTTCTTCCTAAAAAAGTGGCTTGTTAATGTTTGTTGACCGCCTGTACGCAGCGCGTAGACTAGACAGTAGCAGTGTGAGGCAGGTCATGTGGGCTCAAAGGTGTCTTAAGAAGCTGCAAGGTAAAGGTAACGTCACATGTGCATGGCTAGGGCTAATCAAGCAAATGCTACAATGATCATATAACTTAGTGTCTACTCTACTACTACCTGATTTGTACTAGTGATTTATGTTAGTATTAACTCATTTTTCAACCTTGCTACTGATCAATAGGGGGGAGGTGTATATGTTGCCTAATAAATGTGTAATGTTTTCTAGGCGCACTACCGACCACCATTGCTGGGGCCAGCGAAGGCGACGCAGAGGGCGAGGATGCGGCAGTTGCAGATAGCAACGGAGGGGGAGTGGCAGCACCAGTGGCAGGCGGTGGTAAGTTAGATTCATAATCTTTAACTATTGTTGAACTTGACAGCACACTCACTGCAAAGGTGTACTGTATGTATATGTATACTGTACAGTTGTGAATTAGGGCCCCATTAGGATGGTGGGCGTATTGCCCCCGCCGGGCTGGCTGGAATTCACTGCCGTCACAGCAGGGGCAAACCTCCCGCCATCCCTGTAGAAAATATTCAGACATGTCTAGGCGTAAAAGGGTTCAATATGGCGCTGGTGTCTCTCTCACCACACCGGCAGCCATATAATCTGCATTTTGGAATGCCTTTGCGTGGCGGCATTACCGTCCGCCACGGAAAGGCATGCACACATTGCAGAGTATGCTTGGGGGCCCCCATGGAGGGTACCTACCGATGCTATGGTACCCCCCCGACTTTCAAAGCAAAACGTGACAGGCTCCGTGCGAGGCCCGTCATGTTGTGCTTGGAAAAGCAGCACAACATTTTAGCATTGCTTTCAGCAAAGCCAACCAGAATTTAAATTTAAAATAACAAGGTGCGCCCGCCACTGTGCCGGGCGCATCATCCTAATTAATTGTCCCCACGGGACCCCCACCCTTTTTAGCAGTCGGATGGCGGGCGGACAAAGTCCGCCCGCTATCCGATGTCGTAAGTAAGTATGAGTTCTTGGGGACGTTTGAAGAGTGAACTAGAAGACTAGCATTCCCTTTAATTGGTATAGGACTAGGAGCCGGAGTATTGAGTAACCAATGTCCTCATCTATCTGATTTCAACTCCGCTTTGAAAGTTTTATGGAGAAGAGCACCTGGTGCACTGGTCAACTAAAAAGTGTAAGACAGGTGGAAGGAAGAAGGACGGGCGACATTTAAAATGTTATGTACTACTGTGCTTTATTTTATAGTGCTACTCTACCATGCCACTATGTGTATAAATAATTACCTTGTCCTACTGTTTTATTAAGACTATATTTTACAATTGTCTTGTTTTTTTCTTTTTGATACACAGCAACTCCGAAAGTCAACCGCAAGGAGTTGGCCGCCAAGGCACGGCGCCGGAAGCTGGAGGCAATCCAGCAGGAATACCGGCGGCTGGTGGTCCTAGCCGAGGAGGAGGAGGAGGCTGCTGCAGCTACTGAAGGCTCCTCCATTGCCCCGGGCCCCAGCCACCGCCCTCCAGCGGTACGGCGCCACCGCCGGGCGGCTGCCCGCCGCCACCGTGCCATCTCCGGTGCCCCCCCCCACTGTGGCTGCAACTGCCGCGGCCTTAGACGCCGCGTCGCCCATTTAGAGGACCAGATTCGTGTCCTCCTCCAGTCCCGCCCCACCAGTTAGTCCCTGTCACTGCCCCTTTTTTAATTCCTGTTCGTTCTTCACTCGTTTGGGCGTTCTCTATTTCTATGGACAGTCGTTGGGGTTAGGGAGGTGGGTGGGTTAGCTTTGTGGGTTTAGTTTATTTGTTAGGGTCAATTAAATATATTTTTCTATGTTACATGCAATGTTGTTAATGTTTTGTAGGTGGGGTAACTGTTTTACATCACACTGTTTCTTTGCTGGTGCATGGCCGCCCATAGCGTGTGTTTGATTTCAATAATTTGCTGACTGTATAAGACACAAACAGATAGATGCCACACACCTCACTCATTGACTGGTCCTACTATGCATTCCTTGGAGTGGTGTTTGAAACTGACATCATTGACAACATGTCCATTATTGATTCTGCCTCCCCCAAACTTCTCTCTTACCGGTGCTTGATGTTTATGTCCAACTGTGGCACAGCACTGGCTGCATGGTGAAGATGGTATCCTTTTTCATACATGCCATGATTGGGGTGGTGGTGGTAGTATAGTAGTAGTAGTATACACTGGCAGGGTGGCAGCATTTCGAAAAAAAGAAAAGGAGATAGTCAATCGCCTTTGAGAGACTGTTAGAGGAGTTGTTGAATGAAGTACATCACAGAATTTACCGAGCAACAATTATATGCTCAAATATTTGACAAAAAAACTGAATGCTGGTTATTATGAGGATAGCCTACTAGACAGAGTTACAAACTATAGTTTTGTCGACTTGGCTATGCCTACAGTCTAACAGTTAGTGCTGTATATGAGGAATGACAACAAACAAATCCAATCAATGCCGGCAATTCATGCTGAGGTATATGTTCCTTTGTTAAATAAAATAACCTGTGAAATATCCTACTCATGGGTGGGCAAGCAGAAGAAGATCATCGCTCTGCATTGAAATTGAAGTAGTGTTGCTTTCACCACATCCGCCCCAGCAAGTGTGTGATTAAGTATTGGTGTACATTTAATTTAGTTACACCTCGACAATAAGTCACACAGCCCGGGGAAGAGGGTTAGGGTCCGTTGATTGGATGGGAAGGGGGATTTTGGGAAAGGTTTGACATAGAAAAACAGTATGCATACATAGACAAACAAACGACAATCATTGAAGACTACCATACCATATCCATTCCATATGTTAAGGTATAAAAAAGGAAATGCATGCATGATGAGACCCGGATTACATACACTTCTATTTCTTGTTCTGTTCCGGCCTTAATACTTTAACAGATAGCAAATAGAAATTTTAAATATTGGTAGTGAAGAATCGTAAACACAGAGCAAACGTAATGATGATTGATAATAACAACTCCAAGAACACACTGTTGTAAAGAATGTATACAAGATATTAATCAAATTATTTAAAAGAAGTGAAAAGTGGATACTGTTACTGTCTTATCCTGGTCAAAAATGTGGACTGGTTTTTTGCATCTCGGCATTCCTCTTGCTCCTCTCGTCCATCAATCTTGGGTGTGTCGCCTCACCACTCGCCACTGCCCGGCTGGAATAAAAAGGTGATTGATTGGTAAGGTAATTAATATGCATTGTAATGTTTTACAAAGTTTTGGACAAGGCCCGGCCTGTAATTTTAGATTGAAAACCAAAGGGGATATTCAGAAAGAAAGTGAAAACAAATGCACAAGTGATGGTGTAGTGCAACAAGAACACTTTCCGAGGTGGCATGTATGCATATGCATCATCTCTACTGTAGTCTGTTTCCAGCATAGACCTTCAACAGTAACAGGAGAGATCAGGCCCACAGTGCTTACCATTAGCACATCCTACGTTATCACTTTAGAGTCCTTTTTTTTTTCTCTCAAAGAGTTGGACAAACGCAAAGCACATTATCCATGACAGACATAGCATTTTACAGTTAAAGTTAGTAAAATCAAGGCACTGCAGTCATCCCACCGCTACACTCTATTCAACTTCTACACAGACATTTGGGTGTGCTGTGGTTGTTGTTCACGTGTTTACCTTTAGGCTTTTCCGTTTTATGCCACTCATGAAACATCCTCCTGACTTCATCATCAGCTCTGATACTTCTACTGACTGAAGATCGGCCTGCAGTACAAGTGTAATTTTTATAACACAAGAGTAGAAATATAAATATTACTGACTTGAGTCATTCTTTATTGTGTGCAGAAAGATAGATTACCACTAGTACACTTTGACATCACTTTGTGCACAACAAACAACGCAAACACAAAGACCAATAGCTCAGAGTCAGGTGTCCAATGCATGCCATTAATTATCATCATTTATTACCTGTTCCTTCTCATCTTAAGTTAACGGGCCGTCTCTTTCGCCATCATCATGACGGACGGTGCTGTTAAGTCACAGTCATTTGCATTGCGCAGATTGAGTGAGTCCCCTCCCTGTATTGAATTAAAAGCAATGTATCACCAAGATGCAGGAGAAGTACACATTTCTTGTTTGCCAGAAGAGGAAAATTAGTAATTACTAGTGTGTTCTGTAGAAAGTTGATTAGTGGCAGTGCACAATTACATCAATTCATGCGCAACACACCACAAAATCTACATCATTCAATCTGCTATTCTGCGGCCAATGCATGGCATCAATCATTACCTGTTGCATCTCATCTCGTTAACGCTGCAGGCCGTCTCTTTCGCCATCATCATGATGGCCGGTGCTGTTAAGTCACAGTCCTTTGCATTGCGCAGATTGAGTGAGTCCCCTTCCTGTATTGAATTAAAAGCAATGTATCACCAAGATGCAGGAGAAGTACACATTTCTTGTTTGCCAGAAGAGGAAAATTAGTGTGTTCTGTAGAATGTTGATTAGTGGCAGTGCACAATTACATCAATTCATTCATGCGCAACACACACAACAAAATCTACATCACTCAGTCTGCTTTTCTGCGGACAATGCATGGCATCAATCATTACCTGTTGCATCTTATTTTCAGTTAATGGCCAGTCTCTCTCGGCTCTGAAGGAGGATAGCTATAGAAGTCATCAGATTCATGGTCCACTTGTTTTGGAAGGACGAGGAAAGTTTGAATTTGTTGTTACCATCATCCAATCATCATTTATGAGGGAAATGGAATTGACCAGGAGATGCAGTATGATCGGGCGGAGGAGCTGGATTCTGAGGACTGTAGTGTCAAATGGCAGACACCTGAAACTTGTATCTTAAATTAGAAGATTAGAAGACGGTGATAATGCATTGGTTGCGATTCACAAGTTTATAACCGGAACAACAGACACAAACAAAGGGGGAAAAAAGGGAGGAAGACAGTAAGTGCGAGCCTAATTGTCAGGGAAGTATAGCTCGTCCTCAAACTCTGGGGGATCTTCCAGTAGTAGGTAATCATCTGACACAATACTTCCGTCACCTGAGCCGCTGTCCTCATCTTCCTCTGTTGATTCATGCATTGTGTAATTCGGTGGTATGAAGTGCTGATTCATTTTGATCATTGTTAACCTCTCCACGTTTTTGGGAGATAGACTGGTCCTTCTCAAGGTTACAATGGAACCTGCAGCACTGAAAACACGTTCGGAAGAGACACTTGCGACAGGGTAAGCCAGATAGCTTATCGCCAGCCTGCTGAGCTGTGGCCATTCAGACCTTTTCCTATGCCAATACTGCACTGGGTTTTGATCAACGTACACCTCTGTTGGGTCGTCCAGATAGGCCTGGACCATCCGCTCAATGTTCAGGGTTGCTGCTGGTAAGCTTTTGTGCTGTTTTTTCTGTGCATCAGCACTGTGCTTAAGGCCCATCTTTACATACCAATCTGATAATGTACTCGGCCGAATGATCCAGTTATTGTTTTTGTAGTCGATGGTGATGGTGATGGTGAGTGTTGCGATTGTGAGCCAACCGCACTGCCCTCAGCCGACGAAGTTGCACTTGATTCTGCATGGCCTGCTTCAGTATCAGTACTTGTTGTGGGTTGATGTGGCGGGCTTTTAATTAGCAGCCCTTCGTTTTCAAACTTGATGGTTGCTTCAGCTATACAACTTTTGTAGCGGGCAACATCAGTGTCGGAAAAAGAACGGAATAGTCCTAATTTTGCACGTGGATCCAGAATTGTGGCACAAATGTAATGTTCTTGTGACAAAATTTTATTTTGTATCCTTACATTTTCTGATAAGCGCCTGGATAAGCTCTCCACCAAGTCATGGGCTTGCCTTCTGTCCTCTACACCTTTATAGGATTCAGACACATTATTCAGCTCATGCTCTAGCATTTGCAACAATGGGATAGCTTGGCCCATTGTACAGTCCTCCTTGCTGACTTCACGTGTGAAGACCTCAAAAGGAGACAGCATCTCAGTCAGGCATTGAATTAGGGTCCATTGCTCCCTCTGAAGGGTCATGCCTTTAACACTAGCATCACTGCTTCTGTACCAGACATAATCATTGAGTGACCTGTGCTGTTCGTACAGACGATCAAGCATGTAATACGTTGAGTTCCAACGTGTTGCCACCTCCTGGATGAGTGCCTTGACTGGCACCCTACGCTCACGTTGGAGGTTCCTCAGCTGCTTCCGAGCTTTAAAAGAATGGCTGAAATGAGTGCATATTCTTCGGCAGATGGACAGTAAATTGCTTACTATGGGTTATTTTTTCAGAAAGTCTTGCACTATAATGTTTATGCAGTGTGCCAAACACGGAACCCTGAAATAGGAACCAAGTTCCATGGCCTTAAGTACATTACTGCCATTGTCTGTGGCAACAAAACCAATACCAAGCCCTCTGGGCTGCAGCCATTCCAAAACCTTGGTGCGAAACTCTTCTAAAATGTTTTCAGCCGTATGAGATTTCTCCATGGCGAACATGGCTACAGTTGCATGTTTCCGAGTACCTTCAAAAATCGCAGCTGTGTCAACAACACCTCGTGCAGATAGTTGATCTTTAACCCCCACAAAAGAGATCCAGTGTGCAGTGATACACATGTAATCTGTGGCTTGGCAACTGGTCCACATGTCTGTTGTCAGGTGGATATTGTGCACAGCACTCTTCTGCAAAGCTTGTCCAACCAATTCCAGCACATCATGATGTAGTGCCGGAACAGCAATTCTTGCGAAATAGGACCGGCTTGGAACTTTCCATTTCGGGCAGATGGCAGACACAAATTCAAGGAAACCCACCCCTTCCACAAATGAAAAAGGAAGAAGGTCCAGCGCTAACATTTTAGCCAGCTTCGCATTGTACAATCGTGCCGTTGGGTGGTTGCGTTGGAACTGCCCCTCCAACCTAAACATGCTGTCAATGGTAGGCTGGCTTACTTTCCTTAGTGGTGCCATTAACCCACTAAGGCTCAACGACACAGATTGTCTCATTGAGGTACTCGCCGGTCGCCTTGGTGTCTCACCCACACTCTGAGTATGGCTCTTACTGCGGTGCCACTCTGATGTTACTGAGGAGGATGTGGGCGTTACCACTGCAGTGACTGCACTACTGGAGACAGGGCTAGAAATGCCTCCCTGTTCTTCACCTGCCACCACAATAATATCGCTCCCTGATTCCTGACCAACTTCAAAGGGTTTAGTTTTCCTACTTTCTTTTAACTTAAGTAGGTGATCCTCCCACACAATAGTGTGGTGTATTCTGAGATGACTTGCTTGTCCTCCGGTACCATAGTTTGTACCAAGCTTACCACGCCGAACACCTTGCCGACAAATTGCGCATATAGCAACGTTCTCCTCCTTGGCGCTAACAGAAAAGAAGTCCCAAACTGGGGAGGAGAACTTTCTGGCACTGCTGGATGTGCCACTTTCAACACCAGATGAACTTGAGGGGGTGCTTGAAAATATGTGACCCTGTCCACCTACACTGTGACTTTTACTACCACTTCCTACTGAGGTGGTTGAGCTGGATGTAGGTCCCTGCCGGGCCTTGGAAAATATGGCAGCTGGAGGTAGTGGTGGTGTAACCTGTGTTGGTGAGATCCGTGCTACATCCCGCTCAGTAGCAGCCTTTCTGGATAGGGTTAGAATGTCGGTCTCCAATCCCTTTGGGGCGGGAGTAATGTGCGTGATGACTGGCTCGTCTTCATCAACATCATCACCCCCCTCTTCTACATCTACCTCCATAACTCTAAGTTTTTCTGGGACCTTCCTTTTCAGAAGCAATGTCTTGTGGCGTACTTCACTCTCAGACCGAGCTGGTGGGACCCAAGTGTCATCACGATCATCAGAAGCGGGGCTTGAAGAAGAAGATGATGGACTAAGCCTCCTTTTCCTTGCTGGTGGTCTGGAAGACAATAGATGTTCTGAAACAGTGGTTTGACTTCGCTCCGCTTTGTCTGCAGGAAGCTCGATTTCCTGAAATGCCCCTACGTCAGGAGCAACAACTACTATGGTGGGCTGTTGTGGCGGCTGCTGCTGTTCTGGTTGCGGCGGCTGCTGCTGCTGTTCTGGTTGCGGCGGCTGCTGCTGCTGTTCTGGTTGCGGCGGCTGCTGCTGCTGTTCTGGTTGCGGCGGCTGCTGCTGCTGTTCTTGTTGCGGCGGCTGCTGCTGCTGTTCTTGTTGCGGCGGCTGCTGCTGCTGTTCTTGTTGCGGCGGCTGCTGCTGCTGTTCTTGTTGCGGCGGCTGCTGCTGCTGTTCTTGTTGCGGCGGCTACACACTGATCTGCTGAGTTTGCGCCTGCGTTGAACTTGATTGTGTACTACTTTGCGGTAATGACATTTCTTCAACATCGCTGCCCGTTAGTAGACTGGCTACCTCTGCGACAGTAAAGCCCTTGGGCCTAGGTTGGTGGGGTTGCTGGACCGCTGTGCTGCTCCCAGCTTGGTTCCCGGACAACGCTTTGGTGCCAAAAAAAACCTTGGCCGGCACACCACCAGTCGTGGTTAATGGCACTTCCTTTTTCTGTTCCTTCTTCTCCCCAGCAACTTTCTTGGTACTGGACCTGGTACCTTTCTTTGGGGCCATCTTATTCCGACGTCAGGCAGGAGGCAGATGCACAACAAGTTCTGGTCACACGTGGGCGTGATGCGCAGCAGGACTTCTGTCTGGCTGGCAGTACAACGGGTAGCCAGGTGATGCCGATGACACCTCCTACTCTGTCTTTTGTGCACCTAAAAGCAAAGAAGACAGGAGAAAAACATCAGTGAAATGTTGCATTTGTGGTTCAGTTACTTAGTACTGTACTAGTGCAAACAAAAGATAGTCTAGCCATTTATGATTTTTTTTTAACTAGAGCTATGTTATACTACTAGTACTGTGTACAGCCACACTACACTCTCAGGAAGGTGATGTCTAAAAATTCAACAGATCACATAGAAAACACTTGAGCAATAAAGCTGTGGCTACCTGCTCTGGTAGCAGTGGATGAAAGCAGGCCTGTTGGCAGACAAGGCCAGGCAAGCTTGCAGGCCTAGGCCTCAAAATGGCCACCAGCCACATGGCGAGCCCCAACAACATCAGCAAGGCCACCCCAAAAAACACACTTCCCCAACTCAATCCAATGCCATCCATGCCCTAAATGATGTCTAAATTCAACAGAGCACACAGAAAACAGTAGATTACTAAAGCTGTGGCTACCTGCTCTGGTAGCAGTGGATGAAAGCAGGCCTGCTGGCAGACAAGGCCAGGCAAGCTTGCAGGCCTAGGCCTCAAAATGGCCACCAGCCACATGTCCAGGCCCAACAACATTAGCAAGGCCACCCCAAAAAACACACTTCCCCAACTCAATCCAATGCCATCCATGCCCAAAATGATGTCTAAATTCAACAGAGCACACAGAAAACAGTAGATTACTAAAGCTGTGGCTACCTGCTCTGGTAGCAGTGGATGAAAGCAGGCCTGTTGGCAGACAAGGCCAGGCAAGCTTGCAGGCCTAGGCCTCAAAATGGCCACCAGCCACATGGCGAGCCCCAACAACATCAGCAAGGCCACCCCAAAAAACACACTTCCCCAACTCAATCCAATGCCATCCATGCCCTAAATGATGTCTAAATTCAACAGAGCAAACAGAAAACAGTAGATTACTAAAGCTGTGGCTACCTGCTCTGGTAGCAGTGGATGAAAGCAGGCCTGTTGGCAGACAAGGCCAGGCAAGCTTGCAGGCCTAGGCCTCAAAATGGCCACCAGCCACATGGCGAGCCCCAACAACATCAGCAAGGCCACCCCAAAAAACACACTTCCCCAACTCAATCCAATGCCATCCATGCCCTAAATGATGTCTAAATTCAACAGAGCACACAGAAAACAGTAGATTACTAAAGCTGTGGCTACCTGCTCTGGTAGCAGTGGATGAAAGCAGGCCTGCTGGCAGACAAGGCCAGGCAAGCTTGCAGGCCTAGGCCTCAAAATGGCCACCAGCCACATGTCCAGGCCCAACAACATCAGCAAGGCCACCCCAAAAAACACACTTCCCCAACTCAATCCAATGCCATCCATGCCCAAAATGATGTCTAAATTCAACAGAGCACACAGAAAACAGTAGATTACTAAAGCTGTGGCTACCTGCTCTGGTAGCAGTGGATGAAAGCAGGCCTGTTGGCAGACAAGGCCAGGCAAGCTTGCAGGCCTAGGCCTCAAAATGGCCACCAGCCACATGGCGAGCCCCAACAACATCAGCAAGGCCACCCCAAAAAACACACTTCCCCAACTCAATCCAATGCCATCCATGCCCTAAATGATGTCTAAATTCAACAGAGCACACAGAAAACAGTAGATTACTAAAGCTGTGGCTACCTGCTCTGGTAGCAGTGGATGAAAGCAGGCCTGCTGGCAGACAAGGCCAGGCAAGCTTGCAGGCCTAGGCCTCAAAATGGCCACCAGCCACATGTCCAGGCCCAACAACATCAGCAAGGCCACCCCAAAAAACACACTTCCCCAACTCAATCCAATGCCATCCATGCCCAAAATGATGTCTAAATTCAACAGAGCACACAGAAAACAGTAGATTACTAAAGCTGTGGCTACCTGCTCTGGTAGCAGTGGATGAAAGCAGGCCTGTTGGCAGACAAGGCCAGGCAAGCTTGCAGGCCTAGGCCTCAAAATGGCCACCAGCCACATGGCGAGCCCCAACAACATCAGCAAGGCCACCCCAAAAAACACACTTCCCCAACTCAATCCAATGCCATCCATGCCCTAAATGATGTCTAAATTCAACAGAGCACACAGAAAACAGTAGATTACTAAAGCTGTGGCTACCTGCTCTGGTAGCAGTGGATGAAAGCAGGCCTGCTGGCAGACAAGGCCAGGCAAGCTTGCAGGCCTAGGCCTCAAAATGGCCACCAGCCACATGTCCAGGCCCAACAACATCAGCAAGGCCACCCCAAAAAACACACTTCCCCAACTCAATCCAATGCCATCCATGCCCAAAATGATGTCTAAATTCAACAGAGCACACAGAAAACAGTAGATTACTAAAGCTGTGGCTACCTGCTCTGGCAGCAGTGGATGAAAGCAGGCCTGTTGGCAGACAAGGCCAGGCAAGCTTGCAGGCCTAGGCCTCAAAATGGCCACCAGCCACATGGCGAGCCCCAACAACATCAGCAAGGCCACCCCAAAAAACACACTTCCCCAACTCAATCCAATGCCATCCATGCCCTAAATGATGTCTAAATTCAACAGAGCAAACAGAAAACAGTAGATTACTAAAGCTGTGGCTACCTGCTCTGGTAGCAGTGGATGAAAGCAGGCCTGTTGGCAGACAAGGCCAGGCAAGCTTGCAGGCCTAGGCCTCAAAATGGCCACCAGCCACATGGCGAGCCCCAACAACATCAGCAAGGCCACCCCAAAAAACACACTTCCCCAACTCAATCCAATGCCATCCATGCCCTAAATGATGTCTAAATTCAACAGAGCACACAGAAAACAGTAGATTACTAAAGCTGTGGCTACCTGCTCTGGTAGCAGTGGATGAAAGCAGGCCTGTTGGCAGACAAGGCCAGGCAAGCTTGCAGGCCTAGGCCTCAAAATGGCCACCAGCCACATGGCGAGCCCCAACAACATCAGCAAGGCCACCCCAAAAAACACACTTCCCCAACTCAATCCAATGCCATCCATGCCCTAAATGTGATTGAAAATGAAATATATTCAAAAAACAAAAGGAACAGTTGCTTCATCATGCACACACACACCCATGAGGCCATGCCCATGGCTAGCTCGGGCCTACTACTACAACCCACAAAATTAAAAAAAAAATTTTAAAAAAAAGGAATGATGATAATTAATTATCAAAAATAAATTGTAGTTACACAACAACTGCAATGCCCACAATCAAACACAACAACCACTTACTTGTAAAATATCCTATTCCAAAAATCCTGAAATCCAATTGCAATGATGCAGCAGACAAAAAGAGTGATCTTTCCAGCTCCAAATCCAAAGGCAGAATGAGCAGGAGATGGACAAAGCACTGGGAGGAGCCTGCTGGACAGGAACAGGAAGTTGGAGAATCTGTGTCACTTCCTCCCTCTCTCCACCTTGTAAAAAAAAAAATGACTCCTTGCACAAAAAAGGAAAGCCAAATGTGAATGTAAGGAGTTCTTTTCATCCAAAATCAGTATTTGCAGATGGTTTCATGCTGCTAGAGCCGATATTCCTCTCCAAATTGTAAATTTTACGTTGTTGAGTTCTCCAGCTTCACATTACTTCCGCCGGCGTGTCGAAAACGATATGATCGCGTTCTCTTCTTTGTCCCTGTCGCGTTGGATATGACGTGTTCGCGGTCTCTTTCTCCTGTTCGCGTTCGATTTCATGTGCCCGCGTCCTCATTCTCTGGCTCGCGATGTAGAATGACATGTTCGAGATCTCAATCTTCTCATACTCGCGCGGTGCATGATCGCGAGAAGAAAGACGTGATCGCGCGACAAATGACGTGATCGCGTGAAAAATGACTTGAATGCGGCCGCGAACTCTCGCAAAACAGCGCAAAATGGCTACCAAAATCCAACATCTCGTGGAGAACGCGACCGGGTCAAGAAAACTTGTCGGAGAACGCAGGGATTCAGGTAAGGCGATCGCGCGCGCGCGAGAATGTATTGTTTTACAGCGCGAGCAAGAAAAAAATTATCGCTAAGCTGCGGAATGCGGAAATTTTGACATTTTCGCGCTTTCCGCGGAACGCGAAAATGCCAAAATATCGCAATTTCCGCGAACGGAACGGAATTTTGGCCCAGGCCTAGTCCTAATAAAGTGGTATCACTTATACCCAGGGCCTGTAAATTAAATGCCACTTGTGTGCCTGATGCACTTATTGTGCCAACCACTTTAGTTGCCTAAAACGTCTCGGGTCTGTCATTGCAGCCTGAGTGCAGTTCTAAACTACCAAAGCGGCCTGGAAATATAACCCCCTTGCCGAGCCCAAATTTCCCCTTTTTTATTTATAAGTCACCATTAAGGTAGGCCACAGGGTAGGGTGAATTATAATTAAAAGTTTAGACATGTACTTTGAGTTGTACGTCTTGGAAGTTAAAAACTCCTTAATTCATTTTACACTACTGTGAGGCCTAACTCTCCCATAGGATAACATGGGACTGCCTCATTACATTTTATAAGTACTAACGTTTGATTGAGAACATATAAACATTTCGTATTTGGTGTCTGAGAAATTGAAATGTAACACCTTTTTCATGGTAAAGTCGGATTTTAAGTTACAATTATGAAAATGCCACTTTTAGAAAGTTGGCATTTTCCTGTCCTATTTGGAGCCTGCAGTCTGTACCTGGGACACATGACTGTGTGTGGTTGGCAGTTGGATTTTGTTTATTCACCCCCAGAGCGCCACACAATAGAAGGATTAGGGGTGCCTGGATAGGCCATCCATTGCTTTCAGGGGGCTGCACTGCTGGGCACAGCCCCAATTGCAACTGAATAGACTGTGCTCTGCCTTCATACAAAGGACTTGTCACCCCTGCATTATTCATCAAGACAGCCAGGGGCCATGGCAGGGGAAGCAGCAAACCTCAAGCACTTCAAAGGGAATTCTCTAGAAACGTCTACAACTTCAAAGAAGGCATCAGGTTAAAAATAGGACCCTCAGATCCAATATTCAGTCTACTTTCTGGACCTGCGGAAGGACTCTCAGAGGACCGCTTGCTGCCGTGGGCTGCTGTGTACTTCAGAGGACTGTCTTGCTGCACCGGGCAGGACTGCTTTGCTACCTGAAGCCTGCCTTGAACCTTCAGAGGCCTGCTGTTTGAGGGACTACCAGAGTGACTCAAAGGGCTAATTGTCTAGCCTCCTGATCAGAGCCTCAGGAATGAAAAAGGCGCCAACCATCTCAAACCCATACCTGGACCTAGCCTGAGTGAGTCCTAACCCCCAAGTGGGGCCCCTCCAGTCCTGGACCCTTGGTGGTGGTGGAAAAGGTGCCCAGATGGCCAAAATCTAAAATATGGGACTTAAAAGTTTTGGCTAAAAACTGCTCTTGTAGTGAGGACTGCTATTTATATACATACATTGCTAAGTTAGCACAACCGTGTTAGATGTTAGAAAGCCATCTTACCACTTTTGCTGCTTTTGCACACGACACTGCAGTTACATGTTATTATTTGAGAAATGCTTGCTCGCCTTTGCTTCACATGAGAACTGTCTGTTGTTCACATCCCTAACAGTGAGCTGCGATCTTGGTCTGAACATTGTGTAAAGAAACAGTCTGGGTCGCTAGACGGTGCATGTTTTTGGGTTCAGGTTGATCGGCCCACTATTTAGCCATAACACGCACGCAGCTGCAAATACCTGAAAGTCGAGTGCTTTTAATATCGCAGGCTGCATGCTTTACACACATTCGGAAGAAGAGCTTTCCCAGGAGCAGAGTATACCTGATCCTGTGATGTGATTCCACTAAGCTGATCTTTACGGTATGGGGTTCCCCATTCAAGCCTAGAGACCTTCTGTTAGTCTAATAATAATAATATTAGTTTACTAGCGAAAGGAAGGTGGCTGTAATCCACTGTCATTTTATTATGATTTCTCCTTTCATTCTCTATGGTATTGTAACTATGCTGATGGTTTTGATCTTAATCATTTGTCTGCTTATGTTAGCCAAAGTACTGCATCTTAGGACACGAGGTTTATAAAATAAACTCTTTAAACTTTACCGTGTCTCTGTTTACTCTTGTTGTGGACTGATATGAGAATAATAACAAACAGGTATTTCTGATTCCCACCATTCCTGAGAATACACTAAGTCGCTTGTTCTGGGTTGTCTATACATTGGGACCGCCGAGATAAAACTCGGATAACGAATGGGACACTGATGCTGGTCGGATAAGGGGTTCTGGGGTGAGTTTTTGGTACACCACAATTAACTGAGGTCCTGGTTTCCTGCGCATAGTTCTGTGCATGAGCAGAATCCCTGCAACACTCTGAGAACCAAGAGGAGACTGGGACCAACCTGCTCATCTATCTGCACAACGTGCATCGCCTGTCAGCCTTTGACTCTGTCTCGTATGGCTAGATGTCAGCAGTTGGGTTTTGATCTTTTAGGCGCTAGCTTTTCCCTCAAACATTACAAATTCACAACTCTTGCTCTACAAATTGGGTTTTTGTTATTTTGGTGTCAAATAATTTATTAAAATGTATTACATTTTTCTAAATTGATGTGTGGTTTTTCTTGTGATTCACTTTATTGATGTTTGTGTGCTGCATAAATACTTTACATATCGCCTCTAACTTAAGCCTGACTGCTTAAGGCCTGCTCTTAACCCTGACCAGAGGGTTAAGTACAGGTTAATTTAGTGACTTTTATGTTTGTGTTACAAAAAATACAGTCAGCACTGCTTACTTGCATTCTGCATACAGTATGTGATAAAGAATTGAATGTGTGATGATATGTAAGACCTGACAGCCTTAGGGTGAACTTCCCCCAACTTTTTGCCTGCCTCCTTGCATTTTTCTGACCTTGTTCCCGATGGTTTTAGTACTCTGCACACTTTACCACTGCTAACCAATGCTAAAGTGCTTGTGCTCTCTCCCTTAAGCATGGTAATATGGGTTTATTCTCAACTGGCACATTTAATTTACTTATAAGTCCCTAGTAAAGTGCACTAGATGTCATCTATTGATATATGAGATTCAATACAATTTGCATATAACAGTGTGCTTTTGATATGAATTTCCTATGTTCTTTTGATAACATTGTTGGATCGGTTGACCAACCTAAAAGAAATGTATGAATTAGTCCTCCAGGATCATTATTAGTTGTGACTGATTTACCCAGTTCTCTGGAAGAATACTGGGTTGCCCTGTGTAGGTTTAACTTTTTAGAAAGTTGGCATTTACCTACATTAGCCATTTGGTGCCTTCTGCCTGTCTCTGGAACACATGTGTGGGGTGGGTGACAGCTGTTTTCCTGCATTCCCTCTAGACAATCACACACAAAGGAAGGGTAGGCGTGCCTCTGTGGTCATCTGCATGCAGATGGGCCATCCTGAGCAGGATTGGAGGGAGGAGCTGACACACCTGAAAGGGCTATGTCCTGTCCCCACACAAAAGATTGATTATCCTCCCTTTAGTGTGTCTTGAATCAGGACAGGCGGTAGAGCCTCTGCACAATTCAAAGCTTTCTTTGAAGCCTCCCCCACTTCAAAGGCACCACTGGGTGTATGTACTGGATCTCTGGCACTAATGGACCTGTGACCACTCTGCCAGGAAGAAGAGGATCTGCTGTGTTGCTCAAGGACTGCCACTTTGCTGGGACCACTGTTTGTTGAACTCTTGCCTTGCTGTGTTGCCCTTCTGCCTGCTCCTCTGTCTCTGCCTGGGTGAGGAGGACTGCACCTGCATCACTTGAACCCAGAGTGCTCCAAGGCCTTACTGGCTTGCCTCTTGTTGCCTAAGTCACAGAGACACAAAAGTCTTAGAACCCTCCTGTTCCAAACCTTGGACACATCTGTTTGTGAATCTGCCCTGCCAAGTAGTGCCACCCCAGTCCTGGACCCTTGGAAGTAGACCTAGGGATTTGCTCCAGTGGAACCAGCACATCCTCTGCTGCGAGAGCAGAATCAATGAAACACTGTTGTTGCAGGAACCCGACTGGTGCATTGCACTCGGAATCACCGCTTTGCACTTGGAACCAACGCTTCAGAACCGATGCGTGGCAACAACTACATGCAGAAAATCGACGCATCGCCTCTACAGCATGGAGAAACCTGGCACATCACATTTGGAACTGCTGCACCTCGGAACCAGCGCTTCGCTCACGGAACTGACGCATCACTGCAGTTGCATTGAAAATTTGGTGCAACACTTCACCTGCGTGGAGATCAGCGACGCATTTCGCTGTGGCGACCAGTATCAAAGTACTTTTGCTCCAGGGGGTGCGTGGGTCTTGTATCCAGCCCGCGCTCCATCGCAGTAGGCCTGAACTTTTGATTTTGTCCTGGTCCAGCGTGACCAATTAACTCTTTAGGAGCTACTTGCTTCTAAGCTCTTCATTGTATTTAATCTTTAGAAATTCACATCTCGACTTCTATTGGATGGATTTTTGTCATTTTGGTCTTATTTTAGTCATAAAAACATATAATTATTTTTCTAATCTGATGTGGAGTCTTTTTGTGGTGTTTTTAATGTGTTATTGTATGAAGCGTTGCACAAATACTTTACACATTGCCGCTTAAGTTAAACCTGACTGCTCTGCACCAAGCTAACAGGGGGTGAGCACAGGTTAATTTAGGGTGTGTTGTGACTTAGCCTGACTAGGATTGTGGTGCCTGCATAGACAGGGTGCATACCTCTGCCAACCAGAAACCCAATTCCTTACAAAATCCAAAAATGATTGCTTTCTGTATACAACATTTGAGGAAAATAGTATATTATATGATGTGGTTGTATGACTTCACCTTGTAGTAAAGCCACAGTTCCGTATGAGGTGTAGTGAAGTTCATTTGCAAAACCTTCTCTTAGTCCTGGGTGTAGGAGAATAAAAGCTGCTTCTTATGGTTACACCCACTTTTTACTGATGTTTCACTTTTTGTCTGGCTGGGACCCTGCTATTCAGAGCCCCGGCCTAGCTGCTTCCTCTCTAAATGGATTCCATGTACTTTAGGTACACTCCAGATTGGATTCTGGGGTATCCTTATAAGTCCCTAGTATATGGTATACTATGTACCCAGGTCATAGGTACCCCAGAGGCCTACCAGGGGCTGCAGCATGTATTATGCCACCCCTGGGAAGCCATTCAAAGTGACACAACAGGTCTGCTACAACAGCCTGTGTAAGGTGGTGTATGCACCACTTTCTCAGATATAGGTTCCCTATATCTGTCCATATCACTTCACATATAAACCTATCAGTCACCACTATGGCAGGCCTTATCAATCCTGAAGGCAGGGTGCTGGGTTTTATGTGAGAGGGTGCCCATGCATGAGCAGAGCCCCTCTGCAGCCTTCGGAACCTTTATTCCGGAGTTGTTTGTGATGCAGTCAAACCATATACTCTTAAGTGCATTATAACCTCGCGGTAAATGCTAACTTTGGAATGGCTGCATGGAAACATGTTGTGTTTGGTGTCAAACACCTCGGAATCATACCTCCACACCAGTAAGTGGTGTGGGAGGGATGATTCCACCCTACTAGAGGGAGAACCATGACTTCACCGGTACACCTGGTATCAGCTTCACAGACCCTGGCATCACAAAATGGATGCTGCCAGCCACGGACACGAGTCTGCCCTCCTGCTGCTGGACAAAACTCCTGGACAATAGGTTTCCTGTCACAGGGAGGTGTAACCACCTCCCAGACAGGCTTTAGTGTATTGGGGCTGGGTGGGTGCACTCCAAGAGTGCTTTGATGTCTGCACTGGGGGCACATTTGGTATCCCTATGCATAGTCCAGCTCAAACCAGTTGCAGGGGCACTCAGCCCCTGCTCTGGTGCGAAACTGGACAAAGGACATGGGTGTAGCCACCCCTCTGTCCTGACCCTCCCATAGGTGGGTTCCCAGAGTTTGTACCACCCCTTCCTTGGGTATAAAGTAGGAACCCCTGACTACAGGACTTTAGATTTACAGAGACGAAACTCTGCTACAGAATCCCAGAACTTCTACTATCTACACGACGATGGATAACTGAAGAATCTCCATTGGAGTAAAGGAGTTACTCCCCTGCAAGGCAGGCACCAAAGACGCATCTGTCCGGTTTGCATCGACGCTGGTCCCGAAGGACACCAGTGATTTTGCAACACAGGAGGTGGGTTTCCAAGCTTCCCCAAGGCCGATCCGTGCTCTCAGCAAACCTGAGATCCAAAGCCCTCGTGGGGACTGCGCAACCCGAACTCCTGGACACCGTGACCCTTTGCAGCAGCATAGGCTTCCTGGTGATCCCTCAGGCTGTGCTTTGGGCTACTTGTAGTCCAGATCCCGAGCAGTGATTCCAACGAAGATTGCTGGCCTACACTCCTCGAGTGACCCATGGGCTGGTATCCAGTGATTCCTCTCGAGGTCCCTTAGCTATCCCTTGTCTGTAGACTTGTGGGTCCTTGAGAAGGGTACTTTGACTTTCAATGGGCTTACCTGGTTGCTCCAGACGTGCCCTGACTCTCCATCGTTGGGGAATCCACAGGACCTTGCTGGTCCACACCGAAGCCAATTTTCTCTTACCGCATGGATTGCTGTTGCCAAGGCTTGTTGGTCTTCAATCCGGACAGCGATCCCCCAGCACTCAACATCTTTCGTGGGACTGCTTGCCTGCAGACTGTGGTCATTCTCAACGCTTCCTGGTCTCCGTGGCAGTGGAGCCAAGCTTCACCTCATCGCACCTGAAACACCCGACATCAGTGGGCATTCGTCTATCGTGCCCCTGGTCACTGGAAAGTGACCCAGACTCCATCCCTCCCCTCTGCTTTCAGGTACTTCACATCCTCGATCCAGGCCTGGATCACACTGGACACTTCTCCATTCCACGGCATCAGCACTTTGCAGCACATCGCCATTGAAATCAACGACGATTCCCGACACCATTTGACACCTATGCACCCGGCTTCCCTGGGTGAGGTAACACGAGTACTCCGGTGTTCCCGTGGGTGCTGGCCCTGGAACCCTCTAAGTCTGAAAGGGTTTGCTGAAAGTCCTCTCCTAAGTGTCCTTATTCTTTAAAATTCCAACTGCAACTTTCCCATTGAATTGTACGGGGCTCGCGGCTGTGTTCTCACACTGCACACTGCACACGTCCCCTGTGTCACTACCTTGGGTGGTTCCTTGGGGTCCCAGCAATTCTACGTGCTCTAGGCGCTGTGTCTAGTCAAGTCGTGGTTTTTGTACCACTTTCTTAATATATGGTTTGGTCTCCCCCTGGGGCCCATTGTATTTTGTGCTATTTACTGTCATTTAATAATTGCATTATTGTGTGCCTTGCTCTCTAACTTCATAAAGAGGTTAGTAGAGAGTGTTTAGAAATAAATACATATATTTTATATATATACCTTGTGTGGTTCTCCATTCATTTAGTTATTCAAGAGGTTATAATCTGCCAAACTAAGCCGCTTTACACTTCTTCAAGACTTAGCCTGAAGGCTGCTCTCCATAGCTACCACTAGGATAGCTTTCAATAAAGGTTGTCTTAAACCTAATCATCAATAAGGGTTGTTTGGACTGGTGCAAGGTGCCCACTATAACTAGTCGATAGCATACACCAGGCCAACTTCTCACAGACCCAGAACATGTGCTCACCTATTGGGATCCACTCACGACTCAAGCCACTAGCTCCATCATGAACTCTGTATATTCAGGAGCACCCACAGACCTCTGTCCCCACCACATCTTCAACCTCAGGAGTAAGATAATTGGTGACGAGCTGAAGAAAGTTTTGAATGGCTCCATCACCTCAGCCTCCTTCTCCTGAGGACTGGAAACATGCTGAAGTGAGGCCCCTCGTAAAGAAACCTTTGGCTGACCCAGCAGAACCGGCCCATCTCCCTGATCCCCTTCCTAGCAAAGGTTCTCAAGAAGTCAATCAACCAGCAACTCACCAAACACCTGGAACACTACAACCTCCTGGACCCTTCTCAAGCAGGATTCAGAGCAACCCACAGCACCAAGACAGCCCTGGTCGAAGCCACTGATGACATCAGAGCCCTCCTAGACTGCAGCGAATCGGCAGCCCTCATCCTCCTGGACCTGTCAGCCGCCTTCAGAACCATCTGCCATCACATCTTGATCAATAGACTCCCCCACATCGGAATCCAAGGAGATGCCCACCAAATGGATCACCTCATACCTCACTGAAAGAACCCAGAGAATCCATCTCCCATCCTTCCCCTCAGAACCCAAGAAGATCATCTGAGGTGTCCCCCAAGGATTGTCCCTCAGCCCCACCCTCTTCAACACATTCATGACCCCCCTGGCCAACCCTGTCAGATCACATGGAATTAACACCATCTCCTACGCCGACGGCAACCAGCTCATACCTTCACTGTCAGAAGGCCCCTCCACCACCAAAGCAAACTTACATCTATGCATGATGAACGTTGGTGATGAATGAGGGAGAACTTTCTCAAATTCTACATGGACAATATGGAAGTACTCATCTTTGGGAACAACACCTCGCCATGGAACGATGCATGGTGGCCTGCTGACCTTGGCTTCTCCCTAAACCCCAGAGACCACACCGCACCCTCTTCATCATCCTGGACAGCAAGCTATCCATGAAGAATCAGGTAAATGCACTCTCATCCGCCTGCCTCCACTACCTACGCATGTTCCAAAAGATTCTGAGGTGGCTCCCAATTGACACGAGAAGGACTTTCATGCCAGCCCTCGTCACCATCAGGCTGGACACATGAACGCAGTCTACATAGGAATCACCGCATGCCTCCTGAAGAGACTACAGATAATACAAAACTCAGCTGCAAGACTCATCCTCGACCTCTCCAGACGGATCCACATTACAACCCACCTCATGAAGCTACACTGGCTCCCGACCCAGAAAAGATGTCAGTTCAAGATGTTGATCCTTGCATACAAGGACCTGCACAAAGAGGGACCAGCATACATCAACAAATGCATGAGCTTCCACCAACCGAGCAGACACCTACAATCCTCCTCTCTGTACCTTGAAGGCACTTCTCGTGTCCGCCGAGCCAACAGCAGAGGATGGTCCTTCTCACACCTGGCAGCCAATCAATCGATCAGGGTTGGTAAAGCACAACTACTCACCCATGAGAGGTGAGGGTTTCAAGACGCTGGGGGGTGGCTCAGTTGAGTGCTGGGGTCATCTGAAGAGCTAAAGCCTGGAACACCTTCCCCTGCACCTCAGGACCACCCAACGCTCCAGCAATTCAGGAAACATCTCAGGACCTGCCTGTTCGAATGAACAGATCACAAAGCAGCTAGCATCGCCAGCACCTCGAGACCCTCACAGGTGATG
The DNA here is from genome assembly GCF_964204655.1 of Triturus cristatus. Classification (NCBI taxonomy): domain Eukaryota; kingdom Metazoa; phylum Chordata; class Amphibia; order Caudata; family Salamandridae; genus Triturus; species Triturus cristatus. The sequence continues at coordinate 1,520,358,535 of NC_140591.1, read as the reverse complement.
TGCTGCGCTTTACAAATCTTGATTGATTGATTGATTTAAAAACAATTGCCAGTGATCTACTGGCCTCCAGTTACAGCAAAACCAGTGGTAACTATTAACTTGCAGTAACTGCCATGCTGGGCGACCAAACTGCACTCCTATGACTCTCCCATGTCCAGCAAACTCAGGTGTAACTTTTGAGGGTCAGGATTCAGTCTCTTAGGCTGCTCTGTGGCTTCCACTGGCACTCAGGCTTCTTGATGCTGGGCTCTTAAAGCAGTTAGACTCTCAGCTTTTATGACCAATGTGGCTCTAACAGGGAGTCAGCCAACTGACTCTTTGAGTCACCTTCTCTGTCCGAGGGTTATGACAACTTTTCTTCAAGAGGGACACCACTCACACAATCCTTTCTTTGCGAGCCCAAGAAGCAGCAAGTGCAGCCCTGTTGTTGGTGCAGTCTCTCTTTGCTCGGTCCAAGGAACAGCAGGATAGTCATTCTTTTGTCCTTTCTAAGGTCCAGATGTGATCTGCGGTCTGGGTGTCGGGGTGCCACTTTTATGCTTGTTTCGTGCCTTTGGGGCTGTGGTGACTGCTAGCCCATGGGATATCGGGTTCCCTCCCTCCTAGAGACAACTTCCTGCAAAGTATGGCATCTAGCTAGCCCAAAATGCACTATTTTGCCCACTCACAACATGGCAAAACCTTTCTCTTAGTTGTGGAGCTCTCTATCCCATCCTGAAGGTGTGGCTACCTGGGAGCTACATGCCCACTCGAAAACCGGTATGGTAAGGGATTCTCCCTGTCTGAGATGCCCGCCTGTCTGCTAAAAGAAAAGAGCGGTGCCTCTTGTATGTTACTTCCATATGCCCTTCAAAGGCAGCTTCTCCTTTAAAGATCGCCTATTGGGCTCATACCCTATTTGGATATCCTTCTACGAGGAGGTCACACCACCTCCCACAGCAAGTCCTATGTGTTTCTACCTGAGAGATGTTCGCTCCTCTCCACAGGAAGGGAGAATGCTGTCTCTAGGACAGAAGCTTATGGGCAGCCATAAACACTCATTAGAAACTTTGGGGAACAAAGTGGAAAGTTTCTAAAGTTCTTTTGATTCCTTGAAGTACTATATTTAGTAGTCACATTAAAAGGTTAGCACTGCTGAGTTGTCTGCATGTAACTCTGTACTAGCCAACAGGGTTACTAGCCTTTCCACAGTAAAAACAACAGTGTGGGTTTTTACTGTGAGGACATGTTATGTTACTAAAACACATGTCCATTTTTTTAATATAATGCACCCTGCCGCAGGAGTGACTTATATAAAAATGAAAAAGGAAGGTTTGGGCATTGCCATTATGTTATATGGCAAAGATGAGTTAGCAGCTTAAAACTGCTCTGCCAGCCAACTAGAGTCACGCTTTGCTTTATCATACTCATGGTAGCACAATAAGTGCTGTGGTCCATGAGGGAAATTTTAACTCACAGGCTCTGGGTACCCCTGGTACTATATACTAGGGACCAGGGCCGGACTGGCAATAGCGAGCACCAGGCAATCCCCCGGTGGGCCGTACTGGTGGGGGTCCATTTTTGTCACAGGGCCGATTTTGCAGCATAGATGCAAAATCGGCACTGTAACAAAATTGGCCGAAAACCGGCCCTGGCAAAGAGCTCGGCGGCACCCCCAACCCCCCGGGGGCAGACCAGCCGAGCACTTTGCCAAGGCCGGTTGTGGTTCCCAGTCCAGCCCTGCTAGGACTTATAAGTAAGTAAACATATGCCTATTGTGGGTTGGCTAATTAGACATATACCTTTTAAAGGGTGGAAGCACAGACAATGAGACCTTTTTGGCAGGACTCAGTGCACTTTCAGAGTCAAAACAACAGCAGCATTAGTCCAAAAACTTTAGGGCGATCATGCAAAAAGAGGCACTTCCTGACACAATTGCTTGTATGCCACAAATAACTAAACCAGTCATTATTGAGGTATTTTTTCAGATGTAAGATAGTCCCTCATGCTTTGCAGTTGAACTTTTCATAGAAGGCAAAATGATATGAAAGAGTAATCTATTGGTGGTGCTAAAGCTCGTTCTATATATATTTTAAAGACTTTCAAGAAGAGCATGTAGGCTCAGAGCAAGAAGCTGCTTGAGAAGGAGAGTAAACTGTCTGAAGCGAACAAGATAATCACCGATTTGAAGGACAAACTGTCTGGGTTGCAGTGGAAGATGATGAACCAAGAGATGCAAACTAAAACCCAAGACACAGAAAAAGAAGAGCTGAAGGAGCAACTGGAGGTACTTCGCAAGAAATGTCAGGAATCTAGCCAGACCTTGCAGGTCCTGCAGGCATGCCAGACCTTAAATGCAGAGCAAGAACAGAAGATAAAGGAGCTGGAGCAGAAACTGGCTGCACAGGAGCAAGATGCAGCTATTGTTCAGAATATGAAATCTGAGTTGGCACGTCTCCCTAAGATGGAGAAGGAGCTTCTGGAGCTCAAGGAGGAAAATGCCTATCATCGGGAGGTAAAAGAAAACAATGCTTTGCTGAATGAGGAGGTGGAGAGCCTGGGACGCGTGAAGGAACGGTATGACAAAATGAAAGAAGAGCTGCTGAATTTGGAACTGGACAAAGAAAAAACTTTGGGGAAGCTGAAGAACTGGGAGAACATGGAGCAGTTAACTGGGCTAAACATATGGACTCCAGATGACTTTTCAAGGTACGTCGTTGCCCTACAGCAGACGGAGTTGGATTTGAAGGAGAAGAATGCCAGCACGACTAATAGTGCCCGTGTACTGGAAAAGGCTCAGCACCAACTCCAGGAGGACCTCCAGAAATTCCAGAACCAATACGTGGAGGCTAAGAAAAGGCGGGAACAGCAGGAAGCTCTAGTTCGACGCCTACAGAAACGGGTCTTGCTGCAGAGCAAGGAGCGTGACAGTATGAGGGCCATCCTGGACTCGTACAATAGTGAATTGACCCCAACTGAGCATTCGCCGCTGCTCTACCACCGTCTGTGGGAAGCAGAAGAGATGCTGCAGAAGGAGCACAACCACAACAAAGGGATGGAGGCACAGGTTTATCAAGCTTTGGAAGAGAAGGGGACCGCAAACCTAAGAGCGGATTCGCTCGAAGCAGAATTAAAATTACTCAAGTCTCAAGAGGGTACTTCAGGACACGGAAGCGTCATTGCCAAGGAGGAGTTGGACTCTCTCAGATTGAAGGTAGAAGAGCTGGAAGCAGAAAGAGGGCGTCTGAAGGAAGCCCACAATAACCTGGAGATGACACTGGAAAAACTGAGCATGCAGGTGCTCTGTAAGATACATTCTCTTCCTCCAGCCTTTCTGTCCATTTTCGCAGGAGCGAAACCGGCTAAAGGTAAATCCTGGCAACACAGGACTCATTAAATTTGGATCTGAGTGTAGCCAGACGTCATGCTGTGAGAAGCTTGATAGAGAACTTGGTATCTTATCATGTGGGGATTAATTTTGAATCCAAGATCACTCTCCTGCTTAGCAGTCGCTAGAGCGTTCTCAAGGTGATGGTATTGAAAGACTGCATGTAATAATGAATACTAATTTCTCCAAACACTGCAGCCAAGGAGCGAATGGAAGTGCACTGAATACTGAGGTTAACCACATTGAACTCTGTCCAGCAGCGGACCGTGCATGTAATAGCGGGGGTGCCGGTTTGGGGGGGGGGGTATTCCTACAGACGATGAGGGAAAATGAATTGTTTATTTAATTTTCCCTTGTGGTTGTCTGTCGAATTCCCCCTCCTCCCCCCCGCCCCCCAAAATCCCACCCGCCGCTCTTGCCTGCATAGGCGGCTGCTGACTCTGTCCTGCTTTCCTGTGCACCCTCACGCCTGGCAACTCTTTACTTCCTGCATCGGTTTCTCCTTTATGGATCCAGATTATCTTCTATGCTCCTGCCTGTCTTCCCTCTCTTCCTCCAGTTTATTATGGAAACAAAGCTTTTTCTATTTGTGAAACTTTACAGTGGGGAGAGGAGTTGGCTTAACGGCTAGGGTGGTCGACCTGGGAGCTGGGTTTGAGTCGCGGCAACGACACTGAACACCCTGTGATTCTGGGCAAATCACTTAATCTCCCCATGCCTAACAAAAATGAATGTGTGTCCTAATGTAATGTAACTGGTGCTATGTAAAGCGCTCTGATACCCATTTCGGGTCAAGTTCGCGCTATATAAAACACTGCAAAAAAAAGACTAACATGACACCTCCTATGTCTTAATTTATGTGCTATAATGTGTTACTTTATTCTTTAACACTATAATGAAAAATGCTTTGTGCTTTTGAACCAGTCTAATATATGCCCAGACTTAGACGGTTGAGCCTGTCCTCTCGTAATGAAAAGCAATAAAGAAACATTCTAAAAAAAGAAACTACATCTGGCAGACATCTGGACTGCCAAACAGACCTAACAACAACATGTTAGACTTTTGCGCTAAAAGTTTGCACAATATATCTAAGTAAAAATTACATTTGCGAAGAGTGTCTTTCAAGTTTTTATTCCGGATTTAAAAATGGGAAATAACGTGTGCAAATCATTTTATTGGCCATTTGGTGCCTGCATTATAACATTTTTATAGCGTATTTCACTCCTTGCCACTACCTGCCTAAGGTGAGTGATAAGAGAATAGTAAACGCAAACAATTGACACTTGTCTCGGCTTTAAATCGGTGCTTCAGCAAAAATGAGTCAAAATATAATTTGCACTCATTTTACCACTACCTTCAGGGTCTAAATGAGATTCAAAGTGAGATCACTAATTAGATAGTCTTCTCTTCAATCAATATAGTAATGAACTGAGCGGTAGAAGGGAGGATATCAACAGCAATGGCATCATTAAAAGGGACTACTGTTGAGGGGCAAGCCAGAGAACAGAACAGAACATTTTGCTTTACTCATTACCACATCCCGAATAATGACCCCCAATAAGCAGTGAAATGGTTAATTGAAGAACAGCATATCAAGTGTACAATTTTCTTTATTAAACTGTCTAAAAATTATACTTTCTGCGAATACTTTTGAATTCGGAGAGCGCCTATTCAAACAAATAAAAGGAGTAAGCATGGGGGCATCCGTGGCGCCTACTGTGGCTAACATCTGCATGGCAAAATTTGAAAACACCAATATACATATTGAGATAGCCTCATTTTTCGAGTCCATTCGCCATTACTCTTGTTATATAGGAGATATATTCTTCATCTGGACCTACTCCGAAGAGGCATTACTTGAGTTTCTATTATGGCGCAATTCATGTGATCCAAATATTCATTTCACTTGTAATTTTAGCCACAATCAAGTGGAGATTTTAGACATCTTGATAAGACACAATAATGGTCTGCTTGAAGTAGATCTATATGTTAAACCTTCAGCGAGGAACACTTTATTGCATTTTGAAAGCTACCATACATGGATGCAAAAACAAAGCATCCCTTTTGGACAATTCCTTTGTTTAATGATGTCTTATCGTGTTTTGGACATATTGCGACATCATTCACTGGATGACCACTTTAATTAAGATATGGCTGATGACACAAGCGATAACACCCATCAGAATTGTGAGATCTGCAGGAACTCTGCAGATCTGTTTAATTTCACCCGGGTAAATTGAGTTCAGAAAGCAGCTCAAATCTTTAGGCAAAAGTCTTGGGCAAAAGAAAGAATTATGGAGGAATCGGGCCCTGAATGAAAGATTCAACCTGTAATTTCAATTTCATTCTGGACCCTCAAGGTCAAACTCATAAAAGTTCGAATTTTTCTCACCCTTATGGTTTGTCTATGACACTTGTGGTGGAGAAATACTGGCCAATTTATCAGGCCATTAGCAATGAGGCTTATGTGGTTTGTTTGCAATGGAATAGCATCTAGATTCTAGAGGCTTTACTTTGTGGTTGGAACATGTTTTTTTTTTGCACTGCTGCATTTATGATTTAGAGTGCTAATTGCCTCTTCTAATGCAGTTTAATTTTCCAACCATCGTTTAGCTACTACAGCAACCAAGCTCAGTGGTGCTGGAACAATTTTCAGAGTGGGGGTGCTACCATCAGTGTTACATTACTGAAGAAATAGGGATTGTGAAAAATCCAAGAATTTCACAAAGAAGAAATATAGCAAATGAGTCCCGCCCGTTCAGCAGGAGAGTGGTAAAGGTGTGGTACGTAGTCAGTGGCACATTTTGCAAATAGACTACTAAAACATGGTTTGGTAGTGCACTGTCATTTACAGACAGTACAATTTTAATTGAAACGGCCACAAAGTTATCACTGGCTAGTAGTTTTACTGATGAAACTGTATCACACAAAAACAATAATGGTTGGAAATTGTATTTCTGCAAATATTCATTTGCGCGTCATCAAGTAAAGTGCCTTGATTTTGTTTGTTCCTATTAAAATTTTGTTTCCAACACACATCAGTGTTACAAAAAGTTTACTTTTTTTGTTCTTCATTCTGAAAATGTTGGACCATTGGTTTGCATGTATTTAAAGTTCGTTGTGTTCATCCTGACATCCTACAGCCTTTCCTTCCACAACCCCTGAACCCCAGCAAGATTACCCCATAGTTCCTTTTACAACATCTCCAAACTTTGCATTAAGAGATAAATGTAAATAGCAATCTCCATGTTAAAAGAATAAGCAGCAATTTGTTAGACATAGACAAGCATTTGACATCTGTCTTTGAACCACAGCAAATGCGACAAGATTAAAAAAAAATTAAAGGCATCTTTATTGCTCAATCGCCTTCTGAACTCCAGCATGTTTATTTTGAGGGTGCTGCAGCACACTCTATGCCCCTACTTACAACATGTATAAGCGCAAAACAATAAACCTCAGGTATTAGTGAATGCAAAAAATTGCAAAAAACGCTTTTGTGTGCAATTTTCGGATGCAAACAATCAGAGAACATTCACTTTAAATGTAACATGCAAATGAGCGAGTGAATAAAAGAATATGTAAGTTAGTGTAATGTATAATGTCAGTGTGCGAGTTAGCTAGTGTGTGAGGAATGAATTAATGTGTTTTAGTGAGCGAACATGTTAGTGAGTGCATTCATGAGTGAGAGTGCGTAAGTGTGCATGTGAGAGGCCTAGTAAATCTGTGAGAGAGTAAGACGGTGAGAGCTTGAATTATATAAAATGTTGTCATGCTGGTTAAATAAGCCACAAACAATGAAAATCAATTTCTAAAATCCATCAGTACACCTAACAACAAATATTCAATCAAAGACAAAGTTATTTTTGAAACTTTACCCAATAATGAATTAAAAAGCATTACAACCACTCTTAGGGTCTTCGGAGCGACGGAGTGAGTGAATACATATGGGAGTGACAAAGGGAGTGAATAAATATGTGAATACAAATAGGAGTGAATGAATGAATTTGTGTGAGTGACGGTGTACGTAAATCAGAATATGAATGACTGAACAGCATATGGGTGAATAATCTGATAGAAAAGCCTAGAAACTGGTGTACTCTTTGGTCAGTGTGACTAGGCAGGCTTCTCGAGGCCAGTCCTTGGAATAAGAATGTGTATCCGCCTTTGAACTGCTTCTTAAAGCAAGTTGCTATGACTATTTGTAGCAGACATGTAAGTTTGAAGGGCGTACCAGACCATACCCATGACATAGACAATAAACCGTATAGTGCCAATTTACAGAGGCATGAAAGAATACTCTTATAGCACTCTTTTTCTCACCAAATCACAATTCTTAATGTAAGGAAACGTACACATTTTAGATATCGGTTCCTAATGGGTCACAAATAGAACTACCTCATGGGTTTGCAAACCATTAGGAATTACAGCCATCACAGGGATGTTGGCCTGCTGGGGTCGGCAGACCACCATGACTGTGATTTCTTTTAAACAAAACAATTTTTATTAACTGCAGCCTCTTTTCCTTAACGGAAAATGGGATGCATTTGAAAACCAACAAATGAAACTTTGAAAATTTCCATGGAACCACTACCTGCCCTTAAAAAAAAATTATTTTTCCATTGTCAAAGTGTCCCATTGGGACCCTTTCCCATTTGCGAATGGGTTACCGCCCCTAAAAGGACTCAGTAAAGTATAAATCTTTTGTGACCGGAATTCGGTAGCAAAACATTAATACATCCCATTCAGCCTCGGTATTTGGAAGGGAAACCCAAAACACACCCCTTCCAAATACCGAGTCGCAAACACAAACTGCGATTCGGTAATGTGCTACTGAATCACAATTTGTACTTTGAACATATGTAAAAGCATTGTTATGGTCAGAAAGAGCCAGATCGATCCGTTTCCAACTGCAAAAATGATTTGTACATATCGCCCTTTGTGTGTAAAGTTGTGTAGGTTCCCGGGAAGGAAGTTGCTGATTTTCGATCATGAATGCTTATGAATTTGGAAGAATGTATGGATGATTAATCGAACAAATATGAAAATGCACTAGTTTATGATAGTAGTTTGTATTCAAAAAAAGAAAAGTGGACACTGGAGTATTAGAAGGAGTTTGTACTGAGTGCTAAATTGAGGCCTTTTTGGAAAGTAAAAAATGAGCTGGCGATTGCAGATACAGCTATTATGAGAGGCGAGAGATTGATTTCTCCTTTAGCTTTAAAAAAGATGGTGGTGAGGTATGGGCATGTGGGGTATATAGGTAGAGTGAAAACACACCAGATGAAGAAAAAGCTCTTCTGGAGGCCTGGGATTAATTTTGCTATAGAAAGAGTTGTGAGGGAGTGTGCGCAAAGTATGATGGTGGATGTCTTCGAAAAACCCTCAAACCACCATACATGAAGGAGTTGTGCCTTACTACCCTTAGATTTATGTGGATTGGGACTCTAAAGTATGTGATAGCAATCATTCACAAATGTTCTCTTCGGTCGGTCATCAAGGTGGTGATGAAAGCGGATATGGATTCCATTTTGAGTTTCTTGGTTGAGAGGTTCTTGAATGAGGGTTGTTGAGTGACAGTGGTGTACAGTTCAGTTTTCTCAAGGTGAAGGCATATCTGAAGAGACTGCAAGTGAAGCACACAACCACATCTCTTTACTATTCCAGTGGCAATGGCATCATCGAAAGCTTTAACTGTGTGTTGCAGGGGACCATTCAGTTAGCCATGAGCAGTAATTTTGATTGGGAAGTGCAAGTTGTCAAGACTATGTAGATGTATCATCAATCTCAATGAGGCTACTTGATTTAAATAATAATTTGAAATAATGAGAGAGAGAGAAGTTCTAGGACAAAGAGTAATGGTTGCACAAAGCAGAAGTCAAGCACTGGTCGGTTGAGGGGAATAGGAAACAAATTGAGAAGGTGCAGAATAAGCTTTTTTATGACTGCAGGAACAAGACCAAGCAAGTTTCCATAAAGGTTGCTCAGTAGGTGAGGGTGAAGAAACCCTAGATAGTTCCCAAGAGTGAGAGTTCGTTTTACAATCCCATGGAAGTAATGAAGATTATGTGTAATTATGTTCAAGTAAGTGATGGTAGAGTATGGAATCTTAATCCCATTACTGTGAAGGGTGTTGATAGTTGGAGATCTTTGGAGTCCAATGATGAGAATTTGGATAGTGGGTGTGGTGTATTTGAGGAGGATTTACTTTGATGTTCTGGAGAGCCGTGTGGGTTCTGAAAGAAGGTATGTTCTGCAGTTATAATCAACTAGACAGATGAAATGGCAGACGCCATGAGTGCCTTTTCAAGACTGGTGGCGTTAGGCGCAGTGATGAAAGTCATACTGGCAATGATTAAGAAGACAAGGGGAAGCAGTCGGAAAGGTTTAAGGATGGAGAAGTTTCCAGTGAAGAGAGTAAGAAGTGTCATGCAAGGAGAAAAGTTGAAGTCAGCACTAAAGAGAAAGGAAGAGGAATGGTGCTGAAGACCTCCCAAATGGCTGAATGATTACATATGTAAGGATTTTGGAAGAAAATTGTATCCAGTTTCCAATCTTTACTTTCCCGCTAAAGGTGAGTAATGACAAAACTGTATTTTTTTCAAGTGTACATTTGTATAGTTTTTTCCTTGTAGTTTCTTTGATTGATTTTCTTTAAAAAAGTTTTTGCATTTGTTTTGTCAGTTTGGAAGACGCAGGATGTGTATCATTGGCTTAATGGCTCCTGCCACCTTCTACTGGTCACTCTCAGTTCCACCCGCTTGGCAATGTTCTTGCTTGACTACTTGCCCCAGAACCATAGTTGTGAGGTTGGCGAACTAGTGGACAGATGCCGGGGTCATTGTTGAAATAATCCTATAGAACTACATTCTGGCTCAGTGCCTCTCTTATGCATCTTATGAGTACCACCACCATCTTGCAAACCTTTGGGACTTTCAAACAAAGCTAAGGATTAAGCACGCCCTGTAAGGACAGGATAGTCTACTTTGCTCCTCCAGCAGGCCTGGCTCTACCTCTAACTCTACTACTGGAGGACCTTTGTGGTAGAGAATTGCATTTTCCTCAGGTCATGTTGTCAGTTTGTTGACCCTCCTCTCCTAGGTACAATCCATTTACTCTTACATGGCGTCAATACCAAAACACTGTGACCCAGGTGCAGAGCTGAATAAATACCCATGGTTGAGTTGGGCACATCACTTGCCCAAAGTCATGCATATGATTAAGGAGTCGCAGCTGTGACCCCTGGCTTGCCACATGCAACCCCTGGCCTCAGAGGTGACAAAATCAGTGCCAGTGGCAGCTCGCCCTAATGCAGGTCGATTGGGCCTCCACTCTCTTGTATCCTGTCAATTTATTTTATTACACTAATAGTGAATAATATATGTGCATACATATTTATATATATATTATCTACTGGCGGTCGCCAGTAGATATCTATTGGCGGTCGCCAGTATTATCTACTGGCGGTCGCCAGTAGATATCTACTGGCGGTCGCCAGTATCTACTGGCGGTCGCCAGTAGATATCTACTGGCGGTCGCCAGTAGATAGATATAGTTAGGACCGTGTTTCCATAGGAAATCCGCAACATTCTATTTGGAATAACTTTGGCGCCGGTTGACGAATCCTTGTGAAATTTTCAAAATAGGTGGGGCGCTCCGCTCCGCTCCTACCCTGAAAGTCTTGGGGGGATTCGTCAAGCGGGGGCTGAGAAAAAAGGGGGGTCCCAAAACGCGTTTTCCCCATGCAATTTTCCATAGGGACCTTTAGTCCAAGGTACAGCCCGAACGGCTGAACAGAATTACTTGAAATTTGGCAGAGAGGTAGTCCTCAGCTCAGGGAAGTGCCTTTTGCAGGTCTGGTGTCAATCTGTTCAGTAGTTCCTGAGAAAATCAAAAGTAAAATCATATATATATGTGGGCGGAGCCTAACCACACATCTCATCCTGAGATCTGATTGGCTGTCAGCACTTCATCCAAGAAGTGTTGGCAGCCATCTTGGGACCAATATACATGATAGCACCTCATTAAAAAGCATTGCAGTTAATAGAAGGTTTTAAGACTTTAGTTACATTATAAATCATTTGTTGATGGTACCATACTCATTTTAGGAATTGTGGTATGTTCTAAGGTGATTTCACCATGTGAAAAAGCCTTCTGCTGGGATATCATGATTGAGAGAAAAATATTTTCTCATGCTTTTCCCACAGAGGTTTGGAAGGTGATCTATAAGCTAAACTGAGAGCTTATTTTCTGTAAATTCACATTATCTTTCTCAGTCATGTGAGAATGAAGTCTGACATTCTCAGTAAAACATGTACATCCAACAAGGGCAGAGACTGTCAGTTGATTCCTTTGTGTTCTACTGCAGCTTCCCAGAGTGTTCCAAAGAACAACTAGAGCGCTAACAGTCCTACTTATGATAAACGTATGGCACACCTGAAGCCATCTTGCTTGGATTAAAGTGGTAACTCTTAAAACATTTAATTTAAAAAGGAAAAAAATGAGGGGGTTCATTTTTCCATAACAAAGTATGATTAGTGCTGCAGAAAGAAAAACTAGGGCACATTTTGACTTCTGAAATCCTCTTTTATTTCATTAAAAAATTCTGACATGCAGACTGAAACATGCACTTTCAATACCAGCAGCAGTTTTCCCTGGTGAGCAGTAGCTTTACTACAGTGATCTAATGAGCAAAAAGAGAGCTAACATTCTGAATTTATGGCAAATGTGTGACACATCTGAATGCCTTCTTGATGGAATCAAAGTAAAAAATTGAAAGTATTTCCTACTGAGGAGACTGCAGTAAATGAGGAAATTAGGAAACTTCATAACAAATAAGTCCCCCAAGATGGCCACCAGAGACAAAAGAGCCCACATGTAGCCCAAATATCACCCAGATGTAGCCCAAGTATAGCCCAATGACAGAATGTCCCAGAGTGTTCTTAAAAACAACTAGAGCGCTTACTGTCTTCATTATGACAAAAGTATGGCACACCTGAAGCCATCTTGATTGGAATAAACTGGTAACATTTAAAACATTTAATTTAAAAAGGAACACAATGAGGGGGTTCATTTTGCCATAGAAATTATGATTAATGCTGAAGAAAGAAAATGAGGGCACATTTTGAGTGACTTCTCAAATCCTCTTCTATTTCATAAAAAAATTCTGACATGCAGACTGAAACATGCACTTTTAATACCAGGAGCAGACTTCCATGGTGAACAGTAGTTTTACTACAGTGATCTAATGAGCAACTAGAGTGCTAACTTTCAGAATTTATGGCAATTGTGTGACATATCTGAATACCTTCATGATGGAATCAAAGTAAAAAACTGAAAGCATTTCCTACTGAGGAGACTGCAGTACATGAGGAAATTAGGAAACTTCATAACAAATAAATTTCCCAAGATGGCCACCGGAGACAAAAGAGCCCAAATGTAGCCCAAAATCACCCAGATGTAGCCCAAATATAGCCCAATGACAGAAGTGTGCAAAACACTTATTATTTTGTGTTTTTGCAGTGTTATATAGTGCAGACTTGTCAGGTATTGGAGTGCTTTACATGAGCATTGGTTACATCACACAAGAACAAATTCATTTTGGTTGTAGACATGGGGAGTCTAAGTGATTTGACCAGAATCACAGAATGTCGAGCTGAAGCAGAATCTCCAACCTGGTTCCCCAGTTGCAAAGTCTGCAGTTCTGGAAGTAACACCACATCCTCTCCCCTAAGTGCAACATTTAATCAAGTGGTCAACTGGATAAAAAAACATAAAGATAACAAATAATTTAAAAGTGCTTTGTCGCTATTTGAAAACTCAGAAAATATGTCCTTATTTTAGTCTTTTAGAGCACTAACCATAATTTTGATGCCAATAAGACCCTCTCATATATGTAATTTCTAAAGGAAATGCTCTAGGTATTACAGTTTTGATTACATCAAGATGACGTCAGGCGTTCCACACTTTTGTAATAAATATAGAATGTTAGCAATCTAGTTGTTCATTGGGATACTGTTGAGAGGCAGAGGCCAGGGGCACGGACTCTGAAAATTGAAGGCAGGTAGGAGGGTGCAAAGGCAACAATTTAACCACACTGAGCAGGCAGGAAGGGCCGTGGCAGCACAACAGACTATGGAGGGCAGTGGAAAGGGGGGCAGGGGCAACAAACCAACAATACAGGACTTGCAAGAGAGGCTGTGGCAATGTAATAGACCATTGTGGGCAGAAGGAAGAGGCAATGGTAGTACAACCATACATGCCAACAGACCCGATTCAGCCAGGAAACGTCCAATGTTTTTAAGCTCAAATGGGCTTTATTTAATCTGTCTCCTGTCTACAATCTCCTCTTTTTCAAAATCTCCCTCTTACCAAGTTCAAAATGTTCGCAAGTATGGTACATTGGATCATGGAAGGAAATGGGGTAGGGACATGGACTTGGATAACAGAGGACAGGAGGGACATGGAGAGGTGCACCAAACTGACCCTGCAGGGCAGGCATCAAGGTTTGCAGCAGCACAATACACCACACAGGGCATGCGGGACGGGAGTGCAGCACAACAATCCATAGAAAGCAAGAGGGAGGGGACAGGACCATGCACATGGACAACAGAGAACAGAGGGGCAAGAGGCAATGGTAGCTAGCTGACCATAATGGACAGACAGGAGAGAAAGCTGCAGCATAATAGACCATAAAGGGCAGGAGGAACGGATCAGGGGCATTACAATGGAACAGACAAGCCAGGAGGGAGGGAGTAGGGGTCTGCACATGTAAACATAGGGCTGGGGGCAAGGGGGCAGGGCAGGAGCAGCAAGATAGCCATGGAGGTCAGGCAGGATGGGCACTAGAAGCAAGACACACCATGAAGAGCAACAGTGAGACTGTTATGGCATACACACAGACCATGGAGGGAAGGTGGGAGGGGGTCAGGGGCAGCTAACTGACCACACAGGGAAGGTGGGAGGGGCCATGGCAGCACAGAAGACCATGCATGGCAAGTGGGAGGGTTAGTGGCAGCACAATGGCTATGATGGGCAAGAAGGAGGGTGCAGGGGCATGCACAAAGGACGAGGGAGGATAGAAGGGAGGGTCAGGACCTGTGCACAGACAAGAAAGTTCAGGGGAAGGGGCCTCACAACAGACCGCACGGGGCAGGCAGGAGGAGCAGTTGCAGCACAACAGACCAGGGAGGGCAGAAGGGTGTGGCAGTACAATGGACCATTTAGGACAGGAGGAAGAGGATAGGGGCTTGGCATGTGGACAGGCAGGGTGGAGGTGGCAGGGACAGGTTACAGTAATCTGACAATGCTAGGCAGGTGGGAGGGGAGTGGCAGCTCAACAGAACACTCAGAGTAGATAGGAGTGGCAGGTCCATGGAACATGGTGGGCAAAAAGGATGGAGCAGGGGCATGCACAAAGACATCGGAGGGCAGGGGGAAGGAGAATAGGGTCAGCAAGCTAAGCACAGAGTTTAAGCAGGAGGTCAATGATGGGGCATAGAATTGGGCAATGGAGGGCAGGAGGAGTGGACTGGTACATCATACTAAATTGAGGGCAGTGGAAGCACATCAGACCATGCATGGCAGGAGGGAGGAGGCTAGTCCATGGATTCACACAACAGAGGATAGGGAGGAGGGGGATGGGGCAGCAAGCTAACTGTTCAGAGAAGGCGGGTATTAGGAACTTTATTGTTTTTAAAACGTGTGTCTGTGCGAACTACTTAAAATATGAACAAGTGAGAGGAGCCTAGCGCGTGACCAAGATGGCTGCGTGAGCTTTGAGCTCCCGGGACCCTCGCGCCCTCCGTCAATTATCCTGTTCTTTATCCTGTCATCTATGCACGGTATCTTGCAGATGAGTCATCGTGGGGACGATTGACGCTGTCCGGGCCAAAATCGCCCGCCGGGGACCGGAGTTGTGGACGATGGCGGATTGAGGCCTACATCCGAGGGATGCCAGGGGCTCGCGTTGGCAAGATGCCCGGCCTCTAATTGAACAACAGCGGGCCAGCGGGGTGTGAACGGGCGGATGGAGGCCATCGCACTTTCACTTTCGCTTTTCAGCCCTGTGTTGGCTCCGGCCTGAGAGCGCATCCTGAGGCACCACGGACATCTGGAGGACTCGAGCCCGCCTTGGTCGTTGAGTGACGATCCGGCCTGTCTCGGCTAACTGGGTGAGGGACGTTTCTCCGTAATTGTCTACCTCTAGCCTGCAATGTCGGCCAAGGCAGAGGCTGACAGGCCGAAACTCAAGACGACCAGGCGGGGAGGTTATACCCAGTCCAACAATATGGATCGCTATGCCCAGCAGAAGGGGTCCCCTGGTGGTTCGGGACAATCGCTGGAAGTACAGAAAGCTGACCCGGCCCCGGCCTCGGAGCTGTCGTTGCAGGATGTTATGGGGGCTATAGAGGGGATGCAAACATCGATCGGGCGACAGTTTGATGCCTTGGCACAAAAAGTGGATACTATTTTGGTCGATGTTAACCTGATCCGCGCAGATTTGGCAAAAACCAATGAGCGGGTCAAGTCCCTGGACCTCAAGACTACTGACCTTGCGGATGATGTTTTGGGACTGCAAGCGGAGGTCGAGAAGCTGCGGACTGCTAGTGATCTCTCTGCCCGTCGGCTGGAGGAATTTGAAGGTCGGGCCAGGCGCAACAACGTGCGCATTACTGGAGTCCCGGAATCCTCGGAGGAGCGCTCAGTGGACCTCCTCGTCGAAGACTTGGTTGTGAACCATCTTAGGCCTAAGGGCCTTGGAAAGTTTTTTGCAGTAGAACGTGCTCACAGGGTACCTGGCGGGAGGCCTAAGGTGGGAGCTCCCCCAAGGCCGATTGTCGCCCGGATTTTTCATTTTCGAGATCGGGACGCTATCCTGCAAGCGTCGAGGGTGGCGGGCCCGGTTCCTTTTCAGAACGCCTCTGTGAACTTCTATCCTGACTTCACCCAGATGGTGCAAAAGCAAAGGCAGTCTTTCCTGGGGGTTAAGAGACGCCTTAGGGAGATGGATTTGAAATACGCTATGCTTTTCCCTGCCAGACTTCGTGTGGTGTATGAGGATCGGACTTTCTTCTTCGACTCGTCTGAAATGGCCGGAGAGTGGTTGGACGCTCTGCCACGGAGGCGGACCAGCGGGGACTGTACCACGGGAAAGGACAGTGACCGGGCTGAGCAGGAGTGATGCCCCGTGTGTTGGGTCCATTTATTTTTACCCCGGACAATGACTTGTGGCTAACTGCAGTAATGAGGGGGTGGCGGAGGGCCGTTCGGAGTTCTTTCCTCCCTTGGGGTTCTTTTTGTAGATTTGTTTTTGATAGGGCGACAGGCACACTGCAAGTTGGGGGGGCTTTGTAAGCTGACGCAGGGGTGCAGGGAGGGGGGTGGACATGGGGTGTTGGGGTGGTTGTTGGGGGGGTTTTTCTTGCAAGGCGTAGTAATTGTTGTCAGGATGGTTTGGGGGTGGTTTTTCGGGGTGGGTGAAGGTCTCCTGGTGTTTGGGGATGGGGGGTAGGGGCCTCAATATCGTTAGCTGGAATTTTAATGGCTTGGGTGACCGTATTAAGCGGGGGATCGTCTTACAATTCCTGAAACGGGCCTCGCCTGACGTTGCCCTATTGCAGGAAACACATCTTATAGGCAATATGTGCTATGCACTCAATAGAAAGGGCTACAAATTCATTGCCCACTCGGGCTTTTCATCGGGCTCCAGGGGAGCGGGCATACTTGTGCGAGCCTCACTGCCACTGGAGGTTGATTCCACCATTGTTGACGATAGGGGGCGGTTTGTAGCTGTGGCGGGGAGGTGGGAGGGTAGAAAGTTGGTATTGGTTTCTGTGTATGTTCCTCCGGCCCTGCAGGCCTCCACGTTTGCGGATCTGGGCAGAGCCTTGTTGGAACTCCCTGAGGGACTGTTGGTGGTGGGGGGAGATTTCAATGCTGTTGGTTCTGGGCTGCTCGATAGGCACCCGCCCAGGGATACCGGGGGGGCTAAGAAGTGGCTTCCTGATTTCATGGACACTTTTGGCTTTGTGGATTGCTGGAGGCTCCTGCACCCCGCTCAGAGTCAGTATACCTTTCACTCCGGGGCGCATGGGAGTCTTTCCCGTATTGATTATGTGCTCACCCCGGCTGCGAATGCCTCGCTAGTTTCTGAGGCTAGGCATATGGCACGCGGCATATCTGACCACTCTCCGGTGTGGGTCCGTTTTGATATTGGCCGGGTGGGAGGGGGTAGGGTTGCTCCCATTAAGCCCTGGTACTTTCGTGACCCCAAGACGCGCAGGGCACTGCTGAAGGCAGTTGATCACTATTTCCGGGACAATCAGGATTCGGTCGATTCGACGGTGTCTCTGTGGGAGGCGTTTAAGACCGTTTTGAGAGGGGAGGCCCTCTCACTGGTGGTAGCCGCCAAGCGACGGATGGACGCCGAGGTGGTGCAGATTGAGGATGAGATTGTGGCATTAGAAGAGACCCTAGAGGAGGGGGTGGCAGCGGATACGCTGCATAATCTGAGTTTGAAGCAGTCGGAGTACAGGGATTTGGCGGAGAATGCTGCCAAGACCCTTGGCAGGGAGCAGCAGGGCCGTCTGTATGATGTTGGGGATAAGGCCGGGAAACTGCTAGCTTGGTTGGACAAAAAAGAGCGGGTCAATAGAGTGGTGCCGGAGTTAACGACGGAGGAGGGAGCGGTTGTTACTGACCCCGACGGTATAGTCCAGTGTTTCTCGGATTATTTCCGCGTAGTGTACACCTCGGTTTCGGACAGGCCGACGGCGGACTCGTGTGACCTCTTGCGTGATATTGCTCTGCCCTGCCTCTCTGATGTAGATAGGGATGACCTGGATGGTGATATAACGGTTGATGAAGTGGCGGGTGCTATTCGGGCGTTGAACTCGGGTAAGGCCTCCGGTCCGAATGGTTTGCCTATCGAACTGTACAAGCTTTGTCCGGATAAGATCGCTCCTCACCTGCGCGCCATGTTCGTGGAGGCGCGGGTGAACGGATATCTGCCACTTGATCAACGACTGGCAACCATAGTGGTGATACATAAGGACGGTAAGCCTCGGGACAAGTGTAGTTCCTATCGGCCGATATCGCTTCTAAACGCTGAGCCGAAAATCCTCGCTAGGGTCCTGGCGAACCGCTTGGTCCGGGTGCTTGAGGACTTGATCCACCCGGACCAATCGGGCTTCATTCCTCATCGCAACACTGCTTTGAACCTTAGGCGCCTCCATGGTGTGATTGCTAGGGTGGACACGCTGCGGGAGCCGGCTATAGTGGCGTCTCTTGACGCCACGATGGCGTTTGACACGGTGGAGTGGGCATACCTGTGGGCGGTACTAGCCAAGTTCGGCTTTGGACCCGGATTTGTTGACTGGGTGAGGTTGCTTTATGAGGGTCCCCTTGCTAGTGTTGTGGTAAACGGGAGGGCTTCCAGGCCGTTTAAGCTTGGGAGAGGCACCCGGCAGGGGTGCCCCCTGTCGCCTTTGTTGTTCGCCCTGGCTCTTGAACCGCTTGCAGCGTGGATAAGATGGCATCCGAGTATACGTGGCCTCCGATGGTCGCCCGACTATGAGGATCGTATCTCACTTCACGCCGACGACATCCTATTATACCTCGACTCGCCCCAGAGGTCTCTCATAGTGGTTTGCGACGTCTTGACTTCCTTTGGCAGGAACTCGGGCCTTGTTATCAACTGGGGAAAGTCATATCTGTATGTACTGTGTGGCGATGTTCCGCCTGTCCCCCGAAACTGTTCGATCCAGATCGCCCAGCAGGGCTTCCGGTATCTGGGGATTTACATCTCCACTGACCCCTGCGATATGAGAAGAATCTGCTCCCCCCCCTGGCGCGTCTGCGGCGGGATGCGGCGGGATGGCGTAGGCTGCCGCTCTCTCTCCTCGGACGTGCCGCATTGTTTAAAATGATGTCTCTTCCCCGATTCCTTTATGCATTGCAGAATACTCTTGACTGGGTCCCGACTAGTTATTTTAGAGAGGTCGAGAGCCTCCAACGCTCGCTATTGTGGGATGGGCGACCACGCATAGCGATCGCTAAGTTGACGCTTCCGTGGTACGATGGTGGTATTGCGCTTCCGGACATTCGCAGATACTACTGGGCTACCCAGTTGTGCGCGATTAATCATGGCGTCTATGGCTCGGCATCGAGCCCCGGCTTCGCTATGGATCGGTGGCTACTGCGTGGCGGTAATTACCACAGGGCCTTGTACTCGAAGTCGTTGGACTTGTCCCTTACGGGGCCCACTGGGGTGGCGGTGCGGGTGTGGAAGTTGGCGACGGACTCCCTGGGTTGGAAGGGCAGACTTACCCTTGCTACCCCGCTATTAGACTCGGATATCCTGGGGAAGCTTTGGCATACTAAAGGGTTTGAGAAATGGGATTTGATCGGTATCTCACGGGTGGGAGACTTGCTGGCTCGGGGCGAGGTGAAGTCCTTTGAGGAGCTGCAGAAGGAGTATGAGTTGGGGAGCACTGAGTTTTTCCGCTATGCCCAGGTGCGTCACGCCTTGCGGTCGGTCCTTGTAGAAGGTGAGAAGGTGCCTGCGTCCTCTCCATTGGAGGACCGAATTCTGGATGGCCATATGCCGGAGAGCACGATCTCTCTCATCTATAAGAAGCTGATTAATGTCCGGGCTGACCTTCTTCGTGGGTTGCGGGATCAATGGACTAGGGACGGCCTCGAACTGGATGATGAGGACTGGCAATATGCAGTTTCTTCTCCTAAGGAGGTTGCGATTCCGTCGCGTCTGCGGCTGGTGCAGCTCAAAATACTTCATCGAGTCTACGTGAAGGGTCCTAGGCTGGTCCGTATGGGTTTTTCGGAGGAGGGTTTATGTAAGCGAGGCTGTGGCATGGTGGGCACCTTCCTACATATCATCTGGGAATGCGGCGTGATTGTGGAGTTTTGGAGGCGAGTCCATGCAGTGATGGGGGAGGTGACGGGCATTGTCATGCAACCGGAGGCGCGGTGTTGTCTCTTGAACGTCTGGGGTCCTACCGATCTTGATGACGCACAGACTCAGTGGGTGACCCTGGGGAACATGGTGGCTAAGCGGGATATTGCGCGCCTGTGGGGCTCGGCAGTGCCTCCCGCGCTGGCAGCGTGGAAGGAAAATATGGACTGGTGCATGCTCAGGGAAAAGACAGTGTATTGTGCTAGAGGACGCCCGCGGAAATGGCATGCAGTATGGGGGCGATGGAACCACTATAGAGGGGACATATGTCTGCCCCCTGACCTGGATCAGCCAGAGGAGCAGCTTTCCCCTTGACATTCTTTCCGGCTATATACGCATTGTGGATGACTGACTGCTTATTGTGGGTCTCTGCTTTCCCCCTCCCTCCCCTCATTATAGTGTTGTCTCTGGTAGACGAATGGGACGGACTCCCCCTGATGGGCACCCCTCATGTGCACTCGAAGCTTAACGTCTTGCAAGGGTTTGATTTGTGTTGGTGTTTCTTTTAAAATTGAACCTTTTATTTGATTCTCCTGTTGGTTCAGTGCGAATGCATTTCTATGTTGCTTCACCTATGCTGCCGAACCTCCGGGCTGTCGGCTGAATAGCTGTGTTCCGGATAAATTGAATAAAGGTTTTAAAAAAAAAAAATATGAACAAGTATGCAGCATAATCTCACTTTTATTCAGGAAGAAGAGGACGTTTGTGACTGTGACTCCGGGCTCACTTGGCAGAAACACCCCCTGACCCTCCACCCCCTATCGCAAAATGTAATGCGTGTGAAAAGGGCAGGTGAACACAGTGTTATATAGAACATAGTCCTGAGAGCACGATTGAAAATGAAAACTAGATATAGTGTATGGTATAAACTATGCACCAAAAAGTGTGATATAAGATGAACCGGGCGTGAAATATAATATGTAATACATTGTGCACAATGGCAGATTCATTGGAGAGCGCGAGGCACTAGCGCGTGCTATGCGATATGCGCCTTGGAGTGTAATATGCACAGGGCAGTGTTGTGTAACCTAACTAGTCTCTAAAGTTGTAATATAAAATATGTGCTGGGGAGTGTAACGTTGCATATGCACTGTGACAAAGATATGGATCCCAGATTGTAATATGTATGGCATAGCACTGTGCGTTCTTACATAGGCATCGAGGAAGGCACGTTAGATGGGGCAATATAACCCGTGCGAAGACAAGTGTGGCATGACATATTCACGGGGTGGTGTTACAGTGCACATGGGCTAGAGAGTGTCATAGCATATGCACTAGCTGGTGGAATACAACACAGAGGTGTGTGGCACTCGGCAGGCAATGGTGGGTGTAACACAGCATTGGGCTCTGCCAGGAGCGCGCTGTGACTCTCAAGTGATGTTCGTCCCCTTTCCAGAGAGTAAAATAAAAAGTATTACACATCCGGCAGTGGATGTGTGTTTTATTAACCATAAGGGGGGTTTCTTGCATAGTTTTGGTTGAATTTTTGTCGAATCCCCTTTGAATGGCTTGGTGTGCATGTGTATTAAATGTGCCCGTCAATAGCTACCCATGGGGGATGGGGTCATCAGGGCCAATAAATTAGAATAAGAAGGGGAACCACACGCCCCCCTTCTTAAAAAATTTAAATAAATAAAAGACTGCCATCGTGCCGGAGGCCACGCCCCCTCCTTGCAGCACTCTGCAAACGCACCCCCTGGCGAGTTGTAAGTTGGGGAATTAATTCCCCTTCAATACTGAGGGTCCCTGAGGGCCAACTAGCCCAACAGGCATCTCCAGTATGCGCCAGGGAGCTGCGCTGCAGACAGGTGTTCTGAGGCCAAGCCCCTTTTTACACCTCTCTGCAACGCAGCTCTGTGGCGCTTACTGGAGGTACCTAGTGGTCTAGTTTGACCCTAGGGGCCCTTAGGATTCAAGGGGACTTAATCTCTCAACTTAGAACAGCCACAGGGCGCGTTTACACAGTGGTGAAGGGAGGGGACGGGGCCTGAGGTGACATGTGCAAACACGCACTATGGCACGTTTTAAATTGGGGATATCATTTCCCTTCAATACTGAGGGCCCCTGGGGGCTAACTAGCCCACCAAGTGCTTCCAGTAAGCGCCACTGAGCTGCATTGCAGAGAGGTGGTCCAGGCCGTGCCACTTTTTACACCTCTCTGCAACGCAGCTCTGTGGCACTTACTGGAGGTACCTAGTGGGCTAGTTGGACCCTAGGGACCCTCAGGATTCAAATGAACTTAATCTCCCAACTAAAAATGGACACAGGGCGTGTTTACACAGTGGTGAAGGGAAGGGACGGGGCCTGAGTTAACGTGTGCAAAAACGCCCTGTGGCCTGTTTTAAGAGGTAATTTTAATCCCCCTGCCCTATTATATACTAGGGGCTTACAGAGGAGGTCATGCTAATCACAGGGGGACCCCAACGCATAATGTTCCCTAGTGTTTGTAGGTGTTTTCACTGTATTCTAAGTGTCTTTTAACATAGCACTGGCTCTAGGACTGGTTAGTCAGACTCAGTTACCACCAGTATCCGTCTGAAAAAGTTGAGGGTACAGGATGATTTTGCAACAAGGATTCTTTCTGCTCTTCTTTTTGTTCTTTCTGCACGTTATCCTTCTTCCTGCACTTTTCTTCGTCTTTGAGGACTTCTGTTGCTTCTTTCTGCACTTCTTTTTTTTCTTTCTGTGCATTTTTTCTTCTTTCTTCACGTGTCCTATCTCTGTAGGCATAGTTAGAAATTAGCATTTAAAAAACCTTTGAAATTCACAGAAAAAACCATAGGTTTCAGGCACGTTCTAGTTAGGAATTAGCATTTAAAAAACCTAAGAAATTCACTGAAAAAACCATAGGTTTCAGGGTTGTTATAGTTAGCTGGACTTTTCACTTGTACAAAACCATTGAAATTCCCCCGTTATAGTTAGTTCAGCTAACTATAACTCGCGCGCCCGCAATGCACTGCTGATGACGTCACATATTACATCACTCATGACATGGTCAGTGACATCACTCATGACATCACTGATGACATCTCAAATGACATCACTGATGACATCACTGATGACATCACTGATGACATCATCCTTGTGATAGAGTGGCAGACCTCCTCACACACATTCAAAAATAGAGACTAAAATTTTCAAAACAATGGACATACCAATACCAGTTACAACAACCTCTTCAGTAATTCTAAGATCCACATACACATCCACTCATTCACCAACAGTCCTATACAGTCACTCATACATGTACTCACTCATCATATGTACTCATACACCTATACATCCTGTTACACAATGCCACTCATCCATAGAGTTACTCACACACATAGTCACTCATGCTAATAAAGAATCAAACATACATTTACTTGCATATACAGTTATACACACACCACCACACTTACTTCTACGGAAACTTACACATACTTAGTCTTTTAAACAATCAGTTATAGAAACACATACTTATTCATACAGGAACTCTTTCAATCTCTCACTCTCACATATACTCACTTATATACACCAATAGTCACATATACTAGTTTAAAACATATGTAGTTACTCATAAAGACACTATTGAGACAGTCATTCACTCACTAACACACCCATACACACACTCATCCACCCATACAGTCCTGCACACATGCTGTCTTCAACACATACAAACAGTGAGTCACTCATTCATGCACCTATGCACTACGTAATGCCCCCCACCGAACCATGCAGACACTCAGACTGATACTCAAAAAACCAACTAATAACCTATATAGACACCCATGTAGCTACTCACCAACCTATGCAGCCACTTATACACAAAGTGAGAGACTGATACAGATATTTACATATTTAAACATTACTCACTAAGCCATGTATTCACTATGATACACTTAATCAGTCAGTTACACAATCAATTTTTTCAAAAACAAATCATCCATTTAGACACTTATATACCCATTTATTCTTCCATCGACCTTGAGATATACATATATAAAACATATTTAATTTTCAGAAAAACAGACATTCACTGGATGATGTCATCAGTGATGTCATTTGAGATGTCATCAGTGATGTCATGAGTGATGTCACTGACCATGTCATGAGTGATGTAATATGTGACGTCATCAGCAGTGCATTGCGGGCGCGCGAGTTATAGTTAGCTGAACTAACTATAACGGGGGAATTTCAATGGTTTTGTACAAGTGAAAAGTCCAGCTAACTATAACACCCCTGAAACCTATGGTTTTTTCAGTGAATTTCTGAGGTTTTTTAAATGCTAATTCCTAACTATAACGTGCCTGAAACCTGTGTTTTTTTCAGTGAATATATATATATATATATATATATATGTGTGTGTGTGTGTAAGTGTGAATGTGTGTGTGAGTGAAAGTGAAGGTCAAAGGGCGTGTGATGTCACTTATGTTACTCCAGGCATTTTGGTGAGTTGACGGGCATGGCCATGGTCTCAATGAGAGAACAAGGAGCCTGGTCCTGTTTGTCACCCCAATTTTCCCATGAATCATGATTGCAGAAAAGCTTGTGAGGCAACAAAAGGAAAGAGCTGAGATCTACTTCCCTGGCAGAGATGCAAACATGTAGTTGGCAACAAGACGTCTTTTTAATGACTACGGGAAGAAAGTTCAAGCACATAAAAATTGAGCGTAAATGAAATCGATAGCCAAGGCAGAATGATTTACTTTGCATTTTTATGCTTTTGATGTTATTCTTTGTCCAGACTATGCACATCTATCGGCCCAAAAATGCGGTGTACTGGTTTACTGCATCACAGGGAGCGCTGAAATGTCCGCGTTTCGAAATATCCCTAATTATTTGTCAGATGAGTGAATAACACAACGGACACAAATGTGTCATCATAGACCAGTGATAGGCATAAAATAACACAAAATAACATTGGTAGTGTTATGGCTTCCAAAGGTAACGCTAGAGCTCATTGGACCACATTATCACATCAGATAGATGGAGTTGATGAATCATTCCCAGTGGTGGTCAGTGTGTACTAGCGGGAACAGCCACTGTAAGTCAATCTTTTGCACAGTCTAAGAGAACCAACATAACAATGAATGTATCAAAGTGTTTAGTATAAATTGAGACACATTAATCATGCAAAGTCTTCCCCTCTGCAGAGAGTGCCAGAGTGACTCAATAGATGGGCAGGGATTGGAAGTTCTGCAGCCAAAGGATCTCTGCTAATGCCTCTTCCAGCATTTCTTAACACAAGGCAACTTAGGCAAATCTGAAACAAGAGTTAAGTCCCCCACTGTGTGAACTAAGCCACAAGAAAAGATCGCCGGGCCATGTCCACAGTGTGTGGTACAGTGACCACCTCCCTCCAGGTCATTATGGACACTGTTTTCTGTCTTGGACATTTGTGTAGTCGCCTACTGAATTCTGGGCGTTGTAGTCTTGTTTTGCTTCCACTGTACTAATTTAGACTAACACAGTTGAAATCAATAGTTTGTACATGGAGAAAGTCTCCGTAATAAGCAGGAGTGCGGTGGTTGCGTAGGGTGTAGTAAGGGACTGTGTGAATTAACGCACTGAGAGAGGAAACTGAATCGCAACCAGTGGGGTATCTTTAGTAAATGACTTGATCAGTGACAAGGTGATAACAGCTATGATCCAAAGGGATTTCCTATGCCTTATTTTCTTTTCAAAGGTCTGACAGGTGACAGGGCATGATTAACATGTGGATGTACATATGTGTGCGTGTGCTCGTATGTGTGTTTGTGTGAGTGTAAGAGTCACTGTGACTAGAGGCTACATCTTGCCATTCCCGCTCTTTTTAAAAAAATGTATATAAAGGAGATAGTAAACTCAAGCAATGCTGTACAATGCCAAGAGATCAAGATGCAACA
This sequence comes from Triturus cristatus, assembly GCF_964204655.1. Lineage (NCBI taxonomy): Eukaryota > Metazoa > Chordata > Amphibia > Caudata > Salamandridae > Triturus > Triturus cristatus. Next base: position 1,520,332,329 of record NC_140591.1, on the reverse strand, counting down.
TCTGAAGAAGTATTTTTACAAGACTATCTGTGGAAATAAAGCACTGAACCCCGCAAGACGTGAGGATGGAAACTAGACATTCAAAAGACATTTGGCCTCATTTACAATATTTGGACGCCTGGCAACACTGCAACCCTTCCTGCTGCACTGCCATGCGTCAAAAGAAAAGGGCAGGAATGCGACGTATCTACAATATACAGGGCATTTCTGTCCTTTTCGCCTGCACTGGTACACAATGGGCTGCCATGCGTCAATGCAGCCACCCTTGTGCCTTGGTGCAAGGGTGTCTGCATTAGAGGGGTGGTTGATTTTGTGGAGGGAGACACATCTTCCTACGCAAAAACAATCATGAGAGGTGTTTTCCTCTTTCAGTGTGTGCTGCAGAATGCAGCACACATAGAAAAAGGAAAAAACAAGGAGAAATAAAGGTATTTTTCCTTGTTATGCCTCAATTACGCCTTCCCCGGGGAGATGTAGGAATCTTATGCATTCTCATGTTTACAAAACCTTGTAAAGCTAGGAATGTCTCAGGTTCCATGGATGTTGCGCGGGAACACCCACAGCAACACCAATGGAACGCTTTTTTCACGCAGAGTAATGGGTAAAAGGGGCCATATTTACAAGACAATAAAAAGCCATGCAGGGTGGCTTTACGTGGTCTTGTAAATATGGGCAGGCACACTGTGCCGCCGGTACGTAAAAAAATGTGACACAACGGCCGCGCAATGTGCTTGTAAATAAGCCCCAATATGTCCTTTAGGTATGGGAGGAGGTCTCTCATTGTGGCAGTTATGCTTTAACCCCTTCGCCGCGGCGCAAATTCCACCACGGCGCTGGGGGGGTGCGGGGTGAGCGCGGCGCCGCCATGGTCGTGACGGAACCACACCGTCATGAGTCACGGGCGAGCTGTGCTCATGACGGCGTGGTTCCGTCACGACTCCGCCCACTCTTTATTTCGCCCGCACAGGCGGGGGAATCAGCGACGCATGGGCGGAGCGGCCGCAGCATGACGGAACCACGCCGTCATGAGCACACGCCGCCCGTGGCTCATGACGGCGTGGTTCCGTCATGCGCACGCAAGGGGTTAAATACAACAAGTGGGGTCGTTTTGCCCATGTCAGTAAATCTAACAATGCTGTCAAGGGGCATCAGAGCAACCTTGTCCATATTTAAGGAAGAGGAAGAAGGGGAGGAGGGTAATTACGTGTGGGCTGTTACTGAGGGGTACATAGAGAAAAAAGGTTGTTGGGAGGATCAAGTAGCTGTTGTTGGAGGAAGGAAAAGATAACCACCTTCTTGCAACATTTCCATAAATGGTCAATAAGTTATGGTAATAGTTGACCCCGGGTCACCTTATACTTCAATATGCAAAGAAGATTCAAGCCTGAGGGAGACCAATGAATGAATTAATGAATGGCAGATTTGTACAGCATGAACAGCTGCCCAAGTCCGGGGACCCAGTGCTGGAGGCCAAGGTTCGAGCAGTCTGAGAGAGGAAATAACTAAGGAGTTCCCACAGTGTATTGAACAGACAGGTTTTAAGGTGCTGCCAGAAATGAACAACCAATAGAGAATCTTGGATATCTGGAGGTAGATTGTTCTAGAGCTTTGAAGCCCAATCTGTATACATCTGCCACCACTTCTGGCTCTGCTAAAATGGGGCGTGACTATACGATTGGTCGAAGAAGAGTATGGAATCCATGAAGAATGTAGGCTTGAATCAAATTATGCAAACAAGCAGGGCCTTGTTTCTGTCTGCTTAAATTGGATTCTCCTATGTACAGGAGGCCAGTGAAGTTTACAAAGATGACCCGATATGGGCAGTTGGCATGAGATGCTAAAAATCAGGTGGGCTGTTTGTTTTGTACCAGGTGAAGTCTCCTGATCAGAAATTGTGTAGACTTCAGATAAAGAGAAATGGCATAATCAAGCCTAGAGGTGACAGCTGGCACAACATCTTTGGATGTGGAAGATGTCAAAGTTTCTAATGCTTTAGTTGAGAGCTCCAGGGGGTAAAGCTGCAAGCAGAGACTGCTGAGCACTGTTGACCAAAGGAAAGTTCCTGATCAAATTTGACCTGCTGGTTTCGAGCGACTTCGATGGCAATAGAGGGACTCCAAGTTCAAAAGGCCACCCAGTGTTGGACCAGATAGATTTGAACTAACTAAAAATAAGGATTTCAGTCTTTTCTCCATTGAGTTGACCACAGCTTTCCTTCATCCATTTAGATAAAAAAGTAAGACAGGGACTGAACACATTTTTTGTTAGAACGAGGTTCTCAGATATAGTGACAATAACCTTGTTACCATGAGCAATCTAGACTAATTTCAAGACAAATGATTGAACTACAGTGGTCAAAGGGGTGACGTATATTTTAAACAGTGTGGGGCTTAATAAGGAGCCTTTAGGGAGTCCACGCTGGAGTGATTTAGGGGTAGATGAGAAAGGTGTTAAAGAGACATCTAGTGAGGTATCAAGAAAAGAGTGAATCCAGTTCAAAACATTGGATAGCTGCTGCAGTAAGACTGCTTGAGATTCAGAGTAATATTAGCATTTTTTTTTAAGCAGCTCATTTCTCTAAGGAAGGAAAGCTTCTCTATTTAAATGCAATCACAGACATGGTTATCTGTTGACCCTTGCAGGCCACCATCCATGTGATGGCATGCAATCGGAGTGAGTCGTATTTTGTGACCTAACTTAAAAAGTATTAATTAGGTGGGTTGGATTAAAACCATAGATTTGCTTGTTCTTTTGTGTGTGGTCTGAGTATCTATGGCCTCCTGATCTGTGTGTTTGTTCTAGTGTCTGTGTCCATGTATTAGTTTCCCTATATCATCTTGTCTCAATGTCAGTGGCCTTGTGTAGGTGTAAGTACCTCTGAGAGTGATCCTCTGTCCCTATATTCCTATATTCGAGTGTCAGTGTTAGAGGTCCATCTCTCAATCTTATTGTCAGTCACAATGTACATCTGCCAGTGACCCCATATCAGTATCCAAATGTCAGTGTCCCTGTATCAGTGCTGGAATCCCCATGCCCCTATTATTCCATTTATCAGTTTTATTGTCCTTGTTTCTGTGAAAATATCTCCATCTCAATTTCTGTGTCATATTGTCCCAGTGTCGCCATTCAAACGTCAGTGCCCCCATGTAAGTTTAGCTGTTGATGTGTTAGTGTCTAGCTGTATCTGTGGCTCTTTCCCAGTAGAAATTATGGTTTTCCCAAACTTTGCGCTAGAATTGCACTGTCAGTAGTGTCAGTCAAATCGAATTTATTGTTTTAGTTCATTAAAACCATAACAAAATTTACAAAGCATTTCATATTTACTAAACATCTTCTAAAATGGATCTAAAAATATATATTCTTCCAGTCAAGCAATCATCTTTGATTATTGCCTTATGCATTCAATGGTGCAGATAAAATACATGAAACACATTTCCGCACTGGCAGTAGTGATATCCTTGTGTTCCTGTGTCAATCTATCTATATCAGTGCTCTGGTGTCACAGTGTCAGTGGCCCTATGCCAGTGACCCTCTATCAGTATTCATATGCAAGTGTTGGTGCCCCAGCATCTTTGTCACCCACAGAAAGAGTTTGATCTCAAGTGTCAGTGTCCAAGTATTTGTGTCCTAGTGTTAGTGTTCTAGTGGCAGTGCGCTTGTGTTGGTGTTGCCGTGTCATGGCTGATGCTGCTGTGTCAGAGTTCTAGTGTCAGTAACGGTGCCTCTGTGACAGTGTCCTACAGACAATGTTTGTGACCCATGCCAATGGTCCGGTGTCACTGTCCCAAGAAAACATCCCTATATCAATGTTGGTATCATTCAAGTGTCCCTGTCCCAGTGGCAGCGTCACAATCTCTGTGTCAGTGCGCCTCTGTTAGCATCCACATGCACTACAACAGTGTTGCACCCCCCTAGTCATTGTCTGTGTTCTGTCACTGTTCTGGTATTGTGGCCTAGTGTTACCATCTTAGTGCCAGTATCCCTGTGCCCTACTGCCATGTTCCAGGGGCCCAATTTGACTGTTTGCATCCCACCTCAATGATCTAGTATTCCAGGACACTGTTCCCATGTCAGGGTTAGTGCTCCGGTGTCAGTGTCTTCTTTGCAAGAGTCCTAGTGTCAGTGCTGTTTTGCTGGTGTCAGAGTGTTTTTTTCTAGTCCCTTGTGTCAGTGCCCCCATGTTGGCGTCCTAGTAGCAGTGCCCGATTGTCAGTACACCAGTGTCAATGTTCCCAAGTCTTTGCTGGTGCAGCTGTGACAGGGCCAATGGCAGTGTGGGTGCCCCTGTGCCAGTTTCCTAAGATCTGTGCGGGTCCCTGTGTCAACGGCCTGCATGAAAGTGCTCTAGTGTCTGTGTGGCTACTCCTGTGTCAGTGTAGGAACTGTAGTGCCTCAATCATATCATTGTTTGCTTCTAAACTAATGATACCATCCTAAGTCCACCTCAAAGAAGCGAGGAAATAGAAGCTCTCTGGGGGTAAAGTTGGAGAAGAAATCTAGTGATCTAAAAAATGGATCCGGTGATTTGTGTTTTAGGAAGGAAAACTTAAAATAAACTGTGAAATACAATTGTGCTAATGTTTCGAGATGAACAAACAGCAGTTGTATAACTGATCATTAGAAAATCAAGCACTGGCATAGCCAATAGGTCTCGCCTTTGGGACCTTATAAGTGTTTAGCCATGCAACGCATTATAAGTCAGTGTCAGCGCAGGGTAAGCTATGGTGCACTATCACAGGCCATCACTAGAGGTTCCTGGATAGGACTATACATCACTGGGTGCACTATGTTGCACTACCACATGCAGTTACTAGAGGTCCCTGGAGAGCCAGGCTTGAGCTCTTGGAGTTGCACAACTCCAGAGTGACTGAAGGAGGAAACGGAGCCTAGAATGTTGACTGCAAGACTGACAGTGCTCAGTGTGCTCCAAGACTCTTCCCACATGAGTGTCTCTCTCCGCCATACACCCCACCAGCCATGTAAGTTGTATGAAGCGACTCCTTTAGAACGCCACTCACCGCAGACACAGACGAATGTCAGATAGCAGCTAAATGTAAATTAAAAGGTATAGGAAAACAAGGGATGACTTTGCAAGACAGAAGACTATGCAGGAGAAAACAATGGGCAAATTGATAATTGTGATTTATTATGCTCCTTTCTCTGAAAGATTCTCAATACCGAATCTTAAACAGGAGGCGATATAAAGAGCCAGGTTAAACAGGGGTGGGACACTGAAATAATCTAGGGTAATGAGGAAAGAAAGCATAACAATTAAAGAGCAGGGGTGATTTATTGCGTAAACACGGGATCCTGAAAAAAGAACAAAGAACATGCAAAGAGGCGACATGAGAGAAACCTGACAGGGGCCGTTTGTAGGAATCCCATAGTGCCAAAGCACTGGGAAATCCAGGGGCATATCATCAAGGCGGCGCAATGAAATTACCGCCGCTTTTGAAGCCGTTTTCGGCCGAAAAGCGGCGATAATTTCATCGCCTTATCAGCAAAGACACGCTATCGCGTGTTTTGCTGATTTAGCCCCCGTTTCCAGCATGCCTAACTTTGCATCGCTAATGAGATGCAAAGTAGGCGTGGCTGTGAAACCAACCAGGGGAAATATCGCGAAGGCAGCTTCGTGATATTATCACGGAAGGTGAGCGATTTTTTAAATCGTGTTAAGTATGCCCTAACGCAGGAATTTAACGTCTGTTAAATTCCTGACTAAGGCATACTTAACATGGGGGTGGATTGTGTGGCTAAGACCACAGGCCCCTATCATCTAGGATATCGCCGTTTTCCACCATGGAAAACGGCGATATTCCAACTATCTCTGGAATTTTTATCGCCTCGGCGATGCACGTTGTTGATAACGCGCTAACCGGGCGATAAATTCCAGAGATAGCCGGCGATAAATATGCAAGCGCTAAGCGCGCTTTGCGATATTTATCGCTGGACCTTGATAATATGCCCCTCTAGCACTACGGGTTAACGATGGGGGTGGATGGTGTAATATAAACAGGTAAACACATACCTCACATTTCCCATGCAAGGGTTTGGTACCAGCATGCACCTGAGCGAATTGGTGCATTTGTACAGAGCGCCTTGAGAATCAACTGGCTTTTGAGTACTAGAGGGATCAGTTTCGCTCACTGCTCTGTCATTGAGGCATTGTGTCCAGCTCCCAGACAGGAAGATGCAAGCTCAGTATTGAGGAGTCCTGATAGCACCGGGGAGAGGCCTGCCTTATGCAATGCATGCTGGGAGTGAGCAATACCCTGGAGTCGAAGAGCAGGCAGTGACAGAGCTCAGGGATATTGAAGGAGTGCCTGGAATGCTCTCTGTATACATGAAGTGCTCAGCCTGTTAATCAGAGGCCAGCCAGCAGCTTTGCGGCACGCACTATCCGCATCCTTAGTCTTGTGGCAGCGGAGTGGACAGAGCAGAGCATGGAGGCAGGATCACACCCTCAGTATTTACACATCAAACTCTACGCTGTCACCAAATAAACTGATAACTCGCACTCTGCACCATCCTATGCAGGGGGGGTCTCCCCTACACGCACCTGTTTCTCTCCATCCCCACCACAAAATTAAAATGCAAGGGATCCATAAAACATTTAGGGCCTTATTTATGAGGCCCTTACGCCACCATTGCATCACTTTTCGTGACGCTGTGGCGGCCGAAAAAATGCACCAATTTACAAAGTGATGTATCTAGGCAGGTGTGTCACTTTGTAAACCTGTGCGCTACATTGTACGAGCGGCAGGTGTAATGCATGCAGGGTGCGCGTTCCGGCAAAGAAAGGCTCGTAAAAGTGCCGCAGTGAAATCTATGAGATTTCACTGCGACACTTCTACGGCTTCACTGCGTCAAATCCTTACGCCTGCTTAAAGCAGGCGTGGGGGCGACGCAGCCCCTGTTTCCAGACACACTCCAGCAATGGGCCATTTTGCACCAACAGATTAGTCAGGATTCCTGACGCATCTGTCAATACCTGCGACATGGAGCGCCGTACAGTAAATACAGTACATCCATGGTGTCGCAAAGAGGGCATACTGAAAAGTGCTGCTTCGCCGTTTTACCGCAGCGATGCAACACTTTTCATAAATGAGGCCCTTAATCTCTCAACCATTTGCTGCCAACACACTGTGCTTTCTTAAATCAACATAGTGCTAACGGCAAACTCTAAGCACCTTGCTGCACCAAAGGGTTCGGTTAAGTTTTAAACTTGGCCCTTCTCCAAGGGTACCCCGAATTTGCCTAGGGTGATATTTAAGGGTTCCCCGGTGCCACGGCACGTTCTGGGTTTCCCTGTTGTAAACACGGTGAAGACAAGCAGAGGTCAGACAGTTGGACGTAGTGTGGACGGGAAATATAACTACTCTACAACCTCAAAGGTACCAGGCAGAAATAAAAGTGTGCGCTGTGTAGAGAAAGTTAGGCGCGCAGCTGAAACATGAATTGCTTCGTCCGTGAAGTGGACGCCGTGCTATAAACATAAAAGCCGCGCGGCCTCTGGGCAAATATCACAAGCAAGCCTGGCTTTTCACCCGGTGACGAACCTTTCCACACAATGTAAACACTTCCTGAAATGTTCTTGTCCAACGAAGCTTAAGAGAAGGTGCTACGCGTAGGGTCCTGTGGCCGAGGCTTCACATACTTAAAGTGCCGATAAAAAAAAAGTTCCAAAGCCACAAAGTACAATTTCACACGTGGAAGAGGATAGCTCCTGAGGCGGTACTCCTTGGGAGTTAACAATTGTGAAAAAGGTGGGACAAACATGAAACATTAACAAATTAGAAGCAACGTTTTTTGAAGGACACTAACATAAGCCAATCAAAAGCTGTGAGCACCGGGCTCTAAGACCACAGAGTGAATACAGCATGGTTCAAAAACGCTGCATGCGTGCTGCCTAGGCTTGACCTAAAAAGGGTTCGTCGTTTGCCTTACAGTGCAAAGCAGAACTTTAATTCCAGCTTGCATGCTGAACCCATTCAGAGGTGAAGGAAGTTTTAAAATAAATTGACTTTTGTTAAAGCAATCTTTTAACCTGCTAGGCCTGCCTAGCACCACTTACACTTGGCAGGGGCAAGCATTAATATGGGAGTGCAGTGCCCAGGCAGCCCCCGTCCATGGTGCTGCCTGCTGCCCTGTGCTCATGGCCAAACATTAACTTTCCCCTAAAATGAAAGTGGCATCCTCCAAAGACCTTATTGGGCCAGAGCAGTTAGAGTCTCCAGGCACTCTGACATGCCCCCACCCGCCTGATCGAATTGCAGCAGCACACCTGAATTGTACTTTGTCTGAAGTGACACGAACTTTGGTGCCAGTCTTCCCGACTTCAGTCTAGAGTTATTTTATGTGCTTACACTCACCTGTAACAACTCTGTGAAGCCCCATGCCTTGAGTAAGGGAAAGACCATGGGCGCAGCTATCAATAGTGCAGCAGGTACAGTGACACCAGGTCTCATGAAGTCTGAAGAGGTAATTGCACCCAAAGATTGCTGTTTTTTTACTGCCAAGCCAGGGGATGCATGGACATGGACATCATTTAAGGGTCACCAGGGTTCGCAGCTGAGACCCCTGGCTTGCCCATTGCGACCACTGGCACTACCTTTGTGAATCCTGACTGGCCTCAGAGGGGGCAAAGTCAGTGCCAGGAACACAGGGGCAGCTCGTTCTTATGGACGACATCTGGGGCTCCACATTCCTTGTTTTTATTCAGTTTGTTATTACACTTATAGTGAATAATAATTTAGTTTAATAAAAAATGGAGTACAATTAGCTGGAATATGACCCTACCTAGAAGCTGAGGTAAGTACAAAATGCTTGTAAATGTATGTTGTGTGTGTGCGTGCAGGTGAGAGTGTTCATAAGTGTGAATGTGTGTGTAAGCATTTATGTGTGTGAGTGAAAGTAAAGGTTAAATGGCATGTGATGTCGCTTCCGCTACCCCAGGCATTTTGGTGAGTTGACGCTGATGTGCACGGACCGTATTCCTTACTTTCCTTAGGGTCAAGGGCACTCTTGCTAAGTGTTCATTGTTGTAGGTGCAGCTCCAAGATGGCCGCCAGTGTGCTGGAGGAAAGGTGACTGGAAGACTCCCAGCTCCTGCTGTTATCAGCAAAATACTGCCACTGGCAGCAACAGTAAACCACGCAGCAACGATAGGGGGTCAAGCGAGTCATGGGAACTTGATCCAACGCCCCGGAGTCAAGGACCATCCGTGAAAATATGAAAATGTCACTGAGTACTCAATAACTCGGCACCTTCTGTGAAGCATGTTTATTGCGAGGGAGGAAGGAACAAAATTCAAAGGGAACAGTTTCCTTGAAAATATGAGGATTGATGTGGCGCAAGAATAGGGCGATGCGTGTCGCATCCTGTGGCGTAAGGGCGGCGCATTGCTGGAGTTGTGTCGCAAGCGCGACGCGGCTCCAGCAATGCTCAGGGGCGTCCTATGCCTAACATGCTGCGTCACTCCTTAAGCCTGCTTCAAGCAGGCGCAGGGTTTTGACGCAGCAAGGATGTAAAAGTGACTCAGTGAAATTTTGTAGATTTCACTGCGTCACTTTTACGAGGCGTTCCTGCGACGGAACGCCCACCCTGCGCCGGAACACCCACAGGAAACCTAATGCAGGTTTCATGTGGCGCAGGGCTTTACAACGTGACGCATCTCCCTAGATGCGTCATGTTGTAAATAAGGCGCAACGTGGCGCATGGTTTATGCCGCCGCTGCGTCACAGAAGTGACACAGCGGTGGCGTAAATGTGGCGCATCGGGCTTGTAAATCTGCCCCAATGTGTATTGTTTCTTCCTCACATTGAAACGAAACAGTGTGCTCAGCGCGCACCAGAGACATTCACAGTGACTAGGACCGTTGTTAAGTGTTTTGTGGCACATTAAAAGCTGGGTTATTTCTCTATGCTATAACAATAGTTATCACCATCCTGTATGTAACTCGGAGATTGCCTCGCCCAATCAGAATGCTTAGCACATTGCCACCAGCTGCTTCTTTGCCTGTGCTCTATTGCTCAGTTACAGTGTGAAGCATGGATAGAGTAGACAAGGGCAAACAGCCTGTTTGTCTGCCATTGCTGGGTGGGATTAGGGAGAGGAACGAGATGTAAATGTCTTACTGCCCATATGTCAATGATCATTTTAAGCTGTTAATTGCCCTTCTCCTCATTATGCACCCTTGTTTTCATACCAGGCTCATAATTGTGGAACAGGTCAATAACAACAGTTAATACCCTCTGCAGTGGCCATTAACCACTGCTATGCCACTGAGCAGTAGGCAACAAGGCTAATCATTACCCAGAATTAAGGAATGTCGCAGAGCCAGTTCTGAAAATGGAGAGACATAAAGGATTACATTGGTTTTCAATCACGAGAGGAAATATTTGAATTATTAAAGGGAATTCATGTGGTTTACACATTTTAACTTGAGATACTTTGCTGTCTGTGGAATGCTGTTTTGTAATCTTTACATGCTTAAAATATATTCTTTTACACAAAGTTTCAAACCATTTCTTCAGTTCTTCAAAGGTGTGCGTACCTATTGCGAACTCAGCATACGCCGCCATAAAGCACCTTCAAGTCAGAATCATGTGGCAATGAAATATTTTTTTTAAAAGAGCAAACAACCTGTGGCAAAGCCAATAGGTCTGTGCTAATGCATACAAACAGCATTTACTCATGACTGTGTTTGCATGCAGAAGTATAGTAGTACATTAAGGCCAAATCTATTGACCTTGCCAATGCTTGCTTTCGTTGGAATGGAGTTGCTGAGATTGATGCCAAGACCCTCAACTGTGTAACTACTTGGTAAGTTATTTCACAAGGAAAACGTGTAACAGCATGCTTACAGCCTTATACTAAATTTGGATCTACCACTGGGATCCTGTCTAGGGCTACTCTTGACATTAAAATGGTCAGGAATGTTGGGAAACTATTGAACATGAATCAGCTGTCATTAGTTGGAGTCAGGCTTTCCTTGGTAAGTCCTCTACTCATACAAAAATATTTATTGAATACTTAAAAATTTCCAATCCTAGAGATTACAAAACTATTTAGATGAACGTATGGCACCTACTAGAAAACAGAGTCGTTGCTGAATTTCCTGCTAGCTACAAATACAACGCATAATAATGTTATCCTCACGTGCAGTTTAGCATGCTGCATAGAAAAGTATATAAAAGAAAAGAAAAACCTAGGGCCTTATTTACAAAAAAGTAACGCACCGCGGCACCGTAAGCAATTTGGCTGCCCTGCATCACTTTCATGGTGCAAGTGTGTCTACGTTTCAGGGGAGAAGGTTTCCCTTTCTGCACAAAAACAATCACATGAGGTGTTTTCCTCTTTATATGCTTGCTGCAGAATGCAGCATGCATAGAAAGAGGAACAGAAATATAAGTATTTCTCCTCATTGCGCCTTCTTATGCCTCCCCTTGGTAGGCGTAGGATTCTGACGCATTCCCAGGTTTACGAAATGTTGTTAATCTAGGAATACAGCAGAATCCATGGGTGTTGCGTGGGAACACCCACAACAAAAACGATGGCATGCCCCTTTCACGCAAAGTGCTGCATGAAAAGGGGCCATATTGGTGGCTTTACGTGGCCTTGTAAATATGGAGCACCACACTGTGCCGCCGGTGTGCCAAAAAAAGAGACGCACCGAGGGCGCAAGGGGCTCGTAAATATGCTCCCAAGAGTGTGGCCCACCCACTAGTCAATCTTATAAACTGCTGCTAACCACCAATGACGTCAGTTGGTCCCACCTCCTCTACATAGTGAACAATAAAAACAAAAGCTGCAATAATACGCTCGAAATTCAAAATAATGTTATCCCAAAAACAAGAGGCCTGGAGCAATGGAAAAAATGCCAAAATGAGTTTGGATAGGTAGGGAAAGCGGAATTAGAAAGGGGGTGGGAACAGAAGCACAGGAAAACTTAAAAGAGAAGTGGGGTTTCTCTGTAAAAAGAAATAGAGAGGGAAAAAGTATGCTAGGGTGCTGCAGCCTACTCCCTCCTTGTGCACACACACCTCCCAGTCAGGTATGCATGTGCGCTTTAACAGCCCAGCAGTACACAGACATGCCACCAGTTCAGATAGGGTCTTGTTCCAGCTCCTTAGTTTTGGAGAGGTCACAGTATAGTGTGTTTGTTTCCTGTCAGACCTTTCCTTTCCTGTGGTGTTGAGGTGCAGGGCATTAAGAAATTGTGGCCATGTTAGTGTGAGGTACATCAGACTCCCTAGACTTACGTCTAAGAACTTTTTTAAATTATTTTTTTATTTTTTTATTGATTGATTTTCAGAACAAGATAATATTACAGTTCAGTTACATGTCCCAAACCCCCTCCCCCCCCAAACAAGGAGAGGGATGTGAGTCACACCATACACAAATGAAAATAAGTCCATACATAACATCTGGATTACTTAGGCGGCACAATGGCTACCATTGCATCACATTACTGCAGATCAACATCGCAGACATGTCTAGAAAGTATTGATCATCTGTTCCTTTTACATCTTGTCTCGGTTCAGGGCTTCCCATTTCCTGTTGTACCTTTTTTTAATGAAGATGTATATATATATATATATGTTACACATTGTAACAGAGGCTTTCAGCTAGCCCTCTTCATCCACTGGTCTGCTGAAGAGACTTTCACATTTTGTTTCTGCCAACCACACCAGGGAGCACAGGGTCAGCCCACTTCAGCCACTGGCGTCCTTCACTGTTAGTGACCTAACTGCTTTTGCACAATGTGCATATCCGCACAAAAAGTAGTCCACTTCAGTGCCATAGACAATTAGAAAAATATAGATTTTGGCTTTTGGACAATGGTTGTTTTCAGACAATGCACGCCTTCATGTTAAAACCATTCACAAACAAAATAAGGATTGGCAAAGCCAAAAGGTCAGCAGCCAGTCCATCACTATTGGCTTTGCCAATGCTTGTTTGTATAAGGGGTGGTTGCTCACCAATGGTCAGGAGAGCTCGAGGCTTACCTTCATGGTCCCTGTCATTCCTCCTGTACTGTAGTACAGACAATAATGGGGTGGCCTACATCCCCCTCAGTGCCCCTCCTCTACACTGTCACTCAGCTGTCAGACACCACAAACTTGAATGGCTCTCTTGCAGGCTAATCCAAAACTTTGAATAAAACTAGCAATGAAATCAATGAATGAAAGGGGCTGTCGCAAAGTTTGTCTATGTATATGTCGTATCATTATTGACGTGTTATTATTTTTAGTGATTACGAGAAGCTGGCAAACATTTTAAACTGTCACTATGCTAGACTTAAAAATGTACCCAGATAGCGCAGTATTTACATTTGGCCTTGCTAAATACTGGGAACCAGGAACGCTGAATGGATAAACCCCTGTCTACATTCAGGGCAGAGGATAAAATAGGGATATACCAGATAATCTTTCCAGTTACATTTTCCATCAGAAAAGAATGTTGAAGGCCTGACGATGTTGTGACATTTCATTGGAACTCGTTATGAACTGGTTATATTACATTACTGACATGTGTATGGGCCACAGTCTGTCATTGGCATGCCCTCTCCTGTCGAGGGGTGACCATTCGATAGGTTTGAAGTTTCCTTCACAAACCAGAGTCTGAGGCGTGTTGTTTTTTGTGTGTGTTTTTTTGCAGAGTTTTACATAGCGCAAACTTGACCCGAAGGTATCTGGTATCGGAGCGCTTTACACGAGCACCAGTTGCGTTACATGAGGACACATTCATTTTTGTTAGGCACGGGGAGATGAAGTGATTTGCCCAGAATCACAGAATGTTGCGCGCCCGTGCCAAGACTGGAACCCGGTTCCCCAGATTTGAGGTCGACCGTCCTTGCAGTTAGGCCAACTCCTGTGATCATATTTTTTGAGTATTAGGTTCTTGTTGATCCCTACTCTGGGTCATAATGACTTATTTGATGTGTTCTCTGTGTATGACAATATGCAAGGTGACTTTACTGGGTGGGTATAAGCCTCAGGGGTCAAGAGCATGCCAAGCGTCCAGCTATCAGAGACAGTATGGGCGTGGTATTTCAGTGGGACATATTTTAGTTGGCATCGCTGTTGGTAAACTATGTGAAACTTGTGATTTGGCATGACTAAAACTATGTAAAGTGTGGGCACACACCATACCCTCAAAAATCTATGTCTTAATGGTGCGCCCAGATGCCTGGCTGATCAGGGACAGTGTGAGCCTCAAATCATGAGACAATGTGTCCCAGAGACAAGATTTGAAATAGCACTTCAAAAAGAAAAAGACTGACTCAAAAAAGTGAGTTGTACAATGGAATTCAGAAAAAAAACATGAAGGTTTGTTACAACTTTCAAAGGTACAAAACAGAAGTAGTAAAATGCAGGTGCAAGAATAGTCTCTTTACATGCAGAGTCATGGCCAGGAAGGCTCCCAAAAACAGGAACAAGTCAAGAAGAAAAAATTGAAATAGACCGAGTCTCAAATGTACAGCAAAATCAGTAAGAATTCGGGCAGTATCACTAGTAGAGACCAAAAAGATCTGTCTCTCCCCCAAGTTCAAGGCATTTTGTCTATAAGAAAGCATTGAACCTGCAAAGACACCATGATGTGAGCAGAAAATTACAGTACTTTGGATGTCTGCTGGGCTGCTGTCCACTCGGCTTGGCTCTGACATCCAGAAAGTTCCTAAACAGGGAAGTATTTCTTTGGGCTCCAACAGGTCGTTCACGAGCTAGTTGTAGCAGGCTTGAGAATATTCCGCTGCCTGCTTCATGAGGCAGCTGCTTAAAAGCTGAACGAGTTTCTGTGAGGGCTCAAAAGCTGACGGTGCAGAATGATGCGCCCTAGCTTCTTCTGAAAAATTCTTTATTTAATATTTTGTCCTTTAGTTTTTTGCCTCTCTTTCCTTGTTTCATTTTTCATTTTTTTATATTTATCTCTTTCCTTTTCTTTCTCTTTCATCCTATTTTTTTACTCTACTTCTTTCTTTACCTACTTCTTTTCCTTTCCCTATTTCTTTGCTGGCAGTTTTTTCTTTTAAATACTTTATTTCCGCCAATGACCACAAAAGCAGCATAAAAGAAGTCACAGTGGGTTAACGAACAATTAAATCAACTCAAAGTTTCCCAAAGTGACAATGCCATAATAAAATATATTTGGTTTTTAAGTTTAAATAAAATGTGAATTAAAAAAAAAGCTTTTGCACTTCAAAACATGAATTTGGAAATGATGCTGTATAAAATCAATATTGTGTTAAAAGTGAGTCTATTCTTGGGCGATTATGTTTAGTGGTTCATCAAATTGTGGTGTGCAGCTGTAGCTAAGGTTTCATGATTACAGTAAACTTATATGCTCATTGTTTGGGTTCTGGCGTTTGCATAAGCATCCTAGTGCAAATAGGCCAGACTGATTCTAAAAATGTAGCTATTGAGAAAACCACACAAGATCCCGTATCTGACCTGCAAAAGCGCAATTCTTGTTTGTGTAGCCTTATTCCAAGGTGTCTGCACAAGGGGACAATCCAGCATCTTCACTGTTTGGTGGTTGCAGGGCAAATAAAGAGTAAGTAGGCATCTGTCTCCTGTGCTTTGCCACATACCGAGCAGGCAGAACTGCCCTTGGGTGGGATCTCCATTTGCTGGTAAAGGATGCAAGCGGCAGGGTACCCATCCCGAATTTGATATGCAAGGATCTAGTGAATGGCGGGTCAATTTCATCCAAGAAGGCTTCAAACCATGGCTCAATTTTTTTGATACAGCAAAGAATCAGCAAGACTGCCACTGGCTGTGGTTTCCAATACCTTCCTCCATTAATTTGTCCAGAAGGCCTCTCCGATCCCCTTTACAGAGGAGACAGAGATGCCCTCTGGGCATTACCAAAGATGATGATAGGTCTGGTAGCTTATGGCCAGCAGACCAATGCCTCTCTCCAGCTGAGATGTCATGATCTAGATCAGCAATTCCTGACCTTTTGACTTCTATGGACTCTCACTCAATCATTATTGGAATATGGGAACCCCCACTAAGTCACTATTGAACACTGGTGAGTTAAGGAGACTTCATAGGGTGGAAGAAGGAAAAAGAATGATGTGTGTTCATGATTCAGTAGCTTTGATTATCAGTTAAGGCAATTCGGCAGTTCCGGTGACAGACTCCTAAGAGCAACTTTAGGCTTTTAAATTTTTATTTCTTTTTACAAATTAATTATTTATTAGACTATGCCAGTTAGACTTAATAAGCCACGCCTTTAGTACTGGTTCCAATGGAGCGCTGGAAGAACTGGGATATAAGAAGTTGGGTTACTCATTGAGAGCGGTGAAACCCGACTGAAGCAGAATCGAGAATCCTTTTCAAGGTGAAGCCACAAGCACACCTTGAATTAACCTGTGCTAAACCATCGGGTAGCTTGGCAGAGAGCAGTCAGGCTTAACTCAGAGGCAGTGTGTAAAGGTTTTGTGCAACATTTAAAACAGGTACACAGTGAAAACACACCATAAAACGGTCCCACAACAGATTTAGAAAAATAGACTCATTTTGTTATAAATAAAAGAAGACAAAAATGATGAAAATCCAATCAACAGAACCGCAGATATTGAGGTTTAAAGATTTCAGTGGGAATGGTGCCAAAAAGCACAAAGCGCCAACTGTGTATATCTGGTTGTCACACCAGACCAGGACCAAGTCACAAGTTCAGGAGACGACCTTGATAGAGCACAGGCCAGCGACAGTGACCCAGTTAGGCCTGCTGGACAACACACCCTATTTCCTGGTTGCAGAGTTTTATGAAGGTCCATGCAGAAGATTTGTCACACAGCTGAGGGAATGCATTGGTTCCGAGGTGCTATTGAGCTACAATGCGAGGTCCTGCATCGTTGTCAAGGATCCCGTTGATGAGGGCTTATGATGTGAAATTGATCTTCAAAGATGCTTTGCGTAGTCGAGAAGATGTGTCGGTTCTTAGGCGCTGTGAGGCTACCATTTGAAATCCTGCAGCATCATCGATGCCTCCATCAATGAGGGATGCGAGGGCTTGAGTTGAGAAAGTTTCACACAGGCGGCAGTTCTGATGAGGCTGCGGGGTCGTTACAGAGTCTATTGCATCGGGAGAACCCTCACAGAGGTTATGTGTCGGTTCTGCTCAGCTTGTGCTGTGGAGCAGGGGAGATGCGTTGGTTCTGCTGGATCCACAGATGGGCAGGCATCGCACCTTCAAGTCCACTTCAAAGCGTCCAGGACAGAGGTGGCACCACCTGACAGGGTAAGACTCACAGATGGCAGGGTCCAGGTGCTGGGTTTAAGGTTGTCCGATCCTTCTGTCCCTGAGGAACTCATCAGGAGTCCAGCCAACTAGCCCTTGGAGTCACTCTGGGGTCCTTGTTTAAACAGATGCAGGTCCAGTCTTTCACAACCAGGCAAGAGGGCAGCAAGTCAGCACAGCAAGACAACAGTCCAGCAAAGCTGTAGTCCAGCAGGGCAGCTGTCCAACAAAGTGGCAGTCCTTTCAGCAGCACAGCAGTCCTTCATCATGGCAGAGTATCCACAGGTCCAGAAGTGTACCGAAGGGTTGGTGTCTGAGGTCCAACATTTTTACCGGGTGCCCTTCCTCTAGAAGGTGGGAGAAGCTTCTAGAGGTTTGTATTTGAAGTCCCCAGGCATCCTGCCTTCCCTGTCATGGCTCCAGAGGGTATGCAGCCCTTTTGTGGAGGCAGGACACAGCCTATTCCACATTATGTAGGGCTGTGCCCAGCTCTGCCCTCCCATCCTGCAAGTGATGGCCCATCCAGGCACCCCTAAGCTCTCTATAGTGTGTGGCTGTCCAGGAGGAATACAAAAAGCCCCACTGCCAGCTGCACCTAGTCATGTGACCCAGAGACAAGCTATAGGCACTAACTGGCTAAGGCAGGAAAATGCCAACTTTCTAAAAGTGGCCTTTTCTAAATTGTAATTTAAAATCCAACTTTACCATAAGAGAGTTTTTTTTCATTATCATTCTAAAGACACCAAACATGGACTGATTCCCTCTTCCCATTTGGAAATGGTAGCTTATTAAATGTAATAAGGTAACTCCAATTTTATTCTATGGGAGAGGTAGGCCTTGCAGTAGTGAAAAACGAATTTAAGGGTTTTTTACTATTGACTATCAGGTCATGTAAAACTTAAAATTGCATGTCCTACTTCTTGAATACATTGTATCCTCCCTTGTGCCTATGCCCTCTGGATGCCATGTGTATGCCATCTGGATGGCATATCTATTAAAAAGGAAGATTTGGGTCTGGCAAAAGGTTTATTTTGCCAGGTCGAAATGGCAGTTTAGAATTGCACACACAAACTGCAATGTCAGGCCTGAGATATGTTTAAAGGGCTACATAGGTGTGCGCACAGTAGGTGCTGCAGGCCCAAATAACATTTAATTTACAAACTCTGGGTATATGTAGTACCACTCTACTAGGGACTCATAAGTAAATTAAATATGCCAATTGGGCATAAGCCAATGTTACCATGTTTAGAGGAGAGAGCACAAACACATAAGCACTGGTTGGCAGTGGTAAAGAGCCCCTAGTCCTACAGGTATAATAAACAAGATCAGCAAAAAGTGGAGCATAGAGGCATAAAGCTTGGGGGGTGACCCTGCAGAGAGGGCCAGGTCCAACATTAGAATGTCCCACACGCCTCTGATAGCACTGTAAACAATCAATGAATGCACCACTAGTGTATAGGATGCGTATGCTTGAGCCACCCTCAGATCTACTCATGTATTAACAAATGTTAGATAGAACCCCACCTCTCACCTCAAAGTGTACGCAGGTGGGCGATCTATTAGGTTCAGTGGCAGACCCAAATGTATGAGAGTTATGTGCTAGAAGGGGTATTTGGAGCAGTGAATTAAGGTTTCTATACTCATGGCCTCTGGATTTATGTGGCAGGAAAGGACTCAATTATGCTTCAGGGTTGGCTAAATTATGCAGCAGAAAAGGGCAAATTATGCAGAATAAAACTGCACATTTTGTGTTCGTATTATCTCATTATTTTGTGATTTTTATGCATTTTTTCACTATCTGGGCAAAGGCTTCACATAATATTACCAGTTTGGCCCAAATACAACAATAAGCAACAGGTCAAAGGGCCTTCCACTGAGCAACACGTCTCAGCGTTTTTAGTAATGTTTGATTAATTTGAGCTATAAACCAGGGGCAGCTCCTCCGCTAAGGCGGAGGAGCATCGCTCTACTGCCTTGAAGCAGTAAAAAAAGGAAAATCTAAAATGATAATAACATAATGTTATTATGATTTTATCTTGTCCTCCTGCTGCAGCAGCTTTGCGTGAGGGGGCGGGGCAGGGCTGCAGAGCAGGGGAGAAATGGTAGAACCCTCCTAAGTGCGCAATGACTTTTTCGTTGGCCCTCTCAAACCGCCTAAAATAGTCATGTGCACTTTCTCTGTTCTCCATGCAGGCTGCATTGCAGCCTGCATGGAGAACATGCCTAGGTAGAGCACCGAACCACAGCGCTCAGACCAATCACAACGCTTGGGACTACGCTATCTAAACAAACCCCTACATATAGTGCAAGCAACGCTTTAATAAATGAACAATCAGTCACTACCAAAAACATTTACATTTGAGCTGTAATTAGTTATACCTCTATTATGGGATGCCCAGGTCTGGTGCTTATTCATTTGCTTGAATTTATTCGCTGAGGTGGGCGGATGCACCCTGCAAACTCACTTTCAACCAGGCCTCTGTTTGTGATAGTAGCCTGCCCCCACTCTGCCACAAGAAGTTTTGCTGTGCAGGGGCTGTAGTTTTCCTTCCAGAATGGCGGAATGACACCTTAGGGATGCATTCCCCCTGGGTCTGGCTCAGCCACCGAGAATCAATAAAAGAGGCTGGTCCTCGCACGTGTAGTTGCCAAAGCAGAGACAACCAGTGACTGTTGTCCCTCATGTGCCACCACTGGAGCTCTTCATTGTATTTACCAAGAATCAATGGCACAAGAAAACTATTTCTTGGCTGCTGCAAGACAGCTGGCAGAGCGGCAGCACTGGCTCGGCTGAGGTCGCACAACACTGAGTCATTGTTTTGCACACAAACATGCAAGCCGTCTGGGGCAGATCCTTTTTAGGTCTGGCTTGACAGCCCCGTTGTCGCTAAACATAATATGATCACCCTAAAAAAGGGCTTTAAGAAGCACTACCAGGAGAGGGGCTTTGGTTCCGCCCACATGCTAGTATCCAGGATTATATGTTTTGATTAGGTAGAAGTTGTGTGCTTTCCGGAGGTTAATTTGTGAAAAAATAGGTGACTTTCATCAGGAGGCATCTTGCACCAGCCCATTGCTCATGTTAGCCCCGTCTATAACAAAACTAACTAATAACCATGAAACCCTACAAGTGGGAAGATAATGTGGCATAATGGCCAGAGCTGCCGACTTTGGCACTGGGGAACCAGCTCGAGTCTTGGCATAGTCTCAGCATCCTGTGATTCTGGGCAAATCACTTAATCTCCCAGTGCCTACTAAAAATGAATGTGTACGTAACTGGTGTTCATCAAAAGCGCTCCAATACCTTTGGGTTGAGTTAGCGCTATAAGCGCTGGTGTTGACGATTAAGTGCAGGTGCCGAGCACCTGAAACCACTGGCTCAAATTAAGCACTGATGGTTTCACAAACAAACGCTTGTCCTCCACGCAGCTGTAATCATTTTGTTTATCTATCCAGCTGCTTCAGCCAGCAGCAGTATGGCTGTCTGAGCTTGAACTTTCAAGGGCACACACATGCCATTGTTATACTATTAAAGCATCTCAGATACCTAGATAAGTTAAGGTGGTTCTTTTTCTCTGGAAGCAGCACAGGTAGAAGGAGGGCAGACATTAGCTTTAGAGTACTGTTTTGTGGTAGAGAGATGAGGGCATACTAATCTGCATAGGATTTTAGGTCTGACATGACAATGTAACTATTGCCTGACCTTATGTGATGAACCAAAAATAGCTTTCAGAGTCCTACTGAGAGAGGGGTAAGGCTCCATCCACATGTTGGTTCCCCAAAGTACAGGATTTGACATGGCTGAATGTATGTACTGCTACTTTAAAAAGCAACTTCTGGCAAAGTTTGTATTCAATTTGGTTTTAGCGGCAAGCTAATGCTCATGGCCATTGGCCTGATCTGTTTATTATTAAATGTTTTGATATAGGCAATCTGCAACACCTATAGAAAGAGTTAAATGCATTGAGAGATTGTTTTTGTGCAGGAAGGTGTATTTTCCTGCAGAAAAATAATTCTCCGTGTAACACAGGTGCAAGGGTTCCTGCGTTGGCGCTAGGATGCCTGAAGTGCGTCAGCGCTATGAGAGAGCAGAAGTGCACCATACTGTAGTAGATATAGCACAGGTTCCTTGATACTCTGCGTTGCATGAAAGGTTAGTAAGTCTGCCCCTCAGTGTAAATAGAAAGAACTGTGCTTTCTTTCCACCTTTACAATTAGGGAGCTTTGGGCATGATTCACAAAGGCATTTATGTATATATGAAGTAGTCCTGTAGTACTCCTGTAGCACTGCTTCCTATACTCATCAATGCCTTTGTGAACCGGGGCCCCTATATTTTTAACAAGCATTGGCAACAAAAATATATTGGCTTTACTTTGTTATTTAGTTAGATGTTTAACAATGTGCTACAAGCTGCCTTTAATCTGCTACCAAGTGCTAGGAAAGTCATAGTATAAAAAGCACAGGATAGGGCAAGAGTATGTAGAATCCAACCAAAGTGTAGTGTGGTGCCCCAGTGCAGCTTTTCTGCATCATGACACCTACCTCAGCAAGTTTTTTTTTAAGGAAAAAGCTAGTCCGAAGTGTTCTGTCTTCAGGAGTTTTCTGAAGCCTAGCTGCTTAGGTTCTGCTCTCAGATTTGCATTACAGGGTGGAGTTACAGAATCTGGGACCCGGGCAGCACAGGTACATTTGATATGTCAAGGTTTGATGGTGGCTAAGATGTAAGTTGATGTATTGTAGGTTCCTGACTGGGGTGTTACACTGGACTCTCAACATTTAATTCTTGTAATTGTGGGGGAGGAGCCTAGCGCGCATCCAAGATGGTCGCATGAGCACAGGGCTCCCCGGACCCTCGCTGCTCCTCGGAATTTATCCTGACTTTATCCTGACGTGGTTGATGGAATCTGGAAGACGAATGTTGGCTGAACACTAAACTCCTTTCGGAAACCAAATCGGACCTGCCAATCCTGAGTTATGGTGGTTTGAACTTTTGAGGCCCAACCGATGGCTGTGCCCGGTGTGCAGGTGATCTGTGGAGCCGGGGCGTAGTTGAACAACAACGGCAGCGGGGCTGTGCCAGTGGCCGTCCCATCACTTTTGGTTTCACTTTTGTATCTCTGAGGGGCTGGACAGTGGAATTGCTTGGTGCGACAGGGCTTTCACTTTGCCTTCGCTTGATGCCTGTGTCTTCGCCTGCTACCAGTGTGCCCATCGACGGTAGTCCCTTCGCTCCGCCACATTGTGGCCTCTGGTGCGGCCCGCGTCTGCTTGGCCTGTGCCCCCTCGACGCTTCCTCGGTGGTCCCCTTCGGCGAACGTGGTTCTCATGGGAGGCAGGGGAGACCCCGAGAGGCGTAAGACCAAGACATCCCTACGTGGGGGACCGGTCCAGACGAACAACATGGACCGCTACACCCAGGGTAAAGGATCCCCCGGGACGGCCAGTGTCCCCCCGGATGATGCCAGTGGTGGCCCGTCCGTTTCTCCGGATCTGTCCCTGCAGGACATCATGGGCGCCATTAATGGCATCAGGGAGACCATCGCTACGCAGTACGAGGCCTTGGCCCGTAAAATCGACACGGTGGCCATTGATGTTACGCTAATCCGGGCGGATCTCTCTAAGACCAACGAGAGGGTTCAATCGCTGGATGTGCGGACGACCTCCCTTGGTACGGACGTGTTGGACCTGCAGACTACTCTCGGCGATCTCAAGTCGGCCAACGATCTGATGGCCCGGCGGCTGGAGGACTTCGAGGGACGGGCTCGACGCAATAACATCCGCGTCATCGGCGTTCCGGAGACCTCCGACAGCCGCCCGGTTGATCTCGTGGTCGAGGAGCTCATCCTCGAACAGCTTGCCCCCGCTGGCCTGAGTAAGTTCTTCGCCGTGGAGCGGGCCCATCGAGTTCCAGGTGGTCGGCCGCGACCGGGGGCCCCCCCGAGGCCTATTGTTGCGAAACTTTTTCATTACAGAGACCGAGATGCGATTCTGCAGGCCTCACGGGTCCATGGCCCGGTCCGATATGAGAACTCGTCCATTAACTTTTTCCCGGACTTCACCCAACTTGTCCAGAAACAGCGGATGGGCTTCCAGGGGGTGAAGCGTCGTCTCCGGGACCTCGGTCTCAAGTACTCTATGCTTTTTCCTGCTAGGCTCCGAGTGGAATATGAAGATCGGACTACCTTTTTTGACTCTCCTGCGACTGTGAGTGACTGGCTGGATTCGCTGCCGGACCGGGGTGACCGGACTGGGCCCTCTGCCGGTACCGAGGGTGGCGGGTCTCCTTCGGAGTGACTTTTGGTCCTTGACTTTGCCATTTTGTATTGTTCGGCTGGGTTCTACTTCTTTTGTGCATTTTGTTTCATTATAATCTGTGTGGGGGGCGGGCGGGGACGGGTCCCTTTCCTCCTCCGGGGTCTTTTCGTAGAATGGGGTTTGTAGGGCGACAGGCACACTGCAAGTTGGGGTGGTTTTTTGGACCGCAGGGGTGCAGGGTGGGGGATGTTGGATTCGGGGGGGGGTTGGCGGGTGGGTGGGGTTGTTTGGATTTGTGGTTTTTGTTTTCAAGGCGAGGTAATGGCTATGGTTCAGTTTCGGGTGTTGCGCTATTCGCTAGGGGACCTTTGATCTACTGGAGGGGATGGGGGGGGACGGGTTGAGATTGATGTCTTGGAACGTCAACGGATTGGGGGACCGTATCAAACGGGGTGTTGTGCTGCAATATTTGCGTCGTCTGACTCCTGATGTGGTGTTCTTACAGGAGACGCATCTGGTTGGTAATGTTTGTCATGCCATGAACAGGGGGGGATACCGACTCGTGGCCCATTCTGGTTTCACCACTGGTTCTAGAGGGGTAGGCATTCTCCTGCGATCTTCACTTCCGTTAGAGATCACCAGGGTAGTCCCAGACGATAGAGGGCGCTATGTGGCTCTGACTGGGAGGTGGGAGGGGCAGTCCCTTTCCTTGATCTCGGTCTATGTTCCCCCGGGCCTTCAGAACTCCACCTTCTCAGACTTGGGTCGTATGCTGCTTGGGCTTCCTGACAGTCTTTTGCTTATGGGTGGGGACTTTAATTCGGTTGTCTCGGGTGACCTGGATCGCCACCCGCCCAGGGCCCTCCCTGCTGCCCAGGCGTGGCTCGGCGGACTCCTGGAGACCTTCGGTCTGGTGGATTGTTGGAGGTTAATGCATCCGACACAGTGTCAGTACACATTTCACTCTGGGGCCCATGGGAGTCTCTCCAGATTGGATTATTTTCTTATGCCCGCGGCCCAGGCTGCCCGGATTCGAGAGGTTAAACACCTGGCCCGGGGTATCTCTGATCATTCCCCACTGTGGTTGCTTTTTGACACTGGGACGCGGTCCGCTGGGCGGATCGCTCCTATTAACCCTTGGTACCTGCGAGACCCCAAGATCCGTGATAGCCTGATTAAGTCGATTGATCAATATTTTCTTGAGAATGAGGGGTCGGTGTTGTCCTCAGTGTCCCTGTGGGAAGCTTTTAAAGCAGTGCTCCGCGGGCATGCCCTGTCCCAGATAGTGGAGGCTAAGAGGGTTAAGAGAGAGGCGGTGGTGACGCTGGAGACTGAAATATCGGGGCTGGAGGCAGCCTTGGAGGCGGGTGTCACTCCGGATGGGCTGCATGCCCTCAGCCTGAAGCAGTTTGAATACAAGTCTCTTGTTACTGACGCTGCCAAGACCATGTATAGGGAGCAGCAGGGTAGGTTGTATGATGCCGGAGACAAGGCGGGTAAGCTGATTGCCTGGTTGGACAAGAAGGAGAGAGTGAATCGTGTGGTCCCGGAGCTTCGGGTTTCGGATGGAGTGTGTGTGACTGAACCTGGTGAGATTGTGGAGTGTTTTGCTGACCACCTCCGGGCTGTGTACTCCCCGGTGTCTGATAGAGATGAGGACGACTCTCGTCTTCTGCTGCGGTATATTGCCCTGCCCGGCTTATCCGTCGAGGACCGCGAGCTGATGGATGCCCCTTTGTCTGTCGACGAGATTGCTACTGCGATTCGCTACCTTCGCTCGGGCAAGGCTATGGGCCCCAACGGCCTGCCGATTGAACTGTATAAATTACGCCCGGATAAAATCGCGCCTTTCCTCCGTCATATGTTTCAGGAGTCGCTCGAGAGGGGTTCCCTTCCTGACGACCAGCGTCTGGCTACTATAGTGGTGATTCCCAAGGATGGTAAGCCACGTGACCGCTGTGCCTCATATAGGCCTATTTCCCTACTAAATGCCGAACCCAAAATCCTTGCTAAGGTCCTCGCTAATCGCTTGCTGAGCGTTATATGTGACTTGATACATCCGGATCAATGCGGCTTCATCCCTCATCGTAATACCGCTCTCAACTTACGGCGTCTGCACGGCGTCCTCGCTAGGGCGGAGTACCTCTCTGAACCGGCCGTGTTGGTTTCCTTAGACGCCACGATGGCCTTTGACACCATTGAGTGGCCATTCCTTTGGGCCGTCTTGGCGAAGTTTGGCTTTGGGGAGGGATTTCTTAGCTGGGTGAAGCTTCTTTATGCTGGACCAATGGCCCAGGTTGTTGTCAATGGGCGGGTTTCTCGGCCTTTCGCTCTCGGGAGGGGAACTAGGCAGGGGTGCCCGTTGTCCCCGCTGCTCTTTGCTCTCGCCTTGGAACCGCTCGCTGCCTGGCTCCGCTGGGAGCCCTCGATTAGGGGGCTCCGGTGGGCCCCGGGCTTCGAGGATCGGGTCTCATTGTACGCGGATGATATTCTCTTGTATCTCACCTCGCCGCGGAAGTCGCTCAATGTTCTCTTTGATGTCCTTACTTCCTTCGGGAAAAATTCGGGTCTGATAATTAATTGGTCCAAATCTTGTGTGTATCCTATCTCTGGTGGCCTTCCTCTCTTGCCGCCTCGGCTTCCGCTCCAAATATCTCAGTCCGTCTTCAAATACCTGGGGGTGTACGTTTCGTTGGATCCGGCAGTCCGCTATGAGCAGAATCTCCTGTCTCCACTCCGGCGTTTGAGGGCGGATACGGCTCGGTTGTGTAAGTTGCCCTTGTCTCCACTTGGTCGCGCGGCGCTGTTTAAAATGATTTCCCTTCCCAGATTTCTTTATGCACTCCAGAACTCCTTCGATGTCATTCCGGCGGCCTACTTTAGGGAAGGGGAGAGTTTGCAGAGGAGACTGGTTTGGGACGGGCGAGCGCGTATCGCTTTGGCAAAGCTGACTCTCCCCTGGTATGACGGGGGCATCGC
This sequence comes from Triturus cristatus, assembly GCF_964204655.1. Taxonomy (NCBI): domain Eukaryota; kingdom Metazoa; phylum Chordata; class Amphibia; order Caudata; family Salamandridae; genus Triturus; species Triturus cristatus. Next base: position 1,520,305,841 of record NC_140591.1, on the reverse strand, counting down.
GCTTCCTGATATTAGACGGTACTATTGGGCCTCCCAGCTGTCTGCCATTAACCATGCTACCTACGCTCCTGGTTTGAACCCGGCATATGAGATGGATAAATTCCTGCTTCCCGGCGGTAACTATAACAGAGCGCTTTACTCTCGATCCGCTGGTAGGACCCTTATGGGCCCTACTAGGATTGCGGTACGTGTCTGGAAGGCGGCGAACGTAGCGATGGGCTGGAGTGAGCGTTTAACGTGTGCCACTCCTTTATTCGCCTCAGAACGCTTGGGAAGCCTCTGGACAACGAAAGGCTTCGAGCACTGGGACACGATCGGCATCAGCAGAGTGGGGGACCTATGGGTTAAAGGTGCGGTTAAATCCTTCACGGCGCTCCAGAGCGAGCACGAGCTTAGTGAAAGAGAGTTCTTCCGTTATGCACAGGTTCGGCACGCCCTGCTCTCGGTCTTTGGGGAGGGGACAACGTCCCTGCTTCTTCGCCTCTCGAGGACCGCATACTCGATGGTCACGTCCCCGACAGTACTATCTCCTTGATTTACAAAAAACTGATAAATAATCGGGCTGACCTCTTGGTGCGTCTTCGGGAGGCATGGACGGGAGATGGGGTGGAGTTGGACGACGAGGACTGGCAGACTGCACTGTCATCCCCTAAGGAGGTGGCCATCCCGGCCCGTTTCCGTCTGGTCCAGCTTAAGATTCTCCATCGTGTTTATGTGACGGGCCCCCGCTTGGTTTCGATGGGGTTCTCTGACGACGGACTCTGTAAGCGTGGCTGCGGGCTCAGTGCCACCTTTCTCCACATTCTATGGGAATGCCGCGAGGTGGCGGCATATTGGCGCCAGGTGCATGATGTTATGAGACGAGTCACCGGGGTCGCTCTGCTGCCGGAGGTGCGTCGCTGTGTTCTGAATGTATGAGAGCCCAATGACTATAATGCGGCTCAGGCTCGGTGGGCGGCCTTGGGGAACATGATCGCAAAGCGAGATATAGCGCAGCTTTGGGGTTCCCAACGGCCTCCCACCGTGTCCGTATGGAAGGAGAACATGGACTGGTGCATGTTCAGGGAGAAAACTGTGTATGTGGCTCGTGGTAAACTGGGGGCATGGGGTAGAATTTGGGGGCAGTGGAACGTGTATCGCGGGTCTATCTGTGCTCCCCCCTGGTGGATACGTCTGGGGTTGCTTTGTCCCCCTGATCCTTGAGGGTTCCTTGCTTATCTCGTACTTCGGAGTACAGATTTGGTTCTCCCGTGGCCCCCCCCTCCCTCTCAGGCCTCCTTTTACTGACCGCCCTCGGGTGGTCGGGTGTGGACTCCCCCGGCTGTGGTTCGACGCCCATTTCAAGTCGTTTCGCCTTGCTTTTTGTTTTTCTTTATTTTTGTTGTTATTTATATTAAAAGTGTGTATCCTGACTTCCCTTATGTGCAGTCTGATCTACTGTAATATAACGGAGCCCCTGTGGGCCAGTCACTGTTTTTGATCTGTTTGACCACCTTAACTACTAGCGGCCGGCCCTGGCGGTTGTAGGCCCGTGCTTGTAACCTTCTCTCTGCACAATAAAACTTTTTTCCAAAAAAAAAAAAAAAAAAAAAAAAAAAATTCTTGTAATTGCCAATGTACCTCTACACTTTCATTTTAAAGTACCTAAGTGTGCCACATTAAATAACACTTTACTTTAGCCAACAGACCATGTCAATGTTATGCATTTTCTGATTTTCATGCATAGCTACTTTCAATTCCCTTTTCAATTTCAAATACACCTATCCTCTTTACATGAAATTTTTGTCTCAAAGTCAATAGGTGATTTAGAGAGATTGTGAAAGAGAGAGATACAGAGTTTGAAAACAATGGACAGTAAGGCTAATAGAATTGGAGATTACATTTGAAAGCCAAACGGAGGAGAATTGTAGTAGGAGACAGGTAGCCCAAAACGCATAGAGGTAGAAACATTGGCCAAGAGATTGTACTTGGAACATCAAGTACAAGAATACCATGGCACTTTAATATCATAGCCAAAATGTCAAGGTACAAACTAAGTACATATAGTAAAGTTTGTGTTTACCATTCTTAACTCTGCATCTGTGTACCGTGACTATATGTATATCTTCATGGTACATAGGTGTGAAGTTACGTATAGATAAATACATACTTACTTTTTAGTAGTTTGCCCCTCATTTTTTTGTGCTCCATATTAGTACCCCACAGTATTGTGTATTGGATATTCAGGATCCACACAGGGCCAAGAGGCAGAGAGCGGAGTACCCAGACACTGACTGAACATGATAAGGATGCAAGAAATCTGAGTATTAAAGCGTGACAAACTTATAAGTACAAAAGAACTTACTCTGTTAGGAGTTTACCAATGCCTTTCTGTTTTTTTTCTCTTTTCCTCAAGTCTATAACATTTCTCTCTGCTTTAAGTATAATAATCTTTGAGCATGAGGTTCCTACCTCTTTAAAGGTCTCTTAAAGTGGATGTTGTCCTTCAGCACTTTCCCAACCTGTGAAGATGCGGTTTGTTATTAATTACTTTTCGCCAGTGCAGACCAGCATTGCTAAGTGCAGACCAGCATTGCTAAGTGCAGACCAGCATTGCTAAGTGCAGACCAGCATTGCTAAGTGCAGACCCGCGTTGCTAAATGCAGACCCGAGTTGCTAAGTGCAGACCAGCATTGCTAAGTGCAGACCAGCATTGCTAAGTGCAGACCCGTGTTGCTAAGTGCAGACCCGAGTTGCTAAGTGCAGACCAGCATTGCTAAGTGCAGACCAGCATTGCTAAGTGCAGACCCGCGTTGCTACGTGCAGACCCGAGTTGCTAAGTGCAGACCAGCATTGCTAAGTGCAGACCCGCTTTGCTAAATGCAGACCCGTGTTGCTAAGTGCAGACCCGAGTTGCTAAGTGCAGACCAGCATTGCTAAGTGCAGAACAGCATTTCTAAGTGCAGACCCGCTTTGCTAAGTGCAGACCAGCATTGCTAAGTGCAGACCCGCGTTACTAAGTGCAGATCAGCGTTGCTAAGTGCAGACCAGCATTGCTAAGTGCAGACCCGCGTTGCTTTTACTGCAACAACTAAATTCCAATGAAGTTTCTCTTGCTGTGTCCAACTTTCTGTGGAGGGCTGTTTCAATAGGTAAACAGATGAGTGGGCAAGCTGTTCTGAATTAATGTTTTTTTTTAATCTAAGCTTGCTCTTCTGTAATACATCAATTGTAATGCTACGATTTTATGGATATTGTATCGAATTGTTATGTTATCGTGTGAACTTTAATGGTTTTAATATGAAAAACCGAATAAAGTAAAATTTGACTTTGATTACTTTTGGCTTTGCCAAAGGCATTTCTTTAGTCACTTTACGGTTAATAGAGACAGAATTTAATGAAAGATGTACAAGATAAAATACAAAGAAAGACACAGCAATAAAATGGGAAATGAAAGGGACAATAAATGTAATTGATAGTGGCACACGGAAAGAGTGGAAAACAACATAAATAGAAACAAAGAAAGACATCGTCAATTTGAATAGACAAAGTAACAAATGTCTGCAGAAGGTTCACATCGAGAAACAGAATCAGTGACTGTTTAAGGCAAAGGGAAACGTAGCATGCGTCTTCCACGTACCTTCTATATGGATGGTCATCGCAAGCGTCTGCAATCTCACAAAAGAAGGCGAAAGAGCGAAAGGTACGCAGAAAATAAAAGACAGTGCGCAAGTGCTAGGCAGCAGTGTGAAGGCAGAAAAGTATAGGGGAACAAGGATAGAAATAGGAGAAACAAAGAGAGGGTGAGAAAGGTAGGCAGTGAAGGAGAGAAGACATGTGAGAGAAAAAGAGTCGGAGAAAAGGAGAGGGAGAGTGCTAAGAGAGCATAAAAGGTGAGAGAGGCAGAAAATCAGGGAGGGAACAAGATAAGAATTAAAAGGGAGACAGGGAAGTTGAGAGACAATGAGAGATAAAGAGAAGGAGACAGCTACACTATTAGAGTATGGGACGAGGTTGATGAAATAGGAAAAGAAGACATAAAGTAAGAGGTTTGAGACGGTGGAAGAAAAAATGAGACTTTGAAAGAGATAAAGATGAAAACAGAAATAGAGGAATGCTGAGAGTGCAAGAGGATGCAAGTAATGGAAAGGAAATAGTGAGTGGGATAGAAAGAATTAAAGGGAGTGCGTTAGAGAATGTAAGCGAACCTGGAAAGGAGAGAGTGAGAGGCAGAAGGCCGCACACAAAAGGAGGCAGAGACAGACTTGGTGAGCAAGAGAGACAAGAAAGGTGAGACACAGAAAGTGAGGACACAGAGGGGGAGTTAAAAGGAAGTCAAGAAAGAAAGAATGAAAAGGAGTGAAACAAAGAGAGGAGAGAAAGAGAGAGAAATAGATGCAAGGAAAGACAGAGAAAGGGAAAGAAGCCCGAGATTTGGCCCTCAGCCTAGTGGCCAGAGTCTTTGGGCCCCTTCCCTAACCCCAGAAGAACTTGGGGGTCTGGTTTGATGATAAAATCACTTTCTGAGAGTCAACACACAGCCTTAGCGGGCAAGTGTTTTTGGGATTATTAAATCCCTCAACGCTTTATTCATCTCCTTCCATGATCCGCCCAGAAAACGGTGATCCAAGCTTTAGTGGTGTCTCGCGTGGACTACTTCAACATCTTATGCCTGGGAGCCTCTCAGGCTAGGATCAAGAGACTTCAGCGGGTTCAAGACTCGACAGCCGCCTGCTGCTTAACTCCCCAAGTGTGCATCTGTGGGCAAGGCACTTCAGAGGTTGCACTGGCTCCCGATGGAGAAGCGTCTCTCTTTTAAGACTTTGTGCTACTGTTATCGGATCCACAGGAAGTCTGGGCCGACATATCACCGCTCTCTATTCCCCAAGGAGGCGCCTCAGATCTTCGGAGGCTTTACATATGCAAGTGCCCGGAATCCAGAAAGCTTGCGGCGGCGGCAGATCGTTTTGGTTTCTTGCTTCAAAACTGGAATTCCCTTCCGCTGCAGGCTTTTTTAGGTTCCTCCTTCCTCGTCCTCTTCAGCCTTCCGCGGACTGAGCGACACTGTGACACTCCTTACAGGAGGAACTATGCGCTTTATACAATGTGTATTCATTCATTCATTCAAAGAAGGGATGCAGGGAAGGAGACTGAGTGGGAGAGAGAAAGAGAAAAGAGCAGTGAAGTGAAGACATGAAGATGTAGAAAGGGAGGGGGGAGGGAGACAAAGGTAGGAAGGGAATGAGAGAGGGAGTGAGAGGGAAGGCAAAAAGAGAGGAGGGAGTGAGTGAGATACAAAGAAAGAGAATAAAGAGAGAGAGAAAAAGAAGGAGAAAGAGAAAGAGAGACAATAAGGAAATGAGAAAGGGGAATTGTGATGGGGATAAGAGTAAAGCATGCAGCGAAGGGAGACAAAAATAGAAAAGGGAGACACGAGAAGAAAAGAGAAAGGGAGGCAGAAAAGAAGAGAGGGGAGTTCATAAGGAGGGAGAGAAGGGATGCTGGGAATGAATAAGTGATGAAGGGAAACAGAAATAGAGGAAGAGAATGTGAGAGGTAGAGAAAAGGAAGCAGCGAAGGAGAGGGTGACAGAGAGAAAGTAAAGGAAGGAGAGGAAACCCTTGAAAGGGAAACAGAAAGAAATTGGGAAAGAGAGAGAGAGAAAGCAACTGCCATAGCAAGAGATGTTGGAAAAGGGAGCAATTTAGCAAGAGCTAGAGAGGCTGCAAAGGAGAGAAAGGAGAGAGGTAGGCTGGAGAAGGAGAAAAAGACAGGCGAGAGAGAAAGCATAGAAGGACCAAAAGAATTTTACTATGTTATGTTATGTCTATTTGTATAGCATGATAATCACCCGTGAGGGTATACAGGCCACTTCACAGGTGGGTAAGTGGTGATCTCCCTATGTGATATTATTCGAAAACCTGGGTCTTCAGCTTTTTGTGGGACTCAAGAAGCGATGAGGTGGAAAACGCGACGTCCGGCACTATTATTAAATGTGTTGGTGAGAGCAGCGGTTTCCAGAATGTTGGTGGAAGTTTATGCGGCTGTCGAGGCAGGCGGGCCTTTGTTGTGACACTTTTTTGGAACATGTGCTTCCTTCCATTTAAACGAGCCTGGAAATGATAGTGTTTGTCAGGGCTCTTCAAATTCCAAAACTCACAGCTGATGTAGTTATGTTTTTGTTCAGGTTTAGTTGTCCCTCTACTTCAAAAATCTCTTTCTGCTTGTAGTAGCTCTGTTAATTGTGAGACTCCGCCGAAATGAGGTGAAATGGCTGTCACCTTTCTCGAAATGGTGGTTCATGCCCTGGTCAAATAGTCACCGTACCAGTTCTATGTTGTGTAACTCCTGCTGCTGAAGTTTGATTATCTGCCCTTCAGTAACCACAGACTATCTGCACCAACGTTTTAGTAATAGTGACTTTCTTTTTAAAGCTACCGTCTACCACAGATAAACTCTAACCCATTCCGTTAGCATTCTAGTCTTTTAAAAAAGGTCTCCCTCCAATCAAATGCTGACTTTCTTCTCTTATCTCGTTTTCAATTTGTCTCCCTTTCATTCACATCTCATATATTTCAGACCTGCAGTGCCTGAGATGCTCTTCCACTTGCCATGGCATGTAAGAAGGCTTTGGTGTGGTTACTCAGAGAATATTGGAACAACTGCTTTCAAAATATATTGAAAACTGTGGTCTTAGCACTTCTTTGGGCTTTTGTAAGTGGTCTTTGGTTGGATAAGCATTAGAGGGTTGAGGTGGTGTGAAGTTCTAGAAGTGTCAAAATGCATGTGTGATTGTCAGCAACTTGATGTTCGCATCATTCCCTGTGGTAAAATAGTTTAGGTTTCTCCAATGGTTTATGTATGGCAATCAACATGATAGACACTTTTAGAGTCAATGTGGCCCTCTTCCCTTTTACTTCAATTGGGTTTTTAAGTATAACATATTGATAGAAATGGATGTGAACCCCTAGTTAATGTCATCAGCTTGAAAAAGCCAAAAAGAATGTGACATAGTATGCAATCTATCTTCCAGAACAATATTCATTTTAACAAGCCGAGTGTTTATCACAAATATGGTTTGCATCTCACTGATTTTGGCAACCACATATTTTTTCATGAACATTCAGAACTCTTTTCAGTATCACTTACTCCACTTAACAAATCCTAGATACAGAGGCTCTTTTTAGAACCATCCTCTGGCTAAAATTTGTATTACATTTGTTAGCATTCCTACATGACCGTAGTGTGTCATCTATCCACCGCAATATTCACTTTAACATGCTAAGAGTTTTTCACAAAGATGGTTTGCATCTTAATGAAATTGTTAACCACTGCTTTCTTGGCAACATCCAGAGCTGTCGTCAGTGCCTTCTACTCTAACCAAGTTCAGCCCAAACTATGTACAAAGGCTCTTTTCAGAGCCAACCTCAGACTGAAAGCTTGTATTTAATTGTATTTGTATTTAATTTGCCTTTTTTTGTTTGAAAAATGTTGTGACTCACTTTTGGATTGCGATTCATTCCATTCAAGCATTGTTTTTTATTTCCACCCTTCTGTTGGGTCATGAATGGGTAGTTATGGTTCATGAATCAGCTTGGATTGTGAACGTTTTACTATTAAAAAATCAGCATTTTCTTGTGTTTCTTTTCCCACTTTTATTATTTATGTTGTTTCACTCTCCCTGCCCCCTTTCTTATTTTTGCTTCCTTGCAATATGCGTTATTAACTGTTTCTGCCTACACAGGGAAATTGTGAGCTACTTACGAGCCACAAATGTTTCAGAATACATGTGGGTTGCACTGGCAAAAACTGGTGGCCATCACAAAATAGAACATACAGCATTTGACAATCTGCAAGCCCTGATGTGTGACAGTTTTCATACCACATGGCATTTTGTTTTTTAAAAGCAAAGTCAAAAGCCGTGTTTTCTACCACTTCATCACACATTTCTAAATTCATTAAAAAAAAGTATAAATCCATGCTTGAGTCACAATTTGCAAAACAAATTGTGCACTCTAAATACACCAGATACTTCATTTTTGCAAGTGTTCTCTTCATGTAAATGTGTTTTTATGCTTGTTTGTTGGTTTTATTTTCCCCTTCATCTTCACAATTCGCCTGTCTGTCCCTTCCATCTTTGACTTTTATGGCTGACCGCCCTTTTTTTCACCACCCCTTGTAGAATATTCTGCTCTCCTTTGAGTTGCCATGTTTTTCTAGCCTTCAGTAGAGTGGAGAGTAGTCTTGGAGTTTCACAGCAAATGGACAAAGAAATACAAATGAAGATCAAGTGCACCCTAGGTGGGTTTAATGTCCTTGTTATCCAGTATTTGAATTGTAAATTATGTGTCTAAGGGGCATATTTACAAGGGCTTTATCTCCGCTTTTTTGGCTTACAAAGCCAAAAATTCGGAGATAAAACCAGCGCCCTCTTTGCAAGAGGGTGCTAACATGCATAATCGCATGTTAGCACCCTTTTTCCCAACGCCTCCCTTTGCATCTCCAATGAGATGAAAAGTGGGCGTTACTGGGCGTACCCTGGATGGACTACCTTGCAAATATCGCTGATGTTTACATCGCGATATTTACAAGGCAGCCCAGATGATTTTAGCAGACGTTAGATTTTTGCAGTTTTCGCCAAAATCTAACATCTGCTAAAATCCTGACTTAGCCATCCCTAACATCAATCAAGCAATCAATCATGTAATTTGTAAAGCGCACTACATACCCGGGTTTCAAGGCGCTGGGGGGGGGAGCTGCTGCTATTGGTCGAAGAGCCAGGTCTTGAGTTGTCTCCTGAAGGTCAGCAGGTCTTCGGTTTGTCGCAGGTAGAGGGGGAGGGTGTTCCAGTTCTTGGCGGCGCGATGGGAGGAAGGATCTGCCTCCGGAAGTAGTTCTCCGGATGCGTGGGACCGTGGCCAGGGCGTGGTCAGCAGAGCGGAGTTTCCGTTTTGGTACGTAGAAGGAGAGTCGACTGTTGAGATAGGCTGGGCCGGTTTTGTGGAGTGCCTTGTCTGCATGGATCAGGAGCTTGAAGGAGATTCTTTTGTCGACGGGGAGCCAGTGCAGGTTCCTCAGGTGGGGGGTGATGTGGTCGCGGCGTGGGACGTCGAGGATCATGCGTGCAGAGGCGTTCTGGATTCTCTGTAGTCTGTTGATGAGCTTGGATGAGGCTCCGGCGTAGAGGGCGTCTCCGTAGTCGAGTCTGTTGCTGACTAGGGCCTGGGTGACTGTTTTCCTTGTGTTTGTCGGGATCCATCTGTAGATCTTGCGGAGCATGCAGAGGGTGTTGAAACAGGTGGAGGAGACTGCGTTGACTTGTTTGGTCATGGAGAGTTTCGAGTCGAGGATGACTCCCAGGTTGCGTGCGTGGTCGGTGGGGGTCGGGGGGGGGACCCCAGTGACGTGGGCCACCAAGAGTCGTCCCAAGCGGAGGGGTTGGACCCGAGGACGAGGACTTCCGTCTTGTCTGTGTTCAATTTGAGACGACTGTCCTCCATCCAGTCTGCAACGGCCTTCATTCCCTGGTGGAGGTTGGATTTGGCGGTGAGGGGGTCCTTGGTGAGGGAGAGGATCAGCTGGGTGTCATCGGCGTAGGAGTTTATGTTGAGGTCGTGCTGTCAGGCGATGCGTGCTAGTGGTGCCATGTAGACGTTGAACAGCGTCGGGCTGAGGGAAGATCCTTGAGGTATGCCGCAGATGATCTCGGAGGCATCGGATCGGAACGGGGGGAGGTGGACTCTCTGAGTTCTGCAGGAGAGGAAGGAGGTGGTCTAGTCCAGGGCCTTGCCTCGAATCCCTGCGTCGTGGAGGCGCGTGCATAGTGTGCGGTGGCAGACGGTGTCGAAGGTGGCGGAGGGGTCCAGGAGGATGAGGGCCGCCATCTCGCCGTTGTCTAGCAGGATCCTGATGTTGTCTGTGGCAGTGATGAGGGCGGTCTCGGTGCTGTGGTTGCTGCAGAATCCTGATTGGGAGGGGTCCAGGATGTTGTTGTCTTCGAGGTGACGGGTGAGCTGGGTGTTTACTATCTTCTCGATGACCTTTGCTGGGAACGGAAGCAGGGAGATGGGTCGGAAGTTCATGAGGTCGCTCGGATCCGCCTTGGATTTCTTCAGTAGGGCGTTGATCTCTGCGTGCTTCCAGTTCTCAGGGAAGGTGGCGGTCTCGAAGGAGAGGATGATGATTTTGTGCAGGTGGGGTGCGATGGAATTGCTGGCTTTGTTGAAGATGTGGTGCGGGAGAGGGTCGGACGGGGATCCGGAGTGGATGGTTCCCATGGTCTTGAGTGTGTCATGGATGCTCACGTTGGCCCAGGTTTTCAGGGTGTCGTGGGCGGTGGGGTGCGGTGGGTTCGGTGCGGTGTGGTCGGTAGGTGTCGTCCGGGGTCTGAAGCTGTCGTGGATGTCGATGATTTTCCGGTGAAAGAAGGTGGCGAGGAAGTCGCACAGGGCTTGCGATGGTGGGATGTTGTTGGCGCTGGAGCTGGGGTTGGGGTTGGAGAGTTCCTTCACGATGGTGAAGAGCTCCTTGCTGTTGTGTGCGTTGTTGTCAAGGCGGTCTGTGAAGGAGGTCCTTTTGGCGGTCCTGATGTGGTGGTGGTTGCGGATGGCGTCTTTGTGGGCAGTGCGGCTGTCTGGCGTCTTGTCGCTGTGCCATATGTTTTCTAGTTTCCGGCAGGTGCGTTTTGAGTCGAGGAGTTCCGGGGTGAACCAGCTGACTCTTCTGCTGGTGTCTCTGCTGGTGGGGTTTTTCAGCGGGGCGACGGTGTTGGCGCAGTCGTTCATCCAGCGTTCGAGGTTGAGTGCACCTTCATTGGGGTTGGTGGGGTTCGTTGGAGGATTGAGTGCGAGGTTTGTCTGTAGTTGTTCTTGGGAGACTTTGCCCCAGCAGCGGCGGGGGGTTTGTAGTGTGCGGTGGTGTGTGAGGGGTTTCCGGAAGGAGAAGTGGATGCAGTGGTGGTCTGTCCAGGTGAGTTCAGAGGCGTGGCTGAAGGTGACGTGGGGGCTTGAGGAGAAGATGGCATCTAGCGTGTGGCCGGCGATGTGGGTCGGCGTCGTGACGAGCTGTTTCAGTCCGAGGTTGGCGAGATTGTTGATCAGGGTGGAGGAATTGCTGTCGTTGTTGTTCTCCTGGTGATAATTCAGGTCTCCGAGGAGGATGTAGTCGATGAAGGTCAGAGCGTGCGTGCTGATGAGGTCGGTGATGGAGTAGCAGAATTGTGCTCGGGGTCCTGGTGGTCTGTAGACGAGGGTGCCTCTTAGGGTGGTCTTGGGGTCCGTGTGGATCTGGAAGTGCATGTGTTCGGCGGTGCCGAGGGTGTCGTTGGTGTTAGTTGAGATCTCGATGGTGTTTTTGTGGACGATGGCGATTCCTCCTCCGGCCCTGTTGGTGCGGTCTCTGCGGGTGATCCTGTACCCGTCTGGGATGGCTATGGCGATGTCTGGCGAGGAGGTTTCGTTCATCCAGGTCTCGGTCAGGAAGGCGACGTCCGGTGATGTGGTGTCGAGTAGGTCCCAGAGTTCGACGGCGTGTTTGTGTGCAGAGCGGGTGTTGATCAGGATGCATCTAAGGTGTTTGGGTTCCGTCGCGGCAGGCGTCTTGGCACTTTCGAGGCAGGAGAAGCTGCAGTTCCGGCAGGTGAAAGGGCCATGGGTGCGCCTCGGGCGGCCTTGCAGCAGGTGTGGGTCCTTCCTGGGTTGGAAGCGACAAGGGTGTTGGCATCGTAGCGTAGGCGGACTTCGTGGCTGCTGCGGGGGCCAGGGGTTCTGGCGCTGGGCGCGGTCCAGGCGCGGACGGGCACAGATGGGCTTGCCTTAGGCACGCCTGTGGCGTGCCAGCGGCCACGCAGCGGCCGCCATATATGGGGAGGTGGGGAGGGAGAAGCAGCTAGGAGGCGGGAGGCGAGGGACGGGGGAGCGAATGGGTGCGGAAGGGGCGGGCCGCAGGGGAGCTAGCGGCGGGGACGAGGCACGGGGCACGGACTCGGGGAGGGGGCACAGAAGTTTACAGAGGTAGCAAAAACAGAGGGGCACGCAAATACAGAGCACAAAATCAGGGGCACGCAGTAACAGAACACAAAATCAGAGGGGCACAGTCAGTGGTACAGAGAAAGAAGGGGGCACAGAAGCAAGCGGTGAGCGGGGGCAGGGGGGCACAGAGGAAGGAGTGGGCAGACAGGCAACGCGGCAACAGGTGCAGCGGAATGAACCTTGGGCCACCACTGGCCACCAGGGATGAGGCGCAGGTGGAAGCCTGCGGGTGGTGGATGGCCTCGACTCACCGGCGGCAGCAGAGACAGCGGGGGTGACGGCGGAGCTTCAGGGAAGGGGGAGCGACCTACCAGGAAGGGGGTGGATTATGCTGATACGACCCTGTGCAAGGTTATTGCCGTTTTGCAGGGCACATCGCTGGAAAACCAGCGATCTTCCCTGCAAAAGGGCGATAACCTCACTATCTCTGGAATTTTTATCGCCCTGGAGAAACGCCATTACAGTAAAACGTATAAATCAAAAATAGTGTTAAGACATATTATATATAGGTGAAATGAAAGATCATGAAATAATATAAACAAATTATGAGCACATGAGGGGATGGACAAAATATAGGTCTGTAGGGTAAAACTGCAAAAGAGATCGGGGCATATTATCAACGGCCAGTGATAATTATCGCTGGCCGTGCTTAGCGATAATAATATTATCGCAGGCTATCTCTGGAATTTATCGCCCTGGCAGCACATTCTTAACAATGCCCCTACTGCATTTCATGTTACAAGGATTGAGCAGATCAGTAATCCTGATGTATCTGGAGGCGCAGTAATGACGCATTGCTGAAGTGAGTCGGTAAACTGAGGCAACTCCAGCAATATCCTTACACATGGGCGGTTTTTATGTAAAAGACCCTGCGTCACTCTTTACACCTGCTTGAAGCTTTAAGTTGTAGGAGTGGCGCAGTGAAATCTCAGAGATTTCACTGTACAACTTCTATAAGGCCTTTTTACGTGGGAACGCCCACCCTGCATACATTATACCTGTAGCGCAGAGCTTTACAAAGTGATCAGCCGCGGTCCATGCTGGTAACAGCAGTGGGGCGGAGGGGCAGGGAGGGGGTGTATTTCGAGGGACAATGCAGAGGGAAAATTAAATAAATTATCAATTTTCCCTCGACGTCGTCCCTCAAAATACACCCCCCCTTGCGGCCCCACCGCCCCACGGCGGCTGGAAGTGACGCATCGATGTGTCACTTTGTAAATAGGGTGCAGTGTGGCGCGTTGATTACGCCGCCGCAGCGTCACTGAAAAGTTACACAACATCACGTAAAGCCTTCATAAATAAGCCTCTCAGTATTTTAAATCTGCTGCTCCCTCATTACTTTCCGTGACCTCTGACAACAATAGATTCTTCCCTGCAACACTCTAATCTGTCCTGCCTCATGGTTTTATCAAACTAGTAAAACACACCTTCCCCCTTTTAACAAAGCAAAAAAAAAAAAGAAAAAAAAATAATCTAGAATTAACATTATTCTGACAAATCTTCATAATATTCATGTAACTTTTAGTAGTTTTCCATTATTTTTGGTGGCTTCCTGGATGTATTATAACAACAAGAGAGAAAGGGAGGAATAAGACACTCTTAATCCCCTAATCAGTCTAGACAAAAAACAACGAAAGAGTGCACAACAAGCTTAGGCATTATGTAACAACTGAAAAGAAAAAAGGAGGAGTCACTCTTGTGAGTAAAAGAACCCTCACTCACCAACCTGGTTGGTGACATGGTTCATCACTGGGTTCCCACCAGAGAGGCCGAGTGCCTCCCTGGTGTGCTACTACGCCTGGTTACAGCGGAGCGGGTGTTTTTCAAGGTGTGGTGATGTAAGTAGTGATTTAAAAAGGGCTAAACCCAAACCAACTTTATTCGTGGTTAACCAAGCGCTGATAAAAAAGTGCTTGGACGTAGAGACTGAAATTAATAGTCTAGTCCAAAGTACAAGTGAAATAAAATCATGGTCAACATGTTTCTGCCTTTAGATTTGCCCATTTAGCAAGGCTTTCATCAGGACCAACTGGTGAAAAGAAAAAGAACACCTCGGCGGTATGCACACTCTAAGGTGCACCCTGACCTGGGGTGTTAGTGAACAAGCACAAAGTGACTTACAATTTGTAGTCTGGCTTGCCGCTTTTCAGGAAGCCTTAGTATCTGCAAATAAATAATGAAAAAACAGATACACAATTGCGTGGACATACATATCATTGTAATATATCATCAATACAAGAGTGAATCAATTATCATTGTGGCAAAAAATCCTACGAATTCTGGGGCAATGTATTGGTATTACTTGTATAGTTATACTATTTTCTGTAATTAAAGCATGCCAGATCTCACCCGGGACAAATAGTGTGGTACCTCGGTTTCCATGTGGAAAATTCCGATAATGCAGAGTGACTGTCTCATGCACTCTATGTGAAACAACTGAAAATTACCAATAAAGTTTCACATACACACGCATACACATTAGCATCCATATGGTTTGACTGAACTTACAAGGAACAAGGTTGTGAAGGAAAAGCGTAGTAAGTGTGATTATATTAGACACACATCACTTACTGTAAAGGGAGAGGGGAATAGCCCCATGGGCCCAGGAGGGGAGCGCGTACTTGTAGTCAACTCTATTTTTTTTAAAAATGGGAAGAAGGGTAGGGCCAAATTAAATACAGAATATCATACAGAGAAATGCTCACCCGTCTAACAAAGGTCTGCGCTAAAATAACTTACTACTCCAAAGTACGACACCCGCCCGACACCTATGACTGCCCAGTAGCAGGATCCCGGCGATAATGGCTTGATTGTGGGGAGGCTTCTTAAAGGAGTCATAGCGGTGTAGCCCCCAGTTTCCTATGTGCGATCGCGAGATTACGTTACTACGTCGCCGCACATCTGTTAAAAAGAACTAGACCGCGACTCTACAAAGGGTTTGGAAACACGGCATCTTAAAAAAGACGTCCGGTTCACAACGCAGATACGTCGTGGTATAGTAGGGAAAAAAAGGGGAGGGGGGGGAGAGGAAAACCCAAACTGGATTTTAAAACGATAGAAAAATCTTTATTCAGGTGTCCTCAGAAAAAATCATACAGGCCACACAAAAAGTTATAATGATTATTAATTCCACAACAACATTTTTTAATGGATAAATGTTTGTGTGTGTTCAGTGGTATAAATATCGTTTTAGAAGGGAGATGTATCGATTTTTCATCTAGTTCACATTTAAGCTGGAACCCGATAGTATATGGCGCACATAAGCGTTATTACACAGAAGTGAAAAAGACAAGTGAAGTATATTGTATTTAGATCTAGAAGCCAGTCGATTGAAACGGCAGACTTTTTCGAGACAGAATTATTAGTCTCATTTTAGCTATCAACAAGCGAACGGCCAATGAATTCCTGGATGTTCACATTGTTATTTTTTTTTTTTATTTTTATTTTTTTTTTGGAAACCTTTATTACAGATTTCAAGAGATATACAAGTATGGGCCTACAACCTTCAGGCCGGCCGCTAGTAGACAGTGAGACCATGAAACATATTCATAAACACAAGCAGCAAGCAGTAAAAAGTCCCACAGATCAAAAATCATTTGCGGCCACATTGCCCAACCATCCCAAATGGCGGTTTCATTTTAAATGAAAAAACGAGAAACAAACCCACAAGGCGGCAAAAATCTAGGCAACAGTATGTGCTCCCCTCGGGAGGGCTCTACCAACCTACAAGAATAAGAGGGGGGAAGGGCAGGGGCAGAAACAAAGTGGTTACGGTAACACAGAATCAAGAGAATGTGCAGACTAGGGAGACAGGGCCGCCGCCAGGTCGGGCGTCAGTGGCGGGGTACAGATCTCGCCGCGGTAGGAGTTCCAGGGGCCCCACACCTTTACCCATTTCCCAGGCTTACCTCTCGCCACATACACAACCTTTTCTCGGAACATACACCAATCCATATTTTCCTTCCATACCGAAATCGTGGGTGACCTCTGGGAGCCCCACAATTGTGCTATGTCACGCTTGGCCACCATGTATCCCAATGTCACCCACCACGTTTGCGTCACCGTATAATCAGTCGGCTCCCACACATTCAGCAGACACCTCCTAGCCTCGGGGAGCAGCGCAACATGCGTGACCGCTTGCAACACCTCATGCACACCACGCCAGAATCGAGACACCTCCGGACATTGCCACAAATTTGTGGAGGAAGGTCCCTAACATGCCACACCCACGCTTACACATCCCATCCACCGCGTATCCCATGCGCATCAGGCCCGGTCCCGTAACGTAAACCCTGTGGAGTATTTTGAGCTGGACGAAACGAAGGCGGGCCGGTATGGCCACCTCTTTCGGGGAGGCAACCGCAGATACCCAATCCTCGTCGTCCAGCTCCAATCCATCAGCGACCCATGCCTCACGGAGAGCGGCAAGCAGTCCCGACTGATCGTTGATGAGCTTTTTATAGATCAATGAGATAGTGCCATCCGGTACATGCCCATCTAGCAGTCTATCCTCCAAGGGGGAGCACTCCGGGATGGACGCGACCTCCGGGAACACAGAAGACAACGCGTGGCGAACCTGTACATACCGAAAGTATTCCCTGTCATGCAACTGGTATTCCGCTTTCAGCACATCAAACGTTTTAAATCCCCCCTTCGTCCCAAGATCGCCCACCCTGCTAATGCCGATCGTGTCCCACTTCTCGAAGCCTTTCGTCGTCCACAAACAACCCAGTCGTTCAGAGGCATACAGTGGCGTCGCCCGGGTCAACCGATCTTTCCACCCCATCGGCGAGTTTGCCGCATGCCACACCCGTACCGCGACCCGTGTCGGACCAGTCAAACGTGCGTCGAGCGATCTAGAGTAGAGCGCACGATTGTAGTCGCCACCCGGCAACAACAATTTGTCCATTTCAAAAGCCGGATTAAGGGCGGGCCAATAAAGCCCGTGGTTTATCGCAGACAGCTGGGAGGCCCAGTAATAACGTTTGATGTCGGGGAGGGCGACCCCCCCATCGTACCACGGGAGCGTCAGCTTTGCGAGGGCGATCCGCGGCCTCCCATCCCAAAACAGTTGGCGTTGCAGACCCTCCACCTCCCGAAAGTAACTAGCCGGAACGACATCCATCGTGTTTTGCAAGGCATATAAAAACCGTGGCAACGACATCATCTTAAACAGCGCCGCCCGGCCGAGCGGCGAGAGCGGCAAGCGCCTCCAACGCGCCACATCCGCCCTCAAACGTTGGAGGGGGGGAGTAGGTTCTGTGTGTATCGGGCCGCAGAGTCCAGGGTAATAAAAATACCCAAATACTTAAATCCCTGTTGAGCAACCTGGATAGGACAACCCCGCGGGAGGATAGGGGCCTCCCCTGAGAGGACATATACACAGGATTTAGCCCAGTTGATGACTAGGCCTGAGTTACGGCCAAAGGAATTCAGCACATCCACTAACACAATCAACGATTGACGCGGGGAAGCAAGATACAAAAGAATATCGTCCGCGTAGAGAGAGACTCGATCCTCATACTCAGGAGTCCATCGGAGACCACGAATCGAAGGGTGCTACCGCAACCACTCCGCCAGGGGCTCCAACGCGAGCGCAAAGAGGAGAGGCGACAGCGGGCAACCCTGTCGCGTGCCCCTACCCAATTCAAAAGGAGCCGACACTCTACCATTCACCACCACCTGGGCTAGCGGTCCGGAATACAACAATTTCACCCAGCCAATGAATCCCGGGCCAAACCCAAACTTCTCCAGCGTCGCCCAGATATATGGCTACTCAAGCGTGTCGAATGCCATAGTGGCGTCCAGGGACACCGAAATGGCTGGCTCACGTATGAACGGAACCCTCGAGAGCACCCCATGCAGATGCCGCAGGTTAAGCGCGGTGTTGCGATGAGGGATAAAACCGGACTGGTCCTGATGGATCAGGTCGCACACCACGCTGACCAGCCGATTAGCCAGCACCTTGGCCAGAATTTTGGGTTCCGCATTCTAAAGTGAAATGGGCCTGTAACAAGTGACCCGATCACGCGGCCTCCCCTCCTTGTGAATAACCACAATAGTGGCTAGACGCTGGTCCAGCGGGAGGGAACCCGCTGCCCGGGCCGCGAGGAACATATCACGAAGATGCGGCGCCAATGTATCCAGCCGCAATTTGTACAATTCAATGGGAAGGCCATTAGGACCCATGGCCTTGCCAGAGGCGACTGAACGTATGGCCAGAGCGATCTCCTTAGACGTCGGAGTCGCGTCCATCAACGATTTATCCTCCTCCGAAAGGGAAGGCAACGCAATATCTTTAAGCAGGTCGCGGGAATCCTCCTCCGAGCGAGAAGATACCGGGGAATACACCCCGCGAAAATACTCTGCGAAGCAATCAACAATTTCACACGGATCAGTAACATACACACCCTTCACTCTCTCAACCAGCGGAACAACTCGACTCGCTCTCTCCTTTTTATCCAGCCACGCGATCAGTTTTCCAGCTTTATCACCCATATCATACAGTCAGTCGCCCCTGCTGCTCCCTACACAGGCCCCTGGCCGCCTCGGTGACCAGGGCCTTGTAGTCCGCTTGTTTGATCCTGAGAGCATGCAGTTTGTCGTCCGTGACACCACAATCCAGGTCACCCTCTAACTCAGTTATCTCAGACTCGATACGGGTCACCCCCTCCCGCTCACACCTCTTGGAGTGGGAAATGAGGGACAGGGCCTCCCCCCGGAGTACCGTTTTGAACGCCTCCCACAGAGAAACAGCAGACGACACTGATCCCACATTATCTCCAATATATTGCTCAAGGGATTTAATCAAATCTGCGCAAATCGCGGGATTACGCAGGTACCAGGGGTTGATCGGGACCACCCTCCCCTCCATCCCCGGGACAATATCAAAGTGCTACAAGAGAGGGGAGTGGTCTGAAATACCCCGAGCAAGATGCCGCACCTCCCCGACCCTCCCCGCCTGTGCCGCTGGCATCAGAACATAGTCAAGTCTCGAAAGACTACCATGAGCCCCGGAATGAAAGGTGTATTGTACTTGCGCAGGATGTTTTAGCCGCCAACAATCCACCAGACCCAGGGTATCTAAGAGGCCAGACAACCAAGTTTGGGCCCGGGGGAGATCCCTGGGTGGGTGACGATCCTCAGTTCCGGAGACCACAGCATTAAAATCCCCACCAACCACTAAGATACCCTCCGGCAGCCCAAGAAGAAGGCGCCCCAAATCAGCAAAAGTAGTCGTCTGCAACCCCGGCGGGACATAAACAGAAACCAAAACAACTACTTTACCCTCCCATCTACCCACCAGAGCCGTATATCGCCCCCTGTCATCATGGAGCACCTCGTCAACCTCCAACGGGAGCGAGGTTTTAACCATAATGCCCACACCCCTCGAACCAGAGGTAAAGCCCGAATGGGCCACAAGGCGATAGCCCCGCCTATTCATAGCACAGAAGGAGTTACCAATGAGGTGTGTTTCTTGCAAGAACACAATATCAGGTGAAATCCGTTTTAAGAACTGCACGACCACCCCCCGTTTTATCCTGTCCCCCAGTCCGTTAACATTCCAGGAAAGAAGTCTCAGTCCCCTACCCCCCATCACAGCCAAAACCAATCTGTCCCCTCCCAGAGAGCACCTTGAATAGAACACAACAATATGTCTGCCTTGTGGTACAAACAAACAATACCCAACCCCAACCCAACATTCCAACAAAACTCCCCCCTCCCTGCACCCCTGCATGAGCCCAAACAGCCCCCCCAACTTGCAGTGTGCCTGTCGCCCCTGCATGAACTAAACTACAAAGACCCCCTAGAGGAGGAAAGAGAACCCCCTCGAGACACACCACAACCTCCACGGGAGGGGGAGCAAAGCACGACAGTCAAGAAACCCTGAGCACAGCCGAAAGGTGGCATCATCAGGAATTAGCCCCAGTATCAATACCGCTGGCCCGGTCCAGTGGGCACTCTCCTCCCGCGGCCCCCAAACCCTCTCGAACATGTCCCCTAGACAAAGTGTCCAACCAGTCCCCGGCCGTCTCCGGACGGTCAAAGAAATGAGAGCGACCCTCGGACTCCACGCGCAGTCTGGCCGGGAAAAGCATGGCGTATTTCAAGTTCATATCTCGGAGCCGCCGCTTAACGCCCATGAAACCCAGCCTCTGCTTCTGGACCGCTTGAGTGAAGTCAGGATAGAAGTTCACCTCCACGTTCTCCAGCTTAAGCGGCCCCTGCACTCTAGAAGCTTGTAAGATCGCATCCCTGTCCCGAAAGTTGAAGATACGGGCCATAAGAGGCCGCGGGGGAGCTCCGACCTTCGGCTTGCCACCAGGAACTCTATGGGCCCTCTCCACCGCAAAGAATTTACTCAAACCTCGAGGCTGCAGACGATTAGAAATCAGATCCTCCACAAAGAGATCCGCCGCCGAATCCTCCAATCCCTCTGGCACCCCGATAATGCGAACGTTGTTCCTCCGGGCCCGACTCTCGGAATCCTCCAGTCGCCGATCCGTGAGCGCACTGGCCTGCCGGAGCCGACGTACCTCCATCTGGAGGGCCGCCACTTCAGTCGTGAGGCCCGACGCGGTGTGAGCCAAAGAATCCACCCTGTCATTTGTCTTGGAAAGATCTGCCCTGACAAGGTTAACATCGATGAGAACCGCGTCGAGTTTGTGCGCCAGGGTATCAAATTGTTGACCCATCGAGGTCTTCATCTCCGCGATGGCGCCCATGATGTCCTGCAAAGTCAGATCCGTCGGCAAATCCGGGGCGTCTGTGGGGCACTCAGGGGACTTATACGACCCGCCGGGAGAACCCTTCGGCAGGGTACAGCGATCCATGATGTTGGCTTGAGTTGCAGCGCCACGCCGGGTCGATTTGGCCTTTGGCCTCTCGCCATCCTGCTTCGTCGCCATTATCCTGTATCCCGTACACCCACGAGTTCTACCGCGGAGAGCGAACAGTCGAGGCCAAGGACCCCAGAGGTCGCCTCAGAAAGGCGGAGCAGGTCCCCGCAGGGCAGGAAGGGTCCCCTAGCGAGGCAACCACCACACACAGAAAGGCCGTGATCCCACTCGCGACAATGGCAAGAGGGCTCAAAAGCGAAAGTGAAAGTGTGGGGTACGCGACTCGCCAGGCTCGTCCCGCCGTTGTTGTTCACTTCTCCACTGGATCACCCCCCAACTCTAGTCCGGGGTCAGGAGAGGAGCAGGCCGCAAACTTCAATCGATGCCCAGCACGGCACACGGGGTCCGATTGAAATACGGAAAACGGGTACCACCTCGGCTCAGGTTCACCAACACAGTCCCCTCAACCGAATCAGGATGAAGACAGGATAAATGTAGGAGGTCGCGGAGGTCCTCGGGAGCCTTGCACCTACGCGGCCATCTTGGTTGCGCGCTAGGCTCCTCCCTCCCACATTGTTATTTTTGAAGTAAATCTAATACTAATTGGGCCCGATTCACAGAACTAACTTAAGACAAAATCCTAAACTTACTACTTTTGGTATTCACAGAAGTTAGGATTTTGTCTTAAGTTTGTCTTAAGACAAACTTAAGACAAACTTAAGACAGACTTAAGACAGACTTAAGACAGACTTATGACAGACTTAAGACAAACTTAAGACAGACTTAAGTTAGGATTGTGTCTTAAGTTTGTCTGAAGTTTGTCTTAAGTCTGTCTTTAGTCTGTCTTAAGTTTGTCTTAAGTCTGTCTTAAGTCTGTCTTAAATTTGTCTTAAGTTTGTCTTAAGTTTGTCTTAAGTCTGTCTTAAGTTTGTCTTAAGTCAAATTTAGGACAAAATCCTAACTTCTGTGAATACCAATAGTAGTAAGTTTAGGATTTTGTCTTAAGTTAGTTCTGTGAATCGGGCCCATAATGTTTCCTCCATCTTGGGACTTCTCCAGACAAGACACAGTATCTGGACTTTTTATTTCAGGGAGTTCTCTAGAGTTATCCTCTTCATAACTAGAAGCTCTCGTTTCTACCACATAAGCTTTTAAAATATAAACCATTTCTAGTTACTGATACTTTGTCATTCTGTGCTGAAATCATTGGACCTTGAAGTTTAGTTTTCTCACTACTGATAGTGCAGGATAAAAATGACTTTCAAGCATTTTGTTTAATGTTGTATAATTAATACAAGATCTCCAACTTTCTACTCTTGCATCTGAGCATGTCTTCATCTGTCTACAAAGTCTTTCATTGTCTGTTAGGCCAGTCTTTCTCTTTCCATATTTTCCTTATGACTCTCCAGTACCATGACGCCCTTTGTGGTACCTGTGTCTGACAATTTTGCCCAAACATGAGTTCCAAGGGACATTTCCCTGTTGAGCTGTATGGAGTGCTCCTACATTCCTTTGCACATGGCACAAAGCTTGATTCACAGTTACTTAAGCATGTTTAGCTCTTTGTATTTTTCTTTTAATCGTGGCCATTAACCTCTCCATCATTCCCTCTTTTGTGGTCACATCTGAGTTATTTTCCTGTGAACCTCTCCCATAAAGTTCATAAATATATTGAACTCACGGTCATTGAATGGTGGAGCAAAATTAGTTTTTCGTACATCTGATATTCCACAAGTCAAGAATGTATCATCTAAAATAGGAAGTAAGTGCAGCAGATTCTGAAGCTGAAGGAACCGGCTATGTTAGCGGAAACCAGGAATATTCATGGAATATTACAAACAATAGTTCCAGAATTTAACTGACTACATTATTTTGTGGCAAGTGTAGGCACTGTACCATCCAACTCTAGCACTCTTAACTTTGCAGGAAACAACTTTCTTACAGTACATTGATACAAATGACAAGCTTGTACAATTTCCTGCACTTGATAACCCACACTTTATCTAGCAACAACTTTTCTTTGCAAGTTAATCCCCTGTGACTTTAATGTGCAGTATTAATTGCATGTCTTTGCAATGCATAGTGGAAGAACTGCAGGTGGAGTGGGATATTTATATTGTATCTATGGTTCTGATTTCCCCTTGTCCCAGACCTCGAGGTTTATCAGTAGGGGGTACCTTCCTTGTTCTGGTGGTACATATAGTACAGTGCCCTAAACTGGATCCGCCTGCTAATCGGGAGCCAATGTAGGTTCTGAAGATGGTGAGAAAACGAGGTGTGTTTTGGTAGATGGTAAAGCAGCCATGCGCCTGCAATCGGAACGACATGTAGTCTCCTAATTAGGGTTTTTGTTGCACTCAAATAAAGAATGTTACCATAACCACGTTTTGATATAATCAGGGCCTGCACAACCATCCTCTGGGCTGGGACAGGAAAGAGCCAAAGTATTTTTCTCAAACACCCACGGATGCGGAAACACGATGCAGCCACCGTGGTTATTTGCTGGTTCATGGTAAGCTTATCATGTGCTCAGTTCTTTTTAGAGATTCTTTCTAGAATCGCTGTCCAAGTATTGTAGATACTCTTAAGCCACAAAATCTTCACTGGGCTTGTGTCCTGCAGGATTGCTGGACTGATAATACGCAGGATTATACTCATTTCCAGGTTTGTGAACAATTCCGCAATAATAGTCCAATAGTCAAGCACCAGCTCTCTACGCATGTTTTCTTTTAGATTTCCAAACATTGTATTCCAAGTCTAATGGCCAGTAGTTATTACAAATGACTTCCCATATAAAAAGGTATGATAATATTCACAAAGCCCATCCATACCACTGTCCAGCTCTCCTTCTCGTGTTGTGAATACTTTCTTTCTATACCTGTTAGACTTGTACCTGCAAAAGAGACTACGGGGCATACTTACAAGGGTTTATCGCCACAGGAACGTAACTTTTCTAGTTGTTTCTGTGGCGATAAACCCTTCCCCTAATTTACAAGGTGGTGTTACGCCAATTAACACCACCTTGTAAATACAGTCCCTTTTCACGGTACACTTAGCCTGAAAGGGGAGAGCAGTGAGTGTAGCAGTGGCGTTCTGCTGCAAAACCCATTGATTTTGACATTGTTCTGTAATTGCAATGGTGGCGTAAATAGGATCCAGCTCCAAAATTAAGACCGGGGAAAACTTGGTCTTAAAATGGCGAAACAAGGAGAAATGCTTTATTTGTCCTAGTTTTTGCTGTTTCTATGTGTGCTGCACAATGCACCGTTACAGAGTGGTTCTCTCCCAGGCTTATGTTGTACTAAAACTGCCCCTAATCCAACCGGGCTCACACCCAACAGCAATTCTGTACCTAACATGAGGTCAAAAATGTGAGATACTTTACAGTAGATAGGTCATCTTTTATTTTCTCATATGTCACCTCACATTTCT
The DNA here is from genome assembly GCF_964204655.1 of Triturus cristatus. Lineage (NCBI taxonomy): Eukaryota > Metazoa > Chordata > Amphibia > Caudata > Salamandridae > Triturus > Triturus cristatus. The sequence continues at coordinate 1,520,281,561 of NC_140591.1, read as the reverse complement.
TATCCCATTGAAAAGGATATCCCTCCTTGGTTAATTCACAAGGAGCATTTATAGTGGCATACTCTTTTATGAATCAAGAACAATATCTAGACATTCCCAAAAATGAATGCAATTCAGACACACCTTTTGGATGCACATTAGGTTTTAACAAGGAGCCTTTACATGATCGGGGCTCATTCTGTCTTTAAAGATATGTCCATAGAAAATCAGCTGAAGTTTGTCAATTTCACATTTTTAACATTTAGCATTAAACCTGCATCTGTTAGACATTTACAAACTTCTAATCGGGCAGAATCATCCGCCTCTTGGCATTTTCCAAATACTAATACATCACTGTAATTGATAAAGCTTTTAATTGGCCTAGTAATGTTCTTCATAATTTTCCGAAAAGTCTCTGCCGCAGAACTTATTCCAAACACCAGTCTTCCGTCGGTAAATAAACTCAGATGTGTTGAAAATATTGTTATATAGCTCAACTGATTACTAAGTTCTAACTGATAATATCCTATGTACAATTTGAGTTTCAAAACACTCTGGCACCATAAAGATTGCTTTTCATATCATCTAGATGCAGTCCTGGATGCCGTTCCCTTTTTATGACCTTATTTGTAATTCTTAAGCCTTATTTATACTGAGGATGTCAGTGATCTTTTGGGGGAAAACAACAAGGTGGGAAACCCAAGGAAGGGACCTTTTGTTTGCTCAATAATATCTTGTTGTAACTAAGAGCTGAATTGATCTTCTACATTTGTTTGTAGATGCTTTGCCACTCTTCTGTGAACTTGAGCTACTGTCCTGACAGATTAATGTATGTGTGATGTAATTGTTTTGTTCTTCGGTTTTCCCAGACCTCCAAATTAACTCGGACACTTTGTTTTAACACAGAATGTTGTGTTGTCACATGGAAAGTCATTGCAATTTAGCCCAAAACAAGAACTTCTCCTCTTAGAACATGAACTTTCTGTAAACTAGAGGGGCCCGATTCACAGAACTAATTTAAGACAAAATCCTAAACTTACTACCATTTTCGTTTTCACAGAAGGCACTTACTCATTTTGGTATTCATAGAAGACACTTACTCACTTCGGTTTTCACAGAAGTTAGGAGTCCTAACTTTAGGACTCCTAAATGCCTTCTGTGAATACTGAAAGTCTTAAAATTAGGATTTTTCTCAGTTTAGGAGTCCTAAAGTTAGGACTCCTAACTTTACTACTACGAAACTGAGAAAAATCCTAATTTTAAGGCTTTGGGTATTCACAGAAGGCATTTAGGAGTCCTAAAGTTAGGAGTCCTAACTTTACTACTACTAAATTGAGAAAAATCCTAATTTTAAGACTTTTGGTATTCACAGAAGGCATTAGGAGTCCTAAAGTTAGGACTCCTAACTTCTGAGAACACCGAAATGAGTAAGTGCCTTCTGTGAATACCGAAATGAGTAAGTGCCTTCTGTGAATACCAAAATGGTAGTAAGTTTAGGATTTTGTCTTAAGTTAGTTCTGTGAATCGGGCCCGAGATGTCTCCGTGCTTGAGGATTCTCATATATGTTCCCAAACATGATACAGAGTGTCAAGCTCCTCATCGAAGACACTTAAATTCAAGGAGCTTTCAACCTGCTTTTCTTGTAGTTTCTTCTATTCAATAATACACATGATATTATACGTTGTTCCACTGTCCAACAAAAATGGCACTTTCTGATGCCTCATTCAAATATTGATAGACACTGTTTTCTTTATACAATCTGTTTGTATTAAACAGACTTGTTCAGTCATATTGTCTTCCTCTGTTGTCTCTTGTGTGTGTTGACAATTATCTTCGTTTGTTTAATAAACTTCTTAATTTCTTTTGCTAATCTTTTCCAATTTTCCTAAAACTTATTTTTTCAGAATTCTCAAACTTTGTTTTACAGATATTGATAAAGTGATTCATTTTCACAATTGTGGCATCTTCTAGAGCTGGATATGTTCCAGTGTGAGAACATGGTACGCCACACCTATAACATAGCCTTTTACTTTTATTGCTGAATCGACTTTTCACAGCAGCATTGACGCTGCTATTTCAACAGAAGCGCTACCCTGCACCCACCTCGCCTACAGACCATTTAGCAGACTTTTTGTTTCCAATATGTAATACATACTTAGAGCTGTGTTCATCCTGCCCAGGCGCTCTTTGGCCTCTCAGTGCTTTGATTGGATGAGTTGCATCTTTCCGCTGCATACTTGAGAAGAGTCTTTTTTCTATATCATTGAGCGCTTGACAGAAGGGCACGTGGCTCCTTGCTCTCTTTCCTCTTTTTTGTCTTCCCCCACATGCAATCTTTCTCCTCCCCTGTCCTGCACCCCGTTTACGAGGGCTGCTTGCTTCCTTTTTTAGGTCGAGCATTCGAGACCTCTTGTATATGCTTTAGTATATACTTATATGTGTATGTACTTTGTGGGCTCTGGACATCAGCTCTAGGACTTGTCTGCTTCCGCTTAGGGACTTTTTTTTGTTCAACTGCCTCTATTTAACTGTCTTAATAGAAAACGACCACTAGATTTCAGTAGAGCAATTCTGTTTTGCTTTCAGCTTAGGGGCTTTTTTTCTGGCAACTGCCTCTATACAACTTTATTGATAGAAAACGACCAGCAGAGGTCAGTAAAATGCCGGAATCACTTTAGCATTCTCTAGATTCCAGTCCATAGAAATTGTCTTCCACGAGCACCCATAGACAATGATATTTTTTTCAAATCTTGTATTTTCCGTGATATGACCAGCGAAGGCCCTGATTTTAAATTAAAAACAGAGCTTTGGACTATACCATTTCCCACTGAAAGGCAATATTTCTCGCCATGTGTTCCCATACCTGGCGTGTCACACAGTTTGGTGCTTACTTTCCCTCCATGTTAAAGAACAGTTGATGTTTCACACCCAGGCGAATGTGCTGCATAGCTAAATACATATAAGGTCCCAAAGGCGAGACTGATTGCATTGCAAATGCTTGTTTGTGCTTTGCATGTGCTTCTTTTTGACACTTCCCTCCCTGATGCTCTCCACCCACTCCCCACTCTCTGATATTCTTTTTTTATGATGGAACAACAGCTGCAAAGTGTTGCTAGACCACTTGCTTCCTTTTTCGCTCTTTGTGCACACTTGTTCTTTGCATTGTCATTTGCCATTGTAACATGGCTCTCCGCAATCTTAGAATGGTAAATTAAAGATGGCCGCCATGTGTCTTGATTTTTTTTTTTTTTTTTTTTTTTTAAATATTTTTATTGCAGGAATCCGTAAATCATTACATAATCAGCCAACATTATATATCACGCCCGATCAATGAGATGCCACCCTCCGTTCCCCCACCGTAAGTTACTTACACAGCCATTCAGCCCACAACCCTAGGGTCGGGCGGCGAAATTCAATGGGGGCTCAGGAGGATGTCGAAGCTGGCCCGGAGAACCCGCTGTCCGTCATCTGCTTTTCCAAACAAGCCCATAAACCCAAAAGAACACCCCACTCTTAAAACACCCCAAACCCAGGTAAACCCTCCCCCCCCCCCGCCATCAGCGCGCGGCACCAACCGCCACAGGATCTCCAAAAGGACCCACGGGGAAAGCACTAGATCTGAAAAGTGCAATCGTCTATCGGGACTCAGGGCGAGCCTCTTCCTCAAGTTCAGAGTCGCTGGGGGCGCAATAATCCCTAAGGGCCTGCACTAACATCTCCCATTCCAACGCTGCCTCCTGTGCCTTCTCATTACGCTGCCTCCAAGCTAGCTGGTATCTGAGCGTACTCTCCCCCGCCGCCCACTTCAAAAATTCGCTGTGCCACCGGCTTCCCGTCGGACCAGCTTGTGCCTTCCAGTTCCTGGTCACCTCCCGTTTAGCAAGGAGCAGCCCCAGATCAATGAACTTGCTAGAAATTTTATTTTTGGGGGTATGAGGGAACCAGTGCAGGAGACCCACCGCCGCGTCAAGCGATAAGGATCTCCCCGTCGTCTCCTCCAGGGTCTTCCCCACTTCCTCCCAATAGGATGACAATCCCGGGCAGGCCCACAGCATATGGAGGAGGTCCGCCTCCTGGGCCGGGCACCTGGGGCATTCCGCCGAAGTCGTATTAAAGTATCGCCTGATTTTCACCGGGGTCAAATAGGCTCTATGGAGCACGTAGTAGTGGACCAATTGAAAGCGGGCGTGGCGTGTGCCCTTCCAGGCCCTCCGCACTAGCTGGGCCCAGGTCGTCTCCGGGATCTCCCTGCCAATGTCCTCCTCCCAGCGGTTTCTCAAAGTGGTGAGGGGAGCCATCCCCTCATTGATCAGTCTGCCGTAAAGGCAAGTGACCGCCTTCACCGTGCCCGCAGACATCATCACGTATTGGCATACCGGGGATAAAGGAGGTTCCTCCTGCCCGCGTCTCCAGTGCGCCTGGATCGCTCGAACAAGGGCCGAGTGCAGCAAAAAGTCGCCGCGGGGAATCCCGAAGCGCTCGATGAGCTCCTGGAAGGGCAAGAGCGACCCGTCCTCGTATAGATCCCCGATTAGCTGTAGACCGGCGTCCTCCCAGGTCGCCAGCCGCGACCAATCACCCCCATGGGGCAGAGCCGTTAGCATCCCCAGCGGTATTTCGGGCGCGTACGGTGTTCGCAGGTGGTCCCGGGCGTGAGCTCGGTTCCAGCACAGGCGGATAGTCCGCTCCTCCATTGACAAGTCCTGCAAGGCCAACCGTTGTCTCATCGCTATGAAGGAGAGAACATGCCTGGCCATGCCCGTTCCCCTCTTTTCTTCGGGGCCCCGGAACTCCCGGGCGATCTCCTGTGTGAAGGCCTGGAGCTGCGCCGCTAAATAATACTTGTCGAAGTCCGGCACCGCAAGCCCACCCTCCTCCTTCGGCCTCAGTAGGGTCTTGAGGGCCACCCGCCGGCGGCCCGAACCCCAAAGGAATCCGACAATCATGGATCGTAAAAGTCGAAACGTGGTCGGTGGGACCCAGATCGGTAGTGTCCGGAAATAATATAGCAACCGGGGGAGCGCCACCATTTTAAGCAAAGCAATCCTCCCCGCCACCGAGAGCGGTAGCGTGGCCCAAAAGCCCATGCTGCCTCGAAGTGCTCGAATGCCCCGGGCAATGTTCCCATCCAGGAGGCCAGAAGGTTCATGATAGACATACACCCCTAGATACTTAAAGCAGTCGGGTTCCCATCTGATCTCCCTACTCAGAGTAGGGGTAGGGGTGCCCCTGCGGACCGGGAAAAGACAGGTCTTAGTCCAATTCACTCGGAGGCCCGAGACCTCCCCAAACTCCGTGAGCGCCGTCGCAGCCCTATGTAGGGCATCGAGCGGGTCTTCTAGGAAGAGCAACAGGTCGTCTGCATACAGTGAGATGTAATGCGGGCCCGAAGGAGTCCACAGGCCCGTGTAATGGGCTCCCGACCGGAGATGCAGCGCAAGAGGTTCCACCGCCAGCGCAAAGAGCAGTGGGGATAGCGAGCATCCCTGCCTCGTGCCTCGTTCCACCGGATATTGTGAGGAAATCAGCGGTCCCGCCCGAACCCTGGCTGACGCCGAGGCGTACAGAACCCTGGTCCACCTGATGAAGCCCTCCCCGAGGCCGAACCTCCGCAACACAGTACAAAGGTAGTCCCATTCCAGGCTATCAAAAGCCTTCTCTAAATCCACTGATAGGACAACCGGGCACGGGGCGTCCACAAGCGGTTCCCCTAGCAAGCGGAACAACCGGCGAATGTTCATGGTCGTGTTACGCCTGGGGATAAAGCCAGCCTGGTCCTCATGTACCAAGGAGCTCATGTGGCCGAGCAGCCTCGAGGCCAGGATGCTGCTCAGTATTTTATAATCCACCGTCAGCATCGATAAGGGACGGTACGACCCCGGATCAGAGGAATCCCTTCCAGGCTTGAGGAGCGGGACCACCAATGCCTCACACATCGAGCCTGGGAGACGCCCAAGCCTCTTCGCCTCCCTGTATACTACCAACAATCTAGGGGCTAGGAGATCGGCATAGGCCGCATAGAACTCCACAGGAAGACCGTCCAGGCCCGGGGTCTTATTTCTCGCCATCTTTGTGGTGGCGCTATGGATCTCTCCCAATTCTATGTCGGACCCCAAGGCTTTCGCCACGTCCCGCTCCATTGTTCGGATCTCTAGAGGCCGCAAATAGTTATCGAGCAGGTCAGGGTCTCGGACCGAGCGACTGCGGTATAAGCGCTCGTAATATTGCCGGTAGCAGCTCAGAATCGCAGGCTGGGTGTACACCTGGGTTCCGTCTGCCCTGCGCATGGACGTCGTCAGTGAGGACTGCCGCGTAGGGTTGGCCAGCCATGCCAACAGCGCGCTCGACCTATCCCCCTCTGCGATGGACCGAACCGTATAGGCCTTATAGTCAAAACAGCGGAGCCGTTCGACCTCCGCCGCCACCGCCTCCTTCGCCTCCGCCGTGCGCGCCTGCAATTCGGGGCGCCCGGGGCGGCGTAACTCCAACTCGCGGAGTTTTCGATCCGCTGCCTCTAGGTCGGCGAGGATACCTCGCCTCACGCCGACCTGTTTAGAAATGCAGTACCCCCTCACCACCACCTTAAAAGCGTCCCACTCTAGCGCTCTCGAGCTCGCGGTGCCACGGTTGGACGCAAAGTACTCTGAAATCGCATCACCTAGGTCCGCCTTGAAGACACTGTCCTCAAGGATCTCGGGCCGTAATTTCCAGGTGGGCACCGCCGGCACCCCGGGAAACCAGCCAAGGTCCAACAGGAGGGGATTATGGTCAGAAATGGTCCTGGTCAAATATTCAGACCGGACCGCTGCTGAAACCAGTTCGGGCGAGCCAAGAAATCCGTCCAGTCGAACGTGCAATTCATGGAGGCTCGAGAAGTAGGAGTAGTCCCTGGTTGTGGGGTGTTGCGCCCTCCAAATATCCGTTAGACCCCAGTGAGTCTGCCAGTCCCGACGATCCCTAGCCAAGCGACGAACCGGAGAATCGGGGAGGGGTGGATGCGAGCGGTCAATATCTACATCCACTACTGAGTTGAAATCTCCACCGAGCAGGAGGGGTCCGGAGAGGCAATGGGCCAACGAACCCGATAACCTGGAAAGGAAGGCAGTCTGGTCTACATTAGGAGCATACACACAGCAAACGTTTAGGTCTCTCCCTCCCAAAGTCCCCGAAATAGCCACATAACGCCCCTCTGGATCTATCACTGTGTTCGTGACCTGGAAGGGAACCCCAGCCCTAACCCAGATCAGCGCCCCTCTGGCATACGCAGAGTACGAAGTGCAAAAGACCTGCCCCCTCCACCTACGCTGTAAGGCCGCCCCTTCCGCCTTGTTCAGATGAGTCTCCTGCAGCAGCGCCATTTGTATTCCCCTACGCACTAAGTAAGCGTGGACCTTGTGACGCCTGGACATAGTGTGAAGCCCCCGTACGTTCCAAGTAACACATTTCAGATTAGCAACCTCAGCCATTGTCCCATATTGTTCTCGCAAAGTCTCCCCATCTGGGTCCCAACAATAACAGGACATCGATCCTCACAGCACTGATGGCGGCCATTTTCCCCAACCATAACTTAGCAACCCAAATATGAATCAACTCCCCATCCACCCTCCCCAGGCCGCCATGTGTCTTGATGCATGCATGCTCAAGCATCATATTGCAAGTGTGTGAGCGTATGCATCCTGATGCACACCTGCACATACATCACAATGCATGTGTGCCTCTGGGGGGCATCTTTCTTTAATAGGAAGCCCACATTAAGAATGCCAACCATATTTGCACATGCGATTGCAACAAGCATTTGTAAACCATTTGCTCTGCCTTTTACAGCCTAGACCTATTGGCATTGCCAATGCTAGTTAAGCTTTATGAGGGAGTGTGCACCAACCCCCTGCCTTTATGAACATTCATCCAAACAAACACCATTAACCACTCTTTCTACAGGTCAAACTAATCATTCATTCTTTTATTGTACAAAATAAATTAAATTGGAGCTTTAAGAAGGAAGTGCTGCTATAGATGCGCCTTGCTCCAAAAAAGACTGTCGAAGAACTCTGGCTAGCCCCGGGCCTGGGAGACTTCCCTGAATACTGGCCCCAGAGGCATTGAGGCAGACGACCAATAAAACACCGGAGGCTCCGCTCACCTCACCACAGACATCAAATTGCTTTCACGTGCGGGGATATTGCCCAAAAAACGAGAAGGACAGCAATTGTGTGAGGCATGTTTATATAGCGCATAAATTCAGATCTTGCTGGAGTGACTCGCAAAGAAGGGTGTCCCACTGTTTGGGAAATTCCTTCCCTCTAATCCTCAAAACAGAGTTGGAGTTCACGGTGCAGTCAGCCCTGGTGGAGCAAGGGAAAGAAAGCCTGATGGCAAGCATCTGGGGAAGGCGCCATTCCCATTCTCTTCTGTCCAGGCATTTAAAAGACAAATAAAGGTTCTATCAATAGGCTATTCTAGGACAGAGCTAGAGGTGTGATCCTGCCAGGGCGTCAATGCAATAACCTCTCTCAACAAGGCTGCAATCAAAGCAGACTCTCTACAGTAGCCCCCTGCATTCTTCTAGGCCAGGGTTCTCTAAAGTCGGTCCTGGAGGGCCCCACCCATGCCAGAGTTTTAGGATAACTGCATTTATCTAAATGGGAATAAGCTAAAAACCTGGCATGGATCCGGCCCTCCAGGACCGACTTTGGAGAGCCCTTTTCTAGGCCATTGTCCCCATGCGCTGCATTGCGGAACAATGCGGTGAGCGGTGCTTCCCTGCAAAATATTGCGGCGCAGACAATCTGTAAAAGAACTCTCTGTGGTTCTTTGTGGTGTGAGCACAATGTGCTGCCCTCCACTTATCCTCTCTGAATGTAGAAACACTACTTCTGCTTGGGGTAAAGAGGAAGGTGTCCACATATGAACATGCTATGATCACACATGTTCTGGTACAGCTCATACCGGGGCTGTCGTGCTGCAATACACACCTGCTTTCGTGTACTGCTGCGTAGAAGGTACGCATCACATATATCAGACGTAGGGGTAGTAAGCGCTATATAAATGTTGCAATACAATCCACATTAGCCACATCTGATCACCTGAGCTGTGGTGTAGATCATGGCCAATGGCATGTCACAGTTAAGAGTATCTGCTTCCAATTCTGCGTGGCACAAGGCACGTGTGGGTGCCCCTGTAAGTTGGCAAAGGCTATTGAATATGGGAGCTGCAGCCTTGACTATCTCTGCGAAGCGTGTGATGGAAGGTTGACCCTGCAATCCTATAGCTCCTCGTGACAGTCCATTATGCGGCCCGGTGGCGCAAATGTAAGGCATCAGATGGGATTCCACCAGGGGAGATATATCAGTCCTCGTCTTGGTTTTGGGGTAACGCTGCAGTTTAATGCATGCCATCCAGCTGTCGCTGTTTGTTCTGCTGTCATGGTAACCAGGAGCACTCTTGTGTCTGTCCTGGACTTTTCTTCTGCTTTACAGTAATTCTAAAATTCTTAGATTTCACATCCGGACGCCTAGATTATATGAAGGACACTTAGGCAAGGATTAAACTTTACTTATTTTAATTAGCTTAACAGTAACCGCCTGAAAATCCACATTTTATTTGAACAACAAAAAACGTCAGTACAAATACTGCTGGAAGTAGAAATTCAAATCACGTGTACCATTTGGGAAGAATCAACCAACGTAGTCAACATCATAGACGTCAATTGGGGGTTGCCAAGGGTCGCAGCTCTGACCCCTGCTGTGAACTGTGCGACCCCTGACACTTTCCCTGCAACCACCGGCAGAGCCTGATAGGTTAAAGCATACACCAGGCTAGTGCCTGACCTCGGAGGCCAGTTTTTCTATGGGGGGGCGGGGGAGGGGTAGGTGGGCATGCTTTTCACTCTCTCAAGCCTTTCCCTGCTTAATTCAGGCTATAAATGCATTTTTTTTCTTTTGGCAAATGAAATTCCACACTGCCTACCTGAAAACTGGGAGATCAGCGGCCAGTTCCAAATCCCCCCCCCCCTCCCACCCCGTTGTTCTTTGTCACAAGTTTCAGCACCTTGGGGGGTTAGCTGTGCTCTACAAATTCACATAACATAACACAGGCCTGCCACAGAGTGCCCGTCCATGCTGAGAGTCAGCCACAAGTCTGAGGACCTAGAGCTGCGGCCAGGCCTAATTGCGGCAAGGCCCAGGTCGCAGGAAGCACTTCATGCCACTGAGCAAGGCGTCGGCAGACCCCAGCAGCTGCTCGCAGGATGCTCCTGCCATTTTGCTGATCCAGAGGAGTGAAGTGGCACTATTTCCTGCCGCACCTCAACTGACCGGAGCTCCCTGACTTTCATACGGTCTCATGTTCATTGAAGTTTTTGTCTCATCCAATCTGGCCATTCAGTCAATAACGGGGTGCCCTCCTTTTATAGGTTTGCATACCAAGTATGATTTCACCTTTTTATTCCCAGCACACCAACACACCTCCAAACACTGATGCAGTTTGACCGCTCACCCACACACACACGCTCTTTCACCGAGTTTAAAATCAAACATGTACATACATATAAGTACATACATGTGTGTGTGTGTGTGTAAAAGCGTTTATTAGCATGTAGTTCAGTGCAGGAGGTAACTTATTTTACTTCTATTTTTAACAATCCCTTCAGTGAAAGTGGAAAAAACATTTATTTGCGTCTCCTTAGTACTAATTTTAAGTCACATCCATTTAGCCTGTTCGTCTGCCAAATGTTGGTGCCTGGATCATATTTGGTCTCCACCTTTACACCCTATAACGCTACTGTTCTGAAATGTTAGGGGTCTTTCACAAAATTGTGCATGGTCCATATTAGTTTTCTTACTGCATTTGGAGGGTGTTAGAGGTGGGATGAGTAGCAGTGTGGTGGAATGGTGTTGGTCTGGTGCATGGCTGCTCTTAAATAGGAATGCCACGTCAGTTGCCCCCAAAAGCCCTAAAAAGCCCCAGAGATGAATAATAAAATGGTAATAAAGTGGCCATTTTATTTTTCATCCCCTGTCTGTAACTGAGGGTCAGGACGGGGCGGGGCTTGCTGACTCAGCAGCAGGGAGGGGGCTGCCTGGTAACTTTTCAAAGTGCGCATGTCTATTTGGCCAGCCGTTTTGCAACGGCCAGCCAGATATGCACATTATGAAAGCTCTAACCCATCTGTCTTAAGGCAGCTGGGTTAGAGCAAGTGCAGGGCTCCAGTGACCTCGGGAGCAGCGAGAGAGGCCACTCCCTCTAATCATGGCTTCTCTCATGCTGGTAAGAACAGCACCAGGATTGATTAAGGCAGGTGCCTGGGGCAAGAAGGAGGCCGTGTTCAAGGTAAGTGATTTTTATTTTTACCCACCACTCCCCATAGATGCCAGCAGTGAGTGACTATATTACTAGGGATTCCGCCTAAACAGATCACATGCCACACTGTGGTTTTGATTTACAAAGGTAAATTCACGCTTTAGTGTAAGTTTATGATTTTTTGCAATTCACAAAGGAATTTTACAAGGAGTATCTTTACGATTGCCTATCTTTTTCCGTGCGGAGTCTCAGCAGTCGTAAATATACTACTGGAAAAATCCTTTTGTGTAAGTTTACTTTTGTAAGTTTACTTGTGTGAATTAGGCCCTCCGTGTTTACCTAGATGCATACACAAACCTAGCTGTGGCAACAGTAGCATGCCACTATGGACTCTATTTTAATTTACAGGGTATGCCCAGACGTGGGTCCCTTGCTCACTTTGCCACTGGATTCAAGCTAGCCTGGCTGATGAGGGGTGTTACCCCAAAACTGGTCCCAGGATGCTTGTTTCCGGTCCAGGGAAGACCTGGCCTGGCAGTTCGGGCTGGACTGTTCCCATGAGGAACAGGGTCAAGACTGATTTTCATATGGCTGGGTCAGAACTGGGGTGGCGAAGGGAGCAGAAGAACGATGATGGATTTAACCCGGATCTAATAGTGACTGGGGGTGAATGTCTGAAAAGTTTCAGTGCCCCGTCCATCATCCTTTTGTGTTTGTTTTGAATATTAGAGTATATGTAGTGCTGCACCTAAGCTAATGATGGCTGTGCTAGGCTGTACTTGGGAATATGATGACTGTACTTCTGGCCTATGATGGCCTTGCTCATGGCCTATCAAGTGCATACCTCTGGGATACCATAGCAGCACCTTAATTAATATATTGCTAGTATCTTAAATATCTGCTATGTTAGTGCTTGTTATTTTGTTGTTAGATGTTATTGTAGGTGGTTTTTAAATTCAGTGACATTGATCACTGTAATATAAACAGGGTCAAAGGACACCTGAAATAAATTCCTGTGATGTTATCATGGTCAATTTTCATGTGAGGCTACTTCCGGTGAGGGGTCAAAAAGTGATGTCCCTTCACGTCCCCTGGCATTTTGGTGAATTGATATCCATAGTCAACATTCTTCATTGGAGAGGGCACATTATCCTCCTTGTTTGTGGGGAAACAAATCTAATTCACTTAACTTAATACCTACTCTGAGGGCCTGATTCACAAAGGTAAACTTACAGGTTTACTTAAGTTAACTCCAGCAGCAGTTTCCCCATTTGGGCGGCGGAGCACCCCACCCCCACTCCACCTCTTGCTGCAAGAGCAGCAGAGGTAAAAATAAAAATGGTAACAAAATGAATTTATTACCATTTTATTTTTCACTGCTGCTTTCAGTAAGAGTCAAGAGTCAGGGTGGGGCACTCCTCCCCTGCTGCTGATTTGCAGCAGAGGAGTGGTGCGCACTCCTGTTTAAAGAAGGCCATGTTACTTTGGCCTCTGTCTTGCGACTGCCAGCCTGACATGTGCACTTTAAACTTCTCCAACCTGAGCTTGCTTAAACAGCTGGGTGGAGAAAAGGTACAGGCACCCAATGCCAAAAAGTGTGTCAATCCAGCCTGCTCCATCCAATCCTGGCGCTTCTCTCATGTTGCTTAACATTATCAGCAGCATAAGAGCAGCGTCTGGAGTGGTAGAGGGAAGTCACCTGAAGCTCCGGGACTCGCGCCGGGACTGCCATAGAGGAGAACACTGTGGATGCATGGGTAAGTTAACCTTTTTTTTTTTGTAATTACTTTTTTGACCCACTGAGAGGCACTGTGAGAAACTCGCACTGCCTTTAGCTTCAACTTCAGAGCTCTCAATCATGGCCCGTTATAAATAAAACACTTTTAAAGAGCCATGACAGAGATCTTTGGCATCGGGGCCTAAAGGCATTATCACAGTGCCTGTCACTGGGTTAAAATATTCACTTTCCTCTGGCGCCTCTCCACTGCTAAATATCACCGCCCGCCACTGGTTAACTCTTTTTCAGTATTCACAAAACTGCAATTTAATAGTAAGTTTATGAGTGAGGATACTCTGCAAAAAAGATATGGTAGGCCTAGCTTTTTATGTGCAGAGTTCTCCGCCCTGACTGCGTAGTAAATGTTCTATTAAATTGAAGTTTTGTGTAAAACGTGTATGTTTACCTTTGTGAATCAGGCCCTTCTCTCTTCTCTGCTTTGCATGAAAAATAATAATTGTCATATCTTTACCGGCCTTCATAACTAAAATCAACATAACATCATTAATGCAATGAGGAAGAACTAACGTCACATAAATGTAAATTTAAAAAATAATTTATTGATATTTATGATGCACAATATTTTAACAATGTAACATTTCAGTGGGTAGGGTAATGCTTTCCTCAGTGCCCTTAACAGAATTTAAACTTTCAGCTGCAAAAGCTACGAAATATTGTACTGGTGTTCATAACCGGAGGTGAGGATCATACGAGTTCAAGAGAGAGAACTGTGTTTAGAGTTTGGTGGATAGAATACTCAATCTAAATGTGACAGATATCCCGTCCACCGTATTACACATGCCATAGGCTATAGTGCCCTTTTACTATTTTATTGCCACATTCGCAATGGAGTATCGTGTCCACTAAACTCTAAATGAGCCGATAATGTGGAGCCATATTGGATATAGTTTTGAAATGGAGTTGTTCAAAAGAAGAATCAGCTGGCCTGTCTGCTGATTTCATAATATCTCCCAATGTGATCCCCAAAAGAAAGGACTATCAGAGTGAACTGCTAACCTGTCAGTGTCTATGACTGCTTCCTGATGATCCGACAAGCCAACACGAGAGCTGAATCCGGGGCAAAAGTTTCCTGAAAGAATGAAATATCTGTCTCATCGGCTAGGCTTACATTCTCTCATTCTATCCTATTTTCTTGAACATCTTACTACACATAGGCAAGAATTGCCAGTAAAATGAGGACACCACATACAACTAGCAGAAGATCATCTTCTTGCCCATAGTGATTGTGAGCCCTTCCTGTGTATACATCTTCCCAACACTCTCTTACATGAAGTTAAACAGAACAGTATGGTTAAATTAGGAGAATCTTTGTTAGAAGGCTACTGTTCAAAATCACATTAACATCCTACAAATATGAACAATGTGGACTCGACTAGCAAATTCATTTCAATACATTACACATTACATGTTAGGATGGAAAAGGTTGCATGTATGGCTTTTGAGAGCATGTGCCCCTGCCTCGAGTTCCCCTTAGTAACTTTCTTCTATTTTTGTGGGGTTTTTCAGCTTCAGCAAACATGATACATGTCTGTGTTTTTGAGGGTTCCCTGTAACATGCATTGATACCTAGAGTGGGTCTTTGTGGTCTGGAAAGGCACACCAAGTGCACCTTCCTTTTTGCAAGTGCAACTAAAGTAAATTGCTGGGTTATAGAAGACTGACAGAGCTGGCCCGAAAAGCTGGGTCCTTCACTCCAAACATGTGGGACATTTATGACACACAAATGTGTGTAGTATACATATATATTTGAAAGTGCATGGAGCTAACATGCTGCATGTGGCTGTGGCACCCTAGAGTTGATTATGATTTTCTGAACCATGGTGGTACATAAGATGGAGGCTGAAGAGAGCCTCAGAAAGCAATTTGAATGTCAGGGCTTCTCAAACGTTTTTACAAAGTCCTTTGCAGTGTACCAGTCACTAGGGTATGGAGGAAAAGAAAGAGAGTGTCCTAAGTGTAGGGAAAGTCCCCTGCCCTTTCCTGCTCCTTTGTTCTCTAGAAGGGTTACTCCCAAACAGGTTGACTGGTAGTTAGGTGGGCTTCTTCTTCCCCTTTTGTGTTTTTGTTATGAGTCTCTCCTGACAGGATACTTCCACCTCCACCCCACCACTATTCTGATACAAGACAAAGAATGTTTCTTAACCAGTCTGGGAGGAATACACAAAATCAGGAACTGCCTGAAAGCAGTCCCAGAGTCAGCCTATCAAATACACAAACTCTAGAAACTTAGACAAAGTGTGGGGCAGAAATTACAAGTTAGTGTTTCAAGATTTCCATACTAGAATCCAGGATCCGACAGAATTGGTTGACAAGAAACATTTTTGTGCTCTAGGATTGAAGAATTGACAGCAAACGTCCCTAGCCAGGTTTAGGAATAAAACCATGGGGAGTTTGACAGCCTGCAAGGAGAAGCTGCCTTATATGAAGGAGCTGATCAACTGCTTAGGAGGGACTCTGGAGGTACCCTAGTATGAGAAAACCCTCCTAGAAGAGAGAGACTGCCAGGGGCTGAGGCAGAATGATCTGAAGCTGCCCACTATTACTCAGAAGGACTGGCATTCCTAGGCCAAGAAATTTGAGTATGGAAGAGAAAGTGCCTGTGACTATGGACACCCGGAGAAACCAAAAACCTACCTCACAGGTTTTCCATCAAAAGAAGATACAGAGCCCGTGACCCGCAGTGTTGAGAAGTAGTGACCACAGATGGAGGTCTCACCTGAAAAACTGAAGTGCTGGGAGAGGTGTTGCACTAGGCCAGGATCACTCCCCACAGTCGGGTGGTGCATCCATCTACACCTCTTCATAACCGCTGCTACCCCGCGTGCGTCCTTTGCCTTGTATGAATTGTAGGCTTGTGGCTTGTAGGCTTGTGTTTGGACCAAAGGAAGATCCCCCAGTGACGATTAACCAGACCATGCACATCAAGGCCTGATTGTGACATTTTCACAACCGGTCCAAGCAGTGCCCAGGCTTATCCAAGCTTGAAGTGGCAGTGCATATCTGATACAGACTGCAGCAACAACAGCTGTGCTTGGGCACTATTTGAGCGATCCTGCTCCCGGGAACCATGTGAGTACACATACCCCGAATGGCAGCACTCAGAGGCACGTCCTGCAGGTAAAGACAACCAAGAACAGAAAGGTATTGTGCAGGTATGAGACACTCGCAAGGAAGTAGAACATTGCATTCGGACTGAGTTAACCTCAACTCTGGAAAAGGGTCCCCAGGACTTGCAAGAGTAGCACATAAACATTGCTTACTGCTTTCCCCCGGGGGACAAATGTATAATTTGCATTGTGCAACCATTCAATACATGTTCCAATGATGGTTATATTAGAAGCCTAGGCTGCATTCAAACCACATTAATTGTTATCTAATACTTGTAATGTGACGTGCCCCTTGATAATTATGGACAGTATTGTGTTGCTTGCTGAAATATATTTTTCTTCCAAGCAGAACTGACTGATCTTTGATTTATTAAGTGTCATTGAATGTTTCATTGAGTTCTGAGTCCTAACCCTACACCCCTACACTAAGTAAGCTTTGCTGTCCTGAAGGTCAAGTGATAAAGGTGTGTATTTGATTCTCAATTTTGGCTCAATGGGAGGGCAAAGTCCCAGGACATCATGTCTTGATTTCTACAATTTGAACCCAGTAACCACTATCTACATTGGGACTCCAAAATAAGTCCCTCGGGTTGCGGGTTGGCAACAAGAAGTTAACTGGAGGAAATAGCAGACCAATATGAGTTCACCACTGTTTAAGTCAGGGCCTCCTCTGCCAATTCCAATTAAAAATGTAGGCTGTTACCTGCATCATTCTCAAGATTATAGAAGTCTTGCTCTTAACACCAATTGGACTTTTTC
The DNA here is from genome assembly GCF_964204655.1 of Triturus cristatus. Lineage (NCBI taxonomy): Eukaryota > Metazoa > Chordata > Amphibia > Caudata > Salamandridae > Triturus > Triturus cristatus. Next base: position 1,520,264,619 of record NC_140591.1, on the reverse strand, counting down.
TCCAAGTTTACTTGTAGCTTTTCAGGCTCATTTTCATCCAAGCAAGCCTGATGGATGTTAAAGACCGCCTGTTCTGAAATTCCCAGGATATGCCATGATTCCCTGAAAATCCCATCACCCTTCAAAAGTTAACTGGCATGACTCAACCAAGGGATGAAGAAGGTACTGAGAATTCAATTGAATCTTCTGAAACTGGGGTGGAAGGAATAGGGAAGTTGTAGAAAGTTCCAGCAGAACTGGAAACCACACTAAACCAGGGTGAACACCAGAGTAACCAGAAATAACTCTGCAAGCTGCCTCTGGACCTTTATGGCTACATGCACAAGAATTAAAAATGGGGTAAAAGTGCAATGGAGAGCACCTATCCATTCTTGAAGTGAGTGAAGTATTTTCGATTCATAAAAAGCCCTGTAATGCAGACGGCTCAGAAAAATAGATTTAATCGAGAAAAAGAGTAGCAATAATATCCAGGCCAACAGTCTCAATGAAATCTGATCTTATATCAACACTGTGTGAGGTTCGTTCTTTGTTGATTTCCTATCGGACACAGGAAGCTGCATTGATGTCATCAAGGCAACTATTCCATAGCCCAAAAATTCCATATGCCTCTTCGGCACAAAATTTGATTTCAACCATTTCAATCACAGTCTTTGCAGTAAGAAAATCGCCAAGTTCAGGTGGGCTTGAAGTACTTATGGGTCCTGTAACATGGGAAAACGTTATCACGTGTCTGGCCTTTGCGCACAGTATATACTCTATGAGCTACATCAGCTTGGCGAAGCACCCTCAGGGCTGAAGAAAGACCGAAGGGCAAAGTGACAAACTCAACGGTCTAACACCACCACACAAACTGTAGAAATCGTCAATAATGATGCAAAATTGGAAGAGTTCTTTTAGGAATCCTTGAGGTCAAAGCAGACCATCCAATCTACCACTCCAAGTATTTCCCTCAACAGATAAACCCCCACATCATGAAATCGCGGTACAGGATTCCGACATCTAGCTCCTTGAGACTGATTACCCGTTGATATATCTTGTCCTTTTTTTATGAATAAGACGTTGCTCAGAAAGCCCGAAGGAAGAGAAGTTTCGACCTTTCCCCTTTTCTCAACTTACCAATCTTGGCTTCTATCACCAGTTTTTTCAATCAAAACAAAAGTATTTGTCTTTGTATATATTATTGTATCGTGGCCATGGCTGTAATCCATGATCAGTCTGAGCATAGCTCATTCTAGCTCCCAAGATAAGACTAAATACTCAGCCTCTCCCTCAGACTTATATGGTAAGAAGAGAAGATCACATGTGAATCAAGCGGGTTCAATTCTGGAGTTGTAGTAATTTGCTCTGAAGAATCCATGATGAAATCTGGCTGTGTGCGAAAAAATATATACATTTTCTTCTGATCCATCAAATTCCCCTCCGGCAGAAGTTCTGAAAATGTTGAAGGGCCTGCTGCTGGATGGAGCCCACAATGCATTCTCTGTGATGATTGCCGCTATTTAAATTCCATGCCCAGCAGGCATGATTAGAGCTAACTTTTCCCTGAGCATCAAAGGTATCAGAATTGGCGGAATCATGTTGATCATAGCGGTCCTCTTCCTCTTCGGAAGAGAGGTCTGGAGCTCTGCTGGGGATTCTAATTTTTAAAAAGCAAGCGTTTATCCCCAAACTTATTTCATGAATCCATGTCTTAGTTAAAAAAAACTTGTTTCATTTCTCGCAAATGTGTTTTTAGGGAGCACGCTTAGATTCCTTTTGCCTCCTTGAAAAGGCTTTTTTTCATAACTTTCTGACTGCTCTGCATCATTTTATTCTCTTTTGCTGTCTTTCGTCCCTTGTCTAGCAGCAGGGCTTTGGGACCTGCCAGGATTTTAATTGTTTGCCCAAAGGCTGTAGAGCTGGCGACACCATTCTTTGCACGGTGTCAGGGAATGTGCTACAAATAGCCTCAGAAAGAGCATGGCCAAGCATATATGTTGTGACCTGCTCCTCAACCAGGCCCTCTGTCTGAATCTACCTCACCCAGGGCAGCCAGAGTGCTGAATGTATATGCTAATGAAAACTTGTTCAATGCATACGAGGCTTGTAGACAAAGTCACCATATAGAGTCCAGTCAATTTTTGAAAAAAGGAATCCAATCCAATCTTTCCTTTTTTCGGTCCGTGGACCATAAAAGAGCATTCACAAGCGCACACAATATATTAAAACGGATTAAAAAGCTAAAACCCAGATAAAACAAGATGAGATTATTACAATAACAGATAAAAGATCAGTCAGTGTTAAATCCATTGCTGGTACCTAAAAAAGCCTTTCACGCCCACCACATAGAACTTAAAAAACATATCCAATTTGATCGGGTGATTGTACATTTTTTTGAAGAAAAGATTATTAGGTATTGATCATTGGGAAAATAATGTTTTTTAATGAAAATAATGTTTGCTGTTAGATACAATAGAAGCCCATTTTATCTAGCTCGTATGGCTCAGTGGACACACCCATCCCCTGCATGGATCTTGGTTTGATCCTCAGGGTCCCAGGTTTGGCACTTTGAACCTCTTCTCCCCCAAGAGGTCAATAAAATGAATACCTTTGGGTTGGAAACACTAAACTTCTGTCACATAAGCCAAGAACCCCTGGGGTGACCGCATGACTTCCCAGAGTGACATACCATGTTGTAATTCATGGGATTCTGTAATCCCTGTATAAACGGCAGTCTCTAATTTCTTTATAATCAGCGTATTTGTGACACACCAAGTTATTGATTATAAAGAAAAAAGTCAGAACTCGACTATTCTAAGGTTATTACAGTCAACTTCTGGCGATAAAATGTCTGCTGCCAGAGCCAGCAAAGGCAGGTCGTCAGGGAGCATAGCTAAAGCAGCTGTTGAAAGCAACAAACAGAACATTGCTTCTCTTTGTTCTTCTCTATTTTAATAGCTTACAATGACAAGCAGAAAGAATATGTTTATTTTTTTGCACTCATCAGCTAGGATCTTTCTGTATGTTTCTACATGTTAGGAGCTACTGCAGCTTTTTTTTTTAAAAACGGACTTGTATTTAACTGTTTCTAATATCTGTTTGCAAGACATTTCTAACAGGTTTTTTATGTGTTTAATGTTGTACTACATGTTTTATTTTTATTCTGCATGTCTGCAAACGTGCTCACTCTTTCAGAGCTACACACCAGAGGGCATAGTTACAAGGGCCATAGCTCCGCTTTTCTGGCTTTTAAAGCCAAAAAAGCGGAGATTAAAATATCACCCTATTTACAAGAGGGTGATAACATGCATTAGTGCATGTTAGCACCCTTTTACCTGACGCCTCCCTTTGCATCTCTAATGAGATGCAAAGTGGGCGTCACTGGGCAGTACAACCTTGTAAATATCGCTGATGTACACATTGCGATATTTACAAGGCTGCCCACGCATTTTAGTGGACATTTGTTTTTGGAGAAAACAGCTGTTTTCTCCAAAACCGAACGTCTGCTAAAATGCAGACTTAGCTACACTTACCATTGGGGGTGGATTATGCTGATACGACCACAGGGTCGTATCAGCAAGGTTATCGCCGTTTTCCATGGAACAGCGCTGGAAAACCAGTGATGTTCCATGGAAAACATCGCTATCGCTGGGAAATTATCGCCATTGCGCTATTGCGCTATGCGTTGTTAATACAACCCTAGCATGGCGGTAATTTCCTGCGATAGCCAGCGATAACATTTTTCTCTCTAAGAGCGGCCAGCGATAATTATCGCTGCCGCTTGTTAATATGCCCCCAAGATGTTAAGTGGTGTGTGGGAAAGGTGATACTGTGACCATGTATAATATGGAATGAAGTTCCCCCTGGCGTACATGATAAAGATATTGCAAGTCACCTCATAGTTCCATAACCTTTAAAGGAACTCGGCCATCGGCCTCGTAGCTCTATATGGTTAATGGACTCCTTAAGGAGTTGCAATATCCTCATAACGTACGGCAGGGGGTACTTTATCCCCGATATCCCATGGTTGCATCTCATAAAACCTCAACAATAATGCCTTATCCCACTCATAATATAGTAAATATTCGATAGTTTCCCTCCATAGGAGCCTTCAAATACTCTAACCAGGAGACGCGTCCAGGCTGCAGATGTTGGTGGAGATGGTTAAACTAGATGAAGTCACCAGTGAACATTTGATTGCAAGATCCTTGTGTTGATGAAACATTAAAGGCGAATTAACGTCGACCGGATGTTCTTTCCTTGCTGTAAAGTTTTGTGGGTACGTAATATTTGATCCATGTGTGGTTTTCCAAGGCTGGTGGCAGCTGACCAAAGTTATACCCTTGTAGGGCAACATATTTCTGATTGGGACAGTCCCCCAGACAGTGCTAACCCTGTCCCTTTCTACACGAATGCCATGTTGTTTGTATACCTTGAAATCGATCTAAACATTTACACCTTACACATGTGACGTGTGCTTGATTCGGAGCATGAAATCCAGCTTAGAGCAGGTAGGTCTCACAGCTAGACACTCATGCACACTGCAGACAACAGCTCTGCAGCGCCTTGAGCATCCAGGCTGTCCTCGTGCCAAAAGAAAGTTAGGCCTCTGCGTTAGTGTTCAGAATTTTAAGCTTTAACTGTTTTTTGGGGTAAAGAACATCACACATGCACCCACCAACAATCCAAACGGCCCGGTGGGAAACTATGCAATTTAATTGATGGTAATAGTGACCATTTTTACACTAAATTAGCAAGGCTAAAAAATGTACCGTTTTGCAAAGTTGCAAAGTTTTTCATACACTTTTGCAGAGGTAGCAGGAAAAAAGTCTTTGCACATTCACATACCCTTAATGCTCTCAAAACATGGTGAAACTGTAAAGGATGTGTCGCGCCAAACAAAGATAATATAAAGCCCATATAAAGATAATAACCAGAATAAAATTTAAAAACGTGTAGAAAACTATAACATATTAAAATGAGTTTACAATCCAATGTATTTCTCAGTGTATATTAAAAGTCGGTGAAGAATCAGCACTTTTTGTATATTGTGCAAAGAGAAAATTCATTGGAGCCTCAGTAGACCGAATCAGATTTTCACAAAACAAAGGATGGAGGCACAGCGTGCAAAAAGCTAAGAACTATGGGCCACATTTATGAGGTTTGTGGCGCACACAGCGAAAGGGCAGGAATGCGCTGTATTAATCCAATATGCGCTGTATTAATCCAATGCGGTTCACTACTGTCCTTTTCCCTTGCTCTGGTGCCATTTTGCCAGCCTAGCGCGTAACACAGGCACCCTTGCACCAGGGTGCAAGGGGGCCTGTGTTGTAGGCAGGATTGTTTATGTGCAGGAAGGGAATCCTGAGAGGCTTTAAAAGAGGAGAAATAAACATATTTTTCCTCGTTACACCTTCCTTTGAGAGGCGTATCTTTTTGGCGTATTCCCAGGTTTACCAGGTCTTGCAAATCTGGGACTGCGTCAAAATCCAAGGAAGTTAGGCGGGAAAACCCATGTTTTTTTTGTAAACAAACTTTATTGGTTTTCAATTCACTCACATTAGGTACAGATTTATGTCAATTATTGGTCATAGAAACCTCAAGTCCCAGCGCTTTTAAACATTTCCCCAATCTATGGCGATCTCTCTCCCACCTCCCAACTCCCCTTCCTTAACCCATAATTCAAAGCGAAGCAACATCCAATAACCGTAACCTATCACAATACTGTACATTGCAATATGCAGCAGCTGTGCTTTACATGCTCAGCCTAACCATACTGACTCAAAATAATCCAGAACCAGTCCTAACTACCCTCTCCCCCTCTCTCCCCACCCCCTCCAGGTATGTCGCTTCCAGGATTACACCTTACTTTTGGTAGTCTGTAATCATAATAAAAGCTGGGGTATAGCTGTGACCCAAAATTGTGAACTTGCGCATGACCCTATCCCCGGCCCCAGTGCTGGCTATAAGTGCCCCCCATTCCGTAGTATTATGAATCTTCTTAGTGCTGTTCTAGGTACTGCACGCTCGGTGCTGTGTCATCATCATTATCAGCATCTGGGTCCCGTAGTGTTCCTACCAAATGTTCCCATGCTCTAGCTGCCTCCAGTGCCCTCTCGCTCCTGGCTCTTTTGGCTAATTGGAGCCGAATTACCCCATCACATTCAGCCCATTTAAGAAACTCTTTCTTCCACCTAGCCACGCCAGGGGTCATTCTCGACTTCCAGTGCATCGTGATTTCCCTTTTGGCCAGCCAAATCTATGAACTTGCTAGTTACTTTGGTTTTAGCCGTGTGAGGAAACCAGTGTAAGATGCATGTACCCAAGGCCGGTTCCAACCCCCTGTCCGTTATTACATTCAGCAAGTCAATTACCTCCTTCCAATAAGTTGTTAATGACGGACATCCCCATACCATGTGAGGGAAATCCGCACCCTCCCTTCTACAGCGCGAGCATTCATCTGTCTCTGTATGAAAATATGCTTTGATCTTCACCGGGGTGAGATAAGCCCTGTGCAGGATATAAAAATGGACCAACTGAAACCTAGCATTTCTAGTCCTCTTCCACGCCCGTGCTACTAGGTCAGCCCAAGCCCTAAGCGATAGCTCAACTCCCACATCTGCTTCCCATTTGCGCTTAAGTCCCTCCAAGGGGGCCAACTTCTCCAGGGTCATTCGCTTATGGAGGCACGTGACTGCCTTATATTTCCCTGCAGCAGTCACAACATATTGACAACCAAAAGAGGTCCGAGGCTCAATGTAGCCCTCCTTCCAGTGCGCTCGAATAGCCGCCGTAAGGGCCGCATGTAGCAAAAAGTCTCCCCCTCATAATTCAAAACGCCCCTGCAACACATGGAAGAGCAGCATAGTCCCGTCCTCCTAGAGATCCCCAATGGTAGACAGCCCCCTCTCATCCCAGTTGCTCAGATCCCGCCATGAGCCCCCATGCGGGAGCGCTTCACACATGGCTAACGGAATATCGGGAGCATATGGCAATGCCCTACCCACTCGTTTAATACTCCTCCAACACAGCCTCACTAGCTTAAGGTCCTCAGGCAGGTCACCCTGCCGAACGGGAAGGTCCAAAGGATTTGTGAGAGCAACTTCAGCTAAGGCACTCTCCCCTTTCCTGCTTCGGACCCCTCAGCCTCGCCGTCACAAGCTGTGTCAGCCACTGCAATTGCACAGCCAAAAAATAAGTTTCGAAATCCGGAACTGCCCACCCACCCTCAGAGCGCAGGCACTGTAAAATAGATAGGGCTACCCGATGCCTTCCAGTGCCCCATAAAAAGCCGGTGATCATTGATGTAAGTTGCTTAAATACCCGCACCGGTATCCAAACCTGAAGTGTCGTAAAATAATAAAGCAATCGGGGAAGAGCCACCATCTTAAGTAAGGCCACTCGGCCCGCTACCGATAGCGGCAGTTTATTCCAAAACTCAAAACTGCCCGCCAGCCCTCTCAGCACTCGAAGCACATTCCCCTCTAACAGTTCTGACCTGTCATGGTATATCTGAACCCCCAAGTATGGGAGACACCCGGTTTCCCACCTCACTCCTGCCACTCTCTGCAAGTCCCCTCTGCTATTGTCTGTCGGGAATAGATAAGATTTGGACCAGTTAACCCTGAGGCCCGATACCTCTCCTAGTGCCTGCAGTAGTGCCTTAGCCCCGTCTAGTGCTTGCTCCGTATCCACCAAAAACATGAGTAAATCATCCGCATATAAGGCAATATGATGGGTCTGGTCCCTTATGTGGAGCCCCCGATAATGCCCCTCAGTCCTAGCCTTCGCCTCCAAAGGTTCCATAGCCAATGCGAATAGGAGCGGGGACAGCGGGCATCCCTGCCTCGTACCCCGACTCACTTCACATGCTTCAGATATCACCCCGCCCATCCTAACTCGTGCCATAGAGGACTCATACAATAACACCGTCCATGCAACATTTGCATCTCCCAACCCGAAGTCCACCATGACATGTAACAGATACGGCCATTCTAAACTATCGAATGCCTTTTCTATATCAACGGCAAACACTGCGGCAGTTTCCATCACATAAGTGTCCGACTCAAGCACCTGCAGTAAGCGCCGGATATTTAAGGCCGTGTTTAGGGCCGGAATAAAGCTGGCTTGGTCACGATGAATTAAGGTCGACATGTGCGGCAGTAGCCGTGCGGCCAAAATACGGCTGAGTGCCTTATAATCCGTGTTGAACATGGACAGCGGGCGACATGCTGCTCTGTCCCACACTGGCTTTCCTGGCTTAAGTAGCGGGATGATAACGGCTTCCCTCGTAGAGGTCGGGAGGTGGCCCAGACGCCTGGCCTCTTCATATAGTGCCACTAAATGCGGGGCTAGGAGTTCAGAATAAGTTAGATAAAATTCAATCGGGAGGCCATCTGACCCCGGCGTCTTATTCCGTGCCATATGTTTAATTGCCGCCCGCACCTCTCTTAGTTCAATGTCTCCTCCCAGTGCCTCCGCCTGCTCATCATTCAATCGCGGGAGCTGTAGCCCACGCATATACTCAACTAGGTCCCCCTCTGTAACAGGTGTCTTACTACTGTACAGTTCCCTGTAAAACTCGTAGAACAGCCTATTGATGCCTTCTTGAGTAAAACAGGCTTCCCCCTCGATGATTTCTGGTCTCTAATATCGGCGTCCCTCTTTGTGACAGATTAGCTAACCATGCCAATAGTGTTCCCGATTTGACCCTCTCCACATGGGTGCAGGCAAGGTAAGCCTTATAGTCAAAGCAGCGCAAGCGCTCTACCTGTCCTGCAACCTCCTCTTTTGCCTCCAATAGCTCTGCTTGTTTGTCAGGCCTCCCAGGTCGATCCCTTTCCACCTCTCTCAGCCGACGTTCCGCTTCCGTTACTTCTGTCATCAGTACCCTTCTCACCCCCACTGCCTCAGCGATACAGCGGCCCGGATCACCGCCTTAAAGGCATCCCACTCCACTAGAGGCGTGGAAGCAGTTCCTTTGTTATCCCCAAAATACTGCGTGATGGTTTCTCCCACAGCTTCACAGTATACTTGATCCTCCAACGCCTCAGGGCGCCAACGCCAGGTCGGTATCCTGTCCCAAACTCGCGACCACTGCATCCAAATCAAAACAGGGTTATGATCAGAAAGTGTCCTAGCTAAATGTTCGCTCCCCTGCACTCCCGCATGTACGTCCGGTGTGCACAAGAACGTATCCAACCACACATGAAGGTTGTGCAGGGCAGAAAAGTAGGAATAATCACGCTCCTCCGGATGTTGAGCCCTCCAAGCGTCCACTAAGCCCCATCTTTGCTGCCATTTATGCCTAGCCTCTGCAATCTTGTGTGTGGGAGCAGTGGTAAGCGGTGGGTATGATCGATCCAAGACAACTTCTGAGGTGCAGTTAAAATCCCCCCCAATAATACCGAGCCTGTGAGGTAAGGAGCCAGTTTCCCAGACAGATGCGAGAGAAATAACGGTTGCTCTGTGTTAGGTGCATAAATGCTCCCTAGAGCTATATCTCATCCATCCAGTTTCCCAAGGACCACAACAGGTCTATGAGCTTTTCCCTGCATAAAAATAGCACCCCCGCTCTGATCCAAATGAATACTCCTCGAGCAAAAGCAGAATAGGCTGTATAAAACAATTGACCACGCCACTTTCGCTGCAACGCTGCACCCTCCTGCGCTTGTAGGTGTGTTTCCTGCAAGAACGCTATATGCACTCCTCTCCGCACCAGATAGGCATGCAGCCTCTGACGGCGCCACATAGAGTGCATACCCCGCACATTCCATGATAAACACTTCCCATCCCCACCATTCAAAACAATCAATAATAAAAGCAATTGTGACAACATGCCTGGCCCCATCCCCTCCCAAAGCTAAGTAACATCCCCAACTTCCCCACCCAAGGACAGCTACTCTAAAACTAGTATCCATCCAAACCACACAAAAAAACACACAAATTCAGCTACAGAGGAGGTGGGGCACTCAGCTGCCTTGGAACCCATCCCTCCATGCGCATCAGCCCCCTCACAAAGAAAGCATCCCTAGCCCAACCCCAGCCATCCGTTATGGTCAATAAACAAACAAGACTTTACTGTTCATTCTCGACAGTCCATCTTCTCATCCAATGTAGCCATATGCCGTCTGGGGTGTCAACTCTGGCATCCGTCCCGTGCTACCCAATGAGGTGTCCGAGTCATTGCCCGCTGAGCTCAAGGTCGTTCCCGCTTCTTCATTTGTCACACCAGCTCGGTCTTGCGTCAGTGCCGCCACTGCCTGTAGGGCATCCGCTCTCTCCCGTGCCGTCTGTGAGTCTGTGGGCTTCTTCGGGGTCCTGTTGCGTGGTCGTCTGCGCTGACCCCTCGGTCCATGCGTGTTCTTAGCCCGTGTTCCCTCCGGATTCTCACCTCTCGGTGCCGCCTTTCTATAGGACTCGAGCCAGTCCATGCCTCCCCCGGAGAGTCCATGTAATGCGTGGTTCCATCAAGGATTATGCGCAGCCGCGCTGGGAACATCAGAGAATATTGAAGGCCCTCATCTCGAAGCGCTTTTTTCACTGCCAGATAGGACGCCCGTCTGCGCTGCACCTCCAATGTATAGTCGGGGAACAACGTGACCTTAGCATTGTCCACCGCGCAGGGCCCCCCTATTCGAGCTTTCTGTAGGAGCAGGTCCCAGTCCCGAAAATGCAGATGGCGAGCAACCACCGGCTGCGACGGCCTCCCCGGTGGCTTAGCCGGCACTCTGTGCGCTCTTTCAAGTGTATAAAAGGCCGTGAGTCTCTCTGGGGCTATGACTGTGCGAAACCAATCCTCCAGAAAGGCCACCATGTCGTCTCCTTCCGCCTCCTCGGGCAAACCCACCACACGGACATTGTTCCTGCGGTTGCGGCCCTCTGCATCCTCGGCCCTGCATTCAAGCACATTCATTCTGTCCGTCAAAGCCTTCAACTGCTGTGTCACCTCAAGTTGCGCCGCAGCCATTTCAGAGATGGCGGTTTCATTCTTCTTCACCTTCTCTGAGAATTTCCTATGCTCATCTCGTAGTAGGCCAAGCCCTACAGCCACTGTGCTAATGTCTTGGTGGAGCGTCACTTTTGTGTCCGCTATTGCCTCGAGTATTTGTTGAAATTGCGCTTGCAGCCGGTCATCCGGGGGCGGCTGGGACTGGGACGCAGGGTCGTCGTCCTGTTCCAGGGGCGCTCCGGCTCCCGACCCCTAGGTTTGCCCATATTGGTTGCAGTCTGCGTCACTCTCCCCCAGTTGCACCTAGCGCTGGCCACACTTTCTCACCAATGTCACACAGTCTTCGACCTCCGCTCGCCAGCCACCGCAGGTGGTGCTAAGACCCTGGGGCTCAACGTCCGTGCCCGCATTTAGGGACGATTACCCAGAGTCTTCACCCTGGAGTAGCCCAGGAACTTCTCCCCGGGCGCTCGCTATTGGTCTCTCTACAGGCGCAAATGGAGGACACCCGCGACAGAACCCCGCCGTCGAATGACCACCCCCCAGCTACTAGCAGCGGGTTTCCAGTTCAGGGAGAGTCAAGCTGCTCAGCCACCTTTCGCGGTGCCCCAGGGGGTCTCCGGCAGTACCCGTTACGTGCGCTCCTTAGGCCCCCACACCAGCACCTCAACGCCTCAGGACAGCTCTTCCCTCTGCAGCACGATCCCACGTCCGCTCTACCACTCGAAGCCACACCTATCGAGCCGCACTACTATAGGGTCCAACGCAGCGGGCACCATCCTGACCGGCAACTCCTATAGTGCCCCAAAAGCATTACACCATGGTCATCCGGTGTGTCCCTCAAAGTCATTCAGAGCCAGAAGACCGGCTGTTCTATGCCCCAATCATCTTCATTCTGCCATTCACCTCATCCGCTGCACCACTGCTGGGCTCTCTACCCAAGGCCGCCTGCCCCTGACTCACCGCTTGTCCCCTCAATAATGTGACGTTGGGCGGGGACACTCGCCCCCAAAACAGCAGTTCAATCTAGTAAATGGCGCACGCAGACCGGCGCCACAAGTCGTAGTTACAATTGACTCCGCTTCTGGCCCGATTCCCCAAGCAATGTCCGCGCAGGGCAAAGCACCGCATTAGCGGTACTACATCTCCGCAGGCGCTGCCATTGTGTGCTGCCATGCATCGTCAGGAGTGCGTCCCAACCATGCCATTATCGGTCTCCTGGCATTTGTCTGCATGTCACACGCCCCCGGGGGAGCCCCACAGCAGATCCAGGTCCCCGGCGGCACCACCCCGAAGTACGACGCCGCCTCGCGGGCCGGAGTCCGCCCGCTCTCAGGGTTACGACGCCATCTCTCGTCGGCTCTCCGGATCTTTAATCTCGCTAATCTCTATCAGCACAACAGGGCACCGCTCGCCCAGGTGACACACTGCTTCGACCTCTGGGGGTACCGCTGTCCGTTCCGGGGCACTGCTCAATCGCGCAGCTACCTCCCAGGCGCCACCATCTTAAGCCTCGGCGTCGTCACCGGACAGGTCTCTCGGCAGTCACCTCCGGTGTATCACCAGTCATGCCGCCGGGCCGCAGTGACACTTCCCAGGACCCCGCTCCTCTCTGCGATTGTCTGTCGAGCGAGATTGGGGCCAGGGCACCGATTAGAGCAGGATTACAGCGAGGCTGATGCAGAGCTCGTAGCTCACGCGTCCGCCATCAGCTCCGGCCAAGCCACGCCCCCTTGGGCGGGAACACCCATGCAATGCAGATGGAATCCCTTTCGAGGGCAGAGTTATGCAACACAGCTCTTTGTGCTTCAGTGCTTTACTCTATATATTTGGAGCCACTCAAAGCCAGTCAAAGTGGCTTTGCGTGGCTTCAAAAATATGATTTATGGTTTCAAAGCAACACCTGCTGCGCGCCATATATAAAGAACTGTATTGTCATTCCTAGTGCCATTTTGGGGCCTGCACCACACACATCACAATGTGTGCTCTGTGCTCAGGCCTGTTCTGCTGGGAAGGCCCACACTTTGGCACCCATTGGCAAACCTAGGCCCTGCAGAGGAGCCCACCTACGGCTGCTGCACGCAGGTGCCATCACGAGAACAGCGTTCACAGGGAGCTCAGTGGGAGTGTTGCTTACAGTGAATATCAGCATACTTGGTGGGTCTTCACCGCCTTAAAGGCGCCGGCTCTGGTTCCCGTCTTTATCTCATTGCGTGCATCACCCAATAGGGAGACATCTGCGAAGGGACGTAATCCCCTTTGCTGGGCAGACCATGTGACCAAATCAAGAATCAGTTACAGTGGTTCAAAGACCCCGGACTCACTCCTGCCTGGTCTGGTGACACTCAACTGGGCTACCATGACCTCCAACCGCAACAGCAAAAAAGACACTACCCTCAAGGACATGCTTACTAAACCACCCACAAAGAAGACAAGGTTTTCCCTGGTCTTATTTTGGCGCTGCCCCATATTTACGCCACCCTTTTAAATATGGGTCAGCGTCAAAATCAATGGGTGTTGCGGTGGAATGTCCACCACAACACCCATTGCCCACCCATTTCACACTAAGTACAGCTTGAAAAGGGTGCCTTATTCTCAAGGCCAAAGTGCCAACAAGGGGTTTTGTTTCAAACAAACTATATAGTTGTATAATTCAAAAGAAATTAATTGGCAGGTGTATTTCAAATTTAACACCAATCAAAGATATCAATTGACTGATTCAATCGTTAAATATAAAGAGCGCACACACGGGAAATTACCTAACAACCCAACCACACGTTTAGAGAAGTCTATCATTGAACTCAGTAAAATGGGTCTTGAAGGTGGGTGGCTCAGTGCCAAGGAGGCAGCCTTTCTAATCAACAAATCCCCCACGGTACCGGTAATCTACATCTTACCGAAAATACATAAGAATGCCAAGACACCCCCTGGTAGACGGATTGTGTCTGGTTGCAATTCGATTTTGAAACCCTTAGCCCAGTATGCAGACTTTTTCATCTGTCCTTTTGCTACTGAGACCACCACTTACATCAGGGATACCACAGCAGTCATTAATGTGGTTGAAAATCATCCCTTTGACCCTTCGTGTGAACTCCTGGTCTCTATGGACATAGAGAGTTTATACACGAACATTCCACAACTAGAAGTACTTGAGATTGTAGAAAACTTACTGAACAACAGACCCAGACCACATGCGGTCCCAACGGAATTCATTATTGAATGCAGAAGGATCTCCCTTTGTGAGAACTTTTTCCTTTGTGAAAAAACGTTCTTCCAACAACTGAAAGGAGTCGCAATGGGGGCAGTTTATGCCCCAGATATTGCGAATATCTATGTATCTGATTTCGAAATGAAACATGTTTATAATACATCTAATCCATTCACAGCTACCATTACATGTTGGCTAAGATACATAGACGATGTGCTCCTTATTTGGAAAGGGACTCAGGAACTTCTAACTGAGTTCCACAACTGGATTAATTCCAGGAATCCTAATCTGAAATTTACACTAGACTTTGATAATCAACAAATGAATTTTCTCGACATTTCAATAAAAGTAGGTATAGACAATACACTATATACCACCCTATTTACCAAACCTACAGCACAAAATACTCTCTTGAAATACGAAAGCCATCATCCACAGTCACTCAAGGATGGACTCCCTTTTGGACAGTTTCTCCGTCTTCGGAGGAATTGTTCCAAAAGGGAAGATTATTTTTTTGAGGCCAAAAAACTCAAGGAAAAACTACATTCACGTGGTTATCCCAACAAACTACTTAAAAAATCACTCAAAAGAGCTTGGTATAATGACCGCAATGCCTTACTAGAAGTAAAACAAAAAATGAGTGAACCTGAGTTAGTGTGTGTAACCACTTTTGGGACAGCCACGAACAAGATTAAAAAAATCGTAAAAATACACTGGACACTTTTGGCCTCACTTCCAGAATTAGTCAAAGAACCATTATTCTCTTTTAAGAGAGGCACGAATTTAAAAGATCGACTAGTTCATGCCTACAAAATGCCAGAACAAAATTTAGTCGACAATATGAGACAGCTTACGCCGGTGATTGGCCACTACCAATGCAGTAATTGCACAGCGTGCTCGAGCACCGCCAACATAAAATCTTTTGAACTAAATGGAGAGAATTTCATGGTGAAATCCTTCTCAAATTGCAATACCAACAATGTTGTTTATTGTATTCAATGCCCTTGTGGCTTGAAATACATAGGCAAAACCACACAAATGGTTAAAAAACGTATCCTACAACATCAGTCAAGAATCAGGTGTAAGGTTGAAAGTGCCCCACTTGTCGACCATTACATTAGAATGAAACACACTGAAAAAGACATGTTATGGTGGGTTATCGAAGTAGTGAGACCCACTATTAGACAGTCCAATGTTGATCGGTCACTCACAATGAAAGAAAATCGCTTGATTTGTCGCACTGATAACATCAGGCAGGGCTTGAACTCTGCCACGGAATGGCATACTCTAGCATGTCTGGCATAATAATGACTACATGTATGCTATATATGAGCAAACTGTATAAGATACTGATGATTATGTTTTAACTATATCCGATATACATCAATTGCATTCTGTTCACTTTTGTCTCTGGGGGAACGTTTTAACATATGCGGATATATTTGTTAAATCATCAATATCGGACCATCATTATATGTGAAACGTTATTTTACTTTATGAAATCATCAATGTTTGACCATTATTATATGTAAAACGTTATGGTAAACTTCATGTCTGCATACTGTGGTCCACATATACAAATGGTATGAGCATCATTAAATGTAAAACTTTATTGTAAACTTCAGATCTGCATATTGTGATCCACATATACAATAAGTATGGCCATTATTATATGCATAACTTTATTGTAAACTTTTTTGTAAACTTTAAATCCGCATATTGAGGTCCATATATATAAAAAGTATGGCCTCTTACTGTTTGCAATATGACATTGGGATTGTCTATGAAATTGTTTTGTCTACGACTCAAGAGCTGTGATATGTCGACATATAAGATCATTAAGTATCGTTAATTGATAACACATTGAATCAACATCTTGTTCACTTTTTTCCATCGTGTATTCTAAACACTCAGGTCTCCATTGTCCATTTTACAGATATTTTCGAGGTGAAAACAAGCTTACCTGGAGTTTCAGAATATTTTACTTAGGCCATTGTATAACCTACACTAGGACCGAACACAGTATGACCCAAAAGAACTGAGATAGTCAAAGATGGCCGCTACGTTACATCTAGTTTTCAATCTGATGTGGTTCCGGTCCTAATTACGACGGTTTCCGCCCCCTCCTTGGCTTTATAAACGCTGAACGGTTTTCAATCAGGTTAGGCTTATTCTACCTGGACAGACCATTGCGCTTCCATTTCGAGATAAGACACGTGAGTAGGATCAGTTCTCCTTATAGTCTTTTACTCTATTTTCCAAGAGTAATCTTTGAGTTTTTTGGCATACCAATTTTTACAAACATTGGGTATGTTTTCTTGAATTGATTTTCTAGCATTTAGGTTCTAATGGGTACTTTTGAAAGTCAGACTCTGTTGGTTAATTATTTCTTTCTGCTTTAAATTTTGCATATCATGCCTTAAATGGCATGTTCTGATCGAAGATAGACAGTCTAAGATGGCCGCCACGTTCGAAAGTTCATTGAGCACGCCATATTTCAGGTTCCCCATTAAATGGGATTGTGCTTGCCTTTGGCCTTTCAAAAATATAAAATCAACTAGTTGTATGGTGGTTTTTAAATATGCAGATAGATCGCAGATTCTCTAGGCCTATGGTAATAGGATCTTTTTATATCAATTATTGCTACTCTACTCTGTTCATTGAATTACGAGTAGTGATTACAAGCATTCTATTGATACGTTAGTTTTTCTGTCATGAATATGGTTTTTGTTCTAAAATAGATCTTTAACACCCTTATGCATCAAGCCAAAATCCAGTCGGTAAAATACCGATTCCTTATTAGCTCCCGGTATTAAGTAAAAAATACCCAATCCCAATGCATCAACCCAAAAGCAGAAATCGGTATTTAAGGAATCCTTAAATAGCGATTCTTTAAATAGGGATTCCTTAAATACCGATTCCTTAAATAGCGATTGCATTTAAGGAATCCCAAAGTGAGATTCCTTAAATGCAATGCATCAAAGTTAAAAAATTAGCGATTTCGCTAATAAGGGGAGCAAATTACCATGAAGATGAACTGCATGGTAATTTGCAAAAACTTTGAAAAATGCACTTTTGTGCATTTTTCAAAGTGTCATGTTGCGCACACACATGCCCTTAGAGCATGTGTGTGTGCAACATATGTGCACATATCATTTTCAGGGGTGCAACAGGGTGTCCTTTTGACACCCTGGCACCCTTGAAAGTGCTCCAGCTATTAGCGATTCGGTAATACCGAATCGCTAATACAGAATGGCTTTACATTCATTCCTATGGGCCTCCAAGCCCATAGGAATGAATGGGTAGGTATTCCTTATTACCGATTCGGTATTACCGATTCGGTAATAAGGAATGTTAAGGAATCGCTATTTGAATAGCGATTCCTACATGCATAGCCTTTTGCTATTCCTTATTAGCGATTCCTTATTTTTCGCTAATAAGGAATCGCAAATGCTAATGTTGATGCATATGCCCCTAAGTCGTTTGGCCCCTACCTGGCCTTCATCGATCGTATACGTGAATATATTTTGTTCATACTCTATGTGATTTGAGTTACTACCAGCAGTGATCTTCACTGCTGAAATGTCACATTATGATATCGAGTGTGCTTTACCAATAGTACATGCAGTACTTTGGTTACACGAGGCTTTTGAGAAACATGACCTTGCTTCACAAATAAGTATCATATTGAAGTTGGTTATTATTTGCCTTTCCATTAATATTTAATTGTTGCCTGCTAACGCTGCACTCATGTAGAAAGAAATGGCTCATTCATTTTGAGATATTTCACACATATTAATGATGTTGTATTTTTGCTTTGTTATGCAGTTTTGAAAATAAACGAGGAAGGATTCTCCTCTCTGTATACCTATGCTGTCAGAAAATTGAAAGAATATCTGGTAGAATTTGCTTCAATTATCAGACATTCTTCAGATAAATATAAATGATCCATATGGGACAGATTTTACTATATGCTGTGTATTTGTTTTGGTTACAGCAGCAACAAGAAACGTTCATACCACGATAAAAAAGTATCGTATGACATCTATAATCTATGAAGTAAGCATGTCTTCCCCAACGTCAGAACATATGTCTGATTCATAATTTTTAAATAACTTTTTATCTCAAACATATAAATAATAAGTACCCTGTAGCGAGTTTTGATGGTACAGGGTCATAAGATTAAAAAGAAAAAAATCAAAAGGATTGTTCCTCACACACGGGTTGTTTAAATTATGTTTGCATTAAATATAGATGGTACAATTATGCTGACATTGTTGTAACT
Organism: Triturus cristatus; assembly: GCF_964204655.1. Classification (NCBI taxonomy): domain Eukaryota; kingdom Metazoa; phylum Chordata; class Amphibia; order Caudata; family Salamandridae; genus Triturus; species Triturus cristatus. The sequence goes on along the minus strand of NC_140591.1, from coordinate 1,520,246,196 downwards.
GATTGTATTATGTTCACATAGGGGTCTTTTGTTTGCAATAATAATTGTCCTGAAGATGGTCTGACGGATTGATGCCACCCAAGACCGAAACGTCGACTCCATCATCTACTTCCACAATATCTGTTATTTACAGCTGATTATTTTCTCAAGAATGAGATATATCTCTTTTTAATATATTGGAATAGATGTTTTTTCATGAAATGTGGATATGATTTGACCCCTTTTTTCATGATTTATTGCTTGACCAATGGTTTACCTGTACTCCTTTTAACTTGATTTATACATAAAAACATTTGTGGTTATTTCACAAAAAGATTTCCCGTGTGTGCGCTATTTATATTTAACGATTGAATCAGTCAATTGATATCTTTGATTGGTGTTAAATTTGAAATACACCTGCCAATTAATTTCTTTTGAATTATACAACTATATAGTTTGTTTGAAACAAAAACCCTTGTTGGCACTTTGACCTTCTAATTTGTCTGCCCAAGCCCTCAAGGGTATATTGGGTCTTTCCCTTCATTTGTATTATTCTCAATGCAGCTTTAAGCCACGTTATGTGGTTTAACGCCGCCTTCTGATTAAGGCATAGCCCCTATCGCCACCACAACATCAAGAAAAGTGACGCTGTGGTGGCGATGGGGGCTTGTAAATATGTCCTTTAGTTTACTAAACAAATGTCTTAAGTTCTGAGAGTATCAATTGTGTTTTTTGAAGTATCAATAACTGAGCTTCACTCTCTTGAAGATACTGACTAATTGAACTTTGCTTTCTTTTAATGCGGAGGCCAATGACATTCCATGAGGTTATTTTAAATTCTTTTGTAATACTCCCTATCAATGTTTTATCATGCTCCACTCTTCCCACCCTTCCTACCCCTTTCCTGTTTAAGCTTTCAGCAGGCCTGAATCTTGTCTGTTGTCAGTGGCAAATGAGGACTACTTTTAGTTTTTTCCCCACACACTCCCCAAATGACCCTCCCTGGGGAACCCCCTCAATTTTCTGTTGCATCAAATATGCCTATGGATCCCAGGCCCTCAGGGGACATTTTTATTATCTATCTGTGAAAACTAACTTCCCCACAATTACCCCCATCCCTTTACTTGCCTGCACATCCACTTACCTGAGGCCTAGATACTTTTAATAAGCTCATCTGCTTTCTATACCCTCCTTATATGATACATTGCAGGAAACCTCAGCAGTACCTTGCCCCCACTTTCTGCATCCATCCGTTGCCCCAGCTCCCACTCCTTTGTTCCGTAGCCCTGCAAATGTTGGATCTTATGATATAAAAGAAACCTCCCACCTCCAAGGTTTTATCTTTCAGAACCAGACCCAGAATCTGCTCTTTCACGCTGTCGTTAAAAAGCGGTAGGAACCACACCAAAAATGTACAGGCATATTTACAAGCCCCTATCACCACCAGAGCAACACTTTTTTTGACACTTTGGTGGTACTCTATGCAAGCCCATATTTACAAGGCCGCGCTAAGCCACTTTGCGTGGCTTAACACAGCCTTGTAAATATGACCCTCTGCAATGCAGTTTTTTGCAGCAAAGGGGTATACTGTGGACGTTCCCAGCATCACCCATGGCTTTTTTATACTGCTCCAGATTTACAAGGAACTAACGCCTTTCAAAAGGAGGCGTTAATGCAGTGCAACAAGGAGGAATACTTTTATTTCTCCTCGTTTTTTGTTCTTTATATGTGTGTGGCATTCTGCAGCACACAGTGAAGGAGCAAAATACCATTAATGATTGTGTGTGTGCAAGGTGTCCCTTCCTGCACAAACACAATCATCCCTGCAATGCAGGCACCCTTGCACCGTGGTGCAAGGGTGCCGGCGTTTACGCTAGGTAGCTTTTTTAGCACCAGCGCAGGGGTGAGCACAGGGATACACCATATCCTTCTTAATATGGGGTATCCCTGTGTTTTGAAAATGACGCATCTCAGCGCAACACAATTGCCTTTGGCACTGCGCTGTGCCATTTTCATGTAAATATGCCCCATAGTCTGTTACCTAAATTGGTGGGGTTCAGGGCTGGACTGGTGATGCCGGGCATCGGGCTATCTCCTGGAGGCTGGAAGGGTAGGGGCCGGTGCTGGTTTGTCTTCCCTGTTCCCATGCTTCCTTTCCCTGCTGTCACCTTGGCAGGCATTTGCATAATATTTCATGCTTATGCTCCATGTAGTACAGCGCATAAGCATTAAATAATATGCAAATTCGTGCCTCCTCAAATTGTGGACCGACACTGTGTTTCATCTTTCTCCAGGCTCCTGTGCAGTGACAGACAGACTTGAGGGAGACTTTGTGGGGCTTTCTCTAGTGTCGATCCATGAGGATAGAGGGCGATACAAGCCGAGCGGACTGGTGGTGCGCATGACCATAGCTGCTAAGTTTGCATTGTCCAACCTTAATGTGTGCCATTTCCATGCTTTCAGGCCTGGGTCATAGGTGCTGGCAGTAAGGGTGCAGAGGCCGCTGCGGCACCCCCAAAATAATCAGGGTAGAGTTCAAAGGGTTAATGGGCAAAGAATGATGCCTTTACTTTTTTGTTTTAAAATTTCTGGCCTGGGTGCTTATGTGTGACATTTCCACGCTTACTGGCCTGGGTGTTTATGTGTAACATTTCCACAGTTTGTGGCCTGGGTGCAGATGTGTGACATTTCCACGCTTTCAGGCCTGGGCACTTATGTGTGACATCTCCACACTTCTTGGCCTTGGAGCTTTGTGTGTCATTGCCACCGTTTCTGGCCTGGGTGCTTATGTGTGACATTTCCATGCTTTCTAGCCTGGATACTATGTGTGACATTTCCACGCTTACAGGCTTTGGTGCGCATTGTACAGGGACTAGTTTGGCATTCACTTTGTGTTCTCTGATTCACTACTCTCTTGTGTCTATTTTTGTTGCTCTCAGTAAGAATGTCTATGGGTACGTATTTTGGGTTATCCTGGTGCTCTTTAAGGTCATCCTTTATTATGCTTTGAAAGTTAATACAATTAAATATACAATAACAAATGTGTTGTAAAATGCACCAGTTTGGCCTTTCTTTCTCCATCCTTTTCTTGGTGGGAGAACCCACCAATCCCCTAGCAGTGGTCAGGCTCACTCGCTGCACTCGCTCGCAACACACTGTACAGGGGCTGGCCTGAAAAAAATTGCCAGGGCTGCTTTGGGTTCCCATTCTGGCCCTGGTGGGGTTGGCACGGGATGTAGAACATACAGAGAGAACACGGTTTACATTGCTAAAATATGTTTATAGCTACAGGCATTTTATCACATATACTTGTTCTTTCCAGTCATTTATCATACTTTGCTTTCGTGTGCATTATTCACACACAATTATTTGACAAAAATAGACTACAGACAAAAAGGGCTTTGTCTCATTTTAATTATTCAGAGCTTCTCCAACCCTTTTCATTAAATAACTGCTGGCATTTACACAGGTTGAAAAATGAGAAATTATAGGTCTTTGCGAAGGTAGCAGTATACTACGACAGCATACTTTAAATGTATATTTTTTGGACTCCATCAGTTTTGGAGGTAGTAGAAGGAAACAATTTCAGAAACCTGAAGTTATACGAAATATTTAAAAAGTCAGTTTTTAAAAACACATACTTTGCCCTGTTTACATTTATTCAAAATCGATCATACTGGTACCATTACTCACATGGCCGATTTTCAAAGGTTTTCACAAGTCTGAGTCACTCCTGGAAATGTGGACATTTTGCATGTGTGATTTATGTATGCGCAGTTTTAACCTACTTTACATCAGTGTGTTTTCCCAAAGGAGTGTCATAAGCAGGATCAAAAGTTCTGATTGCCCTCTAGTCATATGTTCATCATGTTTATAAACAAGTCTGAACATATTTGTGCACATCAAAGTTACAATTGATTCACTGCAATCACGCCAGAAAACTGCAAGTATTGAAAATGTTTTTTTTTGTTGTTGCTCATTTTCTGACCTAATTCGATAGGAAAGGTAAGGCTGATTTGCTTAAAAATGTTGACACTCTTTTTGTGCCCACAGCTGGGAGAGGGTTTGTCCACAGAATGTAGAGCCCACGTGGATTTGAGCCTGGTAGTATATTTGGGCCCACCTGTTATTGTCCCATTCGTGGGACAAAAACTCGATTATCTGGACGTCGGTGTGGTACTTGCCACAATACCCCACCTTAAATCTCTGTATTCCCATCCCTAATCTAGCCAACTCGGAAACAGGCCATGGTGTTTGTGCAATGTCTTAAATTTATTAGACAATTGGTTTATGTATGCCATCATTCAGAGAAGCTGGAAACAAGGTCTCGGTAACAAATGTGATTCACAAGTGACAAAATATCGTTAAAATACTTTATTAAATTGAATTAAAATAGATACATGCAAAATAAATAAATGGTATGTAAAAAAAAGAAATTAATACATTCTCCAATGTTACCACGATATACTTTCAACTGTTCACAGCTCATAGGTGTAAATGTTTAGCAAGCACAGTGAGATGACTTCCTTCACGTCTGACTCTATAGGACAGTATACCGTAGATATGAGGCTGGCATAGCAAATTCTGTAACTATTTGGAATTTGGACAATATGACCTAGAACCTACTAAGGGGCATATTATCAAGAAACGGCATTAAACATATCGCCGCTTTAGCGGCAGAAAACTGCAGCTAGAGCGGCGATAATGGGCTTGATAATATGCCCTTGAGAATTCCAATAGAAGCCCATGTTCTGGTGTCAACATGGGCTTCTATGGGAATTCTCAAGTACATATTATCAAGTCCATTATCGCCACTTTAGCAGCAGTTTTCTGCCGCTAAAGCAGCAATAAGTTTAACGCCGTGCTTGATAATATGCCCCTAAGTAATTTGTAGGAAAATAAATCTTAATATGGCTGTTGTTTATATAAACAAAGGTCACATTGTCCGATTGTGGCATGGAAACAACTACTCCTATTCTGTGTTTATGTTGGCAAGATAAATATCTAGGGTATTATCCATAATTTAGATCGTCAAGGAATTCTGGGCAAGATGTAGTTGCCGCCTTGTCACAAAAAAAGCGCTCATAGACTGCGCAATGACTTTTTGCAACCCGTATTTGAGGTCAGTTCTCGACGGAATCGCTGGGGTTGCAGAATGACCTGCCTGATTAATATTTATTAGGAAGGTCACAATTTGCAATTGGCCACAATTCCAGGGCTGGTGGCTGGCAAGGGACTGCACACCACCATCCATATGACTACATTCCACATTTTGAAGCAGCACATATTCCGTAAAGGAACCCTGGGTGGTTTAAAAAAATATATTTTGGGAAAACTTCAGTGAGAGTAGGCAGCGGTCCCTTGCCACCCGTTTGTGTGTCAATTGCCACCTCAGCTTGGTAGACGGTAACTGATCAATAGTTTGCGACTGGAATTGTGGTAACAAACCACTGATACATAACTCGAGATTTGGAAGGAACACTCCTTGCATGCCCCTTCCAAATCATGAGTCAGCATGGGTCAGAAACAACATTTTACTATTCATTACCACTTTTCCAACCCACAAAATGCAGTTAGTATTTATGTAAAAGGATTTTAGCGGTCGAAACCCTAGGATTGTGTGAATCGCAGGATTTGTGACTGCAAAAACCTTTAGTACATCTGGGCCCTTCTCAATAAATTGGATGTGGAAACTACAGATTTTTCAGCTCATAAATGACATAATGCAAATGTCAGAACTACAGTCAATTCCAGATTTGTTTCTGTCAGGCATGAGACCCTCAATTTTTCCAGGCCAAATAAGTACTCTCTAAAACACTTGTGTTGTACTTCCAGGCTCAACAGAACAAGACATAATGGAAGCTTTCAGACCAGGGCACACTGACTTCCCATTAGGATTCATCTGAAATTCTTTATACGCAAGTCACATGATGATCTGCTGAGATTCATGATGGATAAAACGTTTTCTAGGAGTTTGCTGATTTCATATTTTGACCCCTGGTGAGATCGGAAGGGAGCACTGAAGGCCTCCAAATGCTGTGCAAAATGGTTTTTAGCGAACCTCAGATTCTCAGTCTTTACGGAACAGGCAGAGGACAGACCATTAGTGCAAGATATGGGATTTGTTGGAAAATGAAATTTGCAGACTCAAGAATTCATGTACGGCTCCTTAGCTCTTTATGTAATTTCTAATTGTGTGCTGTTCCGCTCTGCAGATGGGTTTTGGTACTGTATAATAAAGGCTGCGTAATGCATGCTTTGATATTTGTTCCAATTGGTTCCCAATTACACATAGTTTCTTCATGTTTCAAATTGTTCTGACAATACAGCAGAGGATAATTTAACTGTCCCTTTTATCCCAGTTTCAGAGTCAGAGCTGCTGTAGACCATAACAAAGTTGAGCACATCAAACCACATTTCTGATGATATCCCTTGTTCTGTGTGTAAAGATCTCACCAAACAGCTCCTTCCTATTTGGCCCACCCTGGCCAACTCTCCCTTGAACAAGGCAGTAACCCAGACTGTCTAAAGGTTTGCCAAATCTACCCTCTTTTAAAAAATTATCACTGAACCCTGATGACCTAAACAACTTCCATCAGTTTCTACCCTTCCCTTTTTAGGTAAACTGTTAGAGAGCTGTGTAGCCTTTCAATTTTTATCTTACAATCATGAAAATAACCTTCCAGATACTCTCCAGTTTGGCTTCAGACAGGGTTACAGCCCGGAGACCTCCATTCTGCAGATTACGGATGACACTGAAAAACTCATGACTTCTTGTTCTCCTCAAATTCTCAGTCAACAACCACACTTTGATCAGCGTCCAGAGGAGTCGAAAGGGTATCCAAAGTGTAATTCTTCACTGGTTTACTTCCTATCAGGCAAACCGTTGACAAGCAGTGAAAATTGGGAGCTCTGTCTCTCATCAAATCAGGCTGCAGCGCGTGGTCCCTCAAGGCTTGATCCTTTCACAAAGCCTATCTAACCTCTATTTTCATCCACTTTGTGAGAACCTCAAGAGCTCTGGGATTATCTTTCTCCAGTATGCTTACAATACCTGATATACCTGAAGGTCCCATTCCCAGACACAGTAGTCTTCTCTCCTAAAACTTGGCAAAAATTCAAACATGGATGTCAACTCATCACCTTAAAATGAACCCTGCGAAAAAAGAATTCCATCTTATATCTCAGAAGAAATCCAACCTACCTCTACAAGAATGGATAAAATCCCTTTATGCCTAGGAGTGCCAACCCACTATTGAGCCGAAAGCCAAGTCGCTTGGCTTCATCCTCACAGTCGGCTCAACCTCTACAGTCAAATATTGGCCATGACCAGGAGCACCCAGTACCAACTAAGGCAGCTTTGGGAGATCAGGCAGCTCATTGCGGAGCAGGACTTGAAATCAGTTGTTCAGGTGGTGGTTTTCTCCAGACTAGACCACGGGAACTCACTCCTCTCAGCCATCCCCAAAGCACACTTAGCTCCGCTCAGAGCAGTTCTACATCCAGCGGCCTGCTTGCTTACTGGACACAAGAAATGTGACGACATCACATCAATGGTTGCGCACTGAGGCGAGATTTCAATTTAAAACTGCCTGAATCACACAAGGCCCTGCATTCCTCTTCACCCAGCTACCTAACTGGAAAACTGAAAATCTAGGGTGAAAAACGGGGTTTAAGAAACACAATCTTGCCTTTCGTAGCCTCCCACCTTCAAACGAGAACGATACATGAACCAATCATTCTCAGGAACCGCCACAAGAATATGGAGCGCCCTCCCTAGTCCAGCCGTATGACCCTATGCCCTGCTACCTTTAAAAAGAAACTTAAGACTCTTCTCCTTGAAAGACACTTGGGCTAAATCTGTGATCTCCCACACACTCTTGAATGTCTGTTTTTCTCCTATCCTTTGCTGTATCTCAAATATATTCTTGCAATGTCTATTGGCAACTGTAATCATGTAAAGCACTCTGATGCCATTGGGCCATGTCTGCTCTATATAAAATCACAAAACTAAAAATAAATAAAATAAAAATGCCTTCAATTCATCAGTGACTTAAGGAGGGGTTCAAATTGTGGAACTATAGATACGTTAACATATTGAGGGCTGCTTTGAGCCAGGCTTTAAAACGTTGAATGAGTTGGTTTTCACTGAATAATGAAAGAGCTGTGAAAGAGAAGTACAACTTGCCAGAGATCTTGCTGGGTACAGTTGTTATGAAATTGAATATCAATGTAATCATAAAGGTCACCTCTAGATAATTTAAAATTACCCCAAAGCAACATTTTCTTACCTGCCATTGTCAGCATAGATGGTACAAAGGCATAAGATCTGCAAAGGAATATTCACACCCAGGTGGGAAACAGGTTGTTGACACAATTATTTCAAAATAAGGTGATATTAACAGAGAGAATTATAAAGAGGGCTGAAAAGGCATATGTGACGGAATGTGTTTTATTGGGTAAGGTTCCATATTTGAAAGTAGGCTGCCTGTGTTCAGTTCCCACATTTCTCACTTGAACATGTTGTGTGATCCTGGGCAAAACATATGACCCAATTTACATAATGGCCACAGACCTATGTCCAAGTATGGCAGAGATTTATGAGTGTGCGCCAAATTAAAGTCTCTCAGGCAAACCCTAAATTTTCTGGCCCAGTTCTGTCTTCTGTAACAATACATAGTTAGAAAAGCTGCACTAAATGTGTTTGAATCACTCCTCTGGCACTTTCAAGGAAACACTTGTCACTCTTGCACACATTGGAGTGTACACATATAGAACACACTGCATGTTTGCAGAGTCCCTTCATTCATAAGGGACACCTCCCAATGCCAGAGTGGCATTGTGAATCACCAGTCAGTTTTAAATGATGAGATACACACTGTTTTCATGTGGAATTATGGGATTGTGACTCAAAAACCATTTCTCTTAGGGGCATATTATCAAGAAACGGCGTTAAAATTATCGCCGCTTTAGTGGCAGAAAACTGCCGCTAAAGCGGCGATAATGGGCTTGATAATATGCCGCAGAGAATTCCCATAGAAGCCCAGGTTCACACCAGCACATAAGCTTCTATTGGAATTCTCAAGGGCATATTATCAAGCCCATTACATTTTAACGCTGTGCTTGATAATATGCCCCTTAGATCTTCGGAGCCCTCATCTGCCCCACAAAGTGAGAGTGCATAGAACTGAGCTTGAATTGATTGGTGCATAAAAAATGGAAATGTAAGTAAAAACTAGTTTCCCAGGAAACTCAGGAGACCCTTTTGAGGTGGAATCCCACGTGCAGTTTTGCAGTCCCCACTAGTGTCCTTGGCCTAGCACTAATGCAGCCTCCTCTGCTGGTGGAGGGTATCCATGGCAGGATTGCATGTCACAATATCAGCGCCAATAATGTTGACCAGCATATTTATCAACTCTAGAATATCATCTACCAACATGCCATCAACTTAACCATATGAAGGGAAGTATACATTCTTATTTCCACATCTACTTACCTTGAAGATATGTTGGTATTCAATATTGTGGAGTCGATATATGTGCAGGTCGATATTAAAACTTCAGTATTGTGCTAAAATTCCACACTGCAGATACTGTGCACTTATAAAATATCTAATCTAATTGCTTGTCTTCTGGGCTAGTAGTCTCTGATATAGGCTTGTCTAGATTTTGGATGTGCACTCTTGGATATTCCAGGCAATGCACACCTACTTGTCCAATGTTTTGCGAGAATAGGAGGCATGGCAACAGACTGCATTGGCTACTTATTTCTGACTATGGTGTAACAATAAATCTCTTGTATTTGAATTCAAAATTACTTATTCCTACCCCAGGTTTATCTGGTAAGAGCTGTGATTATTCATGTCAGACAAGTTTGAAACATTGTAAATCTGCAGGAAGTTAGAAAAGCTTATGACATGAACTGTGAAATTCGCAGACTCAACTTTTTTCAAGTGAAAGTCAACACTTAGACAATACTGCAGCAGTACAACACACTGCTGAGGGCTGCTTATAGGCCCAAGCTGCCAAGCACAAACCTATAACAAGGGAGACAGCCTTTAAAAATCCTTATAGTCCAAGGTAGATGTGCTATAATGTTAGTAGACCATTGCAGCTGCTGAGGGGAGAATGTTCTAAATTAAAAAGAGAGAAGAAGAAAGACAAGCATTGGAATGTTAGAGCTGATGGCCCATACAGACCATTGACTTCAATGGAGCACCCAACATTCCAATGTTCTTATAATGACATGTTTATTACTAGCTCTGAATGCAATTGCTTTGCAACTTGCCACATGCTTAAAATAACAGGAGTCACGTATGCCCTTTTTATTTGTTCTCAATTTATGGAGCACTGGAGGGTGAAAGTCTAAGGGCCAGGATACAAGTTTGGCTGTCTTAGATCGGGCAGACAAACCCGTAGTCAGTCTGCCCGCCCGTCAGATTATGAGTTGTAATGCTGCCCCCCTGTGATGCCTTCCTAAGGCTCATAAGAAAGCCTTAGAAAGGCACTGCCTTTAGAGCACCATAGCCAGTTCCTGCATGGACAAAAATGCACAATGTCCATGCAGTAACAGGGGGTGAAAAAATACAGGGGGTACAACATGTGCTCCCCTGCATGCACCCACGTGCACAGAGGCAACATGAAGCCCTCTAGGACCCCCTTAGTCTCTTCACCGCCACCCTTTTCATGGCAGGCTTAACGCCATGAAAAGGGTTGCAGTGGGGAAACTCATAATATGCTTACCACCGCCACCAGATCACAGCTTCACACCACTGCGTCACTGCAGCGAGATCAGGGATCCCCGGTGGTTGCAATGGTCCTGTGGCGTTCCCACAGCCGTAGTCATAATATGGCAGGTGAACCACCAGTCTAGATCTCCAGGGACCGCCACAATGGACTGCCGAACTTGCAATAAGGACCTAAGTTCCTGTCCCCAAACAAAAAAAACCTTGCTCCCACAAAGGTGGTTGTAGCCCACTTGTACTCGTATGAGTTTAAGCATGGGTACGCCAAGAACTGTGAGTGGGGGACGTGCAAATCCCAATGCCATATCTCTCCCAAATTGGTGCCGCCAGATACATTTAGCTCTATTCTTCTTCTTTCTGGTGTGCTGAAAGACTATGTTGACCTTGCTTGTATTTAAATATGTGACCTGCAGAACACATCAGGGGCCTGACAACTAACTGGGAGTATGGCCTCAGTTTGTGCTGATGCGAACCTGCATTAGATGCACACAGTTTATACAGGGCTGTGCTCTCAATTAACAAAATCCACAATGTTGTCTGGAATGCATCTGCTAACTTATCGAGTCGATGTAGACATTGCAGAAATGGCAGTATGGAAGCACGACGAAACAGTTCAGGAGTTGCTCCATTCTTCTGTGAAGATGGCCCCTGAGTCCTGAGGAGCATGCAGGAGGCCTAGGTTCATAGGATTATATGCTGTGACAAGGCATTCAATGCCAACGCCTCCAGGGGTACCACTGATCTGCCTTTGAAGGGTTAAGGGATCCCCTGTGTTGAGTGCCTTGGAAGTACGTGAGACTCTTAGCGCCCACACCAATGGGTGCAATATGCTTGGTGCAGTGGGTATATACCACTTCCTGGGTTGCGCATAGCAAGTGCGTTGCATCAGAGCCTTTATGCTTACATCAGTGATAACACACAATGGTAAAGTCATTTCCAGGTCTGTCTGGGCTGATGTTCTGAACACTGCGCAGGCTTCAACTCTGCATTCACACAATGGGCCTTATGGAGTCCTCACAAACATTGGCGGGCTCTCCTACATTAACGAATTACCACACAGGCTCTAAATATCCGTTTTGTTTTTTACAGTTTCTTCGATCCAGAACGAAATGTGCTGAAAATGTTCACACAAGATTAAAACTCAATTAGCCTTGGCAGGTAAAGTCTTTAACATATGAGGCATCCATCACAGCATATTATATGCAAGTCATGTAATAGTTAGGGCCTGAGTTAGAGTTTGGCATATGGGTTACTCCATCACAGATATCCTGTCCCCTATTTACAAGTGCATTACCTCTCATTTAATAAGCTGGACGGGGTATCCACCAAGTGAAATTAAGCCCTTATATTCATACACTTGGTTCCACATCTGGAAATATGTGCCCTAGGTCAGAGGTTGCCGGACTTAAGCAACGTTCGGCAACATTTTGCTCACGTAACTAATTTCGCCTGACTCCATCAAAGTAGGCAATCTTCAATATGTCAATATAAATGCTAGAGACATTATTAGGAATACCAGAGACAAATTACTGGGGTACCCCACCCAGAAAGAGAATGGTGTCAGCAATATTAACTCACTTTGTGATTGGCTAGCATAACACACAACTTTAATGGCTGCTCTGCAGCCCTGCTAGGTGAATGGCCAGTTGCTCATGAAGACGTCGTTATGCTCCAAACTACTCTGTAACCAGGTACTCTGTATTTTTTAACATAAAATGGTCCCAGTGTGCTGCAGTAGTCTGATTAACCTAAACTCTTCTAGGCTCTTTGATGAAAGAAAACTAGTACACAGTTTAGCAATGCATATCATCCAGTCCTTAATTTGAGCCAGTGGTTTCCGGTGATCTGCAACAGCACTTTCTTGTCAACACCGGCACTTTTGACAGCCTGCCACACTGTGGTGCTGTTTGCCTAAGTTTGTGATGAGCACAACAACAGTTGGTATTAATGCAATATAGAATAAAACGACTAAAACCTGTCACCCAAAGCAATACGAATAGCTTGAGCAACAGGTATTAGTCATTTTAATGTGTAGTAAAAGTCTAAATTGACACACTTGTAGGAGTGTGATGGCTAGTTCTGTTGATACTGTCATTGGCAGAGCTGGCTGGGGCAATGGGTGGTACAAGCTGCAGTGGCCTCCTGACAAGGGCCCTGGCACTCTTTTTTTCTCCACAAATTAAGCACGGTATAAATCAACAGATCTGGTCGTCTTCACCAGGTGGGTGCCCACTAAATGAAGCTGCAGTGATATGTGCTGTTAATGTGCGAATAAGTGTTTCCACTGTTTTAAATATAATGGTATTTCTCCTGGTTATACGTTTAATTAAAATCATTTGCAATGCATTCCCTCGATTATAAAATCAATAAAATTATTTTGAATTAAAAAAAACATGTATTTTTTCTAACAGTGGGTATAAGCACTTCTGAGCAGGAGTGCAGTGCTTGTAAGGAGTGGAGGGGTGTTACTCTGGGCTCTTGTATATTTCTGTTGCAAGCCTGTATTTGTGATACTCACATTGCCCAAAATGCCTGTTTCTCTATCCGGATCCCATTCAGTACTCAGTATTCGGTATTCTCGCGAGGAGTTCAGCGATTCCCACGGCACAAAATATATCATGTTTAAAATAGAGTGGCTACCAGTTTGCCATTGAATTTTACATTTTGTGATAGCTTTGTTGGCCTACACAAAAAAGCAGTCAAAGGCTGAAAAACAAAGTCAGAGCTTTGAAGCAAGGAAGGCCCACAGCCTGTTTAACTTATGAATCATCTTATCAAAACTGCCATGAAGTAAAATATCTGGGAACCAAAGCTACATTGCTTTCCGTAAGGAAGTCTGTAAGCATCACTGATGGTGCCTTCTGCACTAGCCCGGCAGCCATCTTGGATAAACATTAGCACATTTTCGTGGGTGAAACCCAGGGACCATTTGCTACACTGAAGCTGTCTTCTGGTCCTTTCAACTTTTTGGACAGTCCACAGGCGTCTTTTCGTTCTAACTTGCACTCTTATTTCCATGCGTTACGAGTTCTTTGGTTCTTTTTCTGGACTCTCGGTCATCTTGAGGTCTGTGGGTGGCGATGGGGCTTTGAAGGCGTTCCAGTTACCTAAAGGAAGAAAAAAAGAGGACAGCTAGGTTCATTTAATTTAACCTAAGTTATAAAGCAAGGTTTATTTATTTATGACAGTGTTTTTTTAAAGCACTTTGTTTCATTATTTTAACTATGTGCCTGTTTATAGGTCTCTGAGTGCCTCATTCTGCTTCGTTCCTTATTCTTCGCTGTCTCCACCCTCCTATTTCTCTCCATACTTTCACTTTTGCTCCTCCATAGTAATTTTCACTCTGTTTTCTCCTTTTACTACCACTCTTTTTTATCTCCTTTCTCTCTTTGTTACCTTGTCTTCGCAGCTGCATGCTCTCTTTTACCCTCTCCTCTTCGTCTTTCCCTTTTACCTCTCTTCCCTACTTCTCGTCTATCTATATCCTTCCCTCCTCCCTTTAATAGTCCTGTCCTACCCTTACTTCCTTTTGCTTCGCAATCCTCCTCTTCCTTTTCGCTCCTACAACTTGTCTTTGCTTCTCTCCCTCTCACCTCCTTCCTCCCGTTCCTTCTCCTCAGTACAGATTTCCTCATTATAGCCCTGTGCACCTCCTCAATGCTGAGTTCGCCAATGCCTAGGACCTGTGCTCTCTCTCTTCGTGGCAGTGACTCGTCCCCCAGCTACCCCAAGACCGTCAACACAGAGCCAGACCCAGAGAGAAACTGACTAAAACTATTCAGAGATTCTTTTTTTTTTTTTTTTGGTATATGTTTATTGAAAAGTACATGTCAGTTTATAAACAATACATTAAAAAGGAGTATAAACAAATCAAATTATGGCCACACAATAAATTACTATTAAATGTTACCTTCTCAGATTTTTAAATATAGAAAAGATAACACAGATATCAAAAGATACAATAGTTGAGGTACTCATAAAACCTGGAAAGGAAGAAATAGGAAAGGTGGACTAGGGAGGAGATGATCAAGATAGTATACAATATGTAGTAAGGTGGACTAGGGAGGAGTATTCTGAGATTCTGAGCATGCAGCTTTTAAAACGAACTGCAGCTGGTGCAGAAAACATCGGGCCCTCCCCAGCCCTAGGCCCTGGTGTTACTGCACTGGCTGAACCACTGGAAGCTCGTCCCCTGTTTATTCCGCCCTAGAGTTTCGTCAGCCACTCTGAACGGGGACACTGTACAATTGCATCTGATACTAGAACACGATCAAGATGAATGAAGATGGACCATACTGCGGCGGTGGACCTTCTAAAGTTAACATTTAGAGAGTGGGAGAAAAGAGCAGGAGGCGAGGGGATTGGATTGAAATTACTGCGTCCATACACGAAGTTACAAATACATTTTAACACTTGAGACTGGAGTTGCTGGGTCAATATCTTATGTAAATGTGAGTGAGTTTCTTCTTAAAAGGTGAGGCTCACAAGTCACAATACAAATTTCCTGAATCATCCTGTCGTTTTCATCTTTTCAATGTGACTTCTGTTACTTTTTCCCCATGTTTTCCTTTTTTTTATCGATTGTTGTAGGGAATATCAAAGGCAATATATCGAGGGGGTCACAATATCGAGACCATAATATTGCCAAATTATTTAATAAGTACGTGCACAGAGGATGTATGGATGGATTTAACACTTTCACTATACTAAACTACACATCTACTTCCCCCCCAAAATATATACACACACACATATATATCATCCAAAAAGAGCGTCTGCATTCAAAGTGCACTCAAGAACTGGCAGACCCAGCCATTACTCGCAAGATCTTTATTAAGATTGAACCAGCAGAGTCCTCAGGAATTTTCTCATAGCCCTACACGTTTCAAAGCTTCAATGCTTCTTGTTCACGGGCTGTGCAACGGTGGCAGAAACGAGCACCAAAGTCATGATGTTTTATACCTCCCTCTGATGGATTAGTCCCGAAAGCCTCCTGGAACTTGTAGTGCTCGTAGGATATTACCAACAATGGATTCCGCCAGCCAAACACAATCTTCAATTTCTCAAGCCCTCCAATGGGCCCCCAATGACGCCGTCAGTTCATATACCACAAACCTGTTCCTCTGCCAAGTGATTGCCGTGTATCCGCAATCGGCAGTCCACACTGCATTATGGTGGCTGTGCAAGGCTGCTGTGTTCCTACAACGAGCAATCCAAACACAGTCAATGCTTAAACATCACCATCTGACATCCAAAAGCCATGTGGGATGTCTTGGATGGCATTGGATTACTGGATCAGCATGCCGGGACTCATCTGAGCGCTGGGGCTGGCTGTGCCAAACGTTTAAGCTTTTGATGAAAAAGAGAATATAGCACGTTACAATGCGTGCTTTTACAACGCGGTAGTTTACAACACAGTCGTTACAACGACCGCGTTGTTACCACGTGTGTCATTACATCGCAAGTCATTTCAACAACTTGCTCTAGTGGGTGCGTTGGACTTCGGAATAGTATTAATGACTATTTCTACTCCAGTTTGGGCAACAGCAAGGAAGGTGTTGGATTTAAAATCCAACACATTCCCTGGTGTTGCACGCCCCCTAGAGCAAGTCGTTGAAACAACTTGCGTTGTAATGACACGTGCAGGAACAATGCGGTCGTTTTAACCACCGCATTGTAAAGTACCGCGTTGTGTCTATTGCGTAGTAAACGTTGTTTCCCTGAAAGAGAGCATGGGGTTCCAACATGCAGACTTCCGCTAGAGGGCTTATAAGCGGCCTGGATTATCTTCAATGGACCCTATGTCCATCCTGATTGGCAACAACCAGTGGGACTTATGCAGGAAGGATTGCCACATTTCTAAAAAGTCCACTGCTCGCACCAGCAGTTCTAAACTTGATGCCACCGGCCCTTTTGTGCTTGCATTGGCAGGCAGGTGTACTCCCGGAACCTAGGAGCAACACAAGTGACAAGCTAGTCTCACGGAAGGAGTGACCTTGGCTATGGGGGTCAGAGCACAATACACTTTATGGTTAGGCTACTGGTATAACCGGAGAGTGAGGGCTCTCTGCTGGCCCTTCTTTGGATGGCATGTGGGCAGACACTGCCTAGGCTGAAATCACTCTGATCACAGGTTGGTATGCACTGAAAATAATGTGCCTCACCAGCGAAGGGACTAAGAGAGAGGGCACCTCGACAGTTGATCTGAGTGAGTACTCAGAAAGGCTGGGCCTAGGTGATTCACACTTATTATCTTGGGCCACTTCCTTATAAATCAGGGCAGAAGCCAAATGGTGGAGAGTGATTCCTTACTTAATAGCATGAAGGCACTTGCTAAAGAGACTGACACCACATTAAATTACTAGCAAAATAAGGAAACTAGATCAGTGTAAAGTAAATTGTCATTTGATGATAAAGAAACCCCAAGGCAAAAGGGGACACAGGGATAATGCAAGGTGCAGAGGATCAGACAGAGGAAGCTGGAAAGAACAGTGGCAAGGTGTAGGCGATCATTCTAGAAATGAAGAATAACATTCAAGCTATTGATAACAGTATCTCTATCCGCCTTGACCAAATGAAAGAACTTGCTGAAGGGATTGACTTCACAGAACATTGAATAGCTGACCTCGAAGAGTCAAAACAGCCTCTAATGAATCTTTACTTAAAAAGGAAAAGGCTATGAACATTCTCAATATGAAAAACAAATATTTGGAGCCTAGATCATGCCATAATAACATCAGAGTAGTAGATGTGCCAGAATCCAGTAACAATGGGAATTCAAAGACATTTGTGAGACACTATTGATAAATCTGGTTGGTAGTGCATTGTATTCTGCCATTTTAGTTATGGAATAAGCACACTGTCATCTGGCTGGTATACCTCCACTTGGCACATCCCACGGCATATTACAGCCAATTATATGACTACAGGAATGTAGTGTTGCTTTACTTCGAGCCAGGGAAAAGAGCCATCTGGAATACCAAGGCAACATACTGGCCATATTTCCAGACATCACCGCTGGAGGAGAAACAGGCCGTTCAGGAGGCCAAGAAAACGTTATGGTATACCTTACCTATACTACACTTATTCAGACTGTTAAATGCACATATAGGGGGATGTGGAGGATGGTCAGAGAAGCAGGCAATGCAAAATTATACTCCCCACTATAACTCTCTGAGATTAGCCTACAGCCCTCAATGTTAGATACAGCAATGATTGAATTATTAACCCTCAGGAGTATGATACATATGGACTATCTGTGTAAAGAAGGGGTAGTTCTGAGCTTGGAGCAATTCTGAGTTGATGGGATCTTGACAGTGTTGGAAATATTGGCATATTTCAGACTACAACAGGTGATGCAGGCCAGTTTTCAATCATTTCTTGTAGAGCAGACGATTTCGTACTAGTCTCACTACACGCATGATATGAGCCCCAGGCACAAGTTGAAGGGGCTCTAAACTATACCCTATTTTAACAGGGATGAATGTGAATGTGGAACACTCTGCCTATAAATTGTGGGTGAACAATCTAAGTACAGATTTTTGGAAGAGATGCTGGCAATACTGCTGTGCACAGACAATACATGTCTAAGCACTACAGACACAAAGTTCTATGCATTAAATTTATAAATATAATTCACTACACTTTGGTACTTCTGCATAGCTTTGATCCCACCGTTCACCCAAAGTATGGGCATTGTTTGCATCCAGATGCAGATTTTTTTTCATCTAGCATGGTAGTTCCCTGGTAACATGAGATTTTGGAAAGAGGTGTGGTTGCAATTTCCAGAATCACCTAAGCAACTTTAGATTTTTCTCATTTAGTTCTGTTCCTTGTGTATGTGACCAACATCCTGCACTCAAACAGAAAGTTGAAAGGTCGGCTATTGTTGGCTAAATGAAGGATTGTCAAATTATGGCTGAGGGGACATTTCCCACGTATATAGGACTGGTTTAAAGAATGGTGTTTTTTGTAATGAAACCACCAAAACATATTCAATAAAAGTATTTTGGAGAAGAACATACTTCATTGAGCACTGACTCAAGTTAATGTGTTGTGGTTGAATAAGAAATGGGGATATGTGATTGGTGTATATTCTGTTGATCTGAACCTACTTTTGAAAAAATGAAAATGTTTTGTTGCCATAAGGGAATACCTGTGGTGTACTTTGGTTTATTTTAGTCCCTCTTGTATTGAATGTTTGAATGATGTAATCAACACTCTCGTATTCACACTCCACTCACTCCAATATCCACACACTGAACTTTATTATATGTCAAAATGTCTCATTTATTATAGTATTGAAAGTGTATTCATGAAATTCTTTATAGTAGTATCCTAAAATTACGCATACAAGGCTTTATACGTGTTATAAATACAATTTCTTCATGTAAATCTCTACTCTATATACTATCAGTATTAAAAACACAATTAATACATTTCCATATATAATATCACTATAAAAGCAACGAAATGTCACATTCAACATGTACAATTAACTGCATAGTTTCACCATATTAATACACAGAGAAATCACAAGAAAATTCTAGAGTTGTCGACGCAGCGTTTCGGTGGATGAGACTTGATAGACACCACCTTTTTCAGGACAAAAACATTTTTTGACAACAGAAATCTCTCTGCACTCTGTTGTTCTACGACCACTTCCTGTTATTCCAGTTGTTTGGAGAAGGTTTTAGGGTGTATTGTATTCTTATATTTATAACCTTGTTACACCCTGCAGGAGAATTTAATTTATTCATTTCACTAGCCTCTTCCACGTTTATTGTAGGATAAATCACTCTATATGTTGTCCTTGTACTTCTTTCAATATAAGTCCCTATTTAATCTCACTTTTTCAGGGTAAGGCTGTTGTTCTGGATACTCAGCAATAGAGCAGTACAGGTGCACTTTGTATGCCTTTCCGGCGTGGTCTATAACTTTCCTTGGCTTTTCCCATCACAGTGGTCACACACGTTTTATTATAAAGCTGTCTCGCCATGAAAACATCTTTCACAGATGTTCACCCTAGTAATGTAATTACTCTGAATAATGCGACTGAATTTGTCTTAAAGTGGTTTCTTTTACTGCTGAGTTATCATATCCTGATAGTCTATATCAGCTGAAACATTTAAAATGGCATATTCCTGGGAAGTAATTATTTACTTCCAGGTGCTGAGTAACAGTAGAGCAGACTCAGGTAATTAATGATATTGTAACTGAGTTTCACACTAATAAAGAAATTAGAGGCTTTTATAAAAGAACCTTTTTTGAGTACATCACTTCAAAATGAAATTTGTGGTATTTGTCAAGTGAGTAGATGCATCTACTGTTAGGACTTAGTGAGGACTAACTGAAGGGTATATGTTATTAAGTTAAACCACAGAATGCTATTTTCCAACTCGTGGAATCCATAGAACGATATACAGTATAAGACTCCTCAACTTAGCAATGACTGTGACTCTTTGAAACAATCCTGTAAGATACCTGAAAGCATGTTTGTGCTCCTCATTAAAGTGTTGACCTCATGAAGCCATGGCAAGGTTATGCTATGTGATACATTGTGTAGATTTGACAATATTCCTGCAATAGTTTAGATTAGATTTGCTTTATTCTTGTATTATGAAATGTAAATAGTCATTTGGAAGTAGTTCTCATAAATTATGAACAAACATAATAAGAACTTAAATTGGAAACAACCAGCCATCTCAAGCTGAAGTGTATATTGTTCCATATTTGGAAAGGCACATCCTTCACTAATCAGACTGCAACACAAATTATATTTTTTTCTTGCACCCCCTTCAGTACTCACATATTCAGTTATAAGTGAATTCATGTTACAAAAGTGAGAAGATGCCAAATAATTTGGTTGCAGCTCTGATAACAAAAAGTTTTGAGGAAGAACTGCTATATTAATCAAGTTAATACACTCATTTGTTTAGAAATCTTGTCTATTAAAGGATAGAAGTTTAATCTGAAGAGTTCTCGTGTAGCACTGGTATTTGGATCGCCAACTCTTTTACACTTAGGGCTTGATTTAGAGTTTGGCGGCCATGTTACTCCATTACAAACATGACGGATATTCCTTCTGCCCTTTTCCAAGTCCCATAGGATGTGATGCACTTGTAATGAGGCTGATCTGATGTCCATCAAGTTTCCATCTGCCAAACTCTAAATCAAGCCTGTGGTCAATTCTACATAATCGGGCTCTGTCACTTTGGGGCAAATTCACAAAGGTTTAGGTTTATTTAATTAAAGTTTTGATGTCAACTTTTACAAAAAGCTAACTCTCCAATATATTTTCAGTTGCACTAAAAATGAACACTCATCAAACGATGACACAATGAACACAATAATAACATGAATACTGCAAGGTTGTGTCCGGATAATGTAAAGGTGCAACTGCTTGTTTCACAGCTTCCTTTTGCCCTTAGAAATCAATGACATAAGTATCTATACCCTGCGTTGCGAAGGGCAGGGCAAACAAAAACAGCTTACTTTACACCTTTTATCCCCGCTTAACATTATTTACACATTTGTTTACCGAGAGGATTTGATCGCGAACTTCGTTTACCAGGAGGATTTTATTGCGAGCTTCGAAGAGTATGTTACGAGGGAAAACCATCGGTTCGTAAATTTGTTTTAAAAAGACAAACTAAGGGAACTAGAACCCTTTCTATTGAATATTGAAGTCGTAAGTCATTACCAAACATACTGAGTAAGGCTTGGCTCTACTCCAAGAAATTCATCACATAGCGTTGGGTCTCTAGAAAACATTCCCACCAAACATAACTTTAATCTGAGCAATGCAATATTTCATCCTTTGTTTATGGTAAAAAAATGTCTTCTATAGTCTCCTCTAAATAAAACCATATTTTTCCACCTTGGATAAATCAAGAATCTTTGTGCAGAATTATATTACTACCTTAGCCTCACAAGCTATCTTCAGAGTTGTTACTGCTCTTCCCCCTGTATTAACAATCAAAATGGTCAAAACCATTTCCCACACAACCACTCCTAGCCCTTTGTGAGGGTCCATGGGCAACAGGCGTTATGTTTTGATTCAGCATAAATCTCGAATTACAGAATTCAGACCCTTGCTCGCTCTATGGCAGCACCAGACCCATACCAGCAGATACCAAGTCAAAAACAGTTTCTGTTTTCCTTCAAACCCATTATCTGTGTTTTATGGTTGGTCCAGTTTTGATTTTATTTTTTCTCTGCTGACACTTTAACCACACACAAGAAAGTGATTAATATTCGTTCACTGAAAAAAACTGCATCCATATCTGAGGAGCAGTTACATTGGATCATGTTGCTGGCTCTGAACCTCCAGTTACTTCTTACTATTTCTCCCTTGTCTTATTCACTCAAATGCAAAGACCTACTACAGAATCTGTACAAGGTATAAGCGAAATGGCTGGTGCATTAAAAACCCCACAATACCTATCATTGTTAGGTGGATTTAAAAGGAGGAGCAGATGTTGGGTAAACAATAACTAAAGAATCTCTGGCCTAATTCTTGCTACATTGCTGTCCTGAAAGGATCACCAATTTCAGGGGCATGTTCTTTGATTACCCACTCCATTGCCCGAGCACTGATAAACCTTTTCCCCCTGAAATGTCATTCTATGTGAAAAAGGACTTGAGGAAGAATGGCGAGGTGGGGAGGAGATAAAGGCTGTTTAGACACTTTGCCAAATGCAAAGTGCAGGTGAAAGGTAGAGGAAACATTGTCTTGAGGGGAAGAACGAAAGATAGATGTGGGAGGGGGCTAACTATAAGCAGCATGCCACCTATATGTACTTCCGCCCTTCTCTTCAAATGACGCTAACATCGGCAACTCCTCATTTTTTCAGTGATTTCAGTGCTTATTGTTCTGCAGAAGCTTTAGCCTTGCTCCATGAAAGAGGCATCTCCTACAAAGTCGTGTCTGTTATACCTGCTGCGAAACTGCCACAATGGTCATGTGCAGGTACCTCATTTGGTCCTACAAGGCTCTGTCACACCATCTATCCTTCCTGATCCTCTAAGCATCAATCGTCTGTATGAGAGAGCCTCAGATTGGAGCCTGCAGTAGTATTTATTGACAGAACTCCTGGTTAAGCTGCTATTAACATTCCAATAAATATTAGAGGTAGGAGTTAGTTCCCTCTGTCACAGAGTTAGTAGCAGTTATTAGCCAGCCAGCACTTATGTGTTCAAGACCAGGAAAGCAACACATACAATTTGGAAAGAAAACCAATAGGTTGCACGAAGCTCTCAACCCTCCCCCATACACACACACATATACTCCTTGTGACACATACTTCTACTTGCCCTTGATATGCAAATATACTGGATCTAAAAAGCTAAACACAATAGCCAAAGCTTTGTTTTCCACCTATTCTGAATGTGGGAGATGTCTCAACATCCCATAAATAAATGAATTTCAGGTGCTATAAATGTGCTGAGAACTTGGAATTCACTAAATAATGTAAAAAACTTTCCTGGCAAACTGTGACTTTCAACACTTGTCAGGAAGATTCTGGGACTCCTCTGAAAATTGTAAAAAGCTGCACATATCCACCAAACATAGAGGAACAAAAACCTACAGGAGTGAATTTCCAACTACATTTGAGAATCAGACTCTCCATTCTTGTTGCAACAGTCATCTGCAGAACATCAACATGTATCAGGACTATCAGTTTTCCTGTAAAGGATGAAACAAATTTGTATGAATCATTGTAAATGATTCATTGTTTATGAATTATTTTTATGAATCATTATACATTGTAATTTTTTAAGAATCATTTTATAAATCATTAAAGCATTACTTCTGCTAGTGACTCCCATACAATTGTCCCTTCTGCTTCAACTTGAGTCTCTTGCCTTTCACCATCTGTGTCGTACCTTTACAGGTCTGGCTACAGATACCTTTAGCTGGTGGCAAGAACTAACATCACCACAACACAGCCCACACGACACACAACATACAATTATCTACACATGTACATATATAAAAGGACTTTTGGACATGCCCATAGGCCATTATGTGGTTGGTGTGCCTCCTTCAGACAGTAGCTCTATTATTTATTTTAATTTTATTTTTAAGGTTTTATATAGCGCTGGCTAGACCTGGAGGTATCAGAGCGCTTTACATGAGTATAAGATCATAGTTGCAGGTTACATCGTTACAAAGGTTACACAGTTATTAGAGCACGGCAACGTAGTTACTTGTAAGGTCGAGATAAACAATAAGCACATATATGTAAGGGAAAAAGCAGGCAAGGGGAGAGATTCAGGGGAGGGGGTAGGAGCAGGGGAAGTAGACAGAGAATGAAGGAGGGAAAGAGGAGAGGAGGGTGAGAGACACAGCATGGAAAGAGGAGGGGGAGGGCGACGGGGACACAAACCGGTAGACGAGTCAAAGCTACGTCCAAGTCCAGTAAGCTGTCATCCTAGGGGAAGTGGTATCATTTACCCATCTCTGTTGCGAGAGGCTCCCTATACGCAGTGGACTCTCTCAGAGGGGTCTCTGAGACTCCAAGGCCTACATACTGGATCCTTCCCCAAAAAGGGGAGAGGGAGTGCTTTGGCAAGGGGTGCCATACCATACCTCAGTTGTGAGTGGCTCCCTTGGCGCTGTGGACTCTCTCAGCGGGTTCGCTGAGACTCCAGAGTATAAATATTGGATCTTTCCCCAACAAGGGGAGAAGGAGTGCTTAGTCAAAGGTCACAAAGGACAGGGGGCTAGGCGGTGTAGCAGGTAAGGGGAGAGATTCAGGGGAGAGGGGATAGGAGCGAGCGTTTTACATGAGGAACAATAATGTTACAATTTTACATCAGTGACAAGTTACATAAGTATCAAGAAAAGCATTTAAAGAACATAGGGGACAAGGTTAATGGAGCAAGGAAGGGTAAGGGGATAGGGTAAAGGGGTAGGAGGAAGAAAGGATGTAGAGACGAGGGGAAAATCTGCCCAAGGTCCAGCTGGGTAGGTGACGGCAGGGGGGCGGGGAGTCCACAACCAATCTCCTCTTTAGCTATCTGGTAGCTCCACCGGGCATCGGCCAATTCGCTTGGTCTCTACAGTCTGGGGTAAGTTCCGCAGGTTCCAAGTCCTGATGTGTAAGTAAGTTAGGGGATAGGTTCAAGGTCTGGTCAATGTCCAATTATTGTCCCATGGAAGTAAAACAATGTGGAGGGGACCACTATGGCAGACATCTTGGGGTCAGGCAGGGGACTATTGACCTTAGTGTCACATTCAGCCATCCCCAATTATATCTCTCGTTCGAGGGGAGGTGATTGAAGAACGAGGAGCAGTTAGAGGCCAGAGTCAGTGTCCGCTAGTCTCTTATGGAGGAGAGTATTTTCGCGAGGAGGCAACTAGGGAGAGACAGCCTCCATTATCGGATCAGACTGGGCGTCTCCTATATCCCTCTCTTTCGCAATAGGAACTAGTTGATCTATATAATGATGGAGCCATGAAAACGAGGTAAGTATCAGACATGTCGGATACTCTACACGCCATTAAGATTGCCGAGACAATTATGGTAGAACTGGCGGACAACTTCATACTTTGTAGGATTAGTAAATTAACGCAGGGGCTGTAGGAGGGTAAGAAACGACTCACCATGACATCCGCTGAGGAGCTCTTGCCAGGAGAAGAAAAAAAACAGAGCTGTGTAGATGAGGGAGGACCCCCGGGTGCAGCGTTAGATCTCCCGGGTCAGCTTGAATGTTGATTTTTTTTTTTGGGCACCATTTTGGAGTCAGGCGTTGGTCCCCATGAACACCAAGGGTCCTGCAGCATTCCGTACAAGGTGTATGAGCCCCCATAGTTGGAAGCCAGATGAGGCCCAGAGAAGTTAGTGCCAGGTAAGATCAAGAATCGCTATGCGATTGCGGGTACTTAGAAGGCTTAAGGTCTAAGACGGACCCGATCCGCCACATTGAGGTCAGGCAGCGTTCGGGAGAAAAAGCTCCGGTTCAGCAGGGGACTCTATTTCGGGATGTAAATACCTTGTTGCATGCAGGACAAAGATCGAGCATTCGCATACTAGCGCTATCCGGGATCTTTAATGGCATATCAGCGTGCTCAGAGGCCTGATGTAGAAGCACTCGCTGGCTCCGTTCGTGGCAGAGAGACGCGATCAACCAGCCATCGGCTGCACCACGGTTGCAGTGCAGGACGGCCCCCCCCCAGGAACAGGAGCAGCGGCGGTAGGCTTTCGGGCGCCGCGAAACCAG
The DNA here is from genome assembly GCF_964204655.1 of Triturus cristatus. NCBI lineage: Eukaryota > Metazoa > Chordata > Amphibia > Caudata > Salamandridae > Triturus > Triturus cristatus. Next base: position 1,520,220,245 of record NC_140591.1, on the reverse strand, counting down.
CGGAGTGCAGCTCGTCAGGCAGGTGAGTTCCGGTGCAGAGTCACAAGGCACTTAGCTTGGTGGGCGGTTGTTGCTCGTAGGGCTCAGGCTGCAGGTCGTTCTGGATTTTAGGGTGAGAGCGAGTCATTAGGAGCAGGTTCAGCAGGAGTAGGAACGGCAGTTGTTAAGGGCTCGTGCCCACCATTTTAGAAGCCCGGTGGCGGCGCTCTCAAACGACTGCAGCTCGGTCTCTGAGTGGTTTACAGCAGATTGCAGCATCTCAGATAGTAGAGGAGAGGTTCCGATCCTTTCATAATGCCTTTTTCAGCTTATTACCGGCGCATCAGAGGAGGATTATGATGTTTAATGGCCCTGAGCAGCAAGAGCCTCACGCAGGTGCGGCCATCTTGCTTGCTTGCTCTAATGCAATGTAATAAGTTATATATCAAATATATATATACATAATAATTATATAGACAGACAACAAATAATTATTCCAGCTTTAAATTATTGTTAATTACTACAACTACGCATGTCTTTAATTATATTATTTTATGATTACAATTTTATAATTATTTAATAAATTATTATAAAGAATAGTTACAACAGTTATTTATAATTTTTCAAATGTGCAACATGAATTAAAACTAAATGTTAACACTGAAATTAATACACAACACTAATAAAATAGTAAATACAACGTAATAAATTATCCATAAATATGATATTACGAGCAACAATATTTTCTAAAACATTATTTGTCACAGCAATATAAGAAACAACACTTAAAACAATATTATCACCTGTGATATTGCCGCCCAAAATATTTATGTATCAGAATATATTTTCGTTTTTATTATTTCTATTTTGCTTAAACAAAAAAAAACTTTTTGCATTAAGATCACTCTGCAACTCCGCTTGCTATGTTGTACAGCGATTGGCTACTCTTCTTGGCTCTCCAGTTCTTGCCGCGTGGCAAATTCCTCTGCTGGTGGCCACTGAAAGAGAAATGTCCAGGTGGCGAGCCCACCTACATGCCCCCGCCAACCCCCCAGGCAGGAAGTGACATCATATACCTGGGTTTAATGGGGAGGTGTAATCTTGCATTGAGCGTGGCTATCCATTCTAAGGGGATGATTATGACTCTGGCGGTGCAGGACTGGACCGCCACGCCAGCGCCCCGCTCCCGCACCTCCAAAGTTGACCCCCAGCTGGTCACCAGATTATGAGTTTTCTCCTGGTATGATGGGCGGTCCTTTGGTGTTCCCACAGCACCTCAATAGAAGCACCAGAAACCCACTGATAAGGCCAAAAGAAGAGATACTGTGCAACATCATAACACAGAACCATAATCGATACAAAGCAAACTCTAAAGGCAGTAATAACCAGGTACGAAAGTACAAACGTACTTACTAGCATGAATGAGGGAAGTGTCACATGACCTTGAATCGGGTATGACGACCCAGGCTCGGGTGAGAGGCCAATGAGCGCACAGCGGACAGTGGCAAGCAGTGAAATGAAAGACATTGGAAATTTTCAATGGCTCTAGAAGGGTGAATGAAGTATGATGCAGCTGTGTTTCTAAAACCACCACTGCCTTTCAACACTCAGTGGAGGCTGGCAGGGAACATGGGTGGCAAGGCGTGGGGGAAGTTTGAAAAATAAATACTTGGAGAGGTCCGAACCAGGAAGCACACAGGCTCTCCATAGCCAATCACAATGCTGCAATGCTGATAGGAACAAGGAGCCTGTGCATGTTCCTCACCAGGCTGTGCATTACAGCCTGGTGGGGAAGATGCAAAGGGAGCATGACTCTTTGGCCAGCCCATGACAGCCGGCCAAACAGGCATGCGCACTTGGAGTGTGCAAACCACTACTTCCCCTGGGACCCCAGCTCCGATCTAACCCAGTCCCATAGGAAAAAAATAATAATAATAATAGCAAGATTATTATCATTTTATTTATATATTTTGTTCTGCTCTGCAAGCAGTGGGGTGACACTCCTCCGCCTTAGCAGAGGAGCCGCTCCTGTCAACACTGCCAAGAAAGAGCACCAGGTGGACTGCAGGGATTGAGACATTCGATGATTTCATAGATGCCCTAGGAGTAGATGATAAGAAAATCCTTAAATATTTATAAGAACCTTGCTTGTGACAGAGTAAAGAAGTGCTGAAAAGAATCTTGCAGACTAATGCAATTGTAACGATTTGGGAAAAAGGGGGTGGTGATGGACAGAGTTTCTGAATGATGCAGAATACTCTTACCAAGTCAAGAGATCATGGTTTTTAATCCATCACCGTTTTTTAGCTCACTGCACCATCCCAGCTCAGAACCTGGCCACATGCAAATTAGTCTGTACCTGTCCCAGTGCATGATGGGAACAGGGCAAACCAAACTACCAAGCCAATTCTTATACTGGGAAGGAAACAAGCTTCAGGGGACCGGTTTCTGGCATCACAGCCTTCGTCGGCCCGGCTTGCCTGAATCCTGATGGTGCAATGAGCAAGGGACTCACGTCTGAGCATACCCTCCCACACTGAGTGTGGATAAAATCGATTTGGGAAAAAGGGGGTGGTGATGGACAGAGTTTCTGAATGATGCAGAATACTCTTACCAAGTCAAGAGATCATGGTTTTAATGCATCACCGTTTTTTAGCTCACTGCACCATCCCAGCTCAGAACCTGGCTATATGCAAATTAGTCTGTACCTGCCCCAGTGCATGATGGGAACAGAGCAAACCAAACTACCAAGCCAATTCTTATACTGGGAAGGAAACAAGCTTCCGGGGACCGGTTTCTGGCATCACAGCCTTCTTCAGTCCGGCTTGCCAGAATCCTGATGGTGCAATGAGCAAGGGACTCACGTCTGAGCATACCCTCCCACACTGAGTGTGGATAAAATCGATTTGGGAAAAAGGGGGTGGTGATGGACAGAGTTTCTGAATGATGCAGAATACTCTTACCAAGTCAAGAGATCATGGTTTTAATCCATCACCGTTTTTTAGCTCACTGCACCATCCCAGCTCAGAACCTGGCTACATGCAAATTAGTCTGTACCTGTCCCAGTGCATGATGGGAACAGGGCAAACCAAACTACCAAGCCAATTCTTATACTGGGAAGGAAACAAGCTTCCGGGGACCGCTTTCTGGCATCACAGCCTTCGTCGGCCCGGCTTGCCTGAATCCTGATGGTGCAATGATCTCTTGACTTGGTAAGAGTATTCTGCATCATTCAGAAACTCTGTCCATCACCACCCCCTTTTTCCCAAATCGATTTTATCCACACTCAGTGTGGGAGGGTATGCTCAGACGTGAGTCCCTTGCTCATTGCACCATCAGGATTCAGGCAAGCCGGGCCGACGAAGGCTGTGATGCCAGAAACCGGTCCCCGGAAGCTTGTTTCCTTCCCAGTATAAGAATTGGCTTGGTAGTTTGGTTTGCCCTGTTCCCATCATGCACTGGGACAGGTACAGACTAATTTGCATGTGGCCAGGTTCTGAGCTGGGATGGTGCAGTGAGCTAAAAAACGGTGATGGATTAAAACCATGATCTCTTGACTTGGTAAGAGTATTCTGCATCATTCAGAAACTCTGTCCATCACCACTCCCTTTTTCCCAAATCGATTTTATCCACACTCAGTGTGGGAGGGTATGCTCAGACGTGAGTCCCTTGCTCATTGCACCATCAGGATTCAGGCAAGCCGGGCCGACGAAGGCTGTGATGCCAGAAACCGGTCCCCGGAAGCTTGTTTCCTTTCCAGTATAAGAATTGGCTTGGTAGTTTGGTTTGCCCTGTTCCCATCATGCACTGGGACAGGTACAGACTAATTTGCATGTGGCCAGGTTCTGAGCTGGGATGGTGCAGTGAGCTAAAAAACGGTGATGGATTAAAACCATGATCTCTTGACTTGGTAAGAGTATTCTGCATCATTCAGAAACTCTGTCCATCACCACCCCCTTTTTCCCAAATCGATTTTATCCACACTCAGTGTGGGAAGGTATGCTCAGACGTGAGTCCCTTGCTCATTGCACCATCAGGATTCAGGCAAGCCGGGCCGACGAAGGCTGTGATGCCAGAAACCGGTCCCCGGAAGCTTGTTTCCTTCCCAGTATAAGAATTGGCTTGGTAGTTTGGTTTGCCCTGTTCCCATGATGCACTGGGACAGGTACAGACTAATTTGCATGTGGCCAGGTTCTGAGCTGGGATGGTGCAGTGAGCTAAAAAACGGTGATGGATTAAAACCATGATCTCTTGACTTGGTAAGAGTATTCTGCATCATTCAGAAACTCTGTCCATCACCACCCCCTTTTTCCCAAATCGATTTTATCCACACTCAGTGTGGGAGGGTATGCTCAGACGTGAGTCCCTTGCTCATTGCACCATCAGGATTCAGGCAAGCCGGGCCGACGAAGGCTGTGATGCCAGAAACCGGTCCCTGGAAGCTTGTTTCCTTCCCAGTATAAGAATTGGCTTGGTAGCTTGGTTTGCCCTGTTCCCATCATGCACTGGGAAAGGTACAGACTAATTTGCATGTGGCCAGGTTCTGAGCTGGGATGGTGCAGTGAGCTAAAAAACGGTGATGGATTAAAACCATGATCTCTTGACTTGGTAAGAGTATTCTGCATCATTCAGAAACTCTGTCCATCACCACCCCCTTTTTCCCAAATCGATTTTATCCACACTCAGTGTGGGAGGGTATGCTCAGACGTGAGTCCCTTGCTCATTGCACCATCAGGATTCAGGCAAGCCGGGCCGACGAAGGCTGTGATGCCAGAAACCGGTCCCCGGAAGCTTGTTTCCTTTCCAGTATAAGAATTGGCTTGGTAGTTTGGTTTGCCCTGTTCCCATCATGCACTGGGACAGGTACAGACTAATTTGCATGTGGCCAGGTTCTGAGCTGGGATGGTGCAGTGAGCTAAAAAACGGTGATGGATTAAAACCATGATCTCTTGACTTGGTAAGAGTATTCTGCATCATTCAGAAACTCTGTCCATCACCACCCCCTTTTTCCCAAATCGATTTTATCCACACTCAGTGTGGGAGGGTATGCTCAGACGTGAGTCCCTTGCTCATTGCACCATCAGGAGTCAGGCAAGCTGGGCCGACGAAGGCTGTGATGCCAGAAACCGGTCCCCGGAAGCTTGTTTCCTTCCCCGTATAAGAATTGGCTTGGTAGTTGGGTTTGCCCTGTTCCCATCATGCACTGGGACAGGTACAGACTAATTTGCATGTGGCCAGGTTCTGAGCCGGGATGGTGCAGTGAGCTAAAAAACGGTGATGGATTAAAACCATGATCTCTTGACTTGATAAGAGTATTCTGCATCATTCAGAAACTCTGTCCATCACCACCCCCTTTTTCCCAAATCGATATTATCCACACTCAGTGTGGGAGGGTATGCTCAGACGTGAGTCCCTTGCTCATTGCACCATCAGGATTCAGGCAAGCCGGGCCGACGAAGGCTGTGATGCCAGAAACCGGTCCCCGGAAGCTTGTTTCCTTCCCAGTATAAGAATTGGCTTGGTAGTTTGGTTTGCCCTGTTCCCATCATGCACTGGGACAGGTACAGACTAATTTGCATGTGGCCAGGTTCTGAGCTGGGATGGTGCAGTGAGCTAAAAAACGGTGATGGATTAAAACCATGATCTCTTGACTTGGTAAGAGTATTCTGCATCATTCAGAAACTCTGTCCATCACCACCCCCTTTTTCCCAAATCGATTTTATCCACACTCAGTGTGGGAGGGTATGCTCAGACGTGAGTCCCTTGCTCATTGCACCATCAGGATTCAGGCAAGCCGGGCCAACGAAGGCTGTGATGCCAGAAACCGGTCCCTGGAAGCTTGTTGCCTTCCCAGTATAAGAATTGGCTTGGTAGCTTGGTTTGCCCTGTTCCCATCATGCACTGGGACAGGTACAGACTAATTGGCATGTGGCCAGGTTCTGAGCTGGGATGGTGCAGTGAGCTAAAAAACGGTGATGGATTAAAACCATGATCTCTTGACTTGGTAAGAGTATTCTGCATCATTCAGAAACTCTGTCCATCACCACCCCCTTTTTCCCAAATCGATTTTATCCACACTCAGTGTGGGAGGGTATGCTCAGACGTGAGTCCCTTGCTCATTGCACCATCAGGATTCAGGCAAGCCGGGCCGACGAAGGCTGTGATGCCAGAAACCGGTCCCCGGAAGCTTGTTTCCTTCCCAGTATAAGAATTGGCTTGGTAGTTTGGTTTGCCCTGTTCCCATCATGCACTGGGACAGGTACAGACTAATTTGCATGTGGCCAGGTTCTGAGCTGGGATGGTGCAGTGAGCTAAAAAACGGTGATGGATTAAAACCATGATCTCTTGACTTGGTAAGAGTATTCTGCATCATTCAGAAACTCTGTCCATCACCACCCCCTTTTTCCCAAATCGATTTTATCCACACTCAGTGTGGGAGGGTATGCTCAGACGTGAGTCCCTTGCTCATTGCACCATCAGGATTCAGGCAAGCCGGGCCGACGAAGGCTGTGATGCCAGAAACCGGTCCCCGGAAGCTTGTTTCCTTTCCAGTATAAGAATTGGCTTGGTAGTTTGGTTTGCCCTGTTCCCATCATGCACTGGGACAGGCACAGACTAATTTGCATGTGGCCAGGTTCTGAGCTGGGATGGTGCAGTGAGCTAAAAAACGGTGATGGATTAAAACCATGATCTCTTGACTTGGTAAGAGTATTCTGCATCATTCAGAAACTCTGTCCATCACCACCCCCTTTTTCCCAAATCGATTTTATCCACACTCAGTGTGGGAGGGTATGCTCAGACGTGAGTCCCTTGCTCATTGCACCATCAGGATTCAGGCAAGCCGGGCCGACGAAGGCTGTGATGCCAGACACCGGTCCCCGGAAGCTTGTTTCCTTCCCAGTATAAGAATTGGCTTGGTAGTTTGGTTTGCCCTGTTCCCATCATGCACTGGGACAGGTACAGACTAATTTGCATGTGGCCAGTTTCTGAGCTGGGATGGTGCAGTGAGCTAAAAAACGGTGATGGATTAAAACCATGATCTCTTGACTTGGTAAGAGTATTCTGCATCATTCAGAAACTCTGTCCATCACCACCCCCTTTTTCCCAAATCGATTTTATCCACACTCAGTGTGGGAGGGTATGCTCAGACGTGAGTCCCTTGCTCATTGCACCATCAGGATTCAGACAAGCCGGGCCGACGAAGGCTGTGATGCCAGAAACCGGTCCCCGGAAGCTTGTTTCCTTCCCAGTATAAGAATTGGTTTGGTAGTTTGGTTTGCCCTGTTCCCATCATGCACTGGGACAGGTACAGACTAATTTGCATGTGGCCAGGTTCTGAGCTGGGATGGTGCAGTGAGCTAAAAAACGGTGATGGATTAAAACCATGATCTCTTGACTTGGTAAGAGTATTCTGCATCATTCAGAAACTCTGTCCATCACCACCCCCTTTTTCCCAAATCGATTTTATCCACACTCAGTGTGGGAGGGTATGCTCAGACGTGAGTCCCTTGCTCATTGCACCATCAGGATTCAGGCAAGCCGGGCCGACGAAGGCTGTGATGCCAGAAACCGGTCCCCGGAAGCTTGTTTCCTTCCCAGTATAAGAATTGGCTTGGTAGTTTGGTTTGCTCTGTTCCCATCATGCACTGGGACAGGTACAGACTAATTTGCATGTGGCCAGGTTCTGAGCTGGGATGGTGCAGTGAGCTAAAAAACGGCGATGGATTAAAACCATTATCTCTTGACTTGATAAGAGTATTCTGCATCATTCAGAAACTCTGTCCATCACCACCCCCTTTTTCCCAAATCGATTTTATCCACACTCAGTGTGGGAGGGTATGCTCAGACGTGAGTCCCTTGCTCATTGCACCATCAGGATTCAGGCAAGCCGGGCCGACGAAGGCTGTGATGCCAGAAACCGGTCCCCGGAAGCTTGTTTCCTTCCCAGTATAAGAATTGGCTTGGTAGTTTGGTTTGCCCTGTTGCCCTGTTCCCATCATGCACTGGGACAGGTACAGACTAATTGGCATGTGGCCAGGTTCTGAGCTGGGATGGTGCAGTGAGCTAAAAAACGGTGATGGATTAAAACCATGATCTCTTGACTTGGTAAGAGTATTCTGCATCATTCAGAAACTCTGTCCATCATCACCCCCTTTTTCCCAAATTAATGCAATTGTAACGTCAGATCAAAGAAGCATTGGGAGCCAAGTTTAATCCAATGCCTAATATCAATTTTTACACAAGCGAGACAGCATGGTGGTAAAACCATAGATGAATTTGTTGAGAGACTTGATGTGCTTATCAAACACTGTAACTTTAGTGAATTTAATGATGAAGAAGCCATACACCTCAGAGCCAATTATGACTGTCTTTCAGACTCTTTCAGAAGACGCATGTTGAGAGAGAAGCTCAGTTTAGAGGAAGTACTAATGGCAGATCAACAAGATGCTTATATGGAAGCTGGAACTGTGTAAAATTAGTCCGAGTTGTTCATGAAAAGTGAACACAAGCACAGGGTAGATGCATGCAAGTCAACGTCTCCAAAGAAGAAAAAGATGTGTTTCCGATACGAGTTTTCATTTCATCATGAAGGCAAAAGTCCAGCCATAGGACAGACATGTATAGGTTGTGAAAAAGAAAACCACCTCATAACGGTTTGCAAAGTGAAATAGAACCAAGTACGTCACAGCAAGAAGAGAAATGGATGCCAGAGGGTTCCAGAAGCATTCTCGCCTTGCCCACAAGGCGAAATAGCAGCATCAGTTATGACAAGTAGAAACCAGGCAAAGAAGATAGTCATTAAATTCATCCTACAGAGGCTCTTCAACATCATTATCAAGCACTGATGAAGAATCTGGATGTGCAATGAAGATATCGACCAAGGAACAACAGCCACATGTAGATTTGGCTGCCTGCAAGAAAGAACAAAAGACTAAGGCAAACCACCAAATGAAACAACCAAATTCATTTGGACACTGCACCAAGATTACAATAAAGGTTGCCGCATAACTATTATCATAGACAATGGTGCATCGATTAACACAATGCCACTCTAAAAGTTCAATAGCCTGTCTCTTTTGCCACGCCTCGTGAAACACGTAGGTATACACTTGGGCTGCTTCTAAGCCATTGCAGAGTCAAGGGTCACTCACAGTGACAATGTGACATAAAACAGTATCAATGCAAGGGCCAATTCATGTTCTTAGAGGGACTTCGTCTAGTGAATGCATACTCAGTTTTGCCACTGCTGCTGACATGGGACTGATATCTCTCAACTACAACCTCCACACTCAATCTGAGGTTGTGAGTCAGTTCCTGTTACTGTTACATCTGCACAGTTCAACCCCCTAAATGGCTGAGGAGTACATTAACTTCATTGTGAGGTCCAGCACATCAGCAACCCGATTCATTGAACAAATTATTGCTGCTACTAATGCTAATAAGAACATGCTTATCCCTAAAGGCATCATTTAAACTCTTTGTGGAAACAAATGCCCAAACTTTTGCTGGCAAAGATGAATTAAAAAAATTCAGACATGTACAGGATGAACTGTCCATTACCAGAGAAGGTGTTGTATTGAGAGGCTTGAGAATCATCATACCTGGGAGCCTAAGACAGCAAGTCATTGAAGTAGCCCATGAAGGACATCGTGGCCTTGTAGCCACCACAAGAGACCTACGAGACCGAGTGTGGGTCCTGCGCCTAAATGAGCGAGTTGAGAGGGAACTAAAGGCGTGCCATCTTTGCAACGGTCTTTCCCCCAAAGTGACACAGCGTCCATTGACAATGTCTGACCTCCGTGCACATGATTGGGAAAGAGTTGCAGTTGATTTATTTGGGCCTTTAGGAAACAGACATCATCTCATGGTAGTCACGCTTTTCTTTAGTAAAGGAGGTATCATCAACAACCCATGACAAGGTCATCGAATGGCAGAATGATATCTTTGCAGCATGGGGTATCCCCGCCATTCTCAAATCAGACAATCCGCCGTTCAATACCAAAGAATTCAAGGAGTGTCTGGTCAGACTAAATGTCAAGCATCAAAAGAGCACACCTCTTCAGCGTGCGTCAATGGGGGGGAATAAAGTTAAAGCAGTACTACGTCAAGCCCTCCATGCTTCTCGTTCAACTCCTCACTCCACAACTGGTGAGAGATCTGCCACCTTGCTATTTGCTCTATTGGCTTTCCGTCGCATTTTGGATCAGCTCATGGCATATAAAGCTTATATCAAGTTTAAATTGGTGACCCACATGAAAGAAGTTCTCCATTAAAGCAATATTTCTTTTAATGTGGCCCGACTTGAACAACAATAATTGCACCACTCAGGCCACAAGTTTGCTGGGCGAGAAGTGTGTCCAGCTACCTCTCTGTTAAACCGCTGCTGCTCCTCTCACCCCTGCATCACCTCACACCAGCATGTGCTGGCTAAAAGTGCTATTTAAATAAGTACCTGATCTGCTTTCAAATCTCCTGCCTAGGTTATTTCCAACAGGTTTGTCTTTAAAGTGTTAGCACATGCACACACTTGCATGCAGCACTTTACTTCACTACGGATTTGTGCATGCCTTTGTGTGCATGTTGTTTGTGTGCGTTAGCAATTAAAACCAGATGTCGGCCTTGCTTGTTTTATGTGCACTTACTTCTTCTTCTATGACTACCTTATTCCCCTAGAAACCAATGTTTTCAGGTTTTCTTTGAATAGCTTTGTCTGATTTCCGCCTGAACTTTCAGGCCTGATTTACAAAGCTTTTTTTGTGGATAACTGTGTCTTACTTAAGGCTTATGCATGGCTTACTTATGTATTTCCAGGTCAAATATAAGCTTACGGGAAAAGGTTTTGGTAATAACATTTTTTTTGTGAATTACCGTGTCTTTCTCCTAAAGATTTAAGAGTAAGCCCAACTCTATTTCGCTTTTTTGACCCCTTCGTTATTCCCAGTAGCGTTGCCTCCTTGCAAAACATGTCTACGCTCTGCGGCTTTTCTACTCACCGCCCTCACACCCCAGTGCTCCACATACATCCTGCAGTATATTTCAGAAGTAATATGTGAAACCCCAGACATCCTGGCCCCATGTGGTATATAGACCGATGTACACATGCTGTCAGGTTTTGAGAAATGGCTTCCCCTCTCAAACGAGCTTCCTGTAACGCATCAGAATATGCGCCAATGCTGTAAATCCTCGTGCCAATATTTAAAGCCGTAAAACTGTATTCTCTTCCCTCTTGGACAGTTTATATACTTTCCCATAATGTATTGTGGGCCTACTGGCAATAGATTGCTATGAAATCCTTGCAGGGGTGGCAGAAAAGGGAGAATCTTGCTTGATAGCTCATTGTTTGGTTCTTTAAACAAAAAGCATTGGCAAAGCAAACAGGTATGACCCTAATGTTATAACGCACGGACACCCAGGCATACACAAAGGGGGTTTCAGGCATTAGCCTTAGTCCACGCTTTCGATGGGAGGGGACACTCTCTGCACTTGTGTAATGTGCTGTGCATTGCATCATGGACAGTACCAGCCATACACCCAGCCCCCCCACCCCAGGAATGCACCCCCGACTCACAGCAAGGACTTACATGTGTGTCTGTCCCCCTCTGTCTCTCATCCCCAACTCCAACGAAGTGGTGAAAAGGTAACTGACAACAATGTAAGTGGCAGTCAAGGCAACTACAGTGTTGAGAATGTGAGTGGCGTCATTGCCAGTAATGGGCAGTGTCAGTAAGTGACGTATGGAAAGAAACTGTAAGGGAAGTAATAGTAAGGTCAGTGACAGCAAGGGAAGAGGCATCCCGGCAAGTGACAGTAATGGGAGTGGCAGTAATGGGAGTGGCAGTAATGGGAGTGGCAGTATTGGATGTGGCAGTAATGGAGTACCGCAATGGAGTCCTGAGTTAAGCCTGATTTTGTGCCAAGCTAACAAAGGGCTGAGCACATGTTAATTTGGGATTTACTTCTGACAGAGATTGTGGTTTGCGCTTGAGTAGGGTTTCACCCCCCCCCCTCACCCCCCAAACCAAAAACCCAATTTCCACCAGAGAGTGATAGAAAAGAGATGGCTACTAATGAAAGTGATTGTAAGGGAAGTAGCAGTAAATGAAGTGACAATAATGTGAGTGACTACAATGGTTCTGAGGGTAGTTCAGGCAACAGTAACGTAAGAGACAGCATTGTAGTAATAATGAGATGTACAGTATTTGAAGAAAGAGTAAGATACGTGACAATAAGCAAAATGACTAAACGAGGGGACAGTAAAACAAATGACAGTAATAAATGTGATTAGTTATAGGAATGGCATAAAGGGCACTGAAAGTATGGTGGGTGACTGAATAGACAGTGGCATTAAGGGGAGAGACAGCAATGTAAGTGACAGTGAAGTAAGTGGCACCACGTAAGATGACAGCAATGAGAGTGACAGCAATGAAGTAAAAGTAATGGAATTGACAGTAACTCAGGTGACAATAATGCAACTGACAGAAAGTAGGATGATGATAATGTTGACAGTATTGAAAGTGAAAGTAAGGGAAGCGACAGTATGGGGAATGGCAGTAAGGAAATTGGCACCACTGCGAGTGACAGCAATATAAGTGAGAGAATTAGAAGCGACATTAGGTGAACTGACTGTATTGAAAGTCACTGTAATGGGAGAAATATTAATGTCTGTGACAGTAATGGGAATGGCATCAAGAGAAGTGACACCAAGAGAAGCAAAAATAAAGGGAGCGGCAGCAAAGGAAGCAAAATTAATGTCAGTGAGAGTAACGAAAGAGAAGTACCCAGTGACAATAAATGCAGTCAATGTAAGGCGAGTGACTGCAAAGTAAGTGAAAGTAAAGAAAGTACCAGTAAGTAAGTGGCAGCAATGGAAGAGACAGTAATGTGAGTGACAGTAATGGAAGTCACAGTTGAAAGTGACAGTAATGTAGTGATATTATAGGAGTATCAGTAAATGATCTTAAATCATTGGAAATTATAGTAATGGACGTGACAGTAAGGTAAGTGACAGTAAGAGAAGTGACAGTAAGGGTAAAATATTTCATGGAAATGTATATGAGGTGATGCTCAGCAGCAAACAAGCCTATGGGCCTGATTTAGAAGTGTGCGGAGGAATACTCTGTTACAAACTTGACAGATATCCCGTCCGCCGTATTACGATCCCTATGGGATAGAATGTGATCGTAATACAGCGGAGGTGATATCAGTCATGTTTGTGACAGTGTTCCCTCTGCCGACTTCTAAATCAGGCCCCAGGTGTTCAGACTTCTGATAAAAGATTTGCCTTGTCTGCTCATCATACTGTTACATTTCATTAAGTACAAAGGGACTAATTACGATGTTGGTCGGAAAAGTGTCCGACCAACACTGTTGCGGAAAGGAACCCCCAACCATAGGTCCGTGGTTCCACCCGCTGTATTTGGATGTGACCGCTCTATGGACGGTGGGAAACATCCATTTTTCAATTGCAGCTTTTGCGGGGGACGGAAAAGGGCTGCAGCACAAGCTACAGTTGAAAAATGGATGTTTACAAACATCCCTGCACTGTGTGGTAGGCTCCAAGAGGTGCCTGCCACACGGTGCAGGGATGTTTAGGGGGCACCATTGGTGCTCCCCAGGTCCCATAGTGGAGTGCCAAGGGAGGAAGGGGGCCATACCCCAAAGTCACCTTCCTCCTGCCTTTTCATGGTGAGCGGATTGCCATGAAAGGGCAGGTGGAAAGCGACATCGTAATCCTGCCGGCAGAGCCAGGGCTGGCTCTGCGTCTTTATAGGCTTATCATTCCGCTCCGAGGGCTCTGTGAGCCTGTCGGAAGCGGTGGAGAATCCCCCCACATGTTTCCTTCCCATCGCCAGTATTTTAATATGGCAGTTGGATGGAAATCATCGATGTTGGGTGGAAAGCCTCCGACTAGCTGTTGGATGACTTTCCGCCCAACATCGTAATCGGGCCCAAAGTGATTTCCGGAGAGGGACTACTTTCTGGCCCAATTAGTAATTGAAAATATAGAGGCTAAAATATATACATCTGTGAAATGGTGTGGACTGTTACCAATAAGCGAATGACAACTGAGATAACCAATGCCTGAAAGGGGCTTGCACAAATAAGTCACTGGCTAAAGGGTTTAACCCAACTTAGCAATATCGTTGACATAAAAAGGGTTGCATGGAAAGGCCTTGGATCCACACAAAAATGTAGCTTATACTGGTTACTAAAAATCACAATCTTCTTGGAGTAAACTTCTCATTTCTAGTAGAAGAGTTGCTGGAGCAGTCCCATGAACAAATGTGAACAGCTGAGTGCCTGGTGACATCACGGATAGTTTACGGAATTCATCAGTTGGCTCACCAAAAGATGATTGGCAAAAGGATTCGACCCAAGTCCTGTCTCTGTATGCTATGTTGTATATTGTGGGAATATGAGCTAAGCTGTACATGTAGCAATGTTATGGCCAAAAAAATGGAAGTAAGAAAAGACATTGGGTACACATTAAAATGTCATTTATGCTGGGTCTTAAAACTCATGATCTAGTTGGAGTACCTGTAGAACGTCTGATGGGCACTCTGGACCTGATTCACAAAGGGCCTTCGCACTCATGGTGGAGGCCCCGCAGTCGTGGGGGAGTCTCCTCACTCGGGGCGGAATCTCCATAATGAGGTTTTGCCCTAAATGTGGAGACTCCCCCACTACTGCGGGCCTCAGCCACAAGTGCGGAGGCCCTTTGTGAATCAGGCCCTCTATGTCTAGCAGAAGAGTTACTAAAGTGGGCACATGTATAAATATGACAGATTGAGGTCCTGGTTCTAGGTATTATGGCTGGTTTACTGAATTCACTTGTTGGCTCACCGAAAGTATTCGCTTCATGGTTCTGCAAGAATTAGTCGAAAGGCTCTATGGAGTGGTCAAGGACCTTCCCCAGGGGGATCATTCAGTAAGGACATTTTAGGTACCTGTAACCTGTTGACTTTTTGTGCCAATATATTGATTGCCATCTGGGAAGCTGCCACTTCATGACACAATGACTTGTTCTGCAGATTCCCCAAAAATGCAAAAACAACAATTGATGGACAGAATCTTTCCGTTTGGCATAATTTAGGTGCTGCACTGGACTTCCAACAGTATTATTTTTATATAGACTAGGTCCTTTGCACATCTGTTCCCTGAATGGCCTTCAAGGTGTACTGTCGGGCCTCAGGCCCGCATCATGCTAATAAGGAACACATACGGCAGTAGAGGTAGTGTGGTAACTGGCCACAAGCACGTGCACCCGGGCCTTTTTATTAGCGGGGCCACGTCACTCGTGACACCCGTGATGGATGGGTGTCGGGTGCAGTGTGTCCAGCCCTCGAGGGAGTGGCTGGGATTACAGCTTCCTGCGAACCACTAGAACGTGTCTCGCAGGACACTACACAAGGGACCAAAATATATGTTATTTCCTTTTACTATGTTCCAGGTGAGTTTACTCTGAGAGAGTTGGCAAACCCTCTACCTTTGGGTTGGAATGGATGGTATTTTGCTGTAATGCAATTCTTCAAGTCTTTGCTAGAACAGACAGATTTGCGCTGGAAAAATGTAGCATCACCGATGACGTCATGCTTTCACTAGGAATGATTTCCATCTGAAATGGGAGCGTACCCAGCTTTGCATGGGTTAAACATCACATGAAACTTCTAACGGGTTTACTTTCACTTGTAAATAATTGGTGTCTTGATCCTTACTGGTCTAAGCTTTACTTATTTGATCAGCTCTAAAGACAATGAAAAATGCCATGTATTGCTTCCACTCAATTGCAAGTGGACCTGGATAGCATTATATTGATTAAAAAAACAATAATACGCTATTTGGAAAGGTGAATGCTGTTGCGTGATGTTAGCTAGTCTAATGTGTAAAGACCTTTCCAGAATGCAGGCATCTGTGCTGATCTGCTGCAGTGTGTTATGGCAGATTAACGCATTTCCACTTGGAGAGCTTTCCAAACAAAATGGAAGCTTGCCCAAAGTTCCTTGGTCTGTCATGCATTATGTCCTTACTAACATGTTTTATACTCCTTAGACATATTTTGGAAAGCTTTACGAATAGTTTATGATCAGCTGAGATTCCAAAAGGCAATAGCAATGAACTCTTTTTCATGAAAATACCTTTTCACTATTTAGAATTCCATCATTCCCCGCTTTCTTGAGCAATGAATCACCACCTTATCACATAACCCAATCCTCATCCCCCCAAAATGCCTATTCAGTCAAAACCTATCTACCTATTGCCCTTGGTTGTATTACTAACTCCCTTTGCAAGCAAAAATGTCATCCCACAATTCATTATGGCCAGGAACCTCTCCTGTGATTGCTTGCTTATATCTTTATTATACTTCACTTTAACCTTCCAGAACCACTTTGGCCAATATATGGTGGTGGATTTCACCCTTTGTTGACCAGACTGAACCCATCTACTTGTCCCAGCGAGCACACCGCCCTCACATATCCATGCAACTCACGTGTTGGTGTTGCTGGCTGTAAACTATCTATTAGAAGTAAAAGTGCAAATTGACCTTGCTTTCTCCATTAGGAAATTAGTAGTGCATAAATGGAAAGGAGACATGGCCCAAACAGAGTGGAATGCAGGGAAATCGAGATGTTTGCTGACAGGTTGATGTTGCTACAGCAGATAAGGTAGTGCCAGAGTTAGCCGCAACTAGATCAATATGCCTCTTCTCTACCAAACCAACAATTATAATAAGTATAGCCCATTGCTGGGTGGACGACCCTGTTTTAAACACATTTATGTCTCTACAACGTAGGTAAATACATAAGGAGTCACTTCGTTAAGGTGCAAGATCAGGAGTACCATTATATCGCAACTTCCCAGGTAAATTGATCATTTTTAAAATGTTTTAGCACAGATCAGATTTTTTTCCCTCTCATTCATTTGCCCCTCCCACAAACTCACTGGGGGTGTGTGAGTGGTTCTGTGGATGATGTGTCAGTGATATCATCAGTGATGTCATTTGAGATATAATCAATAATGTCATCAGAAATGTCACTGACCATGTCATGAGCGATTTAATATGTGAGGTCATAAGCAGTGCATTGCGGAGGCGTAAGTAATACTTAGCTCAGGTAACTATTACTGCAGAATTTCCATGGATTTGTATGAGTGCAATCTGAGCCTGACTATAACGTCCCTGCAACCTTTGTTTTTTCAATATATATATATATATATATATATATATATATATATATTACCTACTGGCGGTCGCCAGTAGGTAGTTATAGTTAGGACCACGTTTCCATAGGAAATCCGCAACATTCTATTTTGAATAACTTTTGCGCCGGTCGACGAATCCTCGCGAATTTTTCAAAATAGGTGGGGCGCTACGCTCCGCTCCTACCCTGAAAGTCTCGGGGGGATTCGTCAAGCGGGGGCTGAGATAAAAGGGGGGGTCCCAAAACGCGTTTTTCCCATGCATTTTTCCATAGGACCTTTAGACACAGCTACAGCCCGAACGGCTGAACAGAATTACTTGAAATTTGGCAGAGAGGTAGTCCTCAGGTCAAGGAAGTGCCTTTTGTAGGTTTGGTGTAAATCTGTTCAGTAGATTCTGAGAAAATAGCCTTTAAATCAATATATATATCTGAGCCAGCTTACGGTGCGCTTACGGTGCGCTTACCGTACGCGTACGGTGACGTGCGCGAGCGCGATTCTGATTGGCTCTTTGATCTTAGTAAACATTCGAATCGGCCGAAACCAGGAAGCGGCGGCCGCCATTTTCTCTCTCGCACTGAGAGTGTGGATTAAAAAACAAAGGTCAAAAACATACAAAGGGGCTGTTTGGACAACTCCAAAACACCTACCCATGTTGATGGAGTACTCAAAGATCCCCCAAGGCCAAAAACTGAATTTTTATTTTTTCGCTAATTTCGCCGATTACGCTTACCGTACGCGTACGGTAAAAAAAAAAAATATAAAAAAATTTATCCATATTCTCCCCACCCCGTGTGCAAATGGTGCCTGAAGGGCAACATTTGTGCATGGCTTATTACAATTCTGAAAAATTAAAATATTACCTTTCAAAACGAAGTGCATCATATGTCCTCCATGTGCGCACGGTGCGCGAAGCGCATCGTGCGTACATGGCCCATCTAGCGTAACGTGGGCACGCGGTGCGCGTAGCGCACCGCGTGCCCACCGTGCGTGCACGGCACTAACTGCGTAAAGTGGGCGCGCGGTGCGCGAAGCGTACCGCGTGCTCACTGTGCGCGCACGGTGCGCGAAGCGCACCGTGCGCGCACGGAACGAACTGCGTTAAGTGGGCGCGCACGCCACGAATGGCGTAAAGTAACTTAGCATTTAAAAAACCGTACTAATTCACTGAAAAAACCATAGGTTTCACACACGTTATAGTTAGGAATTAGCATTTAAAAAACCTTGCAAATTCACTGAAAAAACCATAGGTTTCACACATATTATAGTTAGCGGAAATTTTACTGATAAAAAACCAATGAAATTCCCCTTTTATAGTTAGTGCAGGCAACTTTAACTCACGCGACCGCAATCTTCTGCTGATGACATATGTGTCTTTATGAAAAGAAAATATTTGTAATATATGTATAGCTAAAAATTTATGGAAGAAGACATGGGCAAATAAGTGTCTAAATACAGTATTAGCATCAGCAGAGGATTGCGGTCGCGTGAGTTATAGTTGCCTGCACTAACTATAACGGGGGAATTTCATTGGTTTTTTATCAGTAAAATTTCCGCTAACTATAACGTGTGAAACCTATGGTTTTTTCAGTGAATATATATATATATATATATATGTGTGTGTGTGTGTGTATATATGTGTGTTTGTACAAATAGATGTATGTGTTTATATGTAAATAATATATGTCTGTGTGTGTATTACTTTATAATACATACGTATTCATTACACAATGATGGCTGACTCTTTGTTGTTGTGGTTCAGCAGCACTTTACATTGAAAACACATTTTTAAATTTGCCTATAACGTTTGATCCCGTGGATGGATTTGCACCCAATTTAGCAATAACTTGTTGTAGTCAGCTAAGGTCCAGAATGCAATTTTTCATGCAGATCCACACAGGATACAAAAAAAGGTAAGGAGAGCGACAAAATACATATTTCGCAATTTCAGCTACCATAGGAAATTCTTCTCACGGCTGCAGCCCTAGTTGCTGAATGGATTTACATCAAACTTGGTATTAGAGTACAACTTTACTCAAAAGGCATTCTTTTGTTGGTTTGATGTAAATCATTAAGTGGTTTTTGCGATACAAGTATTTTAAAAAGTTGCAGAGATGTTTTAACGTTTAATACTTTTGTAGACCTGTGCTGTTTAACATCATTAGTCATGATTCCATGTACCAGAGGGCATCTGCTGCCATAGCTGAGCAGGCATTCCCACAACTAAATTGTGAATGTTATTTAGGACAATATCAGTACTGCCATTTGAGGCCTAAGGCTGTAAAATTAGTGTTGTCTGTCTAAACCTATAAAGTCTCTATCACCTGAGGGTTAGCCCGCTGTTTGTACCTCAGATAGTGAGATCTATGTGAGAATGTGGATTATTAGTTGAAGTAGATATAGTCCTCTTCAAGTACTAGGTCCAATTAGATTTGATTAATTTAACCCTAGGCTCAGCCCTTCATAGCTGCAGCACAGACAGGTTTTACTTAAAAGAAATGTGTAAAGCATTTATCAGTACTAAAAGAGTTAAAAAGTAGAAAACAACTCTCCAAGTTATCAAAATAGAGTACAATTAATGAACAAATAGATACCAAAATGACAAAAATCTGATGTAGGGATATGATTTTTCAAAGTATCATATGATTCTAGCACCAAATAGCGCAAAGCGCCAACCACGGGTATCTGATCATAGCAGACCAAAAGTCAACCGTTACAGCCAACTGCGATGGAGCGCAAATTGGAAACAGGGACCAGGTTCACACAGGTGAAAAGTTTACCATCTGACGTAGTTGTTTATTGGAGAAAAGTCCTTGTTGATGGCATTGTCAGCAGGGCGGGATAAAGGCTGGAACAGAAAAGAGGCTCGTAAATGGCAGCCGGCTAAAGTGCGGGACCTCAGTGGGAGCCTCAGCTATGTCCGGAAATTCGAGGCTCTCAACATCGATGGCTTGAAAACTCCAAGAGGGCAAAGTCTGGAGTCTGAGCCCAGGAATGACCATTGACAGGGTGCTGCTCTGCATCGGTCTCAGTGAAGTCCTCTACGTTATGATTTAAAAGCTTTGCTGGAAGTCAAGAACCTATCAGCAGGTCAAACTGGCAAGTTGAATATGACTCACGGTTGGACGTTGGCAGCTGTGGCTTGGCGGCTGACCCCTGGTAGTTTCTGGTTCTTTTGTGAAAAAGTTTCCAAGTGCCTAGTCATGCAGTCTTTAAGGGGGGAAAAGTACAGTCTAACACAGCCATGGGTCCAGATCTTCTTGAGCTTCACTTGGTGATTAGGACTCAGTCTCCCAGAAGCCAACAGCAAGGTCAGGGTAAATTCAGTTGGAACTGGTCAGGTGGGCTCAGCAGAGAGTTGGGCTTCTTGCAGCTTTTGTGTTCGGGGAACTTTACAGGGGGCTATCCAACCAGGCCTTGGAGTCCACCTTAGTCCTGGTTTCAGTGGGAGCAGGTCCAGCCCTTCGAGTTTCTATCCACAGGTTAAACAGAAGGTACAGTCCTTTTTCTGACTTTCACAGGTACAGATGTGTTCTCAAGGAGGTAATGAGGGTGTTGTGCAGGGGCGGCTGGTGACATTTGTAAGTGGTGAGGCATAAAATTTGTGGCAGCGCGCAACATGGCGAGCAACCTAAGGGGGGAAACATTTTGCAGTACAAGAAAATGCAGGTGTACATTTCTAAGCAGCAAAATGTGCAAGTGGACAACAGTTAATCTTAACATTAATGTTATGCTCACTTAGGCACAGAAGGTAAAGGGTCCTGTGAGATCTACAACAGTGCAAATGTTTTTGGAAAGATATACACAGTTCCCTTCTGATTAGTCTGCATTTTACTGACTGGTGTATATATTCACTATTTTTGTGTTAATGTTTCATTATGCTTACTGTACACCATTACATTTTTTTGGGGGTGGTGGGTGGTACTGCAAATGTCTTAAATGTTGGGTCCATGGAAGTGGATGATGGCCTGATTTAAGTATGAAAATAATGTGTTTTATTGTGTAAAAAAACCCTCCTATTGCTGGTATGTGGCGTGGTTTTCATTAAACACGTCGTTCTTCATTGTGTGGCAAATAATAATTTTAAATGTTGAAACGTGCCTTCTGTTTTAGAGCACTACATTTTCTGATCAACCCTGATTTTCATTATAGCTATAGCGGGTCAAACCTTTTTTCAAATCAAATTAGGATAAAATATTTGAAACCTGTGTAACACTAGGTTTCGAGCAGACGCAGCGGTGCCCCTCATCACTGCCCTGCCATTGATGCGCTCCCTGGCACCCTTCAGCCTCAGCTGCCTGCTGCCAGAATGGCCTGGTCGCCCACCGGTAAGGCAGACCAAGATCTGCCTGGGAACCGGGCACTAGGGCTACTGTGAAGTACCACCCCGCCCACGTGCAGCAATAATGAGGGGAAAAAATATCTATTTATTAAAAATTCCTGGAAGCTGGCAAATGCCACCATTCTTGGCTGGAAACGTTTCACAAAGCTAAAAATATATTTGTTTTTCAGGGATGAATTTGTAGCACGGATACTTGCAGGTTCTTGGCAAGCGCTTAAACTCCTCGTCAGGGACAGTAACCGCTATATACATCCAATCACAATACATTACTGAGGGCTGTTTTCCGTGCCCAGATCACACTCCTTCACTGGACACTCGACAGATCGGCACCCAGCGTGCCAGTCGTGTGTTCCAAGATACATGCAGATCTTAAAAATAAACACATTAAATGTCCTCGAATCACATGTAGTAAGCCCTATATAAATGCAATTAACAATACAACACACCGAGGTAAGCTCCGATTTGGGTAACGCTAACGCAGTATTCTTACGTATATGACCTGACACGTAGTGATACTGGAGCAGTCGCCTTATCTCCCCACTCATCTCTAAGTTCAGCCCTTTCTCTCGCGGTGTGATCCTGAGCACTTATAGCTCAAATAGCACAACACAACCACTAGACACAGTGTGATCTTGGCAAGACTTTCGCTTGCTGCTTCGGTTACGAAAAAAGTATCCAAACTAACGCAGGAAGCCAGTGCCAGCATGCCTTACAAGCATTTTCAACAGCAGGTCTGCCGAGTCCTGGGGTTCAAAAAAGGGAAAAGGCTTACCTGCACACGTGTCGTTTGAAACCACGGCTGCAGGTGCCTTTTTTTTTTCCAGCAACAAACACACCCCTTCCGGAAATAGGAACTGCCTGCCAAACTAAAACTAAATGGATAGCCACTCCCGGTCGCCTCGGCCTTACCCAATTAGGAAGCCTAATTTACGGAGGCGAAACGAGCGCTGCAATTGTTACCACCCCCTGCACTCAGTGCACTGTGAGCCAGCCCCGCCCCTTCCCATTACCCTGAATGGCGCTCCACTGACCGCGCCCTGGGCCAATTCATTATCGCCCCATTTGAAACCCATTTAATGCTGCTTTATTCAGCCACTCCCACAAGGCTGATGTCACCCGCCTCCTCGCTCCTCGCTTGTGCCTCGAGGGCGAGGAATAGTTCTCGCCCAGCTTTTGCACATGAGCACATTGCGCAGGAAGACTCCGAGACAAAGTAAGTAAAAAAATATATATAATTTTTACATAGTTTAACTTTCAAGTTTTACCGTTTACGGGGAGCACCAAGCAGTGAGCACTTCTTTAAACTGCTCAATTGGTGTTCATTCTCTCTCCCTTTAGCTTTCCCCGATGCTGGTAGGTGAGGCAACGCCCCCTACGCCCCTTAAGACCAGCCGCCACTGGTGTTGTTATGTATGCCCAGAGACAGCCTGTGAGTTAGGGAATCTCCAGGCCACTCCCTAAACAATAGGGTACAAGTTCTCAGGGGTGCCCAAATTCACTTTTGTAGCACTTTCTGCTTGTGTTATTGTAAACTATCCCAAAGTGCCCTTCTCTACCTAGATAGGAAAATGCCAACTTTCTAAAAGTGGCATTTTCAAAATAGTAATTTCAAATCGGACTTGACTATTAAATTGGATTTTAAATTACTATCAATTTGAGTCCATGAAGCAGGGGTCTAGCCATTCCCAAACCAAAGTTATGCATTAGAAAGTCTTTTGATGTACCCCAGTGCTTTTCTATGGGAGAGACAGCCGGTGAAAAACAACTTTGGAGATGTTTCACTACCAGGACAAGTAAAACTTAAGTACAAATGTATTGCTTTTAAAATACCATGCACCCTGCATCTGGGCATTTGGGGTGACTAAGGTTAGAGGACGCACAAATGGTCATATGTTTGGACACTCTGTGGTCTAAAGAGTGAAACCTCCGTGGCACGCGACAACCTTTAAATCCATTATAACCAGTAGCTTGTGCGCAGTCAAACCTCTTTTCTGCACTTAAAGCGTTTACTTTGCCAAGTTGAATTTGCAGATTTAAACCTGCACACATTACAGCGGCAGGCCTGTTGTATTGTCACTTTAGTGGTGCCATAATAGGAGCTGCAGTCCACTAGTGATATTTATCTTACAGGCCCTGGGTACATTGGGTACCATATACTACGGCTTTATAGGCAAGGGTGGTTCCTCCGTTGGAGCGTCGCCCAACTTAAATAAACACGATAAGAAAAATAAAATGGTAATTTTATTTTGCTGAGGAGTGCCTACTGAGGCCACTCACCCCAATCAGGGTACTGCTCTCATGCTGGTAAATGGTGATAAATGGTCGAGGGAGTTTCCTAGTGGCCAGGCTGCAGTCGTGAAGAGGACGCCCAGAGCGAGGAGGTCCTGCCTAATACGTATGTGGTTTTAAAAATTTGTTATTTTATTTACGCACACGTGACCTCCCGAGCCCACTTGTGGATGCTTGATGCCACTGCTTGGAGGTAAGTTAAATGTACCAACTAGGGTTAACTAATTCAATAAGTTTGTAAGAGTCAAAGCAAATGCACTGGGGCCTGGTTAGCAAGGTCCCAGTGTACAGGGTCTAAACACCAACAGCATTATTCCAAAAAGCTCGGGTGATCATGTGAAAAGGGGTTATTTTCCTATAGTCAACATAACTTCTAATATTGTTACCCCCCCATATCAAATTCTTACCCTCCCCCATATCAAATGAATGAAAATCCACTAGTAAGGGATAAAAACAGAATCGGGCTACGATGCAGAAAAAATGAGACAATGTATACGTTTTCAAAAAGCACAAATCATGTTAAATCGCATAAACTGTAATACCTAATGTTTTTCAATATTTTTTATAGACTTTCTGCTGAAAATGCAGTTTCACAAACATTTTTAGGTCTCGCCTGACCCAGCACATGCGCTGGTCTGGCGAGACTTTTTGAGAGGGCTCCAAAAAGTGCTACCAGGCCAGCCTAGAGCTACAGTGCATGTGCGCGGGCGCGCGCGCCGCGCTTTACCGCGATTACTTTCACTTTCGCGCTCGCACGGCCGCTTTGATGTTTGATCGCGATTGCGATCACTTTCGCGGCCACACGGCCGCTTGGCATAGCCAGTAGGTCTCACTTTTGGGACCTTATAAGTATTTAGTTATGCAACTGTTGCATGGCTAAACACTTATAAGGTCCCAAAGGCGAGACCTATTGGCTATGCCAATGCTTGTTTGTTATGGAGGGTGCATCCTCAATACCTTTCAGTTTCAGGGTTGAAAGAGTTCCACAAAACTATTTGAGCATTTGAGAATTCCACTTCAGAGCCTAAACTTTCCAAGAGAAAGCTTGGCTTGCCTTCTTTGCTTGGTCGCTGCAAATCAGTGTGATTATGAATGTCCCCATCATATTCAATGGTCACCAGCAGTGACTGACATACATTCTTCAATAAATAAAGATATATATGTGGCATTAGTAGGTGCAGCAAGGCAAAGGAGGCCCAGTAATTTAGCACCACCGTTAATGGGTGTTATGTTTCATATAGGTACCCCGATATAGGCTCAGGTAGTAACCAGACCTTTCACCTATATTTTCTCTGCCATTAAAATACATAATGGTTTTTGGGACTGACCTTTTACCTAGATATGGTACTGCTTACAGGACAAGGGGTTTTCTTCGAAAACTAGCCTCATTCATTATGCATATGGATTCTAGGAATCTCAGCAGGACTACCATCTCCTGCATAATAACTATGCATAAGGGTCATTCCTTCCGGCAGCCTAAGTCCGACATGACACAGCAAGGTAGATCCCCTGAGGGTACCACTTTGGGTATATAAACACCATACCTTTGCTGAGGCAGGGCGAGGACAAAAATGCTTACACACTGACTCGAGACGCTGAGGTTCCTGCATGCAGACACTTCAGCTCGCAGTGGTCTGACATCCCTCACGGGGTGTCCATTTCGAGACCAAGACGGGGTCCCACAGTCTCTCACTTTAGGTAATGGGGTTGACTTTATCCTAGAGAGATACTTGGCTCTTCACCTACATACATGCTAGATACACTTAGGTACATCTAGTTAGGATCGCATCGTAGGAGTACACATTATTATTGTCATGTGTTTTATATACCTGCCTGTATTCATTGTTTTAGCACTATAGTAGCAGTCTACCATCATTCTTTGTTGGTGCTTATAATCATTTATATCTGTTTCTGTCTTTTGGTTGGTTCAGCACGCCTATTTTACACTTGAATGATGCGGGTTCAATAAATGCGTATTGAAAACGTCCCCACTGTTGTTTCTGTGTATCTCTCTGAGAGAAGGAGAGGACAAGTGACTTAGCGAAAAGTACTGAACTGTTTCCACGATCCCTGATAGAACAGAGTTGTCATGTTCGATAGTTGCCAAGAACTATTCTCTCCTTGGTAAGAGGGGTTTCTAGTGGCACTGTGAGCCAGCTGGTATACAGGCAAACATACTCGATGGGGGTGTCTAGACACAGTCTGGAAACCAATCCCACAGTCTATGTTGTCTAAACGCGCAGATCCTATATGGCTATAGGAACTACACGACAATGGAAACCCTGTGTATTACATAATTTCATCCTGCAATGAGAGGAGTTCTGGTACTTAGCACTGAATCCGAATGGATTGGATAAAGGCAGTGATGAGATTGCAGTTACCAGGCAACAACCTTCTACATGGTGCTTTGTGCGAGAGAGATGCTGTTGACTGGGACTGACTGTTAATCCCCAGATACATGGGCATATGGAAATACATGTTTGATACTACAGAACGGCGAACCCACAGAAACCGCAACTCCGCAAGCAAAGAGCATGGCCAGGCTACCTCTGGGGCGCCAATCCACAAACCAGGAATCTCTGGAGCAGACACCAAGCTCTCTTACTCATTAAAGTGTGGCCAGATAGCAGTTGCCTGAAAGCGATTGGGAAGAATAAGTTTATTCCTCAATTTTCTGAACATTCCAATGAACGCATATGAGGTTATTATTTTTTTTTAGAGGCAAGAATGGTTTATTATTAATCTGACTGCAAGTGACTGGCGTCAGTTGTTTTTCTTACGAAAATATGTGATTCTGAACTTCTGAAACACAAACCAGATTGGGCAATTTCCAGACTATTTCGAATGGCAAAACAATGGAATTCCTTAACAGAAGCTGTCAAAGTTACTGGGACTGCCAGCACACACAACTTTATACATTCTAATGCATTCTTAGTGGTCAGGCCTTGTCTGGGCCAGAAACAATCGCGAGGCATGCCGCGAGCACGTTTCTCTTGTGACAGCCACAGGGGAAAAGAGAACTCAGGGAAGATCAGAAATACACTGAGCATGTACCGCTCGGTGTGTACAGTGGGCGAATATGTTATTTTAAAGTATATTAAATTAAAAGAGCAGAGGGTACGCCTATGTAGAATTTCAATTCAATACTAAGGAAATAGGGAATCCATGGACACCATTTAGGGGGTGACAGGGGTCGCAGCTGCTGTCAATGGCTTGCATTTTTGTACTCGATATTGTCGATGCGTTGATAGCTAGAACATTTTCACTCCCTATACATTCTTAACTTGACTATATTGTGCAAGTCGATACCTTGCAGTCTATATTGTTAGAGGTTAGTATTTAAAACTTAGGGGCAGATGTATGTGTCCTGGCGCATCCCTGCAAATCAGCAGGGATGAGCCAGGAAAGATGCGTCACGCAAGTTTACCCTTGCGCCACCACAGATGCGCCGCATTTACAATGCAGCGTATCATGGCGCAAGGATAAACAGATGCGTGACGCATCTGATGGCAAAAGGACGGCGCATTGCTGGAGTCGTGTCCAAGCACGACGCAACTCCAGCAATGCTCAGGGGCTGCCCATACCTAACATGCTGCGTCATGCCTTACGCCTGCTTCAAGCAGGCGCAGGGTTTTGACGCAGCAGCGTCGGAAAAGTGACTCAGTGAAATCTTGTAGATTTCACTGCGTCACTTTTCCGAGGCTTTTTCCAACGGAACGCCCACCCTGCATACACCCTGCATACATTAAATCTGACGCAGGTTTAATGTAGCGCAGGGCTTTACAACGTGACGCATCTCCCTAGATGCGTCACGTTGTAAAAAAGGCGCAACATGGCGCATGGTTTACGCGGCCGCTGCGTCACAGAAGTGACGCAACGGTGGCGTAAATGTTTCGCAAGGGGCTTGTAAATCTGCCCCTTAATATTGTGGTTCCACTCCTCTTCAGCATCTCAGCTGTACTTGGACATGTGTTTATTGTTCTATATTTTGACACACAACTCAAGAGAATTTAGGGGTGAACGTCTGTCCTTCTGATGGGCAAACGGGGTAAGAAATGATATTTCGATATACAATATATATTAAAAATAAAAACAAGCTTGTATGCTCTCCAGAACTCGATGGATCTGGTCCCGGCGCGTTACTTCCGTGAGGTGGAGAGTTTGCAGCGCCGCCTGTTCTGGGACGGGAGGCCGCGTATAGCCCTGGCAAAGTTGACGCTCCCGTGGTATGACGGAGGGATTGCCCTCCCGGATATTAAGCGGTATTACTGGGCCTCCCAATTAGCTGCAATTAATCATGGCCTTTACGGGCCCGCCTTAAACCCGGCATTTGAAATGGACAAGATGCTCCTGCCCGGCGGCGATTATAATCGAGCGCTCTACACTAGCGTGCCCGATTCCCGCCTTACGGGACCCACGCGTGTCATGGTGCGAGTATGGCACGCGGCCAATGCAGCTATGGGATGGAAGGACCGTTTGACCCGGGCGTCACCGTTGTATGCGTCTGAGAGGTTGGGCTCCCTATGGACCTCGAAGGGCTTCGATAGGTGGGACACGATAGGCATTAGTACAGTGGGGGACCTCTGGACGAGGGGAGGATTCAAAACATTTGAGACACTGCAGGCGGAGTTTCAGCTGCAGGGCAGTGAATACTTTCGATACCTGCAGGTCCGTCACGCTCTGGGTTCAGTCTTCCCAGACGTGGCCGACATCCCGGAGTCCTCTCCATTGGAGGATAGAGTGCTAGATGGCCACGTTCCGGACAGCACGATCTCCCTCATCTACAAGAAGTTGATTAATGACCGCTCGGGCTTACTGACTGGGCTCCGCGAGGCTTGGGTTGCCGATGGGTTGGAGCTGGACGACGAGGACTGGATTTCCGCGGTGGCCTCCCCGAAGGAGGTGGCCATCCCGGCTCGCCTTCGCTTCGTCCAGCTTAAGATACTTCACCGGGTGTACATGACGGGGCCAGGGCTTCTGCGTATGGGCTATGCCGAGGATGGACTGTGTAGGCGTGGGTGCGGTGCGTTGGCGACTTTTTTACATATTCTGTGGGAATGTCCGAGGGTGGAGCGATTCTGGCGTGGTGTGCATGAGGTCCTGCGAGCGGTTACGCATGTCGTGCTGGTGCCTGAAGCAAGGAGATGCCTGCTGAATGTGTGGGAACCAACCGACTACTCGGTTCCACAGACGCGATGGGTGACGCTGGGTTATATGATCGCTAAACGTGACATCGCTCAACTGTGGGGATCCCAGCGGCCCCCGGTAGTGTCGGCCTGGAAAGAACACATGGATTGGTGCATGTTCCGAGAGAAGGTTGTGTATGTGGCGCGGGGTAAGCCTGGGGCGTGGCTGAAGGTGTGGGGCCCCTGGAACGCCTACCGCGGAGGTATTTGCGAGCCGCCATTGTTGCCTCCCGCTTCACCAGCTCCGTCCCCCTAGATGACCCCCTCCCCCAATCCCGGGCACAGTGTTTTCCCAGTCCCGGACCTCTTTCCCTTCCCCTCCTTCGATTTTAGTATATGGTTGGGGTCCCCCCATTTGAGGAGCATATGTTGTCACTCTTGCCCACGGGTTGCCTTGCGGGTGTGGTTTTATGTTGTTAGTGTTGTATAAAACGAAACCGTATTGTGGGCTCAGAGTCATGTGGCCCACGTTGTTGATACCTCCTGCTTTAGCGTCTCTGTAACGCCAAGTGCCTTATTGTATATATGTCACTAATTGCTGTTACTTTAGCGGCCGGCCGGAAGGTTGTAGGCCCATACCTGTATATATTCGAGATTGTAATAAACGGTTTCAAAAAAAATAATAATAAATAAATAAATAAATAAATAAAAACAAGCATCACAGGGTCAGATAAAACATGCAACTGACAAGTCACTTCAGCCACAGGAAAATCAAGGAAGCCAGAAAGAAACCTGGTACAGTAGCAACATTTGAGTTTCGAAAATGCAATGTTTACCAGAGCACACTCAGGAAAAAGAAGCAGGTGAACAAGCAAGAGCGCCAGGAAGTGCCTAGACCAAGAAACCTGAGATCGGAAGCATCAGGTCAGGTTGGGCTCCAGCCACCCGAGAGTCCCCATTCATTTGTGTTTCTGTTTTCCTAGACAGCCTTTTACCTCTGATTGATAGTTTCATGGTGGTTGTTTGCTTTCACTCTTGCTTGAAACACAGGGCACGCTTCAAAAAGCTACTTGAACATGTAAGCTCACGCTTCAAAACGTTACTTGAACATGTAAGCTCAGCTATGTGGGAGTGCAATACATTCACAGAAGAGGAAATAGGACTCATAATTCGAATCCATCACGCTGACGCCATTTTTTATGTTAAGACCATTTCTGTTCTCTGGTTTGTGTTTCTCTGATTTTGCTTAGTTTGCTTTTCTTTCTAAGTCGCGGCTGCTCTTCTTGTTATTGGTGATGCTTTGTCACTATTTCATGCTGTGTGTAACATACCTTAATTTGAACTACATATACAAATATGGATATTGCGTGATTTTTACGTTAAAGTTGACCATAGTTAATGGATGCTTCAGTTTGACTAGCTCATGTTAAAAAGAAATGTTCTGTGTTTTCTGTGCATTTTTCTCTTTCTCCCATATCAGGAGCCAAGCTGCAGTACTTCACATTAATTAGAAAGTCACTCATGTTTTGATTTCTGTGAGAATTGTTTATCTGTTTGCATTTCATGGTGATATGAATACAGGGGCGTAACACAGGCCCCCGCAGCCCCCGTGGTGCGGGGGGGCCCCAAGCTCCAGGGGGCCCCCTCAGCACAGCACTCTGGCCGGAGAGCTCTTGATTGAGCCCAGAGGGGGCACCCTCCACGTACTTTGCAGGGAGGCCCCCTCAATTTTCGTTACGCCAGTGTATGAATAACGAATCACTGCACCTGTGTAAGGACAGCCCGACCGCGGGGTATCATCCTGTTGCGAGATTTCTCTTGAAGGCCGCGCAGAAGAAAACGTCAATGCACAATGTTTGATTCTGATTGGTTCTCTACATTGGAATCTTAGGGGTGTCACTCTTCATTGCAAAGAATTTTATGTTTTGATTGTCTCTGCTAGCTAGTTAGATTCAGATGTCCTTTCCACTCTCTTGGAAGTAGATGCTCCCCTCTGCTCAAAGAGTTAGACTCTTAAGCAAATCCATTCTCACTTATTTGACGGAATCTTTACTTGATTCTACCTTCAGAGGCTTTGCTTGCTGACACCTCCGGCTTGGCTTCTCTCACAACCCTTCCATATTTTCTTTAGCATAATGTATTAGGGAATCTTCCCTTCAAGGTAAACTGAATTTGCTTGATTTTGCTCTATGACTATTCTTGGCATTTTGCTTTGTATTTGCTATTTTTGAATTGATATCAATTATATAATGGAGACATTCATCTACTGCCTTTGATAACCTTAAATAATCCGAGTTTGTAACTTTGCTAATCTGCTAACCCCACCCAGGTCCCCTGACACTGTGGCGCACCCACCAGTGGATGATCTCTAGGTACAGACAAGGTCCCCTTGAGTGTGTCCCAACTGAGAGCAATCCAAGCACAGGGGCTGGAAATAGGGCTCGCTGGTTCTCTGCCCAACAAAACCTCCCCTCCTATTCTTAGAGGGAAATGGGACTCCTTCCCCCCAACACTAGACTGGTAGCTGTCTGGGTCACTGTGTACCTCCCTCTCACTCTGTTGGGGGGAATCCTGAGCCGCCCTCTTTAGAATCACTTCCCAATGCCTTCCCGGATACTCTGGTACTCACCCAGATGTCTGCCTCCTTCGCAAGCTCCCTTAGTCAGTGAATTTGCAATCAACCAGGTGTTGGCTCAAAAGTGTTTACTTGACAACTCTTTACCCAACCATCCAGTGCCTTGCAAAAGTACCCCACAAAATCCCCCTAGGACTGAGATGACTGGCCCTGAATCTCAACCTGCACTCTCCTGGAGTGAATCCATATTTCTTGACAAGCGTCTCCTTCATGGTGGAATACCTCAGGTTGTCCCCCATCTGTAGTGCCATTACGGCGTGCATACCATCACTAGGTATATGCCTCCACAGCACAGTTCTCTAAGCCTCCTCAGGGATCCTGTGCACTTCTAGGGTGACCTCATATCCCTCAAACCACCTGTCTATGTCTTTGCCCTCCTTGAAGTTAGGCACCAAGTCTCTGAGTATGTGGACCCTTTACTCAGCAATGGACATTGTAGTTTCGTTGCCATCATTCCTACTAGACTCTAACAGCTGTTTGGCCTTCAGGTCAAGCTCTTTAAGACTCAGTTCATGAGCCAGCAAAATATTTGTCTCTTCCAACACTCTCTCCCCATTCCTCTGCTCTGCCAGGGCTTTGTCACCCTCAGCTCTTCTCTCCTCTGCAGCCAGTTGGACCAGCTGCAGCCTCAAGTCCCTCTCAGCCTGTCTGTCCATCAACTCCTCAGGAGAGGGGACACTGCTTTTTGCATTGGATCCAGAAGGGGACTCCCTCTATGTGGGCTCCCCCTCCTCTGGAGGCATTGTTTTTTTCCTCCTCCCCCTCCTTCCCAGGGCCATCACCCTCTGGTGGCCAGGATTCTGGGGTTCGGAGTAACCAGACCTTTGCTTTCTCTAGCTCTAGAACTGCAAAGTAGTGATTCTCAGCCTCAATTTCCTCCTCCTTCTCCTCATCCACGACATCCTTCTAATCATCCTTTGGGACTGTAGCTCACCTTCTCCAGACTTCCTCCAGAGCTTTAAGGGCTATCTGATAATCCAACTTTAAATAACCCTTAGGTATCCTCACCACCTGCCCCTGCACAACATCCTCGGCTCAGCCATGCTGAAGCTCTCAAATGCCTTGATATCAAACTCCTGCTGGCAGACAAGAGTCACAGGCACAAAAAAATATGAGGCAGGAATAAAATTTGGAAAAAAGGAATAATAGGGCCATTCAAGGACAATTTAAAGTAGTCAGCTTTGTTGCCAAATTATATATCTGGGAATTTTGTGTAACATGTTGTGTAACACAAATTACTGTATGGTACTGCACAAAAACAAGTTCTGATCCACACCGCTGAACATCACTGTGAGAAATTGAGTTGTTGGTTGACTGGTGAAGCCGCAATCCCTTGCAGATTGAACCACAAAAGTCACTAAATTAAACTATGCATAACCAGGGGTAGGTTAGCAAAAAAAAAAAACGTCAGGATTAACTTAGAAGCAATGTGTAAAGTATTTATGCAGCACACAAACAGTAATAAAGTGAAAACACAACACAGGCAAAATCCCAAACCAATTCAGAAAGATAGAGTAACTTTTAATACATTACTTGACACAAAAATGACAAAATCCAATCAGTAAAAACAGAGTTATGAATTTTAAAAGTTTTTAGTGAAATCTAGAGCCTAAAAGATCAAAGCATCATCCGCAGATATCCGGTCACACGAGATTGTGTCAAAACTTAAGGCCAACCGCGATGGAGTGGGGTTTAGGTACAAGAAGTGAATTGGACTCGGTCAGCCCTTACCTTCGGACGTAGACATTTTTTGAAAGAAAAATGTCTGAGATGGTAGAAGTTTAGAAGTTTAGAAGGAGTGTCCAAGGAGGTATCTCAGTGGAGCGAAACCGTGGTGAAGATTTTTACTTTCAGACTTAGTCAACAAAATGGAAGCCAAAAATGTCAAGCGGGTCGAAGCAGAGGGCTGTAGCTGAAGACAGTTCTATGAGGTTGAATACTCCTTTGGCAAATGACCACTGAAACAGATTTGCTGCTGCAGAGAAGAACCTACCAGGAAAATCTTCTAAGTCAATCTGACCAGCGATGCACCTGAAGCGGATAGGCGAGCAGGTTGTTCCCAGTCTCTTCCTGGCTCTCAGAGCCCTTTTTGGACAAATTTTGTTCAAGTATGCAGTTTTGGAAAATGGCCATCTGGGCACCTTTAGCACCAAACCCAAGGGTCTAGGAGTGAATGGAGACCTCTTGGGGTTCAGGACTCACTCAAGCCGGGTCTAGGTACGGGTTCAAGATTCAAGAAGCCTGTTATGTCCCTGTGGCTCTGAACAGGAGGCCAGCAAACTAGTGTTGGAGTCATTTATGGTAGTCCTGCGTGCAGGTGTAGATTCAGGGCCCAATAGCAGGGGCTGTTCTCTGAGGGATCAAGGCAGGCTCCAGGCAGATACAGCAGCAGCCTGGCAAAGGGCACAGGAGGTCACAGCAGTAGGCAGTACTCTAAGAGTCCTTCTGAAGGTCCAGTAGTGAACTGAAGAGTGGGTCTGAAGGTCCTATTTGTATACCCTAGTGCACTGCTTGTAGAAGGTGGCAGAAGGTTCTGGAAAGGTTCTTTGAAGTGCACATAATTCCCTGCCTCCCCTGTCAGTGATGGTCTATTGGGGCACAGCAAACCCCATTCTTGTGTGACTGTCTGGGAGGAATTCCCAAAGTCTAACTGTCAGCTACACCCAATCATGTGACCCATTTCAGGCTGCAGGCACAAAGGGCAGGAAACCGCCAACTTTCTAAAAGTGGCATTTGCAAAATTGTAATGAAAAAAACAACTTTACCATTAAAGATGGTTTATCAATACAATTCCATAGGGTACCAACCCTGATATATCAGTCTTCCGTTAATTAGGAACCACAGTTATGAAATGTAATAAGGTATACCCATTGCTATCCTATGGGAGGGGTAGGCCTCATAGTAGTGAAAAAAGAATTGGGGGTTTTCACTACCAGGACATGTAAAACTTAAAAGTGCAGGTTCAACTTTTCAGCTAAACAGCGCGCTGCCCTATGGGCCACGGAGGACCTTCCTTAGGGATGACAAGTGTAATAAAAAGTGAGTTTAAGGCTTAGCAAGGGGGGTTAAATGCCAAGTCTACATGGCAGTGTGACACTACATTCACGCTGCAATTGCAGGCTTGGGTTACGTTTTAGAGTGCTACTTAGGTGGGTGGCACAATAAGTGCTCCAGGCCCACTAGCATTTAATTTACAGGCCCTGGGTATATTGTATACTACTGTACAAGAGAGTTATAAGCAAATTAAATATGTCAATTAGGGATATGCCAATCTAACCATGTTTAGCGGAGTGAACAAGCACTTTAGCACCGGTTAGCAGCAGCAAAGTGCCCTGGGTCTTAAGGCCAACAAAAAGGAATTTAGCAAAAAGTAGGAGGAGTGAAGGCAAAACATTTGGGAGTGACCCTACAGAGAGGGCCAGATACAACACCCATCACCGGAGAGAGGGGTCTCAAAGGAGGGGTCAGTCCATGCACACAACCTACTGCATACACCTGTCTTTCGAGAGAGGTCTCAAAGGAGAGACCAGCTCATGCACACACCCTACTACACACACCTGTCATTTGAGAGAGAGATGCGAAAGGAGAGACCAGTCCCTCACCACTCACTACTACACACACTCATCATTTGAAAGAGTGGTCTCAAAGGGCCACACGCTTGCTTTACACCCTACTATGCACACCCTCATCTGAGAAAGGTGTGAAAGGAGAAGCCAGTCCATCTATCACACCCTACTGCACACATCCATCATTTGAGAGAGAGGAGTGAAAGGAAAAGCGAGTCCTTCTCCACTGACTACTATGCATGGCCATCATTTGAGAGAGAGGTCTCAAAGGAGAGGCCAGTCCATCCACACACCCAACTACGCACACTTGTCAGGTGAGAGAGAGGTCTCAAAGGAAAGGCCGGTCCAAGCACATACCCTACTACTCACACTCATCTTTTGCAAGCGAAATCTGGAAGGAGAGGCCAGTCGCTCCCTATACACCCTCCTATGCATACCCATTATCTGAGAGAGAGGTGTGAAAGGAGATGCTGGACCATTTATACACCCAAATATGCATAGGCATCATTTGAGAGAGAGGTGTGAAAGGAGAGGCCAGTCCCTCTCCACCCCCTACTACACACACCCGTCATTTGAGAAAGAGGTCTCAAAAGAAAGGCAAGGGAATCAACAACGCCCTACTATGCACACTGGTTACCTGCAAGAGAGGTTTCAAAGGAGAATCTAGTTACTCCCAATACACCCTACCTCGCACACCCGTCACCTGAGAGAGAGATCTCAAAGGAGAGGCTAGTTCATCTATACATCCTACGATGCACACCCGTTAGCTGAGAGAGAAGTCTCAAAGGAGAGGCAAGTCCATCCACACATCCTACTACGAACACTTGTCATCTGAGAGAGAGGTCTCCAAGGAGAGGCAAGTCCATCCACACATCCTACTACGGACACTTGTCATCTGAGAGAGAGGTCTCCAAGGAGAGGCAAGTCCATCCACACATTCTACTACGAACACCCGTCACCTGAGAGAGAGATCTCAAAGGAGAGGCTAGTTCATCTATACATCCTACGATGCACACCCGTTAGCTGAGAGAGAAGTCTCAAAGGAGAGGCAAGTCCATCCACACATCCTACTACGAACACTTGTCATCTGAGAGAGAGGTCTCCAAGGAGAGGCAAGTCCATCCACACATCCTACTACGGACACTTGTCATCTGAGAGAGAGGTCTCCAAGGAGAGGCAAGTCCATCCACACATTCTACTACGAACACCTGTCATCTGAGAGAGAGGTCTCCAAGGAGAGGCAAGTCCATATACACATTCTACTACGAACACCTCTCATCTGAGAGAGAGGTCTCCAAGGAGAGGCTAGTTCATTCACACATCCTACTAAGCATACCACTCATTTGAGAGGGGGGTGTGAAAGGAGAGAGCAGTACCTCTCCACTCACTACTATGCACACCCGTTATTTGAGAGAGAGTTATCCAAGGAGAGGCTAGTCCATCAACACACCCTACTACGCACATCCGTCATCTGAAAGAGATGTCTCAAATTGGAGGCCAGTCACTTGTTACTACCTACACCTGTCATTTGAGGAAAAGGTTTCAAAGGAGAGGCCAGTCGCTGCCGACTTTGGTGTTGGAAACCAGAGTTCGAGCCTCGAGGTCGCGTCCACATCCTGTGATTCTGGGCAAATCACTTAATCTCCCCATGCCTGAATGTGTAATGTAAATACGGTGCTCATGTAAAGCGCTCCAATACCTTCGGGTCGAGTTTGCGCTATATAAATATGCAAAAAAAAAAAAAAAAGGAAAGAGGTGTCAAAGCAGAGGCCAATTCATGCACACACCTTACTCGCACACCTGTCATGTGAGAGAGAGGTTTCAAAGGAGAGGACAGTCCATGCACGCACCCTACTAAGCACACCCATCATTTGAGAGAGAGAGATCTGAAATGAGTGAAAGAGAGTATGCATTTGTGTGCCCGGCCCACCCCTGCTGTTCTTTACAGGCCACCACTGCTACAAACTCATGAATTTTGAAAGTCTGACAAATGTGATCTTGAGTGTGGGCAGCGCTTGGATGCCCTCATGGGAGACAAGTAGCGCTATCCACATCTACAAACTGATTGATTGAGAGTATTCATAAATGTTTGTTGGCATTCTCATTCTGTTAAGATTTGGTCGGAAATACAATCAGAATGATGGAG
This sequence comes from Triturus cristatus, assembly GCF_964204655.1. Lineage (NCBI taxonomy): Eukaryota > Metazoa > Chordata > Amphibia > Caudata > Salamandridae > Triturus > Triturus cristatus. The sequence continues at coordinate 1,520,182,966 of NC_140591.1, read as the reverse complement.
AGGAAGGGAAGGGACTTTCTGTTAGGGAAAAAAAGAAAAATGTGAAATTGCATATAGGAAAAATAATTTTTGCATGCACCATTGTATCCTATATACAGTTAAATGTGCCTACATGCCCTCGGAAAGCCATCATTCAGGAGCAATCCTGGAATGCCGTGGCTGGCGCTGTCTTCTAAATGTACTTAGGAATGTCTGTGCTCCTGGAACGCTTTGTGAATTCTCAAAATGAGTCAATCCACATGCAGGAAATGTAGTAAAGGTGAGCGCAGACTGAACATTTCTTTATCAATTGAGTTCATAGAATCTGGGCTACTGTTTGTGTGATTATGGGAAAGATGTTGCAAGCTTTCTTTTGGACAGTTGGAATAGAAAAGCAAAAGTTTTAATGAATTAAAGGATGGATATGTGCCTGGGAAATAATAAATACAATATCATTTTCAGTCTGGCAAACATTTTCCTGATAAACTAATTGTATTGATCTCATTGCGTAGTGAAAAGAGCGTTTCAGGAAAAGATACAATTTTTGTAGATAATGTTTCAGTGCCCGCTGCCACCCCGAAGTCTATTTTCAAATGGAGCGTCATGCACACCCCAGGAATATTTATTATGGATTTTCAAGCTTTCAGCCAGCCTCGCCTTCACAAGAAGACTGCAATATTTTCCACGAAGTCCAGATGTATTTTAACTGAAATAAAAACCGTTTTACAGTGCTTGGAGAGATGAAACCTGGAGGTTTGGAAACCGCAGCGCTTCTTTTACGAGCCCCCCCTGGCCTTTCACGTCTCATGGAGTGAAAGTCCACTCTGTACTGAAGACACCGTCTGAAGTGCACACCGAGGAGCGCTATCCGGCCGCGCACTCTGAAATGGGAAGTTCATCGCCTCTCCGGGGTTGTTCCTGCCACACATTTTTCTACTCTCAATAAAATAGCGCCTCTGCACCGACCTGTGACACGAGCTTCCCCGGGAGCATGCAGCGTGAGACCCGCCGAGCCGAGCACTCTGATGAGAGCTCTTGGCTCCATTTACAGGATTATGTATTGGGAAGAAGTCCCTGCGCTTTCACGATATGCACCATTAAAGCACTTTACTTAAAGTCCATACAGGGCCGGCTTTAGCGCTGGTGGAGCCCGCTGCGACAATATTTGTTGGCGCCCCCCCATGACCTCCTTCTCCATGGATTCCCTCACTACCACCCTTTAACAGTGCCCCTCAAATCTCCATACCCACTCTCTCTGTCCTTTATTTATTTCGCTTTATAGCGCCACTCAAACCAATGTAAGGCGTCAGAGCACTTTACATCCCATACACATTACACAGAAACAATGAATCATAAGTGTGTAGGAAATGTTACATCAGAGAGAGGACTACAAGGTGTAGGTGTCACAAGTCATCCCTACTTGTAGAAAGTAGAGTTTGAGTGCTTGGTCTGGAGAAGCACAAACTCAGAATTTAAAACGTACCACCATGGTTGGGGGTTGGGTTTACTAATAAGAATTGATTTCTACCCAAATGAATCCTTTTTGCAACATTATGATAATGAAAGACCGGGGGAAACATCATACCCTCTATCATATACTTTGTAGTTTGTATTCAGCTCTTTGATGATAGTTAACCCCTTCCATGCTTATGACGATCCCAGCTCGTCATGAGTCACAGCGGAGCAGTGCTCATGACGAGCTGGGCTCGTCATAACGGCCGCGGTCCGCCCACGCACGATTGATTCCCCGCCTGTTTGGGCGAATTAATCAGTGGGCGGAGTCGTGACGAGCCCAGCTCGTCATGAGCACAGCTCCACTGTGACTCATGACGAGCTGGGTTCGTCACGAGCACTGCGGCGACGCGGCCCCCCCTCCCCCGCGCGGTGGGGGAATTACCCCCGCGGCGAAGAGGTTAATAGCTCACTGTTATATATTAGGATTTACACCTATCAACTGCATGTAACAAAAGGGGCTCTCTGACACTTTGGGATCTGCATGGTACAGGTGCTTTGCAGCAGACATTTTAACCTCCTGCTCTACTTTATGATCAGTCAATACTTCCACAAGACAAAACTCCAGTCTCTCTGCAGAATTAATCACCAGAGTTATCTTGACATTTTTATGGTTGCCTGAAAATTGCTGGAGGCAAGGAACACGGCGGCAGGTGCTTTTAAAACCATATTGTACTTGAAAACACCGCGCCCCCCCAAAGTCAACGCCCGGTGTGGTGGCACCGATCACCCCACCCTACAGCCCGCTCTGGATTCATACAGTAGTTGGCTTTGGCCAATGGTTGGTATCAGCGAGCGGCTGACGAGAATGTCGGATGATTAAGGCTGGTAGAAAGTTAGATGACAAAGGCTGGGTTCAACAGCCAATGAGATGTCTTTGGACAAATGAAGGTTACAACAGCCAATGAGAAAGTTCAGTGGTAAAGCATGGGTGATAAAGGCTGAGAAGAATGTTGGATGCTGGAGACTGTTAACGATGCCCATAAGTTATACAAACAAATTCTAGTGTCAATGGTTCTGAGAAAGTTGGGTGGCAAAGGATGGCAAATTGGTAAATCGGATTGTCTGATGCCGTAGATGGTGACAATGGCTAATGAGGATGGTTGATGACAAAGGCTGATATTAATGGGAATAAAGCTGTTCAGTGACGAAGGATGGCAATAATGGTGAAGGAGGATACCTGATGTATGGTGTTAATGCTGATGTGAATGCTGCATGGCAAATGCTGTCAACAATGGTGAATGACAATTTCTGTTGAGAAAGGCCGATGAGAATGTGGGATGACAAAGACTGCGGTCAATGGCGATGAGAATGTCCGGTGACAAAGAGTTCGTAACAACGATGAATGAGAATGTCTGATGTCATAGTGACATGGCCAGGGGTGTAGCTTGGTCAGTAAGATTGGGGGGCAGAGGGGGAGCATGCTTCAGATTTTCCAACAATCATGATGCTATATAATGTTAAAATACATTATACGACAAGCATGGTGCATGAGAGGGGTTTAAGGGGCAGTGGAAAAGGAGAGGAATACAGATTGGTAGGGGTGCTAAGTGAGGGAAAACACAGTGTTTTGTAAACTAACTTAATTTTTGAAGACTTCAAAACACAGAGAGTGAGAGTGTGTGTGTGTGCGTTTTTGTCCCTGCGTATGTAAACATTTCTGATGAAACCTGACAGATAACTCATTATATCCGACTGAATGCACCTGCACCCAACTATTTACCAGAACACACATTTATTGGGGGGTGTAACATCCCAAACGCCCTCCCGAAGCTACACCATTGGACATGGCTGATGAGAAAGTCAAGTATTAAAGACTGATTAAAATATCTCTTGACAAAGGACTATCAGATGATAATGACTCATGACAATATGTGGTGACAAAGGCTTGTGACTTGCCTTTAAAGCTCACAGGCATTTAGATTACCAAGCAAAATACACATGGTTCAGTAAATGCTTGCGTTCAAATAATTCCTATTTGCTGGTTGAGATCTTGCATTCCTATCAGCAAACTCTGCATTTGAATAAAATGTATTACACAAAAGGTTGCAATGTCTTGCCACCGTTTCCTTCTTTGAAAATCATTATCACTGATTAGCATAATCATAAACCTATGCAAATGTTCTAAAGTGATTATTTTAGAGTTATTCCTCTAATATTTCAGGAAAGGCTCTGTCAAGGGCATGACAGAGTGGTCATGCATTCTTCTTATGCTCAGACTGTCTGAAGAATGGGCAACTAATTCCTGCATCCCCGTTGCAGCCTATGTTGAGTGGATTACACATTGGTGTCTACAAAGATGGACTAGAACAGAAGGGAAAAAGACCAGAAGCAATAAAAACCTTCAAGGGTAGGGCAGACTGTGACTCAGCAGAATTAGAAGACAGACCAGACATTAAACACCACAAATTGAGAAGAAGAGGACCGGGCCTAGAAGGCTGAAACAAAAAAGAAGAAAAGAGCTTTCACCCAGAGATAAAAAAAATTATAAGGACAAACAAATCTGGATTGAAGAAGCTATGAAAATGATAAAAAGCATTTCCAAATGCTTTGAGGCACACCCTCCACTGACCATGACTGCCCTTTAAATGGAAAAAAAGGATATAACATCACAGGCAAGATAAAAACTCAATGACGTCTTGGGAAAGTTCTAGTTGAGAAGTTCTGCTATCTTGAATTAGGAAGCTGATATAGGTATCTTCCCCTTTTTGGTGGTTTCTTTGGAGAAGGTGGAGGGGACACCATGGTAAGAAAGCTTTGCTGTGGTAAGTTAAAGATATTTGGTAGAATTTTGTTGGAAATTACCATCTCCAGATTTTTTCCTTGACTGAAATGTTGCTTGACTGTAGAACTCTGTGCACTTTATACATGCTAATCAGTTGTAAATTGCCTGTGCTCCCCCTTTCAACATGATGATAATTGGCATACCTGTAATTGAGATATTTAGCTTATTCAAATGTCCCTACTATATGGTGCAAAAGTGTGCCAAGTTAAATGTCACAACCTCAGCACCCATTGTGTCATCAACTACAGAGATAGTGTAAACATGACTGCAGGCCTACCCTCTGTAGCCTAGCTGTGCAGTTTCAAACTGTACATTTGACTTATCACAATAACCCCTTTGACAGGCCTTAACATTTCTTTTAAATATTATTAAGACAACCCCTAAGTAGGCCTTACTGCTCTTAAGGCAGGGTGCATGGTATTTAAAAGTATGACATGTTAATGTTTAATGATCCGCGTGTAATGCTCCAAAAGCTATTTTCACTGTAGCAGGATTGGCTACTTCATAGGAAAGCATTGATATACAATATTACATTTAATGATGTTATCTCCGGCTAGAAAACACCTACAAAATTATTTCTTGGAATTTCTGAAGCATTTATTACAAGCCCAGTTCACTGGTGAATTTAAATTTGTAATAACATTTTTGGAAAAGGTACTTTTAGAAAGTTTGTTTTTCCTGCCTAAAACCTCCTAAGGCCCATTTAAATGAGCCTTAACTGTCACCTAGCAGCTGAATAGTTTTCTTGATGAAGAGTGAACTTGCTTAAGACAAAGGACTTGGGTGTGGGGAGGTGGTCTGTTTTTCTTACAGGATGATCATCTGGGCTATGCCAAGGAACTTGGTTAACTTCAAAGAGGCCTATCCTGTCACACCCAATGTTAGCTGACATCCGAGTAGATCCCTTCTTAGTTCCTCCAGTTAGACAACAACCAGTACCAATGGTAGATGAGCTGCCCTAAGAACTGGTTTAGAGCGACCACAGAGTAGGATTTGCTCTTTCACTAACCCTCCCTCTGGGGTGGGCACACAGGCTCTGCACAAGGAGAGAAGGATGTCACCATCTTAGATTTAGGCAGAGAGAGGCACTGTGGGAATGTTTAAAGTAAGGCACGCAAGACGTTCTGCAAAAGTAGGTAGGGTTGCCCCAGGTAGCTTTTGCCATATTTGTTCAGGAGGGCCCAAGAGTCACCCTCACCCACAGGGTGGTGACAGGCATAAATGTGGCCCCAACAGTGCCCATCTCAGAACCCTTCAGGGACCTGTGGAAGAATAGGATAGGACTGGACCTGCTGCCTGTGACTTGAAAAGACCCTGGAAACTGGACTCTTGTAATCAGGACAAAGAAATGGACTACAAGGGTCCTAAGGCTGACCTCGTATTCAAGCTACAGGTACACAACAAACTAGACTTTTCCTGCCTAGCTGACTAGTTCCAACTGGACCTGCCCTGGGACCTGCTGCTGTCCTCTGATAGAGTGAATCTTGCCCACCCCCCACCAAGTGCTGTCATATAAGTCCTGGATTGTTGGCTGGTGTCAAAGTCTTCCCCTCCTAAATTTTTCTGAAGCCTGCGACTTAAAAACATTTTGGCTTCAAACATCTCATGAGGACTGGGAGCAATCAGGCAAGTTGATTCAATGAAGGTGCGTTGCCAAGGGGCCAAAGACACAGGTTGCTCCCGCTCTGCGCTTTTCCACAGCAACAAATACGATTCTGAAGGACCTCATGGAGAAAGAATCTGGGCTCGTGGACCCCTCTTCGGCTACAGCCTGCAGTCTTGCCCTGCTGGAAGAGTCAGAGGTCTAAAAAAGTGACTACATCCGAAGCTAGAAATCTTCACTGGACCAAGGCGCTAAGAGTATCTGACCAGCGAGGGACCTTTTCTGGGTGCAGAATTCAAATATCTCCCACTCAGAGCTTTCCTGCCAAAAGTTCATGGCTTCACCAAGACCTCGTACAACAGCTATCCGATGATAAAGAGCCCTTTCCGGCCACAGCCTGCTGAGGATTTTTAACTTCACTTCCAGGGACTAAGTCTGAAGGAAAAACTTCTGAGTCGAGCCTGATTTCTGTATCTGACCTGCGCTCCATTGTGGTCGGCCTAAACTTGCACCTAGTTACCAGTGAAGCACAACTGGATGACCAGGGTTGGCGCTTAATACTTTTTGGAGTAAACAAATTCCAAACTCATGTTTCCCATATTGGATTTTTGTCATTTCAGTTCATTTATTGTCATTTCAGTTTATTTATTAAAATTTACTGTATGGCCCTGATGTAGAAAGCTATTTTATGATCGGTATTGCTCCGATTCGTAAAATCAGAGCCTTTCGGACCTCAAAATGGCATTTTTTAATTCACCAAAACCCAAATAGTGATTTGGTAACAAATTCACAAATCTTCCTGAATCGCTAAATGGGTTTGGCAATAAATACAGATTCAGAATTTGAAAGGGACGTTTTAAGGGCGTCCCGTCCAGATATCGAATCTTTAAGCTGTATATTAAAGTTTTGTGACCAAAATCCGGTAGCAAAAAATAAATATTTGACAACCTCCTCAGCGGACGTTGTAAGTCATTTGCAAATAGGAAGATGTCCCTGGGGGCCCCTTCCCCTTTGTGAATTTTCACAGAAATGTTTTATATGAGCAAAAAGGTTTGTGTCATCTTTTTTCCTTTAAGGAGAATGAGCTGCATTTAAACAAAAAGTTGCTTCATTTAAAAACAATCACAGACATGGTGGTCTGCTGATCCCAGCAGCCATCATGCCTGTAAATGTAGCCAATCGTAGTAGGTCACAATGTACGACCTACTTCATGCATATTAAAGAGGCTGGCAGAATTGCTAGTCACTACTAATCAGTATTTCGAGTATTTTGAGAACCAACCTATTAATACATAGGTCAGTTTTCAAAATACAAGTGGATTCACTAGAAGTCGGTGTGCAAATTGTGACCACTTCTAACCAATCCATTTTGGATCACAAATTGCGAATCGTTATTTGTCGCGATTTACGGTTCCTTAAATGGAATCTTTGTTTATGGGGTCCAATATTTCTGAATTGATTTGGGATTTTTCTTGTGTTGTGTTTTGAATTATTACAGTTTTATCACTAAATGAATACTATAAAACACGGCCTCTAAGTTAAGACCTGTCTGCTCTGTACCACAGCTATCAGGGGGTTGAGGTCAGGCTAATTTAGTGACTTTAAGGTTTCAACCTGAAGAGGATTGCGGTTATTACTTGATGTTGGTACTCGGCAACTCAACTAATATCCCAATTTCTTACAAATACTTATTTTTTAAATTAGAATGATTGCAGTACACTTATATATCCAGGGACTGTTTTCTCGTAAAAAGGTAAAAAGGTAAAGAGGTAAAAAGGAAGAAAAAGAGACCCAGTGTTAGAACCAGGCTCCAACTGAGCCACACCTGGAGTTGTCCTCCTGTACCTTGATAGAGGCTGCCTGATTCTGCCGACCACAGGGGAAAACATGCTGCATGAACCCACAATTGTCCGGATGCACTAACAGTGTGCGCTGGATTCAACGGGAGCAATACTCTTTTCTTTCCAACACCACTCCCTCCAGTGAACACACAGATACAAATAGGAGGGCTAGAGGTCGAGGAGGGGAGCGGGAAATAGAATAAGAGAGAAAACAGAGACACAGGACTCCCCCATTCTACCCTGTCGCTTCTCTTGGTCAAGGAGGTCTGCGGGATGAAGAGATTACTTAAGCAGGTTGTCTTAACTGTAATATACATGTATATTTGCATTTGTCCTTATGTTTTGACTAATATTAATAATGATAACATAGATGGCAAGCAAAATCTAAATCGTCATTACATCTCAATAAGAAAGGTGATGAATGAGAACTGACCATCCATGAATAACATAGAAACCAAACTGAAGTGAGCCCGGGAAGTTCACGAGCTCAGGCATCAAAGCAATGTGAGCCCTTTAGGCTTGAAGGGTGAAAATTAAGAGTCAGAAACTGCAGACCCTGGATGTGGCTTTAGACCTGCTTTATCCATGAATAGCAGATAAAACCTGCTCCACATAAATGTAACTATTAGCTGGATCTACCCAGTCAATTGCAAATTCTATTAAATTAAAGCGTTAGACTCTTTCTTGCAAGAGCACCAATCGGGGCTCATCTGGACTATTGCAATGTACTTCTTACAGACATCCTTAAGTATCTTCTGAGCAAACTGAGAAAATTTGGAATTCAAATGCCAGGAATCCATGAGGAACTCATATACCTCAACTCACTGGAGCTTACACTGGCCGTGGTTAGAAAAATATATCCAAAGGTTTGTGGCCCAACAGTCATTGACACCTAAATCAGGTATAAACATGCTACTTCCCTACTTGCAAGCTTAGATTTGCTGACTTTGGCCAGCTTGGTCTTCTGAGGATTAAGAACAGGTCATGGAAGCTCATTTTATACAACATTTTTTAGCAGCTGTGAATGACCCGCTTACCTTCCAGTTACAGAATCTGCATAAAACGTCAATGTTCTAGCTGCCTCGCGGAGTAGATCAATGAGCAGGACATGAGTTTCAAGAGTGATGGTCCTATTTTGTAGGAGGTCTCTGGTGTGAAGTGAAAGAAGACTTCAATCAATCACACAGCATTTGTAGAGTGCAGCCCTGTCACCCCTAGGGGTATCTGGGCGCTGTGTCTCCGTCGAAGAGCCAGGTCTTGAGTCTCTTTTGAAGTCTGCCAGTGGGGCTGCTGGACAGAGCTGGAGGGGAAGGTCATTCCAGGTCTTGGTAACGATGTAGAAGGAGCGCCCACTGCCGTGGCTGCGACGGATGCGGGGGTGTGCGCGAGTGAAGAGGAGCGCAGGTGTCTAGCAGTTCAATCGGTGGTTGTGGTAGGCTCGTCCTAGGCCATGGAGGGTTTTGTGGGCGTGCATGACGAACTTGAACTGTCATCTTTTCAGGATGGGGAGCCAGTGGAGGTCTCTCAGGTGGAGAAGATAGGGGTTCGTTTGGGGAGATCCAGGATGAGTCTGGCTGCAGAATTCTGTATGGTCTGGAGTCTTCTGAGGAGCTGGGTGGAGATGCCGGCATAGAGGGCATTGCCGAAGTTGAGGTGCTGGTGATGAGGGCTTGAGTGACTGTCTTTCTGGTGTTGGTTGGGATCCATCTGAAGATTCTGCAGAGCATGCGAAGTGTGTGTTAGCAGGAGGAGGTGTCTGTGTTAACTTGTTGTTTCATGGTGAGTTGGCTGTCAAGTATGGTACTGAGGTTGCGTGCATGATCGGTCGTTGTGGGTTCGAGTTCTGCAGGCCACCAGCTGTGTTACCATGCAAAGATGTTCTTCCCGAAGATCAGTACTTCAGTTTTGTCGGAGTTGAGTTGGAGGCAGTTGTCTCTCATACATTCGGCTATGTTGGTCATGACGTTGCAGAAGTTGGTTTTAGTGTTGGAGGGGTCCTCGGTGAGTAAGAGGATCAGTTGAGTTCCATCTGCCTGGAGATTATGCTGAGTCTGTGGGATCTGGCGATATTTGCGAGGGGGTCATGTAGATGTCGAACAGGGTGGGGCTGTGAGATGATCCTTGTGGTACGCCGCATATGATGTCTTTGGATGTGTAGGTAAAGGCAGACGCTCTGTGTGCATCCTGTGAGGAAGGAGGTGATCCACTTGATGGCGTCCTGCTGTATGCCTATGTTGTGGAGTCTGTTGATGAGAGTGTTGTGGGAGACTATGTCGAACGCCGCGGAGGTCAAGGAGGATCAGGGCCATGGTTTCTCCATGATTGAGGAGTGTTCTGATGTGGACTGTGACGGCAATCAGTGCGGTCTCAGCATGAATAAAGGACTCCTTAATACTGGCTGTGCTGACTTCCTTAACCCACAGATGGAGTTCATAAAGTCCCTGCATTCTCCATCAGAGGATTGTGGTGTGTTCAGACATTTACAAGAAATGTGGTTTCCCACAGTAATGCTGTGAAATCAAAGCTGTGTGTTTCATTCTAGAAAGCAGAATCATCTTGGCTTCTGCATCCATTTAACAGGAGCTGCAGTATGTAAAAAAATAATAGTTGGTTTGAGTCAACCAGCTTGCACAATTGGAAACAATGTGCAGATCAGATTCACGGTGTCAAACGCAGCGGCCCTAGCCAATGGAGAATAGAGTTGTGGGTTTCTGGTACAAGTGTAAAAGGACCAAGAATGCAGACTAGTTTAGGTCTAGATTTATTATCCACAGCGCCATGGTAATTATGGTCATATTTATCCAGCAAGTCAAGGCAGTGAATAGTATTATGGAGCTGAAATAATGTGACTGCAGTTAGCACCAAAAGCCTAGACTCAGGCTGAGCAGAATTTGTGAGTCCAATATTGTGGGTGAGGGAAAGGTAAAATGAAGAGAGTTAAGGGCAAAGTTAGAGGAATCCTCTGCAGCACTGTGGGGCATCTAATCACAAGGGAATGACGAAGAGTGGCATTAAGCAAACATTGCTAGCGCCATGCTCTGCCATTCTGAAAACGCAGGGATGCGCCGTATTCACAAGAATACAGCGCACCCCTGAATTTACCCGAGCACTGGCACTAAATCTAGCTGCCTAGCGCCAATGCAGGCACCCTTGCACCATTGTGCAAGTGTGTCTGTGTTGGGAGGAATGATTGTTTATGTGCAGGAAGGTGTCCCTTTCTACACATAAACAATCCAGAATGGCGAATTGTAACTTCTATGTGTGCTGCATTGTGCAGCACACACAGAAGTTGCGAATCGTAATTTTTTTAAATCATCGTTATGTGCAGGAGGGACACCTTCCTGCACAAGAACAATCATTCATAGCAGGTTGCTGTTTCTTTGTTGCTGCACAATGCAGCACACATAGAAACAGCATAAACAACGAGAAATTAAGCATTTCTCCTCTTTTCACTATGTTAAGACCAGGCTTCCCCTGGTCTTAATTTTGGCGCTGCCTCCTATTGACGCCACCCTTGTAAATAGGGGTCAGCATCAAAATCAATGGATGTTGCGGCGGAACTTCCACCACAACACCCATTGCATGCCCCTTTCACACCAAGTGTAGCGTGAAAGGGGGCCTTATTTACGAGGCCGTGGTAAGCCACGTTAAGTGCCGTCATAAAAAGTTACGTTCCAGTGGCGATAGGGGCTTGCAAATATGCCCCTGTGTTGCATCTGTGGTTTCATCACAGTATCAGTTGAGGGGGTGGACTGCAGAGAGAAAGAAGAGGTGCTTGCTCAAGTGTAGAGAGGATGCAAATGTATCCCTGACCTGAGCTTTGCTGTGGTAAAGGAACCGCAACCCAAGCTGTACGAAGAGGACAAGCGCTATGTCAGCTTTCTCATGGGGCCATTTGTGAGGACTCAGGCAATGCACAGATGTAGATTCAGCCATTAGGCACATGGGGGTTAAAGACTGTTAAAACAAGCATTTGCAATGCAATTGGTCTCGCATTTACGCGAGTTTAAGCCTTTGCCATTGTAAATGACAATGTCATTTATTTATGTTTTAAAAACCAATACCAAAATAAAAGGCATAGCCATTTACAATGCCAATAGCTCAAACTTGAGTAACTGCAAGACATATTGCATTGCAAATGCTTGTTATATATTGTCTTGCCAGGGTCTGGACATTGAAAAAAAAACACGTGCCTTCCTAGACCAAGCGCATACTTTTTTAGGTCCAACACGTACCTTTTTTAATGCAAAACCACCTTTTCAAGGCCCAATTTTAGCAACTTTTCTGTACTTACTCGGTGCTCTCATCTGCCCCCTTAAACTGTTCAAAGTGATTGGCACGGTAAGGGGCGGCCCCTCCCTGAGCGCGGCTGTGTTTTATCCTCTGATAAAAGGAGATGTGGTTAGTGTGGCCCGTAATCCGGGCTCTAGTTTCAATGGGGAATCCACCAGCCAAGCGGTGTCATCGTTCCAAACCCGGACAGGCGGGAGGGAGGCGCGCCCGCGAGAGAGATGCATAGTGTGCGAGGAGCGAAAGTAAAAAATGTAGGGCCAGGGAGGAAGGAGTGAAGTTTGAGGGATGAAGAATACGGGTCGGGGGTAGGTGGGTACAAGGGGTGAGAAAGTGTAGAGTGAAATGAGAAGGGGAAGATGTGGTACTGGGGAAGAAAGAAGATTGAAGTGCCAGTAGGGGAAGAGGGTTAGGGAGGCGGTAATAGTGAAAGGGAAAATAGCACACAGGGAGGGACGGGTGTGGGGGTTAGGGAAATAGGGAAAGTTGCAGAAATCGAAGAGGTTACAGAGGAAAGTAGACATGAGGGTGGTGGAAAGGAGATAGGGAGGAAGGGAAAGAAGGAAGACGGACAGGGATTGGAGAGGGGGAATTCAGAGGGAGGAGAGAAATAAGGAAATAAAAGTGGAAACATGGGAAGAGGGTTGGGGGGTGAAATTAGAAAGAGGGAAGGTGAGAGATGGGAGAAAGATACAAAGGAAGAGAAAGTGTTATAAAGGCGGGGAGATAGAAGAGAGCAAAAGAGCAAAATGAGAGTATTTAAATGAAAGCAGTGAGAAAAATGGAAACAAATGGAGTGAGAGGTTCGATCGTAGGGAGGAATGGGGAAAGTGAAAAGACAGGGACGGAAGTGAAGCTAGAGAAGAGCAATGGTTCGCCTAGAGTAAAGAGACAAAAACAAACAAGAAGCGCAAGCAAAAAGAAGACGGAGAAGGCGGAGCGAGTGAGTGGCCGGGAAGTGTGGACGAGGAGAGAGGCGCGTGCGCGCTGGGGAGAGCAGTCTGCTCATTTTCAAGCACTGCACTCGTGCTTATGGAGCGCTCCTGCTCGCTCTCGCAAGGTGGATGTCGCCACAAGCACGAGTGTGTGCTTGAAAATGAGCAGAGCAACGGCTAAAGGCCCTCCAATGCAGCGCATGCGCACTGCGTAGGCAAGACCTAAAAATGGCCCGAGGTAACTGAACACTAAACCGCTGTCACACTGTTTGTGATACTTAGGTTCTGGTTTTGAGCACAATTCTAGGTCACTGGTGGCAGAGCAGTATTTAAGTCCATTCTTGACATGCAGCATTTGTCTGGCAACGTGTTACTAGTTGTTGTGGCTCTCTGCTTTCGTACCAGTTTGCATGCATTATCTGTCCCTCATGTTTATTGTTTTCTTCACTCTTGAAAGATCTACCACGCTGCCTGCCTCCCTCCCTGGTGCTGTTATTGCCGGCTCACTATTTTGCTCGCCTCCTACTTCAACCTGTGCATTTGCAGTGGGGTTTTCGGGCCGTCAGCTGGGTTTCATGTCTGCTTAAGGCTCAACACAGCAAAAGAGGAGCTTCTAGAAGAGATTGTTAAGGGAGGCACACAAGGGGCCACAGGTAAAACTGGTGGGGCCACCTACGGCAGTTTTGAAGATTATGTGCACATGTGTGTATTATATATATATATCTATATATATGTACCTATCTATATCTATATGGTGCTTGCCACTGGGCAGTTACATTTAAGACTACTTTTCCATAGGAATTGGCTTTTTTGGTTTGCTAATAACTTTGGTGGCGTTTGACAAATCCTCACAAACTTCCCAAAAAAGTGCTCCTTTTACCTTAGCTCCTTTCTCGAAAGTTTCGTCAAGTATTAACAATGCGGTGCTTACCTTGTAGCCCACATTGCTTGCTTCACAGAGACGATATGGGCCAAGCTTTGTGTACCCTACCTTTCTGCCCATGATGACTTTTATCCGCGAAGGAGATTGGTAAGAGCCAGGGAAGAGGCTGGCTTTGAACATCGTCATATTCGTCCTCTGGATGTAGTCGTTGAACACTAATTGAGAGAGGCACTGAGCGTGATGCAATTCTTATGATTTCCTCTCCCCTTATAGTGTGCGTTTTTCTTGGTAATCCTAACGTCCCCACACCCTACCTGCAATCACCTACGTGGCGCTGTGATTTCCATCAGGTAAGAGACCGTCAGATCCTTTCTCTGATTCCCTTGGGTTATTCGGACATTACTGCAATAGTCTTCCAAATGCTTGTCTGGGGCTAATTCGAGCTGGATATTATAAGAATCCTTGGCACACTTGTATCTCTGGTCTATGGGATTAACATTGGTAACCTTGCAATACCTGGCTTCGAGGATAAACGAGGAAGTCTCTCAAATTTTTAAAGTTCTGCAAGGCTTTCAAGTTTTTAAGATTTCTCAAGTGTAGAAATGCCTGCGGGTTTTAAGCGTTTTTAAATGCTTAGCGTTCTCGCAATAGGAATGCATGTGTTGGGTACCTTTATCTTTGGTGCAACACAATTAACTCACTGTACTTTCTTGTTCTTTGCTCTGTCTTGCAGGGAAAGATAAAGCAGAGCGGAAAAGTGCAGAGGATCTGAGTGTTGAGAGTTGCTGCTGAATGCGGCAAGATGCGGGGTTGCAGCGGAGTGCAGCATTGCTGTTAAGATGTTCCTGGGTGCTGGTTTTCACTTACGTTACAAGGTTGGCTCTTGACGATGATGCAGCAGATGTTGCTTGTTCAAGAGTCTCAAGGCAAAGTGGGTAGTAAAACTTGAGGGCAGTTTAAATACCAGACCGCTACCGAGAGGGCCACCAAGATTTGCCACGAGCTTGCGAGATCTTGACAAATCCATGCAGATGCATACACAATAAACCGTGCCGGGTGGCTGAGAAAATGGTAATACATACATGCATTTACAGTGCCTGGAGGCTGAGACACTAGCCTTTACAGAATCCCGGTCTGGTCTTTTCGGGCACACAATATGAATTCATAGTGGGGGCAGACAGTCCACTGAGTATGTAAACAAGGATACCATAAACCCACTAACTTGAATATACAGATGCAGTGGGTTTAGATTGATCCTGCACTAGTGAATGTCCATTCTAGTATAATGCTACACAATGGAATGGATGGCTTTGGTAACCATGACAGTTTCGAGGTGATCATCAAGAGAGGGATGAGAAAAAGGGGGAGGGTCTCAAAACACAATTTCCCCATGCTATTTCCTAGGAACTTTTGCACAGATCTACAGCCAAGACAGCTAAGTGGAATTACACAAAATTTGGCAGAAAGTTAGATCTTGGCCCAGAAAGCATGCTTCTTGTGTTATGGTTAAACCCATTCAGTTGTTTTTGAGAAATAAAGATTTAAAAACTTTGTATATCTAGATGGTTAGGTTCGTGGGACTCTCTCAAGAGTCCTGCGATCAAAACACTCCAAAAAATAGAGCGATCTACTTGGTTGAGGGGGCTTTTTTCCCTTTGGCCACCTGGCCGGAGTGAGGGTCCTGCAGGAGCGAGTGCTCTGATTGGCTGGCCACATTGCCATGGCTGGGGAGTCGGCTGGGGCCCTAGGGCTCCCCTCGCGGCCCCTAGCTAAGTTTCCATAGTGGATGCCCCAAAGGCAGAGTTACCACTAAGCATTCTTTTTATTGTTGTGTGGGGCTGCAGTAAGTGCAGCAGCTCCCTCCTCCCCCCCCCCAGGCAACATTGAAAAAACAGTAAGTATCTTCGGTCATGAAATTTATGACCCCTGGAGAGCTTAGCATATTTATTAAGCACTTCTAGCTGGAGATGTATGCTCATCAGCTGGAGAGCAAGGCCCTCAAGTAGTTGATTCTGCGGTTGCACTTTATTGGCCTGATAAATGTTAAAAGAAAGACGCAAAGACATAGCGATTTGTTATTTTAAATAAAGTAAAATTACAAAAAACAGAATCATTTTTATTCAGCATTTGAATGTGTGAGTTCATTTAATGTACATTTATTTATAATTACTGATTACTTTTTGATAAGATAATAGGCCTGCTTTATATATATTATTATGCAGACCCCTTAATGAAGCCAAAAGGCCCACTTCTGAAATGTTGGTGTTCTGGCCCTTCGACAAAGTCAGCCTTAAAATGACACCCTTATATTGTAACATCACATAGTCTATCAATCAATCAATCAATAGTAAAACTTTATTTTGGCCGAAAGGCCATAAAAGCAATTATGCAAGTCCCCATATACAGATACGAACATGATTAAAACATTAGATAAAAACAACCAAAAACATTTGATATCTGTCCAAGTTCATCAATCTACTAGCAGCTAGACTGTTTGAAACGATAATGTTGACATATATCACAGTCTATTTTGTAAATTCATTTACAGATAAAAACACTAAGAGGAAATTTTTGTCAACCACGTTCATTATAGATCTATCAGCATGTAAAATTAATATAGTGCATAAGACTCTTAACTTGTATTAAAGTTCTATGTGCATGTGCAGCTAGAGTTGCGGCAGGGCCATAATATTTAATAAATAGCGACGATCAGGATATTTAATACAAAAGTGCAAAAATATATCATTGACTTTGAACATTGGCCTACACCCATGCTAGCCGAGTTAACATGTGCTGGGCATCAAAGAAACAACGTGTTGATAACCTACACATCCTAGTGTTGTGCAAACTATTGCGCTCTAAAATTTGACCATTAATGATCACAGTGTTGTGGGCGACATCTTAAATAAACTCTTTGTGTGCACCACATGGAGAACAAGAAACCTGCGCCCAAAAAAACTATATGTAGGCTGGCATTGTATTTCAAAATCCTGTAAGCCTCTACACAATGCCTGGTTCCCAGATTTCTGCAGATCTGTGTAAGCCATCGTTTTCTAGCTTTCTTGTACCCAGGGCAAGAGAATAATACGTGTTGTTCGGTTTCAACTCCAATATTACATGCTGGGCAGACCGAGCATTCTGAACCAGCCCATTTGGACGTGAAGGCGCGCAAGGGGAGTAACCCATGCCTGAATTGCAGGTGTAGCTTCCTAGCCGCTGCCGGTTTAATGTCATCCAGAGCCGGCTCTAGTCTATACTGGTTTTTAATTTCTAGTAATGCTATAGTGAGTCTGCCAGTTGTGCAACTCCCCTGTATCATGGTCAATTTATGCTCCCAGTAGAGATCCTTTAACATCTTCTTTGACACAGTGGGGCAACTTGTTCCTGGACCAGACCACATATGACCCACTCCCATGGATACAAGCATGTTTCGTATGCAAGATAACCATGGTATTTTTCCTGCACTGGGTAGACTGATCACCTCCTTTAGTTCTTCTCTAAAGCTAGCCAGTTCTGGGGTGGCCCAAAGACAACCCCAGAATATAAGGGGTCTAAGGGCAACAACCTCTGTAATTGGTCTGACCCCCAAATCTAATCTGAGTGGAATAAGGGGGAAACTACGGGGGAGACCGAATTGTTGTCTTACAAAAGAATTTTCAGCCTGAGTAAGACTGTTAGAATTGCCGTACCCCCAGAGTTCCGCCCCGAAACAGATGCTCCTCTAGCTTGGGTCTTATATATTTCAAAAACTGGGCCAACTGGTTTGTGCCCAGCGTTTCTAAATACTTTGGCCAAACCCCCCGTTGTCTGGGCTAGTTTCAGACAGGAATTTTTAATTTGTGCACCCCAGTCCATTTTATCGGTGATCGTTAAGCCAAGGTACTCAAAAAACGGTACCCTTTCTAGTGGGGTGCCATCCAGGCATGGATTTGGTGAGGTAACTTTTCCTGGGTTAAAGACCATGTACTTCGTCTTTTGTGAATTAATCTCAAGGCCCCTTTCCTTACAGAAAAGGACAAAGTGATTGAGAATCCTCTGTCTGCCCATGGGGGATTTAGAGATTAGCAAGGTGTCATCGGCAAACATCATTGCCGGAATTTTACGAGTCGCCAGTTTGGGTGCATCTAAATCTTGCTCTAAGTGTAAAAATTCAATGAACCCATTTATAAAAAGACAGAAAAGTGTTGGAGCTGGGACGCATCCCTGTCGAACTCCCTTTGCTACTGGGAGAGGAGTAGTGAGTTCCCCATATTTACCGAACCGTATTCGGGCAAAGTTTCCCTTATGTAACCGCTTCAACATTTGGCACAAGTAAATCGGAACACCTAACTCATGAAGAATACCCCACAATTTGTCTCTTGGTACCAAGTCAAATGCAGATCTCACGTCTACAAATATTAAATAGAGGCTGCCATCCTCGATACACACGCTCTTCCAGTGTAATAGTTGTAGCCTGAAGATCTGATCCAGAGTAGACATTTTTTTCCCTAAACCCTGCTTGTAGCGGGCTCAAGACATTATGCTCCTCCATCCAACTATGTTAGCGGCCAAGCAGAACTTGCGCAAACATTTTTTGGCTGATATCAATAAGGCTGATTGGCCTATAATTTGAAGGGAGCAGTGGAGAGCCTTTTTTAAAGACAGGGATAATTTACGCACCAGCCCAGGTTGTGGGGATATCCATGCCTTTTAATATTGCGTTAAAAAGAATCCAAAAGTATGGAGCCCAAATGGTAGGTTCGCTGCGGTAAAGATCCCCAGGTATTTTGTCTAACCCAGGGGCTTTAGCTGGGGCTATTTTACTCAAAGCACCAATTACCTCTTTAAGGGTAATCGTTGGACTGTCTTGGTTATCCCCAGGAGGTATTATATTACCAACAGCAGTGCTGCCCTGTGAGGGGGAGTGGTCATTATCTGGACTACCAACCTCTGTTTCTGCACTCGAGTAGACGGACTCAAAGTGGTCCTTCCACACAAGTTTGGAGCTACCGCTGAATTCACATTGGCACTACCAGTATTAACTGTAAGCCAAAAAGTCCTCATGTCATGAGCACCTAAAGCACTTCTCACGGTGTCCCACTTTGCAATCACCCACCTTTTTTTGGCCTCGTCTCTGGTTTTTATGGTAGGCTGCTCTACTAGTTTTAAACAAGGACCTACCCATGGCCTCAATAGCATCAATCAGGGCAGTTTTAGATTTTCGACATTCCCCGCTGTACCAGGGATGTTTGGGGTTACTTTTAGCCCTAGATTTTTTGTTTGGGAAACAAAATTCTTCCATAGTGGATGTCAGACTAGAGTGGTTAGTGGAAACCCTCTCGAGATCAATTGTTATGCCATCCTCTTGCACAGACTGCATTATGTTTTTGAGGATGGGAATAGCTGTCTGGTATAGGAGTGCTAGTTTTTCTTGTGATTGACTTAAGTCTGTCCATCTAACTCGCCTCCTGCAGCTAGTGAGGGTTAGTTTGTCATCTTCCAGACAGGGTGGACTCCCCGAGTATGGCACTAATAGTTCTAAAATTAGTGCATTGTGATCGCTGTCAAAGCGTGGTTCAATCTTAAAATCCACTACCTTGCACCAGGATTTAGTATCTATCAATATATAGTCAAGTGCCCGATTCTAATATAAGTGTGTCCACCAGGTGTATCTGACTGATCTTCCATTGCATGCCTTCATTGAGTGTCTGAGCGTGAGAGAGTTCATTTGTAGGACCTGCGGAGTCCAGACTCCTACTGGTGCACATGACGTCTCGGGGATGGCCCTCTTCACAGGGGTTATCTTCATTCATGCCGACTAAAGGCTCGTATTGACAATTGAAGTCCCCTCCAAGGATCACAGTGCAGTGGTCAGGAATGGGAGCTAAAAATGTTGTGAGCTCATCCAGGGTTTTGAACTCTTGGGTGCAACTTACGGGCTGCGAGTATACATTAATTAGGGCAATTGTAAGCTTTGTGGGGAATTTAAGAAGAATACCTTGGACGTCTTTTGATAATGTATCCAATTGTTTTACGGTGCTTCCCAAGTGGATGCCCACCCAGATACAGAGCCCCCCTAAGGGTCTACCCTTACCCCCCGAAGTTGCAGCTAAACTGAACGATGCATATCCAGATTTAAATGTGTGCTCCCTTGCCCACGTTTCTTGTAGCATACAGATCTCATGCTGTTCAATAAAAGTGCTCCATTCAGGGTTCTCTAACTTGGAGGCTATTCCGGCTAGTTTCCATGACAAAACTCTTAACCTAGCTGAATCCGGCTTGTTAGCTGGTTCTACCGGTAAGGGTGAGGGCAAATACCTAGTCACACTAGTGACCTTATCGAGAGACTGTGGGATTTCTTTTGTTGTATCACCTAGATGGCTAGTGATTGGGTCCCTAGTTTCCCTATCAATTGTTCCCATGCTTACCACATTCTTTCGGATACTTGTCTTATCCCCTCCTCGGCACACACTCCGATTTTGTACCTCCCTTGTCTGACTATTTTCCGCCAGTGACTTGCCCTTGTGCTGAAAATACTCCAGCCTATGACTTGCAGATTCAAGGTCAATCTACACCCTCTAACACGCTAAACCTATTGGTTGTGTGTATGTTGTAATGTTGGTTCCTAGCCCAGTCATACACCGGATTAATTGGCAGGTTGGACTGATGTGGTTTATCCTCCTCCCATCCATTTGACATTCTTGTTTGGCACGGTTCCCCTATTGGATAGAAGTAGCCTAGCGATAAGGCCACTATAGGCCCCTCCTGTCTCCAGTTGTTTCTCTTTAAAATGGCTCTTGCTATTTGTGGGTTTCTAAAATTTATAACAATGCAGTCCCCCTGTCTATCCTTGGGTCTCCAGCCTGGCCAGTTAACTCTTCGATTCATTAAGATCTCTTCTGCTTCCTCAAATGGGAATTGCTTTTGTCTATTTAGCCAAAACATACATTTGTTTTTTAGTTCCTGGTGTGTTTCAGAGCACCCCCTCCCCAACTCTTTGACTCCAGAGAGGACGATAAGTTATTGCAAATTATTGCAAGGCAAGGGTGGATTATTTACTGGGCTCTTGCTAGGACCTGCCCCGCCCCGAGATCTTATTTCTTGCCCTGATCTGATGTTGGGCACTGGTGGAATGGTAGAATTTCTCTTGGTTATGTTAATGGTAGACAAAGAGTATTGGTTCCCAGCAACAATAAGGTCATTCAATACTGGTGGGGTATCATCCTTGGTTAAACTGGGTGCGGCCTGTCCCTTTTGGGTTCTACCCTTTGTTGCTATCCCATTTGTCACCCCACAGTTACCAACATGGGCCTCAAGCATCACGCCCAACTCTTCTACCCTTTCAGACAACTGTTTAAGCTCGTCTTTTACAATGTTCCTGACTTGTATTTGCAAGTCCACCACTACATTTGTAATCCAAATTGGTTGTTCGGGGACTGTAGCTGCAAGACTTGAGATACCGTCTACTCCCATGGATGGGTTTGTTGTAACTTCATCCGTTCCCTTCTTGCGTTTTGTCTCCGCTTTTACTGTAGCTTTAGGCTTTCCCCTTTTATCATGGCGTGTTAGCTTGGCCCCCCTTGGCTGGTCATCATTGGGGGAGTTGTCTACCGTTAGCTGTGGCAAAGATGTTTCTGAGACCAAAGTTCCTGAGGGCTGAGTTGCATTCAAGTCTATCAGGGGCAATTCCATGTTTGGGGTTAACGATACCCGTCTCTCGGTCAGTTCAATTTCATTTGACACTACCCCTATTGCTCTTTGTAACATTCTGTTGATCGAGGTAGGTTGGGCATTAGGCATCGATTTTGAGGGTACAATTTGTTTCTTGTCCACACAATTATGCTTCCCCATGGTTCCACAGATGTGTTTAGCCACCAAAGGGAAGGAAGTAAAAAGGGTCACTGTTGGAAAACAGCAAGGGGGTAGGATTCAATCACTAACCTTCCACCGCCTGTGTCCTGGTACTCGACTCTCTGCCTCCTGAAATCAGGAACTCAAGGGGAGTGGCCCAGCCCTGCCTCTTCCTGGCACTGACGGGCAAGGACGGGCCCGTCCTTGGCCCGGGCTTTGTCCAGGCGCGGCCCGGCGTGGTTTTTATCGCGCCTCCGGGCACACAGTGCAGCATCAGTAGCAGGTGCCCAAGCCTGCGCCCAAGCCTGCTGGGGAGAGTAGTTTCCAGCTGTTCCCCTCACGGTGCGCTGATTGGTCCTCCAAACCGTTCCCCTCACGACTGTCACGGGCAGAGAAGCGAAGATCCGTTTCCCTCACGGAAAGGCTCCTGCTGGTGGTTAGCGTCCCCGCTGCCCCAGCAGCCCGGTGTGGTTTTTATCGCGCCTCTGGGCTAGCAGTGCAGCGTAAGTAGCAGGCGCCCAAGCCTGCTGGGGAGAGTAGTTTCCAGCCGTTCCCCTCATGGCGTGTTGATTGGTCCTCCAAGCTGTTCCCCTCACGGCTGTCACGGGCAGAGAAGCGGCGGGCCATTTCCCTCACGGCAAAGCTCCTGCTGGTGGTTAGTGTGATGTTGGGGCCTGGGGCCTAGAAATTAGTAGCCACACGTGTTCTCAAAGTGGTGGCTAGAACACTGCTTGCCACGCCCAGCACTCTGGGCCATTTATTTGCTCAAGTCACGTGCCTCCCGTGTGGACGTCAGACACGTCCACGGTGGGCACGCTCAAGGGGGGAAATCACTTTCGCTATTGCCAGGGACCCCCGTGACAGTGGTAGGGTCCACTGGCAAACACTACATTCCTCCTTTACCCACAAATGCAAAAACAGAACAAACATTATGCATAACGACAAACTTTTCTAGAGTCTCTAGCCCAGTCTCTGTAGATTCCCTGAACAAACAAAAGAACAGTCTTACTTGGTCTTGGTGCAGCTCACTTCCGCTTCGGGAGTTGACATCGGGCTACAAAGTCTCGGTACCTCTGGGATGGCTGCGGGCATGGGCGTAGGTGGTACCTGCCTTGGCTGCGCCCTTCTGAAGGAGTCGGAAACATGTCCTCCGAACAGTCTGTACCCACCACGCTGGGGCTGCTCTGTGTCCCTTGCGATTCCCGATCTCCTTGGGCCGGTGTGGTCGCGGCGCTCTCCTTGTCTTCGACTCTGCGTGGAGTCTCTCCTGCCGCAGCTGTCTCTTCTTACATGGCCTCTCTGGGACTCGGGGGCGCCGCCGGCCAGTAGTCTTCTTGCTCGGGTGACTCTTCCTCTCTTTCGCCTGGGACCCTCTTAAAGAACGACATATTTCTTGTGACCTCTTCTCCATTCCTGACCGCCGTGATCAGTGTTCCGCTGATCCTCGTGACTGTCCAGGGGTTTAGCTCGAAGGGCAGGCGGAACTTTCCCCCTGGGTGTCGGTCTCTCACCAGCACTCGGTCACCCACTTGGATGGGGCTGTCGGCCGCTCTCCTTTTCCGGGATGCTTCGCGATTAGTTTTTGTCCTTTGTTCCATGGACCGGTTAGGCGGGGTCGGTGCTGACGCCCACCTGGGATGGTGTGGAATAGTGTCGGTGACCGTTCTGCCGAAACAGAGGCGGCTTGGAGAAACCCCCGTGGTGCAGTGGGGCGTCACCCTGTACTCCCGTAGAAATTGATAGAGGGCTAGCTCTATGCCCTGGCCGTCCACCAGTGCGATCTGAATTGTCTTCTTTAGAGTTCTCATTAGTCTCTCGACTTCCCCGTTAGCTTGCGGCCACCTCGGGGTGATGCGTCGGTGCTTAATGATGTGTGACTGCAGATACTCTGCCAGCTCGGCGCCATTGAACGGGGGACCATTGTCCGTGCGCAGCTCCCCAATGAGGCCGTGTGTGGCAAGTATCTTTTCCAACTTGGAAACTACCTCCGCTGCGGCTGTCGAGGACAGGAGCTCCACTTCGGGGTATCGCGAGAAATCGTCCACCACCACCAGCATGTACTTTCCCCCGGGGAGGCTGCCGGAGTCTGCGCTGGCTCGCACCCATGGAGCCGTTGGTCCTTCCTCTGTGATTATTGGCGCTGGAGGGTTGGGTAGGCTGGTCGCTAGACACACAGGACATCGCTGGACGATTGTCTCCACCATCCTGTCGAGGCCGGGGAACCAGAGCTTGCTCCAAAGGCGGTTCTTCGACTTCACAATGCCTTGGTGCGCGCCGTGTGCCAGGAGGGCTGCCTGTTGGGTGAGGCAGTTAGGTAGCACCAGACGGGGCCCTCTCAAGAGGCATCCTTCCGGAGATACGGACAGTTCGTTCCGGACTTGATGGAGGGCCTTAAGGGTCGCTTGGGCATCCGGTGTGCGGAACGACGATGGGCTTTGGAGTGCTTTCCAGTTGCCTGACGTGACTGCTTGGATGGCGATCTGTAGGCAGTCATCATCTTTGGTGGCTCGCGCCACTTCCTCCAAAGAGATCGGTAGAGGCCGTGACCTTTCCACGATCATCCTGACGTATTCCTCCGTGGCCGCGGCTTCTGCAGCTTCCGAGTCCGTGGCCGGGCGTGCGTGCCTCGACAGAAAATCAGCAGGGTTCCGGGTGCCCGGCCGATACTCCACCGTGAGTTGGAATTCCTGGAGTTGGAGCACCCATTTTTCGATGCGAGGAGGGGGGCGTGTGGAGGAACCTTGGAACAGCGGGACTAGAGGTTTGTGGTCCGTGATGACCACAAAGGGGTGCCCATACAGGTAAATGTGGAAATGCCGGCACCCCCACAGGATGGCGATGGCCTCTCGTTCGATCTGCGAGTACCTCTGCTCCGTCGGTGTGAGGGTTCTGCTCGCATATGCAATGGGCGCCCATTCTCCGCATGCTTGTTGTTGGGTTAACACTGCCCCCAGGCCTGTCGGTCTGGCGTCCACCACGAGTTGCGATTCGTTGCGGGGATCGAAATAGGCCAGGGTGGTGTCGGCCGATAGTGCCGCTTTGGTCCTCTGGAATGCCTCTTGCTGTGCCGGGCCCCACTCCCAGGTGGCAGCCGCCTTTGTGAGGTCCCGAAGGGGGCCGGTGAGGTCAGATAGGTCCTTGATGAACCTCCCACAGTAGGTGACCATCCAGAGGAAGCTGCGGACTGCTGTCACCGATGTGGGGGCTGGAGCCGTGTGGATATCCTTGACCTTTTCTGGGTCTGGCCCAATTCCTTGGTCTGAGAACCGGTAGCCGAAGAAACTGACGTCCTTGCGTAGGAAATCGCATTTTTCTCGGTGGAGGGTCAGTCCCTGCTCTTGAAGCCGGGTGAATACTGCCTGGAGGCGTTGGATGTGCTTGTCCAAGGTCGGTGCGTGGACTAAAATGTCATCACTGACATTCAGAACTCCCTCGAGCCCTTGTAGTACGTTCTGGATGATGTTTTGAAACACATCCGCTGCACTCGATATTCCAAAATTGAGCCGGGTGTAGCGCCAGAGGCCTGCGTGCGTGGAGAAGGTGGTAATCGGGCGCGAATCAGGGTTCAGGGGAATCTGGTGGTATCCAGACCTCAGGTCCATCTTGGAGAACCACTTTGAGCCAGACAGCTCTCCGACTATTTCGTCTATGGTTGGTGTCAGGTGGCGTTCGCGCTTGATAGCGAGGTTGGGAATGAGCATGTCCACGCAGATTTGCACTGCGTCCGGCTGTTTCGACTTCTTGGCCACCACGATGGGTGACACCCACGGGGTGGGCCCGCTTACCCTCTCAATGATTCCAGCTCGCTCGAGTACTCTCAGCTCTGCTTCTACCTTGGGTCGTAGGTGGAACGCAATGTGCCGGTGGCGGAGGGCTACCGGGGCGACCGACTTGTCTATGTGGAGGTGGATGGCGGGTCCCTTCAAACAGCCTATCCCTTCGAATAGAGATGTGTGGTTTTGAACCAGATGGTCGAGGCTGCGGGCTTGGACTGTGAGCGCGAAATGGATCAGCCCGAGGTCTTGGGCTGTTCGGCAACCAAGCAAGAATCCCGATCCCTCTTGCGACACATAGATCTTGGTTTGTAAATGAGTGGTGTTGTGGGACAGGTCCGTTCGGAACATCCCGCACAGGCGGAGGGGGCGACTGGTGCCGTAGGCGTATACTTGTACTCTCGTGGGATGGAGTGCCGGGGTATTTTCTAGCATCCGGTATACGCTGGCAGCCATCAGGTTGATTGATGCACCTGTGTCGATCAGGGCCGCCACTGCTTGGTCCCGTACGTTAACCGTGCACATGGGTACTGCGGATGGCGTAGCTGCCAGTGTGTGGAGAACTCTCACGACATGGACGGAGGTCACGTCCGCTTCATCGTCATCCATGTCGCTGCTGGTGGATGTGCTAGGTAGCGGCTCTACCTGTCTTACCTTCCTGGGTGGGCACCTCTGTTTCTCCCTGGGTGCCGACAGACATATGCTCGCGAAATGGTTAGCCTTTCCACACGCACTGCATACTTTGCCTTGTGCCGGGCACGCTCCTCGGTGGGGCGTCGCGCCTCCACACCACACGCAGACGCGGCCGGGGGGGGGCTTGCGCTGGTCTTGGGTTCCTCCGCCGAGGCTGTTTCGTGTTGTTCTCGTCGGCGTCGGTCTTGAGGGCGCACACTGGCTCTGTCTTGATTGCGACCATCGGCTTTGGCTCCATGTGCGCGGCTCGTGCTTTAGACAACTCCTTTGACTGCCCGAGTACGAGGATGTCGCGCATGGGCATGTTGTCCGCCTCCAACACCCTCTCGCGCAACTTTGACGACGCACAGCCTTGGATGAATTGGGCGCGGATTTCGTCGTCCACGTCGGGGAGCGTGCACGTGCTGGCCAGCTTCTTTAGTCTTGCGTAAAAAACGTCTACAGAGGCGGGCTTGGCGCAGTAGGAATCTCTCATAGTCGGCGCTAGCAAAAGGTTCAAAGTACGCCGTGATGGCGTCGCGCAGCGTGGTATATGTCCTGGGCGGGCCAGACTCGGTTACGTCCTTCGATATATCATGAATGGCTTCTCCCCCAAAGTGTAGAAGCATGGCACGCCGCCGCTCGGCCGCGATCTCTGCCGCCACAAAATAGTTCTCGAGCCGTTCCACCCACTTCTTCCACCGTGCCGCCTGCGACGGGGGGTGCCGGTGACCGCAAACGGCTCCAAAGGGGGTACGTTGGCCATGACCGCTAGGGATAGGTGCAGCAGCGGGGGCGGGCTCACCTTCACCCTTCCGGGGGCGGTGCACTAGTCCTCCAGGTGTCGTGCGCTGGTCCTGAGGGGCCCCGCGGCGTCCAGGGGCGGCCAGGTGAGCAGGAAGGGCGATCCAGGGCCTCACAACGGCTAAATTCGCATCTCACGCGAGATGCGTGAGAAACGGCAAGTCCGGACCACGCGTTGCACGTGAGATGCGTGAGAAACGGCAGGCGGGTCGCGTTGTTCCGCGGTAACAGGCTCCGCAGGCTCAGAAGCTTCCCGGGCAGGCAGGGGGCGGTCGCTGGGGGCCGAGGGTGCAGCGGTGGGCCTGTCCAGGCCAGGGATGTACACAGCACGGCTGGGCACAAGGTAGGCAGCCTGGAGACGGCAGGGGCCACACCGGGGCAGTGCGACGGCCACACGAGGAGGGGAAACAGGTCCGCTCCTTGGGCAAGAGCGAGGGGCGGTGAAGCACGCAATGGGGTGGCAAGACCACCTCATCGCCAGTGTGATGTTGGGGCCTGGGGCCTAGAAATTAGTAGCCACGCCACACGTGTTCTCAAAGTGGTGGCTAGAACACTGCTTGCCACGCCCAGCACCCCAGGCCATTTATTTGCTCAAGTCACGTGCCTCCCGTGTGGATGTCAGACACGTCCACGGTGGGCACGCTCAAGGGGGGAAATCACTTTCGCTATTGCCAGGGACCCCCGTGACAGTGGTAGGGTCCACTGGCAAACACTACAGTTAGCGTCCCCCTTTTTAGGTCTCGCTGAGCCCAGCGCATGCGCTGGCTCGGAGAGACATTTTGTATGTGAGATTTTTAAGTGCTGCTGGCTGGCCTAGCGCTTGCCTGCACGTGAGCATGCACGCGCGCAGCCGCCATGCGCTAGGCCAGCCAGCAGCACTCAGGAACGCCTTTAGCGCGTCATCGCGATCACTTTTGCTTTCACAGCGCGCGATGACTTTCGTGTGGCCGCGCGCGCACACACAACTGCCGCTTCTGCCCCTCCCCCACCACTTATCGCGTCTTGCGGCCGCTTGCGTTTTCAGTATTACATACAAGCAAACTTTCCATGATTCTTTCTGTAGCCAGTGCCTATTTGTGAGTTAGTAACTTACCAGTGGTCATAGGGGCTTTTTTCCGCTCGACTGGAGTTCTGATTGAGGAGCGATGAATCGTGCAGTTATTACTTCAAGACTGCTGGCCCATTGGTTTAAAAACGAGATGATCTTACTACAGTTAATAACTCGGACTGGTCAGTTAGAGACATTTTTTCAAACACATCTTTCTCGAGAGGCAACATCCATATGGCGTTAAAAAATGGATATGGGCAGAATTACAAAGAAAGCGGTCATCAACGCATCAATCTATTTCTTTACCTTCGGTATAATCGCGGCACCCGTGCTTTACTTTTAATGTTATAAATAAAGCGCGGGTGCCGCGATTATACCAAAAGTAAAGAAACTACACTGACGCCAAGCTTAGTCCGCACTGCGCCTGCGCAATTCATCAGAACTACTTCAGAGTCAACACTAGACTACTGGTGACCAATTGTGCTTCACGAGCTGTAGACATCTTGAAGTCAGGCAAGACTTTGGGAGTGAAAGAGCCCTACTAGAATACTTTACTCAAATCAACAGTCACTACCTTACATAGTAAAAATAAAACCGGCCTACAGAAATGCACTTGCGTTTGCATTTTTCAAGGTTATACATGCAAGCGGTAAAATATATAATAGAGCTTTAAAAACAACGGTGGTCTTTATCATTTCCAGAGAACCGCGCACATTTGCCAGTCTCGTTCAAGTCAGTTCATACTGCAAGCAGTCTTTTAAATGTGCCTTACTCGTCTACAGTTAGTTTCTCACATTTTTTGTTCGATTTCTCTTCCTCGCACATCTGTTTGTAGTCCGTTTTTTATTTCCAATGAACTCCTCCCCTTCAGTGTGTCGTGGTAGATAGCAGCTTATCATCAGAGTGGGTATTCGTAACAATTTGGTGCAGGCTGTCAGAGAGACTTCACGGGTGTCCATAATAGCAGCCATGGAGGTACTGATGCGTAGGGGAGTGCAAGTGAGGCACTGTGGTGTAAGGAGTGTGTTAGCCCAGCTGCTG
The DNA here is from genome assembly GCF_964204655.1 of Triturus cristatus. Lineage (NCBI taxonomy): Eukaryota > Metazoa > Chordata > Amphibia > Caudata > Salamandridae > Triturus > Triturus cristatus. Next base: position 1,520,153,971 of record NC_140591.1, on the reverse strand, counting down.
GACCCTTTGCAACGAGAGCTCTCTTTTGCAGTTTTATATAGCGTGAACTCGACCCGAATTGGAGCGCTTTACGTGAAATAGCAGTTTTCTTCAAAGTGCTTATAACAATGGGCAATGATCAGAATGAGAATGTTTGTTTTGTTTACCTGTCACAACTACATTCTTAAAAAAACAATGGGCTATGGTGAGGTCTGCAAATGTATGCATTTCTGTGGGCTGACGAGTTTAACACATAACTATAGATTTACTGAGTTTGCCACATAATTTGCAAAATGTATCAATTTCACAAAAATTTTTGTTTCTAGTTCAAATTGAAATGTGCCACATAATTTTCATAGTTTTTTGCATAATTGAGAGAACTCACATTAGGGATCCACTTTTTTAGTGTTCTCCTGCATATTCGCTTGCGCTGTGCTTGTGAAACATACGACGCACACCTTTCATTACATAGGTGTGTACTTTTAGACTTGCTTTCTGTTCAGCGCAATGTTTTAGATGGTGCATCCAACTAAATGTGTTTTTCTCTGTGATTTACAAAGGACAGAAATACTTAAAGTGGCTTCCTGTACTTCAGTGCTAGACAAAATATAGAAGTGTTGTTGGACAACATTTTGAAGAGGAGCTTCAGGACAGCATGATTTTCATTAAGGTGTCGTGTGCAGAGTAAAATACATGGCCAGGCTGTGCTGCAGTAGTATATAAAGTTTAATGTGTATCATCTGCCTTATGTGCACTGCATTGTGAGAACCGCATGGTGCACACAGTGTTTCCTTTGTGCAGAATATGCAATATGCAAGAGTTTGTGAACAACGTTTCGTTTCGGTAGCTTGATGTAGGGTGTGTGTGTCTTCCCTCTCCCACTACTGAGAGCACAGGCTCTTCTTATGCTGTGGACGAGTGTGCACTGTTCAACCATACACTAAACATTTTTTATATTAAATATTTTTTTAATAAGGTCGTTCAAATATACATGATCTCACCATAATTATAGACAAGGTAACAAAAATGCTTATAACTGTTTTTTTATTATTACTTTGCAACATGCTGCACACAAGCCCCACTGCTCTACAACATAGCTTAAACACATTAGCAAAGCCAATAGCTATAGCTAAACACTTAAAAGGTCCCAAAGGCGAGACCTATTGGCTTTGCCAATGCTTGTTTAAAAGGCCAGAGAGCACCCGCTGGACTTGAACCATTGAATGGTTGAGCACAATAAATCATGTACATTTGAGAAGGAATCGCGAGGCTATAGCTGACCCATCAATCAAATTAGCTTTTATTTCTTTTACAAACCATAAAAAGCATACAGACATCATTTTGCACAATACAGTACATCGTAGAAATCGATGTCTGTCATAAAATGATCCCAATTCTTTGCAAATTCTTAAAGCGAAAATGATAAAAGTAGAAAATCAATCATATTCAATCTACTTATTAAAATGTCATGCCCCTTTTCATGCATATTATATTTCCAGCAAAGAGGCATCTACTGATGCCAAAGACCATGGGTTGGGATGTATCTGTTTTAGAATTCTTAAGGCATCCAGGAATGTCCTAGTCCCCATATTACAACATATTGTGTTAATCCACTTCCTTCAGAACAGAAGAACAGCATGTGGGCGAGGTTTTTTTCCATGTTTAAAGTGCATAGAGTGCCAAGGGCCTCTCCCTCAACAATAGGGCCAGATGACCAATTGATTGTTGTTGATTTAATCTGGAGAACATCAAAACGGAACTTCATATACAGTGATTTTGCTATTTGTGGTTGTACATTATCCAAATAGGGTTCAAAATCGAGCAGGGATTTGACACTCAAAAATTGTGTAGTGAGTCTACCTACACTAGGGTTACAATGAACACTATTTATTATGTATTCCCAATTGAAATGTTTCAAAATATTTTTTGAGTGGGCTGTCAATTGGATGGGGGCATCCCAAAAACAGTTCAGTCCTAGTTTATTAAACCAGGTCTGTACATGGCGGAGCCAGGGAAATGTAGTGTGAACATCTATCCCCAACTTTTACCTTAGGCCCTCTTTGTAACAGGTGAGTTCATGTGTGACCCATAAACGGACCCAAAATGATAAAGGCCTCAATGCAACGTGATGGTCAATTCTCCTAATGCCGATGTCGTAATACACCGGTATCATGGGTGTATGAATGGGCGGAGCAACATCCTTACAAATTTGTTTTGATCTGTGGTGAAGGGACCCAGGTTGTTTCCACCTTCACAATTCCGCCCCAAACAGGGCTGCTGTTTGGGCCCTACATTTGTAGACCTCCAGGGATGGCGACACTGCTTTGGATTTTGTATAATGGTATTTTTTTTTTGCAGTGGTCATAAAGTTTTGCAAAAGGACAGCTTTGGATTTAATGATTTGTGGTTTCCAGGACAGTTTTGTGTCTACTGTGATAACAAGATAACTAAAGTTGGCTACATAGTCCAGTTGTTGATTCTGGACAGTGATGGTTTTCATGAAAGACTTGTGTGGTCTCATGGCCATATATTTTGTCTTGCTGGAATTAATTTTGAGACCCTTTCTAGTACAATAATCATTAAAGCTGTCTAATAGTCTTTGCAGACCCTTCGGTATCTGGGATAAAAGGATGGTATCAACTGTGATTAGTAACACCAGTATTGGGGCCCCTTCCTAGTTTTGGGGAGTCATGATTACAATGCTGCAGATGTTGCACAATATCATTAACGTATAGTGAAAAGAGGGTAGGCGCTACACGCATCCATGTCCTACTCCCTTTTTGATAGGTATTGCATTTGTGAGTTCGTCTTCTGGTACCCAGCGAACCATAGCATAATTGTCTTGATGAAGTCTGACTATCTGCAACAGGAGATCGGCAGGTACACCGTGCCTTTTCAATGAGTCCCACAGGAGATCCCTTGGGACAAGGTCAAAGGCTGTTTTTAGGTCGATAAATACTACATACTGATGGCCTCCCCTCAATTTGGTAAATATCCACACTATACACAGGAGTCTAAAGACCTGGTCGATTGAACTGGTTCTCGCTCTGAATCCTGCTTGATATGGTAAGAAAATATTGTTTTCACCCATCCAAATGCTAAGTTTACTTAAGACTTGCTTAGCATAGACGTTTTGCAGGGTATCAATTAGACGAAAGGGTCTGTAATTAGCAAGTTCTTACCGGCTACCCTTTTTGAAGATAGGAACAATTTCAGCTCCTCTCCATGTTTCAGGAATTGCTACTCCGATGCCTCTGCATGCCTACACTGCCCTGACATGTTTCAGAAGATCACCTGGTACTTTTGTCAGGGCCTGGTGCTTTCCCTGGTTTAATTGCATCTATTTCTGTCCTAGTCTCATCTAGGCTAAAATAAGGGGCATATGATGTGACACAGTTTATTGCATTGTAACTTGGCCCTTGTGTGAATTGTAAATGTTTAGTAGTATTATCAGAATACAAATAGGGGAAATGCCTTCAACAAATGCCAGGGTCAAATAATGCTCTAAACTTGTGTTGCCAGTTTTACTGCCATGGACCATGATTTTCCAAAAGGTTGGGTGATCCTTGTTTTCTGCTGCAAACATTAGATCATTCCTATTTGTCTCGTCCCAATCCTTTTTGGCCATGGCTAGTGTTTTCTTATACTCCGTCCCTGCATCGCTACGTTGCTAGTCTTTAAGGCCATCATTTATCGTCTCTTTGCCACACAGCGCTTAATTGTGTCCATTGTCTCGTGGTTAGGGGCATACAAAGTCAAAAATGGGTTCATCTTCTGGACCAAAGAATGATGTATTTGTATAATGGGAATGTCACCGGGAGGGCTATCTACAAAAGTGGATAAAGCATTTGAAAATTCATTGATGATCTCTGTCATAGTTTCTAGCCTGTTTACAATACCTGGCCACTTAACTGACCTACGGTTAGGGCCGGACTGGCTGTAGCGGGCACCGGGCATATCCCAGGTGGGCTGGGGGCTGGTTTTGTGCCCGCAGGCTGCTTTTCTTACTGGTGGCCGGTTTTGCAGCAGTGCTGCAATATCGACTCCCTGTGGGTAAAGTGGGAGCGGTGCTTTTTGCTAGCACCCCCCACCCAGACCACCCCCGCCCCTGCTCCCAGGGCCGGTAGAGCAGCAACCTGCCAGGGCTGGCTGCTGTTCCCAGTCCGGCCCTGCCTACGGTTGTTGTCAATTGTCAGTTGTAATAGATTTCTGCTCGTGTCCAGTGCCTAGGTCTGGAATAGAGTTCCTGATACTTCTAGACAAAGTGGGTAGTGGTCACTATCTTCTCTTTTGTCCACTATAAGGTCCACTAGATTACCCCAGATTTTTGGCACTAGCCAGAATATAGTTGATTCTAGATTTAGTGGCACCTCTTTTACAAGTATATGTGCTCCGGCTGTCAGATGGCATTGTGCCATTGCAGGTTCGCAACCCATACCCAGAGATAAAGTGTACTATTTGCATGGCAGCTACTGTGCATGGGACCAGGGTGGCTGCATCTAGTGATAGGATGTCCCTCGCCATATCCTCTTCGTCTAGAATAGATTCCAACCTCATGAAAGGCTCGAATTTGCAGTTGAAATCACCATCTATGACTACTGGCTTGGCATTTATGGAGCCAAGAAAATTATCTAATGTTTCTACCACAGAGGTCTCTGTTCAAGCCGCTTTTTGTCCAATTTATATTTTGAACGAGTACACTTCAGTTCCACTTTGTGTTATTATTTTTAGGCCAATAAAGTCTTGTGACAAAATTCCCAGTACTTCTATGGTCACATGTAAAGAAATTTTAGCCCATATGACCACACCCCCAGACGGTCTACCTCTCTTTGAAGCTACTGCACTAGCACTCAATGATCTATAGCCCAGCTTATGTGGAGGCTCCAGCATCCAAGATTCCTGGAGCAAACAGAGATTGAATTGGCAAATGTATTCATGACAATGCAGGTCCATTAGTTTGGGTTTTAGCCCTGCTATATTCCAAGAAACTATAGATTTAGCTACCAATTGTCGCTCTTTTAATGTACTAGGCAGCGTATTGACTTCAGTGCATTCTATCTTGGCAGGGAAATCAATTGATCAGTCTACTTGAGTTGCCAGTTGTCTCTCTTTTCATGTACTGAGAAGTGGATTGACTTGGGTATGTTCTACATCGGCAGAGCAATCACTCACTCGATCAACTCCCTGCTGTGCTTGAAAGGGTAGCTCCAGAATAGTGCTCTCAGCTTTAGGAATATTAAATGAAGATTACAAGGAGTTGAGTAGAGGGCTGCAGCTCGGAATAGCTGAAGCCTTCCACCTTGGCAGTCAGCTGATGGACTCCAGATCATTCTGCGCAGGATTGGTGGGATTGGTAGCATTTGGCAAAACTATTTATTTGCAATTTACTTCTTTACTGGGTTTGTTCAGCTTAAATCATACCAGTAAAATGGAGTGTGGGCTTGTTCTTGAATCTAGTGCGATCAGGCCATCAACTAATCTCTTAGCCCTAAGAGCAAGGACTATGGTATCAAGGGTTCCATCTTCGCTTTGCAGACGTTATGCCCTATTTATGTCGGAGCTTACTATTGACAAACACTGGCAATTATGTCTGATCCAGTGTATCGCCTTATTTTTAAGCGCGTCTTCATCTTACCTATCCCTTGGTTTTAACTTGGGGACTTTGGCCATAAACACTTTGAAGTCCCCGGTATGTGACTTATATTTACTTGTACAGCCAATTTGACGTTGATCAAGGTTTAAGTGTCTACGATTTGAATATGACTGTATGTTTTGTGGTTCCTGCTCCTCCAATCTATAGTTTTGATCTCTCTTTTTACCTGCCCAATAATGGGTGCCGCCCGAGTAATAGTTAGACTGGGGTGGCCTGTGGTCGATATGGCCCAACAGTTCTTCCCTTCCTCTATGCAACATACTATTACTCCACGGCTTAGCTCCTAAATTACAGGTGCTCTCCTGACCCCCTCTATTAAAATCCTGTTGATCTTCCATGCAATTAATAATATTGGGTGCCAGTCTGGGTGTGGATGGATGTAAATGCTTTCTCTGATTATTGGAGGTTCTTGTCTGGTGGTTACTTATTTGTGGATTAGTTGTGTGCATATTGCTACACTCTCAGGCTTTGCTTCCCAGGATGACCCCTTCACTGTTACTTTGGGTTGCTAGGCTCTTTATTAGTCTTTTTAGATTGGCATCCTCTCTTGTCAGGGCATCCACTTTCTGAAGGAGCTCTGTCCCTACAGGATGGATTGTTTGTGGTTCATGAGGAGGTAGGACTGGAGTACATCACCAATAATATTGCCCTGGCCCCTGTTATGTGGTCGCATAGATTCTGGTTCTTACCCCACTCTCTCACTTAACCAACTTGTGATTGAGGATTGTAGATCACTAGAGGGAGGGCTCAGCATCCCCTGGCTTGGGTATGTCAAGGGTATGCTGGGGAGTGTGGGCTGTACGGAATTATTTATCAATCGCAGTCCCTTGCGGCCAAGGGAGCTGCTGGACCTAAAAATATGTTTCTTACTAGGTGGCAGTGTGAAAGGGAGGTAGGGGAACTCCTTAGACCCACTGTGAAACAATACATTCTATTGACAACATGCTTTCAGAGAGAAGCATACTTGACGATTGTAAATAATACACATCATTGTTTTTTATTGACAAGGTTCAAGACTGATATAATACATTGGTATTTAGCTATTCCGAAAGGGTTTCACAAGTTGGGAGGTTTGAAACAGTGTCTTTGCGACAATTTATCTGAGCAAGACACCAAGCATTTTATATTCTTCTTTGATTTTTATCGTACATTAAGGCACTGAGTTATTATTCTCCTGATTAGAAACAATCAATTTGCAAAAGTGAAATCCGCGTTGCTGTATTTACAAATGCTCCCTTCCCCCTTGGTCTGTTTTGGGGCTAGAAGTTTCTTTTCCGGTGCCCTTAGACTTAGGAAAAAGCTATTTAATGACCAGGGGGCTACTTAATTAATGAGCTGTTACTTTTGCTGTCTTAGTGATTGCACTGTGACATTATATTTTTATGGTTGGATTGTAATCATATTTATATGTGTTCTTTTTCTTTTAACATACTTGGTTTTAATGGTTGCTGACTTTATGTGGTTTTAAATTACCAAATAAAGTATTACTGACTGACTGACACTACAGGATTGCTGTGATTACATTGTATCAAGCTGTCTGTTCTCAAGGATTCGTGTGGACGGTAGGGAGTGGGTGGACTGTTGGGAGCGTGCTGAATTCTATTGTGTGTGGGTGTGTTCGAATAGCATGCCGGAGGATGAGCTTTGCTACTTTCAATATTGCCAGGAGGGATAGCAAGTCAAATCTATTTAAACACGGGACAGTGGGAGCACCCCCTCCTGTGTTTTTAGTGGTGTCCGGTGATATGGGGCAACCTGCTGATTGAACCTTGTCAGTGGGAGGGAGGAATATCGACTGCATAGTTGCAGTGGCTGCTCCTCGCCCCACTGCTCTAAAGGAAGAATAACATTATAATAACATATCTTTATTTTTCCTATTGCAGTCAGTGGCAGGGCTGGTCAGAGTAGGGAGAGAGGTGATTTGCCCTCCCTAAGTGTGCATGACAGTCAGGCGCACTTTGCCTGTTCCCCACCAGGCTGCATTACATAGTCTGGCGAGGAACAGGAAGAGGCTCCCTGTCCCCGTCTGAGCCCCGAACCACAGTGCTCAGACCACCTGCTGCCAGCCGTGACTGGAGACAGGAAGAAGGAAGAGGATGGAGCTTCCCCGTCCGGTAGCAGCCGCTACTGCGTAGTTTCTGCCTTTTGTTGTGAAGTATTTACTACTGTGATGCCTACAGCATTTACTGGTAGGGGTACTCCTTCACACTTTTTATAAAATGCTTTAATTTCCGGGTTGTGTATGCTAGCACATTTATATTTATCTCTTAATATCGACTCCACCTCTTCAATTAAATTGCCAATCTCAGCTAAGGTGCAGTTCTCCGCTGCTCTTCTCCTTATCCTTAGTGTTTTCCCCTTGCTTGGCCCAACATCAGAAGCTTTACGCTTGCCCATGTCGAGGGATAGACTATCTGCAGTGCCCCCCTCCTGCTCATACCACTCGCTCACTCAGTATTACCACAGAATTTCTATATTATGGCTCCCACAAGTTAAAATAGAAAAATCAGTGTAATTTAGCACAATATCCAAGTAGTGCCACGAGGAAATTATAACAAGTCTCCCTTTAGTTCCTATCACAGTCAAGTGAGTCTGGTCTAGAGTCAGAGTGGATGGAGTCAGTGATCAAGGCTGGCTGCATTGTCCTAGCTCATTTTCCATTTGCGCTCTAGTTGTTTGCAGATGCGTTTCATCATTCTAAGTTCCACCATGTACCAACTGGCCTGGGGTGTGGATATTGTATTGCTGTGCTTGAGGGAGCCCGGGGAGTTGGAGCAGGAGGTGATCCAATTGCTGAAATTCGTAATGGCTTTGGAGTGGCTGTGCTGTGTTCAGGTCGGTGGGTGTTGAAAGCAGTGTTCCAGTCCTCATCAGTGGTGCTGTTCCAGTTTCAGCCGAATGGTCTGGCGGTGCAGTGTGTGCCTTGGACCAGGGCGGTATGCTGAACTTGACAAGGGAGCGGTCTGCCCAGGGTAATGGTACAGGCTCATCAACTAGGATGTTGCTGAAGTTCGTAAAAATAGGGTCTAAGACATGGGTACTCACAAACTTTCTGTCGGGGCGAAAATTACAATGTGGTTTGTGGCCAAGGGCCGACCCGGTAGGGGTGGGGTCAGTGGGGGGCGGGGCTAGAGTAAAAAATAATCAAACCCGTTTGAAAACGTTAGACAATGCGACAATGCTGTATTTCAAAAGCAGATGTAACCACAAAGAGCACATTTTGATAATACATTTTTATTAGCAGACAATAACAATCTTAAGAGCTTCATACATCACTTTAACCCCAATTCCATCACAGTCTCTCTCTCTCAGTCAGTCTCTCTCTCTGTCAGTTAGTCTCACTCTCTGTCAGGCAGTACTGTCTCTCTCTCTCTCTCTCTCTCTCTCTCTCTCTGTAAGTCAGTCTCTCTCAGTCGGTCTCTCTGTCAGTCAGTCTCTCTCTCTCAGTCAGTCCCTCTCTCAGTCGGTATCTCTCTCTCTCTCTCTCTCTCAGTCAGTCTCTCTCTCTTGGTCAGTCTCTCTCTCTCTCAGCCAGTCAGTCTCTCTCTGTCAGTCTCAGTCAGTCTCTCTGTCAATCAGTCTCTCTCTGTGTCAGTCAGTCAGTCAGTCAGTCTCTCGCTCTCTGTCAGCCTCTCTCTCTCTGTCAGTCAGTCTCTCAGTCAGTCTCTCTCCTCTCTGTCAGTCAGTCTCTTTCTCTCAGTCAATCTCTCGCTGTCAGTCAGTCTCTCTCTGTCAGTCAGTCTCTCTCTCTCAGTCAGTGTCTCTCTCTCTCAGTCAGTGTCTCTCTCTCAGTCAGTCTCTCTCTCTCAGTCTCTCTCTCTGTCAGTCAGTCTCTCTCTCTCTCTGTCAGTCAGTCTCTCTCTCTCTCTGTGTCAGTCAGTCTCTCTCTCTCTGTCAGTCAGTCTCTCTCTCTCTCTGTCAGTCAGTCAGTCTCTCTGCCAGTCAGTCAGTCTCTCTCTCTCTCTCTCTGTCAGTCAGTCTCTGTCAGTCAGTCTCTCTCTCTCTCTCTCTGTCAGTCAGTCAGTCTCTCTTAGTCAGTCTCTCTCAGTCAGTCGGTCTCTCTCTCTCTCAGTCAGTCAGTCAGTTTCTCTCTCTCTCTCTGTCTGTCAATCTCTCTCTCAGTCAGTCAGTCGCTCTCTCAGTCAGTCCGTCTCTATCTCAGTCAGTCAATCAGCCTCTCTCTCTACTCTCTTCCCAATGTCTGTCTCTCTTCACTCTCTCTCCAATGTCTGTCTCTCTCCACTTTCTCTCTCTCTCCACTTTCTCTCTCTCCACTCTCTCTGGGGGGCCATGGGTACATTACCCACAAGGTCCGCGGGCCGCCAAGAAAAGCCTGCCGGGCCGCTGGCAGCCCGTGGGCCGTACTATGAGTACCATGGGTCTAGGAGGTGTCTAGTGATGTGGTGAGGCCCAGGCTTCGAAGGTCTTCAATGAGTGCTTTTGAGTTGGGATCAGTATAGTCTTCCAGATGGAAGTTGAGGTCTCTAAGTAAAATGTAATTGCTACCATCAAGGGCGAGTGGTGTGACAAAGTCCGTGATGGTGTCAGTGAAGTTGTTGAACAGTTCTGGTGGTCTGTAGATCAGAGTGCCGCATAGTGTGAAGTTGGGTGTGACATGAAGTTTGAAGGACAGGTGTTCGGTGTTGGAGGATGTCATGGATGTGGTGAAGCTGATGGTGTTCTTCTGAATGATGGAGATTCTGTCTCTGGGTTTGTGAAGTCTTTTTTCCATGGCAATACTGTCCACGGAGGGCAAGTGAGAATGGCTATAGCAATGTCAGGTGCAGATACAGGGTTCCATAAGGAAAAGCAGGTCAGAGGAATGGTTGTACAGCAGGTCCCAGATTGCATGCTTGAGGAGTGAGCGTGTGTTGAGGAGCATACATGCGAGTGTGGAATTTTGCGTGGATAGTTGCAGGACTGTGTGAGTGTGAGGGAGTGGGGTGTTCGGTGCTGTTGGTGCAGTGAGTGTTGGGTGTGGGTGACAGCATGAAAACTCACAGGAAGTGCAGCAGAATGCTTCCTCTGTGTTGTGTGGCGAGGCAACAGTGTGTGGAGCAGCAGCTGGGGTTGATGGAGCAAAGGGTCGCTGCATGGTAGAGGCGCAAGGGTCGAGCATCAAGGTTTCTGGCGCTGGGTGAGGTCCAGAAAGCGTGAGGGTGGAGCACTAGGACTCCTGTCGCTAGGCGAGGTCCAGGAGTGGACAGGCACAGACTGGCTTGCCTTTACTGTGCAGCGGCGCATCAGATTTGTGTGTCTGCTGCACGTCCACACTGTGGCAGCAATTAAGTAGGTCTTGGGAGGGTAGAAGAGTGATGTAATTTCTTGTGCAGATAGATGATGGGAAATCCAGTGATGTCACTTCCTATGCAGATGGATGGTGGGAATCTAGGATTGTCACTTCCTGTGCAGATTGATAATGGGAAATCATGTGATGTCACTTCCTGTGCATATGGATGATGGGAAAACTAGTGCCATCACTTCCTGTGTAGATGGATGATAGGAAATCCAGTGATGCCACATCCTGTGCAGCTGGAAGATGGAAATGTATTACCCTGCGGAGGTCGCCACTGGGTAGCAATAGTTAGGGCCGTGATTCCATATTAAAAGAATTTGCATTCGACAAATCTTCACAAACGTTTTTGTTTTTTTTAAGTTCATCCACCTCAGATACTTTCTAAAAATTTCAGGGTGATCCGTCAAGCGGGGACCGATAAAAAAGGGCTCCCAAAATTCATTTTTCCAATGCAATTTTCTAAAGGAAAGTTAGCCAAAGCCAAAACAATGAACAGAATTCAACCAAATTTGGCAGAAAGCTAGACCTAGGTCCAGAAAGTGAGCCTATTGTGGTTTGGTGCAAATCCATTTAGTAATATTTGAGAAATTAAGGCACAAAATGTATAGATACTTCACACCGTGAAGGATCCGTGGAGCTAACAGATCTTCAGATAAAATCTGTCTGGCTGCCACCACATCCCCTGTTCTGTCAAAAAAGATAAAAAAAGACATATAGGGGGACTAAGTAGGGATACCCTGCCCCCCTAGATCTGGTGGGGGGGCTACCAGAGGGACCACCCCAGGGTCAAAACTGTGATTTGATTTCTCATGCTGCGGATGCGCTGTGGATTTGCTGCGGATCAGTGACTCTGAGTAAAACAGATTGAGGGCTTTTGCCTTTTCTGAACTTTAGCCCCCTCAGGGTGGGCTAGAGCGCCAGGGTTGGTGCTTTGGTATTACTTGGGGAGGGAAGCATGCGGCTCCCCTCCCAAAGCCTTCTTTAGGCTCCGGGGACCCTATCCCCCACGGCCAATTTATTGTCTATTTAGAGGGACCACATAGCACCTCTCCTTGAACCCTATTAGGTGCCGGGGGCCCAATTCAAACGGGGCATTTATTGTTAAAGTGGAGGTGGGTGCACTCCTCCCTCCCTGAGCCTTAGTAAGCCCCAGGGATCCATCCTCATGAGCCAAATCTTTTTTTAGTGGAGGGGGGCAAATGGCGTCCCTCTCTGAGCCTCTTTAAGACCCTGGGGAGCCCTTAGCCTGAAACAGTTCGAATATAGGTCCCTGGTCACTGACGCGGCCAAAACTATGTATAGGGAGCAGCAGGGCCGATTGTATGACGCGGGGGACAAGGCGGGAAAGTTGATTGCGTGGCTGGACAAAAAGGAGAGAGTGAATCGCGTGGTTCCCGAGTTGCGTGCTGCGGATGGTGGGTGTGTGACTGAACCGGATGAGATTGTGGAATGCTTCGCTGACCACCTCCGGGCGGTGTACTCCCCGGTGACTGACAGGGACGAAGATGACTCTCGCCTCCTATTGAGAGATATTGCTCTGCCCGGCCTGTCCGTTGAGGACCGGGAGCGGCTGGACGCCCCCTTATCGTCGGATGAAATAGCGACCGCGATTCGTTCCCTTCGCTCGGGCAAGGCTATGGGTCCTAACGGTCTGCCCATTGAACTATACAAATTGCGTCCTGATAAGCTTGCGCCCTTCCTCGGCCGCATGTTCCGCGACTCTCTTGCGGCGGGTTCCCTTCCGGCCGACCAGCGCTTGGCCACTATAGTCGTTCTCCCCAAGGAGGGCAAGCCGCGTGACCGCTGTACCTCTTACCGGCCTATTTCACTGCTCAATGCAGAGCCTAAAATCCTGGCGAAAGTCCTGGCCAATCGATTGTTGAGTGTCGTGTGCGACCTTATTCATCCGGACCAATGCGGCTTCATCCCGCACCGCAATACCGCTCTTAACTTGCGGCGTCTGCACGGGGTCCTCGCCAGGGCGGAGCTCCTCACCGAGCCGGCCGTGCTGGTCTCTTTGGATGCCACGATGGCATTTGACACTATTGAGTGGCCATTCCTCTGGGCCGTCTTGGATAAATTCGGCTTTGGGGAGGGATTTATTGGCTGGGTGAGGCTCCTTTACACGGGACCCATGGCTCAAGTGGTGGTGAATGGGCGGGTCTCTCGGCCCTTTGCCCTCGGCAGGGGCACGAGGCAGGGGTGCCCGTTGTCCCCGTTGCTTTTTGCTCTCGCCCTGGAGCCACTCGCTGCCTGGCTCCGTTGGGAGCCCTCGCTTAGAGGGATCCGGTGGGGCCCGGGCTTTGAAGATCGGGTCTCGCTGTATGCGGACGACATTCTCCTGTACCTCACCTCACCGCGGCAGTCACTCAACGTCCTCTTTGACGTTCTGACCTCCTTTGGGAACAATTCGGGTCTCACGATCAATTGGTCTAAATCCTGCGTTTATCCCATCGCTGGCGGTCCTCCTCTCCTGCCGCCTAGGCTCCCGATTCAAATATCTCTGAGCGGCTTTAAGTACCTGGGGATATACGTTTCGCTGGACCCGGTGGCTCGCTACGAGCAGAATCTTCTGCGTCCACTTCGGCGGCTGCGGGAGGACACGGCCCGGTGGTGCAGGCTGCCCCTGTCCCCGCTGGGTCGGGCCGCGCTGTTTAAAATGATGTCCCTTCCCAGGTTCCTCTATGCACTCCAGAACTCCTTTGACGTTATCCCAGTGGCCTACTTTCGGGAGGTGGAGAGCCTGCAGAGGAGACTGGTGTGGAACGGCCGGGCGCGTATTGCTCTTGCCAAGCTCACTCTCCCCTGGTATGACGGGGGCATCGCGCTTCCTGACATTCGCAGGTACTATTGGGCCTCGCAGCTATCTGCCATTAACCACGCCACGTATGCGCCCGGCTTGAATCCGGCGTATGAGATGGACAAGTTCCTGCTTCCCGGCGGGAACTACAACAGGGCACTTTATTCCCGCCTGGCTGACCGGACCCTTACGGGTCCTACTAAGATTGCTGTGCGGACCTGGAGGGCTGCCACTGCGGCCACGGGCTGGAGTGAGCGAATGACATGTGCTACTCCCTTGTTTGCCTCCGACCGCCTGGGCAGCTTGTGGACCACCAAGGGGTTTGACCAGTGGGACACGATTGGTATCAGCAAAGTGGGAGACCTGTGGCACAAGGGCGCGGTCAAGACTTTCGCGGTGCTCCAGGCCGAATACGAGCTGACCGACAGGGAGTTCTTCCGCTACGCCCAGGTTCGACACGCCCTGCTCTCGGTCTTCGGGGAGGGGACCACGGTCCCTGTTTCCTCGCCCCTCGAGGACCGCGTACTTGACGGACATGTCCCTGATAGTACTATTTCTTTAATTTATAAAAAATTGATTAATCACCGGGCGGATCTCCTGGTGCGCCTTCGGGAGGCTTGGACTGGGGATGGGGTCGAATTGGATGACGAAGACTGGCAGTCTGCACTGTCGTCCCCCAAGGAGGTTGCCATTCCGGCTCGTCTCCGGTTGGTACAGCTCAAGATTCTCCATCGGGTGTATGTTACGGGTCCGCGCTTGGTCGCGATGGGATTTTCCGACGACGGGCTCTGTAAACGAGGCTGCGGGCTCAGCGCCACCTTTCTTCATATCCTTTGGGAGTGTCGCGAGGTGGCGGACTATTGGCACCGGGTCCACACGGTTATGGGACAGGTCACCGGGGTTGTACTGCTGCCGGAGGTGCGTCGCTGTGTCCTGAATGTGTGGGAGCCCAATGACTACAACGCGGCTCAGACTCGGTGGGCGGCCCTAGGGAACATGATTGCCAAGAGGGATATAGCGCAACTTTGGGGCGCTCAACGGCCGCCCACCGTGTCAGTATGGAAGGAGAATATGGACTGGTGTATGTTTCGGGAGAAGACAGTGTATGTGGCCCGTGGCAAGCCGGGGGCATGGGGTAGAATTTGGGGCCAATGGAATGCGTATCGCGGAGGCATCTGTACGCCCCCCCTGGTAGACACTGATATCGCCATGTCCCCCTGACCCTCGACGGTTCCTGGCGCTTTTTGTAACAACTACATAGGGACGTTCATCTTCCTTGACCCCCCTTTCCCCCCCCCCCCTCCGTCCCCGGCCTCCCGGTACTCCTCTCTTTAGCGGATTGCTCAAATGTTCTGACTGGAGTTTCCCGGGGGGAGCCTGAACCGCACTGGTATCCCTCGTAACTCGCCTTTTGTTTTTATTGTTTTTCTTTTGTTTCTGTTACTGTTGGACTGACGCTTGCTGTTCTTCGAGAACTATCTTGAGCCACTGCGGGGCAGTGCCCTGGGAACGGATTGCAACTTTGATATGTGTATATTTCCTTATGTACCTAGCGGCCGGCCCGGGTGGTTGTAGGCCCATACTTGTGACCGAATTGTTGCTCAATAAAAACTTTTTCAAAAAAATAAAAAAATAAAAAAAAAAAAAGACCCTGGGGAACCATTCCCCGGGGCCAGTCAGGTTTTTTAGGGAAGGGGGCATCAGGCCCCCCTTTCCGGTCATTAAACGGCCTGGGAACCCTATCCCCCAGGGTCTAACACCGATGTAGTGTCCTGTGGACCCATACCCTGGTACACTAGTGTTCCCTCTTTGGGAGAGAGAGTGCAATGAATAGAAACTTTACTCCCTGCCTGCACTCTCCCAGGCAGGGAACACAGCTTTTCTCCCTCCTGGGTGGGAGCAAAGAACAATGATGTGCCCACCCTTATGGGAGCAAAGAAACAGAGCTGGATTCTGCCAGCACCACAATGGGTGTTGGATGGGAAGCTTGCTGAGGTGGTGAGGGCACCGGAACTCTCCGGCGGCCCCCAACAATTTTGGGTATGTGTGTACCCTGGGTGGGCATTGGGACACCCAATTTGAAAAACAATGTCAGCTCCCGCTGGAGAGCTTCCCGAGACTGCGGTGGCCTTGGCGCTTCCCCTGCGGCCACAAACATTTTTGGTGATGTGGGTGCCCCGGGTGGGCACCGGGGAACACAGCTTGCAAAATACACAAAAACGAAACCACTGAAATTCACCGGTTATCATTGTCTCCATTAACTATAACTCGCGCCCATGCCAATCACTGCTAATTAACTGGCATATTCCATCACTCATAACATCATTTATGATAAGACCGTGCATGGCGGGTTTCTTTAGAGCATGAGTTATTGTTATTTGAGATAACTATAACATGAGAATCTCAGTGGTTTTGGTCGCTTAAAACGGCATGATTTAATTTAAATTTTCACCCAACTATAACATCCCTTTAACTTTTGCGTTTTGCCCTTGTACTAAACTCTGGGCAAACTCCTGAGGTGCCTCATGAGAAATGAGGGACTCCCCCTATAACCAGTTCTGTAACGTTTTCCCCCACTGTGATTGATGCTACTCTGGAAACTTGGACAATGTCAGGGGTAGGCCTGAGTTTGAGATACATATGCCTAGGACAAGGAATGCCTTTGAAAGCTTGTGCAGGTGGTGGGTGCATCCCCCCAGTCATCCTGCCAGGAGGGGGTCACACCTCCTCCAACCCCAGGTCCTTTTGTTCTTTTTTCCTGGGGGCCACTCACACTTCCCAGCAGACTACCAGGTGACAAATGGGGATTAACTCTGAAAGGGCTACTAGAGGCATTAGGCAGGAAAATGCCAACTTTCAAAATAGTGATTTACAATCGGACTTGACCATCCGATTAGATTTTAAATTCCTGTTAATTTGAGTCCTTAAACCATGGTTTTAGCTATTTCAAAACTGGAGTTATGCATGATACGGTGTTACAATGTAACCCTGTGCATTTCTATGGGAGGGCAAGCCTTGCCTCCGTGAAAAACAACTTTAGAGATTTTTCACTGCCAGGACATGTATAACCTAGGAACACATGTTCTACTTTTTAAATACCATGAACCCATCCCAATGGGCATTTAGGTCCTACCTTAGAGGTAACTTCTAAGTATTAAAAAGGAAGATTCAGGCCAGTTAAAAGGGCGATTTCAACCAGTAGAAATAGAAGTTTTAAAACAGCCATGCTAGGCCACTGTGGCAGGCTTAGAGTCATGTTTTACAGTGTCACATTAGTTTTGGCACAATAAGTGCTGGCGTCCACTACGGCCGTTTAACTTACAGTCCCTGGGTACACATAGTACCATCTACAATATTTTTCACTGCCAGGACATGTAAACCATAAGACCCCATGCCCTACCTTTTAAATACCATGCACCCTGCCCTATGGGCATTTTGGGCCTACCTGCAGGGTGACTTATACATGTTAAAAAGGTAGGTTTAGGCCTGCCAAAGGGTTACTTTACCAGTTCGAACATGCAGTTTTAAAACTGCCCAGTTAGGCTACAGTAAGCATACAAAGCAGTAATGGGTGGAATGCTGGAATTAATCTCAGCCACTGTCAATCACTCGGGGCTACATCCCAATCCATTGTTATTTTGCACACCATGCCACCTCAGATTGGACCCAGCTATATGTAAATCAGTCTTGACTCTGCTCCAATAGGAACAGTCCAGCTCAAAGGCCACGCCATGTCCCCGCTGAACCAGAACACAAGCAACCCAGGACCGGTTTCGCCCTAGTTATCAGCTCATCAGCCGGGTAAAGCTTGATTCCAGTGATACAGTGTGCACTGGACCCACTTCTGGGCATACCCAGTCCACGTAGGGTGACACAATAAGCAATTAATTCAAGCATTCCATCCAACACTTTTTGTATACTTAAATATGCCGCCCTAAGTGGGATGGGTATTCCCAGATGTGGCAAACTAGAAATTGCCTTGGATATGCTGAGATCTAACTGGAAGTGGGGACTGTGAAGACAGGGATAACTTTATAATTCTGTGCTCCAATATTAATATGATGGGTATAAAAATAATTTATTTACGTGGTATTCTGCATGGCATTCATGGAGGCTGAACATGTTTCCATGCTTATAGGCAAGGAGTAAGCAAGTTAACTTGTGTTTGTTGTAGAAATTGTTTCGATAACAACTGCAGCCCCACCCAGCCTTCCCACAATAACCTGTGTTGTAAATGATGTGCCAAAATTAGTGTTGGTATTCTGTTAAATTGGATTCTTGGATCCTTAATATGCCTAAGCATCAGTCCGCCGGGGAGGGGATTCATACCTTGCACTGGCTCCACATCAGGAAACACATTTCCTTCAAGGTCCTGAGCAAGGTATACAAGGCTATGCGCAGTAAAGGTTCGCCTCATTCAAAAAACATGTTCCAATGGTACATTCTAGGGAGGACCTTGTGATCATCCACACATAAAAACTGGTCTCTCCCAGATTTCGTCGGTCTAGATGGGGCGGCTGCTCCTTCTCTGTAGCTGGCACCAAGCTTTGGAATCCCTTATGCCCCCCCCCCACCAATCTCCAATGCAGATTCTCTACCGGTCTTCAGAAAACTTCTGTCAACATGGCTTTTTTCTTCTTAGTCGGCTGACAACGCATCACTCTTTGCCTTTTTCCGCTCAGTGCCTTAACACCTTTGGATATAAGTGCGCTTTACAAATACTATCCGATTCTATCCTTAAATTTTGAATTTTCTGTGTGATTGGTGCCTTGTGACATATAACCTTGCAGTCTTCTTGGGGGTCTCTTAATTAGATTTTCTATACCTTTACCTCTACAATTGATCTAAATGCTCGTAAACTATGTTTGAAATGGATGAGAGTTGCTGACATAAGTAACAAGCATTTGCAATGCAATAGGTCTCGCATTTTCAAAACTTTGACCTATTGGTATTGTAAATGACAATGCCTTTTATTATTGCAGGTTTTTGAAATTCATAAATAAAAGGCATTGTCATTTATAATGCCAGTAACTCAAAATCTCGCTAATGCGCAATTTACCAAGTTTGCATGCCTTCTGTAGAGATCCGATTGCAACTTGCAGGTTACAAGTTATATTTCCTGCTGAGGAGAGACGCCTGTTCGATGCCCACGGTAATTTAATGAGTTGGTTAATACTTGGATATGATAATAAAGCGCTTAGGTAGACTGTAATGCGAAAGAAATGTCTAGTTTATCTATAAACTAAAGCTGACATTTAGTTCATTCTGAAGCAAGTTTTATGTTTGCAGATAAAGAAATAAGATTATTGGCCCACGATCAGACAATGCAGTCAAATTGAGATGCCAGAATCTGCAGCTTGGGTCTGCTGGCTCACAGTCAGTAAGGTAGTTTTGATTACATAGATTGTCCTCGTACCAGCAGAGTTTTGCACTAACATTTAGACCAAGTACATGTGCATGACGTCATATTTCAGTTCGTCAGTGCACATATTGGTGCAAAACCGCCAGTGCACTCAATGTAAATCGACTTTGTTCTGCCCATTTGTATAGTAGTAGACTTGCAACGTGATCCGAATTTTCAAATACCTTAAGTACAGCCTCGGACTCTGAGAGGTGTCATTTTCTAAGTCATTATTAATGCCTAGAAGATATTTGAAAAGATAAGCCAAAAGGGTGGTAAAAGTAACGGCCTTGACATCATAGCGAAACTGAAACATACGTCGATATGTAGGTGTTAGGAGGAAAAAACAGCAGGAAATAGCGCCTATGTTGAGACGTGTATTCCAGGCCCATGCAGAGAATAGGATGCATAGGATTAAGAAGTTTACGCAGGTGATTGGAGATGGTTCTGGAGGGATCCGAATGCGCTCTGGAGCCTCTCGAAGTGGAACGTTGGAAACCACATCTCCGGCCTGAACCCACTGAGCTACCTTATGCTTAAAGGACTTGTGAAAACCGAGCTATTCACACTTGGTTTCGCACGATTATGCCTCAGAATAAGAGTGTGACTGAGGCACAGCTGTCACATGGGTCAGTCCTCAGATTGATTGTGATTTCTCAGCATATACCATGGTGTTTAGTCTAGTGCCCAGAAGTTGCAGTGTCTGGCGCGAATATATATCGTTACTACGCATTCCGTTGCAACGCATGCCTTTACCACGCATGCGTTACAACGGAATGTGTTTTCCACGCTTTGCCGTTACCTCGATTTTACCTTTACTCCGCTTTTTCTTTTTTGGGGGGGGAGACCCCCCCAAGCCCCCTTTCTTCTTTTTTTTTCCTTTTTCTGCAGGTCTCCGCCGACACTGAAAACGGACTGATGCTTTTTTTCGGATTAGGATGACGTTGTTCCGTGATGACGTTGCTTGCGTGGTGAAGATGGTCGTTGAAGCATTACCCGTTGTGAAGACGTTTACGAGGTAAGTGTATCGTTGTAAATTTAATGCGTGGAAAATGCTTCGTGGTAAAGGCTGTTTCCCGTCTGGCGCTATACCAAACAGTGTAAAAGTACAAATGTCCGTCCTAGAAGCTAGATCAGTGGTCGATTCGCATCACTAGTTCTATAACGGGTGCACTTTCCCTTGTTGACACAATCTGCAGCAAAGACCTCCATACATTGAAGGGGAGGGGCTTGCTGTGCGCAGGGCCCTGTCTCCACTTTGCTGTACATACCATGTCTGCTGTGGGGAATGACCCTTCCACTTTTGGCCCAGTGTCCATTCTCCTGTCAGTAGGGGAGTGGCTTCCTCATGTCCCCGGGTGCAGGTGGGGGCCTGTATGGCAGCGCAAGCAGCAGCAGCCCTTTCTCCTGAGGGGAGTGAAAAGGAGGCAGCTCGAGTTGCAGAGAAAGCGGGCGTCTGCCATAAATATCAAATGTGGCGTGCCGCTGCATAATAAAGTTTAATTTCAATAAAGAAATAATTTAACGAGCTGCGCTATCAGAGAAGTGAAGCGGGGTGTTGTTAAAAGTAAAGTAAACAGTTAACAAAGGTTAGCAAAATATGCAAATGGTGTTTAAAAACCGGTGAAACACTCGGGCGCACCAGAGCTAATTAGTTAGAAATAGTGGTATTGATCATAGGTGTCCTAGGCGCTCAAAGGGAAATTCACATTTGTCAATTATCAAACACTTAATCTGACGGTGCTGTAAGGTATAGAGAAACCACCAACTCTACACAGAAGAGCAAAAGCTCTACGTAACAGTTCAACAAATCCCCAGCACTCGTATTAATAAAAGTTTCAAAACAGTTATGACGTGTAAGTCAGAAACAACAATAGCAATAAAATTCTTGTGCGAGGTTTAGTTTTCCTTGTTCTTTATTTTCAAGGCGACATCCTAGTCACAGCCAACACGTGTTTCGTCGTGTAGGGACATTAACCCACGACTTCCTCAAGGCTGTGTGAATTAAAAGACAATACATACCATAAGGTATTATCCACTTCTAAAAGATAGATCATATAGGGTGGCATTTTGCATTACCTCTTAAGTTGTTACACAGAGGATTCCCATGCAGTGAACCAGTTGTACAAAATTACAAGAACAGGAATCTATTGTCAAATCCGAAGTGAATAGACGCAAAGTTAGATACATACAGTTAAACATATGGAAAGCAGTGTACTTAAGTAAAGAGATCTGAAATTTATTTAAAAATTGGGTATCCAATAGAGCTAGCGACCAAAAGAAGATGGAGAGAAACGGAAGGGCGTGCAGAAAACGTCGTGATCAGGTCTCGTCTAAATGGAATTGTTTTACTGTGGTGCTGGTCGTGTCTCACGTGAAAGTGACTATTTAAAAATTGCAATTGATGTGTTGATAAAACCGTGATGCGGTCCCGACTGGTGAAAAAATCTGTTGCTCGGGTGCTAGTTGTGATTTCCGTGAAGGTGACGAGGTGTTGAGCAACACCGCATGCCCATAATAGTGAGTCCACTTCTGACGAGGACATAAGTCAAAAATAGTTACCTATTTTCTATTCAAATGGTACCTCTAGTGTAGGGAAACATAATTAAAGCGCAAGTAATTAGTAGTCTAATATGCGAGCTATATAATATTATCTTGAGAATGTGTCCATAATTTGAACCTACTTAATATGTGGTTAAAATTCCAGACCACATAGGGGTCAAATCCACGACTTGAATATTCAAACTTCCTTCGTTCCTTAGCCAGTAAAGCGTAAGTATTGCGCTGAGCTGAAAAAAGTAAATGCGCCGATCAGTGCTGCTTTGCTAGGAGTATAAACTCAAATGTATCTCAACATCTAATACTTGTTATGTCATAGTTATATACCAAAGATATCCCAGTGAACTCCCAAATATCTATCCTCAACCGTTGACTACAGTCACCCGATCTCAACAAGATTCAGCGTATTTTAATATTGTGGTTCCAAGGAAACAATCCCGTACGGATTCATAATCTCTGTCAAGTTTTCCCTGATTCGGTATTTGCCACATGAAACTCAAGGTTTCCAAACCCTGACATTATCTGTGAATAAAGTCTTTCAAATTAAAACGCGGTCTCTATTCTCTAAACTTTATCTGTCAACACAACCTTTCAAATTAGTGTAATCTTACCCAAATATTCAGTCGGTATTGTGTTGTCTATTCCAAATCCCATCTACAAGTGTCCGGCGAGCCGAGTACAGCTGTCCGTGGATCTTGATTTCTCCGAAATAACGAGTGAACCCCGGTCAATATACTTCCGGGTCACGTAACGCGTCTTGCGTCATAGCAATAAAAATAGAAACAAGACTAAGCCGGGTTAAGCGGACCAAATGACTGTACCTACGTTAGTGTTTAAAACGGGATATATGCGATCCCCAAATATTAAAATCTTTCGATTGGACTCATAGTCATTTAGCCTGAACAATCCCATTTTTTTGGAATTTAAGAGAGAGCTCTAATTCAACGCCCTGTTTCCTATTCCCAATGTAGGTTCTAATTGTCATCAATCAAAATGCAATATCTCCGAATCCAGTGTGCATGCAGGTGTATCATGGCCAATTTATATTCAGTATATGAAGGACAGCATGCTTAATGTCCTTATAAGTATCCGTAGTGCAGAGAACCGGCGCCGTGCATGAATTTTCGAATCAGTTTCGCACATAAAGTGGAATGTTCTTATTTGAGCCGTTGTGTTTCGATTAAAATATCTATTGTGTCCCCCTCATTCTCTCCATTAGTTAAGGTCTTACAACAAGATGTGAATGTTTCAAAAATGAAACGAGTTGTAATTCGAACGATTGTACATTCCTTAAGACATAGACATTTTGAAACAGATTGAAAGCGATTAGTAAGCTTGCTTCATCTAATATCGAACCAAATCGTGATCATTACGTCCATCAGTATACATTGTTACTGTCATCATTTCGTCCTAAATACTGAAACTACGTGTCTACATAAGAAACATAGGGAAAATTTTCATGAGAGGATATGAATATTATCTGCCCAGAAAGTAATGAAGCTCATGGTCAATATTCAAGCCACATTCTGTACTCCTCAATTTTAAAATCCACAATGCTTCCTTACGTCTCAGTGTAAGTTCTCGGTTCCCACCCCTCGGGTGTTTGGGTATATGGTCAATGCCATAAAATTCAAAACTCTTATTCAATGTTTGTTCTGAGCAGATGGATGTGTGTGCCGCTATTGGATATCTCATGTCACCACTCTTTACTGCTCGTATATGTTCCCCAATTCTGTTTCTTAAAGGTCTGATCGTGCTCCCAATATATCTCTTCCCACATTTACATTTAATGGCATAGATCACAAATTTGGTCAGACATGTGATGTTGTGTCTGATTTTAAATATCTTCCCACCCGGTCCCTGAAATTCAGTCATCCTTGGAAGCGCCCACTTGCACGCCATGCAACGGCCGCAGCCATAGAAACCAATCGAGTGTTGTGACAGCCAGTTGTCAACTTGTTTAGGTATTGGGTAGCTGGGGCTCAGGATATTTCTAAGTGTGAAGCCTCGTCTGTAGGTGATGTCCGGTCTGTTAGCAATTACTTCGTCTAGGGTTTTATCTGCCCTCAGTAGATGCCAGTGTTTGTTAAGGCTTTTCTTGAGGATCCCTGACCAATTGTTAAAACTTGTGACCAAACGTATCTTGTCCTCATCCTTTTCTTGTGTGGAGCGATCTTTCAAAGTATCCATTCTTTTGACTGTCTCAATCCTCTTCTCTGCTCTTCTTAGTGTCTCATGGTCATAGCCTCTGCTCCTGAATCTAGTTATGGTTCTTTTTTTGTGTTGTTCAAAATCAGTATCTGTGCTGCAATTACGTCTCACCCTTATCAGTTCACCATAGGGGATGGACCTGATTTGATGTGGTGGATGTGAGCTGGATGCGTGTAATAGGGAATTGCAGGCTGTTTGTTTTCTGTACAGTCTACTTTGTAAACATTTGTTTTCTACATAGAACTCTATGTCTAGAAACGAGATCTTGTCCTTGCTTTGTTCAGTTGTGAAGTGAATATTATGATCGTTTGAGTTGAGGTGTTTGATGAAATCAGTGAGTTTGGTCTGGGATCCTGTCCAAATCATAAGACAGTCGTCTATATACCTCCCCCAGTATAGTATCGAATCATTCCATTGTGAGCCCGATGGGCCCCAGATCCTCGTCGCCTCGAACCACCCCATGAAGAGATTGGCATACGAGGGAGAGAATCTGGAACCCATAGCCACACCCTGCTTTTGTCTGTACCATCTGTCCTGAAATAGAAATACATTATTGTCCAGAAGTATTGCCACCATCTCCATTAACATTTCAGTGTGTTCCCAGGTATTTGCTGCCCTGTTATTCAGCATTCTTCTGACTGCCATCATTCCTCCCTCTCTCTTGATGCTGGTATATAAAGCTGTAACATCAAGTGTCACCAATGTCATACCCTCTTCCCAGTTGAAGTCGGCTAGGGTGCTGAGGATATGCTTGGTGTCTCTTATATAAGATGGGAGGTTCACCACCATGGGTTTGAGAAAAGTGTCTACGTACTCAGACATACGTTCAGTTGGACCCCCAATTCCCGATATAATAGGTCTTCCTGGGGGAAATGCTGCATTTTTGTGAATCTTTGGTAGTGTGTACAGGCATGGAAATCTCGGCCTGTCTACCTTTAAAAATGTCAATTCATTCTCATCAAGTAAGCCCTGTCCATGCCAGCGTTTTAAATGTGAGTTAATGTATTCCGTAAGTGTCCAAATGGGGTTGGTCTGTATGGACTCGTAACATTCTATGTCAGCTAGTTGTGAGTATATCTCGTTGTTGTAGTCTATACTTCGCATGATTACCATGTTCCCACCCTTGTCGGCTTCACGTATAATGATGTCGTTATTATCACTTAGTTCTTTAAGAGCAGCCCGTTCTTTAGTAGTTAAATTGTCTGTTTTGGAGTTGAATACTGTGTTTCTATCCTCATGTCTGTCCAAATCAGCCAGGACCAATCTATGAAAAATGTCTACATTATTACCAGTAGTCAGCGTTGGTGTCCATTTGGACTTTTCTTTTAGACTACTGGAAATACTGTAATCAGTGGTGATCTCTAAATTTCTCATGACAGAATCTGTAGTAATTACTTCATCTTCACTTTCAGTAATGGATAGCAGTAATCTTGTGTCCAGAATATCCTGTATAGAATTTTCATTCAAAGTTGACATACCCAAATTTTTGTTCATGCTTTTATTCACAATATTAGTAGAACCAAAGTGTTTTCTCAATTTCATGCGTCTGACAAACTTGAACAAATCAATTTTAACATCACATATACTCCCAACATTTTTAGGACAGAAATTCATTCCCTTAGTGAGTACCGATACTGCATCCCCAGTAAGTTGAAGATCAGTCATGTTGATTACGTTTATGCTGTCTATTTCCTCTGGTTCCATGACCTGGTCCTGACACCTGGTGTGTCTTCTACCCTTACTTCCTCTCTGACCCCTCCTTGTTTTTCTCCTTGTTGGGGTCGCTTGTACTCTTTGTTGCCTCTCTTGATCCTGGTAACTTCCAATAAAAAACTGTTCCCAATATTGGGGTTGGTGCTCTCATCTTCTACCTCACTGCCACTTGTGTGTGTTGTGTTAAGGGAAGTAGAACTAGAGCCTAATGAGGCACCGCCAGTTTGGGTCTGTGTTTTTGTCTGTGGTATTAGGTGGTCATACTTCTTTGCGAATGTAAAGACCCGGCCTTCACAGTAGTCACGCTCATCCCTTCTTAGTTTGCGGGCCTTTCGCATCTTTATGTCTGAGACGTGTTGTTCTATAATCTCGTTTAGGATGGCATAATTTTTAAAAGTGCCCTCCGGTATGTTCAGATCTTTGATCTCTGATTCTAAGGTGTCTATGTCCTTCTGGAGCTGCACAACCTTTCTTTCGCAGTTTTCTATCAGAATACCCATGAGTCTATTCGAGTTATTATTCAATTCTTTTTCCCACTCACTCAGTAAGTCCGCTTCCAGGTCCTCGTATGTAGGGAGGATCTGCGATCTTAAACCCCTCGGTATTCGTTTGAGTTTAATGTACTGTTTCAAGGTGGCAGCATCCCACCACCGTGACAGTTCGCTTTTCTTTAGTTTCTCTAGTCTAGTGAATTTCTCCCTTAGACCTTCATTTCTCGCACTTGGTCCCCCTTGTAAAATTGTGTTAAGGGGCGTATTCCTCGCAATGTTACTAAAGAGATCTTCAGCTTCTTTATCTCTAGAAGTCATTGTGTCCCTGGTGCTGCCACCTACTAATAACGATTAGTTAGAAATAGTGGTATTGATCATAGGTGTCCTAGGCGCTCAAAGGGAAATTCACATTTGTCAATTATCAAACACTTAATCTGACGGTGCTGTAAGGTATAGAGAAACCACCAACTCTACACAGAAGAGCAAAAGCTCTATGTAACAGTTCAACAAATCCCCAGCACTCGTATTAATAAAAGTTTCAAAACAGTTATGACGTGTAAGTCAGAAACAACAATAGCAATAAAATTCTTGTGCGAGGTTTAGTTTTCCTTGTTCTTTATTTTCAAGGCGACATCCTAGTCACAGCCAACACGTGTTTCGTCGTGTAGGGACATTAAACCACGACTTCCTCAAGGCTGTGTGAATTAAAAGACAATACATACCATAAGGTATTATCCACTTCTAAAAGATAGATCATATAGGGTGGCATTTTGCATTACCTCTTAAGTTGTTACACAGAGGATTCCCATGCAGTGAACCAGTTGTACAAAATTACAAGAACAGGAATCTATTGTCAAATCCGAAGTGAATAGACGCAAAGTTAGATACATACAGTTAAACATATGGAAAGCAGTGTACTTAAGTAAAGAGATCTGAAATTTATTTAAAAATTGGGTATCCAATAGAGCTAGCGACCAAAAGAAGATGGAGAGAAACGGAAGGGCGTGCAGAAAACGTCGTGATCAGGTCTCGTCTAAATGGAATCGTTTTACTGTGGTGCTGGTCGTGTCTCACGTGAAAGTGACTATTTAAAAATTGCAATTGATGTGTTGATAAAACCGTGATGCGGTCCCGACTGGTGAAAAAATCTGTTGCTCGGGTGCTAGTTGTGATTTCCGTGAAGGTGACGAGGTGTTGAGCAACACCGCATGCCCATAATAGTGAGTCCACTTCTGACGAGGACATAAGTCAAAAATAGTTACCTATTTTCTATTCAAATGGTACCTCTAGTGTAGGGAAACATAATTAAAGCGCAAGTAATTAGTAGTCTAATATGCGAGCTATATAATATTATCTTGAGAATGTGTCCATAATTTGAACCTACTTAATATGTGGTTAAAATTCCAGACCACATAGGGGTCAAATCCACGACTTGAATATTCAAACTTCCTTCGTTCCTTAGCCAGTAAAGCGTAAGTATTGCGCTGAGCTGAAAAAAGTAAATGCGCCGATCAGTGCTGCTTTGCTAGGAGTATAAACTCAAATGTATCTCAACATCTAATACTTGTTATGTCATAGTTATATACCAAAGATATCCCAGTGAACTCCCAAATATCTATCCTCAACCGTTGACTACAGTCACCCGATCTCAACAAGATTCAGCGTATTTTAATATTGTGGTTCCAAGGAAACAATCCCGTACGGATTCATAATCTCTGTCAAGTTTTCCCTGATTCGGTATTTGCCACATGAAACTCAAGGTTTCCAAACCCTGACATTATCTGTGAATAAAGTCTTTCAAATTAAAACGCGGTCTCTATTCTCTAAACTTTATCTGTCAACACAACCTTTCAAATTAGTGTAATCTTACCCAAATATTCAGTCGGTATTGTGTTGTCTATTCCAAATCCCATCTACAAGTGTCCGGCGAGCCGAGTACAGCTGTCCGTGGATCTTGATTTCTCCGAAATAACGAGTGAACCCCGGTCAATATACTTCCGGGTCACGTAACGCGTCTTGCGTCATAGCAATAAAAATAGAAACAAGACTAAGCCGGGTTAAGCGGACCAAATGACTGTACCTACGTTAGTGTTTAAAACGGGATATATGCGATCCCCAAATATTAAAATCTTTCGATTGGACTCATAATCATTTAGCCTGAACAATCCCATTTTTTTGGAATTTAAGAGAGAGCTCTAATTCAACGCCCTGTTTCCTATTCCCAATGTAGGTTCTAATTGTCATCAATCAAAATGCAATATCTCCGAATCCAGTGTGCATGCAGGTGTATCATGGCCAATTTATATTCAGTATATGAAGGACAGCATGCTTAATGTCCTTATAAGTATCCGTAGTGCAGAGAACCGGCGCCGTGCATGAATTTTCGAATCAGTTTCGCACATAAAGTGGAATGTTCTTATTTGAGCCGTTGTGTTTCGATTAAAATATCTATTGTGTCCCCCTCATTCTCTCCATTAGTTAAGGTCTTACAACAAGATGTGAATGTTTCAAAAATGAAACGAGTTGTAATTCGAACGATTGTACATTCCTTAAGACATAGACATTTTGAAACAGATTGAAAGCGATTAGTAAGCTTGCTTCATCTAATATCGAACCAAATCGTGATCATTACGTCCATCAGTATACATTGTTACTGTCATCATTTCGTCCTAAATACTGAAACTACGTGTCTACATAAGAAACATAGGGAAAATTTTCATGAGAGGATATGAATATTATCTGCCCAGAAAGTAATGAAGCTCATGGTCAATATTCAAGCCACATTCTGTACTCCTCAATTTTAAAATCCACAATGCTTCCTTACGTCTCAGTGTAAGTTCTCGGTTCCCACCCCAGAGCTAAGACTCCAGGCACTGCCCAGCCGAGGCCACAGCAGCTCGAGCTGCAGCAGTCGCGCGCCTGAGTGCAGTGCGACGGTTTTGCAGACGGGGATCCTAGAAGCGTATTCAAGCTACTACGGGGCCTCTCCAGCACCAGCCCATCTTTTTGCGACTGATTCTTGCGTTTGGCCCGATGTTATTTGAGAGTCACAAAATCGACTGACAGTATACCTTGTAGTTGTCTGAGATCAAAATGATTACTGGACACAAACTTGCCTTCGTCTGGGGTGGGACTACGTCCCTGATCATTTCTGCACTTCCAGTTTGCCCTCGGTGGCAGATAGGAGGAGGCATGCCGCAGCAACCAGGGCCCTACTGGCAGTAGCGGGCACCGGGCAATCCCCCGGTGGGCCGCACGGGTGGGGGCCGGTTTTGGGCCCCTGGGGGCCGTTTTTGTTACAGGGCCGTTTTTGCAGCATAGCTTCAAAATCGGCCCTGTAACAAAATCGGCCAAAAACCGGCTTTGGCAAAGAGCTCGGCGGCACCCCCAACCCCCCCAGGGGTGTGGGGGGGTTGGGGATGCCGAATGATTGAAATCGCTTAAAGGTTACTGTGGCACAGGGCACAAAGGGGGCATGCTGCAACAACACGCTTAAAGCGCTTACAGCCCCTTGGGGCATAAACTTGCCTTCAGCTGGGGTGGGACTACGTCCCCCAGCATTCCTGCACTTCCTGTTTACCCTCAGTGGTGGTGAGGAGGGGCAAATATCGCAACCCTAAAAAGAAGCCTAAACAAAGCCATATCCTACCAAACAAAAGCCTAACTGCCGATTGACATGGAAAAATGCAAAAAGGTTAAAAAATACAACATATGGAGCGGGAGGCACTGCGTGGAAGGCAGCACTGACCCAACTGTAGCATTATGAGAAGGTGGGAGGGAGAAATTCGATAATTAAAGCTAAACAGCTATGCCACCAAAGCTGAACACAGGCAAACAGTAACAGAGGAGGAAACCAAGAAAAAAAATAGTCTCCCAAAGAACAAATGAAGATCCATAGCGTAATGAGCCAGTACTTAGTCCCTGCTGAGTGGGGGGTAACAGAAGAGAAAAGGAGGGACAAAGAGGCAGGACTGGCCACTAGCAAGCAAGGATTTTCAAAGGGCACTGAAACAAACAGATCAAGAGCAGGGGGGTAGTTTTAAGCCACAAGAGAAATTACAATAGGTCTCGAATGCTCGACCTAAAAATGGTACACCTCTCGTTGTGAATGAAGTGTTAAGAGTTCCATAAACTAATGGCCAGGGGTAATGAAACAGGACTCAAAAGGGATGATTTGGAGTTTGGTTCAAGCCCACTGGCTTGCATGGTCAGCAAACGATAGGCCCCTTTGGCTAGCCCGTTTGGAAGACGACTGCCCATCATGAGAACCCCACCAGGGCTCTCAGAGCCTTCAGTAGAGCTAGAGCTGCTATTGCAGCAGCTCTGCTGAAGGCACTAAAGGTTTGTCGAGCAGGTGCTATTTTTAATGTGTCCACTAAGCAAAGTATATATTTTTTTTAAACATCTATTATGGCCCTGGGGAAGGTTTTTTTTTCCACTGTGTGGGGGTATTTCCTTTTGCTTGGGACAACAAAGATTTCCCTGGCATTCACGAAGAGAAACAATGTATGCTGTGATGTCCACCCTAAATGGGATGGACGCTCAGATGTACATTGACTGATGGCCATTGGGTGGATGGAACTAAATTAATGTGGTTGCGCACACCTCTCTGAAATCCTGTACTCCAATAAATAAAACAAACTTAACTCGAATGCATGCACACCAGAGAGAGGTTGACTGTCCCTTAAATTACAGAATGTATACGAGTGACTCTTGGGTGTATGGGTCATTGGTCAAACATTTCCACTAGTAGGGCTAGGTGAATCTGGCACTTCCTCCAACTCTCAACAGAGCAGATGAACCACAAATTTGGCTGACTGGGCATCTACCATTTTTTGTAGGATCCCCTCAAATCCCAAACTCTAAATTAGTCCCACAGTCTCCGAAGTTGTGTGCAGAGGAGATGAGTTGTTTTACTATTGGATAAGACTAGGCTTTGTGGTGTGGTGTATTTATTATTATTATTACTGCACTATTTATTATATGTTTTCCTTGTGTTTTCTATTGTACTTTATATTATATGACAGTGGTTGGAATCTTGTAATGTCATGGTTCCTCCACCTATGTCATCCTGTTCTGAGATTGTTTGTGTTTGTCCTGCTGAGCAGTTGCTGGCTATTCCCTGGGCCCTCTGGATCATCTTACTTCATGTTCAATGAACTCAAGGTAAAGACTCTTCGTTGTCTCAGTGCAGTCTTTACAGGCTTCAACAGATCAAGTAAAACTTACTCATCAGAGGAGATAGGTCTCCCAACAGGTTGTAGTCCTGTGTAAATCCACTGTCCCATGAGGGGGATAGGGACAAGGAGCTGGACATTGATGGTGGGTGTCCACGGGCCATGGGACTGGGCCAGAGGAGATGCAAAAGTTGCTGATGACTGCAGAAGTGTTCATTAAATTGGCACCATTTGCTATTTTACCTAGCATCGGTTTGCTGTTCTCTGGGAATGAAGAGAGCAAGTACATCATATACACAACATAATATAGACTGCCAAAAGCTAGGTCCAATACTTATACTAAAAGGTGAATAAATCTGATTGATGATTCTGATTTAGTGACTGTAGAATAGGCCTGTGATAGTGCGATGAAAGCGATACAATCAGTAATCAATAACGTCCATACTGATATTCTATACAGGAGACTTTGAAGCAAGTTGGTCATCTTTAGTAGTAGTACATACTGTTAACACCCAGATGATTTGTCAACAGAATTGAGTGCACTACAGTGGACCTCAAGGTAAGAAAATGAGGGATGACAAGTGGGAGCTACAAACGTCCACGTGCACAGCAGCAAAGGTCTGAGGTCTCTAGGTGACTGAGTATATGTAGAGCACTTTTCAAAATGAATTTAAATGTTAGTGCTTTTTCATCCGTTAATAAGGGACACTGCGAAGAACCGGAAAAGGAAATTCAGGATTTTAATGGATTAACTAAGGCTTCATCAACCCACTCTCCACCTCCTTACAAGGGTGATGCTTACCGTGACACCTCAAATCAATGTTTTAATTAAAGTAATAAAAAACGTCTCCTTTATAGAGGAAATTTACTCAACACAAACCTTGATTACTGCTTTACTCACAAAAAATATGTTGAACTAGGCAACACACAGAACACAACTGTAGAGTATGTTTTAGCACTGTTATTTACATCTTTAATTGGGCTGGTGGGTGCATTTTTAGTCGAAGGGCCTGAGATAGAGTTTGATGGATGGGTACTTTACCACAAACATGACACACATCCCATTCGCCTTATTACAAGAACATATAAGGGATAAAGTGCCCCCCTGTTGTACAGTATAAGGATATTGCAAGTCACCGAGGAGTTCCATGACCATATGTCCATAACGGTATGGAACTCCAAGGTTATTACATAGTCACACCATCACCGTTCCCACAAACCACTTAAGTCCTTCGTGCGTAGCTCTTTCATATGAAAGAGAGAACATGTTTGCAAACATGAAGAATAAAAATAGAATCTATAGCTCAAAATTTAAAAAATCCAAAAAGCTGTAAGATATTTGATGCAAAACAATATGAGAATCAGTTTAATCATTTTAATACAAGTGATTTTTTTTAAAAAGGAGCAATCACTCGGAATGTGTACAAACATGCAGAAAGATTCTAACTTTTCTATAATTACCTAAGGAGTGTAAAAAAACAACATGCTGCCATTTATATCTCTGTTCTGCTTGTCAATGTACAGCTAGAAAAACCGAAGAAAGCAAAGCACAGTTTTGTTTTTCTTCTTTAAAAACTGCTTTATTTATGCTCCATGACCTGCTTTTCCCCTCAGCTGCAGGCATTGTGACGTCAGAACTCATGTACTAGGTTTTCACAGTTGAGTGGCCATGCCGTTTCTTTATAATAGGTAGGTAACTGGGTACATCAGAATCGGCCAATTAGAAAGTTGAGATGGGTTTTTAATACAGGGATTATAGAATCCCATATATTACTAGGATATAATGCACTTGAAATAGGCAGATAGGGTATCCATCAGGCTCCGAGAGTTTGAAAAATGTTTATATGCTCGATTCACACAACATTTTGTGTGCTTAAGTATCTGTAAGGTGCAAACAATTTGTTATTCTGAGGGACAATTTTAAATCCCGATTCATAGAACTGAATTTTCTTCTTGGGAAAAATCTGAATGTAAGGTGGATTTTCGCAACAAAAACGTTAGCAAAAAAGTGAGACTAGAGAAGTGATAGAGGTTAAAGGGCTTGTAAAATGATTTGGAAATTTACAAACTTTGAGCTCAGTGGTTCGTTACAAATACTTTGCATGGCCACACTCACTGTGTACGCGCATGTACAGTCACTCCTACAGAAAAATATTATTCGGGTACAGAGAGCACCGAAGGAAATCATCTACAATACAGCACATCTCCACAAAATATACCACTGCTGATCACCCGCTTTGCGGACTGCATTCTGTGTTTGGGACAGTGTAGGAGAGGGGACTTTAGCATCTCTGCTGACAAGTGCTGCAACTGTCCCTGAAAATGTTTAAAATACCTGCAAGGTGCCACTGAAGTCTAGATAAGATATAGAACTTAGAAGATAACAGTCATTAGTGTCTCATCAGAAGCAGAGAAAACCTGCTGAGATGCACTTAGAACGGGCCGGCTTCTCTGTAAACATAACTTCGGTTGTAGTTTTCCTGCTCATAAGCACTGGTCGTAGCGGGCACCGGGCATTTCCCCAGTGGGCTGGAGTGGTGTGGGGTCCGGTTTTGTGGCCGCGGGAGCCGCTTTTCTTACAGGGGGCCAGTAGTGCAGCAATATCGGCACCCTGTAAGAAAAGCGGGAGCGGTGCTTCATGGCACCCCACCCCTTCCTCACCTCAAAACAGACAGACCAGAAGGCTGTACAAATGTTCACAAAGAGCAGTGACTTCACCTCCAGGAAGGTTCTCATGAACACCTTTGGCGCAGAGGTGTTTGTACACTCTGTCTGTGTACCATAATTTACAAATGACCCAACTAAACATGTGTTTGACGACCCTATGATTGTATACCGGGTGCTGATTTCTGTTTGTTGTAATGCTTGCGTATGATGAATGTGCGCACATAAAGCTGCATTTTCTCTGTATGCATGTCTGCGTGTAGTAGTCTTTGTGTTTGCTTGTTGAACTGTAAGCATATTGTCTGCATGTTCGCATGTGCTTGTACGTGTGGCAGACGTGTGGACTTCTGCCAGGAATCTTGCTCCTTGTGCAGGTCTATGTGCCCATCCTATTTTCTGTCTGTGTATGTGTTCATTCAATAATTGATAGCCAAACCTACTACCTTTGGCAACTCTTGTTTAATCTATTTCACTCTTTTTAAGTCTTGCTTACAGACAAATTTATCTATTGGGACAATATAATACATAGACGGGCTTTGGGTTACCCCTTGCTCACAAATGGATGTCATTCTTGTGTATCTCGGCAATCTGAACTTGATTCAATGGCTTTCCTCCCTATTCTTGTTTTTGTCCCGTCTCTGGAGCATAGATTCTATATTAACTTTTTGATTTGATGAGTTGTATCCTTTCACAGCTGTCACGAGGTAACAATTTTTTTCATTTTTCTTTCCAACTCCATTTTAGTACGTAGTTTTACTTCATCCCTGTGCCATATGCTTATTCAACCTCACACCATGTCCCAGTACTAGAGGCTTCTGAACTGTCACCTACCCACCCTCACTGGTTTTCCGTGACTCTTTTTCTTGTACCAGGCTTTTATTTATTTACTTATTTTAAAAAAATGTAATTTGTTTTGGTGGCTTTGGTGCTAATGGGCAGCTCGTTTTTAGGTCTCGCCTATGCAGCGCGCATGCGATGCATAGGAAAAAGACCTTTTGGAATCGATTCACTTTTCGCCCTAAAAACGTGCACGCGTTGCATTGCTTTCAATGGCAACACGTGCACGTTTGGCGATTCCCTTGCGGGAGCGAGCTTTGACACCATATGTTTGTAATTAACTTGCAAACACATTGTGCCTCTGGCTCGCTCCCGCAAGGGAAACGCTTCGTTGATTCTCGGTCGCACTCCCCTCAACCCTCCCACTTTGTAAACCCGTGGCAGTTTTTTTTTACAGCGTGTGCGACACTGTAATTGTGTTCCCCGTCTTTTCTCCTGCTTTCCCCGTGCGTATTTTTTTTTTTACCCACTCTGTGCCCACTCCTCCCTAATCCCTCCCTCTTCAGTGCTTCTTGCATCACTGGCCCTTTCCGCTCCCACTCACTCCCCCTCCCCCATTCCATTGTTGCCCGCCTAACCTTCTGTCCATCTCAACAGGCCTGTGCCCCACTGTACAGCTGGCGCATGCTGGAGGATGAGGCTTACTGCGACCCCATCGGTACCTGCTGCCTCTCCATGAATAACTTCACCACCTTCATCGAGTACTCTACATGCCGATCAGGTACGTCTGCAGGCTCCTGGCTTTCTGTACTCTGGAGACCGCCAGAGGCCCTGCCCCAGCACCGCTGCCTCCCTCCTCGCTTTTCGCACTGCTCTTAATTTCCTGTAACACACTGCGCTCTTGCAGTTCGGAGCACACAGATTGTTGTCGGTATTTTTAAATCCATTGTTCAAAAAGGCTGCAGCAGACTCACAAGAATGTGTGCATCTTTTGGAAAGTGCATTGGTACACCACATCCCTGAGTGATCTCGAAGTGCTTTCAGAATTGGGGCACCCCCTGAACTGTTTTGGAATCCTCAGTGACCAGAGCCACAGTTGAAGTTTCGTTTGGGTGTCTTTTCCCTATTGTTTTAGGGATGTGTTGCATTAGATAGAGGCTGGCAAGCTTGAAGCGGATTTGTGTAGGGTTTAGAAATGGATTATGCTGGAGGCGTGAGGGTCATCCAGAGTCTTTTATATTTTATATGGTGGACTATTCTGTGAGCGGATGCATACCTGACTTATCTATTGCTCGGTATAAGATGGTGTGAAATTGCAGAAACTTCCTGCCAATTATGTGGCTTTAATGCCGATCCTTGTGTGTGGATGTTCAACTTCTTTCAATGTGTGATAAAACTTGACAGTTCGTGGTAATGTGGCCTTTTTTTTTCTAGATCCGAGATGTACACATTTTATAGAAACGTTTTAGTTGTGTGGCACGCATCAGATGCTGTACTTTAGTTCACACTGGACACATTTGATGGCGTGTCAGTGAAAAGTCCTAAGGCATTGCTCATTTAATTCCATATAAACAATATTTGTGTACACAAGTTCCTCTCTGTATTAGTGTTGCGTAAACACGTGGTTGTATTTTACTATTGCTTACAGAAGGAAACCACGCTTCTTGGAGTCTCAATGGACGTCTTTAGCGCTAGACCACATCTGTTGGTTCCCGGCATGCACCTTATAATGGTTGATGATGCAGCTGGTGGTCGAGCTCCTTTGCTTTATTTGCGCCACCCCCTTGACACTTGTGATAGAATGTTCCCTCCTGCTGTTTCTACTAGGTACTGTCCATGTTGTAAAGGTCAAGGTCCAGTACACAGGGACCAGGTGGGGTATCGTGTTCCTGTTCACAGCCAGCAGCCGCCGCCTCGAAGACCTGTCATCAGTTCTACAGTACAACACCCGGTGCTTTCGGTACTTCGCTCTTCTTCGTCTTGGCAAGTCTGTCTGATCATACTCCAGCCTTCTTTGCCATCAAGTTACTTTCACTGTTTGTTAGAATGCATTTTTAAACTTGGTCGGCACAGTTCACGCGTGCAAGCGATAACAAGCATTGGCATAGCCAATAGGTCTCGCCTTTGGGACCTTATAAGTATTTAGTTATGCAGCACAATATCCTTGGTGCAACAACATCAACCGTTGCACTTATAAGCTCCCAAAGGCGAGACCTATTGGCTATGCCAATGCTTGTTTTCCTATGTGTGTCACAAGCATAGTTGTTTTTCAAAATATATTGTTCCGAAGTGGTCATTGGTCCTATGAAAATAGCAAACTAAAGTTTAGAAAAAATGCCAAACTGGCCACTCATGCATTACAACATATGCAAACCCATTACATGATGACTGTGTAGATGTACACATGCCTCTGATGCACTGGTGGCCAACTTGCAAAGCTTTTTCTTTATTAGAAAAATCATTCCAAGATGGCTGCGTGACACAATGGTCGCCATCTTGGAATGGCTTTTCTAATTTAATATAAAACATTCCAAGATGAACTCCAATAAAGGTACATGCATTATGATGGACTAATGGCCATTTTGGAATTTTCTCATATTTAGTTTTTTCCATTGTCCAGGGAAACAAATACTGGCAAAGCCCCTAGCTCAGAAATCGACATTCAAAGATGAAATTGTTTGGTTCTGTTGGTGCTTGTTTTATCCCAACACTGTTCTTCAAAATGTACATGCTTGTTTATTAATGTATGTGAATTTTTATGTAACATTTTAAAAAATATATAAAAAATATTTGTCTCAGTGCTCCACTACTGTATCAAAGCCCCCTGACAGCGAAATCTGTACGGATCCAGCCACACCACAGTCAGCAAAGACATAAAAATGAACAAATGCTTCCTTTATAGAAATGTGTTTTTAAAATTGGAATATGGATCACTTTGGTATCAGAAAGAGGCAAAATGTTCCCGGTGACAGTGACAGTGACGTGCGCCAGGCATTTAGACGTCAAAGCACAGTGCCCACTATTCCACGTCATCACGTTGTGTCACATGGCTGCCTTATTTAGGAAGACATGATTATAGGGTGACCATAATACAGCGAGTCCTGATAAATAAATAAACCTGGTTAGACAATAATATTATAGTACTTGAAACCGACAAAACGTAGAATACTTTTAAAACATATAACCGACAAAACACAGTGAATTTAAAAAGCCAATATGTTGCATAATAAACAACAACAAACTAGAAAAGCTCAGATTATGTTTTTTTTGTTTCGACAATCTAAAGACGATAGAATCATGTGGTAAATAATGAACTGCTGTAAACTCAGGAATTTTAGTGAAGAAAGTAATCCACATTTAAGATCAACATTTAATACAGGAGGCATTAAAGCAACTTCTAGAGCCCCGCCTGTGTCTAGTGTGTAAAGTTTTATGTTTATGTACCTTCACTTGTTCTTGTGACGAGTCGGAAGTTGTGTGCTTCTTGTTTGAACTCCTGTTTCCCGACCTTCTTGATCTGCACCAAATGAAAGATTCCTGTAAAGTGAAAGATGTGTGGTCAGGAGCCCTGTACACGGCCGCTGTGGCAAATGAAACGCAGCTGCAATGTTGTGCCCTGACAGATAATGCTTACATATTATTATGCGCATGCCAGCAAAGTATGGTGCATATCCATTGATTCAATCAGCCATTATTCACTCACTTACTTTGTCGCAGTCGTTACCTGAAGTGGTCAGTCCTCAAAAAAAGACAAAAAAAGATAAAATAAACAATTTCTTTCCCTTAACAGGATTTTTCTTTTAAGTATTATTTAACTCCACAACATCCTTATGCCTACGAGATCTGCAGACCCTCACAGCTGGCTATTTTTTATTTCTCCTTTGGAGACAGATATAGTGTACCACCTATGAAAAGGTTATGTGAAGTCTTTTGCATGTACCCCATTTTTTTATCTGGACGCCTGACTTGGAACCAACATTTGTATTTCATACTCCAGAATTCTAGGGGGAAAAAAAACTGATTTGAACAATCAGGTAATACAAGTAGCCATCTTGAATTAGCCAAATCGTCATCTTACCACACAAATATATACTGATTCATTGTGTGTCTTACATGGGCCATCTAGTGAATGATGACCCAAGCAGACCTCATTAAACAAGTTAACATTCTAGAATGCCTATTGATGGTGATTGTCAGTGACCCAGGACAGGGTGAAGAGAACCGTTTTAAAGTTTTTACTGCACGGCCCCTTTAAAGGGTAAAGGGAGGTGTGCTTTATCGCTTCACTGGACGGCCCATTTAAAGGGAAAAAAAAACAGTTCTATTTTTACAATTCATTCTCCCACCTCGCCGCCAAGACCTGGAACACCCTTTCCATCCACCAACGGCAGACCCAGGACCTGCTAACCTTCAGAAGCAGGGCCGGACTGGCCGTAGCGGGCACTGGGCAATCCCCCGGTGCACCGCACGGGTGGGGGGCTGGTTTTGGGCCCCTGGGGGACGTTTTTGTTACAGGGCCGTTTTTGCAGCATAGCTGCAAAATCGGCCCTGTAACAAAATCGGCTGAAAACCGGCCCTGGCAAAGAGCTCGGCTGCACCCCAAACCCCCCGGGGGGGCGGCCGAGCACTTTGTCAGGGCCGGTTTTGGTTCCCAGTCCGGCCCTGTTCAGAAGACTCCTCAAGACCTGGCTATTCCAGCAGTAGCATTTCCCCCCCAAGCGCCTTGAGACCCTCATGGGAAAGTAATGCGCTTTACAAATGTTCTGATTGATTGATTGACAATCCTGCATCACTAACAATCACCAAGGCATCCCAAAAACGGTTCACAGACCGCAAACTTTAAATTCTGCTTTTTTATTGGCTGCAAAATGCAGAGTCCGAATTTAGAGATGAACTCTGATTGCCCTTGCTCTTGGGCTGCTCTTATCCCCAGAATGGTAAATGAGTTAACTATGCAGAGTTGAGTAGTTAAGTGATTTTTGTAAACTAAGGGCCTCATTTACAAGCCCATTGCACTGCCGGTGTGTCACTTTTTTGGACACACCGGCGGCACAGTGCGCCTGCCCCAGGAAGCAGGAAGGTGAGAGAAGCCCTCTCCTCGCATTGCGCTGTGTTACCTCTAATCACTGTTTAAATACCTTGCTTTAACTGTATTCTTAACTGTGCAATTTTACTGATTGAATAATTCGTTTGAACTTTTTTAATTGTGCAAACCCTGTCATTTTAATCGGTCTAAGTAGCTAGCACGCATATTATTGCTGAATTCATTTTCTTAGGAAATCACAGCAACCAAATACTTCAGAACCATTTTTGCACTTACATTTTGATGATCTCGTTGTTTTGTCTCCTCTTCCCCGGTCCAACGCCGGCATCCTGCCGTTTGAGTGGAGGGAAGCAGACACACCCCCATCAGGCAGACCTGATTTTTGGCCAGGTTTACTTCCGGTAGTGAGACCGGAACCTCGGCTCTTCCCGCGCACGCCAGCTATTTAGTTTCATGCTGGGCCGGACGCGCAGCGGACGCGCCAAAGGCAAGCCCGTCTGCGCCCGTCCGCGCCAAGGAGGCGACAAGGGCAGGAATTACTGCCCGAATTGAACCTGATTTTATTTACAGCCCTGAGGCATTGAAATATTTAAACCCTAAGGGGCGCTGTAAGTGCCGGATTGCACCGGATAAACTCTGGGGGACTGGTTCTGCTATAGCTGCAGAACGGATTTCATTGGGGGCATTCTCATACTTATAAACAGGACAGGCCTACCAACCACAGTACAAAAAACACAAATTAAAGGAGGCCTAATCAATGCTAGATCACTTAGTAAACATTGTCAGGATGTTAGGGACCTAATCCTAGACCAGCAACTTGACGTCCTGTTTATTACTGAATCATGGCTGAAAGACTGGTGCAACCCCGATGTTGCAGTCACGCTTGCACCTGACTACAAAATCTACAGGAAGGACAGACTGAATGGCAGAGGCTGTGGTCTGGCCATCATCCTACATGACTCATTACACTGCTCCAGCTTTGACCTGGACTCGATCATGGGCGCTGAAAGCTTAGGTTTCTGCATCTCCCTAAATGCCTTTACATCCTTTTCGGGAGCGCTGGTTTATCGTCCCCCAGGCCAAAGCTCCGCCTTTACAGACTCACTCGGAGATTCATTAAGCCACCTCTTGCTTAGATATGCTAATTTTACACTGCTAAGCAACTTTAACCTTCCTCTAGAATCTAGAACTGAACCAGGAGTTGACAATTCAAAGTACAGTTACTTACTTTACACCAACTGGTGAAGGCTCCAACACATCAGGCGGGTCATATTCTAGACGGGGTCTGCTCCAACTTTATGGCCTTATCAGTAGACACCCCGCTCCCGATGATATGGTCAGACCATTTCTTTATTCCACTCACAATCAGGGCCCCACAGAAAAGTCGCCCTGCTATATTATCCCCTAACCCTCAACCCAGACGCAAATGGCTCAACTAGCTGATAACCCGAAGCTGGCAGCCCACGCACAAGCACTTACTCCCGCACTGATAGGAAATCCAGGGGGGGACTCTTGCCTCCTACACTCCTGGCTTACTATGGTTTGTAATGATCTAATGCCGCCAGAGAAACACAATAAGATTAAGAAATCAAAAACTCAGAAGGCCCCCTGGTTCACACCCGAATTACCATTAAATCATCTCAATTGTAAGAAACAGGAGCGGAAATTGAGAAAATCCTATAACAATGCAGATGGAACAGCCTATAAGAAGAGCAGAACACTCTACAACCTCCAGATCAGAACTGCCAACCAAGAGTATTACTCAAAGAGAATAATGGAGGCCAATTCAGATCAAAAAGTTATTTTCTCAATCATAAAATCTTTTCCCTACCCGGAAGCGCTGCAGAATGATTTGCCCCCATCACAAACCTTGTGCGATGACATCTCAACTTAGTTTGAAGAAAAGATTCTTAATATCTAAAAGAACTTTTTAACCATTCCCAGTCAAGACTGGGATGATATCACCGAATCAGCTGCCTTCGACACTGCTCACTGCATTAAAACCTTCGAGCCGGTACCTTTACAACTGACTTATGAGGCTATCATATCCTGCAAATCTGGTTTCCATTAGATGCCTGCCCCCCCATAATTTTTCATAAAATCATTGATATAGTCAACCCGGTTATAAATCAAATAGTTAATTCTTCATTAAGCACGGGAATAGTACCAGACGAGTGGAAACTGGCACTGGTAAAACCACTTAAAAAGAAACAAAACATCGGTCCCTCCGCGGTCTCTAATCTCCGGGCCATTTCATTGCTCCCTTTACTAGGTAAAATCACAGAAAAATTTGTACATAGGGAACTTACTAAGTTCATTGAAACTGCTAATATCCTGCACCCACAACAATCAGGTTTTCGCCCAAAGCACTCAACAGAATGAGCCCTTCTGGAAGTCACTGACGCTTTAAAAATGCTGTCAGACAAAGGCAAGAAAGCAGTCCTTATTTTACTCGATTTGTCGGCCGCGTTCGATACCATTTCGCATGACATTCTTCTAAAGAGGCTCGAACACGCCAGAATCTTAGGGACTGCGCTGGAATGGATTAAGTCATTTCTTACTAACCGCAGGCAAGCAGTGACTCTTGGCACCTTCCTTTCAACGGAGAAAAGTATAACAACAGGAGTTCCACAAAGTTCTTCATTGAGCCCACTGTTGTTCAACATTTACATGACCCCGCTCATCTCCCTCATAAGCTCCTTCGGAATTGAAGTAGCGTCCTATGCAGACGATACTCAAATGATTGTATCTCTCAATAACAACAATACGGACGCCGAATGGAACTTCAAATGCTGCCTTTCTAAAGTCGTCCAGTGGATGAGGGATAATCACCTTAGATATAACACCGATAAGACTGAAATCTTTCCCATTGGGAGAGATGTAACCTTTCAGCCAGATATGTGGTGGCCAGAGGGAACTACTTCCCCTCCAGATATGGTTAAGTTAGCTAAGAATTTAGGGGTACAGTTCGATACTGCACTCTCCTTCCTCCCGCACGCTTCGGCAATCGTCGGGTCCTGCTTCAGCCTTATCCGATCACTAAAAAAATTATTTGATCTGATTCCACTCCACGCAAAGAAAACAGTTGCTGTGGCCCTGATTCTATCACGTCTAGACTACTGCAATAGCCTCTTCGCAGGAGCCAACAAAGCCACAGTAAAAAAATTGCGGGTGGTCAAAAGCGCAGCGGCACGGCTTGTCCTGAGGCTCCCAGGTAGAGTATCAACATCTGCTGCTCTTAAAGCCTTACACTGGCTTCCGATTCACAAGAGAATCCTTTTCAAAATCCTCCTAATCACATATAAAGCCACGATTAAATCAGGACCTAAGTATCTCTCAGCACGTTTCTCCCCTTAAATTACTACTAGGACTCTTAGATCTTCGACAGCTAACCTCCTTAAACCCCCCACCTTTAAACAGATAACAAAAGGTGGAAAAACTGTTGCTGCGCTAGGGACTAAGGCCTGGAATGCCCTCCCAGTCAAATTAAGACTACAAACAACAGAAATTCAATTCAGGAAGGCTCTGAAGACATGGATTTATAATACCCCTGATGCTTGCTGTCTTACAATGATCTAACATAGCATGTATGAGTACGCCCAGGACCCCCTCTCATCTCAAACTCCTTAGCGCCAGGATACTCCTCGCGGAGTGACAGTCAGCGCTTTATACATTTCAATTTACATTACATTTACAAGGCCACGTAAAGTCACCCTGCGTGACTTTTCATGGCCTTGTAAATATGAGCCCCTTTCACGCATTACTCTGCGTGAAAGGGGCGTTCCATGGGTGTTGCTGTGGGTGTTCCCACACAACATCCATGAAACCTGACACATTCCCAGATTTACAAAGTTTTGTAAAGCTGAGAATGTTTCAAAATCCAACACTTTCCCAAGTGAGGCGTAAGGGAGCGCAACAAGGGGAAATAGTTTAATTTCTCCTCGTTTTTCCTCTTTCTATGCGTGCTGTATTCTGCAGCACACATAGAAGGAGAAAAATGCCATCACTGATTGTTTTTGTGCAGGAAAGGACACTCGCAACTCAGGCACCTTTGCAACATGACATGACGTAGGGGTGTCTGCGCTGGCGCATGGCAGCCAATTGTGCACCGGCGCAGGGGAAAGCAGACGGATACGTCGTATTATTGTTAATATGAGGCATCCCTGAGCTTTTAAAATGATGCAGCTCGGCGCAGCAAAATGGCTTGTGGCGGCACGCAATGTTTTTGTAAAGGGAGGACCTAAATACTTACTGATCGCAGTAGAGATACATAACTTCGTTTTACAAACGTTAGTGATTTTCAAAAAAGCCTTGAAATTTGTGACCACCCCTGACCTCCGGGCTTGTTGGCCATTGTCATCGGCCATACTCAGTGGT
Source organism: Triturus cristatus (assembly GCF_964204655.1). Classification (NCBI taxonomy): domain Eukaryota; kingdom Metazoa; phylum Chordata; class Amphibia; order Caudata; family Salamandridae; genus Triturus; species Triturus cristatus. The sequence continues at coordinate 1,520,109,829 of NC_140591.1, read as the reverse complement.
CCAAAGAGACTTGCAGTTCCTTGCCATTTGTCCCTGTGAGTCAGCAGAGCACAACCTTTAGCTGCTCACACCAGGCTCTCATGCAGATTCTCGTCCCCTCAGTCCACCTGACCCTCAGAGCACGTGGGGCACACACGCCAGCCATGCTCATTGGGCACTGGATGCAGGGCATAACATTCTGTCATGCCTTGTGATGGTCTATTTTCTCCAAATCCTGCTATTCACAACCTTCCGACACAACCAGAGGCCTCTGTGCACAGGGCATGGCCTTCGTCCATGCCCTGTCTATAGACTCCACTTTGCAGGGGCTTGGCCATCTGTAAAGTTCTCTGGGAAAAGATGGGGCCTTCAGCCAAGCTCCGCTCCCAGGTACCTAGCCCTCAGATCGTGCAGAGCATCGCAGGATGGTCCTCCTGTGAACCAGGTTAGGAACAATTTCCTTGCACTCATTTCTTTTGCTGTGTGGTGCCTAACATTTTATTGCGTTTACCACCTTATCTGTCAACACTTACTGCCTCATGTTTTGATAATTTGTTCTACTGCTTTGCAAACTGAAAATGTTTCTCTATTAATCTTGTGAAATAGAATACTTTCCCCTCACTTTTCTTATAACACTCAAATGATGGTTCCTTGTATTGTTTGATAAAGATTTTGGAATAGGAGATGCACTTTTCGAAAAACAACCAATTGTCAGGAACCAAGGAAGAAAAATATTCGCAATTACAAGTGAAACTAATGAGATTGACTAAAACAAGTTCCTAGCATGGGAAGGGCAGGGGGAGGGAAAGTAGGATGTTTCATATTGTTAACAACTTCAGGAAGGACAGACCTGAAGAAGACCTGAAACTATAGTGAGTTTTGCAGTGTGTGAGCTGTGCCGGTGGTTGCAGGTGGGGAACTCTGGCTTTCAATTTAGGGACTATGACTTATTTTCATCATCAGACTTTGACACAGATTAAGAGAGAGAAAGTGAGAAAAGGGAGAATGACGGAACAAAGATAGGACAACAATGTCAAAGGGAGAAAACAGGGATTAAAAAATAACGGGCCAGATTCACAGAACTAATTTAAGACAAAATCCTAAACTTACTACCATTTTGGTATTCACAGGAGTCACTTACTCATTTTGGTATTCACAGAAGTTAGGAGTCCTAACTTTAGGACTCCTAAATGCCTTCTGTGAATACCGAAAGTCTTAAAGTTAGGATATTTCTCAGTTTAGGAGTAGTAAAGTTCCTAAACTGAGAAAAATCCTAACTTTAAGACTTTCGGTATTCACAGAAGGCATTTAGGAGTCCTAAAGTTAGGGACTCCTAACTTCTGCGAATACTGAAATGAGGTAGTGCCTTCTGTGAATACCAAAATGAGTAAGTGCCTTCTGTGAATACCAAAATGGTAGTAAGTCTAGGATTTTGTCTTAAGTTAGTTCTGTGAATCGGGCCCAATCTCTACCAGTAGGATAAAGAGGGAGGGAGTGTGGGATAGCAAAGAAAGAGGCAGGAGGTGGAATCAAGACTATAGACAACTCTTGCACTCGACAAATACGTTTTTTTGCACATTAAGCACTGGAGTTTTGGCAACATTTGGCTAAACATATGTGAGTGGAAACCGAAATATATTTATGGGGGCCAATACTGCTGCAGAGATGGTCATTGGTACCAAGTCATCAAACGTTTCACCTGTATTGACGGATGCAGCCACATGTCCGGTCTTAGGCGGAAAAAAGACATATATAACATAAAACAATTTTTTTTAACTAAATTGAGTTTTTAGTAGCTCCTGTGCAATACAATCTATTTTGTAGATAGTATCGTGTTCACTGTACGCTTCCTTGTTTCTTTCCCGTAAAACTTCACAATCTGCGTCTAAAGGGCGGAAAGCCCACGTCTCGCCAAGTGCCTTAAATTGTGTTTTTATTCTTCGAGGCACTGGTGCTTTAACCTTTTGACTCGCTGCCTTCATAGGGCGAGATTACCCCGCACGTGCTGAGCAGTTTGATCCCATGAAGCCGGCAGATGGGAGTCATTCTGCGGGGGTATCCGAAGGTGCACTAACATGAGCATGGTTTGAGCTGACGCGGGGGAGGGAGGGGGGGGGAGAATGGGGGTGAGGGGGGGGGTTGGAAATCTTGAAGTGATTGTGGAGGGTGATCGCGCACATCTGAGATAACAAGGTTCAAAGAGCAGTGAAAATACAACAACCATTTGACATTAGGTTTCCCATGTTCAAAATAAAGGACTTGTTTTGTGACGCTGTAACTGCAGCCTATTTTGTAAGGGGAAACAAACAAGGTAAGAGGAGGGGGTAATCGTCCCATCAGCAAAATATACAAACACCAAACCAGCCTCCAGTGAAGCTGGGGTTATGTGTGTGAGTTGTGTATATAATGGGTCCGATTCACAAAGATTGTGGTGTGACACACTCTTGTAGTGCTGCTGAAATTCACAAGCAAGCCAGGCGCATTATATGAGTAAGTCACACTTACTTAAACTAATCTTTGTGAACCGGGCCCAAAGTAACTCACATTCCTGCACGAAGAGCGCCTTGGGGACTTGACAAGAGGTGGAAGCGCTACAGAAATGCTTCAACACATTCCAATGCAGCCAGTCCTCGTTCACTGTAATGTGGCTGATGGGTGTGACCAGGGATAAGGGCTTCCATACAGGAGTTGGGAGCTCCTGAACAGAAAGCAGCTTTGCCAGATATAGTAACGGAGCAGCTAGTAAGGACTGGTCGTTAATCCACCAGCATGTATGGGGGAGATACCGCATATAATCATTGTTATTATTGCTATTAATATAGCGATAGGGGTCGGTGAATCACATCTTAGTTGTCTCTTTTTTGCAGGGCTGATTCTTCTCGTGTTTCTGCCTTTTATCTTTCAGGAGTTGAGAAAAAGAATGTCCATGAGTACCTGAGAATGCCAGGGTAAATTCTATCCAATCTAACCGCCCTGTTGAGATTGGTGAACCATTTACACTTAAGGAGGTTCGTGCTGCTGTTCTGGGACTCGCATCAGGAAAGGCCCCAGGCCTAGATGGCCTGCCGGGTGATCTGTTCAAGCAGGAACCAGATGTGTGGTCCCCCTTTCTTATGATCCTCTTTAATGCCATTCTGGGAGGCATGGCTATGCCAGGTACTTGGCTGGGCGCAGAGATTGTCCCGATTTTTAAAAAGGGTTCGCCTCTGCTCCCAGCCAACTACAGACCTATTAGTCTTATAGATGTGCAACAGAAGATCTTTGGCAGATTAGTCTTAAATCGCCTCCAGGAATGGATTCATGACACGGCGATTATGAGTCCCTACCAAGCGGGCTTCCGAAAAGGTATTTCCACCACCGACCAAATTTTCCGCTTAAATCTTCTATATTGGAAGACGGTGCTGATCGAGGGCGGCAGTCTTTACACAGTCTTTGTGGACCTTCGTGCCGCCTTTGACCTGGTGCCCAGGGATAAATTATGGGCGGTGTTAATGGACCTGGGGGTCCCCAATGGCATTCTCTCAATTTTGAGAAGATTGCATCGGGGAAATTTTGCCAGGGTAAGATGTGGAAGAGGAGGGACATTATCGGACGCTTTCCCCGTTGACAGGGGGGTTAGACAAGGATGCGTCCTTGCTCCGACCCTTTTTTGTTTATTTGTCAACGGGGTCATAAGTCACCTTAGCGCCCTGAATAACATCGATGCCCCAAAGTTGGACGGCAGCAGGGTTCCCGCAATCATGTTTGCGGATGATACCCTGCTGCTCTCCAAATCCCCTATGGGTCTACAACGGGTCCTGGATGGGTTCGCGTGCTTTTGTGTGGATCACGGTTTGGAGATCAATGCTGCCAAAACCAAATACATGATCTTCAACCCGCCCCCCACTACGCGCGCGAGCCCTACCATAGGGTCCTCCAGACTAGAGAGGGTCTATACCTTTGAATATCTGGGGATAGTCATTAACCAGACCATGACCTGGGGACCACACAAAACAAGGGCAAATATGAAACTGACCCAGCTGGTGGGCGGAATTGCCAGGATGACCAAAGGATTGACCTATAGGCCCTTAGGACCACGTATACACATATATAAAGTACAGGCCAGGGGGGCTGTCACCTATGGAGCAGAAATTTGGGGACACACGCCAATGCAAAAGCTTCAGATAACGGAGAATACTTTTCTCAGGCAGTTGGCAGCTCTGCCTGTAAGCACACCTCTTTTGCCTCTTAGACTAGATTTGGGCCTAAGACCAATCTCAGAGGAGCTGGGTCTAAAACCCTTAACATTCTGGTGTAAAATTTGGTCTTCACCGGAACTATCCAAATACAGAGCGGAGTTGATAGACATTCTTCGTCTTTCTAAGAATATAGAAATACCATGGCTAAGCTACATAAAACACACTTGTGAGCTACTAGATAGACCTGATTTGTGGCATGACCCCGAGAACGCATGCCCCGGGGTCTCACGCAAACTCATTTCAAAGGCTTATTATGAGTACTGCCTACGAAAGGCCACAATGAATGTGCGGGAGGGGTCTCAAACCGCTAAATTTCTGGCTTTTAAAGATTTTTACCATCTAGAACTGACTTTAAATGATATGGACCCGCCGCTTACAAGGAAGCTCTATCTGCAATGGCGCTATAATACCCTCCCTCTCAGGGCGTACACAGCACTCTGGGCACACTCGGACCATACAGCCTTATGCCCTTTCTGCAAACATACTCAGGAGACGGATTTGCATGCCATATTTTTCTGTCCAATGTACCGAAGAGCAAGGATTTATTGGCTCCGCCCTCTTCTCAAAATTGTGGCCTTTAGACAGTACCTCCCTGCATTTAGAATATTGAAGACAGATCTTACGGCTACAACCGCGTTTGCTGTATCCAAATTTCTGACTTCTATGTGGTTTACTCGTATGCGCCACCTCAAACTGTTACAGGAGACGAACTAATGTGATGTTTTATCTTAATTTTGCAAAGTTCAAATTTTACCTGAAAAATGGTTTTATTTATTGTTATGATTATATTTTACTTGTGTACTCTTTTTTGGTCTGAGTGACCGAAATAAAGACAAATTAAATGAAATGAAAAAGAATGTCCATGAGTTAGGGACCAGCAGCATCTATTATTTGTCATTAACAGAGTCATTTACCCCATAAACAAGCATTTACAATGCAACGGTCTCGGCATTGTTAAAGTTAGAGCTATTGGCATTGCTCATGACAATGCCGTTTCTTTAAATGTTTTAAAAACAAAAACATAAACAAAAATAATGTCATGAGCAATGCCAATAGCTCTAACTTTACCAATGCTGAGACCATTGCATTGTAAATGCTTGTTCCTTTTGTAACGTATCGTTTGCTACCTCTTGTATTTTATTTGCTCTTGATACTTGCACAATTGTCACTATTGCCTCATGTAACGTAACGTTTGTTTTTGTAACAGGCTCACTTGTAATTCTTCTCCTCTTGTATCTTTACTTTGCCTATTGTGAAGCGCTCTGACACCTTCGGGTAAAGTCTGCGCTATATAAAAACGCATTAAATAAATAAAAATAAAAAAAAACACGACGGGGGGGGGAGGCTGAAGCCCTGTGAGTCCAATGGGTGTTGCGCGCCTGCTCCGAGCCCTCTTCGCCCACACCCCAGAGTGAAGGGGGTCATCCCCCCCTCTGTGTCCAAACCTTCCCAGTACATACCTTCTCTGTGGGGGTGGGGAAGGCGGGGGAGAGACGACACCGCTGGAAGTTAAAAGAGTGGGTCCCGAGAGAGAACGAGGAGCGGTAGTGGAGGGGGCAGAGGGTGGTAAAACGAGATAAGAGCAGGGAGAGAACGAGACGCAGAAAGGGGGGCGTGGTGCAAGGAAAGGGTATGAGATTAGAGAAGATAAGAGAAAGTAAGATGAAGAGAGAGATTGGTGAGGGAAGTGTAACTGCTGGGGGCGGAAGGGGGGGCAGGCACGAAAGAAGAGGAAGCGCACGTGAAAGATAGGAGGGAGTTTGAGGGAAAGAGTGACCCAAAGGAAGAGAGAGGAGATAGCTGGGTGGTGGAAGAGAAACGTGTGAGATGAAGGGCAGCAGGAGGAAGTGAGGGGTCACAAGGAAGGAGGGAGGGAGTGACACAGAGGGAGGAAGTGACACAGCAGGACTGGAGGGGCAGAGAGGAACTGATAAGGAGAGCGCAGAGCAAAGGAGATGCGAAAAGAAGAAATGTGGCGCCAAGGAGGGAGCTCGAGAGATGAACAGAGAGGGCGCGTGGCTGCGATGGGAGGGAAGAAAAGGGGGCGGGAGGGGAGTTGAGCTTGTGAGGGAAGGGGAACAGAGTGGAGGGAGAGAGGAGCTCAGAGCGCGGATGCTACCAGTTTCAGCCGCCCCCTTCTCCTGCTCTGACCGTACAAATAACACACCCTGAAGAGCTAATAACCTTTTAACCCACGGAGAGGTTACTTTAATTCAACCCACACGTCGGTTCAAAATGGAACATGGGCAGTCCCAATGCTCACTGCCATCCAGTTACCATCTAAATTGCCTGTGGTCAAGTGTGCTGCCTATCAAAGAATCACTGACAATGTTACCAGAGATAATAATTGTGGAGATGGTGTTGTGATGTTTTAGGCCTTCCATTTTTCTAATTAATAACAAGACCTTCCACCCCATAACCTAGTCTTCCCTACAGTGCCAGATAATTCTTCAAGATTTCTGTCCACGGTAGTTGGAATGAAAAGTTATGGGCAAATTCAGGGGGAACATGGCGGCCACTAGTCAGTAACTGTCGCAAGCTCTCCTATGCCGGTGGAGCGAATGATACTTCAGAAGCCTTAGTATTGTGCTTACCGCTTGGATCCTACGGAGTAAAGGTAGAGTGGGGGTGATGCGGGGACTGCGGGGCTGATTCTGTTCCCATTTTGTCACGTGTTCACGGTCGGTATTCCTGCCGAGAATCCTCGGAGCCGCGAATGGCAAGGTTGAGTCGGTGAGACGCTGGGAGGAGTGTGGGCGGAGGCAGCAGCACAGCTCAGTCGGAGCTGCCGCCAGGACTTGCTTTCCACGGAGAGGCATCGATAGAGCTCAGGTCCAAAGAGCCGCTTAAGATATTTCAAACGAAAAAAGCAGCGGTAAGTGCATCCTGGAAACTCCCCTTCTAAATCAGCGGGAGCAGGAACCGGAACCGGGACATGCCGCCAGAAGAACTCGGATGATTCCGGTAAGAAGGCGGGAGCGGGACTCATCGGAAGACGGGGATTTTGGAAAAGGGGCAGGAAAGGGGGCTGAGAATTCCAAGCACAACACAACCGCAGCAAATAAGGAACAAGCCTGGGGATGCAATGATTTGCGAACGTGATGCCCTCGAGAACATCTCTTCGTTGCGGTGTCTCGCCACACTGAGCACGAGACTGTCTCTTCTTCCAAAATAGCACTCGAAAATATAAGCATGCTGCTCGAGCTTAACTCTTTAGGCCACCTCAAACAAGCAGAGCAAAATGCAAGGACACCACTGCCTTTCTCCGAGGCGAAGCAGAAATGCCTCGGAGAAACGCAGTGTCGTTTTCGGATTCTGGGGCGTGTTTTGCTGTTATCTCCTCTTGCCATTGGCTGGAGGAGATAATGAGACTCTCTGCAAAAAACACGCCTCGATCCGAAAAGGACGGGGCCTGATTGGAGTGACGGGACCTCTTCTCCAATGGCTGGCCAGCATTGAAGAGGCCAGCCATTGGAGAACAGGGGAGAAGAGGGGCGGGTTCAAGCCCCTCTTCTCCAAGTCATTAAATCTCGCGAGCGAGACTGCGCAAGCGCAGCCTTCGCTAGCCGAGACCTAAAAACTGCCTCCTCAGGGGTTTGGGGCGAAGTGTCGAGGGGAGGGGTTCAAGGGAACAAAGCATCTTTGTTTTGTGTTGCTTCGTTGTTTTATAATCTGTAATGTCACCTTTTACTTAAAACAAATAAAATGTTTTAAGAAGGAAGATGCTGTCGCTAGGCAGCGGCAGGGGATGCTCTTCTCATTTCAAATCATGTGTCTAGTGGACTTTCCTTGCCTTTTAGGGATGCGATCGTGGCAATTCTCACCAAGTGGCCTGCTAGGGGCACGGAAAGTGTGGTATCATTATGTATTCGAGGGGATTTTGCCCCTTTTGCAGGAATTCCACCATACAAAACTTCCTTGTGTGAAGTGGTCTTTCTCTGCTCCTGGGTTTTATTTTCGCCCACGGGGAGTCGGCGCCTATGCCAGGGAGCATTCTACCTTTTTCTGAAATCTGTGGTGTTCAGTGGCCCTACAGGAGTGATCAGGGATTACCCCTGCTCTGTCCCTGTCCATGAAAAGTCTGAGGTTAAATTGAGCTTGTGGGGCAGGTGGCATCCATGAGCTGTGGTGAGTTACACCCTCAATTCAATCCCATATGGCTTGCGGGTTTCCAACCATGTTTCTCCTTAGGAAATGAGGACCTTGGGAGCATGGCCCGCTCACCCGGTGCTGCATGACCATGTCTTCACGGGAGCAGTGGCACCTTCTCAATCCCGTCTTTAAGAAGTCAGAGTGCCAAGGTAGACTGGCATCATAAATGTGACAATGGATCCCCAGGGTGGCAATGAAAGTGCTTCCGCGGCCAAGGGGGATCCCCTGGTATGCACACTAGGGGATTCTGTCCTGACACCAAAACATGTCCTCCAGAATTGTAGATCAGCCTATGTGTTTACCACATTAGATTTGTGACGTTTGTGTGTTAATTGATTCAATTTCATTCCTTAGATTTGTATGAACTATCAAACAGATTTTTTGCTCTTTGTCTCTAATGTCACAGCCTGGAGTTTTTTGGTAGATGGTGCCACCCACTAGTAAGCGTACCTTTTCTCCTTTAGTTAGGGGTGAAATTAGATACCTTCTTCGGATTATGTCCCAAATTAAATTTGCACGGCATTTTGCATCGAAGCCATTTTGTGAGCGTTGTGATGTGCAATTATTTACTGCCATCTTCGGGGCAGTCAGTGGTCACAATTCACGATGTGCAGGCCTGACGTCGGCTATTTATGCACTCTCCTACTGTAGTCAGGACACTGGCATACTTAAGGCACACCAAAGGAAAGCCTGCCTGTGCTCATCTACACCTGGACACCGTCAGCCATCAACCGTCATCTATGCTTCTCAGACATGCAAAAAATGTGAGATCAGATGTAGAACTTACTGCCCAGCCCTTGTTTCCCACCTCAGTTACAATTTCCCTCCTCTGTAACAATGCCCCACCCTCCATTATAACCCTCAGGGCCAATAACCTTTACCACTCAATTTCTTTGCAGATAGAGTTCTTTGATGTCTACTTAAAACTCTGTTCAAACCCTCACATTAATGTCATGTTATATAATCTGTGTTCAGCAATTAACAATGATATCATGGTAATTTGCTGACCTTATCAGTCGGCATCAACTTGACCCGCTGCTTTTACCAGAAACCTGTCTCACTGAGGACAGTTCTCCTTTCTTGGATGAGTTAGTTCTCCTAAGATTAAAATCCTGAGAAAGGAGAGGTTGAACAGAATCGGGGGCGGGGTACAGCGTGTGACTCTTTGAAGATCAGATTCCATCCTCCACAAATTAACTCTTGTCTACCTCCTCCTTCAAAAAAGAAGTGAAAACTCTTCCGATTAACAAGTTTCTGCCCTAATATAATCACCCTATACTCTATTGATAAGACCTTATGTTTATTGACTGTATACCTGCCTAATTTTCTTGTACGGTGTATGACTACTACATTGATGAGCCTCTATAGATGTCAAACTTACTATTCTCTGTTCATATATGTGACGAGTTTCTGTGTTCACTGCTATATCCTGCCTTCCTCTCATGTAAAGCGCTCTGATACCCTCTAGGTTCATGTTCGCACTATACAAAACTTTATAAATAAACTCTGAACTAGAAACCTTTCCTATTAGCATTTAGTTGAAATCAACTACATTGAGTTTCATCCTAATTTCTAGGCCACCTCACTTTCCCTGGGTCCACTCTCCCATCCCTAAGCTTAGAGCTGTCAACTACTGAGCAACATCGGATGATATTTGGGGATTTAAACCCATTTTTAGATTCCCCCTTAAACAGTCCCAACAAATTTCAGCAATGACATGCCCACCCTAAATCTCCATTTACTAAACCAAGAACCTACTCATATTGCAGCCCAATGCTGGATATCAACGATGAACTTGGCCGATCTAATTACGGTTCACAAAACCACCCCCGCAATCTGATATGAAAGCTTTGGAATCACATTTTGCATACACCCACTGTGACAACCAGCAGGCCCAACTTGAGCCTCTTCATCCCAGACCAAGGTTTCACAGAATTAATAAATCTACAGGTCCCATAAGGCAGATTCCAAACCTAACATTTTGCTTTATAGTTTCCACTGCTCACTCGTTGCTACCCTGGATTATAGAAGGTCATTCAGGGGACACAAATCTGTGCATATACAAAGCAGAAATAATCCTTGTTTTTCAGGTGGACTAAAAAACCTTAACCAAGAAGACTGGAGGGAAGAAAAAGAAAATGGAGAAGAGATTAGTGCACCTCAAATAAGGCGGTGTTCCACTTTAAAATCCTCTCATATAGATAAAAAATAAAGCAGAGAAAATGTCCTTCTTCTTTAAAAGGATTCATAATTCCACCAATGTTTCTAAAGACCTCTTTGCAATTGTCTCTGAACTTCAACACCCCTCAGCCCCAGAAATCCTTTGTGACCATATGGTCCTTTTTTTCTAAAACAAAATTCATACTGCCCAGTACTCCATCATTAATGGTCTAATTCCTATACTTGCCTCACCATTTAATTCTATTTTGCAGATAGCGAACCATCTTTGGCTCCTTTACACAAATTATACAAGAGAAACTCCTTCATATCATTACTACAGCCACCCCTCAGTTTCCCCAAATTAACCCATCCCAGCACGGATTTTAAGACACTTCTTTCAGCTGCACCTGAAATCTTGTTTTCTTTAACAGCTCTTTGAAGCATGACATTTCTCCAAACCTCTGAAAGGCAGCGTAGTGAGACCTCTGCTAAAGAAATGCACACTGGGAGTCACCAACATGAACAATTATAGACCAGGCTCATTGATCCCTTGCATGGGTAAATTCCTGGACAAACTGCCCTGTGTCAGCGTCATCACTTTACAGAATCGAACCATGTAATGCACGGGCAACAAGCGGAGTTTTGTCTGGTTCATAGCACCAAGCTGGTGGTCCTACCAAACCTGGACGACTATTGCCAGCTCATTTTTAAAGGAGAAGCTGGCATGCTGGTCCTCCTAAAGCTGCTGGCAGAATTTGATACCATTGACCACAATAACCTGCTTAAGACCCTGGAAGCAGTAGGCATCACCAGTACATTCCTCAAGTGAATCCATTCTTTCATGTCACAGAGATCATCAATAGCCACTCTTCTCCCGTACTCTTCGAAGCCATACAACATTGACTGCAGAGCTTAATACCCTTGCGTTTATGTTGAAGATGTACATGCCGCCCCTTGCCCACCTGTGCCATGAAGCTGGGCACACTTTTAAATCCATACTGATGATACGGTCTAGTGCAGATGAGTTTCCCAGTCTTAAGAGTCCTTTAGCAGAGGCCTTCACCGTCATTAGGGAATGGATGGCGGCTAACAGCTTTCTCAAGGCAAAGCCAGCCAAAGCCGAGAGCCTAATTACCTCTGCTTCTTCAGTCACTGAATCAGATCCGACCTTATTGGCAAATATAATGGGCAGTTCTCAAGATTGGTTGACCGTGGTGCCGAATTTAGGAGTTCTCTTGGACAGCACACTGTCCCTGGAGGCCCAATCCATGAAAGGACTTGCATCTTCTTTACCTACCGTCGCTTTCTAAAATGATGCTCCCATTTAATTGATCCTTTTTTGCAGATGCCAGTGGGACATGCTATCATACAATCCCGTCCAGACAAAAATCTTACGTCAACTGCAACTTGCTCAGAATACCGTACATGAGATCTTATAAAAAAACGCCAGAATATCATATACTTCACCAGTACTGCGATCTCTACACTGGCTGCCCATTAGATCTTAGGTAGTCTTTAAGGCCCTAACAATGGTCCATAAAGCCTTACACCTCTGATCACCCTTCCTTCTGGCCAATACATTTTCTTTCTGTCAAATGTCAAGCTCCCTCAGATTGGAAATCAATGTTGCTTGCTACCACAAGGACCCAAATGGTCATTTATAGTGATTTTGCTTTTTTTACGGCAGCGGGCACACTGTGGAACCTTCTCCCTTTATTTTGTGGGCAGAAACAAATCTATGATGTTTTAGATACCAGTTGAAATCCTCACTTGTTTATAATTGTCTTCTGGCCATTTTCCAAGGTCCCTGTTAGGTTAGGTTTAAAGCATCTGCCTACGAGTGCTCTACAAATAAATTCTGACATAAAATAACACTACGTGCTACAGAGTTCATGCTGAAGACGTGGAGGTCCAGTACTCTTCACTGGAAGGGTAGCCTGTTTTTTATGAGCTTGGTAAAGTGGATTGTTTAACCCTATAACCTAAAGAAAGTTTGTATCATATGTGCTTGCATAGCAACAACAGAGTTCAACGTATTTCTGACCACATTTTTGTTTTCATAGGCAGGTTATTCACAATGGATTTTATTCTCACATTTCTGGTTTTTACATTGTTTATAGTAACCAGCTATTTACCATGTCAAGACACAAACCGGCATGGAATTAAGTTCTACAATGCCCTTATTCCACTGTCTGTGTCAATGACCAAAACACCCATGTGGAGGAAGATGTTCAAAAGTCACACCCCATACATCATCCAGTTCACTCTTCAAAGGGGAGAGAAAACCCAATAAAGGGAGGTGGGAAGCTGGTTCATCAGAATCAACTCCTAATGGATACATTTTAAACATCAAAATAGCTGGACACTGGGACAGGGAACTCAATGGGTGTTTCGTCAGAGCGTGTATCTGAAGATGGAAGATCACTGGCAAATTAGCCCAGAACTGGTGAGGACTAAGCTCCCCATATAAGGAGACGGACTAGTCACTCTTATGGCCTATATAATTGGATCCTAGGCCAGAGACAAACACCATTGGAAAAAAAACAACTCTGAATCGAGCGTCGCACTACAACCATTCTAAAACGCAGTCATTTAGATTTTCTAGAAAGGGACCGGGTACCTCGTTAGTGGATGCTTCGGGATTCAATCTATAATTTTCACTTTTGGGGGAACAGATGCATCGTAAGTTGTTTTAAGAAGGCGGATGCATCCCACTGATTGAGCAGCTCTTTCTGGACTCTGATCCAAGCGGCTGTTACCTGGTGTCAGAAGGATTCCACATCTGCAGATGCCTGAAGCTCCGAGATGTTTGTTGGAAGGTTGGATTTCGCAGCACAGACCGACATTTTGGGCTACCACAGCCCATTCTTTGCATGACGTATAAGGAAGAGGTACAGGTATAAGGGTGTGCAGTCCCTAAAGACTTAAAAGACAGTACTACAGTTCCGGGGAAAGGAATGTGCTCCAATAGGAGCACGGGCCCTCACACACCCAAAAGGGTGTCATGCTTCATCGCTGGGCTAGCTCGTCAGGCCGGCACTGCAATGCCCGATGGGCACCCACTAGGGGGCTCTTTGCCGGAGGTCTTTTAATAGCCGTAGGGTGAAGTGAGGGTGTGTGGGCTTTTGTGATATGTGTGGGCTGGTGTAATGTGTGATTTAAAATAGGTGTTGTGATACTCAGTGTCAGAACTATTGCCATAAATGGCACGGCAAAGTTGATGCTTGCAGTGGACCAAGAGGTGGTCTGCTCTAATATTTTTAGAGCAGCCCACCTCTTTTCAAGGGCCTCCCAGCACATGGACCCCAACCTTGTGAATGATCCTACTAGTCAACGCTTTGTAGCTCCAATAGACCCTCTGGGCGATGGCGTTAGGGCGTCAGATATGATTTTGAAACCCATTGGTGGACCCTTTTTCATCATCAGACTTTGACCCAGAGTAAAAGATAGAAAGACCGAAAAGGAGGAAAGAAGGAAAAGATGTAAAGGAAAACTGACAAAGAGAGAAAGCAGGGAGGGAAAGAATGTTTCAGAGACAGGCACAGAGACCTGATGTGTAGGGAAGAAAGAGGCATGATGTGGAATCCAGGCTAAGCACCATTGGTATTCAATCACCGTGGCATTTGTGAGGGCTGGTGGGGGGCACCTAAGAAAATCTTTGAGCCTGTGCACCTATTTAATTTTGTATTATTACAAACTAAGCACTCACAAGCATTTAAATCCCTTATTAGCAAGTTAGGGGAAAACTGATTTTACCAGGCAGCAAAGATGTGGTCTTCTTTCCTATCAGAGCATTATATCGCCAAAATAAAATATTTTCATTTTTACAATACAGTGTTTCTTTGCATGATCCCAAAAGTTACTAATTAAAGTGAATTACATTAAGTATTTTCAAAAACTTCTGATCAGTTCAGGCAGCCACAATGATAGTGTCTCCTTGCAAAAATGAGGTTGCTTATTTTGTTTAATTCCAATTTCATTGGCCTTCTTATTGCATTAAAATTCACAATATTATATATTCTCATAATACATAACTTGGATCTCATTGAAGTGCCTGGTGCCAGGCTTATGATCCCCTTCAACTTCCCCAACTGGAAAACAGACAGCCATGCACTTATGTCTTTATTGCTCAATTGGTGCCCTGAGATGGGCGGTGAGGACAAGAGGTGCCCACTTACTCATACAGACTCCATAGAGAAGTGCTTAGTTGGGAGGGGGGCAGACATATTGAATATAATCTTCTGGCGCGAAAGGGGGGGAAAACTCGAGGCCTGCCCACTCGTGCCCAATCCTTGTACCCGATCAGTGTGCTGGTGAATACTTGTCATCATTTTTGACTGTCTGGGTAAAGGAAATCGTCAGCTCATCCGTGGGCTGAGCCATAGGGTACTCCCTGAGTTCCTTTGCCTCCTCTCTGCAGGGCTTGACTTTCATTGGATATAAACCCTTTAACTGCACTAACCCACTGACGTACAGAAGGGCCCATCTTCCCGTGCATTGTGATGGTATGCTAAGCTAATACATCAACAGGAGTGCAGCAAATATCGTTTGAACGCTGCTGGTTTAAGGCCGATGAGCGAGATTCAGGACACAGTTTTGAAGTGTCTTTTAATGTTGCGTCAGTGTTACAGTGTCAATGTATTTACCCACTACCTTCTAAAAGGGGACCACGGAATGGCATCCCCTAGCCATACGGCTAAACTCCACCCGCTCTGCTGTGCATCGGGTCAGCCTGGAGAGGACCTCTGGTTTATGTGGCCAATCGCCTTGGGGCTTAAGTATGCCCTATGCTTTTGGAGATCCTGTATGTTTTGAACCCTGGCTCTAGAGGGGTATTTCCCAAAAATATTCTAACGCCCTGCCCCATTATTTGCTGTGAAGCTCCCTCCCCAGTTCTAACTCCTATTTACCTTTCCAGTGAACTAACAGTTTTCTCCCCTTCTCCAGTAACGCCTTATACAACCATGTGATCAGCAGATGTGTGCCCCCCATTGTATCTGCAGTTTGGTATCAATGGAGCCCCATAGGGTGCACATCTCTGTCCTCACCCGAACACTACCTAACCTACTCTGCCCTATGCTGCAGAAACTACATGGTTCCTGCAGTCCCTCAAAGAGCTGGAGGCTACCTCACATAAACTGAGGCAGAATTCTAACCATCCTCACCCGAACACTACCTTGGCCTGCTCAGCCAGTGCCCGAGGGCATCACAAGGGGCATGAAGGGGAAGCCAGTGCAGGGCACGAGAAGCTGGTCCCTGCCTCTAGTTCCAAAGGAGAGCTCTACACAGGCCTTATCGACCTGATTCGGATTAAAAAGTTGATTAAAAAAAATGGAATCACTCAGGTTGCAGCCAGCAACAAGATCCATGCAGCACTGCCACTCTGTGTTGAGGTTGCCGACACAGCAGGAGCAGTCAGTACTATGTGAGAGATGCTGACCACAAAGTTCTCTATCTACCGGTATCACAAGGTGCCCAGTTGTGTAATGCTGAGCCCAGTCCTTCAGAGGGACCCACAGCACAATAGCTAGCACATCTGATGAAAATGCGGAAATGAAGGGCTCCTCTGCCCCAGCATTCATGGGCGGAATTTATACAAATTCACCCTTTCTTATAAATGTTCACGAGACAGGCCAGGTTACGCTTCTTGCGTAAAGTCCTTTCTCCCACTTCTGAGTTCTAAAGTCTATTGTTTCACAAACAGAAGGTGGAACCTGGCACTATGTAAATAAACAGTGTATTAAAGTTATCATTATGCTTAGATTCTCCTACCAAAATTCTTACATGTAGGTCATTGAACAGACACAAGATAAAAGATTCAATGTGTGTTGAGGGTAACTTTAGTGGGGTCTGGAATAATTTTTAGAATACCTGTAGATGAAAGATCATAGATTCGATTTGACTTAAAAGTTTCTGATAATACTTCAAATCGATTTCAGGTGTGGAAGGCATGGTCAATTTATGCTCACTGTTTGCAACTTGTATCTCGATTCTTTCTCCTTATACCCACGTGTAATTGCTATTATAGGTGTTGAGTTAAAGTTCGCGAATTCTTTATAAATCATAGTTATATAGATGGGCCACGTAAAAATCACACTTTCACCTAATTTGAAAAGCACCAGGACAAACAAAATAAATGAAAAACGGCCAGCCATAGCAGAATAAGCATGTGCAGAAGCAGGACAAAGAACTGAACGACAAACTACTGTTTATGCCAAACCTAGCAGGCAATCAGCTGAGCAGAAGCATTAGCAGCAAGCATGCCAGGAAATAACTCTGGCAGGAGTCTACCGAGAGTAAACATCCAAGCCACCTCAGCTCCCCACGCCCCAGCAGTGGCTAGCTTACTGCAAAGAATTGATTCTCTTGGATGTTTACTTATTATGTTTGGCACATGAGTCCCCTCCACGCTGTACTCATGAGCCGCCGTTCACAGCTCGTACACCGCAAGCCGCCAGGGCTGCAGGAGAAGACTCTCACCTTTCACCATCTTCCAGATGTAGATGTCCACCTCGTCCGAAGACTCCTTCTCGATGGCGATCTTGCGAAGGTTCTCCTTCCTGCTCTCGGACTGCGGGGACATGTACATGTAGACCGAGATCTTGCCCTGGCTCTTCACACACTTTGTGGTGTTGATTTCGTCGGTGGGCTGGACTTTCGGCTCTAGGTGAAGATTAAGAGTTAAGCTGTGGGAGTTGAACGAGCTATTGCCGCGTGCTGCCGATCAGTGAGCGCGAGACTGGTCTGCAGGATACAGCTTCAACATTAGTTCAATACATTAGTTCAATACATTGCAGGAGACCAGAGAGGTACTCACAGTCTTAAGTTCTATGACAAGTCAGTACTAAGTGACCACCGCGTACCTTTCATCTAAGGAGCTACATATTGCCACTAAAACAGACACATTTTGTAACTATAATTGGAAGTAGCTTACAAAATATCACTTTTCTCCAGACAGCAAAAAATAGTTCCGGCCCTACAGTCAGTGGCCTCACCTAGTACATTTTACTCTATTGCATTTCCTCATTTTTCAGTATATTTATGGACAATTAATTTAGCAGACCTATTTCAGGGGCTTCACACTCAGATGTCTTCTGAGACTTTCAGTAGACATGTTGTCAAGATGCTATTTTAACAACTGTGGATACAGTTTTTCTGGGTTCAAGTTTTTTGTTTTGCCGGATATTGAATAAATGTTATCCTAGCCAATGACTATGATTCCCTTGACTTCACATTCCTTTTACCCTGGAATTGGGAGTCCTCGGAAAGAAGGCTAACAGAAACTGGTATGCTGCTTTCAACCCCTACGCGTTGAATGGGGGCGGGGGGATGGGGCTGTGCCAGTCTTTCATGAGAGCCTGAATCAAAGATCTATCTTAAAACAAAGACACTACTGATAAATGTAGATTTAGAATGATTGGAAAATAGAGATTTTAAAATTGTTTACTATGACTGGTTTTTTTCTTAAGTGTTTTTTAAGAACAATCTGTTTTTACACAATCTTTGGGCCCCCTCGTTAGGTAAAGCAGACCAGGAAGTCTCACATGCGAAGGAAGAGGAATCCGCTTAGGTAGGATAGTTGCAGCGTTGATTCAAAAGAAGGACTCGTCTATCATTAAATAAAGACACAGGGGTCACCGTACATGCTGACAGCACTAACACCCTACACTCCATAGCAGTCACACGCTACCTTTAATATTCTCTCACTGCTCACAGGCAAGCAGTCACACACTACTAGTAGGTTTCTCACACCCGTCACAGGCTAGCCATCACACACTACCTGTAGTATTCTCATAGATCCTCACAGACAACAGGTCCCACACAGCCAGAAGTATTTCTATACACTTCACAGACTAGCAGTCACACACTACTGGGAGTTTTCTGGTACCCCTCACACACAAGTATTCTCACACCCCATACACAAGAACAGCAACAAAGCACCAGAAACATTTTACACCCTCACAGTCTCACACTACCAATAGTGCCCTCACACCCATTAGAGTAGTAGTCACACGTCAGAAACACTCTCACAGCCCCCAGGCACTAGCAGTCTCACACTACAGACAGCACTCTCACACCACTCACAGAGCACTGGTTTCACCCCACTATCAGCACTTTCACACCTGTTCAAAGCAGCAGCAAACTGCATAGGTCTGGCTGAGAACTGAAAGCGCCTCTTCATTGATGGTTGGGCTTGTGTGTGGCATTGTAAAGGAGCAGAGGGTTGAGTCAATGGGAGGGTGAACCGATGAATGAGTGCAAGCAAGAGCGACTGCACAAGCGATGAGTGACTGAGGGCACGGGCGGACGGATGCACGCCTTACAAATCAAACCTCAACGCCCTTGCAATTATAAGAAACGTCTACTGGCTTTACCGGTGCTTGTCTTTAAGAGGGGCAACATTTCACTTACCTGCTCTTTTTGACCTTCATTAATGTGTCTGGCATAGTGTTACCACATGAACCTCCTATACTGTATACTTATTTAACGTCATTACTGTTAGTGCCCCTCAACTTGTGTACTTTGCCTTATATGTCCTGATTTCAGCGTCAACGAGAATGTTTTGATGCTTTCTTCCATGCAAGCTTTCTCTGCCATGGCTCTTCTTACCGTTGCTCTTCCTACACGTGCAGCAGGTGGCATCTTTCACCCATCATTCTACCCTAGGGTACTTTCCCATGGGTAGGACACTAGTCAAAATCCCTGCTCACCCTCCTGCACATCTGCAAAATCTCATTGTCAATAATTGTCTTTTATCAATGGCTTTTTCAACCTTGCTCCAAATCAAAAGGCGAGGAATGGAATCATCCATGGGTGATCCAGTGGTTGGAGTCCACAAAGGTGACACCGCTGTTCAGCAACGGGACAACACACTAGTGGCACAGTGGGGGCCAGGTATGGGTAGCCCAGAAGAGCTGAGGTAAGCCTAATGCTTTGTCAGGAAAGATCTAGAGCCCAATTACCATTCACATACCCAAAGGCAGCAATTGCTACAGAGAGTAGACAACACTGGATCCATACTTGCATGTCAGAATGACACTGGGAGATCCAGTAAGCCTGTGTGGGTGGCAGAAATCCTGATGCCCAGAAAGGATATCCGTTTAGTTCTCGATGCTCTCTGCTCGTGCTCAGTCCACCAGACATGGCTAGAAACAACAGTGTTGTGTTCAAATTTTTTCACTGTTCTGCAACAAAGTGTATGCACTACCTAGGTTTTTTAAAGTCACGTTAGCCATAGGAAGGCATCATTAAAAGTTAACACACACACTGCACATGCCACACACTGATGGTTTCCAAATAGTAGGAGGCGTCTACTGTTTAAAGGGAAAGGGGCACTAACTTTGCATTCTATATGAGGAGAGAGTAGTTAAATCTAGCTTGCAATGGGTATTGTCCCTTGAAGGTATTGCGCAGTATGAAATATCATAGCAAAACCCCAGTGTGGGTTTATTGGTAAAGAAGAAATGCTCTCCTCTCTTCCCACATGTGCATGTTTGAAACCAAGGCATATTCGCAGTTAACCAAACTCAGCCAATCTGACTCACATCCTAGATACCTTAATAGAATGTCTGACAATCATCTCAAACGAGCTCAGTGGATCACACTGGCACCTAGCAAAGGACTAGCTACTGGCAACAATTTGAGAAGGGTTTAGCACAAGCGTGTAGCACATCTCAACCCTCTGGATTCCAGTTATGCTCACTGGAATCTAAATAGCTAGAATGGTTGAATTATTTTGGCACATGGGAAAACCTAGGGTATCTTGGAACTCTCAGTTATGGTAAGATGACTCAGTGACATCTTGCTCAAAGTTGATATCTTCAAAGACTGGAAGGTAACATTTTAAAATCACGACAAGTGACTCAGCCTTCCATCCTTATGAAGTAGGTAAATTTACCACCTTTAAATTGGATGATAGTAACATCTATAATTTACAGCACATAAAATGCAGCAGGCGTCCCACCTAATCCTGAATATTGGCATCAAAGTTCCACTATCACAAGTTTGTCTTTGGAGCGCCTCCACCACACCTGGGGGCAGCACCACAAGTACAGCTAATTGATTCAGCTGATCCCCTCCATAATGAACTACTCCTGGCTGACTCAGATACCAGAAATTCACCCTCAGGGTGCAGCTACTTCAAATAATCAGGTTCCGAGAGAGAAGAGACTGCCTTTCACAATGGGGTATCGAAAATGCCGCACGCTGGAAGATCCTCACCTCTGGATCTCTGAAATGGCCTAAACCAAGGTTCTCGAACAGAAGGACTAGGAACCTAAAAGACCTACTCGTCCACACAAGACCTCCAGAGAGAACTATCAATGAAATTCCACGATGTCCATGGAACAACTCACCCATAACAGGACACTTCCCATGTGGCACCTGCTCAGTATGTCACCTAACTAAAGCAACCAAAACATTGCAACTACTACCTGATTTAAAATGGACAATCAGATCACATACAAACTGCAATACCACCCATGTAATCTACATGATTACATGCCCTTGCAGTCTAAGATACATTGGCATGACCACACGAAAAGCCAAAACGAGACTATGTGAACATAGAAGAAATGTGAAATGCAAAAAAATGACCACAAAGATGAGTTGTCACTTCATAGAGCAAGGACATACAGTGGATGATCTGCAATGGGTCATTTTAGAGACTCTAGCCTATAGAAACTCCAATGCCGAAAAGACACTGTTCGAAAAGGAACAAAGATGGGTATATCGTCTCCAGACACACAGACGAGGACTGAACGATAATATCCCATGGCTCAGCCTTAAGAACACATGATTGATAGATCAACGTCCGTCAATGCGGAGTATTCTGAGAAATCTAGCGTCATTTCGAAACCGACATTCCTTCTTTTCTGTCAAGAAACGAGATAAACTTTGTCAATATGGGCACTGACTAATGCGGCCCTATCCGTCCACTTGCCACAGAACATAGTTGTGCAAATGAATTTTTCCCACTAGATGCTTTGCAGCTCAGAGAACTCCGACCAATGCAGCCACTTCGTTCATTTACCACAGTAAAGAGATCGCAAATGACTTGTCTACCGACTAGATGCTTTGCCGCTCAGAGACGTCATACCAACAAACTTGGGCCTGAAGAAACGAGAATAACATTGCAAATATGGGCACTGACCAATGCGGCCCTATCCGTCCACTTGCAACAGTACATAGTTGTGCAAATGACCCATTTAGCCACTAGATGCTTTGCAGCTCAGAGAATTCTGACCAATGCAGCCACCCCGTCCATTTACCACAGTCAAGAGATCGCAAATGACTTCTGTACCGACTAGATGCTTTACAGCTCCAAGACGTGACACCAACAAACCTGGGCCTAACAGGTACCGTATATACCAGGGTAACAGAGTAAACGATGAATATCCATGGCAAAACATACAAAAACTAACTTTTTAATAATTTGTAAGTACCATCCTCGAATAATGAACGTGAGAATTAGGCGACTTTCAAATCGAGTTGTGCATTACAAATTAGTGATGAAACGAGCGAGTCTTCTTTCCAAGTCTCTTCTCCATGTCTATGACCACTCTGCCTTCAAAAGAACTAGCCGACCCGGAACCTTTGTCTTCACCGGGTCCTAGGAGGCAGAGTCAGCACTGGTCACAGACCGACGCCAAAGAGGTAATGGAAGGAGATCGAGAGCGCCGAGAGCACAAAACGTAACGTATTGCCAAGATTACTTTCTTTTGAAGCACTGCTTTTTCTTCAAACATCATTAGAGCGTGAAGCGACCCCCCTAGAGTACCCGTTGTGGCCTGTAACGAAGGAGACCAGGTAACCACGACATTTTCACCTTGTCTTGTATTTTACTCACTTTCGCGACTAGAAGCCATTGACATGAATAGAATAACGCATTGTATTAGTTCATATTCAAGGTTCTGATTCATACTAGAGGGCTATTATCTCTTAGAGCCCGTATTATCGTACCGCTTAGCGTAGTCTGTCTGAACAACTTTATTGACCAAATACTTTATTGACAAGCTTTCGAATGAGCCCAGACTCATTTTTGATTTACAATGTGGTCCCAAGTGATGACCAAGATCCCAGTCACCCTCAGTGAACGTCCAGAGGTGTTATTCTCTCGACCCCTCAACCTGAATTGCTTATAGGGGAGTACAGAGCATACACTTCGTATGTTGGTAATGAGGTGTGGCTTGGAGATTCGGTTTATCACCCATTTGGGAATATGACAAAATGGATTGTGAACAGGGTCTGTTTCTTACAAGTAAAGGAGGGACGAACTTTGCCATACCAGGAGTCTCCCCACCTGGGGGTCTCACACAAAAAAAGTTTTGCCATTTTATGATTGCATATATTGAATGGATTCACAATGATTTTTGTGTTTTTTTCCTTCTTTCTTCTTTCCCCTCCCCCCCACAAATATTTCATCTCAATGGTTTTAGATTGAATGTGCATCCAAGAAGGAAATAAGTTTCCCGCACATCCACAAGGGTGCCCGTAGTTTGGGCTACTCTTTTTTGCACCAGGTCCTGAAGAAAGCCCACTTGACCCCTAGGGGCTGACGAGGGCTGAAACATGTCGACCTTTTTTGGACACAACTTTTAAAAAGTGCACTTGACCATAATAAGTCGGATACGTGCACAACTAGAATACTCTTTTTAAACTCATCCCGAATCCAGTACCAATAAAGAAATCTACTGGCTTTACGAGATTTTTAAACAACCTTTTTTCTTCACCACAATCACTTCACTCTTTTTGATTCACGATCACTACTGTGATTACCAGTGGTAAAAGCCTCCGGGTGGAGGAAGCATTGGATTAACCCAATGATTATGCGATCACGTTAAATACCACATCTAGCGGAGAATCAAGATATACCGCTAATCTCGATCCCGAACTAAACGTGAATGAGGGTTTCTTAAATAGTACAAAGTACTAACCATGCAATACCCTGGTTTCCCAGGACCAGTGATCCACTCTACGACTGATTTTTTGATGTATCGAAAATGCCACCAGCAGAGAAAGATTTCTGAAGGTTACGCGAGAGGCCCCACAAACATTGCTCAATTTTATCCAGACCTTCACCAAAACACTAGACTGCACAGGTCGATTTGGCCAAGGATTAAATAACTAAAAACACCGCAAATACTATTTGACAGAACGAGGGAAAACCATCGTGTAGACACACTTAATGATGAACTAGGACTGGAGCAGATAATGTGCTGAAGAGACTATGCAGTCATTATAAGAAAGCTTGGTGAAGAAGTAGTGAGTACCTGGCAACACCAGCTGCACTCACATTCAGTGACATCTCCATAGAAGGCAGCACCAGGCAACGCTTGAGATCATTAGGAGAGTTTAGAATGGAGGAAAGATGGTGAGGGTTCTTCTTGTTTCTCCCCTCTCCAGAGCACAGGGATAATCTTGCGAGGCTCAAATCAGCCATTTTTGCTGAAGGCACGCTAGATATGATAATGCAAATGGAAGCATGATCGGAAACATGAAGGGCGAAAGGGTATAGACACTATACAGAAAATACAAGGAAAGGAAGTGAAAAGTTAAGAAAGATTAAACTACAAAAAAGGTATAAGGAGCATAACAAATCTAAATGAATTATGACAAGTTAGAGAAAGACATTTTACAGAGAAGCATATTATGGAAAAGCAAGCTTAGGCTGCAACACAATGCAAAGCTGTTCATAGGAGAACCCTACGTCATTTCTAAGGTAGTTAAAACAAGAACAGACTCCCATTTCAGCTTTACAGGTACAGTGAATTAGGTGACACATCTTATTGTATGCTTAACAATGATTCGAAATGAGGCTGTACTTAGCAGGGGAGTGAGTGTATAAGTGAGCAAACTTTGAAGCACTCTAATACCAAAAAGGCTTCTTGGCGCTGAGAGAACCCAGTGAAAAGAGGAAGGTCACTTAAACAAGTATGCTTTAATTGCTTTATGGAAGAAGAGATGCTGATGAATCTGCCTCAAAGTAAAGGGGTTGGGGGAGGAGGGTGCTCCAGACTTTGGCACCTGGATATCTTGAGAATTTGCCTCACATTCGTTTTCAGTTGACAGAGGAGTCTGAAGCATGAGACCTCAAACTGTGGATTGGTTTATATTGCATTAACTTTGATGATGGGGTTCCTGAATAAAATGCTTAATGAATGAGGGACTTTCTTGCGAGCCTCAGACACATAGTAGTGTTGGTTCATAGAGTGGACCTGTCCAGCACCTGTATTTTGAACAACCTGGAACTTATGCATGAGGTTTGCTGAGAAGCCTATAAAGTGCTGTTGCAATACTTAGGTTTTGTAGACACACAGTGCGCAGGGGCAAGTAGGGTGCGTGGAAAGTAATTTAAAGTAAGTGCTTTCAAATATAGAAAATAACTGATGGGAAGGAGTGATGAAAACCCGAACACATCTTCGAAGGAATAAAATAGTAAAAAGCAAGGAAAAGGGATAGTAATTCACCTAGAGAAGTCTTTCACAAGGGAGTGATCTACACAGGAAAGAGACAAGCTCAACAGAACATAAGTGCAGCGACCACAGCCACACTTAGATATTGCGAAGCCTATAAAATCAAAGTCTGCGGAGCCCTATTTAGGGTCCCAATAAGTGACCCCGTGACTATTAATAAAACTCAGCGGGAGAACTGTCCAGTATCTATAGTGGAATGGAGGAAGAATGGAAAACTTTAATAGCAAAGTTGAGGAAACATAGAAAAAGAATGAATAAGGACAGGTACGGAACAAGTTACTTACCTTCAGTAATGCCTTATCTGGTAGAGAAATGATCTTGCTGTAGATTCCTTACCTTTGATTTTCTCAGGTGTCAGACTGGATCCAGAAGATTTTTCTTTGAGAAATAACCTTGTGCGCCGGTAGGAGGAATCAGTCGGCTGGGCGTGACGTCGTCTGCGCCGGAAGTGATGTCTGTGTCACCTATATATATGCGCCATCTCTGTGCACAGACGTCAGTTACTTTTCCACAACTTTCAAGGGCCGAAGCGCGGAGCCATAACGTTTACTGACATTGGTGTGTTTGTAAACTAGCATAATGCTGTTTTTTGGTCCAGAAGTTAAAGTCGCTCCTATTCTTTAGGGGAATGTGGAGGCGCGTATAAAGTTGGCAAGGTTACACATTGTCCCACATGGAATGATGTTACCACTTTCAGGAGGGAAGAGGCCCTAGTGTGAAGTACCAACTCCTCAGGAAATATCATCAAAAGGGGAGGCTTGGATGTTAAAGCCTGCAGCTCGCTCAGCCTCCTGGCAGATGTAATTGCCATTAAGAAGGCTGTGTTTATTGTGAGCACCCGGAGGGGGCAATTATGCAAGAGCTCAAAAATAGCGCACATTAGGAAAGTGAGAACCACTGAGGCATAATGAAAGGGGCAGGTGGGTACCAAGGCCTTTCAGGAATCTATGTGCAATGGGTGATTTAAATAAGGAGGACTGGTCTGGCAGACTCAGGAAGGCAGACAAAGCTGAAAGATACATTTTCAGGGTGCCCAGAGCAGACCCCTGCTCGGCACTGGTGTAAACAAAAAGCAAAACATCAGAAAGGGAAGCAAAGAGGGTCAATACACTTTTCCGTACAATATATTACACATTTCTTCTATCGGCAGGCGTATGCTGTTTTGGTGGAGGGATGCCTGGCTGCCAGAATAACATTACAGACTTTAATAGGAAGGCTGAAAACTACCAACAGCCACCACTCAATCTCCATGCAAGAAAGTGCAGAGTTGACACTTTCGGGAGGAGGTCCATCCCCTGTTGCTGCAACAAAAGATCCTCCCAAAGCCTGAGAGGAGGACCGATGGCCATGCTCAACAGTTCAGGATACCAGACTCTCTGTGCCCAGTCAAGAGCCACAAGATGATTTGGGCCTGGTTGTTCCTGATCTTCTCGAGAACTCTGGGCAGGAGTGGTAAGGGCCGAAAGGCATACAGGAGACCTGAACTCCACTTGAGATGAAAAGCGTCTCCGAGCGAGAGCTGCATTGGAAACTCCAGCACGCAAAACTGCTGACATTGCGTGTTCTCAGCACAGGTGAATAGATCTAACCAAGGCTCTCCCCACTGCTGAAAGAAACGTTGTGCCACCTCTTGATGGAGATTCAATTTGTGATCCGCTAGGCATTGATGGCTGAGTTTGTCCGCCCTGGCGTTCAGAGAACCTGCCAGGTGTTGAACCACCAGGGATATGCCCTGCTCCTCCAGCCTTGTCGAGAGACGCAGGTCCACGAACCCACCCCGCCCTGTTTGTTGCAGTACCACATGGCAGTGGTGTTGTACGTGAGCACCTGCATTAGCCTTCCTTTGATGAAGGGTAGAAAGGCTTTCAATGACAAACGGATTGTTCAGAGCTCCACCATGTTGATATGGAGTCTGGATTCCACTAGGGACCTCTGATCTCCACGTCCCCCACATGACTGGCCCATCCTAGGAGTGAAGCATCTGTCACTACTGTGAGGTCTGGGTGGGGAAGAGAAAGGGGTCTGCCTCTGACACAGTCGCAGTTCGACAGCCAGCACTGCAGGTCTTGTGCAGTTCCCTTCGAGTTCCTGACCATAACGGAGAGATTCCCCTGATGCTGTACCCTTGGAACTTCATGTCCTACTGCAGAGCCCACGTATGCCATCTGGCATGTGTCACTAACAGGATGCAGTAGGAAATAAGACCCAACACCCTCAGAGTAATTTTCACCGAAATCCAAGATAGAGGCTGAAACATCAATATCAAAGCCTGAATATGGCGGACTTGCTGCTCAGGAGGATAGGCTTGAAACTACAGAACTGCTGAGAGGGAGTCAGGTGTGACTTTGGCAGGTTGATAGTGAGCCCCACCAAATGCAGGAGGTTCGCCGTAATCTGGAGGTGGGAGATGACAGCCTGGGGGAAGCCCGCTTCAACAGCCAGTCGTTGAGAAAGGGAAAGACTGACATCCCTGACCTGTACAGATGAGTTGCGACCACCGCCATCACCTTGATGAAAACCCGAGGGGCGCTGGTAAGACCAAAGGGGAGCATGATAAACAAAGTGCTCGTGGCCTACTGTAAACTTCAAGTAGCATCGATGAACAGGCAGGACAGGAATATGAAGATAAGCGTGCTGCAAGTCCAATGTTACCATTGAGTCCCGGGTCCAGGGCAGACCTGTTCTAATGTGAGCATCTTGAATTTCTCCTTTTGATGAAGTATTTGAGAGTTCAGAGCGGGAATAGCAAGTACAATCTACGTTTGGCACTGGAAACTTCTTGATGGCTCCCTTGATCAAGAGAGTCATGACTTGCTCCTGGAGCAAAATTAAATAATCTTCTATCAGCCTGTCAAAGGAAGGAGCCATGGAGGGAAGAGTGGTCTCGAAGGGGAGAGACTAGCCCCTTCAGATGATCTGGAGGGCCCATCTGTCCAATGTAATGTTTGCCAGTGTTGGAGTTGATGGCTGATCCTGCCACCAACTGGACGCCCATGGTCTAGAAGGGCAAGACTAGGAGGGCTAGGGAGATGAAGCTGCTGGGAGGGTGGTGGTTTGACCAGACCTCTGGCAATCTAACCCTCATGGTCGGAACTAACCGCACCTTCGTCCACACAGCAATTGTGGAAATTGCATGGCTGGGTAGATGGGAAAGGGGTGGCGCGGTTGAAAGCCCCTTCCGTAGCCATGAACAGAGTGAAAGGCAGACTAGGGACGAGGGGCAGCTGAGAGGCCCAAGGACCTGACTGTAGCCTGTGAGTCCTTAAAGCACTTAAGCGCTGTGTCTGCCTTGTCTCCGATGAGCCGGGTGCCATCAAAGGGCATGTCTAGGAGCGAGGCCTGGGCATCCCCCAAAAGCCAGCTGTTCGTAGCTGGGTGTGGTGTTGCTCTGTCCAGCGAGTCGGCCGTGTCTAAATCACATCAAATAAAGAACTTTGCTGCATCTCTCCTGTCTGCTATTGCTTGGGAGAGGATGGCCCAGGCCCTGTGGCAACACTTGCACAACTGTTTCCCACAAAGAGTGGGAATTTAAGCCCAATAATCGTGCGGTATTCACGGACCACAATGCAAGGCTGGTGGATAAAACATTTTCTTTCTCCAACTGACCAGCCTCTTGGATTCCCTACCTGGGGGAGTGGCAGGGAACGTGCCACGGGAAGTAGAGGTTTGCACCACCAAGTTCTCTGGGGTGTGGTGGGTAGTGAGGAACTTTGGGTCACCCGGGGCAGCGGACGGTGGTGGCAGACAATCGTCCTGTTCACAGAAGCCCCTGTGCTGGGTTTATATCTGGTTCCCAGAAGGACATCAGTGAGGGCTATGTTGAATGGGAACAAGGATTCCGAAGAGGAAGCTTCCAGCTGTAGCCCCTCCATCAAGGTGTTAGTCTTGACTGCCACTGTGGGGAGCTGAAGGTCAAGGATCTCAGCTGTAATGTGCTCCACCATTGCATAAAAGCCACTCTCCTCCATAGCCATGGTAGAAAGAGAAAGAATGCCAGTATCTGGGGATGCATCCAGTCCACTGGTATCACCCAGTTCCTCATTCCAGTCCAGGTCCTGATCATACTGATGGTATTCTAAAGGGTCCAGTGACCCCTCCCATTCTTCTCTGAATCCTAGCCTCTCTAAATAGGGCTGAGGGGACAATATAGGGAAAAAGGGCCCTGTCAGCACCGGAATCAGCGTCGGTAGGCATAATACAAGCTCGGTCTCGTCAGGGATCAGAATATGTCTGGCACCGCCGAAGGACAGCAGAGCCGGAAGCATTGCCGTGGTGGAAGGTCGCATTGGTACAACTTCCGGTCCGGGTGTGGGGGGGCGTCAGCACTGGAGTCACCGGACCTAAAACCCAATGGAACCCCCTTGGACCCTGCAGGCCCAAAGGTGCACCGCAGGGGTCAGGCTGCTCAGAAATGAGGTGCATGGCCTCATAAAATTCTTTAATTTGAGCAGGGGTCGCTCCAAATCCCCGAAAAGCAGGGAGGTGCAGAGGTGACTCAGGCGAGGGTTCTGGAGAACGAAGCCTTGAACACTGAGGTTCTCCCATCACAAGGCCCGATGGATGGAGGATCAGGAGTGGGCCGAAGAGGACTTGGGACTCCTGGAGCGGTTCCGGGACCTTCCTCTTGACCAGGAACAAGACCTCTGAGGAGTCTGGTGTGACATCTCTTGCCAGGTCACAAGCAGTTTTAGGGAGTGCTCCCTCAAAGCCTTCGGAGGTCATGGCCTGGCAGTCGGAGCACGACTTGGAGTTATGGTTGCGCTCCAGATATCACAAGCAGACCAAATGGGGGTCTGTCACCGACATGGCACGATGACAGGTGTAGCACGGCTTCAACCCCGAAGTCTTCCTAGAGGGTATCCTAACCACCAAAAAGGGGTTGAAAAAAGGTTGACAACTCCTGTCAAAATGTGACAGAGGGTAGCTCTCTTCACAGATCAGCACTTGACTGGCGCAGAAAGAAAAGAACTGACGTCAGCGCACTGAGGTGGCACCTATATAGGTGATTCCGAAGTGACACTGATGTCGTCACATGGAGCCGACCAACACCACCTACTGGCACGCGGGCGTATTGCTTGAAGAAACATTTTCTGGAAATTCAAAGGTAAGGAATCTGCTGCTAGACGTCTCTATCAGATACATGGCATACAGTTGTGATCTAAAGGCAAGCAGACAAAGGTTCAAAAACGTGCATCAGCTAGACGTACAAATATAAAACTGTATATAGTGTGTAAAAGAAATGCAGATCTTCTCTTTCATCTCTGTGTTTCAGTGTATTCATACACACCCCTAGCACAAGTTATCAAAGCAGCACCGCCTGCGTTTCCAGATGTAAGCAGATCACCCTCATGTTCACTTCGAACTATATGATGGTTCAGGAGATGGTCTCGCACTACAGAATACCCGGAGGGGATTTCTTAATGGATGAAGGAAAGTCATATCTGCCTCAAATGAGCTACAACAAAGGTTCTGGAGGTGAACAACAATGAGAAGATCTTCTAACCTTAAACTAGCTTTGATCCCTGGAAGAATCCCTTATTCTCTTCTAAAGAGGAAGACAAACCTCTTTTGAAATCTCCCTCTAATTAACCAACATCTGAATGGAACTAATAAGATCTCCAGCCAAGCACCGCTGGTGCAACACTATCTGCAATGGGCTCCTTAAACATATCATCCGCCAATGGCTAAACTGTGTTTCTGCCTCTCCGTTGAGTGCACGGCAACTTAGTTCGAACAAGGCTTTCTTGGGAGATTAAAGGGAAAGGCAAGAATGTAAGCACAAAGTTGTCCCAATGGCTTTTATACTGATCAGTCTGCATTGGCTTCAACAAAATGTAGGTACATTTCCTCTACCAATCCCTTTCCAAGCTTAAGACATTGTTGTACTAAAACCCCGACACACAGCTACGGTTTCCATCCAGGTATAAACAATTTAAGTTGCAAAACAGAGAGATGTGAGCATGAGTATACACAGTTCTAGGGAGGTGGTTTTCAAGTTTACTGAGCAAGATGACAAGGGCTGGTGCCGCTTGAGGGCGTTGCCCTCCTTACACACATAGTAGCCGTGAGGATTGATATGCATAGACTGCATAGTCTATCAGGGTGTGGGCTTTGTTTCCGTGTTGCTGTACAGTTCCCAGTTGCCTCAAGAACTAGTGGATTGTTTTGCTTTTATACAAGATGGCATGAATTATAGCACAATTCCTCGTAAATGTTTGAATACTTAACTCTTTCTGGTCTGCTACTGGAAGTCATCAAGCGATGAAGAACTCTCACCTCAGCCACTCATCCTTAAAGTTTCTACTCAGTTAATATCCTCCTTATTGTACCACTTAGTGATTACGGTTGTTAGTAATTAACTCAGCTGCATGTCAGTGGTGCTGGTTTGCGCTGCAAGGTTTGTAAGCGGTTCTGGAGCCGGCAGGCCCGTCGCGCTCTCCTGAACTGTTCCTGAATTTGCCACGCCCAAGCAACGCATATTTCATGCATCTTTTCTTCTATGAACGCATCTTATTACTTCTGTAAACATCATTATTGTATAGATAATTTACACTAATGTTGCATGCTTAGTTCACTGTGGGTGTGTGCGTCTGGGCAGGCAGAGTCCCCACTGTGGGGCCCAGACTAGATCTCAGAGAATTAGGAAACACTGACATGCAGGAGCCAGACTGCTGGATAGAAAGTCATGAGCTTGACACATGTAATGCAATGTAAAGCAGACTTATAAAGCACTCTGCTACCTACAAAGGTGTCCTGGAGCTTGCACAAAACAGATATGAGATAACAATGACGACCAATTAGAAAACATCCTTTTTCTTTTTAAAGCTTTGCAAAGTGAAAGGTTTTCATATTACTTAGAGTGTGCAAATAAAGACAGACTTCTACAACTCACTTAAATTTATGAAGATGGGTTTGCGAAGATTCTTTTAGCCACAGTTGGAACAAGACAGACCAGGAGAGGAACGAAAGGGAGGTGCAACCCTGATATATTGTTGGGACACTGATCCATTTTAGAATTAATAGTCAGTGTTCACATCGCAGTAATCTGTGGTACCCAGGTTAATAATACAATATCGACACCCAATTGAAGTATATCTTTGTAAATGATATTTAGAACACATACTTCTGTCAACAATATTCTGATATACAGACTTTTCTTCACAAATGCACAATACCGTAGCGGAATGATTGCTCATTCTCTTTCCTTGGTGAAAGCATGGCGGCTCTCAACTTACCTTGGCAGATTTTGCAGCACTTCCCTTCCACCTTCTCAGGGTAGGCACAAGGGAACTCCTCAGGGCACGTGATCCGCTGGCACTCCTGGTGGCCATCTTTGCAGCTGCACAAGATGCAGGGTAGAGTGCCAAAGGAGCGGAACACGGGGTGCCAAACTTCACCATGAGAGTAGGTCTTTCCATTGTAAACACAGGCTAAAGAAAACGAAAGAAAACTGTGACTTCCTGGATGTGCCTTCAGAAACTTACAAACATAGTTCCCTACAAATCAATATGTTAAACCTCATATAGGGATATTTCCATACCCTTCAATATCAATGTCCCAAAGTGGATCCTCCATTTGAGAGATCGGCCTGCACACCGTATTTACAGATAAAAGATCAATATATTCCAAGGAGCAAAGTTTGGGCCACAGTAGGATTAGGTTGGACCATCTAGTCTTTTTCCCCAAATCTGCATGTATGATAAGGACCCCAACCTGTTTAGATGGACTTCTCCAGGTTGCTCCCCATATCCTCTGGCCTGGGGCCTGCATTCCATGGATTTAAAAACTGATTTGACTAATTCCAAGCAGTTGTACCAATTTAGTTCTTCGTATCGTGACTGGCTGATAGGTAATTTTATGTTAATGAACTTAGAAAGAAACATTATTACATATCAGTGCTGTCCTGAAATACTGTCTGTGTCCCAAGCATTATCCTTGCGCACCATTTTCAGTGTGCTACATTTTTTTTCCATGCAAAAATAAAAGTAACACCAGATCTTCCATTGTGGGGGACAATGACTGTACCCAGAATAAACTCTGTGCTTTGGTGAAGGTGGTGGGTCTGA
The DNA here is from genome assembly GCF_964204655.1 of Triturus cristatus. Classification (NCBI taxonomy): domain Eukaryota; kingdom Metazoa; phylum Chordata; class Amphibia; order Caudata; family Salamandridae; genus Triturus; species Triturus cristatus. The sequence continues at coordinate 1,520,076,760 of NC_140591.1, read as the reverse complement.
TTCTTAAGAAATCCACAGTGAACTAGGCACCAAACCATTGATTCAGGAGTTTATCCGATGGATGTATCAACAATCATCTTGAAATTTGTACAGAACTTCCTCGATTTTCAGAAAAAGCATGAAACTTTAATTATTTGATCTCACGACCATACGGTGTATGGTAGCCCTTCTCTATTAATCTACGTACTCTTCTGAGTTTATTTTTACTTATTTGCTAATCCCTGACGTGGCAGCCCAGCCCAACATTAAGTAACTTACAGTTCTCACTGCCAGTAGTTGAAGAATAAACCAGCTAGATATTGTAAAGGTACAATTTGTTTTTTATACTATTCTTTTTCTGTTTTATTTATTATTGACTTCTTATCTCTTATCGTTATGCGTCCGTAACACCTTTATTTTGCCCATTCAAACAAATGCATGTCCCATATGCCTTCTTTAAAACCCTGTAGTGTCCCAAACGCCGCCCACTTCCTCTGAAAAAAAATACATAACTTTTTAAATAACTTAGGTGTTTGATTTAGGAGTCTCCTTCAAGTATGTTCTAATAACGTCCATAAAGGAAACATGTAACGCAAATCAGCCCCTTTCCTTCATGAAACAGATCCTTAGCATTGGTAAGACCCATCACATAAATGGCATGCCATTCTATGGTGAGAAAGAGATTCTATTTGTCACTCGTGCTCTAGGCAGACCGCGCTTACGGGATTGCAGAGGCACTTGACAAAGAAACAAATAACATAAAATAGCCTAAACTGGCATAACAAAGCATTTGGAAACTGGTCCTATATTTATCTACTCAAGCTGAAAACTCACATACAATATTTGTGCATGAAGCACACCCTCATCTCACTTTAGATCAATCCACCCTCTTGTAGAGTTTCATCAGGAATACACATGCATGTTCAGAAGAACCAAGCCGTAATGCTTCCACCGAGCTGGTCAACAAAATGAACAGAGAAATTTAGAAGTGGCCGAGATGTTCTGAGAAACGCCTAAATGTTCCCTAAGCCCCTACTTCCCTGGAGACTGAAACAAATTCCATTCTCCTATGGTGCGTTTTGTGAGCCTTAGGCATCAGTTTATTGAATGCATTATTCATTGTTCTCTGTTAACCAATCTTTGTATTGTTTGCTCAGGACTACAAAACACAGTCATAGATGTCTATCTCTTCGAACAACGAGAAATCACAAAGTCTATCCCTCTAACCCATGAGACAACACTGCCCCTTGAAAAATAACAAAGCATAGCTCTTTGCACCAGTGGCGCCCCAGTTACCTTTCTTGTGTTTTTCTTTCATGTAGATCTTTATTGTGGTGCCTCCTGCTTTCTGCTTGAAGCTCCTGGGATTGAATCCAAGAGACGAGCTGATGGCGGTTGAGGCTGTGGCACTAAGAGACTTCTTACTTATCAACTCCCCTGAACACTGCTCTTGTGAGTGTCTCTGTGGAGTACCAAAAAAACACAGTTCAAACTTCAATATCCAGAGGCCCTTGCTGTCCCGTATTATAGATAGAACCAAGGTTGTGGTGGAATTATTTTTAATCTATGGTGCAATTCCTCAACTGTATGCAGAAATTGTATCACATTTTTGTTGTCTTCCACCGGGTTTGACGGATTTTTTACAACCAGGGGAGGGAAAGCTATTTTCCTGTTAACAGAACTGGGCTTAAATCTAGACTTTGCACTTTGCAAAATTTTGAAGGTCTTGTCCAGCTATGACTCTGGTGAAGGTTATCCCACAAAACTGTGTTTAATAACTATGTTCAATTCTAGCACATCCACTCCTGTGAAGTTTTTTTAACTACATCAATTTGCTGTAAAAAAAAAGTAGAATGGCATATTTGGCTAGTTTCTTACAATCTAAGATCATGGGATCAAATGTGTTATGATGCCCATGGTATGCATTTGTAGATCTAACTTGTTGGACTGGTCTATATGTTTTTATTACGTTATTCCACTATAAACATCAAAAATATGCAGTGGAAAAGGAGTGACAAAATAAAACATTCAGAGCAACCAAAGCAAATATAATAAAAACAAGAGACACAACAACAGAAAGTGAACTATACATAAATATCTATCAATAACTGATCAATCATGTACATGAGTGAGGAATCTGAAAGTTCTATACATACTTTCATTTGCAATGACAGATGTAATACCAGAATATCTAGTTTTACATATCAACAAGCAAAAATATCCTGCCAGAATAGTGACTACAATAATATCCATAGGTAACTATTTATAGGTGAGAATATGTTTACTATACTGTTTTTAGACATTCGAACTTTACATGAGGTATAACGTGAGTATGCTATGCTACTAGAAATATGCAAACATGATCCAGCCTTCAGACAATTGAGAAAAAGCACAAAAAATGTGAGAAAGATACATGGAACATGACAGTCTCCTGTGAACAAGGTGAATGGGTAAGTTAATGAATTTTTGTTGAGATAAAGCGGGGGGAAGATGCATGCTACACCATTCTATCCCAGAATCCGTTGAGTATTTCAATAATGTTTAAGCTGCTGGCACTGGTTTAGGATCTATGATGTCACATCATTGTAGGGTATCTCTCGGTCTGTTACAGCGTCACCGTATCAACTTCATTCATTTCTGAGACATGACAATCAAACTGTGAATGCTGTAGGGTTCTTGGCAGTATAGTAGGAGATTGCTAGATGAACTTGCACTGCTTCCCACACAGTCAGTGCCTTGCATCCTTCGGTCCTGGTGGCCATTACACCGATAAATGCTGTCTCAGCCGATGACCATCTGATAACATCTGTTCGGCAAGTGAATAGTTGTGATGCCATCCCATGGCTTTTGCACACTTGGCCAATAATAGGGACAGATTCACAAATTTACTCCTCTATTTCCACCTACTTGTGTGCCGGAAAGGCCCTAATAGCACAACCCGAGGAAGAAGACAAGGAGTCATTGATGGCATCATTAATCTTATCTTATACCTCCCACAGTATGGGAGAAACAATGGACAACTCCACAAAAATATTCCTGTCAGTCACATGACATCTAGGACAGAGATCTGAGTTAAATTATATATCTAGTGCAGTTTGGTAGGTGTAAGGTAAGTTTGAAGAAGATAATTGAACTGAACAAATTTAACCTACTGTTGCTGTAAACCCGATTGGTTTCCTACATTTAAATCCACAGATTTAAATCCACTTGGCCATATATGTCTCGTCAAGGTAAATAAATGGAAAGTTAAGAATAGTTCATATACATTTACATTTATGGTAGTCTAGTTGCCAATGTTTTGACCACTGGATTTGTGTATGTCGGTAAATTTGTACTCGATATTCTGGAATAGAGCCCAAGGACAATCTCGTATCAATGCAGCAAAAAATATGACCACTCGCCAGAGTAGGGTGCACTGCTTTTGACCAGAAAAATCTTTCTTTTACATAAAATGTAAACATCACGTACAACACCTCTGTTTAATTGCAGGGGCTCCTCCTCTGCAGACTTCTCATAGGAGGTGTCTGAAAAAAAGAAAATACCCAGTTACAACATGAACGACAGCATCATTGCAGTCCCAGTAGGGCAATACTTTCAATATACAAGGCATCTTAAAACAAATATGTACGATCATGTTTAAAAAGGGTATGACCATTCTCTAGTTGGTATCACTATATTGAGCAGTACTTTAGTTGTGTGCTTATACCTTGGATCTAGTTGTTTTGTTTGTGGATCGCCAAGGACATCATGGAAATTATATCGCATGGGCTAAGCAGTAAGATTTAATATGGGATCAGGAAAATTTCAGACAGGCCATGACCATTAAAATGTTGTATGCCTGAGGCACAGTCAACCAAAGGGCATTTGGAATGCACTAATATAGACCTACCTTAGACAGTGTGCTGGGTGTCTTGTGGTTATCACTGTATCCTTTGTCCTTGGGCAATTTGTGATAAAACAAAGGACCTATTGAAAGAGTCTGTAGGTGGAGTAAGTTGAACCACAAGAGGGAAGCTGACATATTCTTCTGAAATGATGTGTGAAGTACAGACTTTACCTTCTAAACAGCTTCTACAATTTTTGTTTAAAACCTAGACATCGAAGCGTCTCTAGTACCAATATCATCGGTAAATGAAAATTTATAAGGAATATGTTGATTATGGGGATCCCGATAATTTACAACTATTCACGTATTTATAAACTTTTATTTAGTGTGAAGATCTTCATTGAAGAGATGTAATCAGAGCATAGAATATTTTGCCATAATCATTCATGATCTCTTTTAAGGGAAGCTTGCAGAAAATTGGATTTGTATTAAGAGATGCCGAAAAAAATCAAGTTGTAACCTACCTTAATATGGTAATCTAGTAAGGAATAATAACTAAAGATTGTAGAAATATAAATGTAATGAAGAATTTGGAATTAGGATTTTTCTCTGTGAGTAAATGTTTGGAAAATATTAAAAGCTGAGTCGCATAATTCAATAATACTCCCACAAATAGGAAAACGAACAGCATGGGTCTGGAGGGGGATAGAGGAACCATGGAATCATTAGATCATGAAATACCTCTACGAGGTGATGTAAGCCCCACAATCCTCTAAACCCTGTTTCTTGGAGTCACTCTTGAAAAGATGGAGGTTGCTGGTTTTGCTAACACGAAGAAAGAGGAAGAAGATGGGGTGTGAACGAGCTGCTTTTCCATGGTTAATTGAAAATGCAACCACCAATACCCAGATGTGAAACAGTCATGTTTGTGAAACACCACTCATTCTCCACTTCTTAAGGAGGAGTGAATGCTAACCAAGCTCTCATTTCTGGGAGGTTCCCCTTCTTTCTTGTCTCATGACCGGTGGCCATCAGAGCTTGGCTGTGCACCTACTTTTCTTGAGGCTGACAGAAACCTGGGGTAATCTTCGATCGATTTCCTTCAAACTACAGGTTAATATGGTCTCATTTTCCTAATAGCACAACCTCAGGTGACTTAAGAGGATCTTAGATTTTCTTCCACTAGACTGTTTTTCAAGCCATAACTGTCTCCAGAATTGATTACGGCATTTCTTTGTATCTGGTTTATCCAAAATACCATCTCCAAATGAGTCAAAATTCTAAAAGTCAGACTTTTACATGGCTTCACATCCTGCTCTTTAGTTTCTGCCCAGGAGTCATTACAAATACATGCCATTACAATAGAATGTATTTGTTTGACTGGAGAAAAGTTCAGTGGAGACTTCTGAACAGTTGCCTCAAGTTCATTGTAGGAAGATTTGTTTTTTTTAGCCCCTACCTCAAAACACACAACCATCAGGCATGTGCGTTGAAGATGATTTTAGAGACAGACTGAGATACAAAGAGGGCCTTTGTTGTCAAGAGGGGCACACTATTTGCACCCCTGTTAAACCAAGTGTGACTACTGTTAACTTGTTGAGCTGTCGAGGACTGACACTCATGACAGTGAGAAGATTATAGTGGTAAGACATCTTTCTTTCCTGACCCTGCCCTGGAAAGACGCCCACTACTCGCGTGTGCATTTTTTAAATTCGTCCACCACTTCCCTGCAATCAGGTCCTTTACCCATCCCATCCATGTTAGCATAGATGTTGCATGTATGAACCTTTCTGCATGAAGAAAGTTTGACAAAGGTGGTCAGTGTCACACTGGAATCTATTTTATATTTGCTACATCCAAGTGGCACCTAAGAGAGAGGGTTGAAGAGAGCCCAGACAACAGATATGACTTGCAAGACCCTTTAAGAACATTCAGAACATTCACACACTCTTTGTTCTTGTTCAGGCTTTTGTGTGTGGCGGAGAGGAGACAGAGTGCCCTTTCAAACTTAGAGTGTCCTCTGTCTCTCATCATCCATTGCTCACTCCCTACTCCATAGTTAAATGGAGCAGCCTCACTTTTTGTTTGAGCCCTTGGTTTGGGTTTCTGCTGACAGGACACCCCCTGCTCAACCTCACCTTCTTGTTAGCACACTAAAACAAAGTCTGAGTAGCAAAATTGTCTTCACCTGCTCACAGAGCTCACTGTTGCAATGCATAATTACTGTCTGAAACTTAAGTATAACAATGGAACAGAAACAAAACTTCCAGTAAGTGTGCCAAGATTTCTCTACCAGCATCAGTGTCTTCACAAGAGTGGCGATAGATAAACTGTCTGTGCTCCAGGGCTGATGTTTTTACTGCTAACTCCCTTTGACGGGTTCAGAACCAGAAACCTGGGAACTTCGACAAAGATTCCCAAGAGGGGTTGTCCGGGCACTGCTTCGAAAGAGAGAGCTGACTGACTGCTTTGGAAAGGCACTGGAGGTGCTCTTGTATGGAGATGACACTGCTCGGAAGCAGTCTTCGACTAGTCTTTCAGGCAGTCTGGTACTGTAAGATGAGACAGCTGGAAAGGGCCAGTGAGTGGGCCATTTGTCTTGCTCTTGTGGGTCATGACGGGGCGCAAAAAACCTGCCCACACACTTGTCCTCTCAAGTTGGCCCATCTGGCAGTGCCAGACTGCTCCAAAGACAGTTTAATACTGTTCAGAATGAGGGGGTCAGGAAAGCAAAACCGAGGTGAGACAAGCCTAATGCTTCTACTGCAGCAGCGGAGAAGAACCTGCAGCTCTCTGCAAGGGTGAGACCCAGAAGTCTTGAAATGTCGCTGCATTGTGAGCAGACTGTCTGCCCCCATGGACGGGGGGTACTGAGGAATTCAAACCTTACCAAATTGAATAGCAAGACAGGGCACCAGGATGCCATGACATGCTAACAGAAACCAGCACCACAGTCCCCACAAAGGAAACAAGAGTGGCAAATGAGAACTGTATTGTCTGAGAGGCCCACAGAAAGACCTAAGTAATCACCATTGCAAAAGGGACAGGAATCTAGCTTGTTTGGGTTGAGAGTTTTGTTCTGGGCCTGAGGAAGAACTCAATCTGCACGATCTGCTGAGCTGTGAGCACTGTAACACCATGGTAGCCTCCTTAACTTGTACTTGTGCTACCTCCATTTATTCTTCACATCACTCTAAACATTGCTTGCACACCGTTAGGCAGGGATGGGGCAAAATTACTGTCTTCTGCGATCTGTGGGCTACGCAGCGCAGACCATGTAGAGCGGTGCTGCATCGCCAAACACAAGAAGAATGCAGCTGCAATCTGTGCTGCCACCAGCAAAATCGACAACAAAAGTACTAGAGGGGGAAGAAGGTTTGAGGGTTTGAGGGCAGGGGTGTGGAAAAAAAAATAGAAATCACTGCATATATAGAAAACATATCACAAGTGATAGAGCGCTTGTAGCACTCTAAATTGTATGAGTGAGCTATACTCATGGTTTAAACGCACTCACATGTATTTTTATCGTTTGCAGTGTTTCATGATTATTAAGATGCATTTATTCGAGTTATATTAGTTTTGAAATGTAGTGTGTCCGTTTAAGTAGGCTTTGTATGTATTAAAGAAACTTATAATTCCTGTATGTGTAATGTGCAGGATGAAATTATACTCGTGTAATGTAATTCGTATTTACTTTAAGTTGACTGAATTGTAGGCCCAAACTGTAGGTTGTTTTGAGTTTCGTTTCTCCTTGGTTGCTCAAGAATTCTAATTAAATGAATCCTTTGGTGCTCGTAGACAGTATGTTCTCATCCTACTGCAGGTGCCGGAATTCAACCTTGTTATTCTTAGATTTAAGGAGATGCTCGGAATGTCTTTGAAGAAGTCTGGAAGGTGAAAAGGGAGGAAGCCTTTCGTGTCTGGCCTATCTGGGAACCAAGGCCACTGGAAAAGAAGCAGTTTAATTAAAGGCTTCTGTGGAAACTTACTGAAGGATGGTGCCAATGAATATGACGTATTGTGGGTTGAACATTGTCTTTTTGTATAATGCGTAGGGACAGATTCGAGAGACTTCTGCTTATTTTCAGAGGAGAAGGAGCATCTTAGAGCGAGCTCCATAGCTTTAAGCTATCAGACCCATTTGACGTGAGTACTTCTTAGAAAGTCAACACGTGCTGACACCTTTGGGATAGGACATACGGGGAAATAGGTAGGACTTCCATTTAGAGTAGAGTAGGGCAAGATACTTTTGTTTTTCTCTCAAATGAAAAGAGAAATGGACTCAGCTTATATCCTTTATTTCGTTTTGAATTTGGAGTTCATCATATTATGCCTTTTATGCCGAATGAATTATATACATAGACTCGGCTCTGTATTGATTTTTATGTACCTATATACTCTGATACTAAGGTGTGTTTATATTAAATTATTTTTGGCCTTATAATAAATCCACAAAACAGGAATTCGGAGTCTGTGGTCTTTAAAGCATGTCTAATTGAAAATATAATCTTGAATTGTTTTACTCCCATCCACACTTTTTAGCAGGCAATAAAGGACCATCTGCCTTGAACTTAGTAGGGAAGTTAAGGAGCAAAATTAGCGTCACCACAAGATATGCAAAAGGTTTCTTTCGAAAAAATGCAGAACATGTGCAATTTCTTAAATAATTATGATAAAATATTCTCCTAAAATGGACAGACCTAGAGGGTGAGTTCACCTATCCTGCATGGAAGAACAGATTCACTTCAGGACACCTAAAGGAGGAGAGCGGCTGCGCACACCTGCTGTGCTACCCGTGAGTCCTGGGCAAGATCCTGCTGCCTTAGTATCTGTTGAATCCAGGTGAGCCATGTGATAGAGAGACAGGAGGATGCTCGCAGCATCACAACACCAACTATCCACTCCAGCATATTTCCTGGATGGACATTGACGTCTCTTTGCCCATATTTCCTTGTTCGATATTCTCATTTTAAATGTAAGTGATTTTAATCTTTCAGTAAACCAGAATAACTTTTTGGAAAAATATTTTTTTAACTTTATCATATACATGGTCTTATTCAATGGATAATTGACCACATATGTAGTGCAGACTATTTGGTGTATACTGGATTGTAATCTTTCACAATCAAACAAGGCAATTAATCTATTGAATGAAATTGGGCCGTGCTTTTATCCAATTTTCTAGCATGACCCATCTGGGGAATTACATAAATCCGCATAATCTGTGGATTATAAATCAGCGATGAATCTGAAATCGGCCATGAAGGAAGCGCAACCTGTGATTTACCGTTGAACATTTTGATAGCTCATTGAAATGCTGGGCCACTTTAAATGTATGCAATTCTTACATGAACCTTAGGCAAAGTGGCACCTTTGAAAACCTGTGTTAGTTTTAGAGAACAGAGGAGCCCAACATTTTGGTTTTCTGGCAAACTCTTACTCTTGGAACGTCTTGGCAGGCAGTGGCTGAGGAAATGGCGAAACCTAATCCTTCCTTAGATAAACTGGTGTGCAAAATGCATTACCGTCCGCACGGCTGCTGAGATCAACAAGGGCTGTAATGACTTAGATGAAACTCAATGCAAGAATTATGTATCAAAATTTAATATATCCGTCCAGATATGCTCAAGGCATTCAATCCACAAGCCAAGAATTTTGTGAGAGTCAGCCTAAGTTATGTCATCAGCCTCCTGAAGTTAAAAACATTCCTAAATAAAAATACACACTTATAGACATACACAGAAGGACTTTGGGTCAGCCCTCGTTATCAATTGGCCTGCTCAACCGTCATTCACATCTTGCTGCCGCCCACATATAGCACACAGCGGGGTAATGGCTCACCCCATTCCGGCCATCACTAAGAGTAACAATTACATTTTTCCTAATCCCATCTACGAAAAAAAGTACATTTCAATGTTTTTGGCAAACACTTTACATTGCCAATGTTTTTTTTTCAAATTAAATTTGTATCTTTTTAAAAAAAAGTTTAAAACTGTCTTCAGGGTTCAGTTAGATAAAGTCGTACATTTTTTTTCGCTCATATAAAAATCATATTTTTTATTCATAGTCAGTAGTACATTTTCTTTGCCCCAATAGGAACCCTGTCCTTCTGTAATGTGCACTACTATTATATATATAAAGGTTTCCATACCTGTTCTAAGTACAACATGCGTGCAGGGAAGCACCCCTGGTGTTGTACTAAAATTAGATGTGGTGATTATTTTTGAAATTTGAAATTTGTCTTACAAGACTTGCATCCACATACCACACTTAGGAGGCACCCTTCCTGCTTCTTGTTATTTTTGTGAAATATGCGTGCGATAAAAAATAACCAGAGCACCAGCTTTTCAAGGGCACAGCTATTGGCTTTGCCACTGTTTCTCCACTAGGGATTCAGGCGTCTATCCGCATTCTCAGATATGTGCAGCATCTGAGTTTCAACAATATAAGCCGATATCTCCTTCGATTTTGTGACTAAATTAAACTCTCGAAGAAAATAGTATAACCCCATTGACAGATGAGATTTCTTGCCTGATAAATTCATTGCAGCAGCAAGGATTCTTTCAAATGGGTGGTGGTAATACCACGGCTGTCAATAAACTATAATACCCAGGTCCTTCGGGTTATTGTTGGGTTACCCATTGACATGTAATTGTCTAGAAACTATAAGCTCATATCCATGCTGCCCTATGTGCCAAAACAACAGAGCCAGCAGTGATGACTCAGCTCCAAACATAACTTGATGATAACATACTGTTTGTGAATAACAATATAGATTCCACACCTCAAGGGGCAGAAATAGTAGTACTGAACCTTAGGTAACAGCATCTATAGTTATGTTATAGAGGCTAGCCCTTTTAGGTTTGTTGGTGGCATTTAATGTCTAATCTATGCATTTGGGTTGATGAGGTTGGGGGTGCAAGTGATGGCCATAGTCTGAATGAACTGTTTTTTAATGACTCCCCCCTGAGTGAATAATATTGGAACAGCTTATGTCTGGAACACCTTGTATTCTTAAGGGTCCCCTCGGGGATCTGCTTTCTCTAACACATTTCATTTACTTTGTATATGGTCCCCCTGGTATGGACAATTGTTGCCCTGGGTGTGCGGTTTCAATTTCTCAACTATAGCACTCAGTTCTTTTTAGATTTCCAGGATTGCTTACTTCTTACTGAATCAGGAATGTTTGTTGGAAACATGAATTCAATTCTGTATTTTTCATCAAAATTAATTTCAACTATAAAAACACTAACTACAACAAAATATACATTGAAAGTAAAATAAGTGTATAAAGACAGTGTAATTCATCATAAACACCCACAATTATTTTAACCTGGTAAATTAACTCTCAAAGTGATAACACAATGTAAATAATGATGCACCGAATAACAAGTCAAAGGGTTTCATAACATTTGTAAATACACAAAAGGAGACATCCAACACTTATCACTAAAGATATAATATACAATTTACAAACTTTTTTAAAAATATCTACCAAAAAACTAAATGCATTGAAGTAGAGATCAGATGACGAGGTCAAGAGTTCCAGATAAAGTCCAACCCTAGGGACAGGTAAATATGTAACACACAATGCCCATTCTAAGCCTGATCAATAACCCACATTCATAAGTATTTGATTCCAAACAAAGATCTGGCTCTATACCATGTATTATTTTCAACAACAGAAAAAGCTTGATAGATGGGTTGGATCATTAATTACGATCTATTATAAGGTGTCTTCGCTCTAGGAATACCTAGGAATCCCTCTCTCAAACTGTTTCCACCTTCCTAAAAGACTGAGATGACAACAGAAGTCTGGTCTTCGGAAATTAAGAAAAATATTCTGGATACTTTCACAGGATTGTCAGAAAGATATTTCAAACAATCCATTATAACCCTACAATTTAGTGAGGCCATTGGATTAAACTAAACCAAGACCCACTCATGAGGCAGTTCCAACTATATAGTGTCCTCCAGGTGCGCATCACCCATTGGACTCAAAGGACTTCAGCCCCCCGTCGTGTGTGGCAGTCCGGGATGAGACAGCTTCCCAGGCACACACACAGCCGCACCCGAGCACTTCACAGGTCTTTAAAAGACCATTTGCATGTTAATGAGGCCTTGCTGTTGTTTCACCCCTTCTAAGAGCCCCTGAAGCTCCACTCTGCCTATTGCTTAAAGATTCAGCCCCCCCCGAAATGTTTTCTTAGCCCCCCCCCGACCCCCCCCCCCCCGAAATTTGTCTCTATTTGCGCCTCTGGTGTCCTCCAGGTAACTCAAAGCCAACTCTTCTTGATAATTCAGGTGAAACGTACGCTATGGGAGGCCCCAAAACCGCCTAGAAATCTATCTTCCTTTCCATGGAGGCCTTCAATATTAACATAGCCCCAGACTTCAGTGCATATCAAACCAATGAAAGGCATTTGCTTTTATAAATGTTCAACATTCGATTTAATGGTTTAATCCTGAGCCTAGGGCAAAGCTAAACACATCATGGAGTTGATCTCCTGGCGCAGTAAAAGAAAATCATGATAGTATTGTACAACATGTATATATGGTATAGTATGTTTATTATTGATAAAGTTCCAAAATAGCTGCTAAGTTTAGAAGCAATAGGATCTCCATTTTCGAGCGGTAAGAACAATGGTAGACTATGCATAATACTATTCCAAAATTAGTGAACATCGCACCAGACGACCATTTTCAAATGTTTAAGTGTATAGTATATCATTACTGCAATTACTCAATCTGGCCATAATAGTGTTTCTAAAATGGAGGCCATCTTGTAAAAGAAAAAGAATAGTAGACATCGCCATTACAAGATGGGCGCCCAGTTTAAAACTAGACATCGCACTGCAGTTGAAATGAGCAAGCCTGAGAGAATGTCTAGCGAACTGCAAAGTGCTGAAAAAAGGAGTATAAGGAAAGAAATGAAAGGAAACCTTTAAAAAGAACAAATAGAAAAATACATGCATGTTTTCCAGCCCTGACACTGAAGCACACTGATGTGATAATGCAAAATGTAGTTTCTCACAGGGCAACAGAACAAAGGGCAGAAATGGAGTAACCCATTGTCCTATTCAGTATACTGTTCTGGAGACAACAGAATGTGAATGACATTTAAACAGACATAAACTCAAAGACCCTCTATGTATGTATATGCATAAACAGTTTTTTCTGTTTTTTTAGTCATTTTTAATTCCAAGGGCTTGTAAATAACTACACCCGCCATGTCCTCCCAAGAGGGTTTAGCAAGGATTATCATAGTTAAAATCTTCTATCCATAGGGTTGTTGCTTACTACAGTAACATGAGGTTCCATGTAACGAAATGTCTGTCTAAAAGGCATCAACATAGTGTAATGAAACTCCACCCCTAAAAACCTGCTGGTTATAAGGTATGCTTTTACAATAAATAAGTCACTCCTACTGTCTTTGTCATAACTTTCATAATACACAGATCAGACCTATGGTGAATGGGATAACTTACCTCTCCCGAATGAACCAATCAGGCCTGTAACCTTCATTGATGGCTTGTAAGGCCTACGTCAGTGAGCAAAAACTTTCTCACAAGGCAGTCATCACTCATACAAATACAAAAACATATACAATTACAGTTTGGCAAAACAACATACAACCCTTCTAAAAATGGGTAACAAGAATTATTACACAGTAGGAGCGCGCGGCGAAACAAGATGGCCGCCATGTGAAGAGCTCCGCTCGGTTGAGCCGGCTCGTCACGAAGAATTTTCGTTTCAGCAGCGCTACGTCGGAAAAAGGGATGGATTCTGACGCCGGATTTCACAATGCTTGACTCGGCAAGTTTTAAGACCGAAATGCGGTCTTTTTGTCATTTTATTTGCTGATTTTTGTCTCCCTCAGAAAAGCGTCCGCCATTTTGCCTTCTTTGCAGCGTTTCTTTTCCTTTCTGCTGCATTTATGTTCTTCTCTGGCTCACTCCCTCCTGCAATTATACGCTACTAAAGAAGGGAATGTCTTTTTTCATGACACGCATTTCTCTTTTTATTTTCTCTCTTCTTTTCATTGTGCCACTATTGACTCCTTCAGTGCCTCTACAGTAATTTTTTAATATCAATCTCCTCAACAATTACCGTAAAGAGACTACTACATGTGCTCACCAAGGGACGCCCTCAGTCTGCTCAATAATATAATTTTATTCTCTATTACATGGTTATTCTGGTGCTGCTGGGCTGATGATTCCTTCGTTCTGCTCTCACTGACAACTCGTTGTTTCCCTGAGGTACGTTTCCAGCGCCCCATATTACATCGCTATCCAACATTGTGCTGTGTTGGGACTGGTCACTCTTTTGCGCCATACTTTCTCTTACCACGGCTGCTTCCTCATTATTGCTGTTCTGTCTGCTGTCTTTGTTTGCCATTTTCTATCATTATCTGCTGCAACACCTTCAATATGGATACTGCGCACTCAAGCAAATCTCATGCAGGCCCCTCAGGGAGTTGTAAAGATTATAATGCCTCTTCTGTCAAACGTACCAAAAAAGACCCGCCCTCCCCAAATAAATCTCCGCTGCCTCTTACTCTTGAGGACATCATGGAGGAGCTACGTCTTATTCGTCCCTTTATGACAGACACTGTTACTACACTTCAAAGGCTCGATGATAAATAGTCTAGCCTAGATACAAGACTTTCTGATGTAGAGCAGAGGATCAGTGATGCTCAAGATGTGGTCACCAGAGTTGACACACTCACCAAGGAAGTCAGCCAGCTTAAAAGGGTTGCGGAAGATTTGGAAAATCGCAATAGGCACAATAATCTTCGCATTTATGGTATTACGGAAGGTTCTGAAGGGTTGGACATGATCTAATTCTTGAAAACTTCTGGTCTCCCAAAATCTTCAGACTTCAACATACAACGTGCCCATCGTCTGGGGCCAAGGAATACATCTCCTACATCTAAACCTCGGGGAATCATTGCCTATTTCATTCTATACTCAGACCTTATGTCGATTCTCCAAGCTGCAAAGCAACACAAACAAATGATTTGGTCTGGTCATAACGTTTTTTACACTCAGGATGTTTCCAAACCTACTGCTTCTCATCGGAAGGAATTTTTTGGACCTTCGACCTGCCCTGAGATCCATGAATGCCCACTATTGTCTAATTCATCCTTGTTTTTTCAAAGTGACTTATAAAGATAGAACTTTTAGTTTTGAAGACCCTGCAGATTTGAAGAAGTTCATTCATACTCACAAAGGAGAACTCATGGAATTGAGCAAACCCTAACTGTTTTGTTAATGTCTGAGTATTAAGTTTTGTTCTACTCCTATTTTATAATGTATAGTTTAGCTCTTATGTTTCCTTTGTTCACTCCTTCTTTGTCTTACAGGTCTTCCCATTCCGGTGTTGTTGTCAAGGTCACCCTTCATATTGCCCTGTTGTTTACACTGTGCGTCTCATCCCGCTGCTGTTTTCTTTTCCCTAGATGTTTGGTACGTTTTTTCATTTGTCCTATTTGGTTGCCTTTCGTTCTGTATTTTACTTCACAGTTCTTCTTTCTCCTTTTTTAGGGTAGCCTGTTTTTTATAGCTGTCTCTTCCTAGTCTGGTTGTCTTGTTCTTCGTTGCCCCCTTCTCACATTAATGTTTTTTGTTCAGTTGTTCTTTGTGGCTTTTTGCCATCCTTCTTTTGATACTTTCTGGGGGATTCTGTTCCCCCTTATCCTCCTTTCTATTCTTTTCCCTTCCCTCTCCCTCTCCTCTCCTTTTTTCTACCCTCAGGTCACCCTTCCTTTCCTTTTTATCCCTTTCTTCTCTACTTTTTTGGCAATATTTAAATTACCTACCCCACTCTATATTTTCCTCTCTCCTATTTTTGCTTATGGTACTCCGTTGTTTTTTTCCTCTATTCTTGTCACCATTTCCGAGATGGACACATGCTTTAGTTTCCCCGCTCTTAGTTCTCCTTTGTCATTTACATCTATCCAACATATTTTTTCCTTTTTTCTCTCTTTTTCCACTTTGCTTTAAATTCCCTATTTCCTTTTGCTTATTCTTATTTTACTTCCAGGAATGAATGGTCTTCGTGTTATTTCTTGGAATGTTAAAGGTATTCAAAATCCTGTTAAAAAACAGCGTGTTTTATCTCATTTAGCAAGATTGAAATGTCATGTTGCATTGTTACAAGAAACTCACCTTAATTCACAAGATTTGTCTTCAATACGTAAGCAATGGGTTGGGGAGGCCTTTTGCTCTCCGGCAGTAAACAACAAAAATGGTGTTATTAATCTATTTCATAAATGGTTGTCTGTTCAGTTACAGAATGAGTTTCATGATAACTGTGGTAGATGGTTGTTTTTAGATGTCACTGTTAATAATACAAAATTTTCTTTCGGTAATGTTTATGGCCCTAATGGTGTAGATTTAACCTTCTGGAATGATTTTTCCATGCTTCTTTCTCCTCATGCGACTGATGATTTAATTGTGGGGGGTGACTGCAACCAACTTATGGATCCCTTGGGGATCCCAGGACCCGCAGACAGATGACCAGGGTGGGGACCTGAAATCCCTAATGTTGGAAATGAGATCCAGCCTGCGAAACATTGATTCCAAGTTAGATGCCATGGCCGCGCAGCTGGACTCCGTCAAATCGCAGGTATCGACCCACGAGACTCGTCTGGATGATCTGGAGGGCAGACAAATGGAGTTCCATGAATTCCAAGTGGAGACGAAGGAACAGCTACTTCACATGGACAATCTCCTGAAGGTCATTCGAGCCAAAAACGAGGACTTAGAGGCGAGGTCGCGACAAAGTAACTTTCGTATTACGGGAATTCCGGAGACGACGGCCATTTCTACAATGGAATCCTACGTCACAGAGTTGCTGCACGAGCTGTTTGATCCTCACCTCTCCTCGGTCTTTGTGGTGGAGCGAGCCCACAGGTCGCTGGGCCAGCGGCCCCCGGTGGGTGCCCCGCCCAGACCTATTATAGCGAAACTCCTGAATTATCAGGATCGGGACATAGTCCTCAGGAAGGCGCGTGAGAAAGGCACAATCACGCATATAGGAAACACCATCTCCTTTTACCCGGACTTCACCCCGGCGGTGCAGGCGGCAAGATGTGAATTTCTCCCCGTAAAGCGGATCCTGCTGCAAGCACAGATTCCATACTCGCTGCTGTACCCGGCAAAGCTGAAGGTGTCCGTTGAGGGGCAGTGCTACTTTTTCACAGATGCGAAATCTGTGCTAAAATTTGCCAAACAAGCCTGTGGGAGGCCGAAAAAGGGGCATCGAGAGGCTGTTGTGAGGACGGAAGCCAACCTGAGCGATAATGACTAACTTGATGAGGCCATGGCTCAGGATCAGGTCGGATACCTTGTGCGGAAGGGCGCCCTGGACTCTGCAAAGAGGGGACTACCTATTACCTTAAGGACCTAATCAGTACCATTTCTAGAAATTGAGGTACGCTGTGGGTTGCGTGCGGACAGACTCCCTGCAGTCCTCCCGGCCACCTTGCATGAAGGAAGGAAGTTCGCCAGCTTTGCAGCGCCCCCATGGGAAGGATCCCAATGACTTTGTTGTGGGTTGTATGTTTTGGTTATTATGGGGGGGGTTCTTCTACAACCTGTTTGGGGGGTTGGAGTGGGCGGGGGGGGTGAGTTTTTGTTATTGTTTATTGCCAGTATTGAAGGTATGCTTTGAGCTAATTGCACTGCAGTGGGCCGAACATCACACAATGGGTTCAGTCATTATGCTTGGATTAGTAACACTCGAAAATGGCTGCTAATGCCCTAAGTTGCCTTACTTGGAATGTCCGGGGGCTTAATGATGGCAGAAAGGCGAGGCTGGTTCATGCATATCTAACTCGTCACAACATAGACATATGCATACTGCAGGAGACGCACTTGAATGTGACGACCTCGCAGAGACTCCGCCATACTCGATGGGGACATGTTTATTCATCTACATACTCTACTTATGCACGAGGGGTGGCTGTGTTGATCAAGAAGGGGCTGGACTGGAGGGAGAGGCATGTGCTGTGTGACCCAGAGGGGCGATACGTTCTGATACAGGGGCTCTTATGTGGTATGTATGTGACCATTGCTGCTGTATATGACCCCAATGTTGATTCCCCTGAGTTTTTCCACACCGTCTGGTCTAAGATTAGGGCGGCTGGCAGTCAGACTGTGATATGGGGAGCTCTCCTCTCTTATAGACAATTGGTCTCCCCTTTTCTTATCCTGGTGGGGGAGGTTAGCCACTATCAAAATGATGCTTCTTCCCATTGTTAATTTTTATCTTTCTATGCTTCCAATTTCTCTTCCACTCTACTTTTTTAAAACTATAAACCGTATTTTCACTTCATTCTTATGGAATAAACGCAAAGCTAGGATCTCTATTTCTCGTCTTCAAAAACCCAAAGATTCAGGTGGAGTCAATTTTCCCAACCTCACTCACTTTCATTCTGCCTTTACTCTAAAACAAATTTGGCCCTTTCTATCTGATTCATCTGACCCTCTCTCAGTGTTTCGTTCCTCCCTTTCTCAGTCAGAGTTTCTTTCCTCTACTCCAATTTGGTTTAATAAATCCTTAAAGATAAATAACAGAGCACTTTTTGGAAGGAATGGATTGATAAAGGTATTATTACCTTTGATCATTTACTTGCTAATAACTCTTTACGAGACTACTCTGACATTTGCGCCTCCTTTCACCTTTCCAACACATTCTCCTCTCAATATCCCTTACTTAAAAATTCCTTAGCCTTCATTATCTCTCAAGTTGCTTCTCTGCCCACTATTGACACAACCCCTCCCCTATCACTACCAGATTTCTCTATTCCTCTCAAAGCTGCGGCTATCTATAAACTACTTTCCTGCCCCTATGTTGATAGACCCAAATCTAAACTTGAACTCTCCTGGGAAAAGGATCTAGCTCAAGAGTTTTCCCTTCAGGTTTGAAATTCCTTATGGTCTAAAATACACACTGTCTCCCGCTCTGCTAGTACTACACAGACGTTGTATTTTTTTTACAATAGACTTTTTTTTACCCCGTCCGACTTACATCATTTCAAATTGTCTGATTCCAAAAAATGTTGGTCGTGTTCTCATACTGATAGTGATTTTTTTCACATGTTCTTTCACTGCCCATTAGGTAAATCTTTTTGGTCTCGTATTTGGTTAAAATTAAATGAAATATTAGCTACTGACCACTCCTTTGATATTGTCCACATTTTTCTGGGTGGTGTCTCACCTATATGGAATGTTCACTGTAATGCACGCAAATTTATAGATTTATACATAGCCATTTCTTTACAGATAATTACTACCAATTGGAAAGACACTTCAAAGATTTCATATAACGCCTGGTGGAATTTATTGTGTCATCACCATAGACTTGATCGTGCTTTTGCTACCACTGTACCTCTTTTGATCAAAAAGATTTGTTATGGTTGCCTTTAACTAATTTTCTCTCTCAAATTGTCCCTTGATTATCTTGTTTTTGTACCATTTTTCAACTATAGCCGTTATTTAGTTTTTCGTATATATATATTCACTTGCTTATGTTAATTATAAGATATTCTACTCTGTATATTGAATGCTTTTTCCCCCTCCCTCCTTTACCCCTCTTTCCTTTCTTCAGTATCTTTCAAAAAAAAAAAAACGCTTTTTCCCTAAGTATATTCCTTATCTCCTCTATGGCACTTTTTAAATCTTGTATGAATTTAATTGTTTTTTCTTTTGTTTTTTTTTTGTTTCATCTTATTGCCTAATGATTCTCTTTTTGTATTACTTGGTTTATTATATTCAATAAAGCTTTCTAAACAAAAATAATTATTACACAGCAAAACTACTGCCGTAAGAAAGTATCCGAGGGGGTAATCAACACTAAAACCCTTCCTTACTTAGTTAATCTGTGAGATTCCAAGTAACAAACCACCACTTCGCAGCCTACAAACCAGTGTATTGCCAATCCATTTTTTAACACATATTGGTTTTAATA
Organism: Triturus cristatus; assembly: GCF_964204655.1. Taxonomy (NCBI): domain Eukaryota; kingdom Metazoa; phylum Chordata; class Amphibia; order Caudata; family Salamandridae; genus Triturus; species Triturus cristatus. The sequence continues at coordinate 1,520,056,980 of NC_140591.1, read as the reverse complement.
AATGCATTTCACAATAGGTAAGTTAGGTCTAGTAGTTTTGTCATCAAAATTCATAGTAACCATATCAACATAAGGCATCTGACATAGCATTTCCCAGTTAACTAATCAAGCCCATCACCTTTATTGTTGGCTTGTTGCCACTAGGCAGATTGTCATAAAAATACAAATGTATACAAAATTATTGTTCACAAAACAACTCTCTGAAAAGGGCCTAACAGGCATTATCACATTATAAACCTTTAGTGGTGATAGAGCGCCACGTTATTCTGAAATTTGTAGGGGTGCATCATATTCACTGTTAGTCCGCACCCACATTTTAATCGAAGTAGTTTAGGTGTGACATAGAAATGTATTATTAGAATTGTTTAACATAGGTGTGATTAGAAATGCAACCATGCTTTTCATGAAAAGTAATGTCGTAAATCATTGCTAATGTATTTTTAGTTAATGCATAATGTTTTATTTTTACGTAATGCAATGTATTAGTTTAAACGTGCGCCATGTTAAAGTTACACGTTTAGTCTGCTTTTACGTTTAAAAGAGTAATGAACTAATGCTTAAAATGTGATTTAGGAGTGTGTTTAACAGTGTAAAGGCCTGATCGCATATACGTTTTAAGAGAAAGGCCTGTTCATTTCTTATGTTAGCTAAACGTTGTAGGCCGAAAATGATTTCCCTTGGGAAAGGCTTTGGGTTTCAGGAGGATGGAAAATCTCAGAGAAGTGAAAAGTTTTTCGTTCCTATGTTTCTGTTGCAGGTGCAAGGACATTTAGCTTGTTAGAGAGACTAGGTCTTTGTTTTAGGAGTTAGGATGGTACGAGAAGCCAACAGGGGAGTACATTGGAATTTACGGATGATACTTTCAGTGGAGAAGGTGCCTGGGACCCAAGGTCAAGCTAACCGTTGTTGGATGGAGTACAAGTTTTACTGGAAAAGTACTGGAAGAAGACCTGGCTGAAGAGGTGTGCCGAGGGCGTGTTCTACGTTTTTGGGATTTTGTATTAGGGACAGTGCCCCTAGAAGGAGCATCTTAGAACAAGCTCTGACTAAGTGAATGTACTTCTAAGGAGGTGTTCACTTCTGACACCTTTTTACTCTCTTGCCTGGGAGGGAAATGCTAAGTAGGGATGTCACCTTAGAGATAGAGTAGGGATAGACTAACCGTTTTTCCTTTTAGGCTAATGATTCCTAATGTAGACATCGGACTAACGATTGCATTTCTCATGCTTTTGGAATTAATTGTACTTTTTATCTTGAGTCGTATGAGACTCTTGTGTAGACTTGCGTTTGTACTAGTGCCCATTTATTTTCTTCACCTTGTATTGAGGTGTTTGTATGTGCAGTTATTCTTGATTGTAATACAATCCTAAAAATTTTGATTCAGAGTCAGTGGCCCTTTAAAACTGAGATTTGAATCTGTTCATTATGTACTGAGAATTGAATTTCCTCCCCTCTACACTATTTAGTAGATAAAAAGATCCTGGCGACCTGAGAGGATTCTTGTAGATAGGCAAGGTAGACAAGGCAGGTAAGAATCCGGTCCTATCACTTACAAGTGCTTGGAAGAGGGGGTGGCCAAATTCAAAACCCTTGCCTGCTTCAGTAATTTTTTTAGATTGAATGTAACAAAATGATCTCGCTACAGCCTTTAACAGCGTGTAATGGCAATTAACCCTTAAAGAACTATTGGCTATAACAAGCACTTTTCACAGCAGGCTTACAACCTTTCATAATAAACATATACGACCTATGGCTTCTGATATACTTTTTCCTAAAGAACCAGTCTAGCCTTTAGACCTCAAAATTGGCTAGCCACCATAACCATCACAAATAACAAAAATGGGATGACCCTGTGTCCCTCAGAACCTGGGTATACAATCATAAACAAAAAATGGTTCTGTTGGGTTCTGATAGGTTACTTTTCGGTGCACTAAGTGTCACATACGGAATATGCAAATTTGGTATGAATCTCACACACGCCTGAGCACGGTAGTTCTGTTCAAAATAAAGACCATAAAGCAGTGTGTACGTATCTACTGTTCATGTTTATCAGAATTAGGTCATTCATGTATAATCACATCTGCAGTAGATCAAGGCTGTCTACAATAGGTGAAATATTTACATATACAAAGTGATCATGTGACATATGTGCTTAGTGATAAACAATTGTGCAGTATATACAAAGTGGTCAGGACTTTTGTACAAGGGAAAGGGAAAAGAACAGATGGCCAGACATAGAACCAATGACTCTGTTGGCAAATGATGCTCCTTTTGGTCTACAGAGCCTTGGTCAATCTGAGCCTTGTATTGTTGTTGACGTTTCAACCCGTGTTGTGCTCCCTTCGGTAGTCACTAAGGGTCTTCATCAGGACGGGTGGGGAGTTTGTGCCAACCTAGGGCGTACGATTTACTTAGGTAGTTACGAGTTGATCTGTACAGCGGCGAAAGACAAGCAGGCATCAGTCCTGCGTTGTCTCTGTGAGTGAAGCCAGCCACAGGCATGCAGTCAGAAAATTATAAAAGTACACACAGTTACAGTTGGCAAAACAATATTCAATACCTTCTAAGAGATTTAACATGGATTAATAAAGTGCAAATCTTTTACCCACAAGATTTGTCAGAGGGGAAAACCAGAGGGTCAGACAAACACCTTAACCACTGCTTCCTATGCTAATATGCGAGTTTCCAAGTAACATAATACCTCTCAACAGGCTTTAGGACAGTGTAATGATAGTCTACCCTTAAAGAGCAATCGTCTTTAACACAGGTTTTTCACCATAAATAAGCCAGACTTTTTGCCTCTATCATAACTTTCCATAATAAGCTCATCAGGCTTTTTGCGATCAGTAAATTGTCCCAATAACCAATTCAGTCCTGCTGTATTAAGTATAAGCTTTCCCAGATGGTACAAAGTGCAACACAAGCTATCTTTTTCAGTAGAAGCACACAACCTCTCCCAATAAAAATATATACCTCAGGGTCTCAACATCTGGGTGGAACCAAAGCCTCACTCTCAGTAGTCCGAAAATTATTAATATGTACAAAATTTCAATTGGCAAAACAATATAAAATCATTCTAAAATCAGCATATCGGTGCTTTTCAAAGTTCAAATCTTCTACCCCAAGCGTTTGTCACAGGAGGTAACAATACCGAAACACTTGCCTACTGCAGTAACCTGTGTGTATCCCTATAATGAAATTCCTGTCCACAACACTGCTTAATTTGTCAATAATAAGTGCTGGTGCCAAAGGTTTTTCTCAGAAGCATTCACCCGGTGCTGACAAATGTCAGGATTGCTGAATACCAAGGTTGCGCAGTGTGCATCCCACCTCATGCGTATTTCTTCCACCTCTATGAACTCTCTTCCCCTCTATTTCACCCTTGTAGTTTCTTTTTCATCCACGTTTTCTCCCTTTGCTAGGGTTCTCCATCTTTCCCTTTCTTCTCATTTCCTCCTTTTGTGTTTTTCTCTATCTTGCTCTGGGTCAGTAAGGCTGATAAGGAAAAGGTAAGTGCCGGTCCACAAAACTTAGTGCTGGTTCTAAAAGCTTTAACAGAGTATAGTAACAATCCACCCTAAAATGGCTATTGACTTTAATATATGCTTTCCACAATACATAAGTCAGGCCCACTGCTTTTGTCATACCTTTCTATAAGAAACCAACCAGACGAACGAACAATAAAAACTCAGTCATGCTGTGTTTGGCATAAACCTTCTTAATACGCAAAAAGTGCACTATAAGGACTCTTTTTCAGGAATGCACACCTCTGCCCATTTAAAATCTGTAATGAAGAGACTCAACATTGGGGGAACCTTTCTCTCAGTAGTGCTTCTAAAAGCTCTTTTTTGTTGATCACATAATGTAGGAAGGTGGATATCTGACTATGGTTACCCCCAAATTTTTGCCTAGTGTCTAGCTGGTTTTTCGACTTAGTTGGCCTGAGATCCTGCTATTCAGGATCTCAGCCTGCTGTTCTCTCTACTAAATTAAAACTATGCACCCTAGGTGCATAACCAATTGGAAGTGGATCACCCTGTCAGCCCCTGTACCAGTGTACACTAGGTACCCAGGGCATTGGTGTACCCAAGGCCTGCCAGGGGCTGAAGCATGTATTATGCCACCCCAGGCTTGGCCTAACAATCTGACACAACTGGCTGATCACTCAGCTGGGGTAAGTTGGTGTAATCACCTCTTACTTAGGTGTAGTATACCTATACCTAACCTTAAATGGGACACCTGGTAACCTATAAGTCACTCCTATGGCAGGCCTTAACAATCCTGAAGGCAGAGTGCTTGGTTCCATGTGAGATGGTGCTCTGGCATGAGCTGAGCCTGTCTGCAGTGGTCGGAACAACTTCCTTCTACTGTTTCCAGATATCGTCATACCATATACTCTTAAGTGCATTATGAACCTCGCGGTTAAATGCTAACTTTGGTTTGGCTTTATCAAAACATGTCGAGTAAGGTGTCATACGAATTGGAATACTAACCCCTCGCCAATTCTGGCGACGGGGTTAGCATTCCACCCTTCTAGAGGGACACGACATGTACAGTACCTGAAACCCGGGTAAAATCAGACATAGCCTCAGCTCCACAAAATGGATGCTGCCACCACAGACACAAGTCTGCCCTCCTGCTGCTGGGAGTCCTTCCAGCTTGGGAGGTGTGGACAAAGGGTTTCCTGCCAGGGGAGGTGCATGCACCACCCCAGACAGGATTTTGTGTATTGGTCAGGTAGGGCTTGAAAGAAACCAGACATGCCTGTGGCTCACAAGGAGCTTCGGTGCATATGCCAGTTCAAACCGGTCCTGGGGCACACCAGTCCCGGGCCTGGGGCGAGCTGGACAAAGGATTGTGGGTGTAACCACCCCCCTTCCTGGTCCCACCCATAGGGAGGGACCTAGCAGGTAGTCCGGCCCCTAGAATCCGCTTAAAGGTAGGAGCTGTGTCCTAAGACTTCAGACATCCTGGAATCAACTTGAAACTAAGAAGAAGACGGGAACTTCGACATTCTGCTGCACAGAAGACTGAGGGAAATCTCCCCTGTGGTCAGGGAGTGACCACCTTGCTAACGCAAGCACCATCCAGCGAATCAACGTCTGCTTTGCCGCCGCCTCCCGCCGGAGCCCGAGCCCAGAGACTGACAAGACCTGGACCTCCAGACCTCTCACCGTCCGATCCACAGTCCCTGAAAAGAGGAGACCCGTGGAGGCACCGAGACACGTGGAGCCAGCCATCTTGAAACGACCACGACAAGCTGACAAGTGCAACAACCGAGGCTCCCTCCAAGTTGTGCTTTTGGGATCTGAGAAGCCCAACCCTCGAGCAGCACCTGCACCAAAGGTGAGCCCTCCAGCATCTCCACGATCTGCGTGGGGCCCTTCTGCATTTTGCCACTCGACGCGCATAACCGGTTGCTGGCCCGCTGGCTAGTAGCCATCTTGGCGACGAACTTCACGAAATACACCGCTGGTCTGGTTGCTCCAGACTGGCCCTTGCTCCCCTCCAAAGGAGCAGTCCTTCTGACCTTGCTGGTCAGAACCATCAGCTTATTTCATCTCCTACAACAATTGCTTTTGCCAAGGCTTGTTTGCTTCGATCAAGTCGCCGACAGCGAAAGCCTGCGTGGGACAGCTCGTGAACCGACTCCTGGACGTCGTCGACCTCCAGGGACCACGTGGCTGCAGAGACAAGCTACACCTTTCTTCCTGTTTGCACCCGACATTGCCTGGTACCCACCTGGTGCCACGCTGGTCACTGGCTAGTGACTGTGAACACTGTCCCCTCTGCTTACAGGTCTTCAACATCTCCGATCCACTCTTGGATCCACCGCATCTCTCCCGGACCGACCGCCTGCAGCATCTTTGTCTTCAGGCTCCACGGAACAGATAGAAGAAACCCGACGCACTTCGAGGCCTATGCACCCGCTTCCTGTGGGTGAGGTAAAGCTGGCACTCCTGTGCCCAAGTGTAGTATTACATCTCTAGTGCCTGTGTTCCAAATCTTGAGTTCCTAGTCCATCCGGAAGATCCTCTTTGCAGTAACTTTGTACTTTTTACGCACCCATTGAAACCTATGGGAGCACGCGTGTGACTATTTGCTCTGCACACGCCACCCGTGGACCTCCTGGTCACTAACTGAAGTTAGCTCCTTGTAGGCCCAGCGATTCTAGAGGCCCTAGGCCTTTTCCCCTTTCTGTTCGTGGTACTTATACCACTATTTTAGTATATGGTTTGAGCGGCCACCAGGGCCTATCCATATAAAGTGCAACTTCTGTGTATTCTACTGTAATCTTGTTTGACGATTTGTGCTCCTGTGCTCATAAAGAGACTAGGGGTTACTTTGAGAAATAAATACATATATATTTTGAATATATATCTGTGTGGTGTCCTTTCATTGGTATAAAAGGGGGTTGCATTTGGTAAAACAGCTGGCTTAACACGCTTCACGAGTTTAGCCTCAAAGACTGCTTAGCCTACGCTACCACTAGGGCAGCTAGTCCGAAAAGGTTGACTTACAACCACACCATAAGGGTTGCTTGGCATGGTACAAGGTGATCACTTTAACTAGTGAGCATCATATACCAGGCCAACTTCTCACATTGGTGAGCAGCGGTTGGATTTGAGCTTGCTGTATTTTACCATTGTAATCTCTTGGTTACCAATTGAAAGATCACATAGGTACCTGTAGGTACATATAAAACAAGATTAGATATACATAAGTTCTACTGAACTTAGTTGTTGTAGAGCAAAGGGAGTAGCACACCCTGACTACAACTACTAGATAGGTTTAGTAGGTAAACCCAAGTGTAGGTAGATTGCAACACATCCACCCACACTTAAGAGCAATGGCTGGGGCAGAGGGGTCCAATGTACCTATCTCTGTTGAGAGTGACCCCCAGAGGGCACCATCCATCTTTGCTACCCTTAACCAGAATGAGCTCAGGCATTTGGCAACTCTTAGAGGCCTTAAACAGCCCAAGAACCCTACCTCTGCTGAGCTCAGAGAACTCTTGCAAAATGATGAAAATCAGAGAGAGCTCAAGAAAGCTTCCCAGTTAGCCCCCTTAGGGTCGGGAACAGGAGGCCCCCCTTCTGAAGATGCTACAGAAGTACCCCTTTCCAATAGCCATCCCTTAGATGAGAACCATACTACAGAGGAGGAAAGTGGGGAGGATACAGAAAGTAGTGATGATGAAGGGAGAACTAGCCCAGTGCCAAGTGTTATACTTGGCCCAGCTAAACTAAGGCTATTGGGGACTGACAATGGGATCATCCCATTGGATCTCCCCAGTGGACTTAACCAGGGGCTTGGGAGGCAAAGGAATCGCTCAGGTGACTCTAATGCTTCTCATGCCTCTAGAGGCTCTCAAGGTCACTCCAGGAAAAGGATGACCACCCCTCAGAGGAGGGAACATGAGCCCAGAATGCAGGAAGCCCAGCTGAGGATCAGGAAGCAGGAGCTAGAAGTAGCCCTGATGGAAGAAAAACTAAGGAAGGCTAGGCAACCTAGAGAGAGTGGGTCTATACCCACTGGTGGCAGCATTATCCCTAAGGACAAAGATAGGGTCTTTGATAATAGGAACCTGTCTAAGGTTGTGCCCCCTACAAAAGTGGGGATGATATCCACAAATGGATAACTGCTCTTGAGAGAGCCTGCAAAGTACAGCAGGTTCCTGAAGACCAGTGGGCAGCAATCCTCTGGCTCTCCTTTGAAGGAAGAGGCAGAGACAGACTCCTCACTGTTAGGGAGGAGGATGTCAGAAATTACAGAGCCCTGCAGAGTGTCCTAGTTGATGGGTTAGGCTTAACCACTGAACAGTACAGGTTAATGTTCAGAGACACCCAGAAGACACAGACTCAGGACTGGTCTGAATATGTTGAATGTGCCACTAAGGCTTTGGAGGGTTGGTTGCTGGGAAGTAAGGTATCTGATTATACAGGATTGTACAATTTGATGATGAGAGAACAGATTTTAAGTAACTGTCAAAACCAGCTCCTCCATCAACACCTGGTAGACTCAGATTTGACCTCTCCCCAAGAATTGGGAAAGAGGGCAGATAAATGGGTCAGGACCAGGATCAGGCCTAAGAATCAGGGTGGTGACCAAAAGAAAGATACCACCAAACCTCAAGAGAAGGGTGGGGATAAAGCAAAAGAGAAATCTTCCTCAGGGCCCCAAAACTCCACACAGGGTGGTGGGTCCCAAGCTCCCTCCTCTACCACAGGTAAAAAGCCATACTGCCATGAGTGTAAAACTCCTGGGCATTGGAAAACTGACAGCAGTTGCCCAAGGGCTACAAACAAAACTGTTCCTCCAATTACTCCTGTCACACCACCTATTACTGTCAGCAGTAATCCCCCAGGTGGTGGGAGTGCCCCCAAAAATTTGGGTGGGTTTACTTGGGGAACACAGGGGGACCCTGGCTTAGCCAATTCCCCTGCAGCAGATACTCTTGTCTGTGATGGTGGCATGGGGTTTGCCAACTTCACTGCCTGTCCCAACACTTTGGGTAGGTACAGACAGGAGCCCTACATCAATGGTACAAAAGCTGAGGCCTACAGAGACACTGGAGCTAGCATCACAATGGTGGCCCATTGGCTAGTTCCCTCTGAGCAGCTTTTGCCTGGTTTCTCCTACCAGGTGACCAACATTGATGGCAAACAGAACAGTCATCCCATGGCAGAGGTATGTCTCAGCTGGGGAGGTGTCACTGGCCCTAAAAGGGTGGCAGTGTCCCCAACCTTGCCTGTAGACTGCTTACTGGGGAATGACTTAGAACTCTCAGCTTGGGCTGGAGTTGAACAAGACACCCATTCTAAAATGGTAGGCCTTTCACAAAAGGGTAGTGGGGTTGTGCCATTCACAACCCCTGTCCAAATAGATTTCTTCCCTGGAAAGGTTGGAAGGGCAGTGGTAGCCACAGCCCAGGCACAGACAGACTTCCCTGTAGAGACTGGCAGAGCTGTGACAGTCACAGCTCAAACACAAACTGAGTGCCCCCCTGAAAAGGTTGGCAAGGCTGTAATGGTCTCAGCCTATACTCAGACTGACATAGGTGTAGTGAAGCCTGAAACTATGGATCACTCCACACAAACAGAGAGTAGTGGGGAGGAAGAAAAGTCTCCCTCTCCCCAGACATTAGGAAAAAGTCAGCCTCCTCAGGGAGCTGACCTCACCCCTTGTGAAGGAACTGCCCCAGAGGTAGCCAGGCCTGGCCTGGCAGAGCCTCTGATGTCACTGGCCCCTTCCAAGGTGGGACCCAGTCTGGTGCAGGTAGCCTGCCTCTCTCTACCCTGCCTCAGTCAGCCCAGGGCTGCAGAGGTCAGGGAGGCCAGTGGACCCCAAGAGGGCCCCTGTCCACAAGAACCCCCCCATCAAAAGAATGAGGATTGCCTGGCTAGTAGCCCTCGTCAGGTGATGGGTAAAAACATTCCTGAGGGATCTCCTTTACAGGTAGTTAGGGACCTCCCCCAGAGGGATTCTGTTGGGTACAGGCAAACATGGGACCTTAGGGCCCCAGACCTGACCTGTCCCTCCAGTAAGCCCACAAAAGGGACCCAGCCTCCAGCTTTAGGTAGCCAGAGGCTGACCCTGAGAGCACAGTGCAACTCAGTTAAGGAAAGAAAGGCATCCATGGTGGAGGGGGATTGGAGGAAGCTGAGGCCTCACTTTGAGGACACTCACTTCAGTACTCCATCTCAACACCAGCCTTTTACTTTGCCAAGAAACACCAAAGGTAGAGATTCCCTATGGTGGAGACCCTCTGATACCCTTAGGGTGAGGGATTGCTTAGTGGACCATGAGACAGGGGGTAACCATGCCAGTGCTGGTTCCTCCTTATATGGCCACTTGGGCAATATAGGCTTACCTGGTCAAGGTCAGCCTTATCTCCCTTCGTTTGGGGGGGGGGGGGGTTGTGTAGGAAGGTGGATATCTGACTATGGTTACCCCCAAATTTTTGCCTAGTGTCTAGCTGGTTTTTCGACTTAGTTGGCCTGAGATCCTGCTATTCAGGATCTCAGCCTGCTGTTCTCTCTACTAAATTAAAACTATGCACCCTAGGTGCATAACCAATTGGAAGTGGATCACCCTGTCAGCCCCTGTACCAGTGTACACTAGGTACCCAGGGCATTGGTGTACCCAAGGCCTGCCAGGGGCTGAAGCATGTATTATGCCACCCCAGGCTTGGCCTAACAATCTGACACAACTGGCTGATCACTCAGCTGGGGTAAGTTGGTGTAATCACCTCTTACTTAGGTGTAGTATACCTATACCTAACCTTAAATGGGACACCTGGTAACCTATAAGTCACTCCTATGGCAGGCCTTAACAATCCTGAAGGCAGAGTGCTTGGTTCCATGTGAGATGGTGCTCTGGCATGAGCTGAGCCTGTCTGCAGTGGTCGGAACAACTTCCTTCTACTGTTTCCAGATATCGTCATACCATATACTCTTAAGTGCATTATGAACCTCGCGGTTAAATGCTAACTTTGGTTTGGCTTTATCAAAACATGTCGAGTAAGGTGTCATACGAATTGGAATACTAACCCCTCGCCAATTCTGGCGACGGGGTTAGCATTCCACCCTTCTAGAGGGACACGACATGTACAGTACCTGAAACCCGGGTAAAATCAGACATAGCCTCAGCTCCACAAAATGGATGCTGCCACCACAGACACAAGTCTGCCCTCCTGCTGCTGGGAGTCCTTCCAGCTTGGGAGGTGTGGACAAAGGGTTTCCTGCCAGGGGAGGTGCATGCACCACCCCAGACAGGATTTTGTGTATTGGTCAGGTAGGGCTTGAAAGAAACCAGACATGCCTGTGGCTCACAAGGAGCCTCGGTGCATATGCCAGTTCAAACCGGTCCTGGGGCACACCAGTCCCGGGCCTGGGGCGAGCTGGACAAAGGATTGTGGGTGTAACCACCCCCCTTCCTGGTCCCACCCATAGGGAGGGACCTAGCAGGTAGTCCGGCCCCTAGAATCCGCTTAAAGGTAGGAGCTGTGTCCTAAGACTTCAGACATCCTGGAATCAACTTGAAACTCAGAAGAAGACGGGAATTTCGACATTCTGCTGCACAGAAGACTGAAGGAAATCTCCCCTGTGGTCAGGGAGTGACCACCTTGCTAACGCAAGCACCATCCAGGGAATCAACGTCTGCTTTGCCGCCGCCTCCCGCCGGAGCCGGAGCCCAGAGACTGACAAGACCTGGACCTCCAGACCTCTCACCGCCCGATCCACAGTCCCTGAAAAGAGGAGACCCGTGGAGGCACCGAGACACGTGGAGCCAGCCATCTTGAAACGACCACGACAAGCTGACAAGTGCAACAACCGAGGCTCCCTCCAAGTTGTGCTTTGGGATCTGAGAAGCCCAACCCTCGAGCAGCATCTGCACCAAAGGTGAGCCCTCCAGCATCTCCACGATCTGCGTGGGGCCCTTCTGCATTTTGCCACTCGACGCGCCTAACCGGTTGCTGGCCCGCTGGCTAGTAGCTATCTTGGCGACGAACTTCACAAAATACACCACTGGTCTGGTTGCCCCAGACTGGCCCTTGCTCCCCTCCAAAGGAGCAGTCCTTCTGACCTTGCTGGTCAGAACCATCAGCTTATTTCATCTCCTACAACAATTGCTTTTGCCAAGGCTTGTTTGCTTCGATCAAGTCGCCGACACCGCCGACAGCGAGAGCCTGCGTGGGACAGCTCGTGAACCGACTCCTGGACGTCGTCGACCTCCAGGGACCACGTGGCTGCAGAGACAAGCTACACCTTTCTTCCTGTTTGCACCCGACATTGCCTGGTACCCACCTGGTGCCACGCTGGTCACTGGCTAGTGACTGTGAACACTGTCCCCTCTGCTTACAGGTCTTCAACATCTCCGATCCACTCTTGGATCCACCGCATCTCTCCCGGACCGACCGCCTGCAGCATCTTTGTCTTCAGGCTCCACGGAACAGATAGAAGAAACCCGACGCACTTCGAGGCCTATGCACCCGCTTCCTGTGGGTGAGGTAAAGCTGGCACTCCTGTGCCCAAGTGTAGTATTACATCTCTAGTGCCTGTGTTCCAAATCTTGAGTTCCTAGTCCATCCGGAAGATCCTCTTTGCAGTAACTTTGTACTTTTTACGCACCCATTGAAACCTATGGGAGCACGCGTGTGACTATTTGCTCTGCACACGCCACCCGTGGACCTCCTGGTCACTAACTGAAGTTAGCTCCTTGTAGGCCCAGCGATTCTAGAGGCCCTAGGCCTTTTCCCCTTTCTGTTCGTGGTACTTATACCACTATTTTAGTATATGGTTTGAGCGGCCACCAGGGCCTATCCATATAAAGTGCAACTTCTGTGTATTCTACTGTAATCTTGTTTGACGATTTGTGCTCCTGTGCTCATAAAGAGACTAGGGGTTACTTTGAGAAATAAATACATATATATTTTGAATATATATCTGTGTGGTGTCCTTTCATTGGTATAAAAGGGGGTTGCATTTGGTAAAACAGCTGGCTTAACACGCTTCACGAGTTTAGCCTCAAAGACTGCTTAGCCTACGCTACCACTAGGGCAGCTAGTCCGAAAAGGTTGACTTACAACCACACCATAAGGGTTGCTTGGCATGGTACAAGGTGATCACTTTAACTAGTGAGCATCATATACCAGGCCAACTTCTCACACATAAGGTATAGCAACATTTATGATGTCAAGTCAGACGCAAAAAGGACAGAAAAAGCTTATGATGTAAAAAGCCATGTATTCAATAAGGGATGCTCATGATTTGCACTGGTCAGAACCCTAGACATTTCTCCATCCACAAAATATGTGCATGGCCTGTCTTCATGTGTGCAAATTAATCTGTGCATACAATGCATTTACACCGGTGTGTTTGATTCATATGAATACTGTCATGCTTAAAATGCACATACAAACTGCTAAAACCTTAGCAATAACAGATAAATAAGGTAAATTAGAACACTGGAATGTTAGGAGCTCAATTGAAGGCAATAGAGTGCTCCGGGCTTCTAATGCCCAGTAGAAGCCCGGAACATCAATTTCCCAATATTTAACAAAGGCCTCACGGAGCCTGAGGGAATTACAACCCACTCGGGCTCTGTGAGGTCTTTTTTTTACAAATTAGAACATTCTGCCCTCTAGGGGTAGAATTTTCTAATAGCCTTAGAGGCCTCCGTAGCGGGTTCTACCAGTCATTAAAGGCCCGCTCCATTGTTAAAGGTCAACGCTGGAGCTGCCACAGCCATTATGCCTGGTTGGTGAGAATGGGTTCATATTATGGCCTAAGTGAGAACACCTTTGATATTGTGGATATGGGGAAGAGGGGTGCTCCAATCGTAATGGTGAGCTTATGGCTGTGCTTAAGCACATACTGAAGGAAAGAGGACTAAGACAACTGTTTGAGAGAGAAAGCTTCTCAGAGTCTGATAGACATTTGTAGAGTGGAAGCCAGTCTTATGAATGACTGCCCTTGCTAATGGTTGTCCCAGCCACCGAGGGTGAGTTTGTCATTCTATGTGAGCTGAGTTAGTGGAAGTTTTGATGCTAGAGGTAACTGTAGTGGTACTGGTGGTGTGTTATTGCTGGTGGTATTGCTGGTATTGGTAGTATGGTGATCATAGTGCTGATGTTGGTAGTGAAGGTATTGATGATGCAGTATTGGTGGCATAATATTGGTGATGGTTTTGGTGGTGGTGATACTATAGTGATATTGGTGGAGGTATTAGTGTTATTGGTGGTGGTGGTGATTTAAGTCTATTTTAAAATACTGGTTAGCAAAGGCTAAGGCTGTATGCAGAGCTATAAATCCGAATGCAAGTTAATTTTTTCACAAGATTCTACTCCGTTACAAATCCTTAGATGGTCATCACAATTGTTTACGGGTGACGTAATGTGTTTCTAATGCTCCGTTGTTTGGACAGTAATGGTATCTGTCATATTAATCCAATTTGGATGCATTGTTGCAAACAAGAAAACTAGCTGAAATAGTAAAAAGCCCACACATACTAGAGGTACAGTCTATGTCAATGGGAGTTTTGACAGTATAATTTACAGTACTTCTTATCCTTTTATCACCTTTACAGACGGGGCAGCAGGAATCAGGAATGGCCACGGAAGAAGCGCACACCAGCTCTGGGCAGGTCACCAAACCACAGTAGATCTGTCCATCCTGCCAGGTAGTGGAAAGAAAGGCAACGGTTAGAGATTATTTATTGATTGAGTTGCAGTTTTGTATGGTGCACGCCGGAGTGTTTTACAGAGATACACTGGGGCTATTACTCCAGTAGTGCTACTCATGTACTGCAAAATGCTATTCACAAACCTATGGCATTCCTATGTATTTTGTGCAGACATCGCCGCACATGTAGATATACGTTTCAGTAGTAAATGGGGAGGGGCAAGAGGAAGTTGCCCGAAAATGGAGAATACTTATGACAAAATGGGGGGTGTTTAGGGAAATGTAAGAAGCTGTTTAGGGAACGATATGTGAATACAAACACACACACACACACACACACACACAAAAGAGTAAGCTCATTGCAATATAAAAACAACACTTTTAAAGTTAGGACAGGATTAACCTATTTTGACCCTAAAGATGTCAAAACAGGTGCCGATGTAATCCAGACCAGCCTATGAGTAATTCAAGCACCACACATGACCAAGCACAGGTAGTGCAACACACTCCCACAGAAAACAATGAAGGCAGGGAAATAAAATAACACCCCATAGGCACTAACGTTGAAATAATTACATTATTGCCACCAAACACATACACAGAGCAAAAAAAGTATGCAAATATTAAATACGCATTTTATTATTTTGAATGTTAATAATATAACTTTATTTTAAAAACAGGACAAGCTGTTACAATTTTATTTAAAAAATATATTTTATAATAATAATTAAACATACATATTTCAGCACAAGTTACTACATATAAATAAAAATAAAAAATGTTGTAACTGTGGGAGTTTTTTATTTCTAAATTAAATGAACATATCTTAACTAAATAATAGTTCAATGCACATTTAATTTGATGAGTTAATGTACTATAACATTTTATTTTATTTAATTAGTTCTAGATTAGAAATAAATATTTTAAATTTATTTATATTTATATTTGACAATAGAATATTTTATTATAGGAAACGCTGATAATTTTTCCTGTACCCCCATAGGGAAATCTCCACCACAGGGGCGGAGAACTGCAGCTTTGTGTGCAGAGGTATGAGTAGTATAAGTATCCATTTGCAGGAGGCTCCACCACCTGATTTGAGGGGGTGGTAACATGTAAGTCTACACCTAAGACTAAATCTACACTGAAATGGTGAACAGCAACAAGTGTAGAGTTACAACTAGGTGTAACAGAAAACATTCACATGAAGAAGTAAACACATCTATATTTACCTCTGTGAACAGGTTCCCATGAGTACAAATTGTAGGAGGAAACATAAAGTGCACAACAGGCAATGAAAGCATTTAAAAAGTAAGGGAACTGTGATGCTGTGCACAATGGGGGCGGGGCGAGTAAACATGGGGGCCGGGTCAAAGGCATGGCTAAAAAAACTAAATATCCTGTAACTTTTTTAGGTCTTTCACCTTCAGGTATTTACATATAAATAACACACAGCTTAAATGTGAAATACAAGCAAGGTAAGTTAATCAGTGGGAAATGCACTATCATACTTTATAAAATCTCTGTTAGTTAAAGCACTGCAGAGAGCTGTGTGTGAAACCAGAGAGCCACAGAATTGAATCTTGTTTGGAGCAGTGGAGAATAGTTGTTAGCACACGATCCTGCGGGGTAGGCAGTAGTGACCTGTCCCCTGCCAAAGTGGCATGGCAGAACAGGCCAGAGGAGGGAGAAGGGAGCTGGAGAGGAGGGCAGGGTTTGGGTACAAAATAAATAAATAAATGAATAAACTTACCTGATCGCCGCCTCTCGCTCTTCTGTCCTCTGGGCACAGGCTTCTAGAATGCACTGCAGCCAATCCGGCCACTGCATGAAAGCAGCGTCAGGATTGGCCTGAGGGCCGGTAACCTGCGCTGCCAGGCAGACTGGGAGCCTGTGCCTGCTCTCTCCAGCCCCAGCTCTCTCCAGCCCCAGCAACGCAGCTGGGGCTGGAGAGCGCTTCACTGCGCATGAGAGTTTGACCGGCCTGAGACGGCTGATTAAACCCTCATGCGCAGTGAAGGGAGTGCCCACCACTCCCCCACCAACAGTGCCATCCCACTGGACCCGCTCCCAAGACTGGTCAGAGTCCTGGGTGCGGGTCCAGGGGATTAAAATAAATTGATATTAAAATGGGTTTAAAACCCGTTTTATTATCGTTTTATTTGCTGGGGGTGAAGGGGGCGGGGCGCTCCTCTGCTCTAATGGAGCAGCTGCCCCTGGGTGCAGGGGCCTGCATTATGCCCCTTTTAAAAGCACACACTTCCCATCTCAGCTGGTAACTACTTTCCAATACCACTCAAAAATAATAAATCTGCATCATCAGGAAGTGTCAAGTGATTCTATTCATTAAAGCTAATACCGGTTTCCAAACTCCCTTTACGTTAGCAGATTGACCCGTTGTGCACATTTACATATCTTTGAGGCAAGCAGGCGTTCCGGAAAGCAGGCTTGTTTAGATGTCTGCCACTCCCTCACTTTCACAACACTTACACTTCATCTTAAGCATTTCAGCGGACGGTTCTCTTTTCACAGGAAGTAGGGGAACTTTCTCCTTAAATTGAAAAAGTATGAGCACGTCGTGCCCCTCCGATCCCGCCCACTTCGACCACTGGGTATGATGTGGAGTTTGAGACTTACACCTCCTGAAATATAT
Source organism: Triturus cristatus (assembly GCF_964204655.1). Classification (NCBI taxonomy): domain Eukaryota; kingdom Metazoa; phylum Chordata; class Amphibia; order Caudata; family Salamandridae; genus Triturus; species Triturus cristatus. Next base: position 1,520,040,141 of record NC_140591.1, on the reverse strand, counting down.
TGTTTAAGCTACGCCCTGGGGTGCATTCGCACTACTTATTATTTCCTAATAGTCTGTACTACACACACGTGAACATGAGACGCAGTTGACGTCACAGTGCCGAGTGTAGCAGTCTAGTTGCCGAGAGAGGCTTGGACTACAGGAAGCACCTACACACATTGTAACACTCTCTGGCCAGGCGTGGCCAGAGAGACTATAAATAAACGGGCGGAGGTCGCTCGTGACTTCCGGCCCAGACCTATACCACCAGTGTCGTGTCCCCTCATTGCCTGCTCCATGTGTCCCACGTGGCCCACTAGCAACTAGGCCTGTCGGACCCCCAGCGCTGCACACTACGCTGGGAGGTCCCCACACTGGCGACGAGGGTGGGCACCGCCTGTCCGGCGTGGCCGCGTGACTGTGTGGCCCGTTGTGAGAGTCGATCGCTGGCCGTAGCGATCGCTGCCCTGGTGATGCGGGTGCTGTCCCGAGACTGACCTGACCTGCTGTCCTGGGCCTGTGAGCTGCCTGCCTGCTGCTACGGAGCGACTGCATGCTGATGGTCCCGCGCCTCCTTTGATGCCGGCAGCGCGTGTCACGCGCAACGAGAGCGGCGCCTGCCTGATGGTGAGCTCCACAGCTGGAACGTGATCTGAGGCCCGTATGTGCGCGCACGCATTCCTGCTTGTGCCGATCCCCGCGCATCCCGCGTGTGCTCCTCCCAGCATCCTGACCGTCTGTGTGCCTCCCCGGAGCGCGAGAGACACAATAATGAAGCATTGGTTCATGCCGGAGAGACGTGGCCTTTGAGGATAATCAAGCATTGGCCCATGCAAGAGTGACTTGGCCTTTGAGGACGTGTCTCTGCACCCAGTTGACTCTCATTATCGAGCATATTCCTTCTTTGGAGAGGGTGATTTTGGGCACGGGTGTGGCAGCACGGTGGAGTGAGGCTGGCCTGTCTCGCCGCAGCGTAGCACGTGGCGTACCCGCTTGCGTTGGAGCACACCCATACGCAGGCCGTGAGGAGCAGTTCATCGTATAGCTACAATGGTGGATCAGGTGGCAAGCACGAGCAGACAGCCAGTGGCACCTGCGCCTGTCGTGACACCTACGCATTCACAAGTAAGCGCCCTGCCTCCGTTCAGCGAGCTGATTGACCCTGCGACGGCGTCCCCGTGATGGAAGGTATGGCTGGGCCGCCTCGACAACTATTTCATCGCCACTAGAGAAACGGATGACAAGGTAAAACGCTCATTGCTGCTACACTTTGCAGGGGACGAGATTTACAAGCTGTTTGCGCACTTGCCAAATACAGGGCCTGCAACAGACTACGACGCGGGGGTCAGAGCTTTGAATGCACACTTCGATCCCCAGCTAAACCCCGACTATGAGAGGTTCAAGCTGCGACAGGCGAAGCAGAGGGAAGGGGAGTCGATGGACGCGTTTCATGCCCGCCTTAGGGAATTGGCCAGCACGTGCACCGAGGATGACCCCGTGAAGGAAGCCAGGGCTCAACTGATCCAAGGGTGTCGCAACAAAACGCTAAGGACACTCATACTCCGTCAACCGCGCATTGCGCTAGAAGACATACTCATCCTGGCCAGGTCACATGAGCTGTCTGATGTCCGCGCGTCTGCGATGGAGGCGGCCCTTCACACTGCTGCGGAACCAACGGTCACCGTTAAGACGGAGAGAGCTGACGCACTTCGAACGGTGGCACGCGGAACTCGAGGGAGATGGCCCACCCGAACACCCCGGAGACCTCCGTGTGGGTACTGTGGGAAGGAAGAGCACCCTCCAGAAAGCTGTCCAGCGAGGGGGAAATCGTGCACCAAATGTGGCACTCTTAACCATTTTGCAAGCGTATGCAGAGGAGGGACACGTGTGAGAAGTTCAACAGGAAGAAAGGCACCATACAAGCAAGTGAAGCAGTTAACACTAGACGAACCGGCGCAGGTAGCGTCCCAACGAGCCGGATCAGGCTATCTACGATATGTCGAGAACTCCTCGTCCGAGGAGGAGGAGGAAGAGTGCCATTTTGTGTCGTTCGTGTGTGACCTGAAGAGACAGCGTCGCCCTCAACCAACATGCGAAGTTTCGATCGCAGGGACACAAGTCACCGCCCTAATAGACACCGGGGCCTCTGTGAATGTTATGGGGTCTCAACACTACAGAGCGCTCAAGATGAAACCTCCGCTAATGCGTCCAAAGTAAGAATCCTCACGTACGGAAGTCAGGTGCCACTTCCGCTAAAAGGGAAAATAACAGCGACTGTGCAGTCGGAAGACCAGGAAGTCACTACCACGTTCCACGTGGTAGACAAAGAGGCGGACATCTTGATTGGAAGTCACACGGCAGAAGACCTGTCGTTAGTCACGTTCGCCAACGCCGTCAAGACAACGCAAACGGAAGAAATCCTAGCACAGTTCCCACAGTTGTTCCAAGGTCTAGGTACGATCAAAAGGCCTCCTGTCAAGTTACATATTGACACAGCTGTAAAACCAATAGCCCTACGTCACAGAAGAATACCGTTTCACCAGCGCCCACTGGTCGAGCAAGAGCTGGAAAAGCTAGAACAGCAAGGGGTAATTGAGAAGGTGTCCGGTCCGACCCCATGGGTGTCCCCGATTGTAATTGCGGAGAAACCTCGCCAACCAGGGAAGATCCGCATATGCATTGATATGAGAATGCCTAACCGAGCTATTAAGAGGGAACGACACTTGACACCCACAGTTGATGACATTCTAGCCGATCTCAACGGCGCACAGTGGTTTTCAAAACTGGATTTGAATGCTGGGTATCATCAGCTAAAACTGGACAAGGACAGTCGGTACATCACCACATTCTCGACACATCTAGGATTAAGAAGATACCGGAGGTTGAATTTTGGAATCTCATCCGCCGCAGAAATATTCCAAAATGCAGTAAAAGAAGTACTAACAGGGCTTCAAGGAGTCATGAATGTGAGTGATGACATTCTAATACACTCTACCACACTCGAGGAACATCACCGTCGACTAAAGGCAACGTTGAAGCGGTTAGCAGAACATGGCGTGACCCTGCATAAGGAGAAGTGCCAGTTTTTCCAGTGGTCCATTGAGTTCTTCGGGTACGTGTTTGGTCCAGAAGGGGTAAAAGTTGACCCGAAAAAATCAGAAGCGATCCAACTAGCACCAGCACCAACCACTGCATCAGAAGTACGGAGTTTCATGGGCATGGCCACGTACTGTGGGAGGTTTATCCCGAATCTGGCAACAATAGCTGAGCCGCTGCGCCAGCTAACGAAGAAGGATGCCGGGTGGCAATGGTCCAGGAGAGAGGAGGAAGCCTTCCAGAAAATCAAGACAGCGTTGCTAGCCAGCACGACGATGGCATACTTCGACACCAATCGGCAGTCAGAATTGATCGTAGATGCTAGCCCCGTAGGACTGGGAGCAGTCCTAACCCAAGAGACAGAACCAGGAACGTGGGTGCCGCTGGCATTCGCCAGCAAGGCCTTAACCGCAACAGAAGCCAGATATTCACAAATTGAGAGGGAGGCCCTCGCCATTAAGTGGGCATGCAACCACTTTCACTTGTACATCAGTGGGCACCCGTTCCGGGTAGTGACAGACCACCAACCACTCCTTCCCCTGTTTCGAAGAACGGCCCCACACCCCCCACCGAGGATTGAAAGGTGGGCGATACAACTTCAACAATACCAGATGGAGTTGGTATATCGGCCGGGTGCCAAAAACCCAGCAGACTTCCTGTCGCGCCACCCAAGACAGCAAGAAGGGGCAGACATGTCACAGGAACGGAAAACCGAAGACTTTGTGAACATGGTGTCCCAGTGGGCGTGTCCACAAGCAGTGTCTTGCGAGGAAGTGAGTGCAAACATGGCCTCCGACATGGTCCTCAAGAAGACGATAGACACCATAAGGACAGGAGCATGGGACGGTTTTCTCAACAATGTGCAAGGCTGGAACGAGGCGGAAAGAACGCGTCTCGGGAAGATATGGAGAGTGCGAGACGAACTCAGTGCAACCGAGAGCGGCATCTTACTGCGAGGATCAAAAATCATCATCCCGCAAGGCTTGCAAGACAGAATCACCAACCTGGCCCACGAAGGCCACCAAGGAGCCAACAGAATGAAGTCCCGACTGCGAGAAAAGCTGTGGTTCCCCGGGCTGGAAGAAGCCGTGGACCGTGTAGTCAGGAACTGCCGAGCATGCCAACTGACTGGAACTGCCGAGGCACCGGCCCCAGTAATCACAGAAGACCCCGCACCTGCCCCGTGGGCAAATGTGAGCTTAGACTTTGGAAGCTTCCCGGACGGGAGAGTCACCGCGGTGCTGGTGGATAGCTACTCGAAATACCCGTGTGTGGCAGTACTACCATCCACGGCATTCAATCACCTCGCCCCAGCGCTCCTAAAAATATTTGCACTCTTTGGTCTGCCTGAATCAATCAAGACTGACAATGGACCCCCCTTTCAAGGGAGTGATTTCAAGGAATTCCTGGTGAGATTTGGAATAAAACACCATCGCATAATCCCCCAATGGCCACAAGCCAATGGCGCGGCAGAGCGGTTCATGAGGACACTAAATAAGATTCTGCACATAGCCATGGCGGAACAAGCCGACCCCGATGTAGTGCTACAGAAATTCCTGCGAGAGTATCGCAGCACACCACATTGCACGACTCAGAGGACCCCGTGGTCATTGATGTTGGCCGGACCTCGGCGAGATAGTTTTCCGGTATCTGAAACGTGGGAGCAAGAACCATACGATGCGTCTGCAACTCAGCGCCGAAGAACCATGACCAATGTCAGAGCCAGCCAACGGAGAGGAGCGAAGAGTCGAACTCTGAGGCCAGGGAGCCGTGTGCTAATAAGAAATCGCAGACCAGGGGGAAAGTTCCGAACACCCTATGAGGCAGGGTCATGGCTGGTGCAAGAGGTCAGAGGGACCGCTGTGACGGTGGAACGGAACGGCGAAGTAGTAACCAGAAATATATCATGGTTCAAGGAAGTTCCGGAAGCAGAGGAAGATCGCCGGAGGGTGGAAGGAGCTCCGTGTACTGACATGGCTAACATGGACTCGAGCGTTGATCACCCTGTAAGTCCGCGACCGAGGTCCCCGCCCACGATGAGCACGGAGGAAAGCAACCTAACAGAAACACCATGTGAGTCCGGAGCTGGTAGCCCGACCAGGGGCACGGGGACAGTGCGACACAGATACCATCTACGTCCCAACCCACAGCCGAACAGTCAGCTATCTGAGTCTGCATGGAGTGTGCAATTGGGTCGGAAAGAAAAGAACTGATTTGGGATGAGATGTAGCGGTCTAGTTGCCGAGAGAGGCTTGGACTACAGGAAGCACCTACACACATTGTAACACTCTCTGGCCAGGCGTGGCCAGAGAGACTATAAATAAACGGGCGGAGGTCGCTCGTGACTTCCGGCCCAGACCTATACCACCAGTGTTGTGTCCCCTCACTGCCTGCTCCATGTGTCCCACGTGGCCCACTAGCAACTAGGCCTGTCGGACCCCCAGCGCTGCACACTACGCTGGGAGGTCCCCACACCGAATAGGGTCCACGATTTTCACTGTTCTGCACCGTTTGATGCTTCGACAGCAACCGGTGTGCAGGGGAAACTACTGCGATCGGGAAATTGGGATGGAGAGAAGAGGATGGAAGAAGAGAGGAAATAAAGAGAAGGAAAGGGGTGTCAAAAAGAAAAGGTGGAAGAGAGCAAGAAGGAGGAGAAGTAGTGGAAAGAGGAGACGTCGGTGGAAGAGAAGGAAATGAAGGGATAAAAGAAAAGATAAGCAGCTGAGACGAGTCATGGTAATGTTACTGAAATAGAAATGGAGAACGTGACAAACAGAGAAAAAGAAGAGAACGAGAAAGAAGAGGAAAAGAGAAGAACTCAGGAAGATAATGCTACAGAAAGGTTCAAAGAGGGGCGAGGAGAACCGAAATATTACTTAGCTTAACATAAAATGAAAATCGCAACAAAGTGGGGTGCTCCTCAACAGAGAGGCCAATGACTGACTGGTCATGGCATATAAACTGCTCTCCAGCCTCCAGAGCAGCTGTGATGCACATGACAGAGTCAAGGAAGCAGTCGCAGGAAGAGTGAGGAATTCAAACTGTGTCACATTGTGAGGGACATACACTTGTGAGCAGTGTGAGGGGCCTAAACTACTGCACAGCTGGCTCTCTCTGACAGCACGAGAAGCTGACATTAAGAGACGCTAGGAGCTGTAGGCAGGGTTAGGAGATTGATGATGGTGAGAGTGGGCGGAATTGGCAGATCTGCTACTGGTGTGAAGCAGGGTGAAGAGCCAGAGCCGGTGGGTAGCGTGAGGAGCTGGTTTTGGAGGGCAATGCATAGAACGAGCACTCATGGACAGTAAGAAGAGCTACCGCTGAGGAGCAGAATAAGGGCAGAGAAGTAGTGGGCATTGTGGGACTTGGCTCTGATGGACAGTGTGAGAAACTTGCATTAGGGGAGAATCTGAGGAATTGCCATTAATGGGCTCTATAGTGACCCTGCACTAGTTGGCACTGTCAGGAACTAACATTTCTGGTGGGCAGTGTGAGTGGGAGGCCTTGATGGGCAGTGTGAAGCATGGCTACTATTGTTCTGCTTACATGGCTACCAATAAGTGTGGGCACAATTGGGCAGTGTGAGGATTGGCATGGGTATGAAGTGGCAGGTCTTTTGTGTGGTGGGCAGAGTGAAGGGTAACTATAACGGGACCTGGCACTGGTGGGCAGAGTGAGGAGCTGGCACTGCAGAGAAGTATGAAAAGCTGGTAATGGCAGGCAGTGTGGGAAGTGGGCTCTGGTGGTCATTTTGAGGAGTTCCCAGTGATGTGAAGGACTTTGGTCCACAGGGCTCTTAATTAGACACATTTCAAAAGCACTAAATTAATTAATAAAGAGGCCACAGCGGCGTGGAGGGGTTTTATGTGTTGTACTTTCTGGGTTCTAGAGTCACTCTGGAATTCTAGAGGTACCGTTTGAGCTAGAAATCTCAGCCTATCTTCTTTTTCTGCTGTTTCAGGGATATCGTATAAGCAGATATTGTTGCGTTGGGATCGATCCTCTGAATTTTTATCCTTTCGCCTGAGGTGCCGGATATCTAGTCTTTGTTCTAAGCCATTGAGCTGTTTCTTTACTGAGGCGTCTATGGAAGGCTGAGATGTCAGTTCTTATGGAGCTGAATTCCAAAGACACATCCAGTACTTTAGGGTCCAGTTTAGCCATCGTCGAGCCGATTGTGGATATTTCTTTCACGATGGAGTCCAGCTCCACCTCTGACATTTTGTAGCTTCTTGTCCATGCCATGCCCGGCCCCACTAAGCGCTTCAGAGAAGAGTAACTTTTTTGTTGGGTACGATGAAGAGGTGGATGAAAGACGTGTCAATGGTCAGGTGTCTCCAGACCTCAGTAGCTGAGTGGCAGAAACTATTTTGTGAGTCTGTCGCCATAGTTGTGCAATATCTTTGGGTCCTCCCAAAGGATAGCAGTAGCCCGTGCATCAGGAGTACTGAGGTACTCATTCAGTTGATACTGAAGGGGAGTTGTACAGTAGTTTGCTGTACATTACGAGACACAAAGCCAAAATAAAGTATATCACTGGGAGAGGCATGACCAGCTGTTGATGGGGTGAGGTAATATAATCAATGCACAAGTCACCAGAGGAGCATGCAGTCCAGGTCAGCGAGAACACTATAATTTAGGGTCAATGATTATATTCAGGATGCTGCAGAGTGTAGTGTGTAGTTCGTCTTCTCAGCTTGATTGTTTAGTGCAACCACCCAAAGTATTCATCATAGAAACAACTTGTGTCTGTGATGGGATCTATCAGTCATTAAAAGTATTCAGCCTTTGCAGTATGGCACTGTATAGGGCCTGAAAAGGTTGGGGAAACAGTTGGGGTGAGTGCAAGCTGTCACGTAGAAGGAATATAGTAGGGAAGGTCTTCTAAAGGATCAGGCTGGCATCTAAAAAGTACCTCCATGAAAACACGTGTTCAGGGTCTGGAGGGTGCTCGTACATGATGCTGGTTGCCAAGCTGCGAGGTGGTCAAAGCACAGGTGGGTGCACAGGTGGGTGTTCTCCACAGAACCATGGAAAAGCACTAGATGAGTGTTTCTGCCCATGAATTGTGGCACTCAGTGATAGGTCTGCCTCTGGAGGTGATGCGGGCCGGGGCTACGCAAATGTCACAGCATGTCCCTGTGAGAAAAATACAGTTTGGTGCTGGTCTTGGACTTGGTGCCTGGGACGGTAGCACTCCTTCTCAAAAGTAAATCATAGCACAAATTTCCTCCATACGTAGACTGCTTGGAAGCTGTCCCTCTGTTAGCATGTATCATGGTTTATTGATTCATTCTTGAAAGGATTGTGGCAGGCTTCAAGTGAGATTTCACATGCTTTGAGATGCAACAACACAACATCTTCCATACTATATAACATTGCTGAGGCTCCCTGTCCTCCACATCTATTTTCTTTTCTCTCTCATTCTTAGAATTGGGACCCACGCCGAGACCTCAGCATATAGTCTAAGACTGCCACCAATTATAACTTGCTGTTTTTGCTCCAGTGAAGAGATGCTCATTTATTTTTAACTGATCAGAGGAGATGATTTTTGTGACCAAAGTGAAAACACAGAGCCTTTCAAGTAGCATAACTGAACAACAAAATCTACTTCACAGTGGTGGAGAACAAGGAGTGCAATAAAACTTATGTTGGTTGTGAGCCGCAACACAAATGTGCATGCTGCAGACTTTGGGCGAGGGATACTCAGATAACCCTAAAGCATGTAATTCTCCTGAACACTTTCATTTGGCTATTCGCACTATGGGCATCAGGCCCGACAGCAAGGAGTCAGCACAAGCCAAAACGATGGGAAGCTGGCCTTTTGTTTTGAAACAAGTAACCAGGCACAAAATAGCTTTTGGCCAAGTGTCTGTTCCTCTACACAAAGCTAGAATAGACAAAACACATGTTTTTAAATGAAAGAAGCTACAGGAACAAATCGGGGAAGTGCTAGAAGAAAAATGTAAACGTATTGTAGATTAGGGCGCCCACTCTTAAGGTGTAATTTAGAGGAGGTGGCCAAGGAGGTTCAGCCAAAAAATGACTGACTCTGCCCTGCGCTTCGAGCGAACCTACCACACAATTGAGAGCTCCTCAAGGGTGAATGTCACTCGTGAGGTCTGCCACGTTAAGGAATTTAATTGGTCAAAGATTACGGCATCTTCTGTCTCATTTAACACGGCTGCTCTGTCGTCATCTTTGTTGTCGCAGAATCTCATAGAAAAGTAAGTATTGTATCACTAACATACTGCATGTAAGGGACAAAAGAAGCGTTGGCACTGAAAAAGGTATCCCCATTCTGGGACACATCTTTAATAATGTACAACAGGCAGTGAAGGAAGTTCTGCCAGAAGTTTCCATTTCCAAATTGGCTTCTCCAATGTCAGAGAGTGTCACTTTGGTGCTGAAACCTCTACTACCATGGCGGTGATTCCAGATTACTGTGGAATTTCCACCAGCGTGGCAGAAGAGGTTCATCCCCAATCTACATCAGGCCACGAGTGCTAGAGGAGTAGACCTTTTCTATCAAGGCTTCTTTCCTGTCAGAAAGGGCTGGAGATTGATTTTAGTATAAATCCGGAGATTCAGAATCTGGCAACACGCAATCCCTTACAAGCTAGGCAATCAGAGTTGTTTATTTGTTGTGGGGGGGGGGGGGCACCGAAAAGGGCGGAAACTACAGGGAATTTGTTTATTAAAGAGGAAGCATTTCTCTACTACTTTCATTCAAAAATAGTTCCAAGACATCCCTGTTGTTAGACTTGACAGCCTTAGGTGGTCTTCCCCCAAACTTTTTGCCTTACTCCTCCATTTTTATGCTGATCTCAATTTGTTGGCCTCAGGACTCTGTTCACTTTACCACTGCTAACCAGTGCTAACGTGCTTGTGCTCTCTCTTCTAAACATGGTAAAATCGGCTTACACCCAATTAGCACTTTATATTTACTTGTAAGTACCTAGTTAATTAGTATCACATGTACCCAGGGCCTGTAAGTTAAATGCTACTAGTGGGCCTGCAGCACTGATTGTGCCACATACGTTGGTAGCCCTTTTAATATGTCTCAGGCCTGCCATTGTAGCCTGTGTGTGCAGATCTAAACTGCAATTTCCTCCTGGCAAAATAAACCCCTTGCCAGACCTAAACCTTATTTTTTTATACAAGTCACCCAGCTAGGCAGCCCATAGGGCAGAGTGCAGATCATTTAAAAAGTTGGACATGTACTTTTAACTTTTACATGTCCTAGTAGTGACAAACTGCCAAATTCATTCTTCACTACTGCAAGATCTGCCTCTCCCATAGGATAATATTGGGTTAACTTATTGCATTTATTAAGTGATAACTTTCAAATGGGAGCAATTAGGAATATCGAGTTTGGTGTCTAAAGAAATGTAATTTAAAGTCCTCTTTAATGGTAAAGTCAGATTTTAAGTCACAATTCTGAAAATGCCAAATTTATATTTTCTTGTTTGTCCCAACCAGTTGGTGTCTGCAGCCTGGATACTGGGTCACCGTACTAGGCATGCCTATATTGGTTCTTGACAGTGAGATCAAGGGCAATAGGTGTCGGCAGGATGGGCCATCTCTGACTTGATGTGGGCAGGAGCTGTCACCTACCACACTTGTACATCACATAGGCTCTGCCTGGGCTCTCTCACAGTCTTTTGTGACCCCAAACAAGCTGGGGGCAGGGCAAAAAAGCAAGAAATTCCAAACACCTCTGGGGTGGAAACCTCTGGAACCTTCTCCTACTTCAAAGTTGGCACGACGTATAAATAATGGAACCTCAGACACAACTCTTTAGCACACCTCGGACCTGTGGAAGACTCAAAAGGACTGCTGTGCTGCTCTGCAAGAAGCAACGCTACACTGTTGCCCTGTTGCCTGAGTGAAAGGACTAGACCTGCATCTGGAATCCAGGACCACCAAAGTGACTCCAAGGGCTAGTTGGCTGGCCTCTTAATCAAACCCTCATGCGCAGAAAAGGCTCCAACCATCTTGAACCCAGCACCTGGACGTTACTTGCTGTGAGTCTTGACCCCCCCCAAGGGGTGCACCCCAGTCCTGGACCCTTAAAAGGTCCAGGACTGGGGTTGCACCTGGGGTTGGGCTGAAATTGCTCTGCCAGCCAAGCTGTGGTCCTGCAAGCAGAACCGAGGCAGGGCAACGCATCTCCTTGCAGCCGCATCAGAACTGCTGCATCCGAAATAACGCAGCACAACGCATCTCCACCGCCGGACTTAGCATCTCAGCCGGCAGTTTCATTGGAACCCCCGCTGCACAACGCATCCTCATCACAGGCCTTTGCATCACAAGCCCCTCATCGACTGCATTGTTGACGACGACGCAAGACTTTGCATTGCATCCCTGCAGTTTCTCTGGAACCGCCGGTGCATGACGCATGTTTAGAATAGGACTCCGCATACAAACGCTCCACCAACGGCATCCTCGACAACGATGCAGGACTCTGAATAGCAGCCTCACAGCTCCCTGAAACCGGCCCTGAGCAACACACCTTCGATGTGGGATCACGCAATGCTCCGTAACCAGGATTTATGGTGCTTTCTTTAGCAGACCTAACTTGGTCCTTATATTCGGCCCGTGCGCCATTGTCCCAGTTATGCGCGACCAGATAAACACAGTTGGTGCTTTGTGCTCAGAGGCATTATTTTTCTTAAAACTTTAGAATTGCATATCTCCAGTTCTACTGATTAAATTGGTGTCATTTTGATCTAAAATAATCTATTAGATTTTACTCTATTTTTTTAATTGATGCAGGATTTGTCTCGTGGTTTCACTTTATTACGGCTTAAAATTCTGCATAAATACTTTACACATTGCCTATAGGTTAATCCTGACTACTTTGTGCCAAGCTACCAGAGGGTTAAACACAGGATAATTTGGGGATTGCTTGTGACTTCACCCTAACAGAAATTGTGGCTGCTGCTTGAGTACCTTTTCACTCCTCCTCAACCAGTAACCCAATTTCGAACTCCTGTTAATAGGAAAGTAAGGGCAGTCAACTCTTAGAGGAAGAGCCGGGGTATGGGAGCAGATATTCAGGTCGGGCTTCCTTATACGACACCCAGCAGTCCTAGCAGCCGTAAATAGTATTAGACAAGAATTTGTGAACACATTAGATGAGCTGTTCTTGCTTTCAGAAGCATGGGCCAGAAATGTCACAAGCACACAACCAAGTTGTACAAAAAGTATTATACCAATCTGTAATAAAAATACAAAAGACTTTTATTATGCTACCAAATGACACATCAATGAAATCCCATATTCAAGTACATGGAATAAAACCAAATATAAGGTACACTAACCATAACAATATGATTGAATAGCATTGTTCGTACAATGAGCACCAAGTAACAAAGAAACCATGTCTAAGATTCTTTCTCCAATAATACACTGATTGTGTATCAAGTACAACCCTCAATGGTGTTGCATGATCTCAATAAGCACAAGAGATACACCCAACACCTGTTTCATCTGGAAGACTTCTTCAGGGCTATCAACATGAATTCTAAGCGTGAACTCCGAAGAAGGTGCTAGTATACCGAAGAACTTTATTCTTTGACACATACAAACACAACAGTCACCCAACAAGTCATGGGGCCCCAGTGTGGATATTATTGTTGCATCATACATTTTATTTCTCCAGACTATTTGCAATGGAAACTGAAAATATAAGAAAGACAACCAAAGTGTTGTGTCCACCATCCATATTACAGTTCCAAATCAGATATATGCAGGCCTGGGAAATTTCCTATGTGACCCAGGCAGTTTCAGTCTTAACCGCAAAAAGGAACTGTAACATAAATGTGGCTCTATATAAAAGTGACCACTTTCTAGAATACTATGTGGACCTATACCAGAGTAAACTGCAAGATACGGGTGATGGGTTGGGGGATCTCCTGGCCAAGATCTGACCGCCACACCTTGAGGAGGACCAGGCGGATATGTTAGGATAGGCGATCACGGTGGGGGAAGTACGCAGTGCGATAAAACACATGGCGCGCAAGAAAACCCCGGGAGCAGATGGCTTAACGATTGAATTTTACTCAACATACGTCGATATCCTGGCCCCTAAACTGCTGGCGGTTTATCGGGAGGCCCGGGACTTTGGGAGACTGCCTGTACCCACTCGCGAAGCTATCATAGTCCCGCTGTTGAAACTGGGAAAAGACTCCTTGTCTCAGTCGTCTTACCGCCCGTTATCAATGTTAACAACTGATTATAAGATATTGAGTAGGATTCGTGCGACCCGGCTCCTTCCCTAAATGGCGCAACTGGTCCATAATGACCAGGCAGGCTTTATCCTGAAGCGCACAACAGCGACTAATGTGCGACGCCTTCTGCAGATTCTGGATCATAGCAAGACCCCCGCTGCAGCAGTTCTCTCTGTAGATATTGAAAAGGCATTCGACAGCCTTGAGTGGCCGTACTTGTACCGGGTCCTTCGTGAGTTCGGACTTGGGAATTCCTTTGTGGGGTGGATGGAGCTCCTTTGCAGATCGGCGATGGCTCGAGTACGGACGGGCAGGACGATCTCCTCCTCTTGCCAGATAGGGCAGGGTACGCGGCAGGGGTGCCCACTCTTTCCATTGTTGTTCGCCTTGGCCATTGAGCCTTTGGCCTCCCATACCAGTTTGGGGAGGCATTATCCTGATTTAGACGTCCGCGGGGATGTGCAGTCTATCTCCCTATATGCGGACGACTTGTTAATCTTTCTCGGAAACACGGATACGGCAGGGCGTGGCTACGGAGCCAATGCAGATGGCAGCATGAGCTGAGAGCTCCGCGCCAACCCCATAATTTATCCTGCTTGGGGGCCGTTCTTTACGGCCAAAAAGACAATTCTGGATGTGCCGGTGCCGCTTGCTGACAGAAGTAGCTTCGCCGCTGAGGACCGGGGACTGAAATGCGACGGGACCCTGGACGCTCAAAATGGCGCTGGGTCCGGCCGCAGGGAGAGGAGCTGCAGAGAGAGCGGCAGAGGCTCGGTGACTCAGCGGAGCGGGAAATCGGATCGCCGCTTGCTGAGCGTTGAGGATACCCAGTGTGGGCCAGGGCTGGTGCGGTAGAGGTGGTGCTGGAGCGGCGGCGGCTGCAGAGGGAAGCGGAGTCTCCCCCCCCCCCCCTTTTTCCGACCTCCTCCTCCTGGTGACACGCAGAGTGCCCGAGGGGGCAGCAACGCATGAGAGAGTGACAGCGCAGGGGCCCCGGTGCGCCACAGGAGCTAACTGGGGGTACAACAAAGAGGATCTCCCCTGCCTGAGGCCACGGGCTGAGCGGGACACGGACTGCTCGCGGTCGGCTCTTGCCCCATATGGTACACTTGGTACATCGTGATCAGGCGGGTTTTATTCCAGCTTGGAACACAGCCGTTAATATACGGCGCCTCCTCCGCATATTGGCTGCAGATCATAGAGACGCTCCCAGTGCGGCGGTACTCTTTGGTGGACATAGAGAAGGCCTTTGATAGCCTGGAGTGGCCGTATCTGTACCACGCTATGCGTGCATTTGGCCTCGGGGAGGCCTTTGTGGGATGGACGGGATTATTGTATAGAGATGCGACAGCTAGGGTGCGGACAGGGTTGACGATATCCTCCCCCTGTGCAGTAGGTCGAGGAGCGCAACAGGGTTGTCCGCTGTCCCCGCTGTTATTTGTGTTAGCTATTGAGCCGTTGGCTGTACAGGCTAGACTGTCATTATCAAGGCCTGACTCTGCGGGGCATTGAACAATATATATCCCTGTATGCTGACGATCTACTAATTTTCTTGGCCAACACGGGGGTGGCGCTGGAAGGAGGGACACACCTACTGCGGGTGTTCGGTGAAATGTAAGGGCTGGGGGTTAACTGGGGGAAGACTTCTCTCTTCCCGGTGCTTCCATTAGCAGGAGGCCCTGATCAAGTAGCGGGAATTCCGTGGGAACCATCGTGTTTGCCCTATCTTGGGACCAATATCTATCATGCCCCTGCAGATCTGCTGGAAGGGAACGTGGGAAGGGCCCTACGTGGGCTGCGAGGGAACCTGACTTTTTGGAGTGCTCTGCCGCTCTTGGTTGCCGGAAGGGTGGCGCTCCTGAAGATGGTGGCGCTCCCCCGCCTACTATATTATTTTCGGACATTGCCGATTTGAATACCAGGGGCTATCTTTAGGCAGATTAGGTCCATGGTTAGCGGCTTCTTATGGGGAAATGGTAGAAAGCGGGTGGCATTACCTACCATGATGAGACCTAGAGCAGACGGGGGCTAACGGTACCGGATTTCGAACTTTATTACCTGGCGGCTCAGCTGCAGTGGCTTACACAGGCGGTGGCTCGAGAATTTCGAGGGCCAAGAGGGTCGGTGGATCCTGTGGCATGTACTCTCATTTACTGTGTTACAACAACCCTTGCACCTTGGGTCGCTCACTGCCGAGGAGCGGACATTAAGACAATGCAAGAATCGGAGCCACCGCAGAGTCAACATTAGTCGCCCATATGCACCGGAGATTCCTCTGGGCATGTGCACTGCCCTCCCACACGGGGGGAATTGGTCGGCACTAGCAGATTGGGAAACGGTGGGAATCACGGTCATGGGGGATTTGTATGAAGATGGGGTGCTACTACCTTTTCAAACATTACAGGAAAGGTATGATCTACCGCGAGGGGACTATTTGCTGCATGCAGCTCTGATCTCGGCTATACAGCGCCACTGGAAGGAAGGGCTGTCAGAACCCCAGACTTCAATGACGTGTCAATACGTGGTGATGGCTGCAGGGACGTTTAAGGCGATTACGTGTCTCTGCAGGCGCTTGACCACAGAAGGCCTGTGCCCACTGACGGAGTTACGAGGAAAATGGGAGGAGGAACTTGGGAGGGAAATACCGGAAGCAACGTGGGCTCAATTGATCCGAAGGGCCTGGAAGAGCACACGGAATGCCAGGTTTCAATTAATACATTTCTTTATATTGCATAGGGCTTATTTAACCCCAGCCAGAATCAATCGATATTTCCGGATGGATACTGCCCAATGCCCACGCTGCTGCCTAGAGGGGGCAGAGTTACCACATATGCTGTGGACTTGTGGACAATTGGGAACATATTGGAAGGAAGTAGTCGACCTGCTTTGTGGCACTGACATGGGTACCTGCATATTACATTTGTTTCCACACACCTCTAAGAAAAAAATCACGAGCAAGTTTCTGGACCTAGGCTTACTGCTGGCTAAGAGGGAGATCACGGCCCAATGGAAGTCGCAACGGGGGCCTACGATAGGGAAGTGGAAATCGGAGTTACTCAAATGGGCCAAAAGTGAGAGTAAAGTTAGATTGCAGCAGGCTATACGTACTAATAATGAGAAGGCGCTGGAAGCAGCCAGAGCGTGGGAAGCATTAGTGATAGCACTATAAATACCTGAAACTGACTCGGAGGTGGGCCCTGTTGAGGAGGCTCCTGAGGGTTCCCCTTGATCGGACCTGGAGTAGGGAAGGTAGTAGGGGCCTAGTCCTGTGGTGAGTGAATGTGATAACGTGGGACGCATGGCGATAGGTAGGTATGGTCCCCAAGATTTCCTGATATTAGATTCTGCGATTGGAAGTTTGGACACACCAGAAGCAGAGGGAGGGGGGGAGGGAGTTTGATCAGGTTGGCTTATTGTTCATTTTCTGGCTTACATTGCTAAACAGTAGACATAACAGTATTGACAATGTGCTCCTATTAATATAGGTATGTGTACGACAGGACGATTATTGAGAAATAACATATATGGTGTCAGATATCATGCTTATCATGTAAAAATGTGGGAGCACAGACATTGATGATATGATGCAAGGTACAATGTTATTCACTGATGTATGATTGCTATGTGTGGCTTTATAAAACAATAAAAACAGATTTTTTTTTAAAACAACAAAAAAAAAACACGGATACGACCTTCGGGGGTGCGAGGCAATTGATCCATGCGTTTGGACAGTACTCGGGACTGAAGGTGAACTGGGCAAAGACCTGCTTGTTTCCGGTGGTTCCGGTTGAGGTGAACCCTTATTAGGTGGCGGGCATTCGCTGGGAGCACCACTGTTTACCTTACTTAGGCACAAACATTTATCATACCCCTGAGGATTTGCTGGAGGGTAATCTGGGTCGGGCCATACGGGGACTTAAAGGCAGCTTTGCGTTTTGGAGCACGTTGCCGTTATCGGTGGCAGGATGGGTGGCGCTCCTGAAGATGGTGGCGCTCCCGCGCTTATTGTATTATTTTCGAACGTTGCCGATCTGGGTGCCGGGCTCCGTCTTCCTAAGGCTGGAGGATTACTCTGGGGAATGGGAAGACGGCGGGTTGCAATGGCTACAATGATACGCCCGAGAGCTGATGGGTCATGGCAGTGCCGGTCTTTGAGTGGTACTATTTGGCAGCACAGTTGCAGTGGCTCACCCAAGCTGGCTCAGGAGTTCCGGGGCCCGGATGCTCCTAAAGGACGGTGGGTCCAGCGCTATATCTTGTCCTTTATAATACTTCAACAGAAGATGCGTCTTGAACCGCTCACTGCCGAAGAGAAGACGCTGCGGTTGTGCTGGAACCGAAGCCAGCGCCGGGCAGGATTTGCCTGCCCGTATGCCCCGGAGATACCGCTGGGTATGTGTACGGCCCTCCCGCATGGCGGGTACGGGACAGCATTAGCTAACTGGGAGGCACTGGGAGTACACGTGCTGGGAGACCTTTATGACAACGGAACCCTGTTGTCATTTCAGGCCCTGCGAGATAGGTATGCTCTTCCACAAGGGGATTAGTTGCTGTATTCAGCACTAGTCTCAGCAATGCAACGCTACTGGAGGACGGGATTGTCGGAACCACGGACCTCAATGACGTGCCAATATGTGGTAATGGCCGCAGGGACCTTTAAGGCTATTACGTGCCTTTACAGGCACATGTTGACTGAGGTGTTAGTACCGTTGCGTGAACAGCAAGGGAAGTGGGAAGCGGACCTTGGCAGGGACATTCCCGAAAAGACGT
The DNA here is from genome assembly GCF_964204655.1 of Triturus cristatus. Taxonomy (NCBI): domain Eukaryota; kingdom Metazoa; phylum Chordata; class Amphibia; order Caudata; family Salamandridae; genus Triturus; species Triturus cristatus. Next base: position 1,520,022,058 of record NC_140591.1, on the reverse strand, counting down.
GGGCCCAGTTGGTTAGAAGAGCCTGGAAGAACACGAGGAATGCCAGATTTCAATTGGTGCATTTTTATGTCCTACATAGAGCGTACTTGACACCAGCTAAGATTAATCAATATTTTAATGCGGCTGCCGCTCAGCGCCCGAGGTGTGACCGAGAGGGGGCCAGAATAAGTTGTGGGGATGTACGAGTATAGGGACGTATTGGGAGGAAGTGCTGAATTTGCTGTGTGGCATAACTGATCGTAAACTAGAACCAGAACAGGGTACTTGTTTATTGCACTGGTTTCCACATACCTCTAAAACGAAAGTCACAAGCAAATTTATAGACCTGGGCCTCGTATTAGCGAAGAGGGAAATCACAATGCATTGGAAATCAGCAAGGGGGCCAAGTGTGGGGAGATGGCGGGCGGAATTACTCAAATGGGCGCGGAGTGAAGGTACACTTAGACTACAGCAGGCCTTATGTACTACTAATGAAAAGGCACAAGAATCGGCAAGGGCATGGGAGGCCTTAGTTGCAATATTGCAGGCTCCGGAAGCAGTTCGGAGGAGGGTTCGGTCTTGGAGGGTCAGGAGGATTTAACTGAAGCTTTGGCACAAGGAGAGTAAACCAGGGCATGGTGAGTGGAACGAGTGTTGAACTCAACTGAAAGGCTATCCCCTGTACAGCACTACTGTTGTTTAATTTTTTATTGCAATAGACTAAGATGCACCTCATTGTTTACAGTACAGGCACTCAAGGCACACCTGTGACAGGGAAGGGTTGCGGGTGGGGGGTCAAGAGCTACGCAACGCAAGTTATCATTTATATATGTGGAATTACAAAGCTGCATTCTTTTTGTTGGTTGTTTGGAAATCAATAAAAAAATACTTTAAAAAAAATTCAAGTGACCACTTTGTTGTTCTGGGGGATTGTGAGGGTATTGTTTCACTGCTATCTTTGTGATGGTGCTTGCTTTTAGAAGCAGTGTTCTAGATAGGGGAAGACCTGATGGTTTGGGTTCCTCAAATGAGTCTGTAGGGTTTACCAGGCAGCAGGGGTGTTGCAACCTAAGGAATATAAACAGACGCCACACATGCATGGGTCTGTACCATTAATTAAGAAGCCACGGGTGCAACCCAAGCAAATCAACAAACCCAGGACATCAAAAAGCACCACATGTACAGGAGCCGGTGAGGACGTCTTAGAAGTACTGATGATGGGATTCACAGCGGTGAATAATACTGATGTCTGGAATATACAGGAGTAGGTCATGACATTCTGTTGGGTTAGGATAATGAGCAGAAGATGGAAAAAAGATAATGAGAGAGGAAATCAGGATATTGAAATGTGAGGTCTGAGGTGGCAAAACATAAAGAGATAAGTCCAGAGAGACCTCTGCTGCTGCTACTTTTACAACCAAAAAGCATGATGTAGACATTTCAGTAATTGAGGACAATGCACCCGTCAATGATGATGAGACCTTCAATGAGTGTAATCAATGAGTCCGCCACAGAAGAGGAAATGGTGAATGGATAATAAGGAGATGGACAGGATGGACGTTTACGGTGAAGGTGTTGACAATGGTGTCACAGACAGCAATACCATCAGTAAGGCCATCAAAAACAGCATTGCCATCAAAGAAGGTGTTAAAGGCACACTTTAAAAAAAAAAAAAAGTCAGAGACAGTGAGGGCATCAATAAAATCTAAAGAGTTTTTTTAGAGTGGTGCTGGAGCAGGGTTTCCTATTGAAAATTTATTGAAATTTAAACTCCAGTTTTGATTATATGTCATGATTAAAATTACTGATATTTAATCACTGATTACTAACTTAGTAAGATTCTTGAATTAACCAATATTACTAATGAAAGGATTACACGTGGGGGGGGGGCGTGGCCAACTGGCGAACATGGCGGCCGCAAGTCCTTGAGGCTCCGGCCGTTACCCCCGATTCATCCTGCCAGTTATCCAGGGAAGCGGACAGCCCTGACCCAAACAGCGCTGGTCGGGTGCAGGACTGCGGTGGGGACACCCCCTGAAGTCCGGGAGTGGTGAGGTGCCCGATCCTGGCCGCAATCCGCGAGGCAGACTACGAGGCGGAGCTGCTCGCTAGCGGCGGCCGCCGTCTTGAGGGCGTGTCCGGCGAGCGGAGGACGGAGAGCGCGGAGCTCAGCGAGGCCCTGAGTGACTACGGCGGGGGCCTCCCGTCGGTGGCTGCGGGGCGACTGCTGTGCTAAGGAGCGGAGGCGGCGGCCTGGGCTGCGCCGCGCGACCAGTGAGGACGCCGGGGACGGCGGCAGGCGGAGCTGGGACCTGGGGAAGCAGCGTGGCTGGACCGGACGGCCCGGGTGCGGCGCGGCCCGAGGAGGACACGGAACAGGGTGCCCTGGGTCACTGCGAGCCCTGCAGAGGTGACGACCGCTGAGACGCACAGTGAGGGGCTGGGGGCGGCGGGGCCCGCGGAGCGGCCTGCGCCCTCGCTGCGGGGAGAGCGACGGTCTGCGCCCGCGCCTGGGCAGGTGCGCCCTAAGAAGCGGTGGAGCGGAGTGGTGAGCCCACGGCTGCAGGGGCAGAGTGCAACAGCGAGCTGACGGACTGGAGGCCCCGGAGGTTAGAAGACACCTGCTGCCGGGGGCCTGTGGTTGGATGAGGGCGGCTGCGGACGCCGCGCCGAGGGAGCCGCCATCTTAGGTGAGCAGGCAGCGATCCCCTGGGAGAGGATACTCATTGAGGAGGCCAGCGGTGCGAGCCTGGCGCCGGGGCGGTCGGGGCGCCTCTGGGTGGCTGAGCAAGGCGTGCTGGACGCGGGGGGGCCCCCGGCCGCCCCTGGTGGCTGAACGTTGGACCAGTGCCATTACAAGTACCCAGGGGCCCAGCGGGCTGCCGGCGGGCACCGATCGGGTGTACCCGGCGACGTCGGACGGAGCGCCAGTCTCCACGCAGCCGGTGCCGCCGCAGGGAGCTGAGGGCGCCGGTCGGGCGCACCTGGAGCGGCTGAAGGGTGCGGGTTGGAGGCCCCGCTGGCTGTGGACGGAACCGGTGAGGGGAGCCACGGAGTGCCCCGCTGCCTGGCGCACCCCGGTAAGGAGGACAGTGGAGCACTGACCAGGGGAAAGGGGCATGACACACTGGCCCAGGAGCCCTGAGGACTTTGGGACTTGCCGCTTGCCCGAACCGGTGGCCGCACGGAGGGGTGCGCAGTACAGGAGTGGAGCAGCAGCCACCGGGCTGCGTCTGTGACACCGGGATCCGGCCTGCGGATGCCGACGGCCCAACAATACGCGATGGGCCGGCTCCGGGACAAAACGCAGCAGGGACAGTCACGCACAGGGAGCGTGGACAACACGCAGCCCCGTCCAGGGGGAGACGCGGAGCCACAATCTGCAGCCCTGTCTGCCAAGATGGACGCCATGCTTGCAGCGGTGGAGAAACTCGGCGCCAGTCTGGAGCAGACAAGGGAGTCCTTAGAGGTCAGGATCGACAAGGTCACCTCCGACTTCACGTTACTCCATGCAGATCACCGCAAGCTGGCGGAGAAGGTCACGGTCCAGGGCCAGACGCTTCGGGAGCTCCAGCCAATCGCCCATAGCCATGGGGCTGCGCTGCAGGATGTGTTGGACAGGGTTAATGCACTGGAAGACTGGGTTGACGAGGCAGAAGGGCGCTCCCGTCGCAATAATGTACGCGTCGTGGGCCTTCCAGAGGGCGTCGAAGGCAGGAACCCGGAGCAGTATATCGAGCAATGGCTGACGGACCTCTTGCCGCAGGGGGCACTATCCCAACACTTTGTGGTAGAACGCGCACACAGGGTGCCAGCGCAGCAACCCAAGCCGGGAGCCCGGCCCCGCCCGTTCCTCTTCAAACTCCTGAACTATCGCGACCGCGATGCGGTCCTGAGGGAAACGCGCAAGTCCGGTGACCCGACGGTTGGCAGTAGCCGTGTCATGCTCTTCCCCGACTACACGGCAGCGGTGCAACGGCGCAGGAGCAACTACCTGGCGGTGAAGAGGCAGCTTCTGGAGCTGGCGCTGCCCTACTCCCTGCTGTTTCCGGCCCGCCTGCGAGTGGTGGCAAAGGAGGGGACCCGCTTCTTCGACTCCCCGGAGGATGTCTGGGACTGGCTGGAGGAGACGGGGCAGTGGAAGGGGGAGAGGCCCGCGGGCGCGGCGCCCGGTGGCTGCCCGGAGAGAGGACCCCGGAGGCGTAAGAGGCGAGGGGCCCGACAGCAGCTGAGGATGGGGCTGACGGCGCCTAGCCCGGAGAGGATCAGAGTGGAGCGGCAGGAGGTCCTCGACGCGGTGGCGACCCTGGGGACGCCGCCCGGTGGAGACTGCATGGAGATTGGAGCGTGCAGTGCCCCGGGGACCAGTGGTGCGTCGTCCCCGTCCACGGTGATATCGGAGGACCTGGCTCTACCGGTGGTGACCCCACAGACTGCTGATTTGATTGCGTGATGGGACACTGCTACACCGCACTGAGGTGGGGGCCTTGCGGGGTGGGTAAGCCCGTGCGATTGGCCTGCAACTGGGTGACTGGAGGAGAGACGGGGACTTGAGGATGGGGGAGTCCTCCCGTGGGGGGCGCAGGCTTAGCGTGGGGGGCGTCTGGTAGCGCAGGAGGGCCCACCCGTGGCGAGCGCCACTGAATGGTCTAGTGGGGGGTCCTATTACCGCGTACTAGAGCCCGGGCAGCGCGACAGTTTCATGCTAAGATATGCTGCTGCTTTTCCCTTCCCTTAGAGACGATCGGGGTGAGGGGACATTGCGCCAGCTAGTTGACACTCTCGCGCGTACCCCATCAGACACTGTACTGACGCATTGCATAGTTAATTAGTTTCTTAGATGTTTGGACGGATGCCCCGTTGGGAATACGCCCCTCTTTGTTCTATTGTTCACGGCAGCTACACTGTTCACATGGCAGCGCAGTTATATACTCCCCTGGGTTGGGTGGCTGGCCCCTCGTCCTCCCCCTCCCCGGGCACAGACGCTCTGCCCCCGGCCCGGCTGGTTTTCCCACCTTCACGATGGCGCACACTAACGTGGTGACCTGGAACATACGGGGTATGCACACACCGTCCAAGCGCTATTCCATCTTCTCCTACTTACAACGCCACTCTGTCGGGATCGCTCTCCTGCAGGAGACGCATATGTCCCGGCTAAAACTGGACAGGCTTTCCAGGCGGTGGAGGGGGCACACATTTGGTACCATCTATTCGGCGCACGCGCGCGGCACACTGATTTGGGTGCGAGCAGGGGTTCCCTTCCGATGCGAGGAGACGGTGGTGGACGGCGAGGGCAGGTACACGCTGGTGCGGGGAAAACTGAATGGGCAGGAGATATTGCTGGGGTCGATATACGCGCCCAATGTGGATCAGTCGTCTTTCCTGGAACGCCTGACACAAGTCCTGCACCCTTATACGGGGCTCCCCTGGCTACTGGGAGGGGACTTCAACATGGTGCTAGATGTCCAACTGGACAGATCCTTCCCCCCGCTGCGTGCTGCGGTGGTGGAGTCTAACGCTAGGGCGCTGGGGGACTGGCTTGCGCATTGGGCGCTACAGGACCTATGGCGCACCCTCCACCCGAGAGACAAGATATACTCTTACTATTCGGCGGTGCACGATCTCCACGTCCGGCTGGACAGGTTGGTGGGCTCGCAGTCGCTACTTCCACTCATAGTCCGCTCCGAATACCTGGGCCGAACGCACTCCGACCATAACCCCTTGTGGCTCCAGCTTAGCTGGGCGGTGGAGCGGCAGCCGGTGCCCACCTGGCGACTCCAGCCGAGCGCGCTTGAGGATCCGGAATTTAGGTCTTCCCTTGGCACGGCCATTCTGGCATATTTCGAAGCGAATGAAGGGACTGCGAGCGATACACTGGTGGAGTGGGAAGCCCATAAGGCGACCATCCGCGGCCACTGTCTGGGGGCTACCTGGAACATACGTAGGGGCCTCTCGGACTCTCTGACGCGCCTGGAGAATGACCTCCTGCGGCATGAGAGGGAGGGAGAGGGAGGGGGTCGGCACTCACACACCCTGGCAGACCTTCGGGAACGGCACGCGGACCTCCTGGAGCGACTCCGGTGCCACAACTATGCCGCGCACACGGCCAGGACGCATGCTGGGGCGGATAGGGCGGGCCGCCTCCTGGCCTGGCTCATACGTCAGGAGGACCGGCGTGCCCCTATCGGTTCGATTCGCAGAGCGGATGGCACGCTAGTCCACACACAGCATGAAATACACCAGGCCTTCACTGCCCACTACAGGCAGTTGTACACAGCGAAGGGAACTGGTCCCCCGCAGCTTCTTGGGGACTTTCTGGCCTCTATCCAGCTCCCTGAGGTCACGGCAGCGCAACATGGGGACCTCGCCGGACCTCTCTCTCTGGAGGAAATAGGGGAGGCGATCCAGTCGATGGCATCTGGGAAGACGCCGGGGCCGGACGGCCTGCCCGCGGAATATTACAAAGCGTACCGCGAGTCCCTGGCGCCGCTGCTGAAAGAGCTCTATAACACAGCACTGGAGATTGGGTCGCTCCCTCCTTCTATGCGGGAGGCGTTCCTGGTCTCTCTACCCAAGCCCGACAGGGACCACACGGAGCTAGGCTCCTACCGACCCTTAGCGATGCTGAATGTGGATTACAAAATCCTTGCCAAAGTGCTGGCGGAGCGGCTGGCGCCGGTGGTCCCCCACCTGGTGCACACTGACCAAAATGGCTTTGTCCCGGCACGGTCAACGTCCCTGAACATCCGGCGGTATTTCAGGGTAGCAACTGAGGCAGTGCACAGTTGGCCCAGGGCGGGGTGCCTTATCTTGGACTTAGAGAAGGCGTTTGACAGCCTAGAGTGGGGTTATTTAGCCGAGGTGCTGCTGCGATATGGGCTGGACCGGGAATTCCTGCAGATGGTCGACCTGTTATACAGGCGGCCCACGGTCCGCGTCCGTCTGGGCCCTCACGTCTCGGAGGCGATACCGGTGGGCCGGGGCACACGACAGGGGTGCCCGCTCTCCCCGCTCCTGTTCGCCCTGGCGATTGAGCCCCTAGCTGTGGCTCTGCGGGCGACACTGGGAGATGGCTTACAGTTGGGGGACGCAGTCCACCACGTGTCGCTCTATGCCGACGACCTGCTGGTCTATGTACAAGATGTGGGGCGAGTCCCGGAGGAGCTACCGCGGCTGCTAAGGACGTTCGCCGCCATCTCGGGGCTACGCGTGAACGCAGCCAAATCATGCCTGTATGCCTTTAGCGCTGGTATTGAAGACCCGCGATACTGCCTGGATGGCACGCTGGTACAATGGAAGGCGGACACCTTCCGCTACCTGGGGATCCAAATCTATCGCTGCCCGGCCGACCTCTTCGATGGGAACCTGGGGAGGGCGGTCACGGCGCTCAGGTCGCAGATACGCTTCTGGAGCGCACTCCCACTGACGATCACGGGCAGAGTGGCGCTGGCCAAAATGGTCATGCTCCCCCGCCTCCTGTATTACTTTGCCAATCTCCCGATGTACATCTCCCCCGCATTTTTTGGCAGGCTTAGCCAGCTGCTGCGGGACTTTGTCTGGGGTAGTGCCCGGCACAGGCTGGCGCTCGCGAAGTTGTATTTACCAACAGACCGAGGGGGTTTGGCCGCCCCTTGCTTTGAGCACTACTACCTGGCTGCTCAACTGCAATGGGTGGCCCGTTGGCTCGCCGACAGGGGCAGGGATGACACGGCCTCGGAGCTGGCACCCTACACGCTGGAACAATTGACCAGGTTCTTCCATCCTCTCCACAGGGTCGCGCGCCCGCTGCCACTCCTACTGGAAGTGGCACACAGGTGTTTCCGGAGGGCCTTGTTCCTCACGCGTGCTGTTATACCGTACGCGCCGGCGATACCGCTTGAGGGCTCCCCTGGTGGGGGAGGGGTACTCACGGCCCACATGCTGGCAGGCTGGTGGGGGGCCGATGTGCGCACATTGGGAGACCTCTATCGGGAGGGTGAACTCGTACCGTACGAGACCCTGGTATCGGAGGACGGGCTCCCGCCCGGGGGGTTTCTGACACACCGCTCACTGATGGCGAGCATGACTGCCCAGTGGGGAGATATGACCTCGGAACCCGCCCTACATCTGACCATGCAATACTTGCATGTTATGGGGACAGGAGGGCACTTGATACGCTGGTTCGCAGCCTCACTGAGGGAGCTGTCGTCCGTCAGCCTGGACCGCCTCCGCGCTAAGTGGGATCTAGATCTGGGTAGACCGCTAGAGGACAAGGAGTGGGAAAGGATACTCAAAGGCCCGGTGCGCATACCCCGAAACCTGCGATTCCGCCAAATCCAGGTATTTATTGTGCACAGAGCTTACCTCACGCCGGAGTTAATCAATCGGTACTTTCACCGCACAGACGCAGTGTGCCCTAGGTGTGGTGAGCCGGGGGCGGGTTTCCTGCACATGCTGTGGAGCTGCCCAAGGTTAGGTGTTTACTGGAGATCGGTCAGTGGGCTGCTACTAGAGAGTGTGGGTCGCAGCATCCCGTTCGACTGGCCCGAACACATATTGCACCACTTTAAACGACCGCGCAAGGATAAGGTGACGTCGCGGTTCATCGACCTAGGGCTGGTGGTAGCGGCACGACTCATCACGAAACGATGGAAAGCGCAGGACCCGCCGCGCGTGCAGGCTTGGATCGCCTCGTTTCAGGCATGGGCCGGGGCTGAGGGGACCGCCATCCAGAGGGAGGAAACATTGGGCCTGCGGAGGGAACCCATGGCGGACCACTGGAAGCAGCTGCTGGGGAAGCTCCGCCACCTGGGTGCGGAGGGCGATGCGGGGCTGCGGGGGGCGGCCGACGGCGCTGACGCAGGTGGGGGTGGATCGGGGGATGCCCCCCTGCCGTGCTGACATACCCCGGCTATTTCCTGCCTCTCTTGGAGCCGCGACGCCCACACTTGCATAGTGCTGACCACAGCCGGGGCGCACGCACGCACACACATGGGGACTCCTGGGGGGGGGGGGCGGGGAGGGACGGGGGGACTAGACGACAACTGGTGGGTATTGGGACTGCATGTACAGTTTATGCTGCCATCGTTAAGGTTTTGTTCTGTATAATCTTTAGGCCTGGCGGGTATTTTGTCTGTTCTTTACTATCTGAACGAGGCGGGTAGCACCCGCGCATAGCCACGGAACCCAGCTGAGATACGGTTAACGTTGTTACTCCTGGTGAGACTACTACGAGACTGTCAAAGAAACTGTGGTTGGCTCCACTGAGGGCGGTGCTCGTGCACAAGACTGATTGCAAGTCCTGACGCAGTGGTTGGGGGCTCTGTAGCGGGGTGCTCCCCTGCTTATGCTATTACATTTATGCTCGCCTACTGTGTCACTTGCCAAAGAATGTTATTGTATTACTTAAAACAATAAAAACAGATTTCAAAAAAAAAAAAGAAAGGATTACACGTGGGAATGCGTTTATGTTGCTTATTAACACGTGAACTAAATTGGTGAGCGAATTAATTAAATATGTGTGGCTAGAGTGTTAATTGTAATGTGATTGCGCTTTAAAATAACGTGCTTCTAATGCTTCTTTGTGTCGCAGATGGCTAGATAATTACATACACATAAGGGTGTTAGTGGGGATTAACACTGTATAGTCATTATGATGTGGTAACGTTGTTTGTGTTTCTTTTAATTAAGATGGTCCGTTTTGGCCTAAACCAAGATGGCCGCTATTTGCAGTCTGCATTCGAGTGATTGAAACATGATGAGAGGCCTCGCTGAACATGGTTGGAAGTCACCTGACCGCAGCCTCTGTCTGAATTAAAAGTTTCCGTGAGGACAGCAGCTCCAGGCTTGCTGCCAGCTGCCCTTGGAAAAGAATAAAGCCACAATGAACTGTGATAAATCTGTGGTGGCTTCACTATGGTTCCGAGGAAAAGCATTCATAAATGTATCGTTTTACTAGCTTGAGTTTCCTTCTTCCGTGTTTTTATTTTTGTGATTTTTCTGTGCGGAGGTTTTTAAATGTTGCTAGTCAACATCCTTTCCTGCTCGCTCTGCTCGGCGTCTCAACGGACGTTTAGAGTTTGTTTGTTACTTTAATTTTGTAAGTTTCAGTAAAAATAATGTTAGACTAGAGAGGGTCTGTTCGCATTTTGGCATTTTGCATTTGAGGCCACTTCTTCCCGAACCTATGCTCGTGAGGACCGATGCTGGCTGAGAGGACGGCGACTCGGGAGACTTTACTGAGAGACCTGTCCTGACCCATTTAGCTAGAATAGGTAACTATGAGAATAATGATTTTGCTATTGATTGACTTCCATTTGAACTAATTTAGATAAACAGGCATTTGTTTGAATTCCAGTGTCGGGTGGTTATTTCTTTGTCAATTATTGAGTTTCAAATGTATTTCCTATGTTTTAAATCATGACTCAAGGCAGTTTCTTCAGGTCGCATTGACCTCGTATTAGATGCAGATTGGTTTGGGTTTTCTCTCTCGTACCTTCAGTGTGGATAGAGTAATAGTTATGAATGTTGGTGTGATGGGCCCTAGCGTATGATGAGTGTATGTGCGTGTGACTGTGGAATTACTCTGTCCGTGGAAGCAGGGAGGATTTATAGGTTCCGATCTGCAGCAGTTTCCTGGTAGCAGTATGATGGTTTTAGATTATTGTCTTGATCTGATAGATTGCTTGTACATAGGCTTTTGATTTATTGATTTATTGATTGATGTTGGTATATGTACTAATACTATATGTTGAAGTCGTCGTATTGAGTTCTATGTAGTGTGTACGGCTTCTGGAATGTTGGAAGCTGGTGACGGTTCCGTAGTAGGGCAGAGGGAAGTGTGTGCTGCTCTCGGGAAAGACGGGATTGTTGGAATTACCTGTACGTATGCAGGAAAAACGTGTGACAATTGAAGTTGCGCGTCACATTGTCTGGGTTCGGAATCAGTGACATCGTCGTGTGTTACTATTAGGGACATATTTTCGGTATAAAAGGAGTGTGTATGGTAGCGAAGGTTATCTGTGAAACTCTGGTCTTAAGTCCCAGGGATCCGTAAGGATTGCCGTTATCGCTTATCACTGGAAAGGTAATAGGTATTCTCTGAGCTTGTCTGAAGGACTGGGCAGAGGTAAGCACTGCTTGGTTGACGTGTGTTATAATTCTGTAGTGGGACAGACTGTTCGCTGTTCTCGGGAAAGGCAGGATTCTGTGTGAAATGTACTACATTTTCTGGTATGAAAGTGTGTGAATGTATAAGCATTTAGTTGATTGTGAGACTCTTTGGAGCGGTCCTAGAGGAAATAGTTAATGGATGCATGTTAGAAGGGCAGAGTAGAGGGATGTGCTACTGTGTCAACGAAAGTAATTATTCCGTGGTAGAGCAGAGGCAAGCGCCGTTCTAGAGAGAAGCGGGATTCTTGTGAAAAATAATTTTCTTTACTATTCTGTGGTTAGCGAAGCAGACAATGGAGATGTTTATATGTTGTAACTAATAGATTTTGTAGAATCTGAAAAAGAGTCTACCGAGAAGACTTTTGTAAAGGAGGGGTAGACGGGTGACAGGAGACAGGAGTAGAAGCTGCAGTCAGCGACTACTGACGTCAGAGTTAGAAAGACCGCGCTGTGATTGGACAGTGGGTTAGAACAGTGCTCGCGCTGTGATTCGTGCGTTGGTGTGAGCCGCGCAGGGATTGGAAGGAGTACAGGGTGACGTAGACGCTCCAGGATTGGTGCGTTGGTGTGAGTCGCGCTGTTATTGGACAAAAGATCGTACAGTTGCGGAAAGGACTAGAGAGTTGTGGTAAACGCGAAAATGTATTACCAAACGGAGGAAAAGAAAAGGAAATCCTTGTTCGGTAAAATCAAAAAATGGTTCGACAAGGATAAGAGCATAATAACTAAAGAAGGTGAATTGCTACCTCCGACAAGAACCCCTGCATCCTTCATGGTTGCGAAATATGGGTATCATACCTGTATATGGTTAGACAACTGGGCTAAGTACACTAAGGACGATGGTGTTTTAGCATTCCCGGAACATGGTTCATTTAGTTTGGCCGTGTTGAGAAATTTACGGGACAAAATGATGTGTCTAGAGCCTAGACCAAGGCCGACACAGTTTGAGGCGTTGGTGGAATGGGAAGATGAGGTGCATGAGCGAGAAAAGCAGAGGAGTGGAGGCAATTACAGGCATATTTTTGGGAGGAAATATGATCGTGAAACTCATCATGATCGAATGAGGAGATGGCGAGATGCTAGTATGTCAGAGGGATTATTTCCTATGAGAACTGTGGAAGGGACGGAAGAGAGGAGAGGTACAGAAAAGGTACCTGATGCAGAATTAACAAGGTATAGGGCTAATGATTATGAGGATGAGGTCTTGGATGACATGCTCTATAAGAGACCGCCTCCATATAGACCAGAACCAGAAGAGAGCACGCCAGTTGCTACTCCAATAAGAGATACTTTACGAATTATTAAAACTGAGGTTGTGACACCTGATCTGAAAAGTGGTAGCTCTTTCACGGAAAGGGAGAGAGAGAGAGAACGAGAAAGAGAGAATCAGATCAGTGATGTAAAAACAAGAGAATTAGCCAGAACGACATCTGAGCTGACAGAGAAAATTAGAGAGCTGACGAAAAATCTAGAAGTTGTTACAGTGCCTGTAACTATTGGTCCGGTTGTGCCTATTTTTGATAAACAAAGAATGGGTGAAAATGGTTTGACAGTTCCCTATGTAGGAAATGGTTTGGTTGGTTCTTGCACTTTGGAGGAATCAAGAATGAGGACGGGAGAAAATCATTTAAGACAGCTGAGACATGACACATGTGGTGGAGAGTTAAATGTACAGCCTAATTCAGGATTGAATACTGGTTGTTTAGGAGGATCGATTTTGGAACCACAGAGGGTTACAGAACAAGCGAGTACAGTGAAAAGGTCTACAGAAATAACAGCTGAGGATTTGAATGATTGGTTAAAAGTTCTCCAGAAGAAGGATGAAGATTCACAGGCAATTGATGTGGCCAGGTTGCGCATAGAATTGGAGGAGCTTATTGCAGGAACAATTCCTATAGAAATGTTGAAAAATCATCATGATGGAGAGTTGTTATACATGTGTAAGAGTATCACCTGGAGGGCTAAGAGTACACATGACAGATTAAAGTGTATAGCGAGTGAAATGGGAGTTGACATGGATAAGGTAAAAGCTTTGCAGAAACCTTACAGGGTGGATTTCACCGATAAGGATATTGAAAATCTAAATGGTGTTGGTAGAACAGGGCAGATTAAGGAAATGATTGCCTTATTGCGAAAATGGGGTGATGTGGACAAGTGGAAGGATAGGTGGTACAAGAAAAGGGAAGATTCAGATGACAGGACTTACTCAGCGTTTCCCATGAGAGAAAAAGAAAAAACAGTGGATGCCTATCCTATGAAAGAGATTCCTGGAGGAGGATATGTACATATTCCATGGACTAGACAGGATATTTTGTCATTTACGAATGATTTCCCTCGATTGAGAGAAAAGCCCGTCGAGTGGTATAGGCAGGTAGATAGGTTTGTGAAATTGTCAAAAGTGCTGTGGATTGACCTGAATAGTCTGTTCGATATAATTGTTCCAGCAGACTTGTGGGCAGAATGTAAAATAGTCATAGACTGGCCTACTAAGGAATACCCAAGAGATCAAAAGACAGGAGCACCAGACCCAGAGGTCATGAAGAAATATGAGCAGGCCATAGTGTTTCTGAAGAATAAGGTACCCCCTAAAGAGACAGACTGGGTTAAGATAGATCGAACACATCAAGAAGCAAAAGAATCAGTTCATGCTTTTTATGAAAGGCTGATACTGGCTTTTAAACAGTTCAGTGGAGATGAACACCTGGGTGATAAGGATTTGAGTCATTTTGTATATAGGTTTGTATATGGTTTGAGACCTGAGGTCAGTGAAAGGATACGCGAGCATACAGTCGACTGGCAGAGTAAGAAGATTGATGAAATCTTGAGACATGCGAAGTACTTTAGTGATGAGATTGAGGCAAAACAGAGAAAGTTGAAAGAGAAAGCAATGTGGGCACAGGTGAAAGTTGCTGAAAGACAAGAAGCACAGCTGGTGGAACAAGCAAATAATCCAGGAAATAGGCCCAGATATGGCACAGGGAAAGGAAAAGGGAATTTAGAGGAGGCAAAGAAAAGGTTTCCTTGTCACAACTGTGGACAATTGGGGCATTGGAGATCCGAGTGTACCAATCCACCATTAGTTAGTAATGATAATAAATCATTGAATCAACAGGTGCAGAACGAGGGGTGTAATCATCAGCAGCAACAGCAGAAGGTGGTCAGACAGCAGAGTCAAGAGCCAAAGCCGCCTTTGCCGCAGAATAGAGGGTCCCAAAAGTATGACAAAGACTCAGGATTCTACAATGATGAGCAGGTAAACAAATCGAGGCGTACTAACCCAGTACAGCAATACTGGTTAAAGAATGAGGGGAGTGAGTCTGAAGGGGACTACTGACGGTGCCGAAGAGAGGAGGAAGAGTGCATACTTGGTGCAACTCTAGAAATAGACCAGGCAGGACCATTTGTGGATGGGAAAATAAATGGGGAAAGTGTTACTTTTTTGGTAGACACAGGAGTGACGAGATCAACTGTCAGGTCAGCAGATATTAGAAATCTTCCTCTCTCGGACGAAGCAATCCAAGTGGTTGGTGTAGCTAATACACAGATTAAAACTCGTTTTACTAAACCAGTAAGGGTAAGAATAGGGAAATTTTCAGACATGCACAGATTTGTAGTCTGTGACACCAGTCCAGTGAACTTGTTAGGTAGGGACCTATTATGTAAGATGAACTGCACAATTTTCTGTACTCCAGATGGAATAGCATTTGAGACACCAGATGAGGATGTTTTGTACAGGATGACTCTAGATAATAGAGAAAGTGAGATTGTTGGTACATATGCTGTGTTTAATCCAGATGATTTGCCTCAAGAGTTGAGACACACAGTAAAAACAGTAGTTTGGGATTTTACTGGAGAAGATGTGGGATTGATGAACAATGTAGATCCAGTAAAGATTGCAGTGAAAGAGGGAATCGTTTATCCTAATATCCCACAGTACAGATTGACACCAGAGATAATTGAGGGAATAACCCCTATAATTGATAAGATGATTCAACAGGGTGTTCTGAGAGAGTTGCTGAGTAGCCCGTGTAATTCACCGATAATGGGGCTAAAGAAACCTAATGGTAAGTTCAGGATTGTACAAGATTTGAGAAAAGTTAACAAAATTGTGGTGGCACGTTGTACCATTGTGCCAAATCCGTCAGTGATTTTGTATCAGATTCCTCATGATGCTGAATGGTACACGGTAATTGATTTGTGTCATGCTTTCTTTTCAATTCCATTGCATCATGACAGCCAGCCGATTTTTGCATTTCGGTTTGGACAGCGTATTTTAGCATGGTGTCGTATCCCACAGGGGTATACAGAGAGTCCTTCAATATTCAATCAGTTGTTGAAGAAATCATTAGAGAGTTTGATCATGCCTGAAAGCTCAGTACTAGTGCAATACATCGATGACCTACTGGTGGCATCGAAGACACGTGAAGCTTGTGAAGTAGATACCATAGCTTTACTGAATCATCTGGCTGATGGAGAGTTAAAGGTATCTCCGGCCAAGTTGCAATTTTGCAAGAAAGAGGTGCATTATCTTGGACACAATATTGAAAAAGGTCTGAGAAAGGTGACCGATGACAGGATCAAAATTATCAGAGGAATGAGAGCCCCAATGACCCAGAGAGAAGTGAGGATGTTTCTGGGGATGGTGGGTTATTGTCGTCAGTGGATAAGTAATTTCTCACTGATAGCAAAGTCATTGATTAAATTGACCAAAAGTGAGGTGAGAGATCCATTGGAACTGGATGCAGAACAAATGGCAGCATTTGAAGAATTAAAAAGCAGAATGTGTGAAGCTCCTGCTTTGGGAATGCCAGACTATGAGAAGGAGTTTGAGTTGTACTGTAGTGAGAGAAATGGATGTGCACTTTCAGTGTTAATCCAGAAACATGGACAGCTGAGGAGGCCTATTGCGTACTTCTCATCAACACTTGACCCAGTAGCTGTGGGTTTGCCAGGTTGCCTGAAAGCAGTAGCTGCTACATGCAGAAGCTTGGAACAGAGTGAGGGTATAATAATGGGATATCCTGTAAGGGTATTCGTACCTCATGATGTGGCAATTCTTTTGACCAGAAGCAGAACTCAATATATGTCACATAGTTGGCTGACTAAATATGAGAAAATCATTCTGGGAGCATCAAATGTGACACTTGAGAGATGTGTGAATGTGAATCCAGCGACACTGTTGCCCGATGCTGAAAATGTGTGTGTAGGGGATGATGTTGATCATGATTGTTTGGATGTGCTTGATTACTGCACAAAACCAAGACCAGACATAAGAGATCTGCCACTGCCTGAGAGATCATGTGCTGTTTGTGGATGGATCATGTCTGAGAACTGATGATGGTGTGCTGAATGCAGCATATGCGGTGTGCAAAGTTTCAGAAGTTATGGAAGCTTCGTCTTTAAAAGGAGTAAGGTCTGCTCAAGTGGCTGAATTGGTGGCATTGAAAAAAGCTTGCAAGATTGGGAAGAATTTGAGAGTGACTGTGATGACTGATAGTCAGTACGGATTTGGAGTTGTTCACGATTTTGGCCAGCTTTGGCTACAGAGAGGTTTCCTGACCTCGAGTGGAACTCCTATAAAGAATGCTGAAGTGATTGGAAAATTGCTTGAGGCGATACAGCTGCCTAAAGAACTAGCGGTTGTAAAATGTGCTGCTCATAGACAAGGAGATGATTTTGTTACCCTTGGTAATCGCTTTGCAAATGACATAGCACAGTATTGTGCAAAGAACAATAATTCGATTAACAGGGGACGAGAGAGAGAAATGTCTTTTTGTTCTTTGATGTTTACTAATGTCCTGGAAACGTGGGATGAAGTGAAACAGTTGCAGGATGAAGCAGGAGATGAGGAAATGAGGGATTGGATCAAGGCAGGTTGTGCCCTAAGAGAGACAGATCATGTTTGGATCTATAGAGATGGAAGACCAGTCATGCCTAACTCAATGTTGTCAACAATGGCAAGAATGTATCATGGCCAGGGACACCTGGGGAGGGATGCTATGATTAGGTCCTTTAAACAAACCTGGTACAATGCAAAGTTTAGACTGATTGCAGAAAGCATCTGTCAGAGATGTTTAATTTGTCAGCAATTCAATACTGGAAAAAAGACAGTGGTGAGCCTAGGAACAATAGGCAGAGAAGGAGGTCCATTTATCAGAATGCAAATAGATTTCATTGAAATGCCCCAAGTGAACAGATTGAGGTATGTTCTAGTGGTAGTCTGTTTGTTCTCAAGATGGGTGGAGGCCTATCCAACTAGGAGAAATGATGGAATAACAGTTGTCAGGTTGCTGTTAAGAGAGTTGATTCCTAGGTACGGGTTCCCAGTGACCATTAAATCAGATAGAGGTGGACACTTCTACAATGAGCTCATGGGTTTAATTTGTGAAGCATTGAGCATACAGCAGAAGCTACATTGTGCATACAGGCCAGAGGCTTCTGGCGTTGTTGAGCAGATGAATGGCACAATTAAAAACAGGATTGATAAGATGTGTTTAGCAACTGGAATGAAATGGCCTGATGTCTTGCCTCTAGTGTTAATGACTATTAGATCTACTCCAGACAGAACTACAGGATTAAGTCCACATGAAATTTTGATGGGACGTGCAATGAGACATGCATTTGTGCCTGTCAACAAGTTGATGACAATAACTGATGACATGATTTTGGATTACTGTAAAGGCCTGGCTGACGCAGTTCATTCTGTGTTTCACCAGGTTGGAGGAGACGCTACCACACTTGAGAAGAAGCAAGCTCATGATCTGAGTCCAGGAGACTGGGTGAGAATAAAAGTGCACAGAAGAAGAAATTGCTTGGTTCCAAGGTGGAGAAGGCCAAGACAAGTCATTCTGACTACTACGACTGCAGTGAAGTGTGCTGGAGTGAAGAACTGGGTTCATGCAAGCCATACTCTGAGAGTTCCAAATCCAAAGGATGGGACTGGGAAAGAGTATTTTGAAGAGTCAGAATCCAGTGATGATGAAGACACTGAAACAGTGAGAATAAAAAAGAACCCTGAAAGTGGGGAAGGAGAGTCAGAAAGAGAGTCAGGTGATTCTTTTTTCTTACCAGACGAAGTTTCAAGAGCTTCAAGAGGAATATTGCAAACCTCAGAAGAAAGATCAGATTCTGGAAAGGTGCCTGAAGTTTCAACGATCAGTGGAGAAAATAGAAAGGGAAAAAGAAAAGAAAAGAGCAGTTCCACAGAGACTATTCCTGAGATAAATGAAGAGGATGAGAGAGATTCACCTGAGATTGTTTCTGAAGAAGTAGGGTCAGAAGAAGATAGAGAGGGACAGATTGCGGAAGACCCCCGAGGAGGTGTAGGGAACATTCCTGATAAGCTAGGTGAAGGGATAAGTAGACAGCAAGAAGATTGCGTGTCGGAGACCCGAGGAGGGACAGGAATAGGGAAATCTCAATTGGTGGAGAAGAAATCTGTAGAGCCGAAGAGAATTGTTGATGAACCAGAGGCAAATGAAACAGAATCAGATGAGAGTGAGAATGAGAAACCAGAGGGTCGAGTTCTGAGAAAGAGAACTTGGATTGGAGAGAGAAATAATAAAGAAGTGAGACCGAAGAGGAGCGTAAGAGGAGACCTTTGGCCAACAGGATAAAGAGGCTGAGGTATCGATTGACACGAGTGAATTCATCAAAAGCTGAACAGGTGAACGAGGTGTCGAGTCAAAATCAAGCGAAGGAAGAAGAACAAAAGAAATCAAAAGAACCAGAGGAGATCAAAAGAATCAGAAAACCCAACCAAAAGTACAGGTCACCGGAATGGACTTATGTGGCACTGCCTGAAGGAGAAGAAGAAGAGGCAGAAAGTCAAGTCAATCCGGAGGGGATCTTGAGAAAAGTGGTTGAGGAAGAAGAAAAATCTGTTGGAATACTGAAAGTTATCCTGACTGACATTGGAGAAGAGTCGGATGCACAGGATGTTGTTGAAGATCTGATACAATTTGATGTTGCTGAAGAAGAAGTGAAAAGTGATGAAAACCCAAATTGAGTGAACTAAAAGAGTCACTTGGAGTAAAAGTGAAGAAGAGTTCTGGAAATTAACAGATTGTAATAATCCAGTGTTTGGTAGTGGAGTAGTAGAGGCTGAGTCAAAAGACACAGTCAAAGTAATAAGATGGCTAACACAGAAAATAATCAAAGTAGATGTGCCTTCTTGAAAAGATGGTGTAGAATGTGCTGCTGCTGTACAGGATTATTAATGCTACTATGGGGTGTACTTGCTTTACTAGTTACATTTAGAGTTACAATAGACACTTTTGGAATATATGCTGAGAATGTGACTAACGTAGTGCAGAGTTCACAAAGAGTAGTTCCAACTAGAATTAGTAACATTTATATACACAAAGATAGGTAAATTAATGATTTTTCTAGTAATGTTTTTTCAAAGTTGTTATACGAATACGTGAAGACAATGGAAGTGAGGGATTGCTACGTGTGCATGCAGTTACCTGCATCAGTTTCAGAAGGTGTTACTTATCACCATTTACCAGCTACATATGGGATTTCATGTAGTGTGCTAAGTAGTGTTTTTTATTTGTTAGGGAAAATAGATTATGAGATGTCTTAACAAAGATAACATTTTTGGGCAATTGCCTATGAATAAGAGACTAAATCCTGCTAAAGAAGCTAATGTTTTAGGTGAGATTTTTATTGAAACAGAAGAATTAAGAATAGATTACATTTTTAGAAACAATTTAACTTGTAGTTTGAAGGAAGAAGAAAAAGCCTTTCTGGATATGGTAGAGAAAAGGAGAATGGGTATGCATGAAAAGGCAGGAGACTATAAAATGAGTGAGACAGTGTGGGACATTGAGATGGGAAAGAGGTTAAAGGAAGGGGCCAGTCCAACTTTGGCTTTAGATGCACCGCAGAAGGGTAAACTATGCATTACCAGAAGGAAATCCCCATATGATACTTATTTTGTTGGGACTAGTGAGTGCCATGATACATACTTTATTGCAACGGGATGGGGATTTAAAGGTGGAGAAGATCCGGTTTTCCCGGGAGTGTATTATATTTGTGGGAACAGGGCTTATTACAGGTTGCCTGACCATTGGTATGGCACATGTTATGTTGGCCTGGTCTTTCCAAAGAATTTTCATATAGATAAGATAGAAGATGTAGAAGAGATTAATCTACTAACACGCTTTAAGAGAGAAACTTGGTCAGAAATTGTAGGAGATATTTTTGGAGCTTTAATACCAGCAGTGGGAATTTCATTAAATGCATATGGAATTCGGAAACTGTCAACAGTGGTGGATCGCTTTTCGACAAGTACCGCTGGAGGGTTTCTTTTGGTGAATACAGAGATGGTTGCCCTACGCGCCATGTCAATGCAAAATCGACTTGCCCTTGATATTCTTTAGGCCAAAGAGGGTGGAGTCTGTGGAATGCTGAAAGTTCAACATTGTTGCACTTACATTCCTGATGAAAGCAAAGATCTAAAGGTCTATATCAAAAAT
Organism: Triturus cristatus; assembly: GCF_964204655.1. NCBI lineage: Eukaryota > Metazoa > Chordata > Amphibia > Caudata > Salamandridae > Triturus > Triturus cristatus. The sequence continues at coordinate 1,520,001,446 of NC_140591.1, read as the reverse complement.
ATTACTGATTTGCATGAAGAATTAGTACCACTGGAAGCTGAAAGTATCTGGACTAGAATGGCTAATAAGCTACTTGCTGTTAAGAGTTTTATTGCTAAAATAAGTAATACCATATTTGGTAAGATATTGTTTCCTTTGACATGTGTGATTGTTGCTTTACTGTTACTTAGATTAGGGTGTTTGTGTTGTAAAAACAGGGGAGGGAAAAAGAAGATAATGAGAGAAAATATTGAAAAGAAACAAAAGAGGTCAAAAAGAGACCCACGAGAAATAGAATTAGAACAATTTAGGGAGAGTGTTTATTTGGAGACGAAAAAAGATGATGAAAGAGAATCTGGTGTGTAGTGTTTTGAAAAAGACATTTCAATTTCTCCTAAATTGGGACTAAATTTTAGACTAATTTTTTTTTTGGGTTGGTTTTTGTGGTGATAATATATCACCAAAGGGGGGATTGCTGGAGCAGGGTTTCCTATTGAAAATTTATTGAAATTTAAACTCCAGTTTTGATTATATGTCATGATTAAAATTACTGATATTTAATCACTGATTACTAACTTAGTAAGAGTCTTGAATTAACCAATATTACTAATGAAAGGATTACACGCGGGAATGCGTTTATGTTGCTTATTAACACGTGAACTAAATTGGTGAGCGAATTAATTAAATATGTGTGGCTAGAGTGTTAATTGTAATGTGATTGCGCTTTAAAATAACGTGCTTCTAATGCTTCTTTGTGTCGCAGATGGCTAGATAATTACATACACATAAGGGTGTTAGTGGGGATTAACACTGTATAGTCATTATGATGTGGTAACGTTGTTTGTGTTTCTTTTAATTAAGATGGTCCGTTTTGGCCTAAACCAAGATGGCCGCTATTTGCAGCCTGCATTCGAGTGATTGAAACATGATGAGAGGCCTCGCTGAACATGGTTGGAAGTCACCTGACCGCAGCCTCTGTCTGAATTAAAAGTTTCCGTGAGGACAGCAGCTCCAGGCTTGCTGCCAGCTGCCCTTGGAGAAGAATGAAGCCACAATGAACTGTGATAAATCTGTGGTGGCTTCACTATGATTCCGAGGAAAAGCATTCATAAATGTATCGTTTTACTAGCTTGAGTTTCCTTCTTCCGTGTTTTTATTTTTGGGATTTTTCTGAGCGGAGGTTTTTAAATGTTGCTAGTCAACATCCTTTCCTGCTCGCTCTGCTCGGCGGCTCAACGGACGTTTAGAGTTTGTTTGTTACTTTAATTTTGTAAGTTTCAGTATAAATAATGTTAGACTAGAGAGGGTCTGTTCGCATTTTGGCATTTTGCATTTGAGGCCACTTCTTCCCGAACCTATGCTCGTGAGGACCGATGCTGGCTGAGAGGACGGCGACTCGGTAGACTTTACTGAGAGACCTGTCCTGACCCATTTAGCTAGAATAGGTAACTATGAGAATAATGATTTTGCTATTGATTGACTTCCATTTGAACTAATTTAGATAAACAGGCATTTGTTTGAATTCCAGTGTCGGGTGGTTATTTCTTTGTCAATTATTGAGTTTCAAATGTATTTCCTATGTTTTAAATCATGACTCAAGGCAGTTTCTTCAGGTCGCATTGACCTCGTATTAGATGCAGATTGGTTTGGGTTTTCTCTCTCGTACCTTCAGTGTGGATAGAGTAATAGTTATGAATGTTGGTGTGATGGGCCCTAGCATATGATGAGTGTATGTGCGTGTGAATGTGGAATTACTCTGTCCGTGGAAGCAGGGAGGATTTATAGGTTCCGATCTGCAGCAGTGGCAGTGGAAGAGAGTACTGTGGGAAGTGCAGAAAGGTGACAGACAGACTATTTTGCCAGCTTGGTTTTGGTGGCTCCAGTGCCTTTGAAGTTATTTTCAGGACTGCAGTCTGAAAAGGTTATTTCTTGTGTGCAATTGAACAATTGTGGTATCACCAACTGCTTTCGTTTTTGTGACTTTTTGACTGCTGATAATTTTGGAAATGGGTGCAGGCGAACTTCGCACAGACTCTTCTCCTGAGGAAATGGTATTGTTTTCTTTAATAAAAAATACTTAATTTGTGAAAATAGTTTAGAGTAACATACACCACAATCAGGGCTAAGCGAAATCCTCTTCACCTACAAGTCGCACTTCAGAGTGGCTGCTCCCATCAAGAAGGTTTACCACCATTCTCAATCCCCCAGAATCACCATCAGAGGTCCACTTGTTGAAGCTTAAGATGGCCATCAGATGGCAATTCCACCTAGAGGGGAGCCTAAGGGCCCTACTCCCCAAAGCTGCTCTGGGAAGTAACCGATCTATCAGACGTTCAACCAAAAAAAGTGTGCATCACCAGAGTAGCCTGTGTAAGGGTGTTCACAGGGGGACACCCTAGAGCTCTAATATTTACAGCCCTCCCCCAATTTTCCAATAATTGAAATTTATGTTCATGTAATAATATTCCACTAGATGCAACCTACAAAGTTGCTGACAGGTCTTGCATCTCCTTTTCCACGTCTATACAAACCTTCTGGATTTATACATTCTTGCTTCAACTTATGTTACCATGAGTTCTATATCACATACTCTACCCTCAATGTGCTCCCAATATCACTCCACATTGCTGACGGCTTTTTCCATATTGCCTAGGTTCTTCAACATAAAATCCAAAGATCTAATAATTTCCCATGCCCAGTCAGCAGTTTGTCAGACGCTCCTTGACTGCTGCACACTTCTTCACCATTTCCTTATCTATGTTTGTGGCTGAAAGAAATCCTATTTTCTTGTTTTGGCCTTCTATTGACAATTGTACCCTCTGCTAAATGTGGCACCATGGCAATGCATGCATATGCCACTGGAGCACTTGTCAGACCACTACATTAAGGGATATTTGCTCTGTTTCTCACCTCTTTCAACTGCTAAATCTGCTCCAGTCCTACGGCACTGTGTCATTCATGGATAACCCAGCACAATCAGGAGATCACCAGGAAGACCCACCAATCACCACAAGTTGAGGAACCAAACATTGCCTACCAAAAGAGCCTCGGTGCCTTGCTCTCACCAAATGTGCCAGGCCTGAAGTAGCTTACTTACTCCATACTGTGATCATCATTTGTGTGCACCACAGACTCTGAGAAGGTCAGTACCTGCCATCTTGTAATCGGTCACTTCTGAACTGCCACACTTTTAGGTGAGCCAGCTGCCCCACCATCTAGTTCTATACAGCAAACTCTGTTTTGGTGGACATACGGGTTCTGTCAGCAAGTCCAACAAGCAGATGAAAATGTAAACCTTTGGGAGCTCACTACCTGGACCAGCTCACAAGCCTTTTCTGTGGAGGAAAAAGTAAACATCTCTCTCTGTCACAAGGGGTCCTGGATGACCGGATTCTGGATGAACTGTTTAAAACACTAATGGTGAGGCTGGTGCTTGTAGAGGCACTGTAAACTTGAGTCATTAGCATACATCTTTATGCTGCAGGTGGAGCATGGCCTACAGAGGGAATGAAAAATTTCCTAGCTAACGTAACGGAAAGTTTCAATTCTATTAAGGACTCGGAGGCGGGGATTATGCTATTCTTTCTTCACTTTATTGAATAGCAGCCATTTCAAAGTCAAAACTACTTTTCCCATGAACAATAGGGAAAACAACATCAAAACAATAGCGTGTCCTCAGATAGAGTGTCCCATCCATTGCACCAATCAGGAGTCCCCAGGTAGCTTATAGATCTCTGTCCCTGATTATGCTTCCTCTTTCGTCGCTCGGTCAGCCAGAAAACCCGCATCAGGAGTCTTGTTTGCTTGAATCCCCTGGAAATTAAAAGAAAGCCTGAGCGACAGTAATGGCTAAGGTTTAGCCCTGAGGAGAAAAATTCCAAAGAATGTTTACAAGAACAATACGTTTGAATCACATCAATACACCAGAAATAAACATCGTACTTACTCCAATACGAGGGAGGGAAGGTATTCAACGAAGTTGTACCCTGGGTGGGATAATCCTCGCCTCCGAGTCCTTAATAGAATTGAAACTTTGCGTTACGTTAGCTAGGAAATTTTTCATTCTATGTCAAGACCAGAGGCGAGGATTATGCTTGTTTAAAGCTTGCTCACAACCAAATGAGCCATGTCAACCACCGGTTTAAAGCAAAACCGTTTAAAGGTAGAGTCTGAAGACCAATCCGCAACATTCAGGATGTCTTCCAGACGAGCTCCCAGGGTAAAAGCTTTAGAGGCCATAGCACCTCTGGTAGAATGAGCACCAAACGCTCTTACATCAATGCCTGCTTCTTGCATTATCCAGCGCACCCAACGGGCGATCGTGGTGGAAGACACCGCCTTGTGGGGTTTTTTGAGCGCTATGAGCAACTGGCGTTCCCCAGGAGGCCGGAACTCCCCTCTGTCATCTCCTCATAGGCTTTGAGACAGGCAACAACACATAATTTTGGGGAATCCGGAAAGGCGGGGTAGGACACAGAAGTCGTACCATATTTAGTGCGCCTACGAATGGTGAACGTTACCCCATCAGTGGAGAACATTCTTCCCAACACATCCAGAGCCCTGACGTCCGAAACCCGTCTGCAAGAAATCAGAAACAGTAGCATGGCTAACTTTGCCGACAGTTCCTTCCTGGAGAGGAATCTATTCGGTTGCCATGATTGGAAGAGATTCAGTATCCTGTTGACATCCCACAACTGAGAATAACGAGGTTCTGGGGGAAGCGAGAGCCGAATACCTCGAAGAAGACGACAAACTAAAGGATGTTCTCCAACAGGCGAACCATCAACTAAGGTATGACACGCCGAAATTGCGGACCTGAAGGTATTGATGGTTCTGTACGCGAGACCGTCCTCCGCTAAGGAGGCTAGACAATTCAAGATTGCGGACACATCAGCTGCCACGGGATTGAAACTCCGTCGCATACACCAACGACACCACCTTCTCCAGGTGGACCGATAACGTTTAAGGGTGCTGTCTGCCCAGGCCTTGGATAAGAATCTCTCAGCCGCTCCCGAAAGGCCTGGGACCATCCATCTTCCCCTGTAATCCGCCATGCCATGAGAGCCAGGGAGCCTGCTGAATCAACGGGTGAGGACACCCGTCCGGACTGAGAAGAAGATCTGGAAAGAGGGGGAGTAGGATTGGAGAATCCCAGGAAAGTTCCAGAAGAACCAGAAACCATACTTGCGACCTCCAAATCGGCGAAATGAGCACAATGCTCGCTTCTTGGCGTCGAATCTGGGCGGAGACCCGAGTTATCATCACAAACGGGGGAAAAGCGTAGCCCATCTCGGACCGCCAATCCTGGAGAAACGCGTCCGTCTGCTCCGCCAGAGGGTCCGGCGTCCAACTGTAGAAGCGGGAAAGTTGGTGATCTAGGCGAGAGGCAAAGAGGTCTACAGAGAAGGGGCCCCAAAGAGTCTGGATGTCCGCGAACACCCCCGTGTGTAATTTCCAGAGACTCAGATCGTGGAAATGGCGCGAGTGAAAGTCCACCACTTGTTTGTCCTGTCTGGGCAGGTACTCCGCCGTGACTGAGATCTGACAATCCAGGCAGTACTGCCAAAAGTTCGCTGCTAGGTTCGAAAGAGCCCTCGAGCGAGTGTCTCCCAGATGATTGATATACCGGACAGCCGATATATTGTCCATCTTGAGAAGGATGCACGAGTGAATCGAGTCCTTGGTCCAGCATTTGATCGCGAACGATCCAGCTAGAAGTTCCAGACAGTTGATGTGTAATTGTTGCTCCGACGGAGACCACACACCCCCATGGTGAAGTCGCCACACTTCGCTCGCGTTGAACTCGATAACGATGTCTGGCGCGGACCAGAAAATGGCCCGACCATTCCAGGCTTCCATGTTGGAAAGCCACCACTGAAGCTCTTCCCTGGCCTCCTGTGTCAGACTCACTTTGTGGGAGTACGAACGGCCCTTGCGGAGATGCGTCGCATTGAGACGTTGAAGTGCCCTGTAGTGGAGCGGGCCCGGAAAGATAGCTTGGATGGATGCCGAAAGTAAACTCACCACCCAAACTAATTGTCTGAGGGAAATCCGAGGCAGGGATAGAGCCCTCCCAATCTCGTGGCGGATTTTCGTCATCTTGCGAGCAGGAAGACTGAGAGTAGACTCTACTGAGTCTATTAGGAAACTGAGAAAAATCACTCTTTGGGAAGGGACCAGGGTGGACTTTGCTTCGTTGAACACGAATCCTAGGTTCCGAAGGAGATCCACCGCGGTTTGCAGGTGTCGAGAAAGGGTCCGAGGATCCTTTGCCATTAGTAGGATGTCGTCTAAATAGACGATAAGCCTCATGCCCGACGCCCGAAGACGTTCTATCGCCGGCCTCAGAACCTTGGTGAAACACCAGGGAGCGGGGAACAGGCCGAATGGGAGAGTGGTGAACTCGTAAGTCTTGTTGCGCCAAAGGAACTGCAGGAAAATGCGGTGGGGGGAAAGATGGGAATTGCTAAATAAGCGTCTTTGAGATCGAGGCGCGCAATCCAGTCGCCTGGACGAAGAAGATCGCGAAGAAGATGGATCCCCCTCCACCTTGAAGTGGCGATAAACTAGCCACTCGTTCAATTCGCGTAAATTAATGACCGGGCGCTGGCCCCGTCCACTTTGTCTACGAGGAAGAGGTTGCTGAGGAAACCTCGGAGGTGCTGCATGGTTTCTACTATTGCCTCTTTCTCTAGAAGAGAACGACCCTTCTGATCGACCAGGGCGGGGTCCTCTTACTGTTTGCAGAGCCCAAGCGTCTCCCGTGATGGAAGTCCACATTTGGAAAAAATGCGCCAGACGGCCCCCCACTCTTAGAAGGGAAGAAGGGAGAACACTCACTGGAAGAATTGGATCCGCCTCCTCCTCTGCCACCTCTGTTCTTACCTCTGCGTCCACGGGTGGGGTAGAAGTTGCCAAAGCGGGCTTGATAATGATATTGTCCTTGACTGGAGCCTTGTCCTCTGTGCTGATTAGGACAGCCGGATGAGCGGCCCCTACCTCGTCCGGCCCCGTGGAAAACCCGAGGGCGAAATACTTTCTTGATGGAAGTTTGCTCTCCATCCAGGGAGGTAAAGGTGTTAACAAACCTCCCTAGCTCCTTGATAAAGGGTTCGCCAAAGAGGCCAACCTGAGCAACTGGTCCCGCCTCAGTGTCTGCCAGGTCCCCGAATTTGGGGTCAACCTTGATTAGAAGTGACCTGCGTCGCTCTGTGGAAAGCGCACAGTTGGCGTTCCCGAGGAACACCATTACCCGTTGGGCCCAGGAGGAGAGATGTTCGGGGGATATGAGAGAGCCCGAGGCCTTGGCCTCTTCGGCCATATCAAGGATTTTGGTAGCGGGGCCCAAGACATCCAGAAGTTTGTCTTGACAGGCACGCCAGGACCTGTTGATGCCTTTCTTAGGGTCTTTGACAAATTTCTGTAAAAAGGTAGCCATTCTGGGATCAATTTCAGGAGTGGCGGCTACCTTCCCCTCCAAGGAGGGACGGGGGCACTCTGCCCTAATGCAACTACGAGTTGTTGGCTCAAGAGGGCGGCGAATCCTACTGGCCACGTACTGTGTGACCTTCTCGGAAGGGGCCCAGTCAGAGGAGCGTGGGTGCAGGACGTCGTCCGGGTCTAGCATGTCCACACACAAATTTGGCTCGCTAGAGGCTGGCGCTGACTTGGAAGGAAGCCAGGGACTGTTCAGGAGAGGCGTCCGCGTCCCCAGGGTCCCCGTCCGCCGAAGTAGAGGGGGCTGCCGGCATGGCAGAACTGGCAAGAAAGGTTTGCTGAAGGCGGCTGAAAGCATCAGAATCCACCCCGCCTCCTTAACACGTTTGGCTGGTGGTTGGTGCATGTCTGAGGCCGGACGGCTGGGGGAAAGGCCATTGGAGGAAGCCTGCGCGGCTCTGGCTAGCTTTTCGCAGGCCTGGTCAATTTTCCGGGACAGTCGCTCCTCCAGGGGGGTTATGGCCTGCTCTACCACTTTATGGATAGAGTCATCAACCGCCTCATAGAAGTCATCATCCCATTGAAGGGCCGCAAGGGGGTCCTCTTCCCATTGATCGTCCTGATAGACGTCGTCTTGATAATTCTCCATGGAGGTGAGTAAAATAACAGGTAAGTGATGACTAAGACAGTAATAACTAGGTGGTAAACCTGTAATGAATGAGGGCTGGGTGTCAGCCGGTAATAGGGGCGGGCAGTGCTTGCAATTTAAGGCCCAAAGCCTGGGATCCAAACAGCCCTGGTGCGAATATGTATATATAATTAATCGGGCAGTCTGCCAGCCAAAGGATCCCTGCAGTATTGACCTGCGCCACAGACTCTAAAAGAGTGTTATTGGCCAATGGAATACTGACCCCCAGGCAGTGAAACGATGCCAAAGACTGCTTAATAGCAGTTACAGGCCCGTGAAAACGGGCGTTCAAGGGGGCGTGTACTGAAATTAATAAAATAAATGCCTGAAGGCAAATCTCACGACCCTCGTCAGGGGTGTCAGGCAGACGAGACAAGGCTCTCGCGGCGCTGCAGCCTGGGATCCGACGCTCTGAAGAATGCGCGGTATCCCAGGCGCACGCCGTGTCAGAGAGGCTCTGAGGCACCCTCTGGCGGCACCGGGACAACACCGCAAGCCGGCACCAATGGACGGCCGCTAGAGAGCAGGAAGACTCCCACAGCCGGAGCGAGGCGCTGAGTAGCGGCGCCTCGTAGCTGAATAATCCCTGTAGGTAAAGACCCGTATAACGGGGAGAAAAAACAGGCGCCGCACGTCTAAAATGAAAACATGGCACGCGCATCCCTAACGGCTGTCAGCAGAAAACGGAGAATAACACAACATATGCCGCAGCCTGTTAAGCCATGAAATTAACCAAGCCTGATCATACAGTGCAGGAAATACCAATCTAGGTTATATACAATATTAAACTATATGATAATTTACATTACAGTAATACAAGTAAAAGGAGACTTATCTTGGCTGCAAGCAGCGAAGAAAGAGGAAGCATAATCAGGGACAGAGGACTATCAGCTACCTGGGGACTCCTGATTGGTGCAATGGATGGGACACTCTATCTGAGGACACTCTATTGTTTTGATGTTGTTTTCCCTATTGTTCATGGGAAAAGTAGTTTTGACTTTGAAATGGCTGCTATTCAATAAAGTGAAGAAAGAATAGCATAATCCTCGCCTCCGATCCTGACATAGAATTGATTCTACTTCACAAGATGTTCAGTCTTGAAAAAAAGCAAGTCTCCTGCGGCATAGAGAATCCTCCAATAGGTTAAAATGGGCTTGGAAATTAGATCCCCGGATTAACACAAGCAGGGCAGAAATGAACATTAATATCTATAAAGCAGAAGTAGAACACGCACTCACGCTCAGAGGGAGGTACGCATCTGCATTATGGGGGCCTGAAGAAGGGGAGCAGGTCTCGGGACATTCACCTGACAGGCTGAAGTTGTCACAGTTTACAACGAGGTGAATGTGCTACTAAACATGGTAAATAGTAAAGATTCTCAGCCTCATGACCGAGTCAGCCATGGAAATCTAACAGAGATCCAATGCTGGAGAAAAACAGAATGCCCAGCCTGAGTTTAAATTATTTATGAAACACCTAAAATATACATATATACTATTAGTACAATAAGATCCAGACAATAGAAAGCACACAATTCAATTAAGCAAACAAATATAACACTTAACAAATTGAGTTGCAACATTGGCAAGTCCCAGGGCCACCGCCTTCCGTGCCTCAGACAGACCACCCTGAACACAGCCGCCTTCCTGATATACATTTCCCCTGCCGAAGTGTGTGATGCAACCAGGCATGCGAGACCACAAGGTGGACCCAAGCAAGCAAAATAAACAATATCCCCGAGGTGCGGGGACACATCTCCCTGCCTCTGAGGGCCATTTTTCCCCTCGCTCAGCTTTAATCTTTGCAAAAGGGCATCTCCTGCACCGATAGGTGCACCCTTGCAGATATGACGCAGGGCAGGCGGGGATCTCAGGTGGTCTTCTGCCGGGCGGCAGAGGTGAAGGCCTGGGGGGGAGGGGGTTGTCAGGTCATCCACCAGGGTCTAAACGACCCCGTTAAGCAGTCGGGGTTCAATAGTTTAGGCGCTCTGCTCATTCTTTCACCCCACTTTGGCACCGCTGTTCTTTTCCATAGGGTGGCACGTTGCCAGTAAATCGCACAGACGAACAAACAACTGATGGAATAGAATGGTGACTAGAATAATTGCCAGCGGATTAAAAATGTTTTGCCTTGTTGCTAGAATTCTGGATTCACTTCCATCTCTTATTGTCGGTGTGTATGTTTCTTCTCTTCTCTCTCACTGTCTCTCCCTCTCTCTGTCTCTATTTTCTTTATTGTGGTGAAAGTAATTCTGCCTGCCTGTCTAGGAGTGTTGTTATTTTGCAAACAATAGTCTGAATTACGACACTCTGAATCCCACTGTTATTCAACTCCAGGTTAAAAAAAAATACTGAAATGAAATGTTTAGAAACCAGTTCACACGTGCATGCGATGTTTTCGTACGAATTCCCAAGGTCTGAAACTAAAATGATTCAACCCTCCAGCTCAGCTTTTGCAACACCCGTGGATTACGGCGCCTCATTGGGCCACCCACAGACCTGTAACTGGAACTGCAATCCCCTCATTGTGATGCGATGCCATGGCCACCGAATGAATATACCCTTCTCTCTCTTTCCCGGAATTCAGAAGCGGTGCAATTGTGAAAATGCGCTCGCCGAATAGTTAAGGCTTCTCAGTGGGCCGAGGGTTACCGGAATCCCTGAAACCCTCTCAGTGTTGAAAGCAGACTGACTCAAACCCTCTAGGAGCCGCCATTAGCAGAGGAATGTTGGCAGGACCCATGGGTACAGGAAACATAAACAAAAAACAATATAACAAGTCAATCGAATGCAAGGGTTTCTTTACTGTAAGGGCAGCGATGCAGAAATACACTGTATCAACAGCGTTTAAAAATATCACCCTTACTCTTTGGGGAAAGAACATTGCAGCGGCCCTGCCATCTGGCCGGATTACCTTTCTTGACATCACCTCCCCCGCTTCAGAAGAGCCCTCAAGACCCGTTTCTTTCCCTCAGAACTCCAAGCAGCAGCTCCACACAAGTCACTCAATCACCGGGCACGAGTCTGCGCCCAAGGACCACCGGATGAGGCAAAATCCAACATACGGGCATCTCCATCTGCTGTAACCACACCTGGCAGTCTCGTCGTATCCTTTGTCTCGAACATCTAGTCTTAAAAAACATAAGGAACCCAGACAATTTCAGGATGCGCTCCTAAGATGCGGCATTCCATTCTTCTTCCTGTCTGTACCAACCTCTCTAACTGTTCGTTCAAGAAATAACTTAAAATACTTCTAATCCAGCGTCACCATCTGTACTATTGCATTTTATTATTTAATGGTGTTTTATCCTTGTGTATAACATTGCATACACTATGGCTCCTTGAATATTGCCCATGTGGCGTCGGCAGCTCCTCTCTGCTATGGCTATTTCTGGAACGGCTCCTCCTCGGCTCCTGGGTGGACCTCCTTCATGGCGCATACTTTGCCTAGCAGTGTAAGGCCCGTTCCATAGGCTGTTCCTCGGCTTCTGGGTGGACCTCCTTCATGGCGCATACTTTGCCTAGCTGTGTAAGGCCCGTTCCATAGGCTGTTCCTCGGTCTATCCTGGGTGGACCTCCTTCATGGCGCATACTTTGCCTAGCAGTGTAAGGCCCGTTCCATAGGCTGTTCCTCGGTCTATCCTGGGTGGACCTCCTTCTTGGCGCATACTTTGCCTGGCTGTGTAAGGCCCGTTCCATAGGCTGTTCCTCGGTCTATCCTGGGTGGACCTCCTTCATGGCGCATACTTTGCCTAGCTGTGTAAGGCCCGTTCCATAGGCTGTTCCTCGGTCTATCCTGGGTGGACCTCCTTCATGGCGCATACTTTGCCTAGCAGTGTAAGGCCCGTTCCATAGGCTGTTCCTCGGTCTATCCTGGGTGGACCTCCTTCATGGCGCATACTTTGCCTAGCAGTGTAAGGCCCGTTCCATAGGCTGTTCCTCGGTCTATCCTGGGTGGACCTCCTTCTTGGCGCATACTTTGCCTAGCAGTGTAAGGCCCGTTCCATAGGCTGTTCCTCGGCTTCTGGGTGGACCTCCTTCATGGCGCATACTTTGCCTAGCAGTGTAAGGCCCGTTCCATAGGCTGTTCCTCGGTCTATCCTGGGTGGACCTCCTTCTTGGCGCATACTTTGCCTAGCAGTGTAAGGCCCGTTCCATAGGCTGTTCCTCGGCTTCTGGGTGGACCTCCTTCATGGCGCATACTTTGCCTAGCTGTGTAAGGCCCGTTCCATAGGCTGTTCCTCGGTCTATCCTGGGTGGACCTCCTTCATGGCGCATACTTTGCCTAGCTGTGTAAGGCCCGTTCCATAGGCTGTTCCTCGGTCTATCCTGGGTGGACCTCCTTCATGGCGCATACTTTGCCTAGCAGTGTAAGGCCCGTTCCATAGGCTGTTCCTCGGTCTATCCTGGGTGGACCTCCTTCATGGCGCATACTTTGCCTAGCAGTGTAAGGCCCGTTCCATAGGCTGTTCCTCGGTCTATCCTGGGTGGACCTCCTTCATGGCGCATACTTTGCCTAGCAGTGTAAGGCCCGTTCCATAGGCTGTTCCTCGGTCTATCCTGGGTGGACCTCCTTCATGGCGCATACTTTGCCTAGCAGTGTAAGGCCCGTTCCATAGGCTGTTCCTCGGCTTCTGGGTGGACCTCCTTCATGGCGCATACTTTGCCTAGCAGTGTAAGGCCCGTTCCATAGGCTGTTCCTCGGTCTATCCTGGGTGGACCTCCTTCATGGCGCATACTTTGCCTAGCAGTGTAAGGCCCGTTCCATAGGCTGTTCCTCGGTCTATCCTGGGTGGACCTCCTTCTTGGCGCATACTTTGCCTAGCAGTGTAAGGCCCGTTCCATAGGCTGTTCCTCGGCTTCTGGGTGGACCTCCTTCATGGCGCATACTTTGCCTAGCAGTGTAAGGCCCGTTCCATAGGCTGTTCCTCGGTCTATCCTGGGTGGACCTCCTTCTTGGCGCATACTTTGCCTAGCAGTGTAAGGCCCGTTCCATAGGCTGTTCCTCGGCTTCTGGGTGGACCTCCTTCATGGCGCATACTTTGCCTAGCTGTGTAAGGCCCGTTCCATAGGCTGTTCCTCGGTCTATCCTGGGTGGACCTCCTTCATGGCGCATACTTTGCCTAGCTGTGTAAGGCCCGTTCCATAGGCTGTTCCTCGGTCTATCCTGGGTGGACCTCCTTCATGGCGCATACTTTGCCTAGCAGTGTAAGGCCCGTTCCATAGGCTGTTCCTCGGTCTATCCTGGGTGGACCTCCTTCATGGCGCATACTTTGCCTAGCAGTGTAAGGCCCGTTCCATAGGCTGTTCCTCGGTCTATCCTGGGTGGACCTCCTTCATGGCGCATACTTTGCCTAGCAGTGTAAGGCCCGTTCCATAGGCTGTTCCTCGGTCTATCCTGGGTGGACCTCCTTCATGGCGCATACTTTGCCTAGCAGTGTAAGGCCCGTTCCATAGGCTGTTCCTCGGCTTCTGGGTGGACCTCCTTCATGGCGCATACTTTGCCTAGCAGTGTAAGGCCCGTTCCATAGGCTGTTCCTCGGTCTATCCTGGGTGGACCTCCTTCATGGCGCATACTTTGCCTAGCAGTGTAAGGCCCGTTCCATAGGCTGTTCCTCGGTCTATCCTGGGTGGACCTCCTTCATGGCGCATACTTTGCCTAGCAGTGTAAGGCCCGTTCCATAGGCTGTTCCTCGGCTTCTGGGTGGACCTCCTTCATGGCGCATACTTTGCCTAGCAGTGTAAGGCCCGTTCCATAGGCTGTTCCTCGGTCTATCCTGGGTGGACCTCCTTCATGGCGCATACTTTGCCTGGCTGTGTAAGGCCCGTTCCTCGGTCTATCCTGGGTGGACCTCCTTCATGGCGCATACTTTGCCTGGCTGTGTAAGGCCCGTTCCTCGGTCTATCCTGGGTGGACCTCCTTCATGGCGCATACTTTGCCTGGCTGTGTAAGGCCCGTTCCTCGGTCTATCCTGGGTGGACCTCCTTCATGGCGCATACTTTGCCTGGCTGTGTAAGGCCCGTTCCTCGGTCTATCCTGGGTGGACCTCCTTCATGGCGCATACTTTGCCTGGCTGTGTAAGGCCCGTTCCATAGGCTGTTCCTCGGCTTCTGGGTGGACCTCCTTCATGGCGCATACTTTGCCTGGCTGTGTAAGGCCTGTTCCATAGGCTGTTCCTCGGTCTATCCTGGCTAGACTCCAGGCTTACATTATGGCTGATTGTACGATGTGTTCTCTGCTGCTTCAGGGCAGACCCTCTTAGCGCATATACATGGCAGATTGTATAACGCCTCTTCATATGGGATCTTCCATGACTGTCCAGGGTGGACGCATCAGAGCATATACCATGGCTGCTTGTATGCTTTCCTATGCCTATGGGCTACCCCTATGCCGCTCCCCATGGATTCCTCACGCTTACACTATGGTTCACTGAATAATGGCTGCTTCTGGGTGGACCTTTTAGAATACATCTCAGGGGGCAGGGAGTGTTTCATTTCTATCCCTGTTGTTTACTCCTCTGATGCTTCTGGGTTGATTTCTTAATCTCACTTTTTTTTTTAGAGTTTTATATAGCGCAAACTTGACCTGGTATCGGGTATCAGAGCGCTTTACATAGCACCAGTTTCGTTACACAAGGACACATTCATTTTTGTTAGGCATGGGGAGATTAAGTGACTTGCCCAGAATCACAGGATGTTGAGTGATGTTGCTGAGACTCGAACCCGGTTTCCCAGCTTCGATGCCGACCGCTCTAGCTGTAAGGTTACATCCTCTCCCCACTCTGTGTCTGACAGTATGATGGCAGCCACTCTTTAAATCATATACTGCTGCGGGTTGTGTGATCAGCATTCAGATGGGTTGCTCCTGGCACACCTGGGTTGACCCTTCATAGCCCAAACCACAGCTGGTGTAAAAATCCCCATTCCTATGGTTCAAGCCTCTGCCACTCCTAGATGGAGTCCTTAGGGTTACACTAGTGCTGATTGCATTAAGGCCGCCTCTCTGCCCACCCTGGGTGGTCCCTATCAGCCGCTCCTCGCTCCTTTCCCACTGCTGGATGATCTCCCCAGAGGATATATCACTGCTGGCTGTATAAAGCCCAGCCCAATGCGTGGGCTCCCTGGGCACACACAGCCTGGTCTTATAATGTCTGCTTATCTACCGCTCCATGGCGGCCTCATCGGAGCATGTACTGTGGCTACTTGCACAAATTCGAATCATATGGTTCCTTATCTGTTGCTTCTCTCTAGACTTTTTTTTTATTTCTTTTTTTAATAAACGTTTGCGATAGTGCAGTGGACGGCCGTGAGGCCACATAGTTATCAACATTCATTACAAAAGGGAGTATCGACAATATGGCAGATACGCTTCTGCATTACATATCACTCGGGAGGAAAGAGATCAATGTCAAAGTTTGTTCTGCGTAATTCGACAGTTGGAGACACACATAATTTACCATGTGATACATTCCATTTGGCCCATGTATGAGCCCATTTTTTGGGGCAGTCCCTGTGTTTAAAGACATCTTTACTGCAATCATCGCAGTGTCAATATCATTGGCCCATTTTTGATATGTGGGCAGATTCCCGGTCCCCCACAGTTGAGCAATATTCCTCTTGGCGAGAACAAACCCCAGTGATGCCCATGTGAGCTGCGTGTGAGTTAAATCAGTGGCTTCCCACACATTTAGTAAACATAATCTCGGGGAGTGAGTAACGTTTTTCTCTCTATCCCTGGTAAGTGTAGTGACAATCTTCACCCAGTATGGCTGAAGGGCTGGACACTCCCAAATCGTATGGAAAAAGGTACCCTCAGCTGTGCACCCTCTAAGACATCTAGAATCCGTACGACGCCCCATTTTAACCAGTGTATGTGCTGCTAGGTAAACCCTATGTAGGGTCTTGAGTTGAATCAATCGTAATCGCATTGGAATTGCAACCTCTTTGGGAGAGGCAAGGGCTTCTTGCCAGTCATCCTCCTCTAGGTACCCAACTTCTCTGTGGACTCTTGACCAAATCCTGTAGTTGATTGAATTCTGCACCAACCAAGGGCAACAGCCTACACTTTACAACTGTAGTATGCTCTATACTTAATCTGGGTTAAAATGATATAGTGCACCCAAGCTTTGAGCTCCACAATTCAGTGAGAAGTTTATGTTCCAACTCTCAGTTAGTATTTTCCATAGTATGTGTAAGAAGAGCCAGAGCCAGAGGTGATGGGCGTGTTCTTACTCTGCTTGGTGCCCAACTTTGGAATGTTTTATCTCGGGATTAAACCACCATACTCCATCTATATTTTACAAAGGTGTTAAACCCCTTCTTTTCTGCCATCAGCTGCGTGGTCTTCTGGTGTTCTCTGATAAGCCTGTGTTGTTTATAGCACCAAGATTCCCTTGTGGCCGAACGCTGCACTTTACAAATGTTTTCCATGTCATTCCAAAGATGATAGGGATTCACATGCACAGTCATAATAGACATGCTCCTACTGTAAAAGTGGGATTAGGAAATAGCTAGTATATAAAGGTCACTCTGTCTCAGATTTCCCCCTGAACTTTGTGCTTTTGTATTCGCTGGAATCTTCCTGTGCTCGGGTCCGAGGTCTGCCGGGGAGGCCTCTGTCTTGTAGGGAGTTGGAAAATGTTATTCTCTTCACCTCCACTGCGGCCCCTATTAGCATGGGACGAGCCTGACACTGTCGGGCCACCATGCTGTCAATGGAAGGTGTAAACTATTAATATCTACCACACTGTGCATTGGTTGTAGTTGTACAGAATGATTCCTGTCTGCTCAAATGATGTCAGTTTTCCCATGATCCTTGCAGCCACAACACCAACACACCGAATTTGAAGAAGGAATTGCACGTTTCCACCAACCGGGACACAAGGCACTCGGTTTGAGAAGGCAAGTTGGCTCCCCAAGCCTCTCTGACATTTGTACATTTTGGGTAATTAGATGGAGCAGTCAGAGTCTATCTAGCTCAAAGAAGTTGTTTGAAGGATGAGTCAAGCTACATTGCAGCACATGATGTCAGGAACAATAAAGATGGGAGGTCACCAAAGATGTGATCTGCGATCCAGGGGCAGCATCTCAACAATACTTCTACATGTCTAGATATATGCATAATCCAAACAGTAATCTAGCAACACAAAACATACAAATCACCAAAATACATAACAGCAACACTGAGCCCGAAAGCTATGCAAAGGATTAGGCCTGGGCGAAATTTAAAATACACAAGCGTAAATTTGTGTTGTTTAGTGAATTTCATTTTGTTCTTGTTATGCAAAATACCCCAAATTACGCCACTTCGTGCAATTATGCACCACGTGCATTAAACATTCACTGCACATGCATGGCATCAACACCAAACGAGCAGCTGGTGTTCACGGTGCTTCGTATTTTTGCTCTTTTTTGTGCAAAATTGACACGAGGACGCATTTCATCCGAAATACAGCCCACAGTGATGAATTAGCATTTTGCATAATTATGCGCAACTTTACTTAATTTCCGTGAAATTTTGTGTAACGACGCAAAAACAAATTACATGCATTTTACACCCCAAAATAAGATCCACCGCTCACTATCACTAAATGATTGGGAACGCTGCGTCATACACGGGGGCACTGGAAGAATGTGGCTGAGCAGCGATGGCATTTTACGCATTCTTATGGATTTGCAGCTCTTGCCCCTTTCCACCATGTGCTGCATTATTTTCATATTTCAACATAAGAAATATGCATTAAGCACCAGCGGACTTGTGACCCCAAGCTTCCTTCCTACTACAGACCTTATAATGCCAGACCACCCAGGAGCGCCCTCTTTCCCATCCCATTAGAGACAGATCTGTGACTACAGTCTGTGTTGGAAGGTCCTGTCATACTGCATTCATTTCAGCTTACCTTCCTAATCAGGCACGGTCGGTACAGGTAAGAGCGGTGCGCGGGGCAGGGCAGGGTGGGGGTGGGGTCGACATACGATGGGATGGGGAAAATAAAATAAATGAATAAATCCACTTACCTTGTGCTCGCCGCAGCCCCGACTTGACATCCGTCCTGTTCCTAGTTGCTGTTTGCTTGAGTCTACTGATCCTCTGGACCAGGCCTTCCTAAATAGCAGCTCAGAGCTGCTAGCAGCTCTCCGTCTCCCTGTAAGTAGCTCTCCTGTGTGCAGCCTGACATACTAAATTAAAGGCTGTTGCTTGGCTGAATGGTTATGTGTATACCATAATTGAAAAGTATACATTCAAGACAAAAAATGTGTGTATTTTCAGAATACATAAACTGATGTTTTGACAAAATAAATGTAAAGCTGATCCGTGAGTGATAAATCACCTGGCATTGGGGGTACTTGTACTTAGAGTAATACTCGGTGCTTGGGGCACTGCAGCTGTGGCTGTTGTGTATTATCCATGTAAAGACATTCCAACCGGGCAAACACTTTTTTGCATTATTGCTGACAACCTGCCTGATGCACTGGTGGTTTTCACGCTGGTAATCTTGCATAGGGTGGCAACTACTGTAATCTTGCCTGATGCGGTCACTATTACAACACTAATAATATCAGTAGCTCAAGATGAGTTTCATTGAGCATACGTAGATCTTATTACTGAAAATGTTTGGGACCCCTGCTCTAGACTTTTCTGCACAGGTCTCACATTTGATCTTATTACAGAATAGGTTGGAGACCCCTGCTCTAGACTTTGCTGCACAGGTCCCACATTTGATTTTATTACAGAATAGGTTGGAGACCTAGGCTCTAGACTTTGCTGCACAGGTCCCACATTTGATCTTATTACAGAAAAGGTTGGAGACCTAAGCTCTAGACTTTGCTGCACAAGTCTCACATTTGATCTTATTACAGAAAAGGTTGGAGACCTAGGCTCTAGACTTTGCTGCACAAGTCTCACATTTGATCTTATTACAGAAAAGGTTGGAGACCTAGGCTCTAGACTTTGGGGCGCAGGTCTCACTTTTGATCTTATTACAGAAAAGGTTGGAGACCTAGGTTCTAGACTTTGCTGCACAGGTCTCACTTTTGATCTTATTACAGAATAGGTTGGAGACCCCTGCTCTAGACTTTGCTGCACAGGTCCCACATTTGATCTTTTTACAGAATAGGTTGGACACCTATGCTCTAGACTTTGCTGCACAGGTCTCACATTTGATCTTATTACAGAAAAGGTTGGAGACCTAGGCTGTAGACTTTGCTGCACAATTCTCACGTTTGATCTTATTACAGAAAAGGTTGGAGACCTGGGCTCTAGACTTTGCTGCACAGGTCTCACATTTGATCTTATTACAGAATAGGTTGGAGACCTAGGCTCTAGACTTTGCTGCACAGGTCTCACATTTGATCTTATTACAGAAAAGGTTGGAGATCTAGGTTCTAGACCTTGCTGCACAGGTCTCACATTTGATCTTATTACAGAAAAGGTTGGAGACCTAGGCTCTAGACTTTGCTGCACAGGTCTCACATTTGATCTTATTACAGAATAGGTTGGAGACCTAGGCTCTAGACTTTGCTGCACAGGTCCCACATTTGATCTTATTACAGAATAGGTTGGAGACCCCTGCTCTAGACTTTGCTGCACAGGTCTCACATTTGATCTTATTACAGAAAAGGTTGGAGACCTAGGCTCTAGACTTTGCTGCACAGATCCCACATTTGATCTTATTACAGAAAAGGTTGGAGACCTAGGCTCTAGACTTTGCTGCACAGGTCTCACATTTGATCTTATTACAGAAAAGGTTGGAGACCTAGGCTCTAGACTTTGCTGCACAAGTCTCACATTTGATCTTATTACAGAAAAGGTTGGAGACCTAGGCTCTAGACTTTGCTGCACAAGTCTCACATTTGATCTTATTACAGAAAAGGTTGGAGACCTAGGCTCTAGACTTTGCTGCACAGATCCCACATTTGATCTTATTACAGAAAAGGTTGGAGACCTAGGCTCTAGACTTTGCTGCACAGGTCTCACATTTGATCTTATTACAGAAAAGGTTGGAGACCTAGGCTCTAGACTTTGCTGCACAAGTCTCACATTTGATCTTATTACAGAAAAGGTTGGAGACCTAGGCTCTAGACTTTGCTGCACAGATCCCACATTTGATCTTATTACAGAAAAGGTTGGAGACCTAGGCTCTAGACTTTGCTGCACAGGTCTCACATTTGATCTTATTACAGAAAAGGTTGGAGACCTAGGCTCTAGACTTTGCTGCACAAGTCTCACATTTGATCTTATTACAGAAAAGGTTGGAGACCTAGGCTCTAGACTTTGCTGCACAAGTCTCACATTTGATCTTATTACAGAAAAGGTTGGAGACCTAGGCTCTAGACTTTGCTGCACAGATCCCACATTTGATCTTATTACAGAAAAGGTTGGAGACCTAGGCTCTAGACTTTGCTGCACAGGTCTCACATTTGATCTTATTACAGAAAAGGTTGGAGACCTAGGCTCTAGACTTTGCTGCACAGGTCTCACATTTGATCTTATTACAGAAAAGGTTGGAGACCTAGGCTCTAGACTTTGCTGCACAAGTCTCACATTTGATCTTATTACAGAAAAGGTTGGAGACCTAGGCTCTAGACTTTGCTGCACAGATCCCACATTTGATCTTATTACAGAAAAGGTTGGAGACCTAGGCTCTAGATTTTGCTGCACAGGTCTCACATTTGATCTTGTTACAGAAAAGGTTGGAGACCTGGGCTCTAGACTTTGCTGCACAGGTCCCACATTTGATCTGGCGTTTGAAACCATGTAATGCACAATGCCGTCAACCCCAGAAGCAATGAAATCCCTCTTGCTACCGGGTTACAATTTACTTGACCCTCAAGCAACTTTTGGTTTATGAAATCTACTCTCACTTGTGAAGGAAGACTTTGACGTGAACTGACATCAATTCAGAGGGGCATGAGGTACATTAGAATTTACACTGGAACAAAGAGGTCTGGAAGACTTCTTGAAGCCCCAGGTGAATTAAAGAGAGAGAACTGAGGTCTGGAAACCCTGAATGGTCACGAATAGCAGGGTGCAAAATTCACTTAATTTACTTTCACACAATTATACAAAATGTTGGCAAAATGACATGTAATTTTGCAAAATGTTAATCCGTCATTTAGCACGAAATGCGTCCTCACATCAATTTTTGACGCGAGGAGGCATTTAAAGAAAGCACAGCGAACAACTGCCATTCCCGTACTGGAGGTCATGGTAAGTTTTTACCGCCAATGATGCATTTCGAATTGCAGGAATTTTGCATAATAAGCGTAGCATGAAATTAAAACATTTCACAAGCATAATTTACATTTCACAAACGCCTACTTACGAGGTTTGCTGGCTTTTATAAACCAGTTGTCTACATACAGATACATTAATAACTTTTGTTTCCTTAGATTAACAGACACCTACATGCAATTTGGACTGCATTTAGGTTGGATGACTTGAGTATGAAGGGGAGGACTTTGTGCCCTAAGTGCATGTTTCCTAAAATAAACTTTAGCAAATGAAAAGGCGATTGACATGCCGATTCTCCATCGACCTATCACTATGTCGGCTTAATAGCTCTTGCTAGACTAAAAAGTAGATGCTCAAATGAGGATGAATTTTAGCTGCCAGTTAATTGCCCATATTGGAAATGAGGTGCTATAAATATGGGTAGAATTTGAACTGGCAAATCAGAGATAAAAGTGTATCTAACTGTATAAAACTAATAGCTTGTTATACAGCACTACAAACCAATACTCTGTCGTTTCTAAGCACTGTAAGAACCAGGTGTTATTATTACCCAATTACATTGTACTATATTTACTGATGTAGGGTCAAAAGATGAGTTAGCACTCCTTTGTGACCGGCAGATCACAGGTGTGAGCGGTGAGTATTAACTCACTGAGCCATCTTGCTTAATATAATGAGTCATCCAAGTAGATCTGTGACCAGTACAGCCCAACTCATAAAAGCAAGCCATACACTCGTAAATGTACTATCAACCCAACCGCAAATCCACCCCACAAAAAACTGTCATCACAGACAATACACTGGGACATGCCAGTGCTAGCACACACTTCTGGCACGCATGTTTTCCAGAAAACATTGAGAAACGGAGAGGTATGATGGGTAGACGTGGTGCCTGAACCGGCATTTGTATATAATTGAAATAAAGTTCCGTCCCTGCACATTGCCAATGTCGGTGTGTTCTGAAGGAGTTTTGAAGGCAGTACCGAGTTCACAGTGTGTTGTCCTCGCTCAGAGATTCAGAGCCAGATGTTCTAAGTGATTTAGCGGTTGCAAACCCTGCGAATCACTAAATTAATTTCAGGGTTTCTTAATCAATTTTGATTTTGGAAAAAACAATTTTGTGATCGGAAAAGTTTCTTTGAATTGCAAAATATCTTCAGAACGTAAAAATGGTTTATAGTTTAGAAGGAGAGTGTTCTGTACATTCCATCCAAATTGAGAATGTTTTGCAACCGGAATTCCAATCACAAACAACTGAACAGTGACGGTGGTCTGCTGTCCCTTGCAGGGCACCATCCCTGGATTGTAGACATTCACAAAGGGCGGCAAATTGTTACCTGCTTAATGAATATTATTTAGGCAGGTTTTTTTGTTGCGATCCCCTGCTATTCACTAATTTGTCAGCCTACCTATTAATACACAGGTCAGTTCGCAGAATCAGTCTGGATTCATAAATGTCGGTGTGGAATTTGCAACCTCTTTTTATGAATTCAGTCTCGGTACATATGGCCCTCGGTTTGAGAAGAGGGACAGTGGCAGTGCTGCGCAACGTCATCCTCCGGTGGCAGTTCAAGTGGATTCGGACCGCAGGTGAGCTTGCATCACTCATCACCACTAACAAAAAAACTCAAGGGTGAGGGATGTGGCTGCTCCCAGGGTCAAGCCACAGCTGATGCCATGACACTGCGTGTGCCACCTTTTGACCTGAGGGAATTCTGGAGTTTGGTTTCCAGGTGTCCAAGATGTGGTTGCATGACCAATCAATCAACATTTGTTAGGAAGGGCAAATCACCTGTGAGGGTCTCAAGTCGCTGAGATGTTGGCTGCTGCAAGGTGGGTTGTTCATTTGAACATCCAGGTCTTGAGTTCTCTCCTGAATTGTTGGAGCGACTGAGTTGCAGGGGAAGGTTGTTCCAAGCCTTGGCTGCCAGGTGAAAGGAGGAGCGTCCTGCGCTGTTGGTTCGGCAGATGGGCGGAGGGGTTTGTGAGGGAGAGGAAAGCAGATAGAAGGTTTCTTGTCGGTTTGTGGAAGGTGAGGCCTTTGTTGATGTACGCTGGTCCCTCATTGTGCAGGGCCTTATAAGCACGGTTCAGGATTTTGATATGGCATCTATTCTGGATCAGGAGTTAGTGTAGTTTCTTGAGGTGGGGTGTGATGTGGGTCCTTCTGGGGAGGTCGAGGATGAGTCTAGCGGCTTAGTTTTGAATAGTCTAGAGCTGATTTCAGGAGGCGTTATGTGATTCCAACGTAGTGTGTTTCCGTAATCCAGTCTGCTGATGATGAGGACCTGCATGACGGTCCTTCTGGTGGAGACTGGGAGCCATCTGAAGATCTTCCAGAGCATGCGAAGGGAATGTAAGCTGTCGGATGAGACTGGTTTGACTTGTTTCTTCATGGATAGCTTGTTGTCCAGAATGATGCCGAGGTTGTGGGCTTGGTCTGTTGGGGTGGGCCAAGTTTCGCGGGCCACCATGCATCGTTCCATGTTGAGGTGCTTTTCCCAACATGCCTACGTGACTTGAGGTATGATGAATACAAGTAAGGTCTATTGCTTCACAGTACAGGTCTTGATACCCACAACATTGTGCCTGAACTCCCACAAGAGGATGTCAAAACATATGAAAGCCTCAAGGGGAGTCTCATGAACAACCTTCAGCCCCAGAAAAACATGAATGTTACATGTTTCACTCCATACATAGCTATCAAGTTTTAAGACTAATTATATGTGACATTTACAGGGTTGTAATGCACTTGTGAATGACTTTCAGACACCAAATATGTGACACTTAGAGTGACACTTTCTCATCAGTAAAACCATGCAATGAAGTGCTTTGAGAAAGCTAAATATTAGAAATTACAACATTCTGACCAAGAAGAAGCTCTAAACATATCTTGAAACTAATGCAAAACTCCTGAAATGAAAGGCCACTAACCTACTGCCTATTTTTAAGATGATGATACTTTAAAACAATTGTGGCACAGTCATTCATTGAAATGAGGACACTCTATGAGGAAGTTCACAGGGGTCATTTGGAGTCACTTGCTTACCCTGAAAGGACATCAATCGTGGATTGCCACTATCCAACTGGCACTGAGTACGTTTTAGAGGCAGGTGCATCTGAAAATATAATGAGAATAAGAAAAGCACACCTCTGGTTGTCTGCACAATATAACAAAAAATGTAAGGGTGGCCTAGTAGATCAATGTATATGCTGCAGAGATTAGTGCACTTCAAAGCACAGGGTGCATGACCCACTTGATTAGACTGTGCCAACAGAAGTGCACAGGGAGTGTTTGCTAGAATGAGCGCTTGCCTAGAGTGTCTTCCAAATTCTTTTGCTGAGATGGGCAGGAGGATCACCATGCTTGTTCACTGTAGGCTGAAGCGCTGCAGATGGCCCAATCCTAAGCTGTCAGACAACTCACTTGTGTCTGCCAACCAGACCGGAGACGAAGTATAAATAAGCCACCCACCCCCAGCCAGGCCTTGACTGGGACAGAAAATAAACCCTGGCACCAAACAAAAAGCCCCCGCCCCCAATAAGCAAATCAGACAATTAAAAAATGGCCCACATTTGGAAATTGGTGCAGCTTTGAACTTGTCAAGACATGCTGTATAGTATTTTGCAATTAATGGGAGACTGTGTGCCTCTAAGTTTGCTGCCCATAATGTTTGTTGCAATATCAGGGACCCCAACAGTGCACCAGGCTCACAAACAGACCCAATAAAATCAGTCCACACACAGACACACAGACCTGACACTTGATCTATGCTTCTGTTAAGTTGTGTGCCCTAGGCCCACATGATATAGGAATAACGACACAGACACTAGAGGTGGCGGTGCATAACTGGCCCAGGGTACATGCGCCCAGATCCTTTTACCGGCAGGGTCACCTGACTGGTGGCTCCTGTGATGGATGGGTGTGAGGTGGGTGTAGACACTACCCCTAGGGAGGGGGTGCAATATGGCGTGTACATTCCTCCCAAATTCCAAACAAAAAAAGACGACTTGTCCAACCTGCAGAAACATATCAAACAAACTGAAAACCACGTAGTTCATCTATCTCTGGAGTCAATCAGCAGGAAGGCATTTGAGATAGGGAACAATGATGCTGGCTGCAATAGGACATCTTTGCTCACCCTCATATTTTAACCTGTGTAAAACAGCACCCAAACGCTGATTCAAGGAAGTCCAAAAACATTCTGACAGCACGCCTCCTGGAGTCATGTCCATAGTGTGGGGATGGCCAGCTCTACTGATACTCCAGATGATTCAGGGTTGATATCAACAATTTAAAACAGTGTGTCAGGCGCATTGACTGAGTCCATCGCAAAGCATCCATCACAAAGCATACTTTGGTGATGTTGCTTAGCTCGCTGAATAGTCTTGTTGTGCTGCAACCTATTGGAGTCTACACAACCTTGCTGCCTCCTAAATCCATAGGTGGGGCAGTGTCAAGTCCATCTCTCGCTCTTGTGGGGGCCAATGATTGGGTTTCCATAAGACTGGTTGTGGACTGTACTGGGGCTGCGTTTGTGCCAAGTCTGGGCTGCTGCAAGACCACAGAGGAGCCACTGCCAAGTCGCTCGTGCAACCACAGTGGTTGATGGTTCCTGGTGAAGACTCGCTCTTGCCCCTGGGATCAGGAGGCAGGCAGGGCGAGGAGGTAATAGCTGGTTCAATGATTCTTCAGATGATCTTAGGAGCTTCTTGCCTGTAGGTATGATGAAGGTTTTGGGCTCCACACCGATTTTTCGATGCTCCATGGGTGGTAGTATGACGCACAAGACAAGGGCTTGCACAATGGGGTTGCCAGTCTTGTGTGGAACATGTATGACAGGTGGTGATGACTTGCCTTGATGGCTGCTGACCTTCCTTCTTGGTTCATTGACAACTAGGAGTGATGGTGGCCTGGTGGTTCTTTGTGAAGGCACCTGTATCCTTCAGCCTGGATACTCTGTGTTGCTCAGCCGCCGATTACAATGGCTGGATGGGTATGCTGCGAAGCAGGGGGCAGAGGCTCGGTTTGTGCATGCTTGTGGCTCATTACCGTGTTTACCACTGGGCTTAGGGCAGAGACTCGGTTCACACATGCTTGTGGCGTACTTCCAGTTCTCCTGCTTTGCTGTCACCAGGCCATCCTTCTTTCACCTCAGTGGTTTCTTCATATGGCTAGATGCCTTCAATCTGTGGCTCGAGCCCTCTCAAGGGCGGCTACCAGGCCTGGCCACTCTTGATCTTCCCTCCATCTGGGCTTGGTTGATCATCAGGTTTTCCAGTGCGAACCGGCAGGTCACACTTCCTTCTCCTCTTTAACCTTGGTACTTCAATATGCACATCCTTTCCTCTTATGCTGGTGAGACTTCTCATTGCTTGGGTCTCTTCTGGGTGCAGCAGCACGCAACATCTTTGGGGTATATTTGGTTGAGACTTCTAGTTGGTTGAGTCTCTTTCCCTCCTGGGTCCAGCTTCATGCACATTCTTCAGGGCCGGCCAACAGAGCCTCTTAGTGGTCGACTGTCTCTATACTCTGGCCAGCAGCCTCAGGTGTTGGGCTACAGCTTGTTGATGATGAGGGCTGTCGCTGATCCTGTTCTCTTGTTCTTGAGTGCAGTATGGAATCCAGCCACATGTTGCGTGGAACTTTTTGGAGCTCCTACTTCATGGTGCTCCCTCTTCCCGCACCTTCTTCGGTGGGCAGTAGGGAGCTGTGGGTCTGCTTCCTTTCTCTAGGTGTGCAGGACTTGCACTTTGAGGCATCGCCGCCATCAGGCAGGGCTGGTGGGGTGTGTCAGGGTGGGCCCAAGTGTATGGCCCACTGCTGTCGTGTTGTGTTCGTCTGCCCAGCCTTCTGCTCAGGCCTCGCCTTCTTTGAACCTTTTCATGCCTGGGGTTGTGCCTGTCATGCACTCACCTGGCCCCAACTGCAGAGACAATACTGGAACTGATGCTGGACCTCCTATCCCTCCAAAGGACAGCAAATGCCTAGGAACAGAAACTTCAGAACACACACTGTCTCCCAGGCACAAAGGGAGTTGCTATAAAATAAGAAAAGAGAGGCTCTGCAGCTGTGCGACTTTGCATAACAGCATCTGTCACTTCTGAGACCTTCTACGTTGGCGAGGTAGTTTCCCCCCACAAGGAACAACCTGCAGGGCGTGGTTTGTCTGGGTGACTGACAAGGAAGGAACGAGCCAGGTGAAGCGCATAAACATTGTTGGTATTAACATGTGTGGTTGGTTTGTGCTTTTTTTGTGTTCATATAGATTCATAGGGTGAATACATCCCCAATTTTATTTTGGACGTCGTGCCTACAGAAAAAGTTAGGTACTCGTTTGTGGTAGTCTTTTCTTCTTTATTTGAAGACATGTGCAAAACAGGAAACAGCTGACACGTGTTTCGCCCAGGGGCCAGCAGGCCAGGGCTTTCTCAAGGTGGAAAATTCTCTGTTAATAGGGTGTATTTCAATTAGGTGAGGAACGGATGTGGCAGCAAAAGAGCGTCTTCTGCGTGTGAGGTAATCTTTGCGGTCTGAATCAGATCCTAGTTGTATCAGAGGGAAAGGCTCCGGGTTTACAAAGAAACTGCAACTGGCACTGACTCCAGAATGCATCTAATTTGCGACTAACCCCCAAAAATCGCTTGGGTGGGGCCAAAGGCACTGGGACTCGAGGGGTAACTGTGACAATGTCAGGATTCGCATTTCCGGTAGCTGATGCGCTTGCTTAATTTCCAAAATCACCAAAGTGTCAAAGTTGCATAACGGGATGTGTACCCTTGGGAATCGTGCCAGGCTCCCCTTCATGGGGAGTGACAAGGGCGACATCGGACCAGTTCGTCCTGAAGCATCTGATTTTCCACTTACACTTACAGGTATCATCCGCAGCCCGAAATGAGAGCAGAATAATCAAAATCATAGATTGGAGTTCGGGACACTCCTTAGGATTAAACTCGGAACACAAATTTTGGTACAAGGTTCATACATATATAATAGACTCTCAAGTGCTTTCTCTAGGCACTATGTTCATCAGAGAAACACAGAGCTCAAGTCATTAATCCTTGCGTAATACAGTTCAAGGGCCAAGACTGCAGGAATCGTCCGGAGTATAAACACACAAGTGGAGACATGAAAACATGGAGCGCCGTACAGTAAATAAGGTGCATCCATGGTGTCGCAAGGATGGCGCTATGAAAAGTGTAGCATCACTGTTTTCCCGAAGTGATGTGAACTTTTCATAAATGTGGCCCCAGAGGTAGAGGTGGCTTACTGGCCCAGGGCATGTGAGCCCAGCCCCTTTAATTGGCAGGGTCACCTGACTGTTGACGCCTGTGATGGATGGGTGTGGGGTGACTGTAGACACTGCCCCAAGGTAGGGGCTGCAATATCACATGTCCAGCAGAACTATACACTTTTGGGGACCGCACTGGCAGCTGGCATGACAAGGAAAAAGAAAGATCCCACCCACCACCTCTGCTGTGTAGGTGTTTTGCAAGGTAGAGACTCCTTGCATTTAAGCTCTTGGCAAGGTTTATATTAGTGAAATCAACAGTCAAATTCCACGCTGTGCACTGGACCTAACAGGCCCTCAAACAGCACAAGAAAATCAGCCCACACACTGACCTGTCATAGTGACATCTACACTTCAGGAAGGGGGTGAAGTAAGGACAACGAAAGCTGCGCTGCCCCCCACGCTAGCCTGAAGGGATGTTTTACAAGGTATAGACTCCTTGCATTTAAGCTCCAGTAAAGGTTTGTTTATTTTGAGGAAAGCAACAGTAAAACCTGGCCCTGCACACTGCACCTAGCAGGCCCTAAAACAGCCAACAAATATTAGCTCATACATTCACCCATCATACCTTCCCTCCGAATGGCACTGGCTGCTGCAAGGAAAACAAAAGCTGCTGCCTGCCCCCTCAATGTCTCTGGGAGCCAACCAGACACACTGTGTGGTCACAGTGGGGTGGCACCAAGCTGGAAAATAACCAAAAGGCAAGGCGTCATCCTCAAAACCATGTGAGGGTGCTGTCGGGTCTTCCCAATTTTATTTTATACCGTGGCCTGCGCTGACAGATCACGTGGTATGCGGGAGTGGGAGGCTGGGCTTTGGCTAGCCGATTGAAGTGCTGGGCTGTCCTGCACAGCCCCTATATTCTATAGAGTACAGGCCAAACGTGCAAGTGACACAGCAGGATCTAAAGCAGCACAGAGCAGAGCTCAATAACTGGCAGAGTGCTCACTGCTCAAAATACAGCTCCAGGCTTGTAGAGCGTGCCTCGCACGGGGTGGTCATGACGCTATAAAGGTATGACTAATATAATTCACTGCAGTGTTGCATCCACCACACTAAAATGCATTAGTCTAACCCCTGATGCGTGGTACTTGGCAGGGCATGCTTCTGTCGAATCAGAAGCAAAGGTCGCTTTCATAACTTGGCTGAAGTCTAGTATAAAAGACTGAGACTTTGATAAATGCAATTGACAAATACTTGCAAGTCATGAATCGCCTGCATTCAGACGGAAGCTGCTACACAAACCCACCAGAAATACACAAGAGGAAGTTGTGTAGGGATTCAGACATATCAATGAACATATTGGAATCTGCACAATATAAAACGTTTGAATAATAAAACAAATGCGCTTCCACAAGTCGTTGAGTGCCTGCACTCATAAGCAACTCTGATCTATGTCAGTGGAGAGGCCATGTCAAGAAGACTGAAGATCCAGAAAGGCGAATAAGAACTTCTTGTACCTCAACAGGTGTTTCTATAAAAAGTCACACCAAACAGAGAGGGAAGCCACCACTGCAAAAAAACAAGGCAATTGTGACCACACCAAACAGAGAACTGTCTTAATATACTCTGTCCACAAAAGCACTGAAAGTGACAATATTTCCGAACTCGTGCTGGACACTGCTATTCGTGGACATGAAGACAACTTTTCTGGTAGACACCAGAGCCTTCATACCTGTAATGACCAACAGTGAATTTGCTAGGAGACAAGGTTCCATTGTGCTTCATTCAGTTAGCTAACGTGAAGCGCTACACATACAGCTCTAATCGCTCTCCTGCAAAGGCTATTTCAGTGCATCGCCGAAGCTGTTGCTGACACAGTAAGTTGGATAAGCTTTGGCATGGCATTGAAGCCTGGCCTGCTTCAAGTGCTGTGCCAGTTTACTGGAGCACTGGAAACATCTGAAAACACTGATATATTCAAGTCCTTCCTAGACCTTTTTCAAGGCTTTGGCAAGCTAAAAGTCAAGCAAATCAGACAGCATATTGATGAGGAAGTGATTCCAGTGGCATAGCATTTTAGTGAGTATTTAACATCCCAAAAAGGTTAGATGCCAAGCTTGAGAGTCTATTACAGTAGGATATTATCTACTGCATTAGGACTCATGCCCTGGGTCTCCTCAATATTTCAAGTGCCCAAGACAAAGTCTAGCTGTTGGATCTTTAGCTATGTGGAAATGAGACAGTCCAAATGTGCAGCACAAAGAGAAAGTCATACTGCTCTAAGGATCTAAAATATGATACACCAGCTCAGTGGACAGCAGGTCTTCTGAAAGCTGGACAAAGACAACAGATAACTTGAGAAACAGTGTCATGGAGATACATCATCACTTTTGTCACACAAAAGGCCCTATTTTGATACAACTGAGTTTTTAATATATTTAGCCACAAAGTAAGTCAGAAAGAAATAGATAAAGCATTTACAAGGGCCTGAAATGCATTGAAAAAAACATCTCATGATAAACAAATTGGAATTCACCCATAAATGTGTAAACTCTTCAGTCATTTCTTTGCAAGGTCAGTTACTGTGTGAGACACGTTCAAGACTTTGGGCCTGGTTTAGAGTGTGGTGGATGGGATACTCTTCCACAAATGTTGTGGACAACCCATCCACTGTATAACAAGTCCGGCCATGGGTAATTAACTTTCAATTGTGTAGAAAGGATATCTGTCACATTTGTGGTGAGTAGCCCATCGGCCAAACTCTAAATAAGGCCTTTTGTGTTCATCAATGCTCTGCAGATAGGGCTTACCTAGAAAGGTCAAGATATTTACTGGTATTGACACTGCAAAGCTAGTTTTGAAGCCCTTGCAGAGGCAGGAAACTTCGACCTATCCTGCGTCCTGAATTTATTGTTATTACTAGCTGTGTGGTAAGTATTCTTGCAGCATGCATTTACAACCCTGAAGCACTAACTGAAATAATTACTAATGCCAAAAATAGGTTGATGAAGCCTGAAGCCTCTTATTCTCAAGCTGGGAAAGAGAGACTAGAAGTGGAATGGGTTTGTGAACACTTTCATATGTTAATGTTTGGAAAGGCATTCATTGTTTTCACTGACCACTAGGCTCACCACACCATATTTGGTAGCTGTTGCAAATAAAGTGGTGAAAGATGGTAAGTATTTCTTAGTAGTACAGAACAGACTTCCAACTCTCACCGCTTCAGCCATTTTAGTTGCTTCAGGTAATCTGCACTGCTACACTGCGTCAACCTCACTATTCTATACACAATCTATACATGCATGCGGACCAACATTCAATAATGCGCACAAACCAAACACATCCATACTACGCATCTTCTTCCTCTTGTCACAAAGACAAGAAGAACAACCAAAATACTCCAACAAAAACACTAGAAACACAGATAACATTAAAAGACATAGACACCACACTACAAACACACACCTGAAATAATAAAAGCATCTTCCACTGTTATCCTTATCTTCATTTGAAACACTAGCGACGAGGATTAGAGCAATACTTTGATTGCAATCCACTCTAGGAATATCATGATTCCCTGGAGTACAAGCACTTCCCACATTGATGTCATCAAAGGATTTCATTTCACATTGCTCAAAGGTGTATTATCGCTAAAATTGTCTTGAATGGATTTCCTTACATCTAACCGTCTCATTTGCCTCACACACATTGCAACGATACACTGAGCAAACCCCAACATCGTTTACACAATGTATACATCCATGCGAGCCAACATTCTAACATGTACACAGACCAAACACATCAATACCACAGTAACCCTAGAGTGAAGGTGTCGCCAGTGAAGGAGTGCTCCGGTTAGGCATTCCCCTGATCATTCCTCTCTAAAAGAAAAGAGCAGTTTATTTGTCACATGGCGGTCATCAGGGCATTGTAGCCATGATGAGACTACTATGTCATAAAGTGCTGTTTCCTTTTTTAAACCATATTATTATTATTATTATTAAATTAAATTTGTAAGGCGCGGCAGCTACCCAAGAAGGGTTTGTCGGCGCCGAAGCGGATCAGAAGAATGTAACGCAGCTTATTAGGTTACTGGTTGAAATGTGTAGGAATATGCTGGGTAGCTGCCAATTATGTCAAAGTCTAGGGAAAAACAGTGGTACTCAGCAGCTTCAAATGCCTCTGTTGCCGAACAGCCTTAGGAGGAGGTGACTGTGCATTACTTTGGTTCCATCTCTTCTGGTCAGCAGATGCTAGTGGTCATGGATGAAAAACAGATTTCCTGATGTTGCTCCTGCTCCCAGTATGGTTACAGAGGCCGTCATTACATATTCACAACTAATGGAATACCTCCAATCAGTAGAAACACCTTGCTAACTCCATGGTTTTCGACCATCACAGGGTTAACCCAGGGCTATAGGAAAATGGTAGGATACAACATTTAATCGAAACTTTCACAAAAGCCCCCAAGCTTGCCAAATTGCCAAAGGCCCTGTACACAAGATCTTTTGACAGATCTAGAGAGATTATTGTGACACATCACACAGTATGACTGGTAAATCCTCAGCTGACCTGTTGTTTAATTATTCAAGCAAACAAAAGAAGACGAGCAAATTCATATCTGCTATACAAAGAGGCAATGGAGATGGCGAGATCAAAATCTCTCAGAAGAAAGATCCTTCTTTGACCTCTAACTGTATTTGAGTTCCACACCCAGCTTGACATCCTAAGCCCTGTCCACACCTGTTGTGTCACCCCTGGCTACTTGCTCCTATTGTAACGTCAGACCACCCGAAAGACTCATCCTCATCATGGATGAGGACTTTTGAGTTAAGTAAAGTGGAAATGTGATAGTAATACTGAATATCGACCCACAGAATATTGCCATATAAGAATATAGAGGAAAGAATGTCGAGGGACGAAATATAGAAAGATAAGTACAGATAGAAATGTATAGATTTACTCTTCCTAACTCCACAGCTACGTACCTTGAAGATATCTGTACCCAGTAGGTACATATATGTGGAGTTAGGTGTAGAAAATCTAGACTTACTTACCTGTTAATATTTATTTTTAAAATTTTCTGTCCTCGTTTTTCAGTCCCCTTGATATTCTGGGGTCGATATTCAGGATGCACCCCGGAAATGTAGTGTTATCACTGATAGTGCATGGAGGGCAGGGCTAGCAGCATGGGTGGAAATAAAGCAGACATGAGGTAACTGCCATGGTAACCAGAAGTGGAGCCTCCTAGCTCTTCTTTATGCCTGACTGTACATCATTGATGTAGTGTCATGTGCAGTAGGACCCTTGTGTTCCTCTGCCGACTCCTTACAAAGTTACGTAATCAGTTGGGAGGTATTGAGGTGTGTCTTGTCAATAATGATGTAGTGCGTTCAGTTAACGGTTGCATGCCGATTAATAAAGATGTGTGTTACAGAGCTCCATGTGTGGTCATTTGCGTGCTCCAGAGCTAGGGATGTCGCGATAACTGGTGACGAGTAGGTGATACAGTCCAGAAACCTGCTTATGCATGCAACGTGCACCCCAAGAAGCAGTCTACAGTTGGTGTATGTGGAGTCAGCACCTGGCTGTAGCTCTTACGAAGTCCTCGAAGAAATGAATGCCCTACTGAGGAGCATACGCAGAAAGTCCTCCAGAAAAGTACTGGTAAGGCTGAAAGAAGAGATACTGCACCATAATGCAACATACAGCCATCATCAATACAGAAAGAAACACTAAGCGAGCGACTGCCAAGGACTATGAAGCGTGAAAGGCAGCGACAGCCAGGTGCAAGAAAGCACTAAAGACAGAGACAACAAATCGCAAAGAAACGCTAAAGGCCACGACAACCAGGTACGATGCACAAAGTTGAGGGCGGTGACGAACATGTACAATAAACAAAACCATTACTCACTGTTAAGAAAGTAGATGGTGCCGCACAACATCAGCTAGGTGTGACGACTCGATGTAAGCACACTGCTGATGCTTACAGTGTGTGTGGGTCTAAGTGAGAAGCGACCGTCATCGGGACAGCATATACTCTCAACGTCAGTAAGTCCCAACACAAGTTAGGGTGCCATTGTGTTTTTGAAACCACCACTTCCCTTCGAACCTGCCAAAGAGCTGAATATTTGTGCCATATGGACTGCGTGGATCGAAACGTTTGAAGACTTCATAGATGTTCTAGAAGTAGATGATAAAAAGATCATCAAATTCTTAAAGAGCTTTGCAGGTGATGGCGTGAAAGAAGTGATAAAGAAAATATCACAAGCTAATGAAATATTGTACTGTCAAATCAAAGAAACATTAGAAACCAAGTTCAATCCAATGCCGAATGTCGACTATGAAAGGTACATTTTCAACTAGGCAAGACAGCAAGTTGGTGAAATGATGGATGAGTTTGTCGAACAATATGATACCCTCATCAAGCACTGCAAGTTCAGTTAATTCAATGACTAAGAAGCCATGCATCTCATAGTCATCGATGGTTGCCTCTCTGATTCATTTCGATGACGCATGCTGAGAGAGACATTCAGTCTAGAAAAGGTACTCATGGCTGTGAGATCTGAGGAACGTGCAGATCATCAGGCTGCTGATATGAAAGCTGACACAGCCCCAAAGGAATCAGCATTGATCCTGAAAAGTAGGCAGAAACACAAAGTAGAGGACCATAAGACGATGTCTCAGAAGAAAAATAAATTGTGTTTCCGCTGTGGATTCTTGTTTCCACATGAAAGTAAATGTCTTGCCACTAAACGGATATGCACAGGCTGTGGGAAAGAAAACCGTTTCATAACAGTTTGCAAAGCGAAAGATAAACTAAAGTGCATCACGACGAGAAGAGAAAATGAAAGCCAGGAAGTTCCAGAAGCATTCTAGCCACACCCACAAGGCCAAACTGCAACATCAATTGAGGCAAGTAGAGACTAAACAAAGTCGATCATCATCAATTTCATCTTCCAAAGGCTCTTCAACGTCATCATCGAGCAACAGTTAAGAAAATGGATGTGCAATGGTGATGATGACCGCAGAACGCCGTGCACATGTAGGGTTGGCTGCTTGCAAATAAGAATACAAGTCAAAGAGAGATCACCACGTTAAGCGACCAAATTTATGAGGGCCGTGACCCAAGATCAACCTAATGGTGAATGGCTGCCCTACAACTTTTATTATACACAGTAGTGCATCGATCAATATCATGTCAGCAGAACAGTACAACGAACTGTCTCCGATACCACGTCTAACGGCATCGAAAAAAAGGTGTACACATGGGCTGCTTCTAAGCCAATCCAAGGTCAAGGGTCATTCGTAGCGACCATAAGGCATCAGAAAACGACAATAAAAGCACCAATTCATGTCCTCTAAGGTACTTCGTCAAGGGCATGTCTACTCAGTTTCAGCACTGCTGCTGACATGGGACTGATATCCATCAACTACAACCTCAATGCACATTCTGAAATAGTAAGTAAATTCCCGTTGTTGTTTCATGAATTAGGGAAACTCAAGACAATGAAGGTGCAACTTCACATTAATGGGGCCATTCGCCCTGTAGTTCAGCTTCACCGTCAGATTGCTTTTTATTTACAGACGGCTGATGAGAAAGAACTTGAAACATTATTAAAGCATGACATCATAGAGAGCTCTACTGGTACAATGCAATGGGTTTCTCGCATAGTGGTAGTGCCAAAAAAGGACAGGGGAGGGTATTTGTGTTGGTATGTGCCAGGCCAACCAAGCAATCAAGAGAGAAAATTATTCAGGTCCATACATAGCGGACAGGATTACACAGCCGAATGGTGCCCAAGTCTTCTCCCATCTTAATTTGAACAAAGGATACCATAAACTCGAGCTGGAAGAGAACTGTAGGTACATTACCACTTTTTCAACTCATGTTGGTTTGTTTAGATACAAAAGCCTCAGCTTTTGGAGTGTTGTCGGCTGCAGGAATTTTTCAGGGTGTAATTTACCGAGTAATTCAACCTGTCACACATGCTTTTAACTACAGTGATGACATACAAGTGTTTTCGACTACACAAAAGGAGCCTGACAATGCTCTTACAAAAGTATGCTGTCTGCTCATTAATGCAGGTCTCACTTTAAATGTAGAAAAATTTGAATTTCACAAAACCAAACTCAAATGCTTGGGGCATATTTTCTCTGAATTGGAATGAATCCGGACTCTGAAAAAGTACAAGCATTGTCATGCATTCGCTACGATCCTCCTTAGGCATGGCCAGCTATTGCTCCAGATACATTTGTAACTTTGCCACAGTGATTGCCCCATTAAGAGATTTGACAAAGAAGAATATTCCTTTCCAGGTCCTCTGAATGTGAGTGAAGTTTCAAGAAAATCAAATATGCAATTAAAAGTACAACTGAAATGGCTTATTTTTATCCAAAGTTACATACTGAGATCATAGTAGACACAAGTCTGGTAGGGTTGGACACGATCCTTGCTCAACACAATGGACATACAAATACTCAGAGCCACATTGTGGCCTATGCTAGCAGAAGTCTGTCTCAGACTGAACGTGCCTATTTTCAGCCAGAAAAAGAGAGCCTGGCTGTAGTGTGGCTTGTGAACTCTGTGTTTCTGGAAGGAAAGCATTTCACCCATGTCCCTGACCAACAGGCGTTGCTCACCATTTTCGGAAATCCAAAAGCAAAGATGCCGCCTTGCATCGAGAGGTGGGGGGAGTAATTGCAAGAGTATGATTACGCTATTGTGCTTAAGGCAGGGAAGGATTAAAACCCTGCAGATTACTTCTCCCGAGTGCTGTCACAGTGTCACAGTGCATTGTCTAAAGCAGTTGGAGAGTATATCAATTTCATAGTAGAGTCTAGCACCCCTACCGCTTTATACCTTTTGCAGATCATTGCTGCTGCCAACATAGTCAGAGACATGCTCACACTCAAGGGTATCATTGCAATGCAATCATGGAGAACACATACCTGACCTCTCACAGACGATGTTGAATATCAAAAAATCAAAAATATGCAGGAAGAACTTTCTGCCACCCAACAAGGTATTGTACTAAGAGGTTTGAGAATTGTCATACATGAGAGCTTGAGGCAACAAGTAATTAAACTGACACGGGAAGGACATCGTGGCATTGTAACCACCAAGAGAACCCTCAGAGACCAAATCTGGTTTCCTCGCCTTGATGAACAAGTCGAGAAGGAACTGAAAGCATGCCACCTGTGCAACTGCATATCTCCCAAAACAACACAGCATCCGCTAAAAATGTATGACCTTCCTAAACAAGTGTGGGAGACAATTGCACTTAATTTCTTTGGACCCTTAAACAACGGACATCATCTCATGGTAGTTATTGATCAGTACTCATGTTTTCCCTTAGTGAAAAATGTATCATCAATTACCATGAGAAAGTCATCGACAACCTGGGTGATATTTTTGAAGCGTGGGGTGTTCCCTCCATTCTTAAATCTGACAATAGTCCACCCTTCAATAGCGGAGAGTTTAATGACTTCCTTAGTCACTTGAATGTCAAGCATTAGAAAAGCACACCTCTCTGGTCTCTGTCCATAGGCAAATGGAGTTGTTAAATGATTTATGTGCACAATGAAGAGAGTGGTTCAGTGTGCTGCACTCGAAGAAATCGATCTCAGGTCAGCCTTATGTCCAGCCCTTCATGCCTATTGGTCAACTCCCCATTCTACAACAGGTGAAAGCCCTGCCACCTTGCTGTTAGGGAGAGCCAGTGGAACAAAGCTACCACAATGGACTACGAGCAGAGTAATAGACCGTGATGAGATTTGTCTCACAGACATTTCTCTCAAAAGCAAGAAGAAGACGTATGCTGATAAACGCAGATGCTCTCAGGACATGGTTTTCGGACAAGGAGACCTGATCTTAGTCAAACAAAAATGGAAGCACAAGACTGACACTCCGTTTGATGCTGATCCATTGAAAGTCGTCACAAGTAAAGGACATATGGTGACCTCTCAATGTCCTGGAAACTCCATTACGAGAGACTCGTCACATTTCAAGCATCTGCATCGATGTTAGTCGGCTTTAGACATCACAAGTGAGACAAGTCTACCTGAGTGCCCAAATCAATCATCTGAGTCTACATCTGCGATGCCAGATAACAGTTCAACTCCTTCACCTTGCACGACTCGATCTGGAAGATTGGTGTGAGCACCTCGACGACTCATTGAGGAGCTCTAAAGTATATAGGTTGTCTGTACTTTTTATTTAACAAAGAGGGAGATGTAGTGTTGTTTGATCATGTGCAGTAGGAGCCTTGCGGCGGACTCCTCACAAAGATACATAATCAGTTGGGAGGTATCTGGGTGTGGTCAATAAAGTTTATGATATAGTGCGTTCAGTTAATGGTTGCATAAAGAAGAATAAAGACGTGTGTTACCAGTGGTCAAAATGCATTAAAAGAAGTATGGAAACTGTGATGCTGAATGCAAATGGGGTGGGGTGACTGAGTGTGGGGCGTGGTCCAAGGCGTGGGTAAAAAAAAAATGTTCTGGAACTTTTTTTGGTCTTTCACATTCAGGTACCTACATATAAAATAATGCACAGCTTAAATTAAAAATTAATGCAATTTACGTAATCAGTTGGAAATGCTCTATCATACATTACAAAACTTCTATTAGTTAATGCACTGCAAAGGTCTGTGTCTGTAACCAGAGAGCCACAGAATTGAAACCTGGTTTCTGCAGTGGAGAATAGTGGCTTGTGTATGTTTAGCGCTACGTATAGTGCTACGAGGTACCAGTCTGTGACGTAAAGCACTGTAATTATGTAAGTCATTATTTTAAACTAGCATTACACATATTAGGAAATAGGCTGGAATAAATTGTGCAAAAAAGTTTAAGATTCCAATATATAGTTTTTAGTAATACCAAGACTGTACACAGTGCAATTTCTTTTGTTACTGTTGTTTAAAAGCACACACTTCACAGCTCCGCTGTTAACTCCCTTCCAATACCATTCAAAAAGAATAAATCTGTCGCATCAGGAAGCTTCAAGAGGTTCTATCAATTAAAGCCAATACTGGCTTCCAAGCACCCTTTGCAATTGCAGATTAACGAGTTGCGCGCATTTACATTTCTTTCGGGCAAGGAGGCACCCTGGAAACAGGCCCGGTTCTAGCGGGTGGGCCAGGTGGGCCAGGCCCACCCAAACATGAGCCTTGCCCACCTAAGCATGAGCCTTAGCTCTGGCAGTGACGTGTAGAAGGCTAGTAATGAATGTCCACTTTCATTGAAAACGTTCCTCCGAATGTTGTTTTTCTTCCAGTTCTGGGAGTTGCGTGATTTGGCCTGGGCTCTCTCTCACAGGCACCCCAATCACACATCTCCTTTTAGAAAGGTGGGCTGTGTCCCCGCCCACTCGTGCAGGTAAAACAAGGGCATATCAAAGGGGACAAATCCTCTCTTTGGCACAGGGTAACCTTAACCATTGTGCTGTGTGGATATTTCCTTTTCTATTCCAAGCTGGAGAAAAAAAGTTTGTTTCTCCGGCTTTACCTTTCCTGCCCCTGCAGCTGCTTATCAGATCGGGCCATGGGGAGGAACCCAGCAGGTGAGAGAATGTCTGGCTATTTGCTCTTCTTTTTAAAATCATAAGGGAAGGCCCAGCAAGACACATACTTCCTGTATGCTTTTTTAAACAGTTTTTTATCATTATCAAGGATAGCTCTGCCACAGTTGTAAGACAACTATAACAATGTCCAGATAACTGGTGATTAATGGTCCTGCAAATCCTTTGTCTGTTGGTAGTTTTGAAATGCAGATAAACTGTACTTTATGTGGATAGCTCAGTGGGTTACGGTCTTTGTCACAGAGATTCTTGTGTTACTTGCATTTCAGAAAGTTACAATCCAATCATAGGACAGTGACCCATGAACTATCATCAAAGAGCTGCAAGCAACCCTGAATGATATAGTTTTAACTTGTTCTTTTTCTTTTTTTTGTGTTGCAATATAGTTAGAACTTCCCCAGTCATTATTCTAATGTTGCTAAAATGAATTTGTTGGGCATATATATATATTTTTATCAGTAAGGCCAACTCCTAACCATTGGGGTATGAAGGTCAATAGGGGAGGGGATACCGAGAGATTAGGAGCACTGGAGGAGGGTGGCAATGAGGGAATCCGAGGAGGAGGCCAACGGGGGGGGGGGGGCTAGGGAGAGATGATGAGGGGTGCTGGTGGAGGGCGGAAGTGAGGGAGTCGGAGAAGGAGGTCAATATGGGGGCTACGGAGAGATGAGGGGCGCTGGTGGAGGGTGGTAGTGAGCGAGTCCGAGAAGGAGGTCAATAGGGGGGCTACAGAGAGATAAGGGGTGCTGGTGGATGGGGGTAGTGAGGGAATCTGAGGAGGAGGTCAATAGGGGAGGGGCTACGGAGAGATGAGGGGCACTAGAAGAGGGTGGCAGTGAGGGAATCCGAGGAGGAGGTAATGAGGGGGAGGGGCTACAGAGAGATGAGGGGCACTGGTGGAGGGTAGTAGTGAGGGAATCCAAGGAGTAGGTCATGAGTATGAGGGTCTATGGTGAGATGAGGAGCACTGGTGGAGTGTGGCAGTGAGGGAATCCGAGGAGGAGGTCATGAGGGAGAGCCCGAGAAGTGTCACTTGCCTGATACTCCCACCTCAGAAACCTCCTATTCCCATCAAAGGGACATTACATGGAAAAAACACTTTTTGAGAGTGATAACATTTAGAAAGAGGTTTGGAAAGAAAAGAATGTGTTTTACTGGGCCCTTGTAAGACTAAGGAGAGATCAAGGAGGGCCCTGAAGCAGGCCTGGCTAGACATATAAGTGACAAATCGGGCCCGCAGTGGCCCACCCGAATGCATCCTTGGCCCACCCAAATAAAAATTCCTGGAGCCAGGACTGCCTGGAAAGACGACTTGTTTAGCTGTCTGCCCCTTCCTTGGTTTCACAGCACAGGAAACTGCCTGCCTTACATTTCTGCTGATGCATTTCAAGTGTCGGAATTAACTGTCCCAGGACGGTTGCTTTTCATAAAAAGTAGGAGAACTGTCTTATTAACTAAAAAAGAGTATGGGCAGGTCGTGGCCCTCAGGTCCTGCCCACTTCGGCCACTGTGTGTTACAGAGCTCCGCGTGTGGTATGGTCATTTGCGTGCTCCTGAACTAGGGAGGAAGCAACAATTTACAGCCGCAACTGGTATCTGTACCTAAATGTGAAAAAGTTCCAGTTGGCGGCCGTGCCAGAGTATCTATGCTTTCTAGACATTACCACGTCACCCCCTTTCATTAGAAGCAAACGTAACCAGGGGTTGGGGCAGGGTTAGGTATGCAACACAGTATACAATGCTCAAGGCACAACTAGATCACGACAATAGTCTGTATTTGAAAGGTTTTATAAATCAAAGGAATTATAAAGTAAACTGATTAGTTACCACGAGGGGCTTTATTTGTAAAACGGCTTTCCGTCCCGTTTCACAGAGAGCATACAGTACATTCTTTTCACCCGTATCTGACCTTTCAGTGTAAAGACAAAGTAACAGAATTTTACATAGACAAATCCTATTTTTGCTTGAATGTGGTTCCTGGGCAGGCGAAGGAACACTGAAAAGAGCCATTATCACCATGCTTGTTCACTGTAGGCTGAAGCGCTGCAGATGGCCCAATCCTAAGCTGTCAGACAACTCACTTGTGTCTGCCAACCAGACCGGAGACGAAGTATAAATAAGCCACCCACCCCCAGCCAGGCCTTGACTGGGACAGAAAATAAACCCTGGCACCAAACAAAAAGCCCCCGCCCCCAATAAGCAAATCAGACAATTAAAAAATGGCCCACATTTGGAAATTGGTGCAGCTTTGAACTTGTCAAGACATGCTGTATAGTATTTTGCAATTAATGGGAGACTGTGTGCCTCTAAGTTTGCTGCCCATAATGTTTGTTGCAATATCAGGGACCCCAACAGTGCACCAGGCTCACAAACAGACC
The DNA here is from genome assembly GCF_964204655.1 of Triturus cristatus. Taxonomy (NCBI): domain Eukaryota; kingdom Metazoa; phylum Chordata; class Amphibia; order Caudata; family Salamandridae; genus Triturus; species Triturus cristatus. Next base: position 1,519,958,915 of record NC_140591.1, on the reverse strand, counting down.
CAATAAAATCAGTCCACACACAGACACACAGACCTGACACTTGATCTATGCTTCTGTTAAGTTGTGTGCCCTAGGCCCACATGATATAGGAATAACGACACAGACACTAGAGGTGGCGGTGCATAACTGGCCCAGGGTACATGCGCCCAGATCCTTTTACCGGCAGGGTCACCTGACTGGTGGCTCCTGTGATGGATGGGTGTGAGGTGGGTGTAGACACTACCCCTAGGGAGGGGGTGCAATATGGCGTGTACATTCCTCCCAAAATCCAAACAAAAAAAGACGACTTGTCCAACCTGCAGAAACATATCAAACAAACTGAAAACCACGTAGTTCATCTATCTCTGGAGTCAATCAGCAGGAAGGCATTTGAGATAGGGAACAATGATGCTGGCTGCAATAGGACATCTTTGCTCACCCTCATATTTTAACCTGTGTAAAACAGCACCCAAACGCTGATTCAAGGAAGTCCAAAAACATTCTGACAGCACGCCTCCTGGAGTCATGTCCATAGTGTGGGGATGGCCAGCTCTACTGATACTCCAGATGATTCAGGGTTGATATCAACAATTTAAAACAGTGTGTCAGGCGCATTGACTGAGTCCATCGCAAAGCATCCATCACAAAGCATACTTTGGTGATGTTGCTTAGCTCGCTGAATAGTCTTGTTGTGCTGCAACCTATTGGAGTCTACACAACCTTGCTGCCTCCTAAATCCATAGGTGGGGCAGTGTCAAGTCCATCTCTCGCTCTTGTGGGGGCCAATGATTGGGTTTCCATAAGACTGGTTGTGGACTGTACTGGGGCTGCGTTTGTGCCAAGTCTGGGCTGCTGCAAGACCACAGAGGAGCCACTGCCAAGTCGCTCGTGCAACCACAGTGGTTGATGGTTCCTGGTGAAGACTCGCTCTTGCCCCTGGGATCAGGAGGCAGGCAGGGCGAGGAGGTAATAGCTGGTTCAATGATTCTTCAGATGATCTTAGGAGCTTCTTGCCTGTAGGTATGATGAAGGTTTTGGGCTCCACACCGATTTTTCGATGCTCCATGGGTGGTAGTATGACGCACAAGACAAGGGCTTGCACAATGGGGTTGCCAGTCTTGTGTGGAACATGTATGACAGGTGGTGATGACTTGCCTTGATGGCTGCTGACCTTCCTTCTTGGTTCATTGACAACTAGGAGTGATGGTGGCCTGGTGGTTCTTTGTGAAGGCACCTGTATCCTTCAGCCTGGATACTCTGTGTTGCTCAGCCGCCGATTACAATGGCTGGATGGGTATGCTGCGAAGCAGGGGGCAGAGGCTCGGTTTGTGCATGCTTGTGGCTCATTACCGTGTTTACCACTGGGCTTAGGGCAGAGACTCGGTTCACACATGCTTGTGGCGTACTTCCAGTTCTCCTGCTTTGCTGTCACCAGGCCATCCTTCTTTCACCTCAGTGGTTTCTTCATATGGCTAGATGCCTTCAATCTGTGGCTCGAGCCCTCTCAAGGGCGGCTACCAGGCCTGGCCACTCTTGATCTTCCCTCCATCTGGGCTTGGTTGATCATCAGGTTTTCCAGTGCGAACCGGCAGGTCACACTTCCTTCTCCTCTTTAACCTTGGTACTTCAATATGCACATCCTTTCCTCTTATGCTGGTGAGACTTCTCATTGCTTGGGTCTCTTCTGGGTGCAGCAGCACGCAACATCTTTGGGGTATATTTGGTTGAGACTTCTAGTTGGTTGAGTCTCTTTCCCTCCTGGGTCCAGCTTCATGCACATTCTTCAGGGCCGGCCAACAGAGCCTCTTAGTGGTCGACTGTCTCTATACTCTGGCCAGCAGCCTCAGGTGTTGGGCTACAGCTTGTTGATGATGAGGGCTGTCGCTGATCCTGTTCTCTTGTTCTTGAGTGCAGTATGGAATCCAGCCACATGTTGCGTGGAACTTTTTGGAGCTCCTACTTCATGGTGCTCCCTCTTCCCGCACCTTCTTCGGTGGGCAGTAGGGAGCTGTGGGTCTGCTTCCTTTCTCTAGGTGTGCAGGACTTGCACTTTGAGGCATCGCCGCCATCAGGCAGGGCTGGTGGGGTGTGTCAGGGTGGGCCCAAGTGTATGGCCCACTGCTGTCGTGTTGTGTTCGTCTGCCCAGCCTTCTGCTCAGGCCTCGCCTTCTTTGAACCTTTTCATGCCTGGGGTTGTGCCTGTCATGCACTCACCTGGCCCCAACTGCAGAGACAATACTGGAACTGATGCTGGACCTCCTATCCCTCCAAAGGACAGCAAATGCCTAGGAACAGAAACTTCAGAACACACACTGTCTCCCAGGCACAAAGGGAGTTGCTATAAAATAAGAAAAGAGAGGCTCTGCAGCTGTGCGACTTTGCATAACAGCATCTGTCACTTCTGAGACCTTCTACGTTGGCGAGGTAGTTTCCCCCCACAAGGAACAACCTGCAGGGCGTGGTTTGTCTGGGTGACTGACAAGGAAGGAACGAGCCAGGTGAAGCGCATAAACATTGTTGGTATTAACATGTGTGGTTGGTTTGTGCTTTTTTTGTGTTCATATAGATTCATAGGGTGAATACATCCCCAATTTTATTTTGGACGTCGTGCCTACAGAAAAAGTTAGGTACTCGTTTGTGGTAGTCTTTTCTTCTTTATTTGAAGACATGTGCAAAACAGGAAACAGCTGACACGTGTTTCGCCCAGGGGCCAGCAGGCCAGGGCTTTCTCAAGGTGGAAAATTCTCTGTTAATAGGGTGTATTTCAATTAGGTGAGGAACGGATGTGGCAGCAAAAGAGCGTCTTCTGCGTGTGAGGTAATCTTTGCGGTCTGAATCAGATCCTAGTTGTATCAGAGGGAAAGGCTCCGGGTTTACAAAGAAACTGCAACTGGCACTGACTCCAGAATGCATCTAATTTGCGACTAACCCCCAAAAATCGCTTGGGTGGGGCCAAAGGCACTGGGACTCGAGGGGTAACTGTGACAATGTCAGGATTCGCATTTCCGGTAGCTGATGCGCTTGCTTAATTTCCAAAATCACCAAAGTGTCAAAGTTGCATAACGGGATGTGTACCCTTGGGAATCGTGCCAGGCTCCCCTTCATGGGGAGTGACAAGGGCGACATCGGACCAGTTCGTCCTGAAGCATCTGATTTTCCACTTACACTTACAGGTATCATCCGCAGCCCGAAATGAGAGCAGAATAATCAAAATCATAGATTGGAGTTCGGGACACTCCTTAGGATTAAACTCGGAACACAAATTTTGGTACAAGGTTCATACATATATAATAGACTCTCAAGTGCTTTCTCTAGGCACTATGTTCATCAGAGAAACACAGAGCTCAAGTCATTAATCCTTGCGTAATACAGTTCAAGGGCCAAGACTGCAGGAATCGTCCGGAGTATAAACACACAAGTGGAGACATGAAAACATGGAGCGCCGTACAGTAAATAAGGTGCATCCATGGTGTCGCAAGGATGGCGCTATGAAAAGTGTAGCATCACTGTTTTCCCGAAGTGATGTGAACTTTTCATAAATGTGGCCCCAGATGTAGAGGTGGCTTACTGGCCCAGGGCATGTGAGCCCAGCCCCTTTAATTGGCAGGGTCACCTGACTGTTGACGCCTGTGATGGATGGGTGTGGGGTGACTGTAGACACTGCCCCAAGGTAGGGGCTGCAATATCACATGTCCAGCAGAACTATACACTTTTGGGGACCGCACTGGCAGCTGGCATGACAAGGAAAAAGAAAGATCCCACCCACCACCTCTGCTGTGTAGGTGTTTTGCAAGGTAGAGACTCCTTGCATTTAAGCTCTTGGCAAGGTTTATATTAGTGAAATCAACAGTCAAATTCCACGCTGTGCACTGGACCTAACAGGCCCTCAAACAGCACAAGAAAATCAGCCCACACACTGACCTGTCATAGTGACATCTACACTTCAGGAAGGGGGTGAAGTAAGGACAACGAAAGCTGCGCTGCCCCCCACGCTAGCCTGAAGGGATGTTTTACAAGGTATAGACTCCTTGCATTTAAGCTCCAGTAAAGGTTTGTTTATTTTGAGGAAAGCAACAGTAAAACCTGGCCCTGCACACTGCACCTAGCAGGCCCTAAAACAGCCAACAAATATTAGCTCATACATTCACCCATCATACCTTCCCTCCGAATGGCACTGGCTGCTGCAAGGAAAACAAAAGCTGCTGCCTGCCCCCTCAATGTCTCTGGGAGCCAACCAGACACACTGTGTGGTCACAGTGGGGTGGCACCAAGCTGGAAAATAACCAAAAGGCAAGGCGTCATCCTCAAAACCATGTGAGGGTGCTGTCGGGTCTTCCCAATTTTATTTTATACCGTGGCCTGCGCTGACAGATCACGTGGTATGCGGGAGTGGGAGGCTGGGCTTTGGCTAGCCGATTGAAGTGCTGGGCTGTCCTGCACAGCCCCTATATTCTATAGAGTACAGGCCAAACGTGCAAGTGACACAGCAGGATCTAAAGCAGCACAGAGCAGAGCTCAATAACTGGCAGAGTGCTCACTGCTCAAAATACAGCTCCAGGCTTGTAGAGCGTGCCTCGCACGGGGTGGTCATGACGCTATAAAGGTATGACTAATATAATTCACTGCAGTGTTGCATCCACCACACTAAAATGCATTAGTCTAACCCCTGATGCGTGGTACTTGGCAGGGCATGCTTCTGTCGAATCAGAAGCAAAGGTCGCTTTCATAACTTGGCTGAAGTCTAGTATAAAAGACTGAGACTTTGATAAATGCAATTGACAAATACTTGCAAGTCATGAATCGCCTGCATTCAGACGGAAGCTGCTACACAAACCCACCAGAAATACACAAGAGGAAGTTGTGTAGGGATTCAGACATATCAATGAACATATTGGAATCTGCACAATATAAAACGTTTGAATAATAAAACAAATGCGCTTCCACAAGTCGTTGAGTGCCTGCACTCATAAGCAACTCTGATCTATGTCAGTGGAGAGGCCATGTCAAGAAGACTGAAGATCCAGAAAGGCGAATAAGAACTTCTTGTACCTCAACAGGTGTTTCTATAAAAAGTCACACCAAACAGAGAGGGAAGCCACCACTGCAAAAAAACAAGGCAATTGTGACCACACCAAACAGAGAACTGTCTTAATATACTCTGTCCACAAAAGCACTGAAAGTGACAATATTTCCGAACTCGTGCTGGACACTGCTATTCGTGGACATGAAGACAACTTTTCTGGTAGACACCAGAGCCTTCATACCTGTAATGACCAACAGTGAATTTGCTAGGAGACAAGGTTCCATTGTGCTTCATTCAGTTAGCTAACGTGAAGCGCTACACATACAGCTCTAATCGCTCTCCTGCAAAGGCTATTTCAGTGCATCGCCGAAGCTGTTGCTGACACAGTAAGTTGGATAAGCTTTGGCATGGCATTGAAGCCTGGCCTGCTTCAAGTGCTGTGCCAGTTTACTGGAGCACTGGAAACATCTGAAAACACTGATATATTCAAGTCCTTCCTAGACCTTTTTCAAGGCTTTGGCAAGCTAAAAGTCAAGCAAATCAGACAGCATATTGATGAGGAAGTGATTCCAGTGGCATAGCATTTTAGTGAGTATTTAACATCCCAAAAAGGTTAGATGCCAAGCTTGAGAGTCTATTACAGTAGGATATTATCTACTGCATTAGGACTCATGCCCTGGGTCTCCTCAATATTTCAAGTGCCCAAGACAAAGTCTAGCTGTTGGATCTTTAGCTATGTGGAAATGAGACAGTCCAAATGTGCAGCACAAAGAGAAAGTCATACTGCTCTAAGGATCTAAAATATGATACACCAGCTCAGTGGACAGCAGGTCTTCTGAAAGCTGGACAAAGACAACAGATAACTTGAGAAACAGTGTCATGGAGATACATCATCACTTTTGTCACACAAAAGGCCCTATTTTGATACAACTGAGTTTTTAATATATTTAGCCACAAAGTAAGTCAGAAAGAAATAGATAAAGCATTTACAAGGGCCTGAAATGCATTGAAAAAAACATCTCATGATAAACAAATTGGAATTCACCCATAAATGTGTAAACTCTTCAGTCATTTCTTTGCAAGGTCAGTTACTGTGTGAGACACGTTCAAGACTTTGGGCCTGGTTTAGAGTGTGGTGGATGGGATACTCTTCCACAAATGTTGTGGACAACCCATCCACTGTATAACAAGTCCGGCCATGGGTAATTAACTTTCAATTGTGTAGAAAGGATATCTGTCACATTTGTGGTGAGTAGCCCATCGGCCAAACTCTAAATAAGGCCTTTTGTGTTCATCAATGCTCTGCAGATAGGGCTTACCTAGAAAGGTCAAGATATTTACTGGTATTGACACTGCAAAGCTACTTTTGAAGCCCTTGCAGAGGCAGGAAACTTCGACCTATCCTGCGTCCTGAATTTATTGTTATTACTAGCTGTGTGGTAAGTATTCTTGCAGCATGCATTTACAACCCTGAAGCACTAACTGAAATAATTACTAATGCCAAAAATAGGTTGATGAAGCCTGAAGCCTCTTATTCTCAAGCTGGGAAAGAGAGACTAGAAGTGGAATGGGTTTGTGAACACTTTCATATGTTAATGTTTGGAAAGGCATTCATTGTTTTCACTGACCACTAGGCTCACCACACCATATTTGGTAGCTGTTGCAAATAAAGTGGTGAAAGATGGTAAGTATTTCTTAGTAGTACAGAACAGACTTCCAACTCTCACCGCTTCAGCCATTTTAGTTGCTTCAGGTAATCTGCACTGCTACACTGCGTCAACCTCACTATTCTATACACAATCTATACATGCATGCGGACCAACATTCAATAATGCGCACAAACCAAACACATCCATACTACGCATCTTCTTCCTCTTGTCACAAAGACAAGAAGAACAACCAAAATACTCCAACAAAAACACTAGAAACACAGATAACATTAAAAGACATAGACACCACACTACAAACACACACCTGAAATAATAAAAGCATCTTCCACTGTTATCCTTATCTTCATTTGAAACACTAGCGACGAGGATTAGAGCAATACTTTGATTGCAATCCACTCTAGGAATATCATGATTCCCTGGAGTACAAGCACTTCCCACATTGATGTCATCAAAGGATTTCATTTCACATTGCTCAAAGGTGTATTATCGCTAAAATTGTCTTGAATGGATTTCCTTACATCTAACCGTCTCATTTGCCTCACACACATTGCAACGATACACTGAGCAAACCCCAACATCGTTTACACAATGTATACATCCATGCGAGCCAACATTCTAACATGTACACAGACCAAACACATCAATACCACAGTAACCCTAGAGTGAAGGTGTCGCCAGTGAAGGAGTGCTCCGGTTAGGCATTCCCCTGATCATTCCTCTCTAAAAGAAAAGAGCAGTTTATTTGTCACATGGCGGTCATCAGGGCATTGTAGCCATGATGAGACTACTATGTCATAAAGTGCTGTTTCCTTTTTTAAACCATATTATTATTATTATTATTAAATTAAATTTGTAAGGCGCGGCAGCTACCCAAGAAGGGTTTGTCGGCGCCGAAGCGGATCAGAAGAATGTAACGCAGCTTATTAGGTTACTGGTTGAAATGTGTAGGAATATGCTGGGTAGCTGCCAATTATGTCAAAGTCTAGGGAAAAACAGTGGTACTCAGCAGCTTCAAATGCCTCTGTTGCCGAACAGCCTTAGGAGGAGGTGACTGTGCATTACTTTGGTTCCATCTCTTCTGGTCAGCAGATGCTAGTGGTCATGGATGAAAAACAGATTTCCTGATGTTGCTCCTGCTCCCAGTATGGTTACAGAGGCCGTCATTACATATTCACAACTAATGGAATACCTCCAATCAGTAGAAACACCTTGCTAACTCCATGGTTTTCGACCATCACAGGGTTAACCCAGGGCTATAGGAAAATGGTAGGATACAACATTTAATCGAAACTTTCACAAAAGCCCCCAAGCTTGCCAAATTGCCAAAGGCCCTGTACACAAGATCTTTTGACAGATCTAGAGAGATTATTGTGACACATCACACAGTATGACTGGTAAATCCTCAGCTGACCTGTTGTTTAATTATTCAAGCAAACAAAAGAAGACGAGCAAATTCATATCTGCTATACAAAGAGGCAATGGAGATGGCGAGATCAAAATCTCTCAGAAGAAAGATCCTTCTTTGACCTCTAACTGTATTTGAGTTCCACACCCAGCTTGACATCCTAAGCCCTGTCCACACCTGTTGTGTCACCCCTGGCTACTTGCTCCTATTGTAACGTCAGACCACCCGAAAGACTCATCCTCATCATGGATGAGGACTTTTGAGTTAAGTAAAGTGGAAATGTGATAGTAATACTGAATATCGACCCACAGAATATTGCCATATAAGAATATAGAGGAAAGAATGTCGAGGGACGAAATATAGAAAGATAAGTACAGATAGAAATGTATAGATTTACTCTTCCTAACTCCACAGCTACGTACCTTGAAGATATCTGTACCCAGTAGGTACATATATGTGGAGTTAGGTGTAGAAAATCTAGACTTACTTACCTGTTAATATTTATTTTTAAAATTTTCTGTCCTCGTTTTTCAGTCCCCTTGATATTCTGGGGTCGATATTCAGGATGCACCCCGGAAATGTAGTGTTATCACTGATAGTGCATGGAGGGCAGGGCTAGCAGCATGGGTGGAAATAAAGCAGACATGAGGTAACTGCCATGGTAACCAGAAGTGGAGCCTCCTAGCTCTTCTTTATGCCTGACTGTACATCATTGATGTAGTGTCATGTGCAGTAGGACCCTTGTGTTCCTCTGCCGACTCCTTACAAAGTTACGTAATCAGTTGGGAGGTATTGAGGTGTGTCTTGTCAATAATGATGTAGTGCGTTCAGTTAACGGTTGCATGCCGATTAATAAAGATGTGTGTTACAGAGCTCCATGTGTGGTCATTTGCGTGCTCCAGAGCTAGGGATGTCGCGATAACTGGTGACGAGTAGGTGATACAGTCCAGAAACCTGCTTATGCATGCAACGTGCACCCCAAGAAGCAGTCTACAGTTGGTGTATGTGGAGTCAGCACCTGGCTGTAGCCCTTACGAAGTCCTCGAAGAAATGAATGCCCTACTGAGGAGCATACGCAGAAAGTCCTCCAGAAAAGTACTGGTAAGGCTGAAAGAAGAGATACTGCACCATAATGCAACATACAGCCATCATCAATACAGAAAGAAACACTAAGCGAGCGACTGCCAAGGACTATGAAGCGTGAAAGGCAGCGACAGCCAGGTGCAAGAAAGCACTAAAGACAGAGACAACAAATCGCAAAGAAACGCTAAAGGCCACGACAACCAGGTACGATGCACAAAGTTGAGGGCGGTGACGAACATGTACAATAAACAAAACCATTACTCACTGTTAAGAAAGTAGATGGTGCCGCACAACATCAGCTAGGTGTGACGACTCGATGTAAGCACACTGCTGATGCTTACAGTGTGTGTGGGTCTAAGTGAGAAGCGACCGTCATCGGGACAGCATATACTCTCAACGTCAGTAAGTCCCAACACAAGTTAGGGTGCCATTGTGTTTTTGAAACCACCACTTCCCTTCGAACCTGCCAAAGAGCTGAATATTTGTGCCATATGGACTGCGTGGATCGAAACGTTTGAAGACTTCATAGATGTTCTAGAAGTAGATGATAAAAAGATCATCAAATTCTTAAAGAGCTTTGCAGGTGATGGCGTGAAAGAAGTGATAAAGAAAATATCACAAGCTAATGAAATATTGTACTGTCAAATCAAAGAAACATTAGAAACCAAGTTCAATCCAATGCCGAATGTCGACTATGAAAGGTACATTTTCAACTAGGCAAGACAGCAAGTTGGTGAAATGATGGATGAGTTTGTCGAACAATATGATACCCTCATCAAGCACTGCAAGTTCAGTTAATTCAATGACTAAGAAGCCATGCATCTCATAGTCATCGATGGTTGCCTCTCTGATTCATTTCGATGACGCATGCTGAGAGAGACATTCAGTCTAGAAAAGGTACTCATGGCTGTGAGATCTGAGGAACGTGCAGATCATCAGGCTGCTGATATGAAAGCTGACACAGCCCCAAAGGAATCAGCATTGATCCTGAAAAGTAGGCAGAAACACAAAGTAGAGGACCATAAGACGATGTCTCAGAAGAAAAATAAATTGTGTTTCCGCTGTGGATTCTTGTTTCCACATGAAAGTAAATGTCTTGCCACTAAACGGATATGCACAGGCTGTGGGAAAGAAAACCGTTTCATAACAGTTTGCAAAGCGAAAGATAAACTAAAGTGCATCACGACGAGAAGAGAAAATGAAAGCCAGGAAGTTCCAGAAGCATTCTAGCCACACCCACAAGGCCAAACTGCAACATCAATTGAGGCAAGTAGAGACTAAACAAAGTCGATCATCATCAATTTCATCTTCCAAAGGCTCTTCAACGTCATCATCGAGCAACAGTTAAGAAAATGGATGTGCAATGGTGATGATGACCGCAGAACGCCGTGCACATGTAGGGTTGGCTGCTTGCAAATAAGAATACAAGTCAAAGAGAGATCACCACGTTAAGCGACCAAATTTATGAGGGCCGTGACCCAAGATCAACCTAATGGTGAATGGCTGCCCTACAACTTTTATTATACACAGTAGTGCATCGATCAATATCATGTCAGCAGAACAGTACAACGAACTGTCTCCGATACCACGTCTAACGGCATCGAAAAAAAGGTGTACACATGGGCTGCTTCTAAGCCAATCCAAGGTCAAGGGTCATTCGTAGCGACCATAAGGCATCAGAAAACGACAATAAAAGCACCAATTCATGTCCTCTAAGGTACTTCGTCAAGGGCATGTCTACTCAGTTTCAGCACTGCTGCTGACATGGGACTGATATCCATCAACTACAACCTCAATGCACATTCTGAAATAGTAAGTAAATTCCCGTTGTTGTTTCATGAATTAGGGAAACTCAAGACAATGAAGGTGCAACTTCACATTAATGGGGCCATTCGCCCTGTAGTTCAGCTTCACCGTCAGATTGCTTTTTATTTACAGACGGCTGATGAGAAAGAACTTGAAACATTATTAAAGCATGACATCATAGAGAGCTCTACTGGTACAATGCAATGGGTTTCTCGCATAGTGGTAGTGCCAAAAAAGGACAGGGGAGGGTATTTGTGTTGGTATGTGCCAGGCCAACCAAGCAATCAAGAGAGAAAATTATTCAGGTCCATACATAGCGGACAGGATTACACAGCCGAATGGTGCCCAAGTCTTCTCCCATCTTAATTTGAACAAAGGATACCATAAACTCGAGCTGGAAGAGAACTGTAGGTACATTACCACTTTTTCAACTCATGTTGGTTTGTTTAGATACAAAAGCCTCAGCTTTTGGAGTGTTGTCGGCTGCAGGAATTTTTCAGGGTGTAATTTACCGAGTAATTCAACCTGTCACACATGCTTTTAACTACAGTGATGACATACAAGTGTTTTCGACTACACAAAAGGAGCCTGACAATGCTCTTACAAAAGTATGCTGTCTGCTCATTAATGCAGGTCTCACTTTAAATGTAGAAAAATTTGAATTTCACAAAACCAAACTCAAATGCTTGGGGCATATTTTCTCTGAATTGGAATGAATCCGGACTCTGAAAAAGTACAAGCATTGTCATGCATTCGCTACGATCCTCCTTAGGCATGGCCAGCTATTGCTCCAGATACATTTGTAACTTTGCCACAGTGATTGCCCCATTAAGAGATTTGACAAAGAAGAATATTCCTTTCCAGGTCCTCTGAATGTGAGTGAAGTTTCAAGAAAATCAAATATGCAATTAAAAGTACAACTGAAATGGCTTATTTTTATCCAAAGTTACATACTGAGATCATAGTAGACACAAGTCTGGTAGGGTTGGACACGATCCTTGCTCAACACAATGGACATACAAATACTCAGAGCCACATTGTGGCCTATGCTAGCAGAAGTCTGTCTCAGACTGAACGTGCCTATTTTCAGCCAGAAAAAGAGAGCCTGGCTGTAGTGTGGCTTGTGAACTCTGTGTTTCTGGAAGGAAAGCATTTCACCCATGTCCCTGACCAACAGGCGTTGCTCACCATTTTCGGAAATCCAAAAGCAAAGATGCCGCCTTGCATCGAGAGGTGGGGGGAGTAATTGCAAGAGTATGATTACGCTATTGTGCTTAAGGCAGGGAAGGATTAAAACCCTGCAGATTACTTCTCCCGAGTGCTGTCACAGTGTCACAGTGCATTGTCTAAAGCAGTTGGAGAGTATATCAATTTCATAGTAGAGTCTAGCACCCCTACCGCTTTATACCTTTTGCAGATCATTGCTGCTGCCAACATAGTCAGAGACATGCTCACACTCAAGGGTATCATTGCAATGCAATCATGGAGAACACATACCTGACCTCTCACAGACGATGTTGAATATCAAAAAATCAAAAATATGCAGGAAGAACTTTCTGCCACCCAACAAGGTATTGTACTAAGAGGTTTGAGAATTGTCATACATGAGAGCTTGAGGCAACAAGTAATTAAACTGACACGGGAAGGACATCGTGGCATTGTAACCACCAAGAGAACCCTCAGAGACCAAATCTGGTTTCCTCGCCTTGATGAACAAGTCGAGAAGGAACTGAAAGCATGCCACCTGTGCAACTGCATATCTCCCAAAACAACACAGCATCCGCTAAAAATGTATGACCTTCCTAAACAAGTGTGGGAGACAATTGCACTTAATTTCTTTGGACCCTTAAACAACGGACATCATCTCATGGTAGTTATTGATCAGTACTCATGTTTTCCCTTAGTGAAAAATGTATCATCAATTACCATGAGAAAGTCATCGACAACCTGGGTGATATTTTTGAAGCGTGGGGTGTTCCCTCCATTCTTAAATCTGACAATAGTCCACCCTTCAATAGCGGAGAGTTTAATGACTTCCTTAGTCACTTGAATGTCAAGCATTAGAAAAGCACACCTCTCTGGTCTCTGTCCATAGGCAAATGGAGTTGTTAAATGATTTATGTGCACAATGAAGAGAGTGGTTCAGTGTGCTGCACTCGAAGAAATCGATCTCAGGTCAGCCTTATGTCCAGCCCTTCATGCCTATTGGTCAACTCCCCATTCTACAACAGGTGAAAGCCCTGCCACCTTGCTGTTAGGGAGAGCCAGTGGAACAAAGCTACCACAATGGACTACGAGCAGAGTAATAGACCGTGATGAGATTTGTCTCACAGACATTTCTCTCAAAAGCAAGAAGAAGACGTATGCTGATAAACGCAGATGCTCTCAGGACATGGTTTTCGGACAAGGAGACCTGATCTTAGTCAAACAAAAATGGAAGCACAAGACTGACACTCCGTTTGATGCTGATCCATTGAAAGTCGTCACAAGTAAAGGACATATGGTGACCTCTCAATGTCCTGGAAACTCCATTACGAGAGACTCGTCACATTTCAAGCATCTGCATCGATGTTAGTCGGCTTTAGACATCACAAGTGAGACAAGTCTACCTGAGTGCCCAAATCAATCATCTGAGTCTACATCTGCGATGCCAGATAACAGTTCAACTCCTTCACCTTGCACGACTCGATCTGGAAGATTGGTGTGAGCACCTCGACGACTCATTGAGGAGCTCTAAAGTATATAGGTTGTCTGTACTTTTTATTTAACAAAGAGGGAGATGTAGTGTTGTTTGATCATGTGCAGTAGGAGCCTTGCGGCGGACTCCTCACAAAGATACATAATCAGTTGGGAGGTATCTGGGTGTGGTCAATAAAGTTTATGATATAGTGCGTTCAGTTAATGGTTGCATAAAGAAGAATAAAGACGTGTGTTACCAGTGGTCAAAATGCATTAAAAGAAGTATGGAAACTGTGATGCTGAATGCAAATGGGGTGGGGTGACTGAGTGTGGGGCGTGGTCCAAGGCGTGGGTAAAAAAAAAATGTTCTGGAACTTTTTTTGGTCTTTCACATTCAGGTACCTACATATAAAATAATGCACAGCTTAAATTAAAAATTAATGCAATTTACGTAATCAGTTGGAAATGCTCTATCATACATTACAAAACTTCTATTAGTTAATGCACTGCAAAGGTCTGTGTCTGTAACCAGAGAGCCACAGAATTGAAACCTGGTTTCTGCAGTGGAGAATAGTGGCTTGTGTATGTTTAGCGCTACGTATAGTGCTACGAGGTACCAGTCTGTGACGTAAAGCACTGTAATTATGTAAGTCATTATTTTAAACTAGCATTACACATATTAGGAAATAGGCTGGAATAAATTGTGCAAAAAAGTTTAAGATTCCAATATATAGTTTTTAGTAATACCAAGACTGTACACAGTGCAATTTCTTTTGTTACTGTTGTTTAAAAGCACACACTTCACAGCTCCGCTGTTAACTCCCTTCCAATACCATTCAAAAAGAATAAATCTGTCGCATCAGGAAGCTTCAAGAGGTTCTATCAATTAAAGCCAATACTGGCTTCCAAGCACCCTTTGCAATTGCAGATTAACGAGTTGCGCGCATTTACATTTCTTTCGGGCAAGGAGGCACCCTGGAAACAGGCCCGGTTCTAGCGGGTGGGCCAGGTGGGCCAGGCCCACCCAAACATGAGCCTTGCCCACCTAAGCATGAGCCTTAGCTCTGGCAGTGACGTGTAGAAGGCTAGTAATGAATGTCCACTTTCATTGAAAACGTTCCTCCGAATGTTGTTTTTCTTCCAGTTCTGGGAGTTGCGTGATTTGGCCTGGGCTCTCTCTCACAGGCACCCCAATCACACATCTCCTTTTAGAAAGGTGGGCTGTGTCCCCGCCCACTCGTGCAGGTAAAACAAGGGCATATCAAAGGGGACAAATCCTCTCTTTGGCACAGGGTAACCTTAACCATTGTGCTGTGTGGATATTTCCTTTTCTATTCCAAGCTGGAGAAAAAAAGTTTGTTTCTCCGGCTTTACCTTTCCTGCCCCTGCAGCTGCTTATCAGATCGGGCCATGGGGAGGAACCCAGCAGGTGAGAGAATGTCTGGCTATTTGCTCTTCTTTTTAAAATCATAAGGGAAGGCCCAGCAAGACACATACTTCCTGTATGCTTTTTTAAACAGTTTTTTATCATTATCAAGGATAGCTCTGCCACAGTTGTAAGACAACTATAACAATGTCCAGATAACTGGTGATTAATGGTCCTGCAAATCCTTTGTCTGTTGGTAGTTTTGAAATGCAGATAAACTGTACTTTATGTGGATAGCTCAGTGGGTTACGGTCTTTGTCACAGAGATTCTTGTGTTACTTGCATTTCAGAAAGTTACAATCCAATCATAGGACAGTGACCCATGAACTATCATCAAAGAGCTGCAAGCAACCCTGAATGATATAGTTTTAACTTGTTCTTTTTCTTTTTTTTGTGTTGCAATATAGTTAGAACTTCCCCAGTCATTATTCTAATGTTGCTAAAATGAATTTGTTGGGCATATATATATATTTTTATCAGTAAGGCCAACTCCTAACCATTGGGGTATGAAGGTCAATAGGGGAGGGGATACCGAGAGATTAGGAGCACTGGAGGAGGGTGGCAATGAGGGAATCCGAGGAGGAGGCCAACGGGGGGGGGGGCTAGGGAGAGATGATGAGGGGTGCTGGTGGAGGGCGGAAGTGAGGGAGTCGGAGAAGGAGGTCAATATGGGGGCTACGGAGAGATGAGGGGCGCTGGTGGAGGGTGGTAGTGAGCGAGTCCGAGAAGGAGGTCAATAGGGGGGCTACAGAGAGATAAGGGGTGCTGGTGGATGGGGGTAGTGAGGGAATCTGAGGAGGAGGTCAATAGGGGAGGGGCTACGGAGAGATGAGGGGCACTAGAAGAGGGTGGCAGTGAGGGAATCCGAGGAGGAGGTAATGAGGGGGAGGGGCTACAGAGAGATGAGGGGCACTGGTGGAGGGTAGTAGTGAGGGAATCCAAGGAGTAGGTCATGAGTATGAGGGTCTATGGTGAGATGAGGAGCACTGGTGGAGTGTGGCAGTGAGGGAATCCGAGGAGGAGGTCATGAGGGAGAGCCCGAGAAGTGTCACTTGCCTGATACTCCCACCTCAGAAACCTCCTATTCCCATCAAAGGGACATTACATGGAAAAAACACTTTTTGAGAGTGATAACATTTAGAAAGAGGTTTGGAAAGAAAAGAATGTGTTTTACTGGGCCCTTGTAAGACTAAGGAGAGATCAAGGAGGGCCCTGAAGCAGGCCTGGCTAGACATATAAGTGACAAATCGGGCCCGCAGTGGCCCACCCGAATGCATCCTTGGCCCACCCAAATAAAAATTCCTGGAGCCAGGACTGCCTGGAAAGACGACTTGTTTAGCTGTCTGCCCCTTCCTTGGTTTCACAGCACAGGAAACTGCCTGCCTTACATTTCTGCTGATGCATTTCAAGTGTCGGAATTAACTGTCCCAGGACGGTTGCTTTTCATAAAAAGTAGGAGAACTGTCTTATTAACTAAAAAAGAGTATGGGCAGGTCGTGGCCCTCAGGTCCTGCCCACTTCGGCCACTGTGTGTTACAGAGCTCCGCGTGTGGTATGGTCATTTGCGTGCTCCTGAACTAGGGAGGAAGCAACAATTTACAGCCGCAACTGGTATCTGTACCTAAATGTGAAAAAGTTCCAGTTGGCGGCCGTGCCAGAGTATCTATGCTTTCTAGACATTACCACGTCACCCCCTTTCATTAGAAGCAAACGTAACCAGGGGTTGGGGCAGGGTTAGGTATGCAACACAGTATACAATGCTCAAGGCACAACTAGATCACGACAATAGTCTGTATTTGAAAGGTTTTATAAATCAAAGGAATTATAAAGTAAACTGATTAGTTACCACGAGGGGCTTTATTTGTAAAACGGCTTTCCGTCCCGTCTCACAGAGAGCATACAGTACATTCTTTTCACCCGTATCTGACCTTTCAGTGTAAAGACAAAGTAACAGAATTTTACATAGACAAATCCTATTTTTGCTTGAATGTGGTTCCTGGGCAGGCGAAGGAACACTGAAAAGAGCCATTATCTGAGCGGCGGAGACCAGTGCCAGCCTCCCCGTGTTTTCACTTTCTAGTGCTGAGCTGTTCTGAACTTCTCACCTCGGGTTTCTCCTGAGGGGCTATCGGGAGAAGCCACACAGCTCGCACCGGCACCTCAAAGCCCCCCTGGCGGCCTCTGTACAAAGGGCCTCTGTGCAGGGCCCGCCTTGGCGCACAGCGCGAGCTTCGAAGCTCCTCGGCACGTGTTTACAGGCCGTAAACCGCTTCCGGCGCCAGGCGCGCGCGCCCCTGAAGATGCGCCACGCTGAAGCGGAGCATTGTCGGGGCCTGAGGGCTGCATCGTAAAACCCAGAGGCTGCGACATTTGCACGCTGGTGAGAGGACTGCACGCCCAAGAGGACGCCTGTGCTTCCCACGGCTTTCGACTGCGCTTCGCTGGAAGATAGGGAGTTTTTTATGGTAACAAATGGACGCCGTTCATGCTCTGGTGCGATAAACGTCTGCATAATGTTTATTTTGAGCAGTGCCATTCATGTCTTTACAGATGCTAGGACTGAGTTATTTATATAATATAAATATGTCTCAGACTATTTTGCATATAGTATTTGAAATGCTTTGAGTATTATTCGAATTCATTCTCTGTTAGTAGTCTGTCACCTTTAAGATAAACAGTGGTCAAAGGTCAGTGCATTGAATTGGCAGGTATTGTCTGGTAGAGAGTTCCTGCACTTATTCAATTTGACCAGGCCCTTAGTCACACTTCTGTGACGCAATTCTATTAATGAGAGAGTACCTGCACTTCTCATTAGCCAACAGGTACTCTGGCATACGAGTACCAGAATTTTTATATTTCCATTTCAAGCATTGTCAACTTATTTTACCACATATGCATGACGTTGCTTTACCATATTTACCATGGTCAGAATGCCTTTATTTCATTTGAGGTATTGAGGATGGCGCATATTTCGCTCCAAGGCAAGCGGAAGTGCAATAGCTAAAGCACCTGACCACTTCTTGCATAAGTGCTGTGCACAGAGTGCGTGCAGGGAAATAGTAACTTAACCTCCTCATTACGTTGAGCCACCCACTACCACACCTTATAGGCCAGGTAACTCAGCTACTACACCGGGGCTTGCAGGTATATATTTCCCTAGCACCTTACACTGATCCATACTTTTATTACTATTCTTTGTCAAAAGGAGGGTACAATTTCCAACTACATTGCTAATATATAGAATTATGGATGGAGAACGAATTACAGGGACGTTTTTCACAGACGTTTTCTGTCTCTTGAGTTGTCTATATTGTCACGCAGGACCCCAAGGTGAAAAATATTCCCAGTTTTTACCTATGTATAATTTTATGTTATGCATGGCCCTCAGAATCATCTCCCCTGCTTTCAACTGCTACCCAAAGGCAGAGGATTAACAGTGAACAATACGTACCATGGTCTCTCCTCCCTGTCCCAAATGTAAAATGAAAATAACTGGCCTCAAGTCACCCAACACACCGCCGCCCGAGGTGCCATTCCACAGCCCCCCATCCCTAAACTGTGCCCTCTGCCTTTCATCTGAGCAGAGAGCCAGTGTGCCTCTGCTCTGATGAAAAAACTCAAAGAGGCCTCTTAGAGCAGCCTGGGATTTAACAGTGGGAACAACTTTTATGACCCACTCGTGCAACATCATTGCAGTGATTAAACAGATTTAGACTCGCAAGGAGAGCCATACATAACATGCAGAATTACAGATGGGTGACAGTGAATAACAGGGATGTTTTTCACAAGGGCTTCTGAGTGATATTAAATGGACAGCAAAAGTGAAGTTCCATTTGTCCATGCTGTCACTGAGAACTCTAAGGTGAAAAGCACCCCTTTCTTCACTGTCACCCGTCTATAATTGTAGGTGATGTATGACCCACTGAATCATCTGCCCCTGCGTCTGACTGCTATACACGGGCAGAGGAGTAATGTGGAGTCATGTATAACATGGCCTCTCCTTCCTGTGGCTTCTACATACAGCCGTGCCCTCTGTCCTCTATCAAAGCAGAAAGACTGAAATGGGCTGATCGGCTCTAAGAGAGGTGTGTCAGCGGCATCCTGGAATTCCTTTACGATGTAGCAACAGTGGGTCACAACTTTTGTGACCCACCGATACTATATCATAAGTCAATAACCAGATAAAGAATTCGATGTTCTTGCTAGCGGCGCTCATTGAGAGCCATACATAACATATAGAATTATAGCTGGGTAATGGGGAAGCCATACATAACATGGCCTCTTCTATCTGTCCCAAATGTAAGAAAGAAAATACTTGGCCTCCTGCCACTCACTCCCACCACTCTGTGCCTCTCCTTACCTTCTCTCGCCTTCAGACGATCTTGTCCATGCTCTCCAGCACTCTTGCAAGCCAGGCTCCCAGAGAACCAAGCCACAGCACCCTAGAATTCCTTTACTATGCACTATAAAACTACATTCTCAAACTACATTCAACATATCAGTGTAAATGAAAATGAAAATATTTGGCAGTATAGGTGAACTCAGACAGTGATGTGACAAAATACCTTCCTTTGCAGGGACCAAGTGCTATAGGTATGTCAGACCTCCTGTGCATGGGTTCTGAGTGGCTTTCTGCCCATATTAGAAACAAAAAATATCTTCCTAAGTGGGCAGAAGATCACAGTAATTCTATACTTCTGATTCTGTGAATTACGTTTTGGAATTAGCCGGGGTCCTAGATTCAAGTTTAAAGGATAATAAAGGCAACTTACAATGGCAAATTAGATTTGCACAAGTCCTTGCTTCTTTCTCCAACCTTACTGTCTCAAATTGTGTATAAATGAATTTGTGGGTTAAGTTGATTGTCTTCTCTAACATAGACCAAACAACTTCTCCATTTAAATTGTCTTCATGCACTTGAAGCTAAGTACCAATCTTTCTTGCCCCAAATACCGGAAGCTTCTGCTGCCGGTCCTATATAGTGAGTCCATGAACTCAGAGGTAGATGTGAACAGCTCTCATATTGGTTACGTTTGAGCAAACAGAAAAAATAGAAAAATTAGCACTTCTGCTGTCAAATTCCAGTTTCGTCCATTTTCTCACCAGAATCAAGTAGCAACAACAGGCACTTGATGCAAAGCGTTTGCATAAGCAACAGGGTGATGAGAACCATCAAACACATCGCGGAACAGCTGCCTCGCGTCTGAGAGCGGATCAAGTTTAGCCAAGATGGAGTCAACCCGCAGCAGAAAAAATGAGCTGCACAGAGATGTGTTTACACAATATCATCACCTCGGTGCCTAAATTTAAACGGTGTTTAAGAAAGCCTTGCCTAGTTTTTTTTCTTGGCTGTGTTCCAGGATATTTTGGGTGGAATAATGTGGCATTGGTTATATTTGGCTGTAAATCCTGTTTACATTTTTCCTTGAACAAGTGGTGGGGCTGTTCTTTTCGTTTTGCAATGTATTGTTCACTGATGGATGGAGGGTGTCTTCCTGCATGATATAAAATACAATATGTGCCACAGCCCATGTAACAATATTTAAATAATCAAGCACACTTTTGATAGCCATTTAAATCACCATTAAATATGGATTAGGAGAGACTAGGATGAGTAGTAATACGCATCACTGGGCACTTGGGGAGTCGCATATCCTGTATTTCTAGTGCATGTTTCCAGAAGTGTCTACTGAGTCATACAGCCGCCCTGCCTAGTGGCTTCAGCCTTAACAAAAGCCTGAAAACAGAGCTCTTCAAGAAGTCCTCTGTCAACACTAGGAGATTCCACCCCAATATTGAGGATCTGTTGGCTGTTGAAGATACAGACCATAACAGCGTACAGAAAAAATAATATCAGCATCTCGATTGCAAATAGTGCAGAACAACCCAGACAGACGTGTTTTAAAATGAAAAGAGGGAGCTATCTCAACAGCACTAATGAGGCTTACCTGGTTCCCAAATAAAAAGGACGCCAAATATTAAGGTACTTTGCATAGCACATAGAGTTCTCTCGATTAAGAGCACCGAGCACCGCCTACCTAACACATGATTGAAAGACAAAGCAAGGTTATTATATTCCAACTCTCGTTGTTTCACATTGTCTAAATTGTGGGTTGTTACATTGTAACTAGGTTCACACTCTACAAATTAAGATCTATATATAAAGTTTTTAATTTTGAAAGTATTTTTTATTTCAAAGTAATATAGTGTTAGTAAAGTGTGGTGTTTGATATTGGTTATGAAATATGCATAAAATTTCAGCTGTTGTTATATAAATATTTTATATATGTTTAGGAATTTTTTACAGAGAAGAAGTGTAGTTTGTCATCTTTATAGGACTATTGTTTTGAAAATGAGGTACAGCGTTAATTTGAGTTTGTAATGTATTTGGGTAGATAAAGAAAATGTCGCTCGTTTTGCAACTGATACTTTTTGTGGAAATAGTGGGGTGGGGGGTTTGTGGTAGGAGACGTATATGTTATTAAATTTAAAGCGATAAAACGAAATGCAGAAATGGTATGTGGGCAGGTTGTGCTCTTATTTTTGACACTGAGAGGTAGGTTTGAATGTAAGTCAGGGTAGGTTGTTGTACAGTGGGGCCGTGTACAGTGTTTGGAGATTACATGGAGAGGAGATGGAGATAGGAAAAGTGATACGTTCCTTTTATGTATGCATAGTTTGAATCATGTGATCCTAAGTTGAGATATAATAAGAATATGGGTGCACATACATCAACATTCAGAAAAGCGACTCCTTATTAGCGATAAATAAGGAATCGTTATTAAGGAATCGCTTTTCAGAATGCATCAACAGATTCGCTCAAAAATAGCGATTCTTTAAAAATCGCTATTATTTACCGAATACACATTTGCGAGTAGTGAAAACACCGATTAGCAATTACCGAAATCGGTATTAGCGATTTCGCAAATACCGAAATCGGTAATAGCGAAATCGGTAATAGCGATTTCTAAATAAAACGGGTCGCTCGGGAACGTTCTGATGACATCACCACCAGGAAGTACAGCTGCCCCACCCTCATTCACACGCCAGAGGAGCACACAGGAGGAGCAACAGGAGCAAGCCTGATCCCACAGATTGACCACTGACAGAACTGTGACCCCACCCTCACCAGGATGGAGAAAGATGCACCATCCAGCACAGAAGCTGCACGCAAGAGGAAACGCAAGTTTTCCGACTGGGAGCTGGAGCACCTGATCGAGGGGGCAGCAAGCACGATCGGTTGTTTGGGAAGCTGTCCCTAAAGGTGCCAGAGTCTGAGAAGCGGCGCATATGGCTGCGCATCCAAGAAAGGGTAAATGCAGTTGGAGTGACGCCCCGCAGCATTGACGATCTTAAAAAGCGGTGGTACGACCTGAGGAAGCGTGCGAAGGAGAGGATTGGGGAGAGGCTCCGGGAGGCATCCAGAACGGGAGGCGGACCTTCCACAGTGCAAGCTAACACCGCCCTGGAGGAGCTGGTGGAAGGGACCATCGAGCCTGAGGCCGTCGTGGGAGTGACCCAGATGGATACCTCCGGCGCAGCCACGAGTGCCCAAGGTAAGATGCATGCCTGTGCCCATACCCAGCATTGCGTTTATCCATTCCCAAGCCCCCAGCACGAGCAGAGTGTGCATGCAGCTTTGCCCCACACAACTTTACTCATAACACTAGTGCATCATGGGAGTTGTAGTCAAGTCAGCCCGGTGTGCATGCACAGGAAAAAATAGATTTAAAAATCACCACATCAGTAGAAGCTGGATATAGACTGTTTATTAAGTGGATGACAGAGGGACATGTATGTTAACAATACTACGTAGGTGTAACTATCCCACTAACCATGCACTGTTTCACACACAGATGCATCTCCTGGGGATTCCGACGACAGCGGGCGGCTGATCATTTCGGAGACACCAGCCGATTCGGATGTGGATACCGCACAAGATACGCATTCACCACCTCCACCAGCAACCACACCACCACCACCACCACTACCACCACCAGCACCAGCAACACCTGCTGCCGCAACAACTGCAACTAAAGAGCGGAGGCGCAGGTCACAAGTTCCACCCATGCAGGTGATGGAAACATGTCAAACACCTGCTACACCATCGGGCCAAAGTCTGCGAAGCATCCCACCGCCTGCTGCACCACCAGCACGTGTCAGACCCCGACAGCGCCGCAGGTCTCTGCGCAGTTCACAATCCTCAGGCGACGTTGCAATCTCCCCAAATGGTGGCATTGAAGAAAGGATGCTGCGTGTCCAGCGCCTGCAGGGGAGACACATGGCTACAATCAGCTCTAACATAGCTCGCCTTGCCAAAGATATGCGTGCCATGACAGCGGCAGTGAGGGACATGACCACTGTGGTGGCAGAGGGCAATGGGTACCTGAGGGAGGACATACATGAGCTCACCCGTGCCATGAGGGAAGGCCATGAGAGCGAGAGGAGGAGGCACCGGCAGAACTTGGTCAGGTCCTCAGCCTCTACAAAGGCCATCACCAGGATGAGCAACAGCACCGCAGTGTTGGTACGCCGCTCGGTGTCACTGCAGGTGGACCTTGGACACTTTTGCCGGGATGTAGCCAGGGCTCTAGGACAGGTCACCGCTGCAGTAGAACACCTGCAGAGCGGCACATTCAGTGCTAGCGCATTGGGAGGGGAGGACGGCAGTGAGGCTGCCTCAAGTGTGAGCAGTGTTTCGGTAGCAGAGGCCAGCACCAGGCGGCGCAGTTCCCGTTGCTCCACAGGGACAGGCCGTGGTGAGGTGGAGGAGACACCTGAGAGGAGGCTTGGCGTCCGTGGCAAGCGCTACTAGACTAACTGACAGTCATACTTGACCGTGGTGGGGCAACCATAGTCCTCCCCTATTTGACGCTGCACAGCCGTGACAAAAACGGCCTTTTGTTGTAACAGTTATTTGGGGATATATTATTTTATTGCTTGTTTGGTCGCACATGCCTCAGTGCTCCTGTGCATTAAACAGTAGCACCAACAATAATTTGTCATCTTTCATTCTTACCTGGTTCAGAAATGATGTTGCATGATGTATGTCCGCCTCCTATGGCCCTCTGCTGTGTTAGGGACGTGTGCCTGTCGGTGTTGGGCAGGTGGTTGGTAGTCGTGATTCCTGTCCACCTCTATGGGTATCCCCCTTCTGGTCGCAATGTTGTGCAGCATAGCACATACAGCTACAATCCGGCAGCAGGTATCAGGTTTGTATAGCAAGGCACCGCCAGTTTTATGTAGGATTCTAAAGCGACTCTTCAGAATCCCAAAGGTCCTCTCGATGACATTCCTTGTGCTTATGTGGGCCGCGTTGTATCGTTGCTACTGTGGTGTTGCTGGATTGAGGTAGGGGGTGAGTATATATTCCCGCAGGGCGTATGCACTGTCACCTACAAGATAGAAGCAAAGACTTAGCAACGGTGATGTTCATACATGTGTGGTGCTCATGTGTGGAAGAGGTATGTGTACGTACCAAGCATGAGTCCCTCTCCAAATTCTCAGTTGAGTAGACGCCTGTGGATGCCACTGTGTCGGAATATGTAGGAGTCGTGTGTGCTCCCCGGAAATTGTGCCACTAGGTCCGTGATGATGTGCTTGGCATCGCACACAACCTGCATGTTGATAGAGTGGTAGGACTTGCGGTTCCGGAATATGTACTCATTGGCAGAGGGTGGACAGATGGGGATATGCGTACAGTCGATGCATCCAATGACATGGGGGAAATGGGCCACCTGGTAGAATGCCTGTTTGTTGCGGTTCAACTGCTGTGGGGTTGTGGGGAAGCTGATGTAGGTGTGTATCATTGTCAGCATGGCATCTATGAATTTCTGGAAGAAGCATGAGAGTGCGCTTTGCGATACGCCTCCGGCTACGGCGATTACCCCCTGGAAACTTCCTGAGGCCAGTAGGTGCAGGCTGCATAGGACCTGGACGTGCGCAGGGATTGCATTGGTCCGATGTGTCTGGTGCTGCAGGAGTGGTTCGAGGTCTGCAATGAGGCGCATAATCATGGCACGATTCAGTCGATACTTGTCATACACCTCGTCCTCATTCTGTCCCAGCAAGGTGATGCACACTCGGAATACTCTCTCCTGTACCCTTCTCCTGCGCTGTCCTGCTGCATTGATTCGCATCCTCCTTGCAAGCACGTAGAGGGCTGCCATTTTGTGCTAGCCAACAGGGTCTCCTGGGCCACATTTAAGGGTTTGCTGATTGGTACGATCTGTTGCACATGTGGAAATTTTTATAAAATATTTTTTTTTCTTTTTTTTGTTACTTTACCTCCAGGTTCTGATTCCCCTTAATCTGCTCATGCTAAATAGCGAATTTTGGGATTTTCGGTATTTGCGAGTTTTGTTGCATTGTGTAGCCATTCGTTACCGGGAGCAATTTGTGATTTCGGTGATTGCGGCTTCGGTAATTTGCGATTCGGTATTTTTGCGGATTTGTTATTTGCGATTAGTTATTTTTCCGGTATTTTTTTAGCGAATCTTTATTTTCTCACGATTTGGGTTGATGCATTGGGATTCGGTTTTTGACACTCGCTAACGGGTGATTTTACTGATTCGGTATTTTACCGACTGGATTTTTGCTTGATGCATGTGTCAGATGGTTTCTGGTTTGCATTTGGGTATAGTTAATAGTTTTTGTAGTTTCTGACTAGTGAATAATAAAAAGGTAGATATACTAAGATATATGGTAGTAAACGTATTAATTATTGTCTGTTCTTATGGAATAGAAGTAGTTGGGGAGTGCTTCTTTAGAAGAGATGTTTCATAAATGTGTGAGAATGTAAATGTGCGGTATATTTTCTGTATGACTTTGTTGACATTAGAGAACTACATGTGATTATAAGTGATACTATTTGTCAGGCTGTGTCGCTGTGGCGGATATATGTAGGTGTTGAAGTGGTTCGTGTTTTACTGATGGTGATCTTCACTATCCCTTTTGAGACCCTCGTCAATTTATTCATTCCATTTAATATCTTTAATATAGATACAGTAAAGGGACTATATATCAAAAGTTTGGGAATTAGAACTTTGTTTACTCTCCCCATGCCCTGCTATACACTCTACAGAGTGTTTAAGCGACTTTCGTAACATATAGATGTTTAGCTAGTAAAGGTGGTGTAGTTCGACTGGGCCCATTTATAAACCATGCTAAGGGATGGTTTATGTTTTACCCGCCAATTTGCATGTTTGAATACTTTTTGCTGATAAGTGTTCCGGCAGACACTTGTTAAAATTAACGTTGTATATGGGTATAGTGGCACCACTAGGATTGGGGGGGTTTCTGTTTGATTTCGTACTGTTAAGCACGGGCGGGGTGGGTGTGGGGGAGGTAGTTATGTTGCTGTTTGAAACACAGAATATAGTAACGTGGAGATGTGGAGGTACTAAAGGTGATGTAGTACCACTGGGAGCACTTATATATGGCATGGTATATGTTTTAACCACAAATTTGCATGTTTTAATACGTTTTGCTGATGAGCTTTTCGGGAGACATCTGTTGAAATTAAGCCTCTATATGGCTATAGTGGCGCTTCTACATTTGTGGGGCTCTTTCTTTTATTGCGTAAAGTTAAGCAAGGCCGGGTGTTGAGGTGGTGTAGTGGTACTGTGACTATTTATAAACCGTCTTATGGTATGGTGTATGTGTGAGTTGCAAAATTGCAGGTTTTAATAGCTTTTGCTGATGAGCGTTCCGGCAGACACCTGTTGACATTAAGTCTGTGTATGGCTATAGTGGCGGTAACGGGAGTGCTAGGGCTCGTTGTTTGATTTCGTAACGTTAAGCAAGGGATGGGTGGGGGAGGTGCATATGTTGCTGATATGAGACGGATATTTGTAACGTGGGCATGTGTAGCTACTAAAGGTAATGTAGTTTCCCTGGGCCCATTTATAAACAGTGCTATGGGATGGTTTATGTTTTACCCGCCAATTTGCATGTTTGAATAGTTTTTGCTGATAAGTGTTCCGGTAGACACATGTTAAAATTAAGCCTGTGTATGTGTATAGTGGCGCTACTAGGAATGGGGGTTTCTGTTTGATTTCGTACTCTTAACCAAGGGCGGGGTGGGTGTGGGGGAGGTAGTTGCTGTTTGAAATACAGAATATAGTAACGTGGGGATGTGGAGCTACTAAAGGTGATGTAGTACCACTGGAAGCACTTATAAAGCGCCCTATGGCATGGTATATGTTTTACCCGCAAATTTGCATGTTTTAATATGGTTTGCTGATGAGCTTTCCAGGAGACATCTGTTGAAGTTAAGGCTGTGTATGGCTACAGTGGCGCTTCTACGTTTGCTTGGCATCTTCCTTTTATTGCGTAAAGTTAAGCAAGGGCGGGTGTTGAGGTGGTGTAGTGGTACTATGACTATTTATAAACCGTCTTATGGTATGGTGTATGTTTGAGTTGCAAAATTGTACGTTTTAATAGCTTTTGCTGATGAGCGTTCTGGCAGACACCTGTTGACATTAAGTCTATCTATGGCTATAGTGGCGGTAACGGGAGTGCAGGGGCTCGTTGTTTGATTTCGTAAGGTTAAGCATGGTATGGGTGGGGGTGGGGGATGTGCGTATGTTGCTGATTATAAGACGGACATTTGTAACGTGGGCATGTGTTGTTAGTAAAAGTAATGTAGTTTCACTGGGCCCATTTATTAACCGTGCTATGGTATTGTTTATGTTTTTCCCGTGAATTTGCATGTTTGAATACTTTTTGTTGATAAGTGTTCCGGCACACACCTGTTAAAATTAAGCGTGTGTATGGGTATAGTGGCGCTACAAGGAATGGTGGGGGTTACTTTTTGATTTTGTACGGTTAAGGAAGGGCGTGGGTGGTTGTGGGTGTGGGGGAGGTGGGTATGTTTCTGATTAAAACACAGAATATAGTAATGTGCAGATGTCGAGCTAATAAAGGTGATGTAGTACCACTGGGAGCACTTATAAAGTGCCCTATGGCATGGTATATGTTTTACTCACAAATTTGCATGTTTTAATACGCTTTGCTTATGAGCGTTTCAGAAAGTGGGGGTGCTCTAAAAGGGGGGGGGGCAAAGCTCTTAAAGGGGTATGGGCTATGCAAGTTGGGCCGTGGTCTAAATCAAGATAAGTATCATTGGGTGCTTTAGAAAATCCTCACCAATTATCCTACGTTTGGAAAAAACATTCTTTAAAGGATTTCCCTTCCTTCTACAACGTGGTTAACGTAGCGTGATGTCTCCAGTTCTCAGTAGTGAGCAAAATAAGCATGCGTACATCGATGTGCATGCTCTCACTGCAGTGCAATAAAAAATAAATAAAAAGAATTGACTATGTTTACGAGGGCTGAAAATAAAGCCTGATAGAGACCCTTTTGGAGGCTCCTTGAAAATAAGTGCTGGTCCTCAGACCCGGCCCAATAAAAGCCCAGCATTCATCTATCCTAAGCACTGCGCCATCCAACCATCTTTTAATTGATGCATACATTCCTACTTATATACATACATACATCTGTTCCTGCACTGATCTTAAGCATCTATGAGCGCACTCGCCTATTGTAAACACTGTGTCATTCATGCAGCCATACGCCTATATATCCATAGATATCCATAGATACATCTGTCCCTTAACCAATCCTAAGCATCTATCAGTCCACCAGTCTATCGTAAGTAGTGGTCCCTGTATTAATTTATCCTTCCATTCATACATTGATACATCCATCTATGTATATATGCATTGATGCAGCTGGCCATGCATCCACTCGCCTTTTATTCAACTATACGTTCTTATTTTCCTGATCCTAAATAGGACGTCTTATACTCATCCATCCAGCCTGTTAAGGGGTCGAAAAGGTTTGTGAAAAGCATTGACAAGCAGATTATTTTATAAAGAATAACAAAGCTTTGAGTTGCTCTTTGTGGAGCATTCTTCCCCATCCTTCTCTGGTGGTGTTATAAAGAAAGGTACATATAGCGAAGAAAATGTAAAGGAGCTTTTTAAGTGTAAGACGTTAATTTAGAAACATAACGTTTTGTCGAGTTGTATATAGGTAGACTGTTTAAAAGTGGCTGTGACTGACAGATACTGAATACCTGTATTTCTTACATTTGAGAAAGTATACCAGAGAGGTAATTTGGGGTGGTGAGAACCTTGATTTATATATTTCCATGTGAAGTACAGTCTAGGAATATAAAAGTAAGTGGAAAGCTTTTATGTTAGTATTAAAGAGGGGGTGTGAGAACTAAGTGAGGCAGGCAAAGCGTGTGTTTTCGTAGCCCTAAAACAAGAGAATGTGTAAGGTCAAAACAGGTTCTTGCTGGAGTTGCTTGCTTGTGGTCGTTTGAAGAGGCGCAACCAGAGCGAAATTTCAGGGGAGCCTAATTTTTTCAGCAATAGGCAGAGTGGGGATGTAGGGGCTGTAAAAAGGGGTGAAAAAGAACAGAGTCTTCTTTACCAAAAAATGATCTTTTGAAAACCTGTGAAGTACTCGGGTGCGGCTGTGTGTGGCTGCTCGGGAAGCTGTTTGAGACAGTCCGGGGCAATGGGCGATGCGCGCGTGGTGGTGTGTTTGCTAATTACCCCACGATGATGTTGCTCCTGCGTTGCAAAAAGAGAAGGGAAATTCTGAGAGAAAAAGTGTCTTTTTACAGGATTTCGCTTCTCCTACAATGCGAGTCACCTGGCATGATGTCTGCACTTCTAAGTAGTGAGTAATGTACATGCTCTCACAATCTCACTGCAGTGCAATTAAGAAAAAAAAGGAGATGAGGTTTGCGAGGCCCGAAAGTAGACCCCCATAAAGACCTGTTTCGAGACCACCTAAAATAAAGTGCTGTTGCTCAGACACCCACAGACACCCCCCCCCGCACTTAAAACCAGGGGGGGGGGGGCAGTGTTATGTTTGGAAAGTTGTAGATAAAATTGTAGGCTAATAATGGGAATTTTTGTGTGCGCTTTTTGGTTGATAATATCATTTTAAGTACATAGATTAAAATAAAAATAAAATACTATGTATAAAGTTGTCTGTGGTGGGTTGCAGAGAGAGTGGTGTGGGGTGGTGGGGTGCGGCGGAGAGGTGAAAAGTATGAGGTAGTGCAGTTACATATAAATTGTAAAGGTGTTTGTAAATAATTAAATAAATACTTGCTGTATGTTCTATGGCACTACTTGTCATGTTAGTGCTGCTCTGTCGTGTTCAATCACGTTGCAGCACTGGGTGTGGAAGTCGTTAGTGGAAGTTTTGTAATTGTATGTTATATGTTCAACAGACTCGGTGTTTCCGTAGCTAACTGTTGCACATTATTATTGTGCTTAGTTGACACTAATCGGTGGAGTACACTGTGGTACAGCAGGTCCGAACAGTGAAATGGGGTCTTGATATTATTTCTGTGTACCCCTTCTGATCTGCTGCAAACAAGTCCATGCTTTCAAATTGAACGGTGAGTCTGGCCTACAATGTAGACAGAAGTGTTCACAATTCAGATTGAGTGCTGATTGTTTAATTATAGAATCCAGTAGTCAAGTAACTACAACGTCTATTGGAATATACATATTATGTTTTTAGTATACTTCTTTGAAGGCATTTTTTCAAATGACTTACAAGTGCAAAGGAACACTGAATAGTCTACACTGTAGACAGCAGAAATGGTATTTGAATTGCTTTGTTTTATTTATTGCAGATTTTTCTGCAATTTATGTTGTTGTCTTTTGTTAAGAGGAAGTGAGAGAAAGTATTCATGAATGTCTGTGTGAGTACTGTTTACAATTAACACTGCAGATAGCAGTGTTCACAATTCGGATCGAGTTGGTCTTGTAGATGACGCAGTTCTGTAGGAAAAGACATTGCTCCAGTGCGCTCTGTCAACACCATGAATACGTATTATTACAGGCTCCAGACACGCTTTTTGTTGCTTCGCGTACAACAAACTGTGTAGCTGAATTCCACCTTACGTAGCTGTGGGCCCTTGTTGACCGCTCTCTCTGGCCTACACTGTAGACAGCAGTGTTCACAATTTAGACTGCATTGACCATCGTCCCCTGGGCAGCGCACACCGCTATTGTCACCATAGAGCACTCAAAACATCGCGGCGCCTCCCGTAGCTAGGAGGAGGCAGGGCTGGGCCAGGGCTCTAACATCGCCACCTACATATATGATTACTCCGTCTTGGTGACTACACACCGCTACAGAAGGCAGGTGAGGAAATCTGGATGCCCGCAAAAGGAAGTAAAATTGGTGACTCAAATCAGTTGGGTTATTTTGATTCGCAACTTGCCCTCTTTTCAAAACAGTACATTGCGGCTGTACTTATACATCCAGAGGGTTGTTGACTTGGTTATCTATTATTGTGCAGTTTAAGGCCGATCCTGTTGGGATTTTGGTCCCCAAATCGCGATGACTAAAGAGAGAATCAAACCAGACAATGTGGGAGGGAGACTGGATGCTTTCTTTATCAGGGCAGAATCAGCCTTGGACCAAAAAATTCGTTCTGCCAAAAGAAGACTTTCTTTGGACTCCAACACAGCCCAGAAAAAGACTGTCCATGGGGGGTTTAGCCAAGACAGAGAATCCGAAGGCTGTTACCCCGAAAAATTCAGACATTGTTATTACTTCCCACAGATCGGCAGAGAAAGCCTGCGCTGAGGCAGGAGTAATTATGTCACCTACCAAGGAAATGACATCTGTAATTGTAATAACTGGAGGGGAGGAGGGAGATTCGGGCCAATCCATGTTGGCATCTACGTCAACATCAAGGGGGGAAGGAGCGGGGGAAGAGGGGGCGGAGAGGGCAGAAGCACCAGAGCCCTGTGGGCTGCCACCTATGGAACCCGCAGAGGTTGTAACACGATCCAAAAGGACGCGCTTAGATCAACACATGTCTAGTAGAGATGTCATGCCCGTAAGTGTCCCCACAGCCTCAGCCAAGAGCGCACAAGAGGGAGGGCGAGGGGGAGGACGAAATAAGACTACCAGAAGTGTGACTAAGAAAGAACCATCAAAGGAGGATAGGCCCAAAGGGACCCCAGAAGCCACAGGCTTCTCGCAGTATTCTAAATGCAGAGGGATGGATTTGGGCAATGATGAGGACTCACCATTATGGTTAAGATTGGAATTATTAATCACTAACCAACTAGCACCCCTCTACACGAAAATTAGCGCGCTCGAAGAAAATATGGCCAGATTGGCAGCACAGTGGACGGGCCCATCCACATTAGTCACTCCCGACCCATAGCAGCTCAGGATATGGACATCCGAGGTAGTGAGGGTACGGGAGGAGTACCACAGGGGGACCTACCGCAGAGAGAGAGGAATAGTACCCACACAGGTATTGCGCAAGCAGAACACCCGGGGACTGGCAGAAACGAAGACACCAGAAGGAAGGAGAGCGTTCTGCCCACTAGGAAGGAAGGGCATATGATGCCACAACAAAGTAGGACAACAGGAAAGAGGGCTCAGGGGGCCAGGGGGGATGGGACTGGTGCAATTGTAGTGAATGAGCCAGTAGGGAGCGAGTTTGTCAAGGGCACTACGAATTTGCCTGTTATGGATCTTCTTCCCGCCGCAAGCCCTTATACTATAGTTCTGACAGGGGTTCCTGCTTCTACTGAAATTTGTGAAGAAACACCTCAGATGTTAATCAACAAGGCAGCACATTGGTTAAGTAAAAACACACATTTTAAACTGTAGCACTATAGGCAAATCTTAATGGCAAGAAGGGTGTCCTGGATAGGCCGGAGCAGAAAGTGTTTTGAAGGAGACACAGTGATCGTAAATTTTAGATCACCAGGGCTGGTACAGGACCTCCTTGCCTGTCCCCGAGGTGGCCTCAGGGGGGAGAATGACCCATTCATCCAAATGTTACAGCTGGGTTTCTTTTATAGTGACCCATGGACAAGTTCCCGAAGAGAGTTTGGTAGACAAACGTATAGTGGGGTGATTGGAAATGGGCCCTTGTCTCTTACAAAAAATCTTTTTGCTCCTCTGGCAAATAGCCGGGGATTAGAAGACATTGATTGACATGAACGGAGCTCTCGCCGCGGCGACGCCCTCGCCGAAGCGATTGCTCCACGCATATATTCTAGCGGAGGCCTCCCAGTAACCCCAGATTGCACATAAACACCCATTCCCATGGAAAGTGATATGGTTAGCTGTCCTAAAGAGGACAAAGGCCAGACTATAGGAGCCCATTCGACTACCCGCGGCGGTCAGACATTGCCGAGCACAAGTACTATGACTCAAGGCACCATAAAAGTTGTATCATGAAACGTAGCGGGGCTGTCAGCAAAACTAAAAAATTATGAATTGGTGGCTTATATAAAAAAGTTCCAGGTCATATGTTTACAAGAGACATGGGACTGGAACAGAGACCAGATAGCTCTTGAAGGCTTTAAGATGTTCTTTGTCCCGGCAAGGAAAGGGCGGTTAGGAAGAGCTAAGGGCGGGCTGATGATCTATGCGGATTTAAAACTGAAAGGGACTTGGGTAGAACTCTGATGTTGTACAAGGGCTAAAACTACGTATGAGGGGCCAGAACATATTATTCGTGAACTTTTACAATGCTATAGTTCCAGGGTCACCATTCATAAATATTAGAGAATTGGGTAAAAGGCTGGAGGGAGAGACTGATCAAGAGGGATGCAAGTACGACTGGGTGCTCGCAGGTGATTTTAATTGTCACCTTTGCCCAAATGCGAAAAATATATGGGGTGTCTGGTACTCCAGTCCGCTGGAAGAGGGCCCCCATTTAGAACACACTGCAGAGGGAAAAGAGCTCAATAAGGTGCTGGAAAGGCATGATCTCCAACACACCATGGATTTAATAAATGGAGTTGATGAAGGGCGGATAAACCCAACTTTTAAAGGAAGAGGCTGTGATTCAGTCATTGATTTTATTCTTGTATCTCACATAATGAAGCAGGAGCTTTTGGGGTTCGAAATACAATCTAGTGCATTTAGTGACCACAATCCCTTAGTTATTGTCCTGAGGGACCCAAACACTACCAACACCCTCGACAAAAGAGGTCCGAAAGGGGAGCTAATGGCGACTGATCAGGGTAGAAGGCTGAGATGGTCCAAAATTGACGTTGATGCCTTTTATGAAGCACTAGTGGCAGCCAAAGACCATCATATAGGGAGGTGCTTGAATCTTGAAGTGACAGGGGTCGAGCTGGTTAAGGCCTATGAAGGGGCAACACTGCACATTGATAGACTCCTCAGGGTCAAGTCTGGAAAAAAAGAACCAAGGGAACATGGGTGGTTCGACCAGGCTTGTTCTACGGCTCTGAGAGAGCTGAAAATGGCTTTGAAATCCTGCCCGAGGGATAAAACCAGGGTTAAGGCGTGTCGAGGGTTATACAAAGATGCGGTATACAAAGATGCGGTTAAGCGCCGTAAATCTTTGATGCAACAGCAAGCGTGGAAGAACCTGAGGGAAGCAGTAGATACTAAAAATATGACAGCATTTTGGAAAATCATAAATGACCCTTGCTTCCAAGACAGGGATAAACCCAAGATTGTAAACCACATCCTGGCGGAGACCTGGCATGAGCACTTTAAAGGTCTATATAATCTTAGCACCCAGGAAGATTGCCTTGTGACCAATGAAGGGCCAGGAAGGGGGGAACCCACAATTTTCTCTCTTAATGAGATTAAGGCCGGCATAGAAGGATTGACCAGAAATAAAGCGCCGGGTCCAGACCCCGGACTTGTTCTTAGCGTGTGCAGAGTTGTGGGCCCCGATTTTAACTAGGGTTATAAACGCTGCAGTGTGCACGGGCATGCCTGAATCTTGGTCAACAGCCATAATTGTGCCAATCTTTAAAAAAGGTAACAGTGAGAGCCCGTCCTGGTCCAGGCCCATTTCCCTGATAGATGTGTCCGTGAAAGTTCTCGGCAGGGTTATACTTAACCGTCTATTAGATTGGTCAGAAGAACACAAGATCATAACGGACACACAATATGGTTTCAGGGCCGGCCGGTCTACAACGGACCAATTTCTCAACCTGTATCTCCTGACCGTCAAGTACACGATAGCGAGCCAAGGAACTGTGTACTTGGCGTTCATAGACCTCACAGCCGCATTCGATCGGGTAAACAGGAACAAATTGTGGGAACTTATGGAGGGACTGGGAGTGGATCAGGGCCTAGTAAATATTTTGAGATCCCTACACATGAATACACATGCCCAGGTTAGGTACAACGAGGAGGGCAGTCTGACAGATCAGTTCCCCTGTACGAGGGGAGTTAGACAGGGCTGTATTTTAGCACCTTTTCTATTCACCCACTACATTAACGGCTTAGAGAAAGCACTGGCTGGGCTGGGAGTGGACTCGCCTAAGATAGGTCACAGGGAGGTTCAGGTTCTGCTCTACGCAGATGATGCGGTACTTCTGGCCCGAACCCCGCGTGGCCTACAAACTTTGTTAGACGGTTTTATCCACTTCATGGAGAGCCTGGATTTGTCAGCAAACCTAGCCAAATCCTATATAATGGAGGTAGGGAAGGCGCCCCAAAAGAAATATAAATACACGATTGGGGCACACTGTATTGAAAAAGTTCAGTCCTTCTCATACCTAGGGATATTGGTTGACTCCAGCCTTAATTTTAAACCATTGCTGGAGGATAAATGTCGTTCATTAACCAGAAGCATGGGGGCAATTATGAATCACGCACATAGGCTGGGCCGTTGGGCTCCTGACCAGATCCTGATTCTCTACAATTCAATATGTTCCGCCAAAGTTCTCTACGGCAGTGAGGTCTGGGGCTTTGTGGATACAAAGTCGCTCCATACCGAAGAGAATAAACTTTTAAGAAGACTGCTGAAAGTGCCACAAAGTACCCCGGGCTTTATTGTACATGAAGAGTTGGGTGTTGCCCACATCGAGGACAGGATAAAATTAAAACCGGTTAGCTGCTGGTTTAAGATCTGGTCTAACCCAGAGGCCGCCCTGACAAGAGATATCATTCAGGACTGCCTGGTACGGGACAAAGGGATGAATATCCCATGGCTTAAATATGTTAGAGATTCTCTTAAGGCCACGGGCCACCTGGAACTTTTTACTCACCCTACCAAAATCTTGGCAAAGGATAAGACCATTGTTAAAGGGGAATTTTTGAATTTACTGGGTTCTATCAGGGAAGACCAAGAGATAACAAAACCTGCAGTGAGAAGCCACATACTGACGAAATCTTGCCCGGGCATTGAACCTTACCTGTATCTCATCCATAGTGCCCAGGATAGGTACTTTATGACACGCTTCAGGTTGAACTCCATACATCACAGCCTAGCGGTGCCTGCAGGTTTTACTAAAACGGTGGAGCAGAAGGGTCCCTGCGGCTGCGATCTCACATCTCCGCAGGACAAACTTCACTTCGTGCTGTTATGCCCGTATTACACGCTCCCAAGGAAACATTTTTTTAAAAGAGTTTTAAAAAAGGCTGGTTTTAGACAGGCCAAGGTAGCTTTACTGTACCTGAAACTTTCTGCAGATATTTTAACATTGCACTGTACTGTAAACTTTCTAAGAGTAGCGATGCGCCTTAGGAGCACAAGAGAGGATATGTGAACTGTGTACCACAAATGTTTTTTTCCCCTTTTTTATGATACTGGAGCACTTTAACAACCTTTGGCTGTTTACATAATACATATGTACTTTATTGAATCGGTCTCATTAACAATGTTAGGCCCCGCGTCCCCTATGTATTGCACACGCACTTTTAGTAAATTACATAATTTTAGACGTGCTTTCTGATCCACTGAGGAAGTCTGGGGGGAAAGTGGAGCGCTGTATGTACTTTATTGCTGTTTTAACCAGAATAACTGCCCGTTTTTCACATTGTAATGTTTGTCTCTTTTTTTCTAATGGCTTGTACTGTATTTTTTATCTGTGTTTTTATGGCCGTTTCAGCCGAAATAAAGATTCTTGATGATGATGATGATTAATCAGTA
Organism: Triturus cristatus; assembly: GCF_964204655.1. Taxonomy (NCBI): domain Eukaryota; kingdom Metazoa; phylum Chordata; class Amphibia; order Caudata; family Salamandridae; genus Triturus; species Triturus cristatus. Next base: position 1,519,921,910 of record NC_140591.1, on the reverse strand, counting down.
CAACAGCTCAGGCTAGGACAATCACTCCAATTAGACAAAATCAGAGAATTAAGTTGGAATACCTGTGATTAAGCAGACATTCACTTATCAGCCAACGGCTCCTAAAAAGAGTGGTGCGGCAGAATGAATGAATGACTTACATATCCCACCTATGTTAGGTACATTGCTTTATGGTCACTGGCCTTAACGATTGGGCGTACAGCTTGCTGAAAAAAGGTAACTCTCCACCATTAGACAGTGGAGAGATTTCAGTGTAAACGAATTAAGTTTTTCAGCCTCTGACATGCACAAGTTGAAAATAAGGTAAGTGTATGAATGAACATCTTGCCTGTCTGTCTGTATCTTTGTATCGAATTGGAGAGCATTGGGAAGCAAAGCTAGCTAAATAATAGTCAAACAAGAGTATATAAATTACAATTTTCCTGAATGTTTTATTTATGTGACATAGCATACCATCACTTCATCTATTAAATGCAGCAACGCTAACACAATTCCACTATAGGCCATTCTACAACCAACTCCTCTCTGTTCTTCGAAAAGGGCGCCCAAGATTCAGATGCAAATCGGAGTGCTTTGCGGCCTATTCAGGGGTATGAATCGCTATATAAATGTTAAAACACAATACAATATATCTGGAATTTTTACCACTGTGCTGAGGTTAACAATAGGGATAACATGACAGAAGTCTGAGTATTTTACTGCGAGCATCACACATTAATCGTGATGTGTGATAACACTCGTCTTTATATCAGGTTTTGCTGGTCTACATATTTTTCCACACTGCACTACAGTACAGTAGGATTGAACATATTGTACTACGTTTCGTCAGTGACTTGACATTATATTTATTGGTCTCGAGTCACCAGTAAATATAAATTGTTACAATGTTCCTCACTATATACCTGGTTAAGATTTGATGCTGTGACTTGGAAATGAGATCTCTGTAACTCAATGAAAAAAGCTCGAAAGGTTTACTAGATTGAGTTTTGAGGTTCCATGGCAGAGTCTTGAATTTCCATCAACTGCTGTGTGCATTATCACTGGGAAGAAAATTCCCATTGTATGAAAAACATTCCGGCTATAAACATATGTTGTTATATATATTTCATTCTTTGTTATTTAGCTTTCCTGATAATAACCCTACTTCTCAGAAGACTCATTCATATTTCTCTTACATTTTTGTTATTTTCTGAATAAATGTAATTGAAGAATAAATGAATGGGGCATTCTAACCGATAAAAAAAAAGTATTAAACCAATGCACAGAATCAAAGTAAAAGAATTAACGGATTATGACCAGCAAGCGGATCAAAATGTTAAATTCCATAGTAGGCATTTCCTCCATACATTCTACACATGGTATTGTAAGATTTTATTTTTTTTCATGAAAAACAGGGGAGGTGTGGGTTGTCAAACTGTAATATGGACAACAAGAAAAGAACAAGGCAAAAACACAATCAGAAAAACTTGCAATATCCTGTAGACCCAGAAAACCAAAAACTATTGGGCTAAAATTCATTGCAAGCAGTACACATTCCCCCTTTCTGTTATCTTTAGTTTTGAAAAATATTTTTTTACTACATTGAAAGGGTTACCCCTGAATATAAGCTGTCGTCATGTTTTTTGGACACCTGCTATTTTTTCACAGTTTTTATATGACTCTCTTGGCGCAGGCTAAGACACTATGACATCACTTCCTCTGTGCAGCATTCATTACAGTAATATGTAGTAGGCACTATAAATTGCCAAGACAGTTGATGCTGAAATGCACTTTCTACATATTTTCATGAACTGAGATGTTTTAATGACTGTTTACCTTTACTGGGTTTATTTAAGTTCGAGTTTGTTTTGAGTTGTTTTAACTTGTTTTAACCTGCCATACGTGTGCATTTTACCTGATGTCTGCACTCCATTTTCATTCACACTTGGTACTTGCTTGTTTACACCCTATTTGTTGCAATTTGTTTCTTGTGCCGATGTGGTCATTGCTGAGTTCGCTTTATTCCCCTGTTGGTGAAGGTGATCGCTCTAAGCATAGGCAGAGGCTTCCTTACATCATATAAGCCAAGCCGTTGTGCAGCTACTGGCTGTGTGCCAAATGCATCCCAGTCTGAGCCCAACCAGATCCCAGCTGGGCATAACACCCAGGATCTACTCTGTCCTGCCTTTTGCAGGAAAGTAGCATTTGTTACTCTAAGGCACCGCGTTCTCATTTGCATTTCTTTTCCTAGTCTATGACCTCCTGTCTCACTTCTGAACCTCTGACTGACTTCCATTCTATCCATTCCACGCGTTGCACAAACTCTCCTCTCAGCTTGGACAACAGCTCAACAGATTTGATGAGTCCCACTGCGATCTACTAAAACTACTACATCAATTACATGTTTTGCAAGCAACTCGTGGTCGAAATATTACGTTAGAGGCCACTAGTGGGATGGAGATCACCTACCATGTCTCTTTACAAGGTAAGCAGCTTCCCTCTTCTAATGTTCCTGTTGCTTAATTTTTACTATTAGAATTAATGAGATCTCGCAAAGTTTCTTTAAAAATAAATGATCCCTATTTATCATCCTCCTGGTTATCCAGGTCAGGTTCTTCAGATTTTCATAGACAATGTTTCCACTACTAATTTCCTTGTGATCAATTTCTTAATTCTAAGTGATTTCAATATTAAGATTGATAAAGTTATGTTATGTTGATTTGTATAGTGCACTAATCACCAGAGAGGTTATCGAGGAGCTTGGGCAAGATGTGTATGTGTGAGGCACCTGAGGTGCTTATATGAAGAACCAGGTCTTCAGTTTCTTGTGGAACTCAATAAGTGAGGCGGAGGCTCTGCGGTGTTGAGGGAGGTCGTTCCATGTCTTGGGTGCGAGAACCCTCTGATACAGATGTTTCCTATCTTAGCAGTGTCAACCTAAATTTCTTACAGCTTGTTTCTTTCTCCACTCTTAATAAACACAACACATGGGACCTTGTATTCTCCACTCCTCACTTGCTTTCTGATATTTGTTGTATCAGTCTTCCCAGGCATTACATTCACTGTGATAAATGTCTCACCTACTAAAAAGTCCCACATATTCTAAATGGCGTTTTAGGAGTCAGGCTTCGACGTATCCTCAACAACAAGCATGACAAATATGTTGCAAGTATCCAATTCCGGGCTAATGGAGGATGTGCAAAGAAGTGTTACCTACTTATTATGTTGCATCATCGATACCCTATATACTAATATTTCTCTTAAACTGTTCATCACCTGGGGAGCCACTCCTTCGACACCTTGGTACACACAGGCTCTGCAAGAAGCTAAACCTGATTGTTAAAACAAAATCAAATGAGTATGGCACTCCTCCTATACTGACTTTAACTAAGTTGGTGTAACTTGATTTGCACTGAAATAATGCAAACTATATCAGTTATACTCAGGGACATTATCAAAATTGCTCTTGACATTGAGGGCGAGAGGGTGAATTGCCACTGTACACAGAATGCTCCGCATTCTCCCTGCTTGAAAGTATCTTATTGTAGGAATTAACATGAAGTGTATTTGAACAAGCTTTTAAACCTCAATAAAATTTGTTTTAAAAAAAAATGGACATTATCAAAATTGCATCAAATTATCCATCAACTAAGCATGAAGTTTTTAAAATGTTTAATACACTTGTCACCCCTACTACTATCAGTTCAGTTATTTCTCCTTCCCAATATCTCTGCTCAGGCTGAGACTTTCAAGCTAGCTTTTAAGGGAACAAGTAGTTGTATTGATACCTTTTTCTCGCCTGTTAGCGACAGAGAGCTACTCATTAAAACCCTCTCCTTCTCATATGGTTCTCCTTTGGATCCTTGACCTGTATAACTATTGAAAAGGTTTGTGCACACAGTTACTCCTGTACTAACACATTTATGTTAATCTTCTCTAGCTGCTGGAATAGTACCTCTTGTATGAAAGAAGTCAATGATGGTCCTGCTCTTACATAAAACCCTCCTCCAACCCAAGGGGTTTAGCTAACGCTATTCTCCCTTTTCCAGTTAATTCTCAAATCACTGTCTGGACTTTTAAGAATCTAAAGCTACATTGATAACCACTACTCCATCCCATTTTCAGCGTGGAAACAGTCTTGGTTGTGACCACCAAAGAAATCAGAACGCATCTTGACGGCAGGGATGAGGTGCCTTGATTTTGCCCGATCTCTTAATGGCCTCTTGTGGAAATATGGATTTTTCTGGTCAGTTATGTCCCCTATCTTGGACCCCAACGGTTCTATGTGCATGTTACAAGTACATGTATGTTCCCTCCAGTTCCAGTTATGAAGACGCAAATACATGTGCGTCCACCGTTAACATGTCCTCTGTTGATCCGCCATGAATGGGCCGGATACTCCATTCCTAAGTACGAAAGGCCACCGCCTTTATATGGTTCACTTATGCCATTTTACAGTCCAGGCAAGTAGGCCCTGATTCTGTCATCAAACTCCTCTTGCTTTCTGCCTCTGAAAACTCCAGTCTGAGCCTGCATCTGTGACCATGAACTTTGTCTCATTCTCTGCGCGGCTCACGAAGCCTGACATCAGCCTATTCTCTGCCAAGAACTGTATTTCACCTTCGAATTATCTGCTTCACTCCTTAGCCGATGCATTCCTGTCTAGCAGCTTAAGTAAACATTCTTCCAGCTACTGAGCAAAGGCTCGGCTTCTCTGTCCTCATGCAAGTAATTCATAGCCCTGTTACCATGGAATATTCCTACCCCCTCGCATTCAGTGTAGACACTTAGACGCTTGTACACGCACGCACAGTCAGTATAGAATAGATTCTGTCCGAGAGTCCTTCTTTTGTGGATAACATAGTTCTTTAAACATAGGATGTTAGATATGATTTGGGATTAGGTTGACTTGACCCCCCAGACTTTTTGTCTCCACATGTAGAGCTAAATGTCAAGTCCCCTTCACCCCCTAGTTACACGTCAATTACACGTCATGCTGCTGCGCGCGCATCTATGCCAAGTATTATCTTATAGATCCACCTATATGTGACATCATAACCAATTATGTTCCTTTTTACTCCTTATTACACCCATTTTTGGTTACGCAGATAAATCGTCATTTTTCTTATCAATTGTTACGCCTACTGCATTCGCTTCATTGTAATGTATGTACTATAAAAGTTACTTCTTGTCAATAAAGTATGTACTTCACTTCCTGAACCTCCGTGGTGATGGAACTTGGAGCAACCGATTATAATCGATTATTGGAATAAAGCCCATTCCGAACCTCTAATACCACGGATTCTGCCTCTCATTTTACTGAGCTATTTTATTATGTTTCTGTATCAAATTAAGTCCAGGTAAAGGAATTTTATTTACCACATGAATGGCGCCCGAACAGGGACACTTTCTCATCTCACGCGCCGGCGGTGAGTTGCAGGCCCGGTCTCCTGCCACAGCTGGACGGACAATTACGCGTACCAGCAGGATTTCCTGTATCTCCCTCCGGTCAAGCGGGGGCGACTGAGACTGCGATCAACACCCAGACGAGGCGGTGAGAAGTGCGAAGTATCCCGACCAGAGCCTAGCTGAGAGAGCAAGATCCGAGGTATACCGAGACCCACCAGTTCGAAGTCAAGCCCAGTTTCCGACGAGTCGAGTCGAGTCCAGTCCGGTCCAAGTTCAAGTTACCGAGGCCTTCCGTTTCCGAAGCTACCCGGTGAGTACCATTACTGGGGAGGCATTTCTGACGTGCACATAGGTTGTGCCGGTCAAGACGGGTTTGGGTACACAAATCCGGTCTGCACTGTTTTAGCAGTGTATCTGTACTGTTTAGCAGTATATCACGTATTCCGAAGTATCTAGTTATTGTTAAGAATTATCTTGGTGATTAGTTATGCAGACGATCACCATTGTTGTTTATTTTAAAGGTTAAAAATGTGTTTAATGTTTAATGTGTTAAACGTCCTGCATATTGTGGTATGAATGGTTGTTCATTATTGTGCTTTTGTATTAAGTGTGTTCAAGATTAAGTAACGGATCAGTTGTCAATATGCCGCTCTTTTCGAAATTAAGACAGATCACTACTAGAAAAGGGGTTCTCGAAGAAGCCGTCCCTATTCCTCCTAGGGATACTCCAGGGCACTTCATGTATCACAAACATGGCTTAGACGCTATATTATTTCTTGATTTATGGGTAGACTACACCAAGGGATTACCAGAAAGTCAGAGGTGGCCCGCAGCGGGGACCTGGGATGCAGAGTGCATCATGAAAGTCGAGGAAGAGTTATGGAAAAGGAAAGTCAGACAGTCACAGAAAGACGCCGTTGAGTTATGGCGTAAAGAATCTCATAGACGCACAGAAAAGGCACTCCGACAGGAAGAAAAGAATAAAGAAAGTTCAAATAAAGTTCGAGAAAATCTATTAATTGAGGAAGGTATCCGAGTGAAATCAGAACAAGTAGATAGGCAAAAAAATGCCCTTATGAATGGTATGTATCCCCTTCTAGCCGAAGGATTACCTAAGGCTACTCCAGAGATACCGAAAGACTTGCCACCCCCATTATTCCCAATAAAGGTACATCCTAAGGGGCATCCTAGAACCGCAGAAGATGTTTTTCTTTCCTCATATTTAGATGACGCAGCTCCCGAGTATGCTAATTCCGCCCCACATAGACCGCATACCAGGGAGATCCAACGCCAAGATCCAGTACCCGTATCCCTACAGCAACAAATCGAGTCACAGGTTCCGGCAAGCACATCTGTTTCTGCATCCGTCCCTACAGCTGCTTCTATAGCTGTGTCCACACCTATAGTTGCTGTGTCACGTTCGACGAATCCTTTCACGCCCGATACCCCAGATGGGGCTACGGGAGGTGCTACCAATATTTTTTCTACGCCACCCAGAATAAATAAACTTACTTTTCAAGAGTCAGCACATTCACGTACACCCAAACTCATAAGTGCCCGTACGCTGAAGGAACTTCTTATAGATTGTAGATATGACCCTGTGCCCGGTAAAGAGGACGAAATGACCCTGGCATCATTGCGTATCAGACGAGCCGCAGTGTATTTAGGGAAGTTACCAGGAATGACTGCGCATCTAGATAAAATATATCATTTTGTCCAAACAGGGCGAGATCCAGAATGTATTAACAGAGCTATGGAATACCAGAAAGTAGAGATACAGGGGGAACTGTTACGTTTCCTCATAAACTGTGTGATCAGAAATCAAGACCGACCGGGGGTAGACCCGGAAGCAATGCAAATTCTTACAAGATGGAGCCAGAATATATCAGAAGGGAGACATGATAAGCAAAATTGTATAATAGCCATGTGCCGAAAGATCCGTAAAGAAATAGAACGCCTACACGAAGAAAGATTAGAGGCAGACGAGTTCGAACAAAGCGAGGAAGAAGGGTCAGGGCTGCCCGCGGGACAGTCGGACACCATAGCCTATGTAGGTAGAGGAAGATCTTGTAATAGAAATCAGACTAGATGTCATACTGACTCAATACGTCCGATATGTCCAGATAATAACAAGAATTTCCAAATACCTATAATTAATATAAGGTCTAACGAGCATTCGTTCCAAACCGCCGACAAACTACTCCGAGAACGAAGGGGTTATCATTTTCTCGATTCTATGGATGAACAAGATTTAGCGAGGGCAGCTGTCCATTGGGTGGACAGTCCCGGAAAATATAGTGATGATACAGTAGTACGCACATTTTTGAATCTCACCCCAGATGAACAGAGGTTAGCTGGGATTTATATGATTCAACAACTTATTATACTATATCGGAGTCAGCATTCGGACCCTGGTCCCTTACCTGACATATTGACTGAATTGCTTATGAATAAATGGAGAGGTGCAAGTACTAATTTAATTAAAGAAATTCTAGAATCAAGAAAGCAGTATATTCTTTTTGTATGCGCAGAGCATGTCTCATTGCCCGTCAAGGAAAGAACCACGTATCACATGGATAGACAGAATCCCTTGCGAGAAGTGCACCCAATAAAAGGCGAGGACAACGAGTTTAGGCGCGTATTTGTATATACGCCCATATCAAAAATAGAATTGTTACAAATGAAGAAAGTGGTACCCAGTCATGACAAAGATCCAGCGGGTTTTCACCGAGAAATTAAAGACATGTTACTCATGGGAGAGTATACCTATCCCGACATTATGACAATATTAAAGGTATTGATGCCTGCTGGTATTTATGAGAAACTCAAGGAAAAAGAGTGGGAGGTAGGAGACCAAAAGATAGAATGGTCAGTGTTAGAAGCGGAAGAAAAGGCCCGAACTGCAGGAGCAGGACTTGGGGATAAAACTAAAGCATTACCAGGTTTATTAGTACAGGTACTGCCACGTTTATTGACTACGAAAAAGGAAGATTGGGGTACAATTTCAGCCTGTAAACAGAAGCAAGATGAAGACACTAGTGGTTACTATGCCCGATTTGAAAAATGTTTTGGTATAAATAGTGGCATAAAAGCAAGTAGCGAATCATACCCACATCTGTTTGTGACAAAATTAGTGGAAAATGCCCTGCCCCCAGTAAAGAATAGAGTATTAAAATTCGAGAGTACCTGGCAAGGTAACACTCCATCACAAATGTTACAAATGTTACAGTACCATCACAATAGAATTAGAGAGGAACAAGAACATGAACACAGACGCATGAAAGACACGAAAATGAAAATGCTAGTTTCCCAGACAGTTCCAGCTGAAGGACATAAAAAGGGTATGACACATTCCGATTCAGCAGGACCTGTAAAAGGGACATGCAATTATTGTAAAAAGCCAGGTCATTACGTACACGACTGTCCAGTTTTAAAACATAATATCGCCATAGGTAAAACACAAGAAAGATCACGGCCACTCAGACAAGATCAGAATGAACAAGGAGCTCTGCAGCATGCCCAGGCCATGCCAGCCGCACAACAGCCAATACAGTTTGTGCCAGCTGCACCACCGTTGCCTGTTGCTGCCACACAGACAACAACACGACAAATGTATCAGACCGCCCAGTATGAATATCCTGAGTATCAGCGTTACGCATGAACTAGCCTAGAGAGGGAAATTGACTTACCCCTTATCGAGATTCCTGTAGATCAAGAAGGACCTTATGTACATAGTGAATTATTAGGCCAAGATAGAAAATTTTTACTCGATACAGGGGCAAGTCGAACAACTATAAAACGTAGTGAAGTTCCAGGGGCACCCCTCTCAGGCTCTCAGAATATTTCCCTTGGTTTTTCAGGAAAACCTATTGTTAATGAAGTATCACAGCCTCTTCCACTTACGATAGGACCTCTGACCCGAACTACAGATTTATTGCTTACAAAATCATGTCCAGAAAACTTGTTAGGAATAAAAACCCTGAAAGCTCTAGGAGCCATAATATGTTGTTCTCCGGAGGGTGTAAGGTTGTTTTTACGTGATTTTAAAGGTCACTATGTGTCTAGAGACATGGATCCCCGACTGCAGACTTTACCTACACATCTATGGGCACAAGGCCCTACTGATGTTGGTTGCATGAATATTACACCATATCGAGTCACATTAAAGGCAGGAGTGGTACTACCACGAATACGACAATACAAGTTACCACCAGATGCTGTAGTGGCTTTACTACAAATCATTGACGAGCTTATTGCCCAAGGAGTAGTTGTAGAAACAGACTCCAATGTATGTAATTCACCGATAATTCCGATTCTTAAACGAACAGATCCTAAGGCCCCGCCAGTATATCGATTGGTTATTGATCTGCGCGAGTTAAACAAATGCATTGTGCCACAATTTCCTGTGGTCCCAGATATCTCGTCATTACTGACAGCTATTGATTCCGAAGCGACATTCTTTACTGTAATCGATCTCAAGAATGCCTTTTTCAGCGTCCCAATAGATCCGGAAAGCCAATATTTGTTCGGATTTAGTTTAAATGGGCGCAGCTTTAAATTCTCACGCGCACCTCAAGGATTTACAGAAAGCCCCAGCATCTATAGCCAAGCACTAAAACGAGAACTTGACAGTATCCACATGCCAGTTAACATTGCCTTGCTTCAATATGTCGATGATCTGCTGATCACCGCGAGAAGCGAACCGGAATGTGAAAAAGCATCACTGACAGTTTTACAATTTCTAGCCGAAAAGGGGCACAAGGTGTCCCCTTCTAAGCTGCAATTCTGTGTCCAGCGAGTTGTTTATCTTGGACACTCGCTGTCCAAGGAGGGAAGGCAGCTTACACCCGACCGTATTCAGTTAATAGCTAACATGCCTATACCCAAGACACAAAAGGAAGTACGAGCTTTCATAGGTCTCACTTCATATTGTAGGCAGTGGATCCCTCAGTATGCATTTCTAGCAAAACCACTCATTCAGTTAACCACACAGGAGGCAGCCACATTGACTGTTCTCCCTTGGACTCAGGAACATACACAAGCTTTTGAAAGCCTAAAGAAAGCTTTATGTCAAGCACCTGTTTTAGCAACGCCATGTTACAGAAAACAGTTTACACTCTTTGTTACAGAACGCGAAGGTACTGCCTTGTCAGTACTCACACAGGAACAAGCAGGAGCACACAAACCATGTGCTTATTTTTCTAGTACATTAGATCCCGTAGCTCAGGCTTTGCCTGCATGCCTGAAATCAGTAGCAGCGACAGCTTTAGCAATCAGACAAAGCGATGCCATAGTGTTAGGACATCCATTGACAGTTCAAGTACCACACGCAGTAGAGGTTCTTGTAAATAGAACGCAAACACAACACTTGACTATAGCGCGACTTACAGGGTACGAACTTACATTGTTTCAGCCACATATAGAAATCAGACGCTGTAACACATTGAATCCTGCCACACTTTTGCCAGTAACCGGAACAGACCCACTAGCTCATGACTGTATTGAAGTTATTACAATAACGACAAAACCCAGACAAGACTTAACCGATGTCCCATTGTCAGATCCAGACCTGACATTGTATGTAGATGGTTCATGTATGAGAACAAGTACAGGAGAGTTAGTGGCCGCTTACGCAGTCACAACCGATACTGAAGTCATTGAAACTAATCGTATAAATACTTTGTCAGCTCAAGCCGCAGAGCTCATCGCTCTGACACAAGCCTGTATTCAAGCCACGAATAAAAAAGTCAACATATACACTGATTCACGTTATGCATTCGGAGTTGTACATGACTTCGGCGTGCTGTGGCGAGAGAGAGGTTATTTAACTTCCCACGGTGCCCACATTCAGCACGGACCCCTCATTCATGCCTTATTAGATGCAATACATCTACCCACTGCAATATCAATTATGAAATGTAAGGCTCATACGAAGGTTACTGATATCATTTCCCAAGGCAATGATCTAGCCGACAGAACAGCTAAACAGACTGCTCAAACTCAAACCCCCGACATGATAAAGACAATAGTCCCGACACCGACACATTGTATGACAGTTAAAGATCCTACTCTTGACGTAATTGACATACAGACACATGCTACACCAGACGAAATAAAGAAATGGACTGAATTAGGAGGGATTCAAACGGACCAAGGATGGATGATGAAGGAAAAGTCTGTATGGTTCCTTCCTGATTCAATGGTCCAAGTTATAATTAACACTATACATAGTCCAGCACATCTAGGAGAAAAAGCTATGCTAGACAGCATTCAACACATTTGGTTCAATAAACATTTACGAGCAGCAGCCAAACAAAAGGTCCGTACCTGTATGATCTGTTGTCAGTTTAACCCAGGAAAAAGCGTTCCCGTAGAACAGGGTGGATTTCATCCTCCTAATCACCCTTTTGAAGCCCTCCAGATGGACTATATCCAGATGGAACGATGTCGAGGATTCAAATATGTTCTTGTAGTTGTCTGCGCTCTGTCCCGTTGGACAGAGGCATACCCGGTTTCAGATTACACTGCCCCGACTACTGCCAAACAGTTGGTTCGAGAATTCTTCCCACGATACGGTTTACCACGTGTTGTTCACTCAGATAACGGCCAGCCGTTCTCATCCGAATTAATGAAACACGTTTCACTTCTGTTAGGATATCAGTGGAAATTCCACTGTGTCCGACACCCCGAGGCAGCAGGTCTCGTAGAAAGACATAACCAGATACTGAAAATCAGATTGTCCAAAATATGCAGAGAGAAAGGTGTCGACTGGGTAGTAGCGTTACCCGTTGCACTCTTTTACATGAGAATGGTAGCACACTCTCGAACAGGACTATCCCCGTATGAGGTGATCTTCGGCAGACCACCAAATATGTGGGGGACGCCTATACCACGCAAAATAACTGATGTTGACTGTAATATGCTGACAGATTACTTGGCTTCCTTGATGTCTGCACTACAATCTTGTCGTTCACAGGTAGCTGCAGCCTTTCCCGACAACACTGAGGTGAAACCCCATGACGTAGTTCCGGGTGATCTCGTATTTGTGAGAAATTTCGACCGAAAGACTCAGCTGGAGCCCAGGTGGAAGACACCCAAGTTGGTTCTGCTCACTACAAGGACAGCCGTGAAGATCGAGGGCCGCAAGGGCTGGATTCATTCAAGTCATATCAAGAAATTTCATGGACTATCCTCGGATATAGACATTGTGCCATGCGCTCCCTCACAGACTGATTCAAAACTTCCTTTTGTTGAACAGAATAACTCTGAACACTACAAACTAAAGCTTAGGCCCAACAAGTCGAGCAATTTGATTGTTTAAGTCCTCTCCAAGGTGAAGCGGTTGAATTGTCTCTGACATGTATCCCTTGGACCTGAGTAGAGAAAATACCCGGAAAATGTTGAAACGACAGGCGTATTGTAAATCACTGCGTAGCCACTGCATAGTGACATTATTAATTTTGTTTTTCTTGAGTCTTTTAATAATTACTGCAAGTATATTGTTGCACATATATTACCCTATTTCTAGACATATTTATAATGTTACTGCTGAACATTCTTTTAGTGACTTACCTCCGCATGAATTGTCTTATAGACTTGCGCTGCGCAATAACACTTTCATTAGTATGTTACATCATTCCCATCAGACTAGTAATGCTACCAATTGTTGGGTGTGTGGCCGGCTCCCTCCCTATCAGAATTATGAAGGAGTCCTGCCATTCTTTCCACACCCATTTACACATAATGGCTCCTGTGGAGCATGGTTTAGTTTAATTAATTCCATAGACTCAGACACAGCAGTTTACCAAGATCATTGGGTATGGGGAAACCTGAACCTAGTTTTACTCAAGGTCTGCTACCCTGACAAGGAGGGTCGCCCCAAAAGAACAGGAACTGATCTAGAAAATGAAGTATATGGATTAGGTAATTTTACACCTAATCTCATGATTCTAAATGTCGTATCCGAAGTTGAACTAGTCTTACCCACCATGTCAGTATTCCCAGCGAAGGGTGAATTGTGTGTAAGAAAGGTTGGTTCCATACATATGGGCCATAGTAAATGCACTACTATAGTAGAATTCAGTGATCAAGGCAAATCTTCATTTAGAGCTTATCGCCACTCCTACTTTATATGTGGTCAGACTGCATATATGCGTCTACCTCTAGATTGGGATGGTACCTGCTACATTGCATTCCTTTTGCCACCTGTTTTCCTAGCTCCTCCTGATTATCATAGAAATACTCATTTAGTACACAACAGAGAGCGGAGAGATCTCCCCATTGTCGATTACACTGAGACGGCATGGGACAAGTATGTAGATTTTAATAAAGGCATCTTTCCCTATATAGGTACTGTTACTAATAGTAAGCTGATACGTAGATTAACTAGAACCCTTGAAGCAGTAGTGAATGAGACTATTTCCGCCTTAGGCAATTTAACGGAAGAGCAGTCTGCTATGCGGATTGTTGTGCTTCAAAATCGTCTTGTCCTTGACGTCATCCTGGCTGATAGGGGCGGAGCTTGTAGGGTCATCGGATCAAGCTGCTGCGTATTCATACCAGAAAATTCGCCATCTGTATATAAAGCCATCACTCGCCTTCATAAGATTGTAAACCAGATACACCAGAACCCAGGCACTTGGACTTGGTCCAGTTGGTTTTGGAATGTGATATCAGCCTGGGGATGGAGAGTTTTATCCTTCCTAGGTATTGGCCTTCTCGTACTATTCAGTTGCTGTCTATGTCTACAATGTGGACCAGCGATCTGTGGTCTGTGTGCCACATCGTGTATTCCACCACCAAGATTTCATTCGTCACGGAAGAAGAAAGAAGAACAAATGATGCTATATGAACAGATCAATGGATTGATGAAGATTGATATCTCTTAACGGGCAAGTAGGGGACAAGGAGGGAATGTGGAAATATGGATTTTTCTGGTCAGTTATGTCCCCTATCTTGGACCCCAACGGTTCTATGTGCATGTTACAAGTACATGTATGTTCCCTCCAGTTCCAGTTATGAAGACGCAAATACATGTGCGTCCACCGTTAACATGTCCTCTGTTGATCCGCCATGAATGGGCCGGATACTCCATTCCTAAGTACGAAAGGCCACCGCCTTTATATGGTTCACTTATGCCATTTTACAGTCCAGGCAAGTAGGCCCTGATTCTGTCATCAAACTCCTCTTGCTTTCTGCCTCTGAAAACTCCAGTCTGAGCCTGCATCTGTGACCATGAACTTTGTCTCATTCTCTGCGCGGCTCACGAAGCCTGACATCAGCCTATTCTCTGCCAAGAACTGTATTTCACCTTCGAATTATCTGCTTCACTCCTTAGCCGATGCATTCCTGTCTAGCAGCTTAAGTAAACATTCTTCCAGCTACTGAGCAAAGGCTCGGCTTCTCTGTCCTCATGCAAGTAATTCATAGCCCTGTTACCATGGAATATTCCTACCCCCTCGCATTCAGTGTAGACACTTAGACGCTTGTACACGCACGCACAGTCAGTATAGAATAGATTCTGTCCGAGAGTCCTTCTTTTGTGGATAACATAGTTCTTTAAACATAGGATGTTAGATATGATTTGGGATTAGGTTGACTTGACCCCCCAGACTTTTTGTCTCCACATGTAGAGCTAAATGTCAAGTCCCCTTCACCCCCTAGTTACACGTCAATTACACGTCATGCTGCTGCGCGCGCATCTATGCCAAGTATTATCTTATAGATCCACCTATATGTGACATCATAACCAATTATGTTCCTTTTTACTCCTTATTACACCCATTTTTGGTTACGCAGATAAATCGTCATTTTTCTTATCAATTGTTACGCCTACTGCATTCGCTTCATTGTAATGTATGTACTATAAAAGTTACTTCTTGTCAATAAAGTATGTACTTCACTTCCTGAACCTCCGTGGTGATGGAACTTGGAGCAACCGATTATAATCGATTATTGGAATAAAGCCCATTCCGAACCTCTAATACCACGGATTCTGCCTCTCATTTTACTGAGCTATTTTATTATGTTTCTGTATCAAATTAAGTCCAGGTAAAGGAATTTTATTTACCACACTCTAACACAGTCAAGCCGAAAGTCCAACTCATTAGACTGCAGGGGGTGGGATTGGAGGGTTTAGACTTGGTGGACTAATCTGCCATCCTTAAGGAGCAAGCTCAGCCTATCTCACTATTTCACTTTTAGTTCATTTTTGAATTCATTGGGTAAGGTCTACTTCAGGGCTCTGCTTTGAGCCCTACTTTATTCAGGCTTAATCTCGCTCCATTGCCTGCTCTCATTCTTTGGAATGAGCTTTGTCTCTTTTGCGGATGATACACACCTTTTTCTGCATCTTGATGGGAATCAAGCCACATTTCAAACTAAGTGCAGAGGCTGCTTATGCTGAGCTTCCCAATGGTTGTATGTCAACTCCTTTCATTTTCACTCCTTCAAACAGAATTGTTGATACTTGGCCACTCTTCTTCTTCCTGCGGTCACGATTGGTGGCCTTCATAACTAGGACCCTCTCCTCTATCAAACTGTTCTGTACACAACCTAAGCATCTTCTTTGAGTCTCTGTTGACTTTGGAAGAACATTTTCAAAACTTGCTTTGACCTGCTTTTTTTCTTTTGAGGATTTTTAGGAAAATTCTACCCTTTCTCCCTTCTACCTTTCACAATACTGAAACCTATTCGGTGTCTCACCTTATTCTGGTATTGAGTAAATGTACCCCTACCTCTTTCCGCTGCCAATCTTTTCACTGGATACCATTGCTGCAAAAAAGCAGTGTGTTCAAACCTTTATGGTTCTGTAATGATGGCATTCACCAGCTTGGTCTTCCTTCTATTCAGGCCCTATTTTCTCAATAATGTCCTTTATGTACTCTGTGCTTGACTTCTGGTCACATTTTGATATGTGAAGCAAAGAGGCAGATCTTGTGCCTACTTAAAAAGTTAAGACCTGAAATGCTTTGCCCTGGCCCTGCACCCCACTGTCAATCCTATACTGAGGAAACTGTCAAAACATATGTATTCTCATCAACATAAATTATTGATTTTCATGAGGTCACTGCTAGGACACCCATTTCTCTTATAAGAATGTACTTTATAAACATTGAAATCAATCAATCAAGCACCAAATCCATATGCTGAAACATTTCTGGGCAAAAATTCGGATAAACCGAAACATAAGACTCAAAGTCCCCTAGACAGGTGAGTCACAATACCTGCAGTAAAATCGGCTCCAAAATATAGACGGTAAGTAGATGTTGACTAAGAATAGTAAATATATACTTCCCTGTGTATGTTTACCTTGATGATATAGTAGTAGTCAATATTCCTGCAGATCAATATCTATGTAGTTGATATTGTAACATACAACCCCTTGCTATTTTTTATAGGTCCAACAAATGAATTCACAATTCTACACTCTACAGATAAGACCACATATCCCTTGTCGTGCAAATATTCCTTACCGAGCAACTGCACTGGACACACTGATTTGTCTGCCGAGAAGGGAAGAGTTCATGAGAACTAAACATCTCACCCTGCTGGTAGACTGTCCCATTGTACAGGCATGGCTTCATCGGAGCTCGGAGGCCAGAGGGAGTGTGTGGCTCTACAGGGTGAAAAGAAAGACATACATGTACTTAGATTCAGCTTTTATCTTGGAGCTCACCATTGCCACGGATACAGGTGACAGATGGATTCAAGACCATCCATCAGTGCTATATTCATTTCACCCTTGTAAGTTCTTTTTCATCCCTGCTTGCTCACTTTGGCAACATGTGCCTGCCTTTCTCCTTCTCCTATTTTTTTCTTTCTCTCTTTTTTCGGGTTAAAGTCTGACAATGAAAAATAAAGCTGGTCCTTAAAACTGATTGCTGGTCCCCACCACCTGCAACCACCAGCAAAAATTAAGCACTGCTCTGCAGTGACATTTACCTTTTTTGTAATAAATATTTTTAATCATGCAAATTTTGTGTTGCCCCGACAACCAATGTTGTTTGAAACGTAGATGACCTTTGCTTTGGGTACCCACATACAAAGCTAGACTTACGTTGGACACATTTGTGATGGCTCAAACACGTATTGATGCACTCCCTGTTTGGCTTCCCTGTCAAGTTGTGTTGAAAACATAACTTGATTCTTCTCTCTGCAAGCAATGCCTATAAAGAACCCAGAATGAAAGTCATGTTTGAGCTGCGATGTGGAGAAGAGATATATGAAAATTTGGATCTGAGGGACCATGCTAGGGAACACCAATTGTTTATGGGAAAGGATTTTTTGAACCCAAGTAATGGAAAAAATACCCACCAATTTTGCTTTCAGACTACAAGGGTAAGAGCCCAGCAGATTAGAGCAATGCCACAGAGCTCCTCACCATAAGAATGGTGTCAATAGTTGTACAAAGTGAGTAAGACAGTTGTTTGAGCAGCAACCTCTTTCTCTAGAACCTGTAGTGGTCACATGCACATTACCACAGCTGGGATTCTCAAGACGTAGCAATACTTCTCCTGGCCAGCCCCAGTGCTCATTTCTCCTCTTTGTTCCTGGAAAGTGGCCCAGCACGGAGGCTAACTTCATATCCCAACCAATTCGCCCATTAAGTCTGAAATTTTGTCAGTTCAGTGTTGACAAAATACCAGTATCTCACTGGAGTCCCACACTGTTTGCATGTAGCGGACTCTCTCACTGGTGCGTCTAGGTCACCACTTACAGATGCTTGGAGACATTCCTTGAAGAGTGGCTGGAGTTAGATAGGCCACATTCCTTAAAAGATATTCAGCTAATGAATCCTTCTACTTTTGATAACTGTTTACCATCCTTGTCAATGTCCCTGATGCCTCTAAAAACATTTTCTTTTTCGGTCCAATTAAAGCAGGTCCCAGCTGTCAGTAACTGCATGCACTAGTAGTCCGTACTACAGGGATTGGCCAGCTCTCCTACCAAAGCCCTCCCTTATGATGGCTCCACAGATATCCATGAGCTGGAGCTAAGCTTGGTGTTTCTTGAGCATACAGATCCACCAGTACTTGCTGTAGCCTATGGGCATAATAGGGTGGAGAGAGTCGTCTTCTTCCAATGAGATTAATACCCGATGCCCTAAAAGCCAACTCAACGCTGACTGGCACAGCACCGATTAGCTGATGCTACCCAGAACGTACCAAAAGCTCCATTACCCCTTCTCTGTAGGGCCAGTCAGAAGTGAGGTGTAATTCCAGAGAGTGTTGGAAAAGGTATTTTCATCTGAACCGGGGAAAGACCAAAAATACAGAACCACCATGTGAATCAAGTGCAATATTGTCAATTCCAACAGTAATCCCTCATTTCTGAGGGGGTTCCTCAGGGACAGCGTTACAATACTGCGGTTTAACTAACTTCTCAAATTGCAGATGCTTTTTTATAAGTAATTTTGAAAGCAAAAACAGGAATGTGGCTTTCCCAACATCCTTGTAATGGTGTCCTACAGGTGTTTAGAAGGTTTCTGTCCCTGTGCCGCACTGGTCACATCTAGTAGCTAAGATCTCCATAACCCGTCACCGGTAGAGAGGTGGACACTCCCTGCCCACTCCCCGCCCTGACTATCAGTACGAGTAAGTGAGTAGATGTGGAAGGCATTTCAACAACACCAGTGTAGGAACACTAAAACCTAGCCACAGGATTTGGGTTTATAGAAGGCCTTCTGTGCCCAAGACAGGGCCAGCAGGACAGACCGGGCCTCACATAACATAATCATTCCAAGAGCTGTCCCTAAAGAGGCCAAAGCAAGACCAGCCTTCAACCATGACCATGGTCATTTAGAAAGGATACTTGGTAAAAAGAAACATCCTGTGTCAGTGGATTCTACCCCAGCTTAGACTTGCAGGCACAGATGAAAGGGGACGATTCTTTATAAGCTTTGCTCTTTCATGACCCGCTTTCTCTATTTTGCAAAGGTTACAAGATAGTTATTTTGCAAAAATCATTTTTTTGGATGGAGAACAGCAGGTATGACCACACGTTAATTACTACAGTAGCGTGTATTCCAGGGGCGGCTCCTTTGCTAAGGCGGAGAAGTGTCACCCCACTGTTCTTTAAGCAGGAAACATAAAATGATACTGGTGGCACAGGTGGAGGAGTGGTCTCCACACTCCAAGTGTGCATGACTGTTTGGCTGGCCATCTCGGGCTGGCCAAACAGTCATGCGCACTTTGCATGTTCCTCAACAAGCTGCATTACACAGCCTAGTGGGTAACATGCCCAGGCCCCTAGTCCCCATATAAGCACCGATCCACGGTTCTCAGACCAATCACAACGCTGCATTGTCGCATTGTGATTGGCTATGGGAAGCCTGGGTGCTTCCTGGTTCTGGGACTTGCCGGAGGAGAGATGTGGCCGGTGGAAAAGGTAAGTTTTTTTGTTTTCTCCCCCCGCCTCTCTACCCTCATTCCCTGCCAGCCGCTACTGGCGTATACAAGATAGAAAATGCTTTCTCATTGGCCTTTCCTTGTTTGCCATTATTAAATAATGTAAGAGAAGCACGAGTTTCTAGGGCTGGACTCGGTAACCAGAAGCAGCCCTGGCAAAAATGTTCAAACCATCTCTGCTCTCTTTGTCTCCTCTTGCAATCTCTCTCTTTCCATTCATCCGTTCTCTCTCTTTCCCCTTCTTACCTCTCTTTCTTCTCCCTCTCTCAACATGTCCCTCTGCCATCCCCCTTCTTCTCTCCCTCCCTCCGTCTCTTTCTCTCTATCTTGAAGTCTCCCTTGGCTACTGAAATTAACCTCTGGAAGCTGGGGAAAGTGACAGAGGCTCCAAGAGAGGCCTGGTCTTTAAACTCTCAACTTCATGGGCTCCAGCCCACGGGGAAATGCCAATTGGAATAAGAGGCGAATATATGACGTTACAACGCAAAACAATTACTACGCAAGCTTTTACAACTTGGTTTTTACATCGCAACTACCATTACATTGCATGTTTTTACAACTCATGCCATTACAACGCATTTTTAAAAACTACTATTACAACACATTCCAATACATCGCATACCATTACAACGCATACCATTACAATGCTTAATATTTTTAGTGCAACAGTTGGGTAAGTGTTGGATAGTGTAGGGGTATAAATTACTATTTCCACTCAAGTGAGTGCAACAGTAGGTGAAGTGTTGGATAGTGTAGGGGTTAAAATTACTAGTCCCACTCCAGTGAGTACAACAGTAGGGTAAGTGTTGGATAGTGTAGGGGTAAATCTCCATTACTTACCTTATAATGCATTGTAGTGGCATGCATTGTAATGGTGTGCGTTGTAATGGCATGCCTTGTAGTGACATGCATTGTAATTACTGCGTTGTAATGGCATTTGATGTAAAGGCAGTTGTGTTGTAACAGCTGCGTTGTAAAAGCAATGCGATGTAATGACTGTGTTGTAAAGGATGTTTCCTATAAGAGGCCTGTCTGGCCTTGCATGTTGCACATGATTTAAATATTTCTGAAATATCATTTGGTATGGTATTATTTTAAAAGTACGCAGATGCCTGGCTGGGCCTCAGGCATCTCAAATTAAAAAAAGACGCCTGCACCTCCTTATCGGCGCCATGCAGGGCACTGAAAAAGCAGCCTCAAGGGCATGTTGAGAGTTCCCGCCAAATGTCTACCATTCAGACAGGAATTACGGGGTCCAGTGCCAAGGAAGAGATGAACAGACCAACCCATTTAAAGTTTGATTATTTTATGTCTGCTTCGGAGGCAAGAGAATACTTGATGCACATTGCAAAGGACTGTCAGTGCCAGCTTTTAATTCCCGTGTACATGGGCTGGCAGACCCTCGGTTCCGCAATAGCAGGGGCAGTCGCAGAATAAACGCCCACTTCGAAAGATTACAGCCCGGCTTTAATCAGAGGTTCGAGTCTCCATTTAAGGAACAGAAGGACGAGGACCCAGACCTGCGCCCAGAAAGAAACCCAGAAATCCAGGGGAGGGAGAGGGAATATTGCCATCCACGTCAGCAATGCCGGGATGCTGTATAAACAGGGATGTCATTTCAAGAGGACTGTAAGACTTCTAACTCCCAAGGCACAAAGAGATTCTATCTTCTGGGAACAAACTATTCAGGTACCACCAGGTGCCACCAACCCTCTTAGGGCCATATGTACAAACACATTTCCCCATAGACTCAGAATGGGTAAACCCCTTTAATTCATCTGGCCCCAAGTCTTCCAAACCATTGGCTTTTGCAGTAGTGAAAAGCTAGTCCTGGGAGACCTGGAAGAGGTAACGCAGACTGTCATTGGTTAATGCAGGATGCTTTTTTACTAATGAGAATAATAAAATAATGTATTTTATATTGTGGTTGCTACTTCAGTTGTAGCACTGTAAATAATGTGTTACTGCTGCCGAACTCACTTATTCGCAACGTATCAACCTCATAGGGTGAGCAGGTAGCTAGTAACATAGCTCAGTGGACTAATGCATCTATCTAGAACTCTATTGGTAGTGTGAAGGGTGCAGATTCAAATACTGGCAGGTCGACCTAGCCTTTCACCCTTCTATGGCGGATAAAAGTAGAACCATGGAGTTGTGTAATAATCCACATCAGTATCAGTACTTAAGAGACCTAACAAGTGGCATAGTGTGTTACATAATGGTATTCATTAATAAGGCTGAGAGGGCAACCTTCCCATGTAGTCATGGTGCCACGCTGCACCCACAATCGTGCATGAAAGGTGTCAAGTGCTTGTTAGGGAATATCCCAGTTAGAAGGAAAAAGTCAGGCACAAAAAAACTCATTTGCAATAACCGGGAACGTCGATTGAAGAATTTAAAATGAAGATGGCAAGCAAGACACTAAACCACTCAGAAGAGTGTACAGAAGGTCCAGCAAAAGAGATCCAGATATTCAAGGCAGAAATCTGGACCGTGAAAGTAGAATGGAAGAGAAATTAAAAATAGGGCTTTGAATGCATTGTGACACCTTGATAACAAATACTAGGTATTTTATATATGGTTCCAACAGGAAATGGAGTCAGAGGATATCAACATGAATCCATCTTGTATTGGATAAGATTAGCCCATTATACTAGCTAGGATGGCAGACATCTTGAAGTTGGAAGTTTAAAAAAATTGGCCACAGCCTTTTTCCACAGAACCAGAAAAAGAACAAATGGAGAATAATAGGTAAGGTTACTTAATGTTTTACTATTTAATCCATACTCCAGCTACTCCTGTTTTTGCTATATCTGCTGCACCTTCTCTGCCCCCCATGCTGCTGAAGACATTGTCAGGAAAACCCAGGCACCATAGTGGTTCTGAGGAATGCCAATGTAGGGCTGCAGCAGTTCAAAAGTCGTGGCATTTTTCAAATAATGCAAGAGCAGTACACATTGCACATGGTTTAATTTGTTCAGAAATATAATTCGTATAGTGGTATTTAAAAGATATGCTTATGCCGGTGTAAGGTAGTCTTCCCAAGCGTTTTTCCTCCCTCCTCCACTTTTGCTGATCTCCTTTTTGCTGACCTTAGGACTCTGCCCACTTTACCACTGCTAACCAGTGCTAAAGTGCATGTGCTACCTGTTTAAACATTGGTAACATTGGTAAGTTTAAGTTTTACATGTCCTGGTAGTGAAAAACTCTTAAATTCGTTTTTCACTACTGCAAGGCCTACTTCTCCCATAGGATAACATTGGAGATACCTATTACACATAATACGCTGTAATTCCAAACGCGAATAGGTGACCTGCTCACGTTTGGTGTCTTTGGAATTGTAATGGAAAATCCTAACTTGTGGTGAAGTCGGATTTTAAGATACAACTTTGAAAATGCCACTATTAGAACGTTGGCATTTTCCTGCCTTTGCCATTAAGTACCTTCAGCCTGTTTCTGGGTCAAAAGACTGGACGTAGTTGACAGTTGGACTTTGTGTATTCCTCCTAGAAAACTACACACAATGGAAAGCTTAGGTGTGCCTGGATGGGCCATCACTGGCAGGATGGAAGGGAGGAGCTGGACGAAGCCCCACTTACACTTGAATATGCTGTATACTACTTCCACACAAAGGGCTGCATAGCATACCCCCTACAGCTACTCTGGAGCCAGGACCAGGAAGACAGGGCGCCTGTGCACTTCAAAGACATGCCTCTATTAGCTTCTCTCCACTTCAAAGGCACAATTGAGTATAAAGGTTGAACCTCAGACACCAACTCTTCACACTTCTGGACCCTTGGATACTCTGCCAGGAAGATGACTGCTGTGCTGCTGAGAGGAATGCCACTCTGCTTGACTGCTGCCTTGCTGTGCTAACTTGCTGCTTGCTGCCTACTTGCCTGGGTGAGAAGGACTGGACCTGCATCTCCTGAATCCAGAACCTCAGACTGACTCCAAGGGCTGGTTGACTGGTCTCCTGATATGAAGCTTCACGAACACAAAAGGTTTCCAACACCCTTGCACCTGCACCAGGTCTCTACCATTTGTGAGTCTACACTGCCAAGTGGCGCCACCTCAGTTCTGGACCTTGGTAGGTGGGACCAAGGTGCGTTGCCACCAACTGTGGACCCTCGCGGAACCAATGCATCTCCTCTCCTGTGCAACCTCGAGTAGAACCGTTGCATCGACACTGCTACGTGGATCAGATCCGTCGCAAAGACCTGCATTGCAGCCCCTTCGGAACCGCTGCTGCCTGATGCATCCTGGGCGCAGGATCTCACATCCCTCTGTAGACCCTCGCGGAACTGACGCATCTCGTCTGCTGTGCAACCTCGAGTAAAACCGCCGTATCGCCACTGCAGCGTGGAACAGACCTGTCGCAAAGACCAGCATCGCAGCCCCTATGGAACCGCCACTGCATGATGCATCCTCGGCGCAGGCTCTCACATCCCTAACCGACGGCAGCCTCTACGATGATGACGAACTCCGCATCGTAGCTCCTCTGAACCGACGCATCGCCCCAGTTGCGCAATACATCCTCAGTGCTGGCCTTCACATCACAAGCCGCCATCGACTGGATCCTCGACGATGACACAGGACCTCACATCGCAGCCCCACTGCATTTTGTAACCAACGCATTGGTTCGGCTGCGTGACGCATTTTCGACGCGTATAATGGCAACACTCCGCAAACTAGGATTTAAGGTACTTTGTTCAGCAGGTCTAACTGGATACAGGGCCGGACGGGGATCGCAAACAAGCCTGGGGGTGAGGGGATTGGTGTTAACATTGCTGCTGCGCCGATTTAGCAGCACTGCAAAACCGGCCCCCAGTAACAAAAATGGCCCCCACCAGTCCAAAACCGCCCCCAACCGGGAAATGCCCGGTGCCCACTATGGCTGGTTTGGCCGTGACTGGGTCCCTGAACCTGGCCTCCGTTTCATTACAGTTAGCTATTACCTTGTGACTTTGTCTCAGTCCGGTGTGACCTGATAGCCACAGTTCGGTGTTATTTTTACTAAGACCTTTAAGATTGCATATCAATGGTTCTAGTGATTGGATTGTAGTCGTTTTGGTCTAGTTTTGTTTATTAAAAATAACACTATCTTTTTAACTTGGTGTGAGATCCTTTATGTGTGGTGTTTTTCAATGTATTACTGTTTAAAGTGTTGGATTTTAGTCGTTTTGGTCTAGTTTTGTTTATTAAAATAACATTATCTTTTTAACTTGGTGTGGGATCCTTTATGTGTGGTGTTTTTCAATGTATTACTGTTTAAAGTGTTGGATTTTAGTCGTTTTGGTCTAGTTTTGTTTATTAAAAATAACATTATCTTTTTAACTTGGTGTGGGATCCTATATTTGTGGTGTTTTTCACTTTATTACTGTTTGAAGTGTTGCACAAATACTATACTGATTTCCTCTAGTTTAAGCCTGACTACTCTGTGCCAAGCTACGAGAGCGTTGAGCATGGGATAATTGAGGGTTGGCTTGTGCCTCACCCTGACATGGACTGTGGTTGCTGCTTGACCATGGCTCACACCCCAGTCAATCAGCAACACAATTTCTTACACCTGACAGGACCTCAGATCTCTGAAATTGAAAAAGACGCCTGTGCCTCCTTCTGGGCTTGGGAGCAGAGTGTCTGACACTGCTCAAGCATGTTGAAGGTTCCTGCCAAATGTCTACCATTCGCGCAAGAATGACAGGGTCTCGTGCCAAGGAAAGGAATTTCAGGGCAGCCCATTTAATGTTTGATTACTCTATGTCTGCTTTGGAGGCAAATAATACTTAATGCACAGCATAAGGGATTGTCACAAAAAAGTTTTTATTACTGTTTGTATGGCCTGGCAGACCCTGAATACCTCAACAGCAGGGGCAGCCGCAGCTACAGATTGCAGCCCAGCTTTAATCAGAGGTTCATGCCTCCAAGTAAAGAACAGGGGGGAAAGGGCCCACAGCGGTGGCCACAAAGAACCAGAGAAATCCGGTGGAGTGAGAGTAAAATATTGCCATCATCCGTATCTACTATGCCAAGATGCCGTATAAACTAGTGGGTTGGTTGATTTTGTGAAAGGCATGGCATTTTCTGAGGAATGTAAGACTTCTATCTCCCAAAGCACAAGGGGATTCCTCATTCTGTAAGAATGCTGGGTCTGTTCAGATACCAAACCCAACCTCTAACGCACACTCTTCCATCCTTGCCCTTTAGTGGCTTTTGCAGCAGTAAGGCAAGCTCTCAAGTGGCTGGGATCACGCATCCAGATTGAAAGTGACACCAGCATATGGAAAAGGAGAGAGTCAGAAAGAGTGGCAAGTTGGCTGTCTCCTATAGGCTGCTGATGCCGGGAGTTAAGAGCCTTGGCAGACAGCTTCATGGCATCACATTTCATTGGCCAACTGTATGTGGAGGGTATTGGTCACTTGTTATATACTCCTGTCTTTTGGTTGATTTATAATCAGCCAGTGGGGGTGTATTTAAGTCTTAGAGATGCTAGTGGGCATTTGGTGATTCACTATAGAGGGGAAACGTTCATGGAAAAGAAAGAATGTTCTCTCTTCCTCTTCAGAAGAAGGGGTCTATTCAAGCAATAGGTCAAGACAATTGGAGTCGTCTGCAGTGGAGTTACCATGTTTAATGACTTACGCTGATGTGCAGGAGAAGATTAATGAGGCTGTTTCTAAGGCT
Organism: Triturus cristatus; assembly: GCF_964204655.1. Classification (NCBI taxonomy): domain Eukaryota; kingdom Metazoa; phylum Chordata; class Amphibia; order Caudata; family Salamandridae; genus Triturus; species Triturus cristatus. The sequence goes on along the minus strand of NC_140591.1, from coordinate 1,519,895,430 downwards.
TTGTCAGCTAATTTAAAACCAAAATCAGCAAGAAATAGGGATGGAAGGACAAGATCACCTTCTCCTCCATTTTCTTCACAGTCTGGTACTGGGGCCCTTCTACATCAGCACAGAAGTACAAGAGAAAGGAAGATGGACATTCTCATGTGGGACAAAATGTGGGATTTCTCACAGAGGAAGGGGGTTTGTACCCTCAGTTTGTCAAACCTGCAACCCTGTCTGTGCCTTGCCATGGAAGGTTAGAGACTTGATATGTATAGAAAGGAAAGATTTAGACAAAGCAACCGTGATCAGGTTTCTCCCAAATATATATCTACTGAAACAACTAGATGATGCATTACTGCATTTTATTAAGGTGGATGCAATTAGAACAACTTTGATTGGTAGAACATCTTTGAACCCAGAACACGGTACCCCAGTGGAGGCTATAGATAAATATGTGGATGCAGCCTTATGGAAGGCACATATTCAGCTTATGTAGCACAGTCGTAGGTCAAAGATTTTAATAACTTCTCAGAGGCCATCCAAAAGGGAGCTATTAGTGGCGATGGAGCAGCAAGCTCAAATGATGGCAAACATGTATTTGGATTTGGTATGCTCGACGGCGATGGGAACAGGATCTGTAGTGTCCGCACGCAGGAACCTGTGGTTTAGAGATTGGAAGGCTGAACCTGCTGAGAAAACAGCCTTATAGAAGATATTTCTCAATGGGAAAATGCTTTTTGGTGATCAATTAGATTGCATGATTACTAAGGAATTTAAATGTTATGTTATTTTTATTTGTACCGCGCAGAGCTGCCCCAGCAAACGGGCGTCCTGGCGCTTTGAGAAGGTGAACACAACACAGCACTAAAAGCGGACAAAAGGAGGCGAGACACAACAGATAAGCTAAACAAATAAAAAGGTCTTGATAGCCCGTCTAAACTGAAGGAGCTCATCGATGGCCCGGATTTGTGGAGGAAGAGAATTCCACCAACTCGCTGCCAGGACTCGAAAGGAGCGGCCACCAATTCTGCTCAACTTAAAACGCGGGACCACTGCTAAGTACTGGCCTAGCGATCTAAGAGTGCGAGAGGGGACATAGGGGATCAGCAATTTCTCCAAAATTTGTGGGGGAGTACCCTTTAGGATTTTAAATGCAAAGCAGAGAACCTTAAATCTAATCCTCTGCTGCACAGGGAGCCAGTGGAGAGAGCGCAGAGTATTGGACACCGAGCATCGCCTAGGCAGACCTGTCACCAGTCGGGCCGCAGCGTTTTGAACCCACTGGAGCAGCAGAAATTCTGACTGGTTTATCCCCGCCAGTAGGGAGCTGGCATAGTCCAGCCTGGACAGCACTGATGCTTGGACCACCAGCTGTCTTGTGGGTGCATCAAAGAATTTGAGGATGGGTCGAAGTCCTCTGATGATGCCATAGCAAGAAGCCGCCACCTTGTTGGTATGACAGATGAAACTCAGAGAAGGATCAAGCCACACCCCCAAGTTTTTTATCTCTGCCGCTGGGAGGGGAGTCACACCCAACTCCGAAGGCCACCATTTGTCATCCCACAAAGCCACCTGTTTACCAACCACCATAATCTCCGTCTTCTTGGTGTTTAACTGGAGACAGTTGGAATTCATCCAGTTAGCCACTTCCCGCAGACCATCACAGAACCTGGGAGCCTCCAGGTCTGAGTCCCCACTCAGTGTGACCGCCAGCTGCGTGTCATCTGCGTAAGAGACCATGGTCAGGCCCCACCGCTTGACGACCGCAGCCAGCGGTCTCACATACAGATTGAAAAGGGTGGGACTCAGTGAAGACCCCTGTGGGACTCCCTGGTCTAGCGGGTAGGATGACGACTTACCGGGCGGGATCGCCACCTGGAATGACCTATCCATAAGGAAGGAACGAAACCAGTGCAAGGCGGAGCCAGAAACGCCCACCTCCTCAAGACGCCGAATCAGAATCCCGTGCGAGACCGTGTCGAAGGCAGCACTAAGATCTAATAACAGTAGTGCCGCCGTCCGACCGGAATCCAGCACGGAACGCAGATGCTCGACCATCGAGAGAAGGGCCGTCTCCGTGCTATGACCCGCACGGAACCCGTTCTGGGTAGGGTCGAGAATGTTAAGCCTACCAAGATGGTCTGTAAGAGTGGCATTCACATGGGCCTCCGCTATTTTCGTGGCCCAAGGGAGAAGGGAGATAGGGCGGTAGCTTTCAGGTTTAAGGGGGTTAAGGGTCGCCTTCTTCAGAATTGGCGTGACTACTGCCTGCTTCCATCTAACGGGAACCACTCCAGAAGAGAGAGACAGGTTGATCAAGGACAGCACCGGGGTACGGCAAACCGGTGCCAGGGTCTTGAGTTGGGCCGGTTTCAGCGGGTCTGCCGGAGATCCAGACTTGATTTTGGCGCTGAGAAAGTCAAAAACCTCCAGAGATAAGGGGGGTAAGATGGAAAGGCATTCCCCCTCACCTAAGGTGCGACCAACCTGCTCTAGCATCAGGGAACCCGTTGGGAAAGTGCGATAGATGGCTTGCACTTTTTCATGGAAGAAAGAGGCCAAACCCTCACAATGTGAGTCCGAGCATATTTCCACTGCAGTTGCTCTCTTCGCCATCAAGTCCTTTAATACTTTAAAAATAAGTTTTGATGGATTGGCAGAGTTCTGAAACTGTTGAGCATAAAAGGAAGCGCGAGTTTGACACACTGCCCTGTGATAAATCTTGACCTTGGCCAGATAACATATTTTCAGATCTGGGTCGTACGACTTCCTCCATAATCTTTCGGCCTGTCTACAGGCCCTCTTAAGAGATGCCAAGGAAGTGTCATACCAAGGGCTCGGCTCCCTCCGGTGACACTTGGACCAACACATAGGAATCAGAGAATCGAGGGCACCAGATATCCACTCACAGAAGGAGTCGTATCCACAATCGACCTCGGTGAGCGGCCCTAAAGGAACCTTCTCGAGCTGATGGTAAAAATCCTCCAGTCTTAATTTGTTCCAGTGTCGTTTAAGAACAAGTCTATCCTGAGATAGAAAAGGAGAGTCAGACAAAGAGCATGCCGTTTTCACCAGCATGTGGTCTGTCCAGACCAACTGGGAGGAACCAAGAACTCTGAGTCCTTCTAGATTTGTGAAGAACGGGTCAAGAATATGCCCACCTTTATGTGTGGGGAAAGTAATCATCTGCGAGAGCTGTAAGGCCTCAAGATCCGCCAGAAAGCTCCTAATAGAGGGTAAAGAAGGGCAGTCCAAATGGAGATTAAGGTCTCCCACAACATTAAAATTTGCGCATCCTAGTGCCTCTATGCTAATATACTCAGGAAGAGCAGCCCTAAAAACAGAGTCACAGCCCGGAGGCCGGTAAATTAATAACCCAGAGAAGGTAAACTGGTGACTAAACGCTATTGGAAACATTCTTTGCCATATAAGGGTTCATTTTCATCAGTGCAAAGGGAATGGAACTATGCTTCCAGATATTCCCTTAAGAAGGATTATAAACGTTGGGCTGATAGAAAATAACAATATCAACCAAAGAAATCATACGAGAAAAGCAATGTCTCTAAACAGCCAGTACAGATCACTGTGTTTTCAGCGTTTTAAAGGAGGGCTACGTAATAGGAGCAATTCTAAAGCCAGTTCCGATGGATCCTTGGAAGAGAAAGTCCTTTCAACAGGGTATATAGATGTTATTAGACAAGGAACCAATTGTCAGTGCCAGAGAATGAAATAAGAGAAGGGGCTTACTCCATTAAGTTTCTGGTGCAAAAAGCTTCTGGATCTTATCGTCCAGTGCTGGATCAGAAATGGGTCAAATCGTGGCTATGGATCACCCATTTTTGAATGGTAACATTACAGTCTATAATTTCGATGGTCACCAGGGCAGAGTTTCTGGTTTCTGTAGATGTACAGGATACATGTTTGCACATTCCCATCTGAAAGTCTCATCAGCGATTTCTAAGTTTTGCCATTGGAGAGCAGCATTTTAAATTCAGGGTGCTACTCTTTGGTTTAATAGCGTCTCTGAGGGTCTTTACAAAAATGTTAGCTCTGATATTGTCTTGTCTTCACAAAGAAGGGATCATTGTGCATACATATTTAGACAATCTCTTGATCCAGGGATCGTCAACAGAGCAGCTTACACAACATACAGGAAAAGTTATTTCTGTCTTAAAAGATCACAAATTTTTAGTAGATTGGGAAAAATCAAATTTGGATCCTGCCCAAGATCTGTGTTTTATCGGAGCAAGGTTTTGTATGGATTAGGTTATTGTGACACTGCCAGAAAGGCGTATCGTGAGGATTAAGACTCACATAAGGGATCTCCTGGCTCAGAGGGCTCCAAAGATGTTATCTTGGATGCAAGTACAGGCGGATTTGGCGATCATGATATTTTTAGTTCCGTGGGCCAGATTTCATCTCCATCAGTTGATGAGTTTCTGTTGAGGAATTGGTCTCCAATGTCTCTGGGTTTCAGCAAACGAGTCACAATGACTCCACAAATGAGAATAGAGCTGTCCTGGTGGCTGGAGAACAAAAATCTAAAGAAGAAAGTCCTCTTAGATCCTTTGCTAATGATGATTGCAACTACTGATGGAATTCCTCAAATTGGTGAGAGTTCGAAGCCATAAGACTGGCATTAAGGGGATTTTCCAGATGGCTTCAGGAATGTGCTGGTAAGAACAGCCAATATCACAAAGCATTTATCAACAGGCAGAGGGAATGAGGTTTCTCTCTTTGGACAGGGTCTCAGACAGGATATTCAAATGAGATCAGGGAACAGTGATCTCTGTAAGAGGGGCATTCACATTCAGGGAATCCGCAATGTTGTAGCAGACAGACTCAGTTGAGAGATTCCATCTTCTGTCCACTTTACTCTACACCCAGAGGAGTTCAAGCTTGTGATAGCCAGATGGGGGTGCCAATACTGGATCTTTTTGCCTCACTGGACAATGCAAAAGTGACAATATTTTGTTCCAAAACAGTGGAGGAGGGAGCCTGGGTGGTGTATTCCCTAACATGCAGATGAGCTCAGGGACCTCTTTATGCTTTCTCTCCCTTCCCTTTTAATCAGTCATTTCTAGTGAGATTGAGGTTGAGGACTAGCTCCCTCACTCAAAAAGTGATACTTATAGCTCCCTCAATCAAATTGGTATCCTCTAGTGATGAAACTAAAGGAGTCAGAGGGCTGGAGGCTCCCTCTCAGCCCTTCCCCTCTGATGTTTATATTCTAAATATTCAGGTTTTGCAGAAGGACAACCGGACGGCTTCGAAATTGAGAGGAGGGGGTTAAGACAGAAGGGTTTATCAGAGGATTTGGCAGTGATTCTGCAGGCAGCTAGGAGGTCATCAACACTCAAATCTTATGCATGACATTGAAGATCTTTTTCAAATTGATGCAACAGGATAGAGTTAGGTCCTACAAGAGCTGATCTGGTGCAGGTAATGCAGTTTCTGAAAGATGGAGGAGCCTTGGTTTGAGGGTGTCCTCATTCAGTGTTCAATGGACTGCTATTCAGTCTTTCAGAGGTTCATGGGTAGTTTAACAGATGAAGATAATTTGGTGGTTCTACTCTTTGGAAAATGTTTTTCCCGTTGCTCCTAAACAGTTCCCAGAGTGGGATTTGGAATTGGTTTTAGAAGCCTTGATGAGTTCACCCTTTGAGACCTTTATAGAAGGTTGATTTCAGGTTTCTGACGTTGAAGGTTTTCTTTCTCGTTGCCATTGCTTTGGCAAGGAGATTGGTGGGGAAATGGGAGCCCTGTCTAATAAACATCCTTTTTGTAGGGTTTTTCAGGATTGAGTTGTGTTGAGGTCATTACCTTTCTTTACTTCTAAATTGAATTCCTAGTTCTATCCTATGCCTTCTTCGGAGATTGAATTTTCTTGATGTGAGAAGAGTATTACTTATTTACTTGGCCAATCAGGCTAATGGATGATCTTTTTGTTAATTTAGGACTGGCAAAGAGAGGGTGAAACCCTCCTAGGCCTCTTTGAGTCATTGGGTGCTGACCGTAATCTCTCTAGCTTATAGGGAAGGGAATGAGGTTGCACCTTCCAGAATCCAGGGGTAATCGACACAAAGCATGTCATCCTCTATATAGCAGAGCTTCTAAGGACTTGTCTTGCAGCAACATGGGCATCTCCTTCCACTTTCGTGGATCATTAGAGAATAGATCAAGGGGTGGAGTTGAAGGATGTTTTGGGAGCAAGAGTGTTGGATTCCATGGATTAATAGAAGTCTTCTGGTTTCTGTGATATTGTATGACCCTACAAATAAAGACATTGGACCAGATGTACGACCCAAAAATTTGCGACTCGCAAATTGTGTCACATTTGCGACTCACAATTTGCGACTCGCAAATGGGGATGCACCACAGTGTCTCAGACACTGTTTACTATTCCTAATGGGGTCGCAAATTGCATGCCTCGTTAATATTAGTCAGGCAGGCACAATTTGCATCCCCATTAGGAATGGCTAGCACTCACAGGGATTGTGGCCTGCTAGGGTCAGCAGACCACCATGTCTGTGACTGCTTGATGCATTTAAAATAGAAAAAATGAAACTTTTCAGTTTCATTTTTTTAAGGGCAGGCAGTGGACCTTAGGACCACTGCCTGGTCTTGAAAAAAGTTTCCTCACATACTCACAAAGGGTAGGTGGTAAACTGCGATTGTTTTGCGGCTGCAAATGCGGTTACAAAACAATAGTACATGGCATGGTGACTCGCTATTAGGAAGGGACGCGCCTTCCTAATAGAGAGAGTTGCAAATGCTATTTTGTGAGTCAGTGATTCGCAAAATAGCATTTGTACATGCCATTACCCTTTTTTGCGATCTCAAACGAGAGGATCTCCAGTTTGCGGCCGCAAAAAAAGGGTTGTACATCTGGCCGATATTGTTGCAGTCTCAGGTGCCTGACTGCATTCTTGCAGCTTGTTACGACTCATATTGTTATGAATTCAAGCGAAGGAGGGAAAAGGGGGCAATGCATCAATTACCTACCTGGTAACTGCATTACACCAAGTCCTAGTCCCATGCTTTAATTCATACATACCCCTCACCCTCCTTAGACAGTCAGGGCAACTGAGTTGGATGGGAGCTGAGCTTGTCTACTGAACAGGTCAAGTGGTGGGGGAGAGGCCTTTATAGGAAAATAATCAGAATTGGCTATTGTATCTGTGGAGGCCGTACCGCCTCATATTGTTATCAGTTAAAGCGAGGGAGTAGGATTCAGAGTAATGAAATTACCTGGTAAGTAGTTGATGCATTACTGATACCCAACTCACTTATTTGCAGTAAAATAGCTTAGTGGATTAATGTTTCCATTGTAGAAATTGATTGGTAACCTGAAGGCTGCAGGTACAAAAACTGGTAGGTCTACTCAGCCTTTTACCCTTCTAAGGCTGATAAAATGATTGCCGTGAACTTGTATAATAATCTACACCTGTTATTGGAACCTAGAGACCTAACAACTGGCATAATGTGCTACATAATAATATTATTTAGTCACACTGAGATGTCCTCAATCTGACAGAAGGGCAAACCAACAATCTTAGGAATGAGTTACAAGGTCCTCAAGAGGAATAGCTATATATCTTAAACTTTGAAAACTAAAGGCCTAATGTACAATTTGCCAAATGGGATACTCTGTCATGAACATGACAGATTTCCCGTCCACTGATTTACAAGTCTATGGCATTTGCAATACGGCGGACATGCTATCCGCCACATTTCGTCAAGAGTATCTGATCAGTCAAACTGTAAATTTAAGAAATAATAATTGTAGCGGGACAGCGCCAATACCCCAACCCTCAGTTTCCGCAGTGAATTTCTTAATGGGATGTGGCTGATGAAGGATTCAAGCCTGTTTCAATATTTATTTAGAGTACTGAACAGCAATTCCGCTTGAGAATCCCATTGAATAACTCTTTTCATGTTTCTTTCTTCAGTATGCAAGTGATATCAATGGGCAAATGTGAAACCCCCTTGATACATTGTCAATAATAATGTGCTCACTGTTAAAAAAAAAAAAGGCCCCCTTTACCCCTTTTTGTGTGGTTACTCCTACATTTTCCCAGATTGAATTGCTGCTTTTGGACTCTGCACACTAGGATTCTGCTGTCCAGTGCCCACTGTATGTGCTCTGTCCCCTCAAAACATGTTGTATTGGTGTACACCTGATTGGCATAATTAACCTAGCTTTTTAAAATCCCTAGTATATGGTACCTAAGGCGTGTACGTTAAATGTCACTAGTGGACTGCAGCACATGTTGTGCCACCACTGAAGTGACAATGCAAAATATGGCTTCTGGCCTGCCTCAGGTAACTTGGCTGTGCAGGTATAAACTACAAAATTCGATAATAACCCCTTTTGACAAGCCTAAACCCTTCTTTTAAATATTAATACGTTTCCCCTAAGTAGGCCTTAAACAGCCATAAGGCAGACATCATGATATTTTAAAGTTGGACATGTAAAAGTTAAACATAAAACAATCCTTACTGTGAAAAGGCCTAAAAAGCTATTTTCACTGTAGCAGGGTTAGCTGTTCCTTAGGAAAGCATCAGGATACCGTATAAAAGTTAATAAAGTTATCTTTGCCTAGGAACCTGATAAAACCTTTTTTACTGGACTTTTTATAAAATTGATTATAAATCCAGTTTATTTGTAAAGTCTGATTTGTAGCTAATATTTTACATAAGTACTTTAAAAAATTTACCATAAGCCTGCCTAAAGTCTTAAAAGCCCATTTACCTGAGCTTTCAAGTGTGGCCCAGGAGTTGAATGGCGCCTTCATTAGGTGTGAACTGACTTTAAGAGATGGGACAAAGGCTCGGACAGGATGAACATTTGGGCAGTGCCCAAGAGTTTAATTATCTTCAAATGATCTTCAAAGGGGCCTGCTGTGTCATGCCAGATGTAGTTCACACATGGGCCTGCCCCCTTTATTGTCATTGTAGCCAGTCAGGAACCAAACACAGTGGGAGAGGAGCTGTCCTCAGAAATGGGGTTGGGTGACCACAGGGTAGGGTTTTGCCCTTTTCCTATTTAAACCACTGGGGTAGGCACGGGGGCATTGTGCAAGGAAAGGTAGTGTTTGCTATCTTGCTTTTTAGGTACAGAGGGGCACTGTAGGTTTGTTTGTAGGCAGACACACAGAAACTGTTGCAAAAGTGGGATGGGTTACCCCTAAGAACTTTTACACTATTGGTCAGGACAGGGTCAGACGTCACCCCCATCCACAGGCTAGTGCCAGACGTAAGTGTGGCACCACTGAGTACTTTCTTCAGAACACTACTTGACCTGAGGAAGACAGAAGAATGATGGCACCTGCTGTTGTGACCTATAAGGATAACCATAAGGCCTAGACCTTCTCCCATTTGTACCCAGGATAAAAGAAGTGTACTCCCAATGTCAGTTGGCTTACCTCCTGTTAACCCACAGAGACACAAAAGTTGCAAGAAGCTCACTGTCCTGAAGTGTTTAGCTGACCTGTTTCCACTGGACCCTACTGATGGCTTCTGTAGAGTGAGTACTGATCAACAAATGCTGTTCCTGAGGTCCTGGAACCTGTAGCTGGTGTCAGAGCGTACTCCTCTTGCCTAACCCTAAATCCTGGGACTTAAAAACTTTTTCAAGGATTTTAGCCTGGAGAAGTGACAAAAGACCTTGACCAACCTGCCAAGCTGACCGGCCAAGGGTGCATTGGCGGAGGGCCTGACTTTCCGCAGCTCCCGGCTACATTCTTCTCCACAGCAACAAATCTGATTCAGCAGGCCCGATGCCAACCAGCACCCGACAATGCCAATCCCTCGCTGGATACAGCCTAAAGGCTTGCCTTGCTAAAAGAATCTGACTTCCAGAATTGAGTGTAAATCCGACAGTAGAAATCTTCACCGGACCTGATGCCGAGCAGCATAACGGCTTCCTGTGCGCAAACTTTTCACTTTTCCTGCTCACAGCTTTTCCTGCCTTCTTCTACAGCATCACTGAGACATCATCCTTTGCCACCCTGTCGTCAACAACGTGTCTTCAGATCCAGTCTGATGCCTTGCACCGCTGTGCACTCTACCGTCTCAGAAATCTTCTGCCCCAGAAAATAACTATTTGAACGGGACCAACCTGGTCCTTGTTTCTGACCTGCGCTCCATCACAAGTAGCCTTAAAACTTAGCTTTGTCCCAGTCCAGCTTGACCAGTTGTCCACGGTTGATGCGTTGCACTTTTTGGTACTATTTTTATTTAAAATATTAAAAATGAATATCTCTGGTTCCAGTTATTGGATTTTTGTCATTTTGGTATCATTTTGTTTATTAAAATATTCTCTATATTGATACATTGGAGGGTGATTTTTATTGTGTTGTGTTTTCAACCTTTTAACTGTTTTGGTACTTTTAAATGCTTTGCACATTTTTTTAAGTTAGTAGGGCGTACCTACCAGGGGTTGAGCTCAGGTTGAAACCTTTACTGGACCAACCAAGAATAATGACATTATTGCTTGTGGTGGACTACTCTTCACTCACACTAATAATCCATTTTCTCACACACACTCAAGGAAACTTTAGGTCCCTTTAACATTAATGGGAAAGGCAATACCAAGATTGTCGAAATCGTCTTAGGATCCATTGACAAATGAGAGAAACCTATATCCTAGAATATTCAATGTCTTCCATTTCAAATCCGCATTTGTCAGGTTCATAGGTGACTTGAGGCTGCTGAAATCTGTCTAGGACAGCAGACATAAGCTCATGATGGCCAGTGGGGTTCTTGGAGCATACAAGAGTACTGTCAAGTTAAATCAATATGACATAATTTAAAATACCAGCAAACACAATATCCATGAAGCACTGGAAAAGTCCATGGGTGCTGCACAATCCAAATGGGATCTCTCGGTATTCAAAATGTGCAAAAGGAGTGCAAGAGACTGTATTCTGCTCATCTGCTTTTTTTATGCACAAAATATGATAAGAACCATGCAGATTAAGTATGGTTAATAATTGCGCTCCTCAAATTGATTCCAAATTGTCCTTAATAAGTGGTAGATATCTATTCTTTACAGTAACTTGATATAAACCTCTACAATCAGCACATAGAATGAGATCTTGATATTTGGTTGAATCAAAAAAAATAGGGATGCCCTTGTGGGTGAAGAGGAAGATACTATAAGTCCATTCTGTAGGTTCTCTTGCAAAAGGGCCGCCTTTTCCTTTCCTGGTAGTGACTGAATTATTTCAGATGAAAATATGGAACCTGGTTCGGGAGTACTGAGCAGTCATACTCCTAATAGGAAGATAGAGAATGAACTAAAGGTTTAAAAAAGGCTGTAGAAAATGCATGACAATCAGAAGCAACAACTTAGAGTTTGGTGACAGTTATACCTGAAGTTGTCTTGGTAAATATAGTTTCCTCTATGGGTGACCAGTAAATACCTGTTGCATTGCAATGGTTGTAACAAAACTATGTAAGCAACAAGATCATTCTGGAGGCCCAGTTTATGTATAAATTGTGCCTCTTGAACCAAGCTGTACCAAAGATGAGCACATAGTAAAGAGAGGCTATCAAATAAAACAATAATCTATCTATGTTCATTGAAACAGATTAATAAGGATAGTAAAATCCTGAGGCAACGGACGAATGATCCACCACCTGGACTACTTCAGGAACGTCTTTAGTGGTCTTAGGAGTATTGTATTTGACAGTCCAGCCATATTGTAATTGGCAGTCCAGCCATGCTCTATCAACTTTCCACCAGCACTGCAGTCTACCTGATAAAAACATCATGGTGTTTCAGGTATCCAGGCTGCTACCATTTATTAGTTCTGACAAAGACCCAGTTCAAGGTAATATAGCTGTCGAAACATCGACAATTTGTTCTGTTGACTGGCATTCACTGTGTACCAAAAAAATTGAACTTCCCATAACAGAGTTTTGTTGCACTTACATGATTTGTTTTGGTAGCACCGATGATAAAAACATCATGATGTTTCAGGTATAAGGGTTGCTACCATTTATTAGACCCGAAGAAGACCATGTTCTGAGTGATAAAGGGGGTCAAAACGTCGTTGATTTGTCCTGATGACTGTCATTCAAAAAAGTGTATTATTTGCTTGTTCTGTATTACAAAGTCCACAAATAATCACTTATTTCACTATTGACGTGTACTGCACTGCATTGTGGAGCACATTCCTTCTCTTGTTATTTTGTTACCACTGTTTTCTACATAACAAGAATAGATTTACGTACATATAAATAAATATATGTGTTTTTTGCATTGTACAGTGCCATGAGAGCATATGCTTAAAGCTTCTCTGAGGGAATCACTATAAATTCTTTATTTAGACTACAGTCCCAAGCATGTTGTCATTGCAACCTGTCAAGGACAAGAGGTAGTGGCCATGTGTCTTTTATCTTTCAGGTTTGACAGAGGTAAGGGCAACCCTCTCTTGTAGCCATGGTGCAGCACTGTACTCACAATACTGCATGAAGGATGCTATGTCAAGTTTACAGAAGGGCCAGCACAAGAGATCCAGAAATTTAACTGGAGCTATTGCAAGGCACATATCAGGGACAAAAGGTGGAATGGAGGAGAAATAAAAATAGGGCTTTGAATGTATTGTGACATATTAATAACAAATATAGGCTTTTTTCATATACATATGTATGGTTCCAACAGAAAATGGTGCCAGAGGAAATCAACTTGGGGAGAGGATGTGGTCCGTCGGCTAGACTGCCGACCTTGGTGCTGGAAACCAGGGTTCGAGCCTCGGGGTCACGTCCACATCCTGTGATTCTGGGCAAATCACTTAATCTCCCGGTGCCTGAGGGTTCGAGCCACATCCTGTGATTCTGGGCAAATCACTTAATCTCCCGGTGCCTAAATGTGTAATGTAAATACGGTGTTCATGTAAAGCGCTCCAATACCTTCGAGTCGAGTTCACGCTATATAAATATGCAAAAAAAAAAAAACATAAATCCATCCGGGATTGGGTAAGGCTAGCCCAGTATACTAGGATACTAGGATATATCTTGATCTGGGAAGGATTTTCCACACCATTTTTCCACCGAGCCACAAAAACAAGGAAAACATGGGGGGTAACAGGTGAGATTACCTAATATGTTTTTCTATTTTATCCTTACTCCAGCTGCTCCCGTTTATGCTATGTTTGCTGAACTTTCTCTGCCTAATACTGCACCTCACGCTGCCACAGACGGGTTAAGGAAGACCCAGGCACCATTGTGGTTTTGAGGAATGTAGAGGCTGCAGTTTGGCAAAAGTACCACTCTTCCATGGCACAGAGCAAACAGAAGACACATAGGGTGCAGGAACTTCTCCCTCTCCCTCATGGAAGAACTTTCCAGTCAGTGTAACCCTTTCATCCGCTTGAGTGCTGCAAGGAGACAGGGGCTGGGCAATAGAGACTGGTTCCACTATGGTAATCACTGCTGATGGTGCCTGCTATAACAGCTGTGTAAACTTCTGCACAGCAGGAATAGGAAGGAGCCCACATGAACTATCACATGACAATCCCAGTTTTACAACATCAATGGCAGCCATGGGTTTCGTGCCCCTCTCTTCAACAAGAAGACACTCTGATACCACTGAGAATTTATTCTGACACATGGATCTTAGCACTCTCACAAGAGATGTAATCAAACAGTACTCCTTATGGTCTAATGAATTAATGTTTCAATTAAGCCTCATATTGTGAAACATAATTGAACAATTTCAAAGTCCTGATTGTAAGAAACTGGCTATATATATACTGCACCACAGTGAGGTACAGTGTGTATAGAGTCCAAGGGTCTCCAGAGGTTTGGCAGAGGTTAAAGTTAGATAGAACCTTACTCTCTAAAGTGGTAGCTTGGTCGAGCAGTAAGGCAGTATCAGAGGACAGTGTTAAGCATTTGATGTACACACTCAGTCAGCAAATGAATTCACACACTCAAGAACTGAACTCTAGGCCAATTGTTTTTGTATAAAAAATATACTGCTGTTTTATTTCTAAAACCAAGCAAGCCTGGTACAGGTAAGCATATAAATACTTTTCATCTACAAGAAGCTGTTGTTGAATACTTTCAAAATACAGTAGGACTTTGTACCAATTCGAGTTTACAGGGGTTGCAATGCAATGCACAAACTTAGTAGACTCAGTACATAGGAATCATAGGTTTTTTCAGTAAAAATGCAGTTAATTACTTTTCGGATTACTTTTACTAACACAGTGCTGGATCCTAAATTCAGCACTGGGGCCTTTCCTGAAAACAGTTGAGTAAATGCGTTTCAGTAGAGGTACGATTTTTAAAGAATATTATTGTATTTCAAAAGTTGACACTTTGCAGGTAAGTTACTTTAACGTTAGTTTTCTTACTCGGTGCTGGATACCTAGATTCAGCACTGGGACATTTCCGGAAAACAGTTGAGAAAACGTGTTTTGGTTACTTGTGTGATTTTTTTTTTTGATAAACAATTTTTTATTGATTTACAAAAAGAATAGACCAGCCATTCAGCACTACCCCATGAAAATCCAGGATTACATATAGGAATTTGCGCAACCCATCTCACAGACATTATTAAAACACAATTACTTAAAAATACACAAAACTTGTTGGCCATACCATCCAGATTGCGGAACAAACTTGTAGAAAAACACATAGGGGTGTTCTGAAGAACGTAAAGGAAGCGGGGAAGCACCATCATTTTAAAAAGAGCCACCCTCCCCATGGGGTTCAGGGGCAGTGACTGCCACTTGTAGAGGTCCGCCTTGGCACGTTTCACCAGGGGAGTAACGTTGAGGGCCCAGCTCAGCTCAGGGAGTAAGGTCATCCAGATCCCTAGATATTTAAAAGATTGGCGGTGAAGAGGTATGTCAGATTGCCAGTCGAAGCATTCCCGGGATAAGTGGAGGGGAACCAGAACCGATTTGTCAGGGTTCAACCGGAGGCCAGAGGCCCGCTCGAAGGAGTGCAGAATACGAAGACAATGTGGACCTGACCGGACAGGGTCTGCTAAGTAGATGAGGACGTCGTCCGCATAGAGGGCAATTGTATCTGGCTCAGTATGGGGCCATTCCCAGCCCCGAATGTGTCCACACGACCGTACCAGGGACGCCAAGGGCTCCATCACCAAAGTGAAGAGCAGGGGGGACAGAGGACAGCTTTGCCTCATCCCCCTGCGAATCGAAAAGGGCTCCGATAGGACCCCGTTTACTAGAACACTTGCTCACGGAAGGGCGTATAGAACCTTGACCATGTCCCGAAACCGGGGACCGAGTCCCATCCCTTCCAAAACAACCCCAAGAAACCACCAGTCCACTGAGTCAAAGGCCTTCTCAAAGTCTACAAGGAAAATCGCCAGATATGGGGTTAGGAGATGATGGTGGGCCAAAGCAGATTGCAGTCTACGGAGAGAATGCCGGGTGCCGTGTGAGGGCATGAACCCGCACTGGTCGGGATCAACCAGCGTGGACAGGTGGGGTTTGAGCCGCTGGGTGAGGATTGTGGCAAACAGTTTGACCTCGGTATTAATGAGCGAGATAGGGCGGTAGTCGGCACAACGTGACGAGGGCGGTTGGGATTTAGGCAGGACTACAATGGTGGCCATGTCCGTTTCCTGAGGGAAGGAGCCTTTTTCCACGGCTTCCCAATACAGACCTGCAAGATGGGGGACAAGAGTGTCCTGATATTGTACATAATATTCTTGAGGGAGACTGTCGGAAACCGGCGTCTTGCCGGAGGAAATAAGGCCAATCGCCTCCCCGATCTCCTCACGGGTGATGGGGCGATCTAGATCAGCTTGAGTAGCAGAATCTACACACGTAAGGCTGCCACCTCCGACCTCCAGCAGGTCCACGAGAGAAAGGGTTGGAGGTCTGGCCTCGTATAGTTGACGATAATAAGTGGCAAAGGCACGGGCCATGTCCACTGGGGAACGGCACTTCAAACCATCCTGTGCCACGATCTCGGGAATAATACGGTTCGCCCAAGGATATGTGGCAAGGCGGTGAAGGAGTGATCCATTCTTGTCGCCCCAACCATATACCCTGGCCACGGATGAGCGCCAAAGGAGTTTGGCTGCATCCATCGACAACTGCTTGATCTCCAAGCGAAGCCGGGTAAGAAGTCTCGTGTCGGAAGCATCAGTGGAACGGGCAGAGGTGCGCTCAAGGCGCAGAGCCTGCGCCTCCGGTGTAGTGATTTGTTTCAATTGGGCCTGTTGTGGTATCTTGCGCTGGCCCTTGGCGACCCCTCTAATCGTGGCCTTGCCCACCTCCCATTGGGTACCCGGGGAGGAAACAGACCCTTCATTAGAAAGAAAATAATGTTTAAGTTCCCGCCCCACCACCTTCTGAAACTCCCTATCCTGAAGGAACCAGGCGTTTAGCCTCCATGTTTGCCGGGCAAAAGCCGGGGCGGACCTGTGCGGAGCGTCACCGGGGAGTGGTCGGAGATACCTCTTGGGAGGAGTGACGTCCTGAACCAGTAGGCAGTCAGTTGATGGAACGAAGATGGCATTGATGCGTGCCTGTGTGTGATGTGCCGCCGAGGTGTGTGTAAATTGTTTAGAGTGTGGGTGCCATACACGCCAGACATCGCATATACCCAAGGATTCAGCCCAAGCCGTCAGCTGTTTTGCCTGTGCAATCCTACTGTGGGAAGGAGGACCGGTCGTATCAAGGTCTGGGGAAGAGACCGCATTGAAGTCGCCCCCAAGGAATGTGGGACCCAGGGGTAAGGAAGCCAAGAGGTCAGCAGATTTGGCTAGGGTTGCCGTCAGCATTGAAGGAGGAGAATAAAGTGACACAAGGTTGAGGGGGTTACCATTTAGCGTGCCACTAAGGGCCGCAAAGGTGCCCAGGGCATCGAGGGCCATCCGGACAGTCACAAAGGGAAAGGAGTGTTTCACCAGAATCGCCACCCCTCTGGAACCTCGAGTGAACCCCGAATGCCAAGCCCTGTCGTATCCATAGCGCGCTAGAAAGGGACAGTGATTACCCAACAGGTGGGTTTCCTTTAACAGTAAAATGTCCACCCCTAGGCGTTGTGCATAGCGTAAGACAGCCATACGTTTGAAACAGTCCAAGAGGTCATTAACATTCCAGGACATGATGCACAGGGAAGTGCTTAGCGAAGGTATGTCAGGCATGTAGGCAGGTATAACAGTATGGTAGTGGGTCCCCAAGTGGAGGCGTGGTAGCAAAAATGGATGTCAACAGGTTAAGCGAGATGTCCAAAGGGAGTTTTGCATGTCCCACTGGGTGCAAGTCAGGGTGTTTTGTGAGTGCTGGTGTGACAAAACTAAAAAGCAAACAAAACCAAATTAACTAAGAAACTCGGGACAACGGTCCCGCCCCCCCACCCTACACTTCAGGAATGGAAGCATCTGTCGCCCTAACAGTAACCAATGAATGAACAACTAAACTATAACGCTTGGAAATGAGAAAGCGTGGAGGACCCCTCCTCAAGTCAGGATGTGCTTAAGTGAGTCCATCGGAAAGGAAGAAATGTTTTGAGTTTGTGAGCGCGGTCTTCGGCTGCGGAGCCAAGCCCGGCAGGCAGAGACTAGCTCAGGCAGGATCCTTCAGGAGCATTGGACTACGGGAGAGGTTCGTGTCTGGGAGAACGGTCAAAGAAGGCCGGGGCGAAGCACCTCCGCAGTCCAGATGTCCAGATGAACCAGACCGCCTCCTGGCCGAGGCTCTGGAGGCTCCATCAGAGAGCAGTGCTGGTTGTCGAGGGGAGTGGCCCGGCGGGGAGTCCGACCGGGCCCGTCTCTGTCCACGGCGCCTACGGGAGTGGTGGCACTGAGGCTGGGGAGAGAAAGGTATGGACCGGACAGGCTCCCCATCCCCCCCAGAAGCGAGGGCTGGTCAGCAATGTGCAGGGGGCGCTCCTCCATCACCCAAGCCCAGGCCTCAGTAGGAGTGTCAAAGAACAAGGTCTTGTTAGCGAACACCTCTCGCAGGCGTGTCGGGAAAAGGAGCCGATACTGGATGTTGAGTGCCCTCAGTTTTTGTTTAACTTCACCAAAGGAGTGTCACTGACCATGAACCTCGCTGGTATAATCCGGGAAGATCATGATTGCATGGTTTTTGTAACAGAGCCGCTGCTGTTTGCGAGCTTCAGACAGGATGGCATCACGATCCTTGAAAGTAAGGACCCGCATTATGACTGGTCGGGGGCCGTGCCTGTTGGTGGTTTTTGGGTGAGAGACCCGTGGGCCTGCTCAATCGCGAACCATGGAGAAAGAGAGCCCTCAGGGACCCACGATCTTAACCACTTCTCCAGGAAGTCCACCTGGCGGAGATTGTTGCGCCAGGACCTGTTTTCTGCGTCCTCCGCCCGGCAATGTAATTCCTGCGTGAGCGACTGGAGATTAGTCACCTGCCCCTTGAGCTGTTGAACATCGTGTTCGACGGTGGAGATCCGGGTTTCACTTTCCTTGATCCGAGCCACGGCATTTCGGAGGTCCTGCCGGATGAGAGTCATGTCCACGCACACCTCCGCAATCTTGCCTTCGACTGAGGTTTGTGAGGCCTCGATGGCTCGTAAAATAGTGGAAAGGTCCGTGGATGGTGGGGGGTCCTGTTCCGCGGCTCCCCCGGTCACCCCCACCTCCGAGGTGGTGAACCGATCCATTTTTGTTTGGGTGACAGGGGTCTTTGCTGACCTATCCGTTCTGCCCATGGTGGCACCCCGCAGCCGGAAACCAACAGATCTCAGGCAGGCCGGATTCAAGCACGGGGAGCAGTCAGCACGCAGATGAGGCCCAAACCGATTCGCCGCCACCCGATATGTGCAGCCGAGTCCACTACTCTGGATCAGGCGGCCCCTCAGTAGCGAGGGAGGGGGGGAAGGAGGAAAGATAGAAGAGAGTCCAGACCCAGGGCTGCCTTCGGGCCCCCATCCACCAGGGCTACTATGCACCCCGCCAGGGCAATAATAGTTGAATCAGCAGGCCGCCTCACCCCCCTAGGCCAGCAGTTCAGTAAGTGTCGGTGTGAGTGGGGTTGGGAGGAACAATCCAATTCCAGCGCTACGCGAGAGACGCTGCAGCCCAAGAGGCACAGGACGGGGGCCCCCAGCGGAGGTCCCCACACACAGCTGGCCACCGCTCAAAGCGCGCGGCCGAAAGCCCTAAGTGAAATGCCCCAATCGCTGGTATGGCCAGAGAGGTAGCCAGGATGGATGGCAGACCAAAGAGAGCCCCCTGCCTGCCCCCGCTCCGACACAGTCCCCAGAGATGGCAACCCAGGCCAAAAAGTAGGTGAAGGGCTCACTCAAATACCCACCGCTGCTCGATTAATACAGCCGAGGATCCTCTCCGGGCCACCCCAGCCCAGGGAGCGCCATGCGACCCAGGGCGTCTCCCTAGATATCACAATGTCCGGGGGGCCGGTTCAGGCATCTCTCATCCCAGGGGAGGTTGCAGGCCAACCCCCAACCCCATCAGTCTCCCGCGCACGTGGGGGGCCCCCAAGCAATTGTCCCAGACGCCCACCGCCACTGGGACTCACCCGCTCCAGAGCTCTTCACACACTGCCTCAGGATCTTCAGAGGCTCATCCGGTGGATGTGAGGTTACAGCTGCGGTCCTCCACTGCCCGATGCGGCAGCCGTTATCATGGCTGTGCCACCGGGAGGCCCTGGGTCACGAACAGAACTACGCCACCGAGGTGCCACACACCAGGCCCGCCTCCGCCGGCGCCGACATGGGGAGACCAGTAGGCGGGGAGAGGAGTCAGCTAGGGCCAGCAGTCACTGTCCGGCAGGATTGTCGGCCGAGGCGCCCCCCGCTCACCCAAGGACCAAACGTGGAGCCAGACAGGTCACTCCGGGGGCGGCCAGCGCCGCGATCAGCAGAGGGGAGCCGCCATTTTGGATGCAAGGCGCGATGGGCCGGCTCGCAGCAGCAGGGCGACGCTGTGAGGGTTCCGCACTCCCAGCGGCACAGCCAGAGCTGCCGCGCCAGGTACACAGCCAATTTCACGTCCGGGTGGCTCGCAATAAGTGAGGATTACGGGCGGATGGCGGAGGGGTCCGGGAGCACTCTCAGAGTGAGTTCACCATCTTGGCTCGGCAGGCCACGCCCCTACTTGTGCGATTTTTAAGGAATATTCTTAGTTTTCAAAAGTCGACACTTGGAAACTTTTTGGGAGAAAAAGTGTCTATGTTATCCTATGAGGAAAACCAGGTTATCGGTTTCAAGGTAAGTAATCGGTCTTTTGAGTTAGGGTTCTGGAGTTAGACTCAGGGGTCTCCCAGGGTCAGTGATGCACTGTTATTGCACCCTCAGTGGCACTCGGGCGGCCGGGTGCAGAGTGTTGAGGCCCAATGTTATCCTATTGAGGATAGGAGGACTCCGGTCAGTGGCTGCTGGCAAGCAGGCCGTGGGGTTGTGGGAGCAAAGGCTCCTAGGGTTAAGCTCAGAGCAAGTTGGGGACCAAGTTAGCACAAAAGGGGCACCCTCAGCGGCACTAGGGCGGCCGGGTGCAGGGTGCTGTTTTGAGGTCGGGTGCCCTGTTGATTTCAATGGAGATTCTCCGGGACAAAGAAACACTGCAGGCTCGAGGACGAAGGATCTTCCAGTAGCAACCACCAATTCAAGGGATAAGTAGGGATGTTGAGGGTTGATTAGGCACCACTGGGTTGGGCACACAAGGCCGTGGGGCGTCGGGTGCAGGGGTACCTTGGGACATCGGATTTTCTTACCCGCTTTGGTCGCGGTAGGGGGGTCCTCTGGGTTGAGGCTGCAGGCGTTGTCTGGAGGCTTGAGGCAGGTCAGGGGTCGCCAGGTCTCGGGTCAGGATGGCCGGGGGACCTCCTCGTGGTATTTTTCCACTCGAGCTCTGGCCAGGTTCGGCGGGTGCAGAGTGGGTTGGAGTCGCGGTTCCTGGCTGGCACCAGAAACTGCAGTTCAAACACGTCCGGTGTTCACGGGAGAAACAGCTTGGAAAGTGAAGGCAGGCAGGTCCTCCGCGGTTTTTGAAGTTGCTGGACACGCCGGGGTTTTGCAGGAGCAGGTTTGAGGGGAGACAAGCCTGTAGGGCTGGGGCCAAGTTAGTGGGCGTCGTCCGCTTGTTAGCTCTGCACGGCTTCTCGTCCTTCTTCTTCTCTTCTTTTTCTCGTGGTTGCTGGATCTGAGGAAGGAAGGTTCAGGGTGCCCCTAAATACTAAATTTAGGGGTGTTACAGGTAGGTAAAGGGCAGGGACCAATGGGTCCCTTCCCTGGGGGGGGGGGTACACCTCCTATTCTGCCACTCTCCAGTGAGAGGGGGGCAGGAGCCTGTCCCTGGTTGGCTGGGTCCCCCCATCCTCAAGATGGCGGGGACTCGAGGTTGTGCTTCACCTCGCCTCCCCCACCTTAGGGGTGGAGTTGGCAGAGGTGGGCACACCTCTCTTCCTCACTTGTTTTTCCCGCCAGTTCTCCAGCCCAAAGTGGGGGTAGAACCAGTGGGGACCAGTTGCTGAAAGCACCAAATGGTCTGGAGAGGCTCACAAAGGCGGCATACGTTTGAAGCTTCTCCTTTGTGAACTCTGCCCATCCTGGGGGCGGAGGCTTTGTACCTCGTCCCAGGATGTGTATTGTTTCAGGCCACCGAGAGCAGCAAGCTCTCGACCCAGGGGTTCAGAAACATGTCTGGTGGTGGCAGCCTAAGCAGCCACTCAGTCAGGTCACTAGGAGTTGGTCGAGTTTCAGGGGAAATCTCTAAGATGCCCTCTGTTTTGCATTTCACATTAAATCACACACTGGCATCAGTGTGGGTTTAATGTGCTGAGAAGTTTGATACCAAACTTCCCAATCTTCAGTGAAGCCATTATGGTGCTGTGGAGTTCGTAATGACAAACTCCCAGCACCATATACTCTTAATGGCAGCACTGCACTTATAGTGCCCAGGAATGGACCTGGGTACTGTAGGGGCACAGGGCTCATGCACCTGTACCCTCACCACTGGCATAGGGCACCCAGCTAGAGGCGTGACTGATGTATGCCAGGGCAGTGGTTTGTGGGCATGGCACACAGGGATGTGTGCCATGTCGACTCTTCACTTTGTTCTGCACCAAGACACGCAGCCTGCAAAGGCAGTGTGTGAGTGTCAGGGTGCAGGGCCTCTAAGGGTGGCACAATAAGTGCTGCAGTCCTTAGAGGCCTTCTCTGGTCACAGTGCCCTGGGTACTGGTGGTACCAATTACTAGGGGCTGACCTGTGGCCAATGATGCCAATTGGGTTCGTTTTGGGGAAAGAACACAGGCCCTGGGAACCTGATTGGCAGGAACCAGGGCAAACCAAGAAAAAGTGCATCAGTAGTCTGGCAAAAAGTGGGGGGGTTACTGCAACAGAAACCCACTTTTCTACACTGATGAAGTGATCATTGTTCAAGAAACAAGTGTGTAAATCGTATGTTAGTTAATAAAAACCATAAATATAGACAAAAAATGCATTTGACATACTTTCCAGATAATTATTAACAAGGGAAGACACATAAAAGAGAAAAACGTCGCATTTAAGGCCTCCCCGTACTTTTCTCCCTATAAAACCCAACAAAAGGCCCAACCTGGCTAATTTCCATAAAGTGCATGGTACATTATCGTGGTCCCCAAGTGAGACCTTCTCTTAATGCCTAGAGCGGACAGTGGTGTTTTAGTTGGAATTAGATTACAAGAAATAAGCGTTTTAAATGATTATTAATTGGAAATAAGGTTCTTGTGACACTGTTATAAATTGAATCAAATACTTTTGAAGTCTATAAAACCACTTGTTAATTGACATTACAATATGTGCCCTTCGAGTGCACAGTTCTCATTCCTGTGCATGGGGAAGGTTTCCAGGTGTGCTAATGTGCATGACCACACCTTTATTGCACTCAGGATCACAGTTCTCATACTTTTTATGTACTTCAACCGTTGTGTATACAGGATAAAAAATGCTTTCTTATTGCCCTTGCCTTCTTTGCCACTTTTCAAATAATAGAAGAGCGGTACACAGTTCATGTGGTTTAAATTTTTCAGAAATATAATTTGGTATGGTGTTTTTTTCCAAAATACTCCAATGCTTGATTAAACTTTAGTTCTCAAATGTAAAAGATACCTATATCTCCTTCTGGGACTTGAGGGCAGTCTGCCGGGTACTGGTCTACAGATCTAGATGAGGGTTCCCGCCAAATGTGTCTCATTTACACAGGAATTACGGGCTCTAGAGCCAAGGGATGGGTGAAAAGGGCAGTCCATTTCAAGTTTGATTATTTTATGTCTGCTTCAGAGGCAAGAGAATACTTGATGCACAGTGCAAAGGACTGTCAGTGGCAGCTTTTCATTACACTCTACATAGGCTCCCAGACCCTGGGTTTTACAAAGGCTTGGGCACCTGCAGAGCAAAGCCCCACTTTGAAGATTACAGACCGGCTTTAATCTGAGGTTCGAGCCTCCATCTAAAGAACAGAGGAAAGGGGCCCACAGCGGTGACCAGAAAGAAACCCAGAAATCAGGGCTTTAAGTGGGATGAAAAAACTGGGGGGTCTCTCAAAGGGGCGTGGCCAGTGTAATTAAGGGCGTGGCTTAGAAACACATAAGCAAAAAATCTGTGCTTAGCATAGTGTGCCGCCCCCGACTTGTATTTTTCTGTTTCTGTCATTGCACCCAGATATATGATACAACAAGTAACATTGCACCTACAACAAGCCAGGGCTATTGGCTTTGCCAATGGTTGTTAGGTGCATAAGATAAATAAGCAGCAATTTTGGCTTGTATATAATATTGAAAAAGCTTCAACTTAAAGCCCTGGCGACACCACGACAATGTTGCGGCTCCTGAGTTTCAAAAAGAGAAGAGAAATCCAGAGAGAAAATGACCTTCTTTAAAGGATTTCCCTTCCCCTACAACGCTCACATGGCATGAAGTCATGCCGTAACTTCTCCAATAGTGAGTAGTGAGCAGTGTGAGCTTGTGCAATGCATTCCGGAAAAACGGACCGCCTGTGCCAGGGCACAAAACTGAGCCTGATAGAGACCCGTTTCGAGGCCTCCTTAAAAAAACCGCCTGTGCTCAGACCCGGTGGGACCCGGCCCACTTAAAGCCCTGCCAGAAATTCAGGGGAGCCAGAGGAAAATACAGGCATTGCCCGCATCTGATATGCTAAGATGCTGTATAAACAGATGGATGGGGGTTTGGCGAGGTACATGACGTTTGAAGAGGACTGTAAGACTTCTATTTTCCATAGCACAAGGGGATTCCACCTTTTGAGAACAAGCTGCGACTGCTCTGGTATCAAACATAGGCTTTGACTCCAACACTCCCAGTCTTCCCAAACAGTGACTTTTGTATCAGTGAAACGCACGCCCTTAGAGTTTTCCAGATGGGATACTCTGTAACAAACATGATAGATTTCTCATCCGCTGTATTACAAGTTCCTTATAACCTATGGCACTATTAATATAACAGGCGGGATAGCCGCCACATTTTGTTGGAGTATCTTATCCGCCAAACCCTAAATTTAAGAAATAAGAATTGTAACAGGACAGCCCCCATAGCCGTTACAAAAGCCTCAGTTTCCATCATGAATTTCTTGGTGGGAAGAGGATGGTGAAGGATGAAAGCCTGTGTGAAATTTCATTTAGAGTTCTGAACAGCAATTTCGCTTCAGAATCACTTTGGAGACCTCTTTTCATGTTTTCTTCCTTCAGATGGCAAGTGATATCACTAGGCAAATGTGCGAACCTGTTGTAATTTAATATATTTTATCTACATACTATGTACTTACTGTAACTCCATTTTCTCTTGACCATTGTATTTCTTATCTTGGTATTGCCCTCCCCCGCTCCTCTGTCCTAGTCCTCCCCTTTTCCCCGTAGACACTGGAATGTTCCAAGGATTGTTGGAGCGGCAGTTGACAGTTGAGGACTGTGAGTGGCTTGGGGAGTCTTGTGCCAGCAAACAAATACAGCTCACTCTTCTTCCTCACTACAGTCTTTTGAGTGATTTCTTCACTTTTTGGCGATGAGGATGTTTTGCTAGCTGTGCAGAGGGCAGCAGGCGACTACCCCACCCCTGTGATCTACAAGTGAAGGGCTGCATAAGTCTTGGTGTCATACCGGTGGAGGTACACATAAACCTCAGCTACAAGACGAAGTAACAGCACTATTTATTTATTGGACTTATAGGGCCCGATTCACAGAACAAACTTAAGACAAAATCCTAAACTTAGTACCATTTTGGTATTCACAGAATGCACTTACTACTTCTGGTATTCACAGAATTAACTTACTACTTTTGCGATTGACAGAATAAACTTACTACTTTTGCTATTCACAGAATGGATTTACGACTCCTAACTTTATGTCCGCACTCGGGCCGAAAATTCCGGCCCGGAGGCGGAGCTTCCAGCCCGGAGGCGGGGCTTCCGGGCCGGAGGCGGAGCTTCCGGCCCGGAGGTGGAGATTTTGGCCATGGCTAAATCTCCGCCACTGTCCAGAAGCTCCGTCTCCGGCCCAGAAGCTCCGCCTCCGGGCCGGAAGCTCCGCCTCCGGGCCGGAATTTCCAGCCCGAGTGCGGATGTAAAGTTAGGAGTCGTAAATCCATTCTGTGAATAGCAAAAGTAGTAAGTTTATTCTGTGAATCGCAAAAGTAGTAAGTTCATTCTGTGAATACCAGAAGTAGTAAGTGCATTCTGTAAATACCAAAATGGTACTAAGTTTAGCATTTTGTCTTAAGTTTGTTCTGTGAATCGGGCCCATAGAGCGCAACATTCATCCCGAGGGAAATCACGGAGCTGAAATAGCTCAAACATATCGAAGAGGCGAATGTTATAAAGGCACCAACAATTGAGTCCTAAACAGCCAAGTTTTTAATTTCTTCCTAAACCCCATATGGTCATCAATGAGGCGTAGGTCTAACAGGAATTTATTCCAAAATAATGCCATCTGGTATGAGAAAGCGACCTCCTGCTCTGACTTTCTTTATGTGTCTAGTTTTAGCCAGAGGGAGATTGCGAGACCTCAATTCTCGCGGAGAAACATAAAATTTAACTTTGTCCTGCAGAATTTTAGGGCGAAGCTTATATAAAGCTCTGTGCGCATAGCACAGTAGTTTGAACTTAGCTCTTTGGCACATAGGCAGCCAATGTAACACCTCCAGGCATTCGGATGCCGAACTGTTCTTATTCTTGTTAAAAACCAGGTTGGCTCTGGTTCAACGATGGCTGGTCAGACCCGGCATGCAGGGTAGAACTGAATATCTTGGGCCTTCCAAAGATTCAGGAGATGATGTACGGGAGATCTATCTCCAGACTCTTAACTATGGTGACACAGGGAGTTCTCTTGGCCTGAAGCGCCTCTGCGCCACACCCAATGGTCGAATAAACTAACCCAATACACACCACTCTGGCAGGGTTCCTGGCTCCGGGAAGTCAGCAGCTTAAACGGATTCAAAGCCTGGGATCTTATTGGCATCTC
Source organism: Triturus cristatus (assembly GCF_964204655.1). Taxonomy (NCBI): domain Eukaryota; kingdom Metazoa; phylum Chordata; class Amphibia; order Caudata; family Salamandridae; genus Triturus; species Triturus cristatus. The sequence goes on along the minus strand of NC_140591.1, from coordinate 1,519,869,002 downwards.
GCAACATGGTGACATATGGGGAGGTGATCACATGTGCACTTTTCAAGACCTACAAACCCGATATTCCCTACTTTCCTCTCAGTTTTATAGATACCTGCAGCTGTGACATGCACTCCACACCCACATATCCAACGGCACCACACTATCAGAATATAGCCCACCCGAGGCGCAAACCATGACAGGTAACTTGGGGAAGAGAGGGATCTCCCGTATTTACTGAACTCTCACAAACAATATTCCCAACATGTTGCACCGACTTAGGGACCAATGGGAGGGTTGGATTGGACCTCTGGAGGAAGAGGACTGGAGAGACGCATTGATGGCACCCAAAACGGTTACCACTTCCGCTAGGCTCCGCCTGGTTCAACTGTATTATTTACATACCGTACACCAAAACGCCTTCACAGTGGGGGGTTAAGACCAAATGCATCATGCACATGCTGCAGCCAACAACAAACAGACTTCTTCTACATGGTATCGTCCTGCCCCGTCATCACACGCAACTGGAACTCAATAGTGAGCGAACTTACAGAGATTCTGGGCTGGTAGGCCCTGCACAGGCCACTAACCGTGCTCCTGGGAATTACAGATGGGTTGGACAGGTCCAGATCCGATGACTTATTTCTAAACACAGCCCTGATAGTGGCCAAGAGATATATTGCTGCTAGCTGGCTAAATACTGATTCACCTAATATAGCGAAATTGCGAAGAGGGGTGGACTGGTGCACAGCACAGCAGAAACCTAGGTATGCAGTTAAAGGGTGCCCAGCAAAGTATCGCAAAGTATGGGCAAATGGTTGGGATTTCTGGACTGGTAATACCTCCTAGAGGGACTGTGTACCAAGTGCAAGGTCAAACGCTGTTTTTCTTTCGTAATTATGTACTGCAGGTGCCTTGTCTGTATGGGTAACACAATGACTTTTTACAATTGCTGTACCATGCTTCACCTGTTTATTGCTGATTTTCCCAGTTTAAAAACCAATAAAGTTGATTATAAAAAAAACAGATTGGCTGCTGCACTTTGGGTAGAGACTTTTGATCAGATTATCCCTAGTGTCCTCATATCTTTCTTCTATAGCTATCAGCAGCTGTGTGTCATCTGCATAAGAACAAATGTTAAGGCCCCATTTCATCCCAATCTGGAGAAACATAGGCATTAAAGTGGGTTTGACTCCCTGCAGGACTCCACACTTGATTATTTTTGGGTTGGAAGAAAAGGAGCCCAGTTGTACTCTCTGAATTCTATTATTTAGGAAGGAGCTAAACCATTGAAGTGTTTTGGAATGGAGTCCTTTTTCATGCAATGTTTTCATCAGGAGGCTATGGGATACCGTATCAAAAGCAGCTGACAAGTCCAAAAGGATCAGGGCGGCAGCTTTACCCTGGTCTACCAGTAATCTAATATTATGCAACACCGCTTGTAATGTAGCCTCTGTACTATTCATAGCCCTAAAGCCTCTTTGTGAAGACTCCAAGAGATAATTTGTCTCTAAATAGTCAACAAGTTGCTTGTTAATTAATTTCTCCAGAACCTTGGACATGTATGGAAGTGGTGTGATTGGCAATAGACGGAAAGATTAGAGACATCCAGACCTGCTTTCTCCACCAATTGGAAAACAATAGCTTGTTTCCAAACATCCAGAAACACGTTTCCTCTATGGATCGGTTAAAAATGTGCGTTACATCAGGGTACAAAACTTGTGTCAACCGGGAGTAGATAAAATGTGGGCCCAGATCCGGGGGCGGAGCTTGCCGAAGTTCAAGATGCCGTGTGTTCTCAGAGCTCCGTGACCCATCGGCATAATTCACCAATTATCCTTGAATCCAATTGATTCCTACCTCCGCTATCTTGCGGAAACTAAAGCGCTGGTTCTGAGCTTCCGAATGCTGTGCCCACTGTCAAGATCCAGGGACGTGGGTAATCGAAGGCCGATGCGGTCAACTCCCACGACCTGCACACAGACCTAGACTGACTGCCATCGCCGCTGAGGCCTCATTGCGGGAAGCTGGAGCTGGTGGCTGAATGGGCTCCGTAGGATTACCTAGCCGGGGCGCGGCAGCTGTGGTGACAAATACCCCCTGGGTCTTGACTGGGATAGAGAAAAGCGCAAGAACCTCCCAGATACGCGCCGGACCAGTAGACAGAGAGGCACACCAGCCCAGCTGGGACGCGCTCACTGGGGAGGATCCCCGCAGGCCCTGTCATCAGATCTGAGCGGGCCGGGCGTGCAGGCGGCTTAATTAATGAATGAAGGCGGTGCAGTCAGGCGTGGACTGCGAACTTACAAATGCCATCAACACCTAGGGCCTAGGAGTGAGGACAAACGAGTTTGCGGCAACTGAGGGGGGGGGGTCCCTGCCTGCAGCTCGTGGTGTGCCTGCTCTGCTTCCACCCGCGACTAATCCTTGACTAACTGGATCAGGCTCCCGGGGCAGCGTTCAACGTGACTGCCTTGAGTCAGGATCTGCTAAGTTAAAACACTGCAAAGCCCGTTCGTAGTGGTGCCGCAACTGCGAGGATAGCTGCTGACCACGGGAGGCGCGGAGACCTCTCCCACACAGCCCTGCAGACGTCGCTAGGCTGGTGACACAGGACCTAAGGGTGGCATATTGATGTAAGAAGAGTCTGGTATCGGGAGTCCGCCATAAGGGAGGGTGCACACGCCTGGGCCAGAATAGCTATCTGTGGAAACCCAGTCTGCGCCTACAGGAGGCCCTTGAGACCGGGATTGCATTTGGCGTGAACTAACACAAGGAGTCCAAGGGTGAGTTGGCAGGGGGTGTGGCAGTGCAGCCCCTATCTGTGTCCTACACAGGCCCTCTAGTTGAATGGTTAGTGGACCTCATCACTGGGAGGCTGGTGTACCCATCTGTTGTCCCAATACTGGGCTTGAACTGACACTGCGTAGGGGTTGCTATACACCCGATCCTACATACGAAGCTCTGGACTGTCAGAACTCAGAGGTGTGTGGAGCCTGCGACCTCCCCTGGTTCCAATATGGGAAAGTGGTCAAATCTCAAACTAAGATAATGTTTGAACAGAGAAAATCAAGGAATAAGGAGACGGAGGGGGCCCGGTCTTCTGAGGAGCACACTGACGTGTCAGATGAGGTGGCTGGCAATATCCAACAGATACTTGCAGCGATGCAAAAGAGTCTATCAACAATAGACGGGAAAATTGACACTTGAGCATATCGTATGGACAGAATGTTGGAGCGCCTTGATAAGCATGCGGAGCGTATCGATATGACTGAAAAACGCGTGTCGGTGGTAGAGGAGGTGCAATCGGAGGCTGACTCTGTCCAAAAACGGCTGGCAAAAACTCTTGTCACGCTGCAGGACAAGGCTGAGGACTTGGAGGCTAGGTCCAGGAGAAATAATATACGTATCATGGGTCTGCCGGAATCCACTGCTATGGGTAACATGGAAGTGTTTATAGAGGAATTACTCGTCTCATTACTGGGCCGAGAAACCTTCTCCGAAGTTTTTATGGTGGAGCGTGCTCATCGGTCGCTTGGCCCTAAGCCTCCCCCGGGTGACCCTCCGCGTCTTGTGATCACAAAACTGTTAAATTATAGAGACAGGAATGCAGCTTTGAAACAAGCTAGAGAAAAAAGAGTCTTGACATACGAGGGCTCCACGATATCCCTGTACCCGGCATTTACCACAAAGATCCAGGAGGCTAGACGACAGTTTGCCCCACTGAAGCGACGCCTGCGTGAGCAAATATGGACTATGCCATGGTCTATCCAGCCAGATTCAGAGTCATCATGAACGGTAAATCAAAGATCTTCTTAGATCCGAAATCTCTACAGAAAGCCCTAAAAGAATACTCTAAGGTGGGAGAAGGGAATAAAGAGGCGGAGAAACTGGATAAGGTGGCTGGTGGTGGTATGGTAGAGCAAGACTAACAAGGGCATCAATCAGCGGCTTTTCACCCTAGAGCTATGGCTGGTCAGTGTGACTCATGTCTATATTGTGGCCTCAACACTGGGCTTTGATTGACTGCTGCCTCAGGCGGACCCTTTAAGGCCATTACTAATGGGATGAAAAGGCCTGCCTTTTGCAAGTACTGTTAATATCAACTTGATAAATTGGGAGAGAGGGCCACATTGTAGTCTCAAATTAGATACTCTGATTTTGGGAATATTTTCACATGTTTGGAGGGTGGGGACGAATGCACCATATATGCTCTGATGGCATGGTTACGTTTTTGTTTTACTGGTGCACTTTGCTTTGTCGTGGTAACATTCGCCCCGTGTGTTACACACTACACAGCTTTTTGCCTTATAATTTCAATGTGGGAGGGTGGGTGAGTTTTTTTTCTGACTATGCTAACTTGGGGTTTGTATGGCATTGGGGCGGGGGGAATTTTGGTCAGGGTGATTCTCTTTTTCTGTGTTGTCAAGGTCACAGTGTGCGTAATGAGTTCATTAGCCCCGACAGGGACGACCCGAGTTAGAATAAAGATCTGGGGTGCTTATTTGGTCAGACACTGGTTAGACATTGCTAGGAAATTGACCCTTTGATTGGGAACTTAGCGATAGGCTGAAATTGCTAACCTGGTACGTCAGAGGTCAGAGGTATAAATGACTTTAGGAAAACTAGGAAAGTAATCGCTTATCGGCATAATATAGACATAGCTCTCTTACAGGAGACTCATCTGCCCATAGATAGCCCAAAGCTAACACGTAGACGATTACATGGAATATTTCACGCAGCTGGCTTCTCTACTCATGCGCGAGGGGTGCTCACCTGGATTAACCCTAGAGCTGGTATTTCCCTTGAGGCTCTCGAGACAGACAAGGGGGGTAGATATGCCATCACCAAACGTAAAGGGAAAGGGATGGAGTTCATCATTGTAAATGTCTATGGCCCTAATTTCGATCAACCACAATTTTACTGAGAGCTTCTTGATCGTTGACTGACTCCGCATTCGCAGGTGTGGGGCGGTAATTTTAATTGTGTTCTTAACCCGGCTCTTGACCAATCCAAGGGTCCCGCTCTGCGTCAGTCGTTAGCCGTTAGGTGTTAGGGTAATAGAGGATGCTATGGCAGAGTTGTGTATGGTGGATGTCTTGCGCTTGAGATCTGGAGGGGAGAGGGGCTTCACACACTATTCTGCCCCACATGACCTGTATACTAGGATCGATTATTTGTTCACTTCTGAATCTTTGAGCCCTTCAATTTGTTACAATATGGGAGACCTTTAATGTCTATATTAGAGGAATAGCTGTGGCCAAGCACTCGGGGTGCTCTGATCAATTACAGGGCAATTAGAGGCATTGGAAAAGAAACTAGCTGCACTGGAAAGGGAGGCCTTGGAGGGTGGGTATGAGCAGGCCATGGAGGAGCTACAAAAAACATTAGAGGAGTATCACAAGGAGGCTGACAGAGAGGTCAAGTTTTAGGGGAAGTTCGCCGTGGCAAAAACATACAGAGAGGGGGAGCACACAGGCGCAACGTTATCGGCTATTATGAGAGGCAGGCGAGAGACTGCTGGCGTCATAGAACTCCGTGCAGCAATAGGCGAGATGATACAAGACTCTGATAGCTGACAGCTTGAGGAATATTATTCAGACCTATATCGAACTAGGTCGATTGGCAAAGACTCTGCAGTTCTGGATTATCTAGAACACATCAAACTTCCAATGCTATCCGATGAGCATAGAGATTACCTTATGAGGCCTCTTGAGGCCCGAGAGGTCCTAGAAGCTTTGAAATCTATGCGCGCAGGTAGTGCCCCGTGACAAGACCGCTTAACCGTGGCTATCTGCAAGGAGTTCAAAGAGCTCCTAGTTCCCCACTTGATCACTCTTTTTGAGGAGATGGTAAAGAGTGGTGTTATGCCTCCAACCATGCGAGAGGCTGTTCTAGTTACGTTCCTGAAGCCGGGCAAACCGTATGAATGCTCATCATACAGGCCGTTGTCCTTACTGAAAGTCGATTCTAAACTATTCGCCAAAGTCTTGGCGAACGGTTTGGCCCCACTGGTACCGACATTGGTTAGACCCGAGCAAGCAGGGTTTGTACCTGGGCGCACCCTAACACACAACCTGCATGTAGTATTTGGAGCTATCCAACATACTAAGCCAGATACTAAAGCAGTTGCGATTTCTTTAGATGCCGAAAAGGCCTTTGATTCTGTAGAATGGAAATTCATGATGTTATTGTTACGGAGAATGGGTGTTGGTGACCTCTTGACTCAGTTGGTGGCAGTCCTATATAACTCCCCAACCGCTAGAGTCAGGGTGGGCAATCTGGTAACCTCCCCATCAAAATTTCCAGGGGCACTTGTCAGGGGTGCCCGCTATTGCCGCTACGTGATGCTATTGTGGCTGAGCCCTTGGCATGTGCCCTAAGAGAGCACCATAGCCGTAGAGGGATCCGGTTCCCCGGATATAATGTAATAATCTCCACTTATGCAGATGACACTCTCTTATACGTTGGAGATTCGGAGGTTAACCGAGTTTTACGGGAAGTGGTAAGATATGGAGAATTTTCAAGGCTTAAAGTTAACTGGACCAAATCCACCATCTTACCCCTCACCACAGTTATGGAGCCAATAGAGCTGGAGTTCCCATTGGCCTGGTTTACTGACTCTGTGCGATATTTGGGTATTCAGGTGCATACGAGCTCTGAGACAGTATTCAACGAGAACTACAGGAGGGCAATTGCTAAACTGGAAGATGATGTTAACAGATGGGTGCGGCTCCCATTGTCTCTCCTTAGGCGTATCTCCATGATGAAAATGGTAGTGTTGCCTAGATTCTTGTTCTTGTTTCTAAACATACCTATGGTCCTTCCAGCCCACTTTTTTAAATTGATCAAGTCTCTATTAGGTTGGCTTGGGCTGGTAAACAGCCTTGGGTCAAGTGGGATATCCTTACACTCCCATATTCCATGGATGGCCTCGGAGCTCCGGACTTGGGGCTCTATTATCGAGTGGCGCAGAGCTTGCACACCTTTCACTGGCTGCATCAACAATCCCCCCCTCATTTAAATATAGAAAGGGTCGCTGCTGCACCCTCCCATTTGACTGCCCTCCTGTTACGGGCGTCTGCCAGGTGGGCAGGCATTTTTGATTCTATAAATGCCACCACTCACACCTGGCAAAATCTACTAAAATGACAAGCTGCCTCTATTTTGCATTCCCCACTCACGCCAATTGAATGGTGTTTGTGACTGGCGTTATTTGGCGAGCCGGAGGTGCTGCGTGCCCTGGCGCTACTTGATATCTCCAAAATAGGAGATTTATTCGAAGACAGTAGAGGACGTGGTTGGGAAGAGATTCTCTCAGAAAAGTAAGATATCTCTCCACTCACGATGTTTCAATTCTATAGGGTCAGGCATGCGCTCCGCTATATGCTCGGTGAGGAAATGATGGAACCACCAGAAGTGGCTCCTTTTACCCTAATGTTACGCGCAGAATCCCCTTGTAAAATTGTCTCTAGTATCTATAGTACAGTGCAAGGCTATCGGAAGAACTTTTTCATTAAAGCCAGGCTGGAGTGGCAGATTGACATGGGGGACACACTAGACGACGACACATGGGGCTTTTGTTGCGAAGCTACACAGCGTATTTCCCTGAATGGTCGTCACCGACTCATCCAATTTAAATTTTAGAGTCTATTATATCCCATCCTGACTGCATAGATATGGTCTTCGGGAGACAGCGAATTGTGAGAGATGTGGTGTGGAGTCAGCGGGATTCCTGCATTTAGCTTGGCTATGCCCTGATATAGCCAATTACTGGCTGTTAATATTTCAAAATGTAAGCAATATTATTGGAGAATCCCTGACGTCGGATCCCTTGCTAGCTCTCTACTAGGTACTCTAAGCGGATACAGAAAGATATTCGGCGCTTAGTTGATATGGGATTGTTGATAGCTAAGCAGAGAGTTGCTATGCGTTGGGCTCGAGGACCACCTCCCACTATTGCTCAATGGTCAAGGGACATGTTGTATTGCAACACGCAATCTGAATTCTATAGTGAATTACTCCCTCCCCAGAGCAGGCCTAGAAATGTTTGGAGCCTATATCAGAGTTACCTAGCGGGTAAAGAATGAACTACCTAGTATCTTGTTCCCTTCTTGATGCGTGCGGAGCGCTATGTGTGAATTTATATATATTGCAGGTACTCCTTATGGGTCGCTGCTCCAGGTGCCCACTTTGCAAAATATGTCTATAAACTGTTTTAAGGTTACTGTCTATGTTTTGTTCCTATTAGAGGATCTGACATTTGCAAGCTATGAAAGCCGATGTATGCTTGCGTAATGTTTCCCAAGATGGATATGTTGCTCTCTTAAGTGTTTATCTCAATAACTTGTACACTGTTATCAGAGGCGCCTTCTAAACTATACGCATGGACACTGTGACCTCTTTATTTCTCATTTTCTTTGTTTGACCTGTATGTTTTTATTTTTGCAAAATCCAATAAACAAATAAATAAAATTAAAAAATGTGGGCGCGTATCCAACAAAGAACCCGACTTTACCTCTGACATAACCTTCGCTACTTGCTCTTCCGTAAAAAGAGCAACATTTCATAAAGGAGAGGGGGCTTCAGGGTGGGGTTCTAAAGCTTTCCAATTAATATCCTCTAAGGTAGAGTAGATTTGGGAATCTTTATCATAGAAAAAGTTACTAACTTTCTCGCAGTTGGCTTCTGAAAGAGTCCATGCTTGAGAAATGCCAGCCTGCTTGGAAAGTTCCTTCACTATTTTGAATAACTCCTTAGTTGAATTACTATTTTCCTCAATTCTTTATTGAAGAACAATTTCTTGGTATGTTTAAGGGCTTTATGATACTTCTTTAGCTCCTCTTTGTATATTAGCCTGTCTCCGCTTTCTTTGGTTTTTCTCCATCTGTGTTCAGTAGATTTGCATTTCCTTTTCAATAATCTAAGTTCTGTTGAGTACCACTTTTCTGATGTTGATTTCCTAATTAATTTACTTTCCTTCCGGGGAGGCACACTGATCCAAAGTGTTACTTAATTCTAGATTTAAAATATCTACCTGTTCGGAGAGTGTCCTCTGTGCAGTTTGTTCTCTTAAAGAAAAATGGGAAGCTTACAGTTCTAGAGTTATAAGATTCCAAAACCTTTTTACAATTGTTGAGGGTGTACGCAAGCTGTTTTTCCCTACAGGTAAGGTAAAGTAGAAGGTAAACAAAAAATGATCGGTCCAGGTTAAAGGCTCAATCTCTGAAATATTGATAGACTCAAAATTTCATAAATAAGAGACCAAGGGCCTCATGTAGGTAGCATACCAGTTACCACTTCTAAAATACCGAACGATACCGAATCGGTATTTTAGAAGTGGTAACTCGTATGTAGGTAATGAGTCGGTATTTTTTACCGATTCGTTACTATTCGGTAATTACCGAATCGGTATTTACCGATTCGGTAATGAGGCATACCTTCCCATTGATGGGAAGGTATGCCTCATTACCGAATCGGTAAATACCGATTCGGTAATGGGGGGAACACTTGCATGGGTGGCAGGGTGTCACATTGACACCCTGTTGCACCCCTGATTCGGCCATGTGTGCACATGTGGCACACATACATGCCCTAAGGGCATGTATGTATGCCACATTGCACACTGCTACGCGCGTAAAAATGCATAAATACATACTTTAATTATTTACCACCAACTAAAAGTTGGTGGTAAATACCGACTCTAACACACACCCACACACTCCCCCTACATCTCGATTTTGGTGTCGGAATTTACCGAATCGGTAAAATTACCGATTCGGAAAAGTTACCGATTCGGTAACATTACCGATTCGGTATTATTACCGATTCGGTAATTTTAACGATTCGGTAAATTCCGACACCAAAAATTGTCCCCCTACATACCATTAGCCAAAATACCGGTCGGTAACGGTAAAATTACCGAAAATCGGCCGTTACCGACCGGTATTTGGCTACCTACATGAGGCCCCAAGTGTATGCCTTGCTTTGAGGGTGGGTCCTTCGACCCATTGCCTGAGGTGTAGAATCTGCATATCACTTTCCAATTGTTTACAGAGTCTTTCGTATTTTTTAAATGAACATTAAAATCGCCCGTTACTAAGAAATGGTCATATTTTAAACATACAGGAAGCAGCTGAGAAAGTAGTTTGGCACTAAATTCAAGTTTGTAGCCAAGGGGCTTATAAATTACTGCTCCCCCAAGCATTTTTCATTCCCCATTAGAGACCTGGAGTACTAAAATCTTGTGGTCCCCTATTGGTGTTACAGATTCGGAGATACAAGTATAACAATCTTTAAAAAGAATGGCTGTATCTCCTCCTTTCCGCCCCAATCTGTCGCACTTTACCATCTTGAAGCCTACAGGTAGGGCGGTAGCGATATCAACAAAGTTATCATCGTCTAGCCAAGTTTCTGTTATGAAGGCTACGTCAGACTTTTTTTCAACTAAAATGTCCCAAATCTCCAAACAATGTTTTGGCAGGGATCTTGCATTAAAATAAATACATTTCAAGGCAAATCCTTGCGAGTTACCCTCTTTCAAAAATTGTCGTTCTGCTACTGCCCAGCTTCCCCACTTGCAATACAGGCATGAAAAAGGACCCAGAGTGCAGCCCGGGGAACCCTTAACACAGAGTACATCATTGTGTGTCTGGGCCTTACCTAGCTCAAGTAGCGCTTCCCTTGTATATTGGTATTCACTGCTGTTTTCTTGCAGAAAATGGGCAGGGTTCCTGGTCCCGTTCAGGCATGGATGGGCGAGGACGGGCTTGCCTTAGGTGCGCCTTTGGCGTGGCCACGCAGAGGCCATTATTGAAGCCCCCCGTCCTCAACAACTGGATTGCTGACCCTCCCTCTGATTGCCACGCCACTTCCGGCAACTTCCGGCAGCGCAGCTTCCCGATCTCCCCCTCTCACCCTCCGATTCAAATGCATGTAAGCCTTTACGATTATCAGTTTCAAATTACAAGTTGCAGATTCACATTAACACTCAAATTCAATTTAAGCTCAGGTTAATTTAAAAACAAATAACAAAAGGGCTCAGCAAAAATAAAATGACAATCAGATATATAAAACAGCAAATGCTGCGTGCCTCACATGCCTAAAACCAAATGGCGGCTATCTAGGATGGACCTGGCTGCTACAAAGTGACTGAATCCAGTGTGTAATGCTTGAACATTTGATTTACAAAAGGCTCACCCAAGAAATGTTGTAAGGTATCCCTGCCGTACCTTCACTTACCTGGGGGTGGATGTTGTTGTGCCTGGAGAGTCTCACTCTAGAGTATCAGCAAAATTCTTCGATGTTCTTGTGCTATTATACCTTGGTGGTATGTGTCGGCGGGAGAAGCGCAAATTGTGAATTACCGGCCGCCTCCCAGTTACTGGGGTAGGAAGGCCGCTGTATGCTGTGGTGATTGAAGGGCGGGCACAGGCAAGGTTGTGTGCCAGGAGTTTACTCAGTACGCGCCTTCTCAGTCACTATCTACCTGCCAACTCACCTGCGGGACCGTGTGGAGGAGGAACGCCTCGACAAATGGAATGCAGTGCCAACATTTCAGTCAAAGCGCGGCACGGAAGAAGCCAGCCCACCTGCGGGGCCGCGCAGAGGAACCATGCCAAGCAAGGTTGTGGTGTTGTGCTAGTACCCTCGCTCAGCGCGCAATCGTCTGCTGGATTCTTCAGTGGGGGCCAAGCAGGTGAAGAGCTCTGTACGGGAAACCATTGTGCAAGACTTTTACGAAGTGATACTTCTTAGAATATCACTGTCTTGAGTTCAAACATTGAGGTTCAAATTATACTCAAATTCTATCCAAGCAGGTAATAAAAGCTGGAATACCCTAAATAACATTAATGAGACTTTCTAATGTCCTAATTACCAATCATAACTCTTAAGTGAAATAGCTGACGCTGCTGCAAGGACACTTGAACTTTTTAAGTGATTACTTCAGAATCCCTAATAAATTGTTGATAAAATCATGCACACCCAAGGAAACTTTAATCCTCTTTAACATTAGTTGGAGAGGCTATTCCAGGACTGCTGAAATCCTCTAAGGATTTGTTGACAAAACAGAGGAATTCCATTAAAACCCTATATATTCAATTTCTTCCCTTTCAAATTCACATTTCGGGTTTAGAGTTCATTTGAGGCAGGTGTATCCCGGACAGGCAGCAGACACAAATTCATTATGTCCAGTATGGTTCTTGGAGAATACAAGAGCGCTGCCAAGTTAAATCATTATGACGTGAATCTATTTTGATTCACGTCATAACAGCAAACACAAAATCCACAAAGCCTTGGGAAAGAGTGTGGGTGTAACACAATTCAAATGACATCCCACAGTATTTAAAATTGGCAAGCGGGGTGCAAAATGCTGTTCTCTTCCAGGGGATCCTCATCAATAGTCATAAGCACTGAATATTCCTGCCCATGTGCGGGGACCCCGGAAATAATAAAAATTATATATGAAGAACATATATATACAGCTCTGTATATGTATAAACATATATTATGTTTTCCCAAGCAAATGCAGCCCCCATAGAAGGCTAAACAATGTAGATACAAATATCCAATAATGCACCATAGGTATAATAATACACCTAAACTTCCTTTTTTTTTTAATGAGGTAGAACACTCATGATAAAGGAAAAAAATAACACTGTGCAAAAACACAGATCCACAGAACATTGTTAGCCTGCAGGCTGCATTGCAATACAATACCATAGAGACTGAAAAGCCTTATACAGGTAAAAACTGGCACCGTGCCTTTAAGGCAGCCCTGACTCCAATATCCCATCATGCCTCAGGGCTGACAGTTGGGTCAGTTGTTCTTTCCGGCTCCTTCAGTCAGCACCCTGGAATTCAGCTCTCTACTTTTTTGACTTTTCAGTCAAGAATTGTTAATTTTCTAGTAATTTTTTGGGCTTCTTCTGGTTAAAGTTTGTCAGGGAAGCGTATTCCTGTGTTTTCTGACTAAATTTAGCAACTTTTTCTGTCAGAAAAATGCCTTCTTTATTCATGCCGTGTCCATCCTGTGGCAAAAAGAAGGCCTCATCAGACACACACGAGGTGTGTATCGTCTGCCTACCAGATTCTCACTCTCCTGCATCCTGTCGTCACTGCAAGGACCTTTCAAAGAGGACTTGGAAAGATGGAGAGAGAATTAGGCTTTATGGCCTTTCAGAGCGGTCGACGTCAAAGCAGCTGGTCCCTGTCTGTTCTCCATCGGCGTCGGGCTCGGCGTCGAAGACTCCAGCGGCGGGATCGTCGCTGAGAGGTGAGGAGTCCAGGGGGAGTCATGCTTCCAAAAGAAGGTCCACGTCGACGCTCGATCCGGCGGCGAAGCACTTTTGTTCGTCGTCGGCAACTTCGACGTCAAGAAAAGATCCTTCCTCGAAGGAGGCTCATCACCGATCAACGTCGAGAAAACATCGTTCTACGTCAAGACATCGCTCAACGTCGAAATCGACACCAAGAGAGAAGTCGACGTCGCAGGAAGAGCCCAGGCGTTCGACGTCGAAATCTACGTTGACGTCGAGGCAAAGATCGGTGTCAAGAGATCCTGCAAGATCTTCGACGTCGAGACCTGATTCGCCGTCAAGGGAAAGACGATCCTCTTCGAAGGTGCTGACGACGTCGAGGCAAAGATCATCGTCGGAACATTCGACGTCGAGGCGGGTGCCTCCGTCGGAGTCGACGTCGAGGCGGTTGCCTCCGTCGGAGTCGGCGTCGAGGCAGGAGCCTCCGTCGAGGTCGGCGTTGAGGCAGGAGCCTCCGTCGAAGTCGGCGTCGAGGCAGGAGCCTCCGTCGAAGTCGACGTCGAGGCAGGAGCCTCCGTCGTCTAAGGTCTCCAGATCTTCGGAGAAGATGGGGACGTCGAGGCGAGATTCCCCGTTGGGTTCTAGACCTCCGTCCAGGACAAGCCCTCCGTCGACGACAAGGCTCTCGACGTCGAGGCAGGACACATCACCGGTGACCCATTCGGCGTCGAAGTCCAGGTCTCCGGTGATAGGCCTATCACCGTCGAGACGGTCCCCCGAGGTGGGATACCAGGAGACGTCACACATTCGTCTGACTGTTAAGAAAGTATTAAGGCGCAAATCTCCTCATAGGGTGATATATACCACATCGGAGCACAATTCATCGCGTCCGATCTCAATTTCACCCTCAGCCTCTCAAGGCTCGAGATCAAGATCTGGATCACCGGAGGCGTTGGGTCTCTCTCCAGCTCCTCCAGTGGAGCATACATCTCAAGACGAGGGCCATTCTCTGCCTCAGAGCCCCATCAGGGAAATGCCTCAGAACGCTTCAATGATTCAGGCTGTTAAGGATTCCTTACAAAGACTAAGGACTCTGGATCACCCATCACGACCAGCAAGATCCCATACTCGAGGAAGAGAATTGCAAAGGCGCTCACGCTCGCCCAGTAGGCGATCCAGGTCTACCTCTCATAGGAGAGAGTCAATCAGGTCGGGGAGAAGGCGACGGAGGTCTCCTTCATCTTCCGTGTCAAGCCGCTCGTCCAGAAGGTATTACTCACCCACACTCACAGATACTCCACCATCTAGAGTGTCGCCAGTGAACGACATCACCACTTTTCTAGATGTGTTGTGCAGAGGAGCGACTAAGTTGAACATTCCCATGCCTGTTCAAGAAACCACCTCTTCTGTCATCTTCGAGACCCTTCATGTGAGAGCGGTGTCTCGTCCACTCTTGCCTTTAGTTCCTGGGTTGCTTAAACCAGTTATGGACATCTTCCTCACGCCAGCGACTATCAAATCTGCGCCGGCGCGGATTCTTAAGAAATATCGTCCGGCCCCCAAGGATCATCTATTTCTCAAGGCGGACCCTCCACCGGACTCTGTGATCACGGCTGCTGCCAGAAAAACGCATTCAGTGGTGTCATCATCCACAGTGCCTCCGGATAAGGACAGTAAATCACAAGACTCTTGGGGGAGAAGAGTATGTGGCTCGGCGGCCTCGAGTGTGAAAGTGGCTAGTGCCTCAGCGCTTCTGGGGCGCTACGACAGATCACTATGGGATTCCCTGCAGAGATTTATAGAAAAAGTGCCTTCCGAAGACAGAAAGGACTTTGAAGAGATCCTGCACGAGGGCAGTCTAGTTTCAAACCAAGTGATCAGCGCAGCAGCGGATGGAGCAACGTTGGCAGCGCACTCATATGCTCATGGGATTTCCGCCAGAAGATCCTCTTGGCTAAGGCTGACGGCCTTGAAACCTGAAGCACAGGCAAGAATTCTGAATCTTCCTTTCTTGGGTAGTTCGCTTTTCGGTTCTCATGCGGACGACGAGATGGCTCGGATGAAATCAGAGCTCGAGACCATGAAAGCCGTGGGCCTAGAGAAACGGAAAGAGTTCCGTCGCCGTAGGGGAACCGACAGGCGTAGCTACCAGCAGAGGGTTCAAACCCCTCACTTGCAGAAAAATCAAGACCACCAATGACAAAAGAAGCAACAATTTCAGTCCCGTAGATCATCCAGGGGACGTGGAAATAACCGCCAGGCCGGCGGTGGAAAGAAGGCTTATGGAAAGCAATGAGAGCCTGCTTCCTCCAATGCCGTCCACCTCTCCGGTGGGAGGAAGTATTGCAAACCATCTTCCAGAATGGCAATCCATCACAAAGGACAAGTGGGTTCTGAATATACTGCGACATGGATACTCGCTTCGTTTCCGGAGCCCTCCTCCCTCGATCCACCCTGTACAATCATCTCAACACCTCAAGATGTTAAGAGAAGAAGTAGCGACCCTTCTGCTCAAATCAGCAATAGAAAAAGTTCCCGGGACGCAGAGAGGGAGAGGAGTCTACTCCAGATATTTTCTAATCCAAAAAAGAAATACAAAAGCAGAGTTAGACCCATCTTGGACTTACGGATACTAAACAAGCATATCAAAAGAGAAAAGTTTCGCATGCTTGCGCTTCACCAGATATATCCGCATCTCCGGCAAGGCGATTGGATGTGCTCGCTGGATCTGCAAGACGCGTACTTTCATGTTCCCATCGTACAGAGTCATCGGAAATTCCTGAGGTTCGTAGTGGGGACCTCTCACTATCAGTTCAAGATCCTACCATTTGGCCTAAAATCGGCCCCTCGAGTATTTACAAAATGCATGGCAGTAGTAGCGGCTGCACTGAGGCGCGCAGGAATCTTCGTCTATATCTAGACGATTGGCTGATAAAAGGACCATCGCCTCAGAGTGTACACTCACAGCTGGAACGCTGCCTGAACCTGTGTCACAGATTGGGGCTCAGGGTGAACTTCAAGAAATCCAACTTCACACCAACCCAAAGGATACACTACCTCGGTGCCACTATAGATTCCGCAGTAGGAAAAGTGTTTCCTTCGGAGGAGAGACGGTCATCCCTGATCCACAAAGGCTAGCAGATTATGACCAACAAGCTGTCTACAGCGCAACAGATTTCGTCTCTGCTAGGGGCCATGGTATCTTGCATTTTCCTGGTGCCCAATGCCAGGTTGAGGATGCGTCCTCTCCAACAAGATCTGGAGGACAAATGGGACCAAAGGAATTCACTGTGGGAGGAAACAGTCTGTCTTTCCTCAGTGGCCAGGCAGTCAATCAAATGTTGGTTGAAGCCACTCAATCTACAGGTGGGGCTTCCTTTTCATCAAGAACCCCCATCTCAGACGCTGATCACCGACGCATCCCTGCAGGGTTGGGGTGCGCATCTGGGATCCCTACAGACACAAGGACTGTGGTCCAGCAGCGAAAGGTTGTACCACATCAACATGCTAGAACTCAGGGCAGTCCACCTAGCCCTCAAAGCGTTCCTGCCCGCAATCAGGACGAGTCCCATTCTAGTTAGGCCTGGGCGAAAATTTTGTTCCGTTCGCGGAAATTGCGATAATTTGACATTTTCGCGTTCCGCGGAGAGCGTGAATATGTCAAAATTTCCGTATTCCGCAGCTTGGCGATAATTTGTTTCTTGCTTGCGCTGTAAAATAATACATTCTCGCGTGCGCGCGATCGCCTTACCTGAATCCCTGCGTTCGCCGACAAGTTTTCTTGATCCGGTCGCGTTCTCCATGAGATGTTGTATTGTTTTTAGCCATTTGCGCTGTCTCACGACAGTTCGCTCCCGCAGTGACGTCATGCGTCGCGCGATCACGTCTTTCTTCTCGCGATCATGCACCGCGAGACAACTGAAAACAAGATGGCGGCGCCCGCGAGCAACCACATGGGTAAGTTGGCGAGCCGCAACCATGCAGAAAATCTCGCGAATATGCGGGAAAAAAACTTCCGCATCTTCGCGATATTTCCGCATATGTGCGATAATTTTTAACATTTTTGCGATAATTTGCGAAAGTGGATTTCGCAAATTCCGCCCACCCCTAATTCTAGTACAAACGGACAATACCACCACAATGTACTACCTGAACAAACAGGGGGGTACTCGATCCAGGACGCTCTCGCTGGAGGCTCAGTCCCTGTGGCACTGGAGCCTAGCAAGGAACATTTCAATAAAGGCGGTGCACCTGCCAGGAGAGCTCAACGTAAAAGCGGACTTGCTCAGTCGTCATTTTCAAGATCCAGACGACTGGGTACTCAACGACGAGGTGCTAGAGGGCATCTTCAAGGAGTGGGGACGTCCGCAAATAGATCTCTTCGCGGACGAACACAAGGCGAAATGACGAGGCTTCGCCTCAAGATACCATCGACCAGGATCCATAGGGAATGCCCTTTTGATCGATTGGTCAATGACATTTGTGTACGCCTTTCCGCCTCTTCCACTGATCCCCAAGGTGGTGACCAAGTTGCAACACTCGTCTGCCAAGATGATCCTCATAGCACCGGACTGGCCGAGGCAGTGGTGGTACACGGATCTCCTCCTCATGTCGATCCGACCTCACAAGCGCCTGCCATGCAGACCGGACTTGTTAACCAAGATGCAGGGGAAGATTTACCATCCCAGTCTTCCCTCGCTGAGCTTAACAGCATGGCTCCTGAAGTCCTCCAGTATGGCCATTTAAACCTTCCCCAGGAGTGTATGACCATACTGAAGGAGGCTAGGAGGCCTTCTACAAGACACTCTTACTTCTGTAAGTGGAAGAGGTTTTATGTATGGTGTATGCAACGTCAGTTTAACCCTACAAAATGTCAGGAGGAAGTGATTTTGCCTTATCTTCTTCACTTAGCCAGGGTGGGGTTGAAATTTTCATCCATTAAAGTTCACCTAGCGGCCATTACAGCATATAGGCGCTCCCCTTCGCAGCAGTCATTCTTCAAGCTGCAGGTGGTGAAGGATTTTTTGCAGGGGCTCAAAAAGGTTTACCCCCCAGTAAGGCCTCCCTCGCCTTCTTGGGAGCTGAACTTGGTTCTATCAAAACTTATGAGTTCACCTTTTGAGCCCATACATAAAGCTACTTTGCAGCACCTTACGTGGAAAACAGCTTTTTTAATAGCTATCACTTCAGCACGTAGGGTGAGTGAAATACAGGCCCTCTGTTCTAAAGAACCCTACACAATTTTTCATCTGAATAGGGTAGTGATGAGAACTCATCCATCTTTTTTACCAAAGGTGGTGTCAGATTTTCATGTTAACCAGACTATCTCCTTACCTACCTTTTTTCCCAACCCCTCATCGCCAGCCGAGAGGGCGTTGCACTCTCTAGATGTTAAGCGGGTTCTAAAGTTCTACCTAGATAGGACTAAGGCTGTCAGGAAATCTGACCACTTATTTGTTAACTATGGTGCTGTCCGCACAGGTTTTGCTGCATCTAAGCGTTCCATTGCTAGGTGGATTGTGTCAGCCATTAAATTGGCTTATCAGCTGGCGCAGAAGCCACTGGTCGCTCGACCTAAAGCGCACTCCACAAGAGGAAAGGCGGCTACTGCTGCTTTTCTCAATAATGTCCCACTCTCCGAGATCTGCAAGACAGCCACTTGGAGATCTGTCCACACATTTACGAGGCATTATTGTCTGGACTTGGACACCAGAGCAGACACTCAAGTAGGACAAGCCTCCTTGAGGAATCTGTTCAATAACTGAATTTGTCAATGGTTTTACTCCATGTATAGTGCAGTTCTCATTTGCCTGCTGGTGGAAGGTGGGCTTGCTATTCTATTCAGTGCTTATGACTATTGATGAGGATCCCCTGGAAGAGAAGGATAAGTTACTTACCTGTAATCCTAGTTCTCTTCTAGGGGTATCCTCATCAAAGTCATAAGCAACCCACCCGCCTCCCCAGGCAATTATGAGGAGTGGATTATTTAACATGGAGGAAATATATCTTTGTGTGTAGGACTACGGTCCCGCAAAGAACAACTGACCCAACTGTCCCCCCTGAGGCATGATGGGATATTGGAGTCAGGGCTGCCTTAAAGGCACGGTGCCAGTTTTTACCTGTACAAGGCTTTTCAGTCTCTATGGTATTGTATTGCAATGCAGCCTGCAGGCTAACAATGTTCTGTGGATCTGTGTTTTTGCACAGTGTTCTTTTTTCCTTTATCATGAGTGTTCTACCTCATTAAAAAAAAGGAAAAAAAAATGGAGATTTAGGTGTATTATTATACCTATGGTGCATTATTGGATATTTATATCTACATTGTTTAGCCTTCTATGGGGGCTGCATTTGCTTGGGAAAAAATAATATATGTTTATACATATACAGAGCTGTATATATATTTTCTTCATATATCATTTTTATTATTTCCGGGGTCCCCGCACATGGGCGGGAATATTCAGTGCTTATGACTTTGATGAGGATACCCCTGGAAGAGAACTAGGATTACAGTTAAGTAACTTACTATAGCATAGCAACAGTTGGCACAAAACTATGAGAACAATGAAATCATTCTGGAGACCTAGTTTATGTAAAAACGTTGCCTCTTGAACAAAACTAAACGAAAGATGACTGCATAGTTAAGGAAAGTTATCAAATAAAAAATATCTATCTATGGTCATTAAAAGAGACTAATTAAGGTAGGTAAATATATTTTACCAGTTCTGAGACCCCAGTTGAACCATCCTCCTCCTGGACTACTTCAGAAACTTTTAAAATTGTATTAGGCATACTGTATTGGGGTCTATGAATCTTACACAAGCACAGTAAATTAGCAAGGCAAAAGTATTGAAAGTCAGACGTTCCTTGGTTTTAAAGGACATTTTTCACCATCTGAACTGTTAACAGTAGAGCCAAGACATGGGAGCAAATTTTCATCATTTCCTCTCTGCAATGGACAGGTGTTGGTGGTTATCAAGGGCCTTTGAGGATGTACTAGACAAGTACTGATCAGAGGCCGAGATTCATAAGAAGGAGCCCAACAAAATTGTCACAATTCCAGTAGCATAACATCCCTGTGAAACATGGGTGTTTTTGTTCTCTCTTTAGCAAGAATACTCTCTGATGCGGTAAACAGCCATTAGTGCGCGGCTGTTTCTACGCATGCCATTACTTCGCAAGCGTTACTACGCATGCGATGTAGCAACGCACTGCTTTTAGTACGCGGGCTGTTACATCACATGCATACTAATGCCGCATGCGTAGGGGGCAGGCGCCGCTCTTGGAGCTCGTCACGGCGGACATTTGCACAAAACGACGGAGGAAGCCGGAAGGGAGAGAAGAAGGGAACCACGCATGGAAAGAGGTAAGTGGGGCTGTGTACGGTCGTACTTGTGTTAGTGTTGTGTAGAGTTGTGTGTTGTGTACTTGTGTTAGTGTAGGGATAGAGGCAGGGTCGTGCAGGGGTAGTGTTTTAGGGGTAAGGGTAGTGTTGTGGGGGTAGTGTATGGTTTTAGGGTTCAGGGAAGTAGGGGGTTGTGTGGGGTAGTGTTTGGGAGTAGTGAGAGGACTGGGGCTAGGGGCAGGGTCGTGCTGGGTGTAGAGTATTAGGTTTAAGGGTAGTGTTTTAGTGTTAGTGTAGTATAGTTTACAGTTTAAGTGTTTTATGTAGTGTCGGGGGTTATGATGGGTAGTGAAGGAGTGTATGTAGCGGAGTAGGGGAAAGTGTATGTTAGTAAAGGGTGTACTGATTTAGGGTTTAGGGTAGTGTAGTGGTGTTTCATTAGTGTAGGGTTGTGTAGTTTATAATTGTTTTAGTTTACTTCCCCACCCAAAACCCCTTATTTGCTTGCATCCCGCTCCAGGGGAATGGTACATTTTTAGAAGTAGAAGCAGAGGCAAAGTAAAAGCATGCGAATTAAAAAAATGCGTAGTAACGAGATATGCGAACTAAAAATTGCGTACTAACAGTATGCGCACTAATGGTTTGCGAAGTAAGAACACCTATTCTCTGATGCATCTGAGAATTTATTGACACACATGCACTGTCACAGGATGTAGATAAAACAGTACTCTTATTAGTACAATGAATGAATTTACTAACTAAGCCTCAAATTTTGTTAATTATTCAATTATTTCAAAGCCCTGATGAAGTGACTATTGTTCATGAAACACATGCTGGTATTATTATTAATTGGAAAAGAGACTCCATTGTGAATCAAATAAAGACTTTTGAAATCTATATGGATCTTTTCTAATTGACATTACAAAATGTGCCCTCAGAACTCATGAGTGTACAGATCTCAGTCCTGTACCCGAGAAAGATTTCCAGGTGTGCTAAAGAGAATGTTAGTGATTAGAAAACAAACGACGTTCAGGTGAAGATGTAAAACACCACCTGTACTTGAGTAGACTTTTTTTATTAGAATAGGGCCATTGGCATTCTCCCTCCCCATGTACCCCACCAATGTGCAGAGAAAAGATCTTACAAAATATACACTTGTGCATACATTTTCCAGGAAGAATTTTGCAAGTAGCATGAATTGTACACTGCAGTGTGTCTTGACCTATTTAATGTTCTACCCTTTCTCTGAGATTGAGTATTATTTATATAAGATTTACTCTAGTAAACTTCAGAGGAGATCTTACCGCTCTGGATACTTTTAGCACTTGAAGACAGAAAGGGAAATTATCCCAAGGCTTTATCCTGAAAATTGGTCAAGATGATGTATGAATATGAATATTGTTATTGTGAAAAGGTAATTGGCTCCTGTATCATAAAGTGAATGCACATAAGTAGTAAAAATATAGGAGACTAGAGGAATCATATTATTGGGCAGTTTCAATAGAAGACGACATATGGCTTTCTTGAACCTCAATTTTTCTGTCTGTTGTGGTTGGTAATACATCCCTCCAAAAAAAATTATATATATTTTGGGATCTCAAAATGTACACATTGCCAAAGTAGTCCTTGGCACAGAGGCGAACTACATTGTAAATGGATGCATTTCTTCTGGAATAGCAGCATGCCATTACTTGCAGTGAAGTTAGCCAATGGCTGATGTGGGCTGACTCACTACCCATGTCTGTGTGCTGTAGTAGGAGGAAGAACAGTGTGAATGACACAACAGGCCAATAGCTGAAGTGGTCTGGCCTATTGCGCTATGCTGTAGTTGGCAGAAGAAAAATGTGCATGACACAATAACATATCAGTGGATTAAGAGAGCTGACTGACAGTTCCGAGAGCTGACTGACAGTCCCAGGAAATAATTATAATCGATAAATATATATATTTACTGAAAAAAAAAGGTTACAGGGACATTATAGTTAGGCTAAGATTTCAATCGCACAAACCCAGTGAAATTCAGCAGTTATAGTTACCTGAGCTAACTATAACTTATGCCCCCACAGTGCACTACTTATGACCTCACATCACTCATGAAATGGTCAGTGACATCACTGATGACACCACTCAAGACATCTCAAATGACACCACTGATTACGTCCCTGATGACATCATCAAATGAGTGTAAGTGTTTTTAAGAGTTTATAGGCATTAAACATATATACTAACCGACTACAAAAGTATACTAGTTACACTACTACTGAGTGATACTACTTCTCACATATATTAAGTGAGTAGCAGGGTGACTGTATGTATCCTTGCGTGTATGGGGTTGTAAGTGGCTGCATGGGTGTATAAGTGGGTGTGTGAGTAGCTATGTGGGTGAGTGAGATGCTGTGTGAGTGGCAGTATTGGTGAGTGAGTGGATGTGTCAGTGGCTGTATGGGTGAGTGAGTGGCAGTGCGAGAGGCTCTATGGAGGAGTACATGGGTGTGTGAGTACTTGTATGGGTCTCTGAATTGGTATGTGAGTGGTTGTGGGCATGTGTGAGTGGGTGTACAAAGGGTTGTATGGGGTGCATGAGTGGTTCTGTGGACGATGTCATCAGTGGTGTCATTTGAGATGTATCAGTATTGTCATCAGTGATGTCACTGACCATTTCCTGAGTAATGTAATATGTGAGGTCATGAGTGGCGGTATGGGTGAGTGTGTGGCTGTTTGAGTGGGTGTTTGGTTATCTGAGCTGGTGTGTGAGTGGCTGTATTGGAGACTATCTGTGTAAATGGCTGTAGGGGTGAATGAGCGAATGCATGAGTGCTTGTATGGATGTGTGAACAGGTATGTAAGTGGTTGTGTGGATGTGTGAGTGTTTGTATGAATGAGGGAGTGAGTGACTGTTGAGAGGCTGTATGGGTGAGTGAATGGGTGTATTAGTGGCTGTACAAGTGAGTGAGTGGCTGTACGAGTGAGTGAGTCAGTAGGTATATGAGTACTGGCATGGGTCTGTGAATTGTTATGTGAGTGGCTATGTGGGTGTGTGAGTGGGCATATGAGAGGTCCTATGGGGGTGTGAGTGGTTCTGTGGATGATGTAATCAGTGATGTCCCTGGCCATTTAATGAGTGATGTAATATGTGAGGTTGTAAACAGTGCATTGCATAGGCATAGGGTATAGTTAGCTCAGGTAAATATAACTGCTGAATTTTACTGGTTTTCTATGAGTAAATCTTAGCCTAACTATAACGTCCCTGTAACCTTTGTTTTTTTCAGTGAATTTCTATGTTTTTTAAAATTCTATTTCCCAACGATAACGTCCCTGTAACCTTTGGTTTCTTAAGTCAAATGCTATAGTTTTTTAACTGGTAGTCATGTTTGCAGAGTGGTGGAGAAAGGTGGCGGGGCCACCAACCAGCTCTCAGGAATCCTGCTGTGTTGGACTTATTGAGGTAGCAGGAGGGATTCTGGGCCCCCAAGAACCCTCAGCTTCCAAGAGGACTTCATCCCCCAACCAGCAATACGCCAGGAATACACATTTGCAGAGTGGTGGAGAAAGGAGGGCATGGCCTCCGAAGATCTCTCAGCAATTCCACTGTGTGGTAATTACTGCAGGTAACAGGAGGGCTGGTTGGCCCCCTAGGGCACTCTAGAGCCAAGGGGGCTTCATCCCCAAACCAGCAGTGTGCCAGGAGGCATGTATGCAGAGTGATGAAGAAAAGGGGCGCGGCTTCTGAAGTTTAAGCAGCAATTGCACTCTGTGGGACTTACTGGAGTTAACAGGATGGCTTGTTGGCCCCCAAGGACCCTCTGGAGCCAAGAGGACTTCATCTTCACAACCATCAGTGCAGCAGGAGGTGCTTTTGCAGAGTGGTGGAGAAAGGCGACGTGGCCTCCAAAGTCCTCTCAGCAATCACACTTTGTGGCACTTACTGGACTTAACAGGAGGGCTTGTTGGCCCCCAAGGACCCTCTGGAGCCAAGGGGACTTCACCCCCAAGCCAGCAGTTTGCCAGGTGGCACTTTTGCAAAGTGGTGGAGAAAGGGGTGTGGCTTCAGAAGTCCTCTCAGCAATCCCACTGTTTGGCAATTACTGGAGGTAACAGGAGGGCTTGTTGACCCCCAAAGACCCTCAGCATCCTGCTGGTCATTTTCTTTTCTTTTTTATTAGTTTTGTGCCCCGAAGACCTTATACCCCGGGGCCCGGCCTTTTTTTTAAAAGTTAAATGAGGAGCACTGAGTGACCCACCTTCCGGGCCCATTTTGGTCCCGGGCCCGACCTTTTCCATTTTTGAGAAAGAAAAGAAATAATGGGAAATAATGAGAGAGAGGCCAAGTGGCTACCTTTCTGCCAAATGTGGGGTAAATCCTTTCAGCAGTTCGGGCTGTAGCTGTGTTTAAAGTTCCTACCAAAATCAACATGGGGAAACGCGTTTTGGGACCCCCTTTTTCTCAGCCCCATGCTTGATGGATCACCCCAAAAAATTGCAGGACAGCAGCTGAAGTGAGTGGCAAACTAGTTTTGCAAATTTCGTGAGGATTCATAAAACGATGTCAACGTTACTGCTCTTCCTATGGAAACTGCATCCTAACTATAACTACCTACTGGCGACTGCCAGTAATCAATCAATCAGGGAATTGTGAAGCGTGCTACTCACCCGTGATGGACTCAAGGCGTTATGCAGCTCCGGATCAGCCAAAGAGCCAGGTCTTCAGGCTCTTCCTGAAGGTGTGCAGAGTGGGGGAGCACCTGATGTTGATCGGGAGCTCGTTCCAGGCCTTTGTCGCGATGTAAGCGAAGGCTCTTCCACCCGCTGTGGTTCTGCGGATGCGTGGGGTTTCTGCAAGGTTGGCAGAGCTGAGGTTTCTCCTGGGTACGTGGAAGGAGATCCTTTCGTTGAGGTATTTGGGTCCGGTGTTGTGGAGGGATTCGTAGGCATGGGTGAGTAGCTTGAAAGTTACTCTCTTCTCGATGGTGAGCCAGTGGAGGTCTTGCAGGTGTTGGGTGATGTGTTCATGTCATGGGATGCCGAGGACGAGTCTGGCCGCTGTGTTCTGGATGGTCTGGAGTCTGCATAGCAGGGATTTGTTGATTCCAGCGTAGAGGGGCGTTTCTGTAGTACAGTCTGCTTGTTATAAGTGCGAGGGTGATGGTCTTCCTGGATTTTGGGGGATCCATGTGAAGGTCTTGCGAAGGATGCGGAGGAGGCGACGGTGTATATTTGGCGGGTCATGGTGAGGGAGGAGTCAAGTATGATGCAGAGGTTCTGGGCGTGGTCCGTGGGCGGTGGGCCACCAGGTGTTGTCCCAGGCTGAGGGGTACGTCCGAGGACGGGGACTTCCATCTTCTCCAAGTTGAGCTTCAGAAAGCTGCTGCTCATCCAGGATGCGACGTCTTTCATTACAAGAAACATTTTAATTTGCATGCTTTTAAATTCAATTACCCTCTAATGGGTTTTCGCAGGTGAGTTACTTTCGCTGAGCATGTGCGCAGGTCCAGTTTGCCTATGAATAAGGGGCTGGGGGCCCTGAAAAGCGTCAGGCAGGTTACAATTTATTGGAAAAGAACATGCCGGTTTCCCCTTGAATAAATATTCTGTTGAATTAAACTGCAGTGAGTGCGTCCTTGCCTTTTGGCCAAAACATGGAAACATTAATCATGGCAGTCCTAGCCGTGGAGGACTGCACCACCATCGAACTTCAGCATAGGGCCACAGGGGTGGAAAGATGCCAATCCGAGAAGTGGCACAGCAGTTTGGATAAAAATAAACCGTGCTAGGACTTTTCTGAGGCTCAATGGAGGGCTAAAATCTAAAATAATTGAAGACTGAAACTTCGCAGAACCCACTGAAGGGTAAGAATTGTTTTTCAAAAGAGACACTAAAGATTCCATCATGCTCAGCGAAAGTAACTCACCTGCGAAAACCCATTAGAGGGTAATTGAATTTAAAAGCATGCAAATGAAAATGTTTCTTGTAGTGCATCTGCGCAGTTCCAGTTTGCCTATGAATAAGGGGCTGGGGGCCCTGAAACGCGTCAGGCAGGATGCAATTAATTGGGAAAGAACATGCCAGTTTTCCCTTGAATAAATATTCTGTTGAATCAAACTGCCGTGAGTGCGTCCTTGCCTTCTGGACAAAACATGGAAATATATATATATATATATATATATATTTATATATATATATATATATATTTATATATATATATATATATATTTATATATATATATATATATATATATATATATATATATATATATATATATATATATATATATATATATATATATATATACGAGAGATAGAGAGAGAGAGAGATAGATTACCTACTGCAGGGTAGAGTGTGGCTTTTTCATTTTTTAGCAGAGAGGAGATAGCCACTCTGTAGTTACTGTTAGCCTCACCAGAGATAGGGCTTTTTCAGATTTTTGATCCTTTATAACTTTGCACTATGTGCATGAAACTTTGTAGACATGCTGCCCCCGTTTCATTTTGGGGGGACTGAAAGTTTCACAGCGTTTAGTCAAGGGGGTTCAAAGGAAAAAGGCCCCAAAACGTGCTTAAAATCCAAAAAGGGTATACCTTACAAACGTTTATGTGGCATGATATTCCCCTTGGTTTAATCTACACCCCCCGTCAGGGAAGGTGCCGAGACATTTAACTTGTCGGTTAGCCACCCATTTGTTTCCATCTTGAAAATTATTGGTCTAGCCCCTAGACGCCCTCAAATACCCACGCCCGTTTGTGGCCTTTTTAAATTTTGCTGCAGGGTCCGTAGCTTTGGTTTTAATTCCTCCTCTTCTATTTTTAGATTCAATCTTCTATGGTGATCCAGCGGAGGTTCAGCCTCGTGTTTCGCCCCAGCCCACATATTACTCTCCACGGCTGTATCCAGGCAGATTTTGGACTGTTTTCAAATATCCGATAGGGGATTTTCTCCCCCTGAGGCAGAGTAAGTTGATGCCTAACCCCATCCTTCTTAAAAAAAATTTACCTCTAAGTTTTGGGAGACTGCAATACTAATAAGCACCTTAATTTTATAGGTGGTCATCACTCTCTTCAATCGTACCGTTGGGAGGCTTTGTACCCCTTTTTCTTTGACGACATACTGCGCCTTAGAACCCTGCCACAAGGCAGATACGGTAATTTCCTAAACGTCAAGTTTTTCGTGTTCCCTTAGATGTTTAGATATTAATTATACGCTTCACACTCGTTTTATTAATTTTTTCAGGTGCCCTCCCTTCTTCCCACCCGCACCCCTGTCCTGAGGAAGACCCCACTTTGTAAGGTCCTAGTGAACACCTACACGAACCAAGGGGTCTAAACGTCGACCCAACATAACTGCCAGTATTATCACCAGTACATGTTGCACTGTGATTCTCATTCTACATGGCGACATCTAAGTTCTGTGTATTGTATCTTGTGATTGGATCTATGCATAACATGTGGCATTGACTAATGCCGACCAATTTGATTGTTACTAAGTGGATATACCGTTGTTTTCACATTTCCCTCAATTCCACACTCAATCACTGACCCTCCCTTCCCCCTCCTCCCTCTTCTGGGCACATCTATTATATCTTGTTGAAAGCATTTTGCTTAATAGATTAATCAACTATATGATCATTGTAGTTCAGTGTGATTAAATAACACTTGAACTTCCTTTAGTTTTTTGTCTAATTGTTTATTGATGTTTGATTTATATGGTTTGTTCTGTGCTGGGACCCTTTTTTTCTATACTGTCCTACACCCAGGTCCCAGTGATTTTGGGTATACCCTTTCTTTAACAATTACCCAATTATAGACTGGCTTGTCATCACCATGTACCATGGTATACTGCAAAGTTATCACGGTATACCATGGCCTAAAATATAACTAAGGCCTAGCTGTATTTTTAAATTGCAGTACCCTTGTGTCACCCATGGTGTCTCATGGGCAATGCAATAAGTTAAATTAGATTTACAAAGGAATGCAAGGCTACCGTGCACGGCCTGCATTGATGGATAAATGTGGAGAAATGCAATGCAGCCCAATTCGCTGTTTTGTGTTACTCTGCAAACCATAATTTCATTGCTGCTAAATTTTACATACATCAGTATGCCATGCCACTGTAGCCACTCCACTATATACTATTCCACTCTGCGCCTCTCCACTATACGACACTCTACTCTATGCCTCTCTTCACTGTACGAGGCTCCACTCTATGCCACTCCACTCTCTGCTATTACACTGTACGCAACACCACTATAAGGCACTTCAGTCTACATCACTCCACTATATGCCATTCCACTTGACACTACTCCACTATATGCTATTCCATTCTATGCCAATCGACTCTACTCTATTCTACTGTATGCCTCTCCACTCTACAACCTCCAATGTACTCTATTCTACGGTATGCCACTAAACAGTACACTAGTCCACTCTATGCCACTTCAGTGTATGGCACTCCACTGTACGCCACTTCATTGTATGCGATTCACTAGGACCCCACTCCAATGTACGCCACTCCACTGTACGCTATTACACTTTACCCCATGCCACTGTACGCCACTCTGGTCTACACCACTCCATTATATGCCACTCCACTGCAAGCTACTCCACTATACACTATTACACTCTACACCACTCCGCTGTACAACCCTCCACTCCATGATATTACACTTTATGCAACTCCACTCTACAACAGTCCACTCTACGCTATTACACTGTATGCAACTCCACTCTACGCCTCTTCAGTGTATGCCACTCCACTATAGCTACTCCAGTATATCCTATTCCACTCTATGCCATTCGACTGTATGCCACTCCACTCTATGCTATTCCACTGTGCGCCACTCCACTGTATGTTACTCCACTCTATGCCACTCCAGTGTATGGCACTTCACTTTACGCCACTTCATTCTATGCTATTCGATTGGACCCCACTCCAATATATAGCACTCCACTGTATACTGTTACACTCTTCCCTAAGCCACTGTATGCCACTCCTGTTACACCACACCATTAAACGCCACTCCACTGTACACTGCTCCACTATATGCTTCATGTGTTAGTGGCCTCGTGTCTAGCCTCGTGCACTAAACTCATGACGCTACGTGTGTTGTGGTGGTTGAATCCTCACTTACCGTTCTGTTTCCAAATCCCATGTCGAAGCTGTATTCTGTCTCTGTGGAGAGGATCCACAACAACGCGGATTCCTTGCTGCATTTTTTGCTGGAATGCAGTGATGTCATTGCGCTTACTGTGCGCTCTCTAAATAAACTAGAGCACGTCCTGCATTATTCTCTGCATTGTGAATGAAGTGTTTCCTGGATGTTGCTGATATCATTGTGCTAGCTGTGCAGTTTACAAGTAAAATAGAGCGCGTCCTGCAACACTCTTAAAGGTGAAGAAGGAAAGTATACCACGTTTTGGTACTGTGCAGTTGTGGTATTTCAGTGATGTACACACTTGTGTCCATCTAACGTGCAGATCGTTTCAGTGCTTTCCACGCTTATGTTCATCTAAGGTGACAATCATTTCAGGTATTTGCACCCCTGTATCCACATATGCGCAGATCGTTTGGGTGCTTATTCAGTGATTTGCATACTTTTCATGTTTTTTGTTTTAGTTATAGATGCAGATTGCCTTGGAATGTTTTCCAGTGATTTGCACACTGCTTTGACACAAGATTGTATTTCTACGTTTCTGCACTCGTTATGTGCAATAGCTATGCAGTTTGAGCCTCCAACAAAATTTCTACAAAACAAAGGGGTTCCACCTATTTCCTGGATGCTTTGGAAAGAAGAATTTCTGACATACCTGAAAGCTATAGATTATGATGATACGTCTAATGAGCGCAAGAAAAATATCCTCCTGCATTGTTTAGGTTCAGAGGAACAGTTGACTTTTCGTACTCTACAATAGATTCCTATGGAGCGGGAGGGTGATGCAGAAGATGTTGATGTTTTTCAGGAGGCACTGTTAAGGCTAGAAAATAGGTTCAAACCAATAATAGGTTCAAACCAACTGCTAGTGTGACTTTGAACCGACTCAAGTGTTATACTAGGGCACAAGGAAGTGAAGAAAGCTTTGATGAATTTCTGACTGCTTTGTGAGGGTTATCGCTATATTGCAATTTTGGAGTGATAACTGATAAAAAATGACCATAGATCAAATAATTGTTCATGTAAAGAGTGGGAAAGTGCAAGAACAATTGTGGGTCATGGGAGAGCCAAAGTTGCAACATGTGATTACTACAGCCAAAGCGTTAGAACAATCTGAGAAGTGGATGAAATCCGTGCATGCGTCAGAGAAAGTTAATAAGGATGATATGGATGTGGTTTGTGTAATAAGTGAGGATGGTGGTTTTAAAACCTGTGGGGGAGGGGTTGTTAAGAAAAGATTTGAGGAGTTCAATAGAAGTACAGCTGATAGATATAACAGGTTTGAAGGTGAGAGATATACGAAGGTTGACAGATTTTCCTGTTATCGTTGTGGAAGTACGGCTCACATTGCTTCCTCACCTCGGTGCCCTGCTATTGGGAAGACGTGTGAAGTGTGGTAGAATTGGAAATTTTGACTGGGTTTGTCGTGATTTAAAGAAAAGTGGTAATTTGGGCTATAAGAGTAAGGTGTCATATCTTGCATGTGGAAGTGCGGCTGAGGAAGAGAAATTGGAACATGTGAGAGAGTGTGTGAAGGAATATGAAAGAGTGAGAGGGGAGGTTTTGTCTAGTTCTGATGGTGTAGCGGAAGGTGTAAAGGAGGAGGATAAAAGTTCTCCTAAGTGTGTGGTGAATGTTAGTGGTGTTGATTTAGAGTTGATGTTGGATTCTGGATCGCCATGGACAATAATCACAACTGAGTATTTTCTTTGAAAGTTTGAACTTATATGGAACGTGAAGGACCTGAAACCTTCAGACATCATTGCAGAGAGTTTTGATGGGAGTGTTATCGATATTGTAGGTTATGTTGACACTGACATCATGTTTAAAGGAAGGGAGGCGGCCATAAAGTTGTATGTGGCACCCAAAGTAGTGAATGTCCTTGGTTGAAGGATCAATGGAGATTGGGAATAATTCTTAACCCCAGAAGCCGGGATCCAGTTTTGGTAATAGAAGAGGGGAAGATTGATAGAGGAATTGTGGAATTTTCCCTGAAGTTTTCACTGAAAGGCTGGTAAAATTGGAAGGTTATTCTCACAAGATCAAACTTAAGTCAAATGCTAAGACTGTGGTACAAAAACTACGCAATGTGCCCATCAATGTGAAGAAAGATCTTAACAACATGTTGGTGGGAATGGTGAGCGAGGGAGTGATTGAAGAAATAGAGTCGTCTGAATGGGTGTCTCCAATAGTTTTGGCATGGAAACCTGACAATTCTTTGAGACTCTGTGTGGGCTTGAGAGCTGTGAATGCCAAGATTCTGGTAAATTGTCATCCACTGCCCAATTTTAATTAGGTAATATGCATGTTGGAAGGAGCCAGAGTGTTCTCTACTTTGGATTTGAGGTCAGCCTACCACCAGATTGAGCTGACTGAGGATTCTCGTCGTCTAACAGCATTTATTACGCCACAGGGGCTATTTCAATTTAGACGTATGCCATTTGGATTAGCCGCCGCAGGGTCTGTGTTCCAGAGGGCCATGTTCCATTTGTTTAAGGGCATGGAAAAATGTGTCAAATGCTTTCAGGATGATTTCTTGATATTTTCTAAAGATGAGGAGGGGCATGAGAAACATCTTAAGGGAGTGTGTGAGGTTTTGAAGAGGAGTGGTCTGACGCTCAGGGGAAAAAATGCAATTTCTTTTGTATCAAAAGATGGTGTTATTCCCAAAAAATCCTTGGTGGATGCCATCATCCAAGCTCCTGCTCCAGACAATAGAGAAAATTTGTTATGGTTTGCAGGGCTTTGCGAATATAATAGTAAGCTCATTGAGAATTTTGCTACAAAAATGGAACCGTTCAGAGAGCTCACAAGGAAGAACATGGACTATCTGTGGACTGATGGACAGAAGTCTGCTTTTGAAGAGATCAAGAATGAAATTGCCCATGCACCTATATTGAAGCCTTTTTGAATGGGTGCACAGTGCATCGTCACTGTAGAAGCAAGTATGTATGGCATTGGTGGGGTTTTATCACAAAGATGTGGTAAAGAAATATGGAATATCCCTTTTGCATCTCGCATGTTGACTGATCCCGCGAGTAGATACACAGTAAATTGAAATATAACCGTTGGCGTGTGTATGGGCCATTGAACATTTTTGCAATTTCATATGGGGCTCAAAACTGATTATTAACACTTGGTGGGGATTGTTTCTCCTGGTGTGGGTTGGAATACTACAGTCTGGATTGCAAGACTAGTTTCCAAGCTGCAAGAGTATCGTTTTGTTGTGGAATATGTGCCGGGACGTAGTAATGTGATGGCTGACTGTCTGTCATGTCTTCCTGTGTGTGATGGGCAAAGACAAGTCATCGAGTGTGGAAGCAGGTATCGTAGCTGCGGTATCTGAAAATGTGTCCGAGGAGTTCAAAGGGATACAGAAAGATGGTGATGGTGATAAGGTGTTGTGTGAAGTTAAAAAGTACACGAGGATGGGATGGCCTGAAACAAAAATTTTGCCGGAAGAGCTCGTTCAATTTTTTAGGATAGCTGAAGAATTAGTAATGGAAAATGGCCTTGTTTTTAAGAGTGGTAAGTGTATTCCTCCCAAGGGAATGCAAGAGGAGATTGTAAGACTGGTGCATGAACGACATCCAGGTATGTCGTCCATGAAAAGGCTTATATGCACTACCTTTGGATGTCCTGGATTGGATAGGATGGCAAAGAGAGTAGTAAGGGAATACAGTAAATATGAAAAGATGTTGAGACCGGTGCCGGCTCCCCTTCAACCTGTACCTTGGCCGACTTCTCCTTGGGAGAAGGTGGGATTTGATATATCTGGACCATTTGGTGGACTGCCTGTTGATTCTCACTATGCTGTGGTGCTTGTAGATTATCACTCAAATGGCCAGAAGGGAAATTAGTGCCTCATGCTACTTCAGGCGCTATTATTGAATTTTTCAAGGAGATTTTTGCCAAGGAAGGCTATCCTAAAGTTGTGCTCTCTGATAATTGTACTAAGCTGGTGTCAAGGGAGATGCCAAGTTTTTTACACTTTCAGCAATATTAAACATGTTACCACTGCTTTATATGAAGACACAAGGTAATGGACAGGTTGAAAGTTTCAATCGGGTTCTAAAGGAGTGCATTAGTTAGGCACATGGTTTTTGTGGTTTGTGGAAGGATAAGTTGAGGGAGAAACTATGGTGGTATTATATTACTCCTCAAGCTACCACTGAGGTCAGTCCTTTCATGTTGTTGGGAGATAGATCACCTATATCCAAATTGTGTCCTTGGTGGTTCAGGAGGGAACAAACTGTGATTCACAGTGAGGTGAATGTTCAGGAAATAAAAGCTAGGGTCAGGAGGAAGCAAGTCAAAGTCAAGAAACTGTATGATGATAAGTGGAGAGTCAAATGTCATTCTTTTGTGGTTGGAGATTGGGTGAGAGTGAGAATACCTGGATTGGTGAGGAAGGGTATGGCAAAGAGCTATGAAAGTAATCAGAGTTTATGGCAAGAGTGTGGTGACATAAAATGGCAAGGTCTGGAATGTGAGGCGGGTAGCTAAATAAAAGCCTGACTGCCAAGAGGAAGTGAATGATAGATCTTTTGTGAGAGTAAGGTTGGGAGAAGGTGGCTCTTATGAATCTCATGACGCTGTTGTTCGGGCACAGTATGATTCTCATATGGATTCGAACATGGGAGAGAGTGTGAAGTTTGGAGAATGTATTGGACAAGAATCTGTAGCCTCTCGGGTGAAGATGGGAACATGGGTGAAGCGTCTCCCAAACAGGTTTGCAGACTTTGTGTGAATTATTTGGTTGCAATATTATTTGCGATCACATTTTCATGTATATACTTTTTTGTATATAGTTTGTTTCTTCGTAGTTTTTTTCATAGGGGAAAGATTTGTTGGATTTTACATCTGTATTACTGTCTGATGTGAGGGTGTTCATGTTATGTCACCTATCTGTATGAGGTAACTGTATTCTATTATGGAATGTGGGGTTGCTGTGAAATCAGTCCAGCCAAGACAGTTGATGGAGTTGGAGGGTACCTTGCTGTTATTAATAAACCTGTTACCCAGTTTCTATATTATGGTCTCAGCATGAACTTTACACACTATATGACACGGCACTCCACTCTATGACACTCTCCTTCACTGTACTCTACGACACTCCACTCGATGATATTCTACTCTATTACACTTTGCTCTGCTCTAATCTACTCCACTCCAGTGTACTCCACTCCACTATACTCCACTCTTCTACAATTTCTCCCACTCTGTGCTACTGTACTATACTTCCCTCTGCACCGCTCGACTCTCCGACACTCTACTCCACTGTATGCAACTCCAACCTGTAAAACTGTACCACACACTATGCCACTCTACTCCACTCTGTGCCCATCCATTCTACGCCGATGTACTACACTGTGCGACACTCTACGATACGCTACTCAACTTCTCTCTACGATGCGCCATGCCACTATATGACACTTCACTCCACTCTATGACAGTCTCCTCCACTGTACTTTAAGACACTCAACTTAAATGATACACCACTCTATGACATTCTGTTTAACCCTACTCCAATCTAAAACACTCGACTCCACTCTATCACAGGCTACATCACCCTACTCTACTGTTCTACATGCCATAAAACTACAACTCGCTGCTCCAGTCTATGATACTTGACTCCACTATATGAAACACCATGCCACTACACTATATAACACTGTAAGATATGCCACTATACTGTGCTCTACTCCATTGTACTTTACAACACTCCACATAACAACTCTCCACTTGCGACACTGGACTCAATGATTTGAAACATTTTTATTGCAAATTTTTTAAAAATATTGTAATTGAATGAAAAAACAAAAGGATAAAGCTTAGTTATAGTTAGGAAAACATATATTTTCCGTATTCAAACCAAGTTTAAACTACACAAATTTTAAAAATTCTAAAGTTATAGTTAACTTTTATTTACAATTTATCCACCACCTTCAAATTATTATTATTAGAGGATCTTGTTGCACACTCTTTTCAGCTCGCTAACCAGACAACACTAACTATTGCTCGCCACTCTACCATGCACTGTGTTTTCACAAATAATGATACTCCACTGTAGAAAAGTACACTGTACGAGACTCTCCACCCCTCTACTGCTTGACACTACACTTGACAACACTGAACTATACAACACTCTACTCCACGGAACTCCACCCTATACCACTACACTCTAAAACGCTCTACTACAATCTATTCAACTCTATGACACTCTACTCAATGACACTCCACTCCACCATACTCCATTTCATGATACTCCAGTCAATGACACTCCCCTGTACAACACTCAACTCTACCGTTCAGCACGCCACTACACTGTACAACATGCCGCCTCACTCTATGATGCTCCATTCCACCATACGGCACACCATCCCACTCCACTTTACTCCAGTGTATAACACTTTACTCCACTGTATGCTATGTCACTCCACTCTACTTGACTCCGCTCTACTCCACTCTACAATACTCCATTCTATGACAATAGACTCTACAACGTTGGGTCTATAGGACACACCCACTGGGAGAACATGGCGGCAGCAAGCTGAGCTGCCGCTGCACCTGGAGGTTCCGCCTGTCCCCCACGCCATGTGAATCCATGTTTAGCGCGGAATACTGAGAGGTTTTACGGGGTTAATGTCGGGAAGACATTTTACATCTTGATCGGTGCATTCTTTTGAGGCGTTTCCTCTTATGGGCGACTGCCGGGTGACCTGTCCGGGCTCCGGTCCGGTCTCCGTTCCTGTTTGTCCCGGCGGCCGACTTTCGGCGGATGTGTGTTGGGGGCGGTACGGCTCTCAGTCCTGGCTCGGCTTCCGCTCCTTCCGCCCTTCCCTGCCTAACGCGGTGGGAGACGGCGGCGCTGGAGCTTAGGAGGAGCTGGAGAGTTGCAGCCTGCGGTCTCCTCAGGGGTAGCACTAGGGGCATAGCGGCCAAACTGGAGAGCGTTGAGTGCTCTGAGGAAAGCGCCGAGTACGGCCGTGAGAAGGGTGCTGGCGATGCTGGTGAAGTCAGTGCGCTGTTGCAGGGGACCCCAGTGGAGCAACCTCAGGATTGTGGTTGTTTGTTGGTTGGCGGGGTACCCTACATTCAGGTAGGATGAACTCCAGCTGTTTTGGATTTCCCTATCCTGGCTTTCGCTTCTACCTTTGCTTCTACCTCTCCCTTGGGCAATAGTAAGTGTATCAAGAAGGGCAAAAGACGCAGGGGAGGAGGGGGGTTCGCAGGGGCAAAGTCTGCCGGGAAGGACATCGACCAGGCACATCTGAATGGACAGGAGAGTAGTCTGGACATAAGTACGGAAATTGCTGATAATACTACGAATAATAGTACCAGGGAAGGTTACAGCAATAGCAGCACTAAGAGGAAATTAAAGACCGAAAAGAAAAATACTTCAACCTTTTTATCTGGGGAAGTTAAAAAAAAGAATACTAAAACAACTAGATCTAAGGCTACCTTCTTAGAAGCTAAGCATAAGATCACTCCTTCCCTAAGGTCGTACTTTAAGGTCCTACCAGAAGTTCTGTGCCTTGTGAGACAGGGAGAGGTTGGAAAGTTGGGGAAAAGAGACATAACTGAGCTCGAACTGGGATCTGTTGGACCTGCTAACCCAGATGGTTCAAACGCAGAGAAGATAAAGTCCGGGGGCCACACACTTGCTGGGGGATTGGCTCCGGTTGATACCAAGAGTTCTGCTTTGGAGGGGAGAGATAACGCGATGGAGGTAGTGAAGGGGGTAGTAGATCAGACACCTCAAGCTGAATCTTCAGACACCCCCCCAGATCTCACCTAAGGGTCCGGTTTCGGAGGAAGGAAGCTCGAACAGAGGAGTGACAGCTCCAAATTCAGAGGCTTCGAATTCAGAGGCTCCAAATTCAGAGGCACATTCGATTTCTTCCTTGGAGCTTCTTTTGGCTTCATTATCGGTAGACATAAAAAAAGGGTTTGAGGTCTCTGTCGCAAACCAAGAAGAAATCAGGAGCTTCTGCGAGTCGCTGGATAAGAAAGTAGACCTCTTAAATACAAGGACGGAGACATTAGAATCTAATGTGGGGGCATTAACAGAGCAGCTTGATGTCCTGAAAGTTGACCTAGGAGTCCTTAAAAGAGATGAGGGGGCCCTGCGGGACAGGCTGGAAATATTAGAAAATAATTCCCGTAGGAATAATTTGCGAATATTGAATGTCCCAGAGGGGAGTGAAGGAGATGTTCGGAAGCCCTTTGTGATCACACTTTTAAAAGAATCACTTGATCTAGAGATATCAGAGGAGGAATTGTGCCGGGACATTCAGAGAATTCATCGTGACCCCTTCAGAAGAAATCCGAATCGATCTAAACTGAGGAAAATCCTTATAAATTTCCAAACCTACGCATTGAAAGAGAAGATTCTCAATTTATCTCTCAAATATAAATCATTGAAGGGTAAGGATTTTCCATTCCAGATTATATCAGACCTGGCCAGAGCTACGTTAGATAGGCAATGGGAGCTGAGAAAGGAAGCTGGAGGATTTTAAAAAGTTAGGAGCTGTGGCCCAACTCAAATTTCCTGCCTCCTTGAAGATCATGTTTAAAAACAAAATGTACAATGTGAGATCAGTACAGGAGGCTGAAGACTTGCTTGTAAATATACAGTCGGGCTAGCTATATCTTCATATTATTACCTCTAGCCTCCATTCCCAGTTTCTTCCTAGGATAGTCTACCTTTAAACAAAATGAACACTACAAGTATTTCTCTATGCAGTAAGCCTATGGAGAAAATAGATAATGCTTTTAAAAAAAAAAAAAGGGGGAGTCTCACATAAGTAAAAATTATATAAATAAAAGACAAAAATGAGAATAAGATGAGTATAGATAAGGTTTTTCTTTTTCTCTTCTCTTTTTCTCACATCGCATTTCACATTTATTGCACGGTTATAGGTCGGTTTAGGTAAAAGCTAGGCTGGCTTTTTCCCATTTTTTCTTTCAGTATTCCGGGCTATGTTCTCTTTGGGGTGACGAGGGTGGGAATCTCCAGGGTGCAATTATCTGGACTTCATCTGTCCGGATGACTGAGGGCAGGGTTCTCCATGGGTGGGGGGGGATGTTTGGGCACAGAGGCAGGGGAGGGGGGTGCGGGGGGATTTTTTTTTTTTTAATCCTAATTTTTGCTGCTTTTGGTATGTTCAACTCTAGAGTTAGGGTTAGGGGCGTAGATAGTGAGAGGATCTGTGCGCAGGTGTTGAAGTTGCTGAAGTTGATATCCCATATCTTGATTCTGGCAGACAAGGGGAATTTAGAGCCATCATGAGCTCTATTCAGATTATTTCCTGGAATGTCAATGGCCTGCGCACTAGACCAAAGAGAGATACGATTTTGCAATATCTACGGGACTCTTCAAGGTAGGCTCCCATGTAAGCACAACTCAGTCAGTAAATATTAGAGGGGTGTCAATTATTTTGAAAAAAACAGCCAGGGCCCATATATTATCTCAGATTAAAGATCCAAATGGTAGATGGGTCATAGTAAAAGTTACAATAATGGAGACCTTGCTAACCTTAATTATGGCCCCAACCACGATGACCCCACTAGTCTGAAGTCTATTTTTTTACATTTATTGGACTTCCCGGAACCGATGGTCCTGGCAGGGGAATATTAATATTGTCTTGAACCCTGCATTGGATAAAACTCCAACTAATAGAGTTGTTGTCTTTTCTAAATCTCGGGAGTATCTGCTTGGGGCTATGAGACAGTTCACCTTGCCAGATATCTGGAGAGATAGATCAGGGCAGCAGTTAGGGGTGTCATATCATAACTATAAATATAGGCACAGTCAAGAATTGACTTTGTCCTGGTCAGTTACTCATTAAGGAGCCTGGTTAAGAATATTGCATACTTGGCACCCCATCTCTCGGATCACTCCGGGGTTCTTCTGGTGCTGAAACGCCCAGTTCCTAGTTCAATCAGGACTTGGTCCTTTAATTGAGCCATGCTCTTGGAGGAGGAAGAAGTCTCCTTTCTCTCACAAGAAGTGGAATGGTTTCTGGAGGTGAACACTGGTACTGCCTCAATAACTTCAGTATGGGACTCTTTGAAAGCCTTTTTACGTGGCCAAATTACTAGCAGGTCTTGTCATAGGAACAAAAAATATAAGGAAGAGATCATGGATATTGAAGCTAGGCTGAAAGACGCAGAGGTAGATCTCTCAGGCTCAGTACCCCCTGAAATCTTGCAAGAGAAGCAAAATAAGGTCAGTGGATTAAAAGCCCAGCTCGAAAATATTTTGAACATCAGGCTTACTCGAAGATGGGAAGCCAGTAAGATCTCCCACTTCGAGTACGTAGAAGGAGCAGGCAAACTCCTTGCATGGAAGAGTAAATCGGACTGAGCAAGGAGTTATATTAAGGAGATCAGAAATGAGAAGGGCACTTTAGTTACTGATGAGGAAATTCGGGACGACTTTCAGGCCTTTTTTCAATCTATTTACCAGGAGGATGGCAGCGTAGATAACCATAGTGCACAGAGGTGGCTTGGAGATATTCCGCTTCCCTCCCTTAGTCCAGAACAACAGCAATATCTAGATAGGGCTTTTTCCTGTGCCGAGGTAAGGGAAGCTATGTTCAATGGTAAGAACGGGAAGGCCGCAGGGCCGGATGGGTTACCAGCCGAGATTTACAGAGTAATAGGGGACCAGGTTATTCCTACCATGACTAATCTTTTTAATCAGATCTTGCAAGAAGGACTGACCCCCACCAGATTCATGGAACGAGGCCACTATAGTCCTGATTCTGAAACCAGGGAAAGCGGCATCTAATTGTGGGTCTTATAGACCCATATCTTTACTGAATGCCGACTATAAAGTCTTCACCTCTATATTGGCAGCAAGACTGGGTATAGTGGCAGGGGACATCTTGCATTCAGACCAGAAGGGCTTTGTAAAGGGCCGCCAGCTATCGCACCTAACATATGATCTAATTGGGGCGATTGATCTGGCTTCCGCATACTTCATCCCCTTAGCAGCTATGACCTTAGACGCCACCAAGACCTTTGACAGGGTGAATTGGACATACCTGTCGGAGGTCTTGGAAAAATTCAATCTTGGTGAGAAGTTTCGTCATACAATACAATCTATCTATAGGAGACCTTCAGCTAGACATTTGGTAAATGGCAGTATCACGGAGCCCTTTAATATATCTAGGGGTACCAGGCAGAGCTGCCCACTCTCCCCTCTCCTTTTTGATTTATATATTGAGCCATTTGCTCAACGGCTTAGAGAGGATTCCAACATTCAGCCTTTCAAGTATGGGGAGTGGGAGAGGAAGGTAGCCCTCTATGCCGATGATATTTTAATTTTTACTGCTGATTTAGATATGGCATTTCCAGCTGTCATCAGCCAAGCCCAGGTGTTTGGACTAGTCTCGGGTTATGAAATTAATGCTGCTAAGACTGAGATAATGGTTTGGAACCAGGCGGCAAATCAATATCAACACCAGATAAGCCCCAGAATGAGATATTTGGGGGTAAACATTGTGCAAGACATAGCTAAGATGGCTGAAACTAATTTGACTATGGTGGCGAGAGAATGCGTGAAGCTAATGAAAACCTGGGCTTCGCTCCCCCTCTCCATCATTAGCAGAGCCAACTTGGTTAAAATGTCAATACTCACGAAAATTACCTTTTTTTTAACTGTATTCCTCTTCACTTTGAAAAACTACAAATTGACAAAATTCAGAGGGATATCAACTCCTTTGTCTGGGGATACAAATTCTCGAGGATAGCCTGGAAAAAGCTAAGACGCAGGAGGGAGAAGGGAGGCCTTGCCCTGCCAGATATTCAGCTTTATGCTTGGGCCTTCCAACTCTCCCATGCACGTATGTTATTGAAAATGCCAGTCAATACTGGAGCAGGAGGGATGTTTTTAGCTATGCTTCAGGGGGCACATTTACCGGTGGAGGGTTATTTGTTTAAATTTGGGGATGTTACGTTTTTTTTAAAAGTTAGGCTCAAGGTTTTGCAGGCCCTGGGTAAAACATGGGCAGCTTTGAGGAAGTCGGTCGCTCTTGGATACTTTTCTAGCATGGCGCCCTTATGGGATTCTCCCGGTGGTCCAGAGTGTCTGAGAGACCGTTTGGCGGCTCCTCTGAGGGAAGCCGGTCTGGCAGTTTGCGGGCTCTGATTTCAGACGGTACCCTAGTGACATGGGAACAACTTAGGGTAAGGGATGGGGCTGGCCTTTCTAAATTTAAATACCTTCAGTTGGCCAGGTGGGTTCAGTCGCACTTACAAACAACTCATGGAAGCTTATTAGGGGGAGGCAATGATCTGGAATATAATCTTGTGACTAGACCCCGAGGGAGGAAGGAAGTTTCCTTTTGGTATCCGGCAATCCTGGAGGAAGTGGATGGTGACTTTAAACTTGCCAAGGAATTGTGGGGAAGACTGTGACACATTGTGGAAGTGTTTGTGTAATCTTTTATATGACATTGTAAAACCGGCATGGTTAAAAAGGAACCACCTTTTCACCATTCACAGGGCGTATTTTACCCCAGTGAGGATTTCCAAAATCAACAAAGAGTCGTCTGTATGCTGTAAGAAATGTGGACTGGCCTCGGCTTCCGACATTCACATGTTTAAAGAGTGTCCAGCTTCGACTTCTTTTTGGGATAGCATTGGGAACTTTTTGTCAGACACAATAGGAAGCCCTGTTATTATTGACTTGCCCTTGATCATTTTTGGCTTGCAGGATAACGTCAAAGGCCCTGCAAGATCGTTACTTTTTTATGCCATGCTCCTAGCTAGGAGACAAATATGCATAAAATGGATAGATTCTATCCCTCCCTCCTTTTTTGACTGGCAATCTTCTGTTCTGACGACTTCCAAGTTAGATCTATTGAGAACAGGCAGCAAAAAGAAGAGAACATTTTGGAACTTACTGAAAGCAAGATGGGACCCGGAGTTGATTGTATAGTTTTTTCTTTCTTTTTCTTTATCGGGTCCTATGATTAGGCTGCCTAAATACTCTATGGGCTAGGCCGGAGACTCACAGTATTATGCTGGAACTCTTAAGACAAAAGCCATCTAGCTCCTGTGGCTCGTAAATAGAGTTATCTCAGTTGGTGTTTTTGCATATACATAAGTAAGTCTAGATGCCGGTAGGCGGACCTTCCCAATCCTTAGCTGTCTACTCCTCTCCGCTTGCTGATTGTGGGTACGGACTGCTTGAGTGTGTATTCGAAGCGAGATTGGTGGCAAATGAAGACAAAAAAAAAATAGACTCTACAACACTTTCCTTCACTGTACTATACTACACTCCACTTAACGACACTCCAATCAATGACACTCCACACTGTGATCTGAAACACATTTTTATTAATAATAATTTTATTATATACTATGAACAAAACAAAGCGTAAGGATAATTTATAGTTACAA
The DNA here is from genome assembly GCF_964204655.1 of Triturus cristatus. Classification (NCBI taxonomy): domain Eukaryota; kingdom Metazoa; phylum Chordata; class Amphibia; order Caudata; family Salamandridae; genus Triturus; species Triturus cristatus. Next base: position 1,519,825,863 of record NC_140591.1, on the reverse strand, counting down.
ATACCTTATGTGTTCTTACAATTCACACACAGTAAACTTTGTAAGGTTGTAATTATAACTTCAATTTATAATTTAGAACCCACCTTCAAATTAATATGTCATGCTCCACCGAACACAGTCTTGTCACCTTACTCAGCAATAGCCGCTGCCTGTGCAGGTAAGAGCAGTGGGGCCAGGTTGGGGGGATTCAGCAGACGACCACAGGACGTGTATGAATTGTAAATGGAAGTTATAACTATAACTTTATAATTTTTAAAGTTTGTGTAGTTTAAACATGGTTTGTATAGGGAAAAAAAGTTTTCCTAACTATAATTAAGCTTTAACCTTTGTTTCTTTCATCGAATATGTATACGTAATTCACAGTCCCAGTAAAAAGCAAACAAACACACAGATATATATATATATACACACACACATATACATACACACACACATATATACATATATAGTTGCTGGCGGTCGGCAATAGGTAGTTATAGTTAGAACCTAGGTTCCATAGGGAAAGAATTTTTGTTTTGCCAATAACTTTGGCGCCGTGTGACGAATCTTCAAGAAAGTTTCAAAACTAGCATGCACCTGAGTTTAGCTGCTATGTTGAAAGTTCTGGGGTGATCCGTCAAGCCAGAGCCAAGAAAAAGGGGGGTACCAAAGCGCATTTTCCACATGCAATTTCCCAAAGTGATTTCAGACACTACTACAGCCTGAAACTGAAGATGGAATTACACCAAATTTGGCAGAAAGCTAGCTCTTGGTCCAGAAAGAGACCTATTTGTGATTTGGTGTAAATCCGTTCATTGGTTTTAAAGTTATTAAAGTGAAAAGAAATATAGATATCACGGATCAGCTATGGTGGTTCGCAAATCCTCGCGCCAACAGCAAAGCCATGACTGGCTGGCCACAACCAGACTAGAAGGAAATATATTGTGGTACAGTCCCGGGGTCTCAAAATGTAAGTACACAGTGATTGAAGGGGTCAGGGTACAGGTACCCTGACCCCTTTGTACCCTGACTCCTTGTGTGTGTTAGTGGGGTCACAAGAAATTGCCTTTAACATTTTTTCCCACATGTGGGGATTCGTGGAGCACAGTGAGGACCCTCGTGAGAAGCCACAACAGATCTGCAAATCTTGCTGCAATTTAAAAAAATAACTTTCCCACAGACCCACACAGGCACTCACAAACCTACTCACACACTCATATACCCACACACTCACCCACAAATCCACTCACTCACCCCCTCACAAACCCATACAGCCATTCACACACTCACATGGCCACTGACAGACACACACAACCATTCATCCACACAGCAACTCACACATCCACACACAGACCCACACAAGAACTTGCACACTCACTAACAGACCCACACAGGCACTCGCACACCCACTCACAGACCCACACTCACAAACCCACTCACATACCCACACAGACACTCACACAACACTCACAGACCCACATAGACACTCACACATCCACTCCCAGACCCATAGCGTGAATCACACTCACAGACCCACACACTCACAGACTCACACAGGCACTCACACATCTACTCACAGATGCACACAGGGACTGAAACACCCACTCACAGACCCACACTATCTCACACACCTGCTCAGAGACACACACAGGTACTCACACACCCACTCACAGACACTCACACACCCACTCACAGACCCATAGTGCCACTCACACACCCAGTCATAGACCTACACAATCACACATCCATGCACAGACATACACAGGAACTGACACACCCACTCACAGAGCCACACAGACACTCACACACCTACTCACAGACCCACAGACGCTCACACCCCCACCCACAGACACTCACACACCCTCTCACATACACACACAGACACTCACACACCCACTCACAGACACTCACACACCCACTCCTAGACAAACACAGACACTCACACACCCTCTCACAGACCAATTCAAGCAATCACACACCCACTCACGGATCAACACAGTAACTGGCATACCGACTCAAACCCACACAATAACTCACACACCCACTCACAGACCCATAGTGCCACTCACACACCCACTCACAGAACCACACAGACAATCACACACGCACACACTCACAGATCCACACAGACACTCACATACCCACTCACAGACTCAAACAGGCATTTACACACCCATAGCAGGGTTAGGTGGCTGCAGCCAGGCCCTGTGCATAGCATGGGGTAGGGTGTGTACAGGAGATTGGCCAAAGACCTAGCTAGAGGCCAGGCCTTGTAGCCAACCACGCCGCACAAGGCCAAAGGCTGTGCCTACGGGAAGTTGGACGCACAGCCTGGCAACAGGCCAGGCCCAGCGGCCAACCTCGGCGGTGCATGGCCAAAGACCTTGCGCGGCGCCTGTTTGGGTGTCTACGGGGGGTTGGCTGCAAGCCCTGTGGCCAACACCCGCCGCGGACGGCCAAAGGCCATGCACGGCGCGGGTTGGTTTAACATAAGGTAATTAAATATTACTTAACGTTTAAAAACCCCTAGAAATTCACTGAAACAACCAAAGCTTATAGGGATGTTGTTATAGTTAGGAGATAGTATTTTAAAAAACTTAGAAATTCACTAAAAGAATCAAAGGTCAGAGGGACGTTATCGTTAGGTTCAGATTTTACACGCACAAATCATAGAAATTCAACAGTTATAGTTATACTTATATCAAGAAAATATAACTCGTTCCCTAAGGTAACAATAACTTGCTCCCTCGCCATGCACGGCTACTTACCCCACATATTACATGAATAATGACATCTTGTATGACATCATTCATACCATAACTGCAACATTTAAAATAAAATTAGTGATGAAAAAACTGTGAATGGCGAGGGCGAGAGTTATAGTTACCTTAGGGTACGAATTAGGGTTTCTTAAGAGAAGTATAACTATAACTGTTGCATTTCTATAGTTTTGTGAGTGTAAAATCTGAACCTATCTATAACGTCTCTCTAAACATAATTTTTTTGTGTGAATATAGATATATCTATAAATAATTGTATTTTTTTACTAGAATGGAAAAGGTCTGAAAGGTCTTGACTAACACCAGACCTAAAAACAACCATAATTATAAAAAAATAAGGTTGATCAAAGAGCTGTGCGTCTTTTCACTGGTTAGTCCTATCAGAAGTGTCCCACCTAACAGATAGTAAACTGAACTTATAACACTGCACACCTGGGCCTATGCTTACCCCTGCTTTGCCACTACTCTTGTTCCTCATACTTTATTTAAAGCATTGTAGTCTCTTTTATCTCCTTCCTACTAGGGGTGCCACTCAGTGTTGGGAATGGAAATATAGACGTGCAGGTACACCTTGTTCCAGCGAACCTGTTTGCAACAAGGAGTGCCTGTACTCTCCCATTAAAAGCTCTGGAGTAATGCTGAGAAGTGCTGATACTATGCGTTTCAAATTAAAGAAGTACAGATCCTGAGGGGGATATTTACTAGAAAATGTCGGAGTGCGGAGCTGCGCCAAATTTGTCAGCACTGCGTTCCGACATTTTCAAAATGCAGAGATGTGCTGGAAATACTACAATACGGCACAGTCCTGTTTTTTCCCTTGTGCTAGCGCTAAATTTAGCTGCCTAGCACCAAACCAGGTACCCTTGCACCATAGTGCAAGGGTGCCTGTGTTGCAGCAATTTATTGTTTATGTGCGGGAAGGAGTTCTTTCCTGCACATAAACAATACATAATTGGCGATTTGTTACTTCTATGTGTGCCGCATTATGCAGCACACATAGTAGTAGCAAAAAGTCATTATTTAATAATTGTTTAAGGGGTCCCTTCCTGCACATGAACAATCATTAATGGTGGTTTGCTCTTTCTGCAGCACATATAGAAAAAGCAAAAACGAGGAGAAGTAAAAGCATTTCTCCTCCTTTTGCCACTCTAAGGCCTGCTCTTGCATGGAGTTCCTTTTTTCGAACTGCCACAGATTTACACCTCCTTGTAAATCAGGGGCAGCATCAAAAAGCAATGGGTGTGCAGTGGAACACCCACAGCAACACCCTTTGCACGCCCCTTTCAAAGGGTAGCCGTTAAGCCCCAAAAAGTGGCTTAATGCCACTTTGTAAATATGGAGCAGCGCATTGCGCCACTGGAAACATCGTTAAAAGTGACGGTCCTGTGGCCCTTGTAAGTATGCGCCTGAGTACCTGATAATGCCTGCCCATTTAAAGCACGATGGGGCCGATTCACAGAACTAATCTGAGATAAAATCCTAAACTTATAACTTTTGATATTCTCAGAAGGCATTTAGTATTAGTAAAGTTAGGACTCCTAACTTTACTACTACTAAATGCCTTCTGTGAATACCAAAAGTTATAAGTTTAGGATTTTATCTCAGATTACTTCTGTGAATCGCAGAGACATCTTAAGGATTTTGGGGGCCCTGGGCCAAACATATTTTGGGGGCCCCTGTGCAGAACAGCTTTGAATTTATGATACAAATTGAGCCCCTGTTTCCCACGCAGTTTCCGCTTCCTCAGCTGCGTTAGCGATCTAGTTTGCATCATGGGCATTAGGCTATATTTTCCCCGATGTAAACAGATGCGCGCAGCTGACAGCGGTAGGATTTAGTGTTCCCTGCCCTGCTACTAGGTTTTGAATACTTTTTAACTTGTATATATGTGGCTGAATTACTCTGTGCTTTTTAACAATTTCTCCTACCTATGCGCACTTGCACTTTACTTGATTCTGCTTGCCTACACCTCCTTAGCTGCTCCGATTCGCATCTCGCTTTTCCTCCAGTCCTTGTCCGCCGCGGCTGATACACCGATTGAGCGGAGGGCTGGGGCTACTATTGGGCCCCTCACTTCCGCCGTCACAGTTTCCGCTTCCTCAGCTGCATTAGCGATCCAGTTTGCATCATAGGCATTAGCCTAAATTTTCCCGATGCACACAGACGCCCGTCAGCATCCTGGAGGCGTCCGGCGCCAGCCATGCTGCCCAGTTCCCCCCCAGTGAGTTTCTTCCACTATATTACATTAGGGAAAAACCGCTTAGCCTTAGGCGGCTACCATTATGTCAGTGTACAGCGGCTGATCCGAGCTTGGAGGTAGACTTTCAACGTAATAAGTGCAACTGGTCTCCTCCAGCCAAGGAAACGTGTACCCAAGATCCTCCCACGCAACAATAAGTGTAAAAACAATAAGAAAACAGAGGACTTAAAGGCCACACTTTTAAATTGTCGCTCCATGCAAATGCATGAACCACACATTTATGACCTACTTTTAGATGAACAGCCTTATCTCTTATTTCTCACTGAGACCTGGCTGTCTGAAGCCACCAACCCTACTATCACCTCCGCCATCCCTACGGGTTATAAAATCCTTAGGAGGGAACGACCGAGTGGGAAGGGGGGCGGTGTCCCCATAATTTACAATAAAAAACTAGACTGCTCTCCCATCCCGATGGAAAACATTGAGGGTGCAGAGTCCTTAGGCTTCCGCTCAACCTTATCCCCCCATCATAGCATAGCTGGTTTTCTGATTTACAGACCTCCCAGTGCAATTGGAAATTTTATTACTACGCTTAATACATCCACCACCTCCCTGGCCTTAAAATACAACAACTGCCTTGTTGTGGGAGATCTCAATATACATATGGATAATAGAAAAGACCCTCAAACAATTTCCCTTATTGGAGACGCTGCAGGCCTGCAACATGTTTCCATGTATTTCTTCAGCCACCCATGAGAAGGTCCATATCCTCGACCACATTTTTCACAACTTTGACAGATCAGTAAGCTTACTTCTTCTCATTACCTGGTCTGACCACCACCTATTAAAATCCATCATTCCCAACTCTGCCACTGCCCCTCGGGCTAACGCAGGGCAGAGGGTCCCTAATTACAGGACATTCCATAAAATATCCATCCCAATGTTAGCAGACGCCCTCAGTTATTCCTCACCGGAGCTGTCTGGCTGCCCCGACTCGGACGCCCTCTCAATAGATTCATGGCTCCGAACCAACATCGGTGCAGCGGTATCGGTGGTTTCCCACTCCTCAAAGAGGTGGGCCCCACCAGCTCCATAGTTTTACGGTTCCCTTAGATGTAGCAAAAACAATTGTAGAAGAATGGAACGGAAATGGCGTAAATCCTATGCACCTTAGGACAGGAAGGTGTATAAAGACACCTTAAAAGCTCATTACATTCTCGTGAAGGCAGCCAAGAAAAACTTCTTTCAAACCAAGATAGAAAATGCCCAAAATAAGAGTAAGGAAATCTTTAGCATAGTTAAATCCTTTACCGCCCCGAAAGCCGGGACAAAGGAAGGGCCATGCACAGAAGAATGGTCTAAGCAAATAGCTCAATTCTTCCACAAAAAGCTCTCTCGTGATCAAACAAGCATTCACTAACATCTCAGAGGAAGAACTGACCTTCTACCTTAGTTCTAATAACAAATTTCACCTCTTGGATCCTCCATCTTTACTAGCTTTCCCTGAGTTTCAGCTTGAAGAATCACTGACCCTTCTCCAAAGCATTAAGTCTGGCTCTCCTATCGACCCATGTCCAGCGAATATCCTGAACCTATTAGCTCCCACCATGAACCCCATGGTAAACCAGCTCTTTAATGCTTCCCTCTCCTCAGGGAACATGCTGAAATTATGGAAGAATGCTAAGATTCTTATACTGATAAAAAAGGCTAACGCCAAACTGACGGACCCTGACAACTACAGGCCAATCTCCCTTCTTCCTGCTCTCTCCAAAGTATTAGAGCAGCATGTAAACAAGGCCCTCCAAAAACACATTGAAGATGGGAAGCTCCTTCCTGAGTCCCAATCCGGTTTTAGGGCTATTTACAGTACGGAGTCCGCTTTGCTGGAAGTGACTGAATTTCTCAAGGGTAAGCTGGACCAGGGAGGCAAGGCTGTTCTGATACTGCTCGATCTGTCGGCGGCCTTCAATACAGTCCCACATGAGAGGCTCCTGGAGAGACTTGCTAGCATCGGCCTGGGGGACCGCCTTAACATGGATGTCATCCTTCTTGGCAAATAGATCTCAGGACATCTGGCTCCCCCCTTTCTTATCCCCGGTTCCGGCCATGAATGTAGGTGTCTCTCAGGGCTCCATTCTCAGTCCTACCCTTTTTAATATATATCTATCCCCCCTTGAGTTTCTGGTAGAGGAAGAGGGCGTCAAAATAGTTTCCTGTGCTGATGACACTCAGCTGAGTTTTACATGTGAAAAAGGAACCAACTTTGACGGGCAATGATTAGGACTTTCCTCACAAAGGTTTTTAACTGGCTTAAGATCAATCAGCTGAAGTGCAATCCTGACAAAACTGAAGTTGTTTTCTTTGGTAATCCAGAAACGCTCTTGGTGACAAAAAGATCAGCCACCCCCGCCCGCAGAAAGGAGAAAGTCAAAAACTTGCGCTTGCTTTGGCATGCTCCGGATGCCAACAAAATTCCTGCCACTGTTACCGCATGAGAGTAGAAAGATTGTGGAGCAGGCTCTGATTACATCAAAGCTTGACTATGTCATCAGCTTGTACCTCGGTCTTCCCAAATCCATAATCCAGCGCCTACAAGTGGTACAAAATGCGGCAGCCAGAGCCATCCTGAGACCTAAACCCAGATCTAGTATGACCCCTATTCTTAAGTCTCTACACTGGCTCCGCATAAAGAACAGATCGACTTCATAGCGATGACCATCTTCTTTAAAGCTTTCCATGGCTTAAGAGCCAGCTAACTAAATAAGCGCGCTAATCGCTACACAACATCTAGACCCCTAAGATCTTCCAATGCCAACCTGGCCATCGTGCCTAAAATATGCCATGCCTGCACTGGAGGCAGATTCCTCGCCTTTCTAGGTGCAAAATTGTGGAAAAGACTCCCTGAGTTTCTGAGACTAACCACAGACCTACTCTCTTTCAGGAAGAACTTAAAAACCTGGCTTTTTAATAACTGATGGGTCTTTCATGAATGTTTTACTCCTACTGTCACTTTTTGTGACGCACCGGCAGCGTAAAAAATGTGCATGTTGCACACTATTTACAAAGTAACGCATCTAGGCAGATGCGTCACTTTGTAAACCCCTGCACCGCATTATACCTGCGCCAGGTATAATGTATGCAGGGTGGGTGTTACCCCGCAAGAAGCCTTGCAGAAGTGGCGCATTGAAATCTATGAGAACTCAGTGCGCCGCTTCTTGGACCCCATTGCGTCAATATCTTACCCCTGCCTCACGGCAGGTGTAAGACTGATGCATTCTCTTTCACGTGGGGCTGTCCCATGTGAAAAGACACATCGCTGGATTTGTATCTATTTTCAAACACACCCCAGCAATGCATCACTGTTGCGCTTACAGATACGTCAGAAATACTGACGTATCTGTAACTCCTTGCGACATGATGCGTCATACAGTAACTATGATGCATCCATCATGTCGCAAGGAGGGCGCACTAAGAATTGACGCATCCCTGTTTTCACACAGCGATACATCACTTCTCATAAATAAGGCCCTAAATGTGTTTACAGCCAATATTCAGGGATAGTTATCTGTGTTTTAAATATTGTACCACACCAGCAGCTCACCAATATTACTGCAAATAATCCCTGTGATGCCCTCCCATTTCTTATATGTTAGGCCTTGTTTGATATAAAATAAACTTTTTTTTATGTATATTGCATGAAACATAAACACAACATTTCTCTGCAAAATGGCTGTACTAGACTCTCACACACCAGCTACATAAAAAATAAAGTAAAGGAAAACAGTATTTAAAACAATCTGTTTAAGAAATTTGCAAGGTCATGAGGGCAAAAGTCTGGAGAATGGAGATGACTGCCAGGGGGCCCCCTGAAAGGCTGGGGCCTGGGGCCAGAGCCCACTTGGCCCATGCATTAAAACGTCTCTGGTGAATCGGCCCCTGTGACACAGAGAGAGTCCCAATCTTGCTCAAGATCACGGGCTGGCTGCAATGAAGCTGAGCCGTCACTCAGGGCCCAGTAGTCTCGTTTCTTTCTCAACACACCAGTATGGCGGCTCCTGCATGCTGACAGCTAGCACCAAACACCCCGAGGATTGTTTTGCGAAGGAGGGGAGCTCGTGTTACCGGGAAGCTCGCCAAGTGGCGCTGATTGTAGCGGAAGTGGGGAACAAGGGCGTGATGACAGCTCTGCAGCAGCGAGACGGCTGCTCTTAGCCCTGACACAAACACCTAGCTGCTGCTGATTGGCGTGGCAGAGTTAAGTGCTTGGACACGCTCTGCTAGCATCAGGGTACCGCCCGGGGTCACAGCTCTTCCGACCCTGCAGTGAAGTGAGAACACGTGACAGAGATGGCCAGGGATGTCAGTCAGGAATGCAACTTACCCACACACCTTGGGCAGCACTGATGGGGGTCAGTGACGGTATTCAGGCAGTGAACAGCTGGGCACTTAATCCTGTAGCAGCTCACGTTTGTGGTCTGTTTGAGAAAAATGAAACATGTTATAGTTTGTCTGCATTGCCTTTCACGTCTTTCTGTCTCCCCCCTCGCTCTCTACAAGAAAGCTTTTCTAGTTTTCTTCACCCTCTGTCATCCTTTCTTTCTCTACAGCACATTTTCTTGTCACTCCTCTCCTCTTCTGTTACCGCCCTCCATACTTTATCTTTTCCTGCCTTATGCCAGCCTCTCACTTCTTCTTCCCTTATTATGCCAAGTTCCCTTTTTCTACTTCTTTATTCTCTGTTATTCTACCCTTCCTTCTTCATTGTTCCCCTTTATGTTGCCAGCATACCATCCGGCCTTGCATCTCCCCCTCTGTCCTACCACCATGTGTTCCCTCTACTATGCAACCCTCAACTCTTTCCTTCACTCTTTATTTCCCATGTATTGTTCTCATCACCTTCTTTAAAATCTACCCTCTATTATGCTACACTTCTCAACATGTTTTCCTCTCTACTATGTAACTCTCAACCTTTCGCTTTCCTCTCCTATGCCATGCCCCTTCTTTCCTCTCCCCCCTCTATCATGCCACCCAACCATTTTCTTTCGTCTTCATAAAGTCACCCTACTTACTTAATCTTCGCCCTCCATTACCACTCTCCCTTCCTCAACTTTCGGCTCTATTATACTACCTTCCTCCATTCTTCCTCTCTTACATCACCCTCCTTCTGGCGTGTTTACAATATGTTACCTTTCCTCCTTCTGCTTTTACCTCCAACATGGCGCACCTTCCCTTCTAATTTGCGCTCTTATACATTACCTACCTTCCTTCTCCTTTACCCCGTTATACCATAATCCCTATGGGCCATATGCATCAACACATTTTCCCATAGACACAGAATGGGTAAAACCCTTTGATGCATCTGGCCCTATATGTTTTCCTTTCATTATGCTAATTTCCTTCTTTCTTCTTTCAATTCTTTTATACCACCAACGTTTTTCTTTTACTTCATCTAGGGTACTGTTCCTCCCTTCTAACTATCATTCTATAATGCCAATCCATTTATTTCTTTAACCTCCATTTGGTACCCTACATTCTTTTTCTTTCCCATCGAACATTAATTCTTACTTTTCTATTACGCCCTCGTCCTTCTTTTGCATATCTAATTTTATACCACCCTAGTCAAAAGAAGAAAATACTTTATTAGATTTAAACACAGTAAATCATAAAAGTATAGAAGACATAAAATACACCCTACTCAATTCTTTCCCTATATTGTGCAACCCTATTAAATTTTCTTTTCCCACTATTTTGCCACGTTTGCTTCTTTCATATTTCACTTTGATAATTATAAATGTAATACATATTCATCTTTTTTCCATTTTGTTCTTACATTCACATTTGTCTTTTTCCTTTTCTACCTTTCTCTTTTTTCATATAACCTTACCCTTTCATGCTTCATTGCATTCTTCTGTGTCTTGCCTTCCTATTTTTGTGTTTTATTCTTTTTTTAAAATTTCTTTTAGATTATCATGTTTGGTTCTTTTATTCATGTCATTACCCTCTGATCTTAATTTTCAGTTTTCTCTTCTTCACTTTTCACCTTTTTCATTGTTTCTCTTTTTTCTAATCTTATCCCCCATTTCTTAATTTCTTCTGTGCTCTTTGTTTTCCCTCATGTAGTTCAAAATATGTCTTAGGTCTTGCTTTTTTTTTCCTTACATTTCACAAAGTCAAGTAATACAACTTCACGCAGACACTGAGAATATCAATGGAGAGAATCAAATGCAAAACACAAAGTTCATGTTATTCCTTGAAACCACTGCTGCTGCTAATGCTTTGAAGCTGGAGCCTCCAATGAGTGAAGTCCTCAACCTCAAACTCCTGTCTCTCACTTGATGCGGAGAAGGTGCTCCCTATAGTTGACTGGAGGTATCTTTCCAAGATGCTGAATACATTTGACCTTGGCTGAATAAGATGTATATTTAGGCTATCTTAAAATCTCCCTCAGATATGATAAAGGCGCATAGTAATGTCCCAGGACAGATTCTCCTGACTAGGGGTACGAGGCAGTGTTGCCCTAACGATGGCGCCACTGATACAAAAAATAACTACTAACACAGACCTCGTCAGTATTCAGACTAGGAATGGACATTAGTACGATTTGCAGACGATAATCTGTACTTTTTGATCTATCCAGATTGTTCTCTTACAGTCGTTCCTTCAGACCATCCTTTGCACAAATATCAGGGTTCATAGTGAATTCCTCCAAATCATAGAGCTTAGATGTTGCGGGCCCCACAGACAGTCCCAACACACTTCAGACAATGGTTTCAGTCGGTCTGCAGCCTGTATACATTGTACAGATATCAATCTTACTGCCTCGACCAAGGACCTGTACCGTTGTGATGTACCACCCTCTTACACACCTTGTACAAAGGCAGGCAAGATCACAAGCATAAAGATGCATTTTCTTCCACGCCTTCTCTATGTGGTCCAGACTCTATTCTTTAGTTCCCCCAAGACTGCAATACAACCCACACAGAATATATACTACCTACCTTCCTTCTCCTTTATCCCGATATACCATAATCCCTATCTTGTTTTCCCTTCATTATGCTAATAATACATGCTGAGAAGAGCTGATCTGGGGGAGTTACTTCTTCTGACGAGGACACAAACAACCGAGATACCAGATATTTAATATAATTATGCTGTGTAATTATTGTGAGCATCCACTCCTCGCATGCTAACATCCATGTGTGTTAGGCACCAAGTATCAACGAGCGTCAGTGCTGATTATGTTGTAATTACATGTGAAACATTATTTCCTCAGCACCTAAAACTTTTAAATAAAATTGCTAAAAAGGTGCACCTTATCTGAAAGGAACTGTGCAATGTTATTATTGTTATGTATAGACATTTTCCATAAGTTATGTTTAAATGTATACAGAATTACATATATTTGTCAAATTGTATCCTTCGGGTTACGTCCCGGTATATAGCTTGCAAAATCAATAAAATATGTTGTAAAAATAAAAAAGGGGGTGCACCTTAGTGTGGAATGCTCTTTGAAGTGGAGCCATTGAGAAGAGGCCAGTGAATCCCTCAACCCCGAGAAATAGACTAAAATACTGACTTTGGCCAGGCTTAATGCTATTTCCACTGCTACTCCCCTGAAGTACTGGTGGAAGGATTGGCCCATTACCAGCCTTTTGTGTTTTATATTTGTCAATCCCACTCTGTATGTCAAATTATATAACTGAATTCAAACTAGATTTTCAAACCAAGAAGGAAAAAAGATTAGATGATACAGAGTTAGAATTATTGGAAAATTACATTTTCCAAATAAAAATCTAAAGAAAAGTATTGTAGAACCCATCAGATTAAGCACAAACAATGCTGATCAAGTCTATGCTGCCTTACACCTTTTAGAAAAGTATACCAAGAATCTAAGCATTTAAATTATCTCTGGCATTAATTACATGACATAACATAGCAGTACAGGGGAGTCAAATACAATATTTGCACTCAATAGAACACGCATGTACATTTTTAATTAATTATGCAGCTAGTATCACATGTAAAATGAAGGGGCCACTTATATTTTGCAAATATTGGAATTTTTATTGCTATAGGTTAGATTCTGTGGGAAATGTGATCTTGTATTTGGAGGTCATCTGCTCATCTACCAAAACATTTACAAACATGATAAAAGTGCCAAAGGTGTATCTTTAGTTTTGAAATATAAGTTATTACTTAATGTCATCATGAAACGATAAAGGCTGAGGTATTTGTTGTGTATCAGCATTTCCTCTTTCTGTTTTATTAATGTAAAACACTTCTCTTAAAAAATAAATGTAATACCTATTTAGACCAACAATAGTCATTGATTTGTGTGGCTTAATTAAAATCACTGTTGTTACAATTTATGAAAAAGGTCCCTGACTTAGCTACAATTTACGAAAAAGTAATTGTTGCACCTGACACCCTCGGGTGGTAATGCCTCAAACGGTTTGCCTTTACCCTTCCTATTTTTCTGGATTTGTTTTGTTGGCTTTAGGACTATGTGCACTTTATCACTGCTAACCAGTGCCAAACTGTCTGTGCTCTCTCCTTTAAACATGGTAAAATTGGCATACACCCAATTAGCAAATTTAATTTACTTGTAGGTCCCTTGTAAAGTGGTATCCAGGGCCTGTAAATTAAATGTTCCTAGTCAGCCTGCAGCACTTATTGTGCCACTCTCTTAAGTAGCCTTTTCAAGTGTGTCTCACACCTGCAATTGCTGCTTGTATGTGCAGTGTTTAAATGCCATTTCGACCTAAACCTTCCTCTTTAATACATATGTCACCCCTGGGATTGGTTCTAAACAGCTTAGAGGGTAGGGTGTGTTGTATTTAAAAAGTTGGACATTGTACTTTTAAGTGTTACATTTCCTAGTATTGCCAAGCCTACCTCTCCAATAGTATAACACTGGGTTACCTTACTACATTTAATAAGTGATACCTTTTGGTTGGGAGCAGGTTAGAATGTCATGTTAGGTGTTTGAGAAATTGTAATTTAAAATCGTATTTAATGGTAAAGTCAGGTTTTAAGTCTCAATTCTGAAACTTCCACTTTTAGAAAGTTGGCCTTTTCTTGTACTAACCATTTGGTGCCTTCAGCCTGTTCCTGGGTCACATGACTAGGTGTAGTTGGCAGTTGGTCTTTGCGTATTCCTCCCAGACAGCCACACAATAGAGGGTCTGCGTGTTGGCAGGGTGGGCTATCCTGACTTGATGAGGGGGACAGAGCTGTCACTTGTCACACTTGTACTTCAGAGACACTGTCTCAGCGCACACAAAGGGCTTCCCACTAGCCTATTGTGCCTGCAGACAGACTGGGATCGCAACAGGGAGGCAGGAAATTCCAGAAACATGTTAGAGTAAGACTCCAAAAGGTTCTTCCATTTCAAAGTGGGCACCAGGTTTAAAAAGCGCACCCACTGTTCAATCCACATTTGGATCTGTGGATACTACAGAAGAAGGACTGCCCTGCTGCCAGAGGACTACCCAGCTGCTTGAGGTCTGCCCTGATGTCTGAGAAGGAAGACTGGACCTGCACCCTTTGTCCCAGGCTGAAATTACTTAAAGGGTCAGCTGACTGACCTCCTGTCCCAAACTACAAGGACAGAACAAGCGCCAGAGTTCTCCTTGCAACTTCCCACCTGCCCTGATGCACTAGACCTACCTGAGCCCTGATGGCTTCTGCTGAAGTGAGTTCCTGATCCCCAAGAGGTGCCTTCCAGGTCCTGGGCCCTTGTTGAGGTATCAGTTGAGCTCCTCCTAAAAGAAAGGAACAAATCTACAAGTTTTGGGCTCATCTCAACCGTGAATAGGCCCGCTCACACCAAGATCTTGCCACCTGTGCCGAACGCCAAAACGAAGCCCCAGTGAGCGTGACTCTTCACGCCACAGCAAACACCAGTAAGGACCTGCAACGTGAGATCTGCCCTTCACGTTACAGCATAAACAGCCCTCGGTGATGCCAACACAAAGCTCCAGCAAAGACTGTCTGGGACACCCGACAAGATCGCCGCACTATAGCGTCGACTGTCCATGAGGCCCGGCCAGAAGGGCTGAGAGAGATTTCCAGCTGCAGCTAGTCAAATTAAAATTGGAGGCAGACAAGGAGGAGTCTGCTGCCAAGAGGGAAGCAGCCAAAAATGAGCCTGCCGCTAGAAGGGCCTTAGAGGAAAGGAAACTGGCCCTAGAGGAGAAGCTGACATAGAAAAAGAAGGCTGATAGAGCCTTGGAAGTAGGAAAAAGATCTTGTTCGCTCATAAACGGAGTCTTAGGGAACTAGATATCAAAGCTAAAAAAATCACCAGGTCCAGCAACAATGGTGGCAGTGAAACTGCAGTGTAGAAAAGAGGCAGGAGGGTCTACATCACCAAGGGTCTGGTGCCTAACTTTGTTGTGGGGGACAACATAAATAAGGGGCTTGAGGCCTTCGAGGTTGCCCTGTATACACACAGAGTCCATGTGGAGGATCGGGGAGCCAATCTGTGGCGGCACATTCTCAGTGTAGGGAGGGATGCACTGTTAGCCCTAGAGAAAGATGACAGGAAAGAGGTATCCAATCATGAAGAACACTCTTACCCGTAAATACAGTCTTACAATAGAAAAGTATAGGCAATGGTTTTGGGACAGCCAGAAGTTGCCTCAACAGTACTGGCTGGATTATCTGGATTACTTTTGCGAAGCACTGGATGGCTGGGTGACGGGCAATGATGTGAATGATTACAAGGGACTGTACAATGTAGTTGCCAAACATCATATGTTCAGCAATTATTTTTCAGAGATGCGCCAAAACCTCGTGGATAGCGAGCTCATTGGTTCCAGTGAGCTTGCTAGGGAGGCGGACCACTGGCTCAGGACTAGGGTCCACAAAAGTTATCTTGGAGAGATCACCCAAAGGGTGAACAGGGTCCCCCACAGAAGAAAGAGGGGAGAGAAAAACGCCTCCAAAAGAGTTTCCAGGGGAAGGATGTCAGTCTAAAACTGGCCAGAAGAAGGGAGGGTTCCATGAGAAGAAGCCCTCACGTCCCGTCACACCTAAGTGCTTTGAGTGTTACAGGTACAGGCACACTCAAAGGGACACCCCCAACTGCCTGAAAAGGCAGCGGCCTTACCACTGGTGGGCAGCCCTCGAGAATGGCTAGTGTAGCGCTCGGGGAGAGGATTGTCACAGTTAGTACGCAGGATAGTGCAGAGGTCACCGTAGTGTCCTTGGGATACAGAAAGATGGTACCCAAGGCTCACGTGAATATTAATACTAAGAGGTCCATGCAGAGGGTTACAATCCATGGGCAGAGTATTGTAGTGTAATTGTATTGTAATTGCATTTATATAGCTCTTTCTACCACTGACGAGGCACCGAAGAGCTTTTAAGGTGAGTAGCACGCTACTCCGCAGCACATAAAGGATTAGTGGTGAATAAGTATAGTGAAATATCAAAGCAATTTGAGTGGTGGATATGTTAGTCTGTTATTTGGGTTTAAAAATTTAGTGGAGGGATAGAAGACGGAAAAGGTTTGTATATATATAGTGCTTGCTACCCCTGATGAGGTGTTGAAGCGCTTTTTCGGCAAGTTGCACGCTACTACGGAACCCATAAAGGTTTAGTGGTGAATTAGTATAGTGAAATATGAAAGTAATATGAGTGGTGGATTTGTTATTTGGATTGAAAACTATAGTGGAGAGATTGAAGAGGGAAAAGGTTTGCATTTATATAGCGATTGCTACCCCTGATGAGGTGTTAAAGCGCGTTTTCGACGAGAAGCACACTACTCTGGGACCCATAAAGGATTAGTAGTGAATTAATATAGCGAAATATGAAATTAGTTTGAGTGGTGGACATGTTAGTCTTTTATTTGGATTGAAAAGGATAGTGGAGATATAGAAGAGGGAAGGATTTAGATTCTTTTTGTTGTTATCTTTTGTTTGGAGCTCATAGCAGCAGGAGGAAGCTTGAGATGAGTAAAAAGTAGGTGGATGGGAAGAGTCAGAAGGTTAGTTTGTACTAAATGAGTAGAGTACATGTCTGTGAGTGTGTTACTCTGCTTTTGGATGGGGTAGGGTGAGTGCTGGAGTATATGATTGGGCAGCATTTCTTGGACCTAGTTCCGACCAGTTTCGAACAGGCTAAAACAGGCAATTGCCCTTGTCCTCTCCGCCCTTAGCTGAGACGCCCAAGCCGAGACGCTCTGAGCCCTGGCCTTAAATAGCCCTATTAATCAGGTGACCCCCTTTGGACAATGGGAACACTAGCCCTAACCCTAACAAATCACTACACTAGCCCTAGGCCATAGAACCAATAGGACACCAGCCTCTTACAGCCATTCACAGCCCTAGGCTCAGCATCCAATCAGACATGAAACCCTAAGCCCTACGTCCAATGGAAAGGCTAACCCCAGCACTAGTCCAAACCCTAGTCCTAGCAGTCAATCATGCAAGAAACCCTAAGCCCTACGTCCAATGGAAAGAAAGTTAACAACCCTAGTCCCAACCCTGGTCCCAGCAGCCACTCATACAGGAAACCCTAAAGCCTATGTCCAATAGAAAGCCCAGCCCCAGGAACCAATCTGAATCCCTAAACTTCTACACCAATCAGATCACTGACCCTAAGCCCTACATCAATAGAATCACTGACCCAGGAACCAATCACCACCCTCAAATACTCAACCAATGAGAACACTAACCCTAATCCAACAGAAACACCAGATACAACTACCAATCAGTGCACACATGTAGCATCCACTAGCAGCCAATATAAATTACCTGCGACCTCAGGCAATGTTTGCTGGCGAGGGGGATGGAAGCTGCTCCTCAATTCAGAATCTCATAGGAGTCAGACAGGCTCAATCTACACTTTGGAGTTCTGCAGGTAAGCGCCTAACAAACTTTGCTCTCTAACAGTAGTGTTAGTCCAAATTTTTGCTCACTTTCCTAGCGATGAACTAAGTGTAAAATCCCTAAAATATTCAGCTTAAACAAATAACAGTAGATTACTGCTGTCTCAGAGAACCCTCTGTTCAGTCTCTGATGTATAATATCTCTGTTGCTAAGGGGGGATGGGGTTAATCTGGTTTTACTCACTTGCTAAGACACAATGTGAGCTGGGGCTGGATTGCCTAACACACAGGTTTGAGCGCTGATCAAGGGAGAAATTAGGAGGGAAAATCAGGTAGTCATTGGCAAATTGAAAATAAAACAGATCTTGGACTGCAAAGCCCACAATTCAGCAGGTAAAATTAAACAGTCACGGGCAAGTAAAAGTTTCAAATTTCTAAACAAAACAGGTGAAAATTATGCAATCATGGGCAGGTAAAAACTTCAAATCACGGTTAGGGGAAAATCACTTTTTAAATTTCAGGAAAGAGACAGCACAAGTCTGCCTTATTACCACCTTCTGGCCCTTGGTTCCCTGCAATTTCGGGCACAGGGAAACTGCAGCTCATAAAATGGAGGTGAATGTTTTGGGGTTCACCCAACAAACCCTTAAGGGGCCTGGGCACCGGATTGTGTGGGAGCTAGGGAGCCAATCAGCAAGCTTAGGCTGCTGGCCATGGGGCTGGAAGCTGCTCCTTAATTCAGAATCTCCTAGGAGACAGACAGGCTCAATCTACACTCTAGAGTTATGCAGGTAAGGGCCTAACAAACTTTGCCCTCTAACAATACTGTTTGTCCAAAACTTTACTCACCCTCCTAGCCAAAAAACAAGTGTACGGTCCCTAAAAAACCCAACTTAAACAACTAACAGTAGATTACTGCTGTCTCAGAGCATCCTCTGTTCAGTCTCTGATGCATAATATCTCTGTTGCTAAGGGGGGATGGAGGTAATCTGGTTTGCTAAAACAAAATGGGAGTTAGGGTGGATTGCTTAACACACAGGTCTGAGCATAGATCAAGGGAGAAACTAGGGGGGAAAATCAGGGAGTAAGTGAATTGTTTTTATTGTTTCAGTTATTTAAAACCAAGACACATTTAAAAAACAGCTAAAAGTACAATATTTGCAAAACAGTCACTTCAAAGCACAATTGACCATTCTATGTGCCGTTAATTCAAACCTTCCATTAGCTTCTTCAAATTCATAGGGTTACATATACAGTGACCTATGCAAGATAAAGAACATTGTCTTTACGACCCTACCCAGCAACATTGAGGTGACAGTATGTAAGACTTGTAGTCAGTAGAATAATGTTATGCCAACTCAGCCATTTCGAGCTACAGTTGAGTACAACAGGATTAAGGGTGTTGTACATTAAAATTTACACAATGCACATTGCTGTCGATGGCATTTCATAATTATCATCATTTATTATTCTTGTTGTTAGGTAGGCTTTTATGGTCAGACACTAATGGGCAGAGGGTGGAGGCTCTGAGAGACATAGAAGCCAGTATGACTACTGTCAGGTGTCATCTGGTGTCCTTAGAGCAGGTACTTCCCAATCTAGTCCATCAGGTAGTGACTGCTGACAACCACAAGAGTCACTACCCAGTGGCTCTGGTTCCTTTTGAATGTGGGGGTCATATACCAGTGGATTGTCTATTGGGTAATGATGTGGAGTACTCGATCCAGAAGGAGGCGGAGCTCTGGACACACTTGGATATGTTAGGGGTGCCTGAATGGATGTGCCTGACCACACGTTCCATGGTCTCCCGAGAGGAAAACCCCAAGGCCCTTGAGCCTGGAACAATGGCCCATGTACATGCCAAGAAATAGAGGAGCAATGAGCGTGAGAAACCCACCCCAGAGATTCCCACAGTCAGAGACGTTTTAAGACATGAGCAAAGTAGGCTCCGGCCCAGGGTCCCAGCCTTTCAGGGGCCCCCTGATAGAGCCAGCTCTGTGCTGCAGAGAGTCTTGACCTGATAACCTTTAATAATTCTTAAACAGAGTGTTTTAAATATTGTTTTTCCTTTAAGATATTTTTATTGTGGGTGATATTTGAGGGGCTATTACAAACATTTTTGCAGAGAAATGTGTTTATGTTTCATGCAACATCCAAACAATAATTCTCTTTTAGATCAAAACAGGACCTCACATTTGATAAATGGGAGGGGGTCACAGAGATTATTTGCAGTAATATTAGTGAACTGCTGCTGCGTTACAATATTGAAAACACACATCACTATCCCTAAATAGTAGATGTAAACACATTTAGAATCCGGTCGGTTGTGCCTGTCAGTGACCTTGCCAGAGACAGCATGAAAGAGCTGAAATTGAATCATAAATTCAAACCTGTTCCCTACAGGGGCCTCCAAAATACGTTTGGCCCAGGGCCCCCAAAATCCTTAAGATGTCCCTGCCCACAGTCCAGGTGGAAGCAAAACCTGAAGGGGTGATCTGGAATCTTCAGGGGAAGACATAGCTGTCCTGGGAGACCTACCTGAACTGGCCTATTGGCAAGCTGAAGGAGGCCCTTCCTGGGCGGAATTCTGTCAAGCGCAGAAGGAGTACCCCACTGTTGAGGGAGTTCTGCACTAGGCGAAAGCCCAGACAAATAGAGACACCTCTGGTGATCACCTCATCTACTGGGATGATGATTCCCTGCATAGTGTGCATAAAGTTTCTGAGGCTGGGGCAACCCATGTGCAGCCACGGCCCGTATAGGGCGTGCCACCGGGCGGTGATGTGGGGTGGGGGAGGGGCAGGGTGGGGGGGTTATAAAATGTGGCATACGGACGATTTCAGGTAAGTAACAAAATAAATTAATAAAATGAATTTTGTTGCGCGCGCTGCATCGCCAAATGCGATGCAGCGCGTGCAACGAAATGTTTTTTTTTCCGTTACTTACCTGAAATCGTCCGTATGCCACATTGTACAACACCCCGCCCTGACCCTGCCCCTCCCCACGTCACCATCCAGTGGCACGTCCTATATGGGCCGTGGCTGCCCATGTGTTATTGGTCCCCCAGTGATACAGGGCCTCCCTCCTGGACTGGCTTATGATATACCCCTGGTCGACATCTGGGGAAGCCCAGGACCTTAGAAAGGCTAGTCACGCACTTTTATTGGCCCCAGATGAAAACAAAATCAGATGTGTCCCACCTGCCAGGCCATTAGGAAGACAGGGGGAAGCAGAAGACTACCCTGCTTCCCTTTCCTGCTCTTGACACCCCCTTTCTAACGGTTGGCATTGATATTGAGGGCAGGGCCGGCTCTAGGACAGTGCGACTGGTGCCACTTTAGGGGGGGGGGGTGCAATGTTTTCTAGAAAAATGTGTTATGTTACAAGTTTTGTAGAGCGCACAGCTGCACCAGCAAAGGAAAGTCCCAGAGCTAACTGTAGCAGAAGTTGAGAGGATACTGAAAGAGGACAGCAGGGCCTATAGCATAGGGAAAAGATGAGTTTTAATGGCTTTGCGAAATGCAATGTGGTTGTTAATGCTACGGATGTGGACCGGAAGAGAGTTCCAGAGTTTAGCAGCCAGGACGCGGAAAGAGCGTCCTCCTGCTCGCTATTTCCTCACCCGATGAACAACCGCCAGAGGCTGGCCCATGGATCGAAGTTGGCGAGTGGGTATGTAGGGTGAGAGCAGGTTCGCCAGGATATCTAGGGGAGATAGATTCATGATTTTATGGGCAATGCAGAGAGACTTAAACTCAATGCGTTTTGCCACCGGCAACCAATGTAGTCTGCAGATGGCGTTGGTCGTGGGGCATGTTCTTGGGAGGCCAAGTAGGGTTCTGGCAGCCGCATTTTAAGCCTTTTGCAAATGTAGGATTTCAACCTTATTAGCCCACAGGTAAAGTGAACGGGCGTAGTTCAGCCTTTATAGAATGGAGGCCTGGATGATGACTAGCCGAACTGTGGGATCAAAGAAACCCAGCAGCGGTTTGAGCCCAAGCAGGAGTCCAGCTACTTTTTTAGTTTGGAACTGGAAGTTAAGGGCCGTATCAACCCATACTCCCAGGTCTTTGACCACCTGATGAGGGGCGGGTGCGCAGCCCAAAGTCAAAGGCAACCAGCTCTCACTCCACAGCTCAGTGTCTCGCCCCACTAGCAAAATCTCTGATTTGCTCGCATTTAGCTGGAGGCAGTCGGCAGTCATGCACTCTGCAATGGCTGTTACATCACTCCTGAACTTTTCTGCATACTGCGAGGAGTCGTCAGAGAGTGTCACTACCAGCTGGATATCATCAGCATATGATATCACCATTAGTCCTCTACTCCTGGAAACCGCTGCTAGAGGTTGGACATATAAGTTGAATAGAGTTGGGCTCAACGCTGAGCCCTGTGAAACCCCTTGTTTAATAGTGTGTGTCAGGGAGGTGAAAGGGGCCGACACCTGGAAGGTTCTTTTGGATAGAAAAGAGGCAAACCAGCCCAGGGCAGGACCCCCAATGCCAGCCTCCTCCAGACGTTGCAACAGAATCTGATGGTATACTGTGTCAAACGTGGCACTAAGATCTAATAGTATCAGTGCCGATGTATGTCCGGCATCTAAGGCATCCCTCAGATGTTCGGTTACAGCTAGGAGGGCAGTCTCCATTCTGCGACCCGGGCAGAAACCATTCTGAGAAGAGTCGAGCGTGTTGTTGTTTTCTAGGAATCTTGTCAGAATGGAGTTGATGTAGGCCTCGGCGATCTTGGACACCCACGGCAGGAGAGGAATAGGGCAAAAGTTCTCCGGTTTAGAGGTGTCCAATGTGGGTTTCTTTAAAAGGGGGACCCTTATGGCTCGTTTCCAAGCCCTGAGGACAACCGCCATGGACAGGGATATATTAATCAGCTGACAAAGAGGTGAGAGGAGCAGAGGCAGAGATTTAAGGAATTGCTTAGGTTTAAGAGGATCTGCAAGGGGAACCTGAATTAACTTTTCTGCATATCGTAAGCATCTCATCTTGAAAGATCGGTGGGAAGACAGAGAGTATGGGGGTGGCATAGGGCCTATGGACAGGGCCTGATCTGATCGCGGTGCGGGGAAAAGTCCTGTAGATGTTCTCCACCTACATAATGAAAAAGGCGGCCAGTTGCTCACATTGCTGGTCAGACGAAATCAGTGCCTGCTGCCGCGTTCCTTGCCTCCAGCAATTTTCTGGCAACCATAAAAATTTCATGATAACTCAGGTGATTGATGGACCTACTGCAGAGAGACCGGAGTTTTGTCTAGTGGAAGTTTGACTCATCATAAAGTAGTGCAGGAGGTTAAAATGCCTGCTGCAAAGCACATGTACCATGCAGGTTACAAAGTGCGTACAATGTATGTAAATAGGTCAGTGCTGTTACTGCTTCTGTCAGAGCCCTTTTGTTTCTTGCAATTTATCCATTTAAATCCTAATATAGAATAGTGAGCTATTAACTATCATCAAAGAGCT
This sequence comes from Triturus cristatus, assembly GCF_964204655.1. Taxonomy (NCBI): domain Eukaryota; kingdom Metazoa; phylum Chordata; class Amphibia; order Caudata; family Salamandridae; genus Triturus; species Triturus cristatus. The sequence continues at coordinate 1,519,802,598 of NC_140591.1, read as the reverse complement.
GCATGCACATTGCCAGGTATAGATTAGAGCATTATGATTTTTCCCCCGAGCTTTCATTATCCTAATATTGCAAAAGGAGTTCACTTGGGTAGAAATCAATTCTTATTAAAACAGCCAACCCCACCCATGATGTTACATTTTAATTTCTGAGTGTGTGCTTCTCCAGACCAAGCACTCTTAAACTATACTGCCTACCAGTATGGATGACTTGTGACTCATACACCTTGTAGTCCTCTATCTGACGTAATATTTCCTATACCCTGCTTTACACAGTTATGATTCATTGTCTAAGTGTAATGCAGTGGCGGCTCCCATGCTAAGGCGGAGGCGCGTCACCTCACTGCTTCAGTGGAAGCTGAATGCAAAAAATAAAATTATGATAATGTTTGTTATAATCATTTTGTTTTTTGCCTTCAGCTTGCAGCTGAAGCCAGGAGGGTGGGGCTGTGCTCCCCACGCATTTCAGGGGTAGGAATGGTGGCAGCACCTAAAGTGCTCATGAGACTTTGGCCGGCAGCTTCGGGACGGCCAAAGCATCATGCGCACTTTGCATGTTCTCCACGCAGGCTGTATCACAGCCTGCGTGGAGAACATGCACAGTCTGGAGAACATGCACAGTCTGCCAGCCGCTGTTTGAGCGCCGAACCACGCGCTCAGACCAATTACAACGCTGCTAAGGCAGCGTTGTGATTGGCCAGGGTATTCTGGGAAGATGTGTGCTTGCTGCCTTGCAGAGAGGAGGACGGAGCAAGAATAGGCGGCGGTCTGAGGTAAAAAGGTAAGTACTTTTTTTTTATTATTCCCCCTCTCCCTCCCTCTGTCCCCCAGCCCCACCATCCCTGGTCGGTAGCAGCCACTACTGGTATAATGTGTGACGCCTTACACTAGTATGAGTGACACTACAGAACAAAAGAAATGCATGAGAGAAAGAGTGGTTATGGAGACTTGAGGCGCACTGCCAAAGGGTGATAGTGAGGGTGTCAATGGCAAAGGTGGTCATATGGAGCACCAACCAAACATTGACGCACCAGGCGCCACCATCGCTAAAGCCGGTCCTGATTGAGGGACCTCTGGGCCCCAAGACAGCCTTGGGCAGCAGTTTCAGTCTGCTCTTGGTGTACCATGCCACCGGGTACCTGGAAGTCATACCTCAGAAAACAGAGAATACTCTTGTTGTGGCCAGGCCACTGATAGTTTCCCCAAGGTAGTGGTGTCTGACCAAGGCACCAACTTCATGCCTGCGTACATGAAGTGTATGTGGGATAAGTGTGGAGTAACCTACAAATTCTTCACACCCAATCATCCCCAAAGCAGTGGGCTTGTTGAGAGGTTCAACAACACATTGAAAGGCATGATAATGGGCATAGCAGAGCCCTTGAGGTGGAAATGGAATGTCCTCTTGCCTGTTGCTTGCTTACAGAAAGGTGCCTCAGAAGAGGGTTAAGCACCACCGAGCTTCTATATGGCCACCCTATCAGAGGGCCTCTCAGCCTTGTAAAGGAGGGGTGGGAGCAAGCTCCAAGGAAATCCCCTCAGGATGTAGTCAGCTAGATGTTGGCCCTAAGAACCCAGATGAAGTGGTTCTGGAAGACTACCACTGAGAACTTAGCCGCCATCCTGGAATGAAACTAGTACAGCCAAAATGCCACTCTGGTCTAGTTTCAACCTGGTCAGAAGGTGTGGGTGATGGAGCCAGTGGAGCACTGGGCCTTGCAAGACCGGTGGACTGGCCCAGATGAGGTAAAGGAGAGCAAGGGGGAGGTTTGCACCCCCTCAACCAACAAACCAATTTCTCATAGTAATTATCTGTAAAATTTAATAGCAAGGAGTAATTAGTTCATTTGCAACTAAAGGTGGCATTACTGTAACTTTTCTATAAAGTGTGGACCAAGGATGATCAATATGTATCTGGATCCACACTTCATTTACAAGCTAACCACTGAGTATGCAAATCATTTCCATGTAGTTTTTTTTGCATGTTAACACATATTTTATGGAGATTGTGAAAATAGGGTACAGATCTGGAACTCTTCCACCTGCAATAAACAGCTCAGCTCTGGACCATGAGGCTGACAATGCTATGAAGCACAGGCACTTTAATGACAACTGTTCCCTTTCCTCAAGGGTAACTGCTAATTGTGTTGAGTCTAAGGTAAAGGGTATAGTTTGTTTTAATTTGAAAAGGCATCACTAACCCTGCTGATTGCTTGTGTGGTTGATAATCAACCTTGGCACTAAAGGTAGCAAAAGTATCAACTACATCCTCTAAATTTATCATAGTCTTGTCGATCACATCCCAAAACGGACATCTTCGCATAGCGAAACTCTTTCGACAAAAGTTATACTGTGGGTCTGGGAGTCAGTCAAACTGAAGTGGAAAGCAATGCTCCTGACAGACGCTGGTAAAATTATTCTTACCTGGGCAAAGCAATATGAAAAGAAGACACCTGTGTGTTCTGTTCTCAATTAAGGAATATATTTTGAGCTGATCTTTTGTACCTAGGGCACTGTGCAATCAGGATTATTGTTCTAAATATTTGGAATAATACGAAAAAGCCTGGCCATATACACTCCATGAGCAGCACATAACACCAGGAACCTTGTTCGAGTGGGTAAGTGAAGCTGATGGGAGTGTGTAGGGCAGCTGTAGGCGAGGGAGGGCATGACAGATTTGGGTAGCATATGCCTTTGCGGCTGGCACTTGGAGTTTAGCGAGGGTATATTATGAGAGAACTAAATAAAAATCATCGGCACAGATTACACTTTATTGTCATCTAGCCATGGTAGACAATTCTGGGGAATTGTGACCCAGGTTGTGTGACAGCTGCCACTCAGATTGCCCCGAATAAAACATACACTTTACATTTCTATTCTATGAGCTTTATTTGGCAATGACAGTTTAATTTGCAACTATTTACAACAACAAAAATAATCTCAGGGTGGTACTTCGTGGAATCTCAAGGTTTATGTATAAAATGTATGTGAGCCCAGCCACAGGGACAGTGTAACACTTTAGAATAACTAGATTAATAACAGTAACATTTAACAGGAGGTATTAACCAGTAAAGAGTGGATAGCATGTGAGAAACAAGGATAAGGAGGGAGAGGTGACTTAAGAAAAAGTGACTCTTTAAGTTCCTACTGAAAGCCAGGTCTGGTTTCTGAGCTTGAATGTCAATTAATGTCAACTGAACAACAGCACATTGCCTTTTTGCTTTACCTAGTAACTGTTGCTGTAACGTAATTTTGCATCGGCATTTAAATATCATCCACCAAGCCTTTGCAAAGAAGTCTTATGGCGTAATACCAGCAAAATATGGGGCCAAAAAGGAGGGGAAAAAATCTATTTAGAACTGGATGTGGACTTCATACCTAAATAAAGCTGCATAGAAAATGGGCATTGTTCCTGAAGCATCAGTAAAGATTAGAATAGTCTGCAAAAACAGTCAGGCCAGGAAAATTAACTTTGTTGTCACAAAAATGTGCCAACCCAAATTTGCTTGTATTGTATTGTATTCTAGTATTTATATAGCGTAGTACCATTATGCGAGGTGCTGAAGTGCTTGTCCACGTGCGTAGCATAATACCCGGTGTGGGCATGTGGTTGGAAAAGTGTTTTTTTTTTTTATTGGGCCTATTTATATATGATTCTGTTATGAGGTGCAGTACTTAGTGGATGAGGACAGGGCCGTTTCTACCATTAGGCAAGACTAGGCGGCCGCCTAGGGTGGCAAAAGGGGGAGGGCGGCGGCCGCCACCTAGGGTGGCAAAAGGGGGATGGCAGCAAAAAACATGAGTTTGGGAATATCTAATGCATTAATTCTTCTAGCCTGGATGACAGGGAGAGTGATGGTAGTAAAAGGGAGGGGGCGCCATTTTTCAATTCTCGCCTAGGGCGGCAAAACACCTAGAAATGGCCCTGGATGAGGAAGTGTAAGACATAGACAGGCATATTCTATAATATGTGTTATGCTAGCATGTCAGGTTAGCTCTGAAGGTCCCCTTGCTATGTTGGCAGTTTATCTTTTATGTTCTAGAGCCAATTTCATAAGCTGACTTTGGCAGGCGGTAATTCACTCTGAAATATTATGGGTCTACAAGAAGTCACAGAGGTCAATAAAGAGTGATGGGGGATCAGAGATCTGCCCGGAAAGGCTGTGTTACAGTCCTCCTCTATGTAATGGCTAATAAGAGAAGTGAATTGAAGAGATTTTCCAAGATGAACTGTGTTATTGTCATCCCTTTTGTCAATTATAGTATGTTAATACTCAGAGTATTTTACTATTTTGGGTCCTGCAGGATGAACTATGTTAGAGTTTGTTGACAGATACTAATAGCCTTTGATAAAGCAATTCGCTGAACAGCCCATGCAAACAGGATATTTGACAATCAAACAGCAATAACGGACATTGAATACCTCTCAACAGAGAGTACTTTAGGTAAAAATAACACAAGTAAACAGCTAAAATCAACATCACTACTTGCTTGTCTATGCCCACCATTATCGCAAATGTACCAATGGATTTGAATCCAGGAACTCTGCTGAAATGATGCACCACTTCTCATAAAACCTTCCCACACCAGAAGAATAACTAGAATAGGAAAAATGCATTGTGTGTCCCTACTCAGAGTTTTTTAAAATCTTCATTACAACTAAACCCAACTAAACAACCAAGCTACCTGCAAACAACTAGAAATTTGCCACAATTTGTTGCATAATTTGGTAAAGTCATAGGTTTGTTTATGGCTCAGCTAAATTTGTAAAACACCTGGATGGAATGCTAAGGTGTAAATAGGCATACAAATCTCTCTAGCCAATAACAAACAGCGACATTACACATTAAATAAACCTGCCATAAGTTGTTAATCATCTTTCTCACAACAGGAGAAAGGTCCACGATTATCATCACAAAACATTCCAGAAAAAAGATGAACCCATTTCAGATCCCTCCTTTAAGTTTGGAGGTGATTTGTCAAGTGTGTTGAATTACTTCAAGTCCACAAACCCAATATGATGGTATAGCAATGATAGTATGATGTCATACGTAGTGTCATCAGTGATGTCATCAGTGATGTCATTTGAGATATCATTAGTGAGGAGACTAATTGTGACACCTAACATTTAATGTATTATGTAATATGTGAGGAATTAAGCAGTGCATGGCGGAGGTGCAAGTTATAGTTAGCTCAGTAAACTATAACTGGTGAATTTCAGAGTTTTGTTTGGTTTTTAAACGTTTTCTTTACCTTATTTCAACACCTAATTATAACATCACTTTAACGGTCGCCAGTAGGTAGTTATGGTTAGGACCATAGTTTCCATAGGAAAAGGGTTTTTTGTTTGCCCAATAACTTTGGTGCCGCTTTACACATCTTCACCAAATTTTCACAAAACTTCCCCTTTTTGGTTCAGCTGCTGTGTTGAAAGTTTTGGAGTGATCTGTCAAGCGGGGGTTGAGAAAAAAGGGGGGATCCCAAAACGTGTTTTCCCCTTGTCATGTGTATAGGGATTGTTCATTTGTTTAACACGACTACAGCCGGACCTGCTGGACAGAATTATACCAAATTTGGCAGAAAGCTAGATGTTGGTACAGAAGGCATGCTTTTTGAGATTTGGTGTTAATCTGTTCAGTAGTTTCACAGATATTTAAGTTTGAAAAATATAGATATCTGGGAGCCCAACAGCCTACAGAAACCCAACTGAAATTTGATTGGCTGCCAACACTTCAACCAGGAAGTGCTGGCAGCCATCTTGGGACCAGCCTACATGATAACATCCTATTGAAAGGCATTGTAGTGAATTGCAGGTTATTAGGGTCACAAAAAGGAGAACATATAAAGGGTGATAACAGATTTTATTTACAATTTAAATCATTTGTTGATGGTACCATACTAATTTTAGTAATTGTGGTGTGTTCTAAGATGATTTTACCTTGTGGAAAAGCCTTCTGCTGTGATTTCAAGAATCCTGGTTGAGAGAAATTTGTTTTTTCATTATTTCCCCATAGAGGTTATGGAAGGTGCTTCAGAAGTTAAAATGAGAGGATATTTTATGTAAATTCACTCTATCTTTCTCAGCCATATGAAAATGAAGTCTGATTGTTGATTCCCTTGTGTTCTACTGCAGCCTCCCAGAGTGTTCTAAAGAAAAACTAGAGCGCTAATGGCGTTACTTATGACAGAAGCATGGCACACCTGAAGCCATTAGGATTTGTCATAGAAATTATAAATAGTGCTGTAGAAAGAAAAATCAAGACACATTTTAAGTGAGTTTTCTTTTTTTTAAAAATATTTTTATTGAAGTTCTTGTATCATATTTTCAGTATAAAAATAACATAAATTGGCAACACAACGAACAAGAAAATACAGAAATAAGGAAAATGATTTACGGAATACCTAAGTCCAACATTACTCAAAATAAAAACTCAAAATTTTATCAAACTTCCTCGTCCCACCAATTCGCTGTGCATATCGCAGTTCACTCTTTCTAACATTCCTCATTTTTTGAAGCCAGGCATTAAACGAAGGAACTTGTATTGACTTCCAGTTCTGGAGCACCAGAGACCTTGCCACTGCCATTGCAACAAATAATAGTTTAACCATCTGTTCTGACAAACCGAGATCAGAGTCATATCCATACAGTATTAATTTAACGTTATAAGTGATCTGGATCCCACAATACTTTTGCAAATATTCGAAAATCTCATTCCAAAAGGACACAATTTTAAAGCAGTGAGCTATAATGTGAGACCAGTTAGCAGGAGTATATTGCTGACATCTAAAACAGGTGGCACTGGTATTAACGTACATTTTAGCAATGGCGGCAGGAGTGCGATACAGGAGCCATTTACTGAACAATAGCATTCTTCTCCAGTTAGATCCTTAAAGAACACTAAAATTCAGCTTATTTATGCTTTTCCAAGTGTTAATAGTAAGTGCATGATTCTCCTGTTCTTGCCATTTTTTAATGGCTTTCTGGCTCAGATCTACCTCAATATGTTGAGCTAAGCAACGTTTCCATGCCCCTGGCTTCCGCGTCCGAGGAGTCAAGAACAAATCGTCCCATAACTGACTAGAGGAACCAATAAGTCTTGGCTCCACTTGTTCCAACATTTTAAAGATCGAAACATAGGAACCCAATAACATAAAATTCCCCGAAATTAATAGCTGCATCTCTCCTGGTAACAACCAAGCCCCCTACCTTAAAAAATCTGATAAAGTATAAAACCCAACTCGTTCCCATTGCAGTACAGTATCCACTCCGATTTTCATTCCCATAAAAATGAGAGCATTCCTTAAGGGAGTTCTGATATTAAACTGCGGGAGAGAATATCTTTTAAGAAAAACGTCACGACACTTAAAAAACCAAAGCATCATCTTGTATCGACTAAGTTTCGGTGATTTAGGGATATGCAACAGAAATGGGGTCTGAGCCTCATGACAAATTTGGTCAAAAAAGATATTAATAAAGACATTTGGACTCTGCATTGCAGATTTAAATCGCTCCAAATATTGGGCAAAATATGCGCTATAATAATCTCTGACATTAGGTACAAGGATTGAACCTTACGTAGAAGAGGATCAAAATTCAACATGACTAAATCGGAAACCAGAGTGGAAAACATAACCCCCAAATACCTCTTCGGTCTTAAATTAGTGCATCCAAGTAAATCAACATGTAAATCCACCTCACCCCCACCACAAACTAATATTTCCGTTTTTTAAAAATTAATTCGATAACCTCCCAAAGCTTCAAATTCTTTAAAAAGCTGTAAAGCAGCAGTTTGAGATTGAATATCCGTCTTAATCAACAACATGATGTCATCGGCATACAGTTTAATTTTTGCCATAGAAGGGATCGGAGGAGGAATATTCACAGATTCACGAATTGCTGTAGCTAACGGTTCAATAAAAAAAGCAAAAAGAATAGGGGACAAGGGGCAACCCTGCCTGGTGCCCCGTTGGGCCGATACTGTACCGACCATAACAGAATTAATAATTATATTGGCTTTGGCACCCGTATACAAATTTTGGATTAAACTAATAATTTGTGGCGGAATTCCAAAGTGCTTTAAAATAAGAAATAAAGTTGTCCATACCACCAAGTCAAACGCTTTTTCTGCATCTAATAATAAAATTAAAGCAGGGATTTTTTTTGTAATTTAAAGCCTCAGTGAGAAAATGTGTGTTGGTAGCTATTTGCCGGCCTGCCACAAAACTATTCTGATCCAGATGAATAAGATCTGTTGCAATGGAATTAAAACGTATTGATAATAGTTTAGTAAGAATCTTATAATCAGTATTCAGTAATGTGATAGGCCTATATGAGTTAGGGTCTTTAGGATCTTTACCTTTTTTCGGGAAACTAACAACTGTCCCCTCCCCAAAAGAATCTGGAATTTGCCCGCCCACTAGCATATAATTAACTAATTGTAATAGTAAATCAGAAAAGGCGCTAAAGAAAACCTTAAAAAATTCAGCTGGGAGGCCATCTGGGCCACAAGCCTTGCCAATTGGCAAGTTCTTAACCACTGATTCTAGTTCTGCCTTAGAAAATAGACGCATCATTGCTCCACTATCTGCCCGAGATAGAAAAGGCATATCATATCTAGCTAAAAAATTGGAAAGCCTAGAATGATCTATCTCTTGATGTTGGCTGTATATTTGTTTATAATGGGACAGCATTATAGTGCCAATAACATCAGACTGTGATGATTCTATCTGAGTAGCAGGACACTTTAGAATACGGATCAAATTTGCGGCAGCTTGCTCTTTTGCCTGCCACGCGAGGAGTTTACCAGAGAAATTACTCTCCTCATAAATCCTCTGAGATTGTACCAGAAATTGCTGTTCACTCTGTGTAGAAAGAAGCGTACTGAGTTCACGTTTGGCCTCATTTAATTTGTTTTGCGCAACACTAGAAAAGTTAGATTGTCGAAGCAGAGTAAACGTACGGATTTTTTGATAAAGTAAAGTCCTAGCTTGTTTGATAGCGCGCCATTCTTCTGCGTCTTTACCGATTATGATGCCACGAATAAAGGCTTTTAATGAGTCCCAAATAATGTGCAATGGAGCCGTATCCGAATTACGAGCAATAAACTCGGCAATCTCCAATTTTAAAAACGAGACCCAGTTACTATCTTGTAGATATACCTTATTAAATATCCATCTCCTAGGGGGCCTAATTTCTTCCCCTACTTCGAATTCGATTACCAGCATTGCGTGGTCTGAGAAGCCATTATGCAAAAAATTTTGATGAGAAACTTTTCATAATCTATACGAGAAGAGGATCTATGTCTTCCCGACCAACAAGTAAATTCTTTTTTTTGTGGTGATTTTAATCGCCATGGGTCACAAAGATCCAGTAAGGATATGTTCTGCATAATAGACCTTCTTGACTTTGGTTTAGATTGTTTCTTCGAAGCACCAGTGGAATCTAATTTTATATCCATAAGAATATTAAAATCCCACCTATAACTATATCCCCCCTAACCATCAGCAATGATTGAAATAACTCCTCATAGTTGGGGGCACGGTCTTCCACTGGGGCATAAAAACTAACAAAAGTGATTGGCCTGTCTTTTATTACACGTGGCCCAACACCACCGCCCTGACCCCCCATCTTCAAACTGGATAATTTCCGCATCTAAATTCCGATTTAAGAAAGCGCGACCCCCTTTTGAGATTCTTGAGCGCAAGAAAACCCACGATATGAGGACCAAGTTTTAAACATATAAAAATAATTAATTTTATCCGCAGGAATATGAGTTTCTTGCAACATCACAACTGCTGGGCACTCTGTTTTAATCCATAGCTCGATGGCTCGCATTTTTTCCTATTATTCAGCCCATTAACATTAAAGGAAATCACTCTAAGCCGTCCAATAGACATATATTTAAATCATTGAAAATAACTTCTTGCCAACATATTTTCCCATCACCGCCCAACAAGAACTTCAATTTTCCATTTTTTCCCCCACCCAACCCATTCCCCCACCCAGGTGCTCCCCCCCTGCACCTAGCCCCGTGGCCCTGTACTTCACCTTCGCCTCCCTCCCACGCTGGCCACATGGCGCTGACCCCTCTCATAAGGGCACCTTGGTGTTGCGCCCCTGTTCCCATGACCCCCCAGTTCCTCTCCTGCCCCTCCCCCCACACGATAGCATCCAAATTTGCAGAGGCAAAAAAAAAAAAAGAGAAGAAACAAAGGGAGAACTTCCAGTAACCATCAGACCAGATCAAATCAAATCCTAACCCTACACCAACTGGTCAAGCATCTCACGTGCCTCATCAACATCAGAATAGAATTTGCCCTTAATCAAAACTTTTAGCTTTGATTGCTGTGCAATCGATGCTTGAGCACCTTTGTCCTTAAATAACTGGAGAATCTTTACATAGTCTTTTCTCCGTCTAGCAGCGGCAGCCGACATGTCGGAAAAAATCCGGCACTTAGTAGTAGGATTGGCATGGAATTGTCTTTGCTTGAAAGCCTGTGATAGGATTATTTCTTTAACGCGAACATCAGCAAAATTAACAATAAATAGTCTGGGGAAACTGAGAATTGGGAAATGGGCGAGCTGGAACTCGATGCGCCCGCGTGATTGTTAAGTCTCCCTTAAACCCAGGGACAACCTCTCGAGAAAAAAAAGAAGTAATCCATTGCATCATGTCAGACCCCTCAATATTCTCTGGTACGCCCACTATTCGAAGGTTTAACCTTCTATTATAATTTTCTAATTCGTCCAGTTTAAATTCAAAAACCTTCGAAGATTTGGATACACTAGCCATCTCTTTCTGCACAATGGTCAAATCCTCCAGCCCCGAAATTCTAGTCTCAGATTCTTGAAGTCGATTTGGAAATGAAGCCATCGAATCTTCAATTTTATCCAAACGCTTGCTAATCACCTCCAATTCCGCCTTTTGAAATTGCTTCATCTTTCTTATTTCTCCCAGAATCAAATTCAGCATGTCCTTCACTGAAATCTGAAAATCCCCAGTAGTCTCGGTATCCATCCCCATAATCGAATTCTGAGGCATAGTAACACCAATGGAATCTAAGTTAGATTGCGACAATGCAGTAAAGGCACCCGTAGAGGTAATCGTAGAAGTACTGGTAGAAAAAGTAGAAAGTTCTTTATCACTGAGAAAAGTGTCTCTTGTGTTTCAAAGTGGAGGGTCTGTTAACTCAACTAAGTCGCCAGTCGACATCGTTGAGCCTAAATTCTCAGGGCCCGATTCACAGAACTAACTTAAGACAAAATCCTAAACTTACTACCATTTTGGTATTCACAGAAGGCACTTACTCATTTTGGTATTCACAGAAGGCACTTACTCATTTCGGTATTCACAGAAGTTAGGAGTCCTAACTTTAGGACTCCTAAATGCCTTCTGTGAATACCGAAAGTCTTAAAATTAGGATTTTTCTCAGTTTAGTAGTAGTATAGTTAGGACTCCTAACTTTAGGACTCCTAAATGCCTTCTGTGAATACCGAAAGTCTTAAAATTAGGATTTTTCTCAATTTAGTAGTCCTAAATTTAGGACTCCTAACTTTAGGACTCCTAAATGCCTTCTGTGAATACCGAAAGCCTTAAAATTAGGATTTTTCTCAGTTTAGGAGTCCTAAGGTTAGAACTCCTAACTTTACAACTACTAAACTGAGAAAAATCCTAATTTTAAGGCTTTCGGTATTCACAGAAGGCATTTAGGAGTCCTAAAGTTAGGAGTCCTAACTATACTACTACTAAACTGAAACAAATCCTAATTTTAAGACTTTCGGTATTCACAGAAGGCATTTAGGAGTCCTAAAGTTAGGATTCCTAACTTCTGTGAATACCGAAATGAGTAAGTGCCTTCTGTGAATACCAAAATGAGTAAGTGCCTTCTGTGAATACCAAAATGGTAGTAAGTTTAGTATTTTGTCTTAAGTTAGTTCTGTGAATCGGGCCCTGTCAAAGGAGGAATAACTGTTGAAGGAATTGAAAGGGTTAGAGTCCCTGGTAGCACTGCACGAATACCAGCTGTGTTAGCAGAGACATGTGTTGCGCCCTTTCGCTCAAATAACGGAAACTGTTTAGAGATTTTAGGAACACAGACTGTCGTAACCTCTTTAGACGCCTGTAAATCAAGTGAGGCCGCTGGATTCAAACACTGAGCTATTTCAGGTAATTTGACTTCTGAGCCCAGTAAAGCCATTTCCATTCCCCCCACGGGTAACTCCAGTACCTCCTGCCCCTCACTAATGACGGATTTGCGAGGATTCTGTTGATGAACCTGTATCGGGCAGCTGTTCTGCTCGATTTTCCCGGTCTTCTTGTATTAACAGGTGATTGAATGTGACTTCAGTCTCTTACCATTCAAGCCTAAGGGTTAGAGTAGTGGATGGAGCCTATTTACTAGGCACTTCGACGTGATTCTGTGCTCTTCCCCATAGATCAGGGCTTGCACATATAGCCTAGGGGATAGATTCGTTAGTATTAGGGATAACCTGTCCTGTAGTGAGGGTATTTCATGGAGCCGTGCTGAATGCAGGCCTAGTAGGCCTCAAACGGGAGAGACTCCATTTTTCTTTCTGCTCCGGCAGCTTGGGATACTTCTAGGTCAAATGTGATGTTTTAGTTATGAGGTGTTATTCGCTTGGAGAGAACCGGTTCGGGCCGGCCCTTATCGAAGGATTGTATTTTTCTTCATGCCGAAGACACTACATCAGGCCGGCCGGCTGGGAACGTGTCCTTGGTACGGGGAGGTACAAGAATTTGGTGGGCGGCAGGTTACGGGCCGGAATTTTCCATGAGGAAATGCACCTCTATATTAGTGAAAGTCTGAGGCAGTTACAGGTTCAGTCCGTAGGCGGCATCTAGCCGTTAGCAGTAGAGCTATTACTTATTTCCAGGGAAGACAGACGCCATCTTGAAGGCGGAGAAGAACTGAGAGACAGATGCTTTCCTAACAGAATAACCAGAGAGGAGAGAGTAGCCGATAAGGAAGAGGTCCCAGTGACTCGGAGAAGGGTGATTCCAGGCGAGCCGAGGCACAGACGAGAAGGGAGCCTAGATGATCACTGAGTGCAGGCTACATACTACTAAGGTGATGTCGACCCTTTCTTATTAGAGTGTACAACTTAATCTTTCACTTTTCTTTGCAGGTTATGTGTTATATCGTAATGTTATGTGATTGTATGTGCAATGAGTAATAAAGTATCCAGTTTGTAGTGAACCAACATATGCTGTGTGTTCTTGTATAAGAGGGTAGCCTATTCTTCTAGTCAGCTGCGGCTACATGAACAGATGTTAACCCTGATCAGGTAAGTGGTAACTGAATAAGGGAAAGAGGAGCCCCTCAAACCTGAGAACAGGCTATGCCCGAACTGGCAATCCTTGTATGATCTGATGAATAGTGAGACTGATTCCCTTTTTGTATGTTATGGTGATCATAGGATGAACTGTCGTATAAGACTGCCGTCTAGGTAGAGAGGTCTGGATTCGTAGGGGATCGCGAGGCCGCCAATTGTGCTGAGACTGCCGTCTGGGTAGAGAGGTCTGGGTTCGTATGGGACCGCGAGGCCGCCACTTGTGATACTGTCGTAAGGGTAGAGAGGTCTGGGTTCGTATGGGACCGCGAGGCCGCCACTTGTGATACTGTCGTATGGGCAGAGAGGTCTGGGTTCGTATGGGACCGCGAGGCCGCCACTTGTGATACTGTCGTATGGGCAGAGAGGTCTGGATTCGTAGGGGATCGCGAGGCCGCCGATTGTGCTGATACTGTCGTATGGGCAGAGAGGTCTGGGTTCGTATGGGACCGCGAGGCCGCCACTTGTGATACTGTCGTATGGGCAGAGAGGTCTGGATTCGTAGGGGATCGCGAGGCCGCCGATTGTGCTGATACTGTCGTATGGGCAGAGAGGTCTGGGTTCGTATGGGACCGCGAGGCCGCCACTTGTGATACTGTCGTATGGGCAGAGAGGTCTGGGTTCGTATGGGACCGCGAGGCCGCCACTTGTGAGATCTTGGTATGCATAGTAGGAATCCCCTGTCCTTAGGTGATAGATATATGTGGTTGTAGGATTGTAAATAGGTTCTAGGGAGGGGGTAACGTTCTGGCTGGGTTAGTGAGGCTCTGATGAGCGAGTTCTATCTGATCCGAAAACCCAAGCAGAACATTTGGCGTCACGAACCGTTTACGAAACCTGTGTGCGTTGTGGTTGTATTGTGTTTGTCTTCGGCGTGTGCGTGGTTTTGTTTCTATATTATTTGTATATACCTGCGTGTAGTTTTCTTTTCTCTTTCTTTTTTTTTTATTTTTATTTCTCTTTTTCTTTCTTTTCAAAAATGTTTTCTAGAAAGTCGAAATCTACTTTTAAGTTGCCCGTTGATATTCCCGGTTGGGATTCAACGCCTTATGAAGCCTTAGCCCGTGAGTGGGCTAATTCTACTGGTTTGAGTGAGAATTGGAATTCTTTTTTGGAGCTGGCGGAGCCGGCTAATGTGATTACTTGCTTACAGAAGGCGCCAGTATCTAAGGGTGATGAGCTCCCCGTTTTAGGGCGCAGAGGTTGGATTGTTCTGTCTGCGTACAGGCTTCTCCATGAGAGGTTGTTGAAGTTGCAGAACTTGCATAAGGATTTGGAAGCAAACTTTGTTGAGATTCAGAATGCTCATACTTTGTTACGGTATCAAAATAAGTTGCTTGCTGAGCGGCTGTGCGAATTGCTCGTTATAAATACAAGAATCGGCGTGGTCGGGTTTCGACGCGGAAGGTGCGTCTGGTCGTGGCGAAAGCCGGACTGGATTGGAATCCTGATGAATGGGATGGTAATATCTGGAACTCGAGTGATTCTCCTTCCTCGGGTGAGGAGTCTGCCAAGCGCGAGTCCTCTCGCTCCGGCCGTGCTTGTAAATCTGCTTCTTGCGCCTCTGATGGTGCACCCCGTGATTGCGCTCGTCCTTCGAGCGGGGTCGATGCTTCTTCCACTGATTGTTCCTCTACGTGTACTGGTCGAGCTCCTTGTGATGCTCATCCCGCGGTCTCGGCGCATCCAGTTTTTCGACGGAAGGTGCAGCAGGCTCCCGGTGCTCCGAATGGTATTGCTTTAGACTCTTTGGAGGATTTTACTCAACAAGAAATTAGTGATATTTTGCAGCGATTTCGGCAGCGAGTTGGTGAGCCCTTGCTCACATGGATGGTGCGCCTTTATGAACTGGGCGCTGCTGGCATTATGTTGGATGCTGGCGATTGTTTGAAGTTTTGTTCCTTGAGTTCGGATTCTACTGTACAGGATCATTTTCGTAACTTTAATGGTGGTGGTCAAATTTCTTTGCTTCAATTGGCGACTGAGGGTTGTAATCAAAAATATCCTACTGAGTCTGACTGGCCTGTGAATGACAAACCGTGGTATACTTTGCGCGATGCTGCGCAACGTCTCAAAGAGGAGGTGATGAAAACGGCAATTTTTCTGAATACTGCTGACCGGTTGCTTGATGCTTTCTTGACATCTTCTGTGCGGAATCGTATTATTCGTTCTTCCCCTGTTGCTTATAAGCAGGTCATGATGACTTTATTGATTAATCAGACTGGTAACATGTTATCTGTGGTGCTGGAATCGGTACGCCAACTCGGTGAGTTGGGTGAGTGGTTTAAACCTGAACGGCAGTCCCGGCCTGACACTCGTACTCCTGGTGAAAATAAATTTACTAGACGTGATATGTTTCTTGCTCTTCTGGCTGATGGTGTGCGAAAGGAGGACATTGATGGTGAGACTACTTCTCGTTTGTGGGAAATGTTTCGCAAACGTGGCTTGGATCGAAAGGAGGGTGCCCGGCGTGTTCGGACAACTGAGTGTGATTGTGGTTTTTCTGACGGTAGCGGTGATGACGACCGCCGTGGGCGCTCTGATCGTCGTGATGATCGACGTTATGCGCGTGATTTGTCCCCCCGTCGTGAGAGAGACAGGGAGAGAGAGGGGGAAAGAGAGAGGGGGAGAGATGATTATGTTAACAGCAGACGTAGAGATGATAGGGATCAATCCCCTGAGTTGAGAAGGAGAGAGGATCGACACATATTGGCCGATCGAAACCCGCAGTATAATGCAGGGAACAGTAATCCATTTCGTAATGGAGATGGATATGAACAGGAGGTATCGATACCTAGGAACCGTGAGAGTCTTTATCCTGATTTATCCTGGTACACAGAACACAATAAAAAGGACTAGGAAATAGGTCAAGCTCCAGTACACAGATGGGCTCACAGAGATAATAGACCCTATGTAGATATTGATATTTATTGGAGACATCGTAATATCCAAAGGGCCCGAGCATTGGTAGATACAGGAGCGGAGGCCACTCTTATTCATGGAAAATCAAAGAAGTTTAAAGGTCAGCCTTTTACAATTACCGGATTAGGTGGAAAGGAAACTCCCGCAGTTCAAACCTTACTTGAAATGAGAATAGGTAGAATTCCTAGAAAAGAATACTCTGTATTAGTGGTGCCACTCTTAGAATTCATAATTGGAATTGATATTTTGAAAGGAATGACTTTGCACTTAGATGATGGATGTTACCAATTTGGAACTAAACATTATATATCGTCCAAGCCTGTACGGGTTGGTCGTTTAAGAATGCCCCCCATAAAAGTTCCTCAGGCGACAAAAGTGGTTCGTCAGAAGCAGTATCGTATTCCAGGTGGTCATGAAGAGATTAGCACCACTATTCAGGAGTTGGTGGATGCAGGAGTTATAACCCCAGTTACTTCTGCTTGGAATAATCCTGTTTGGCCTGTACGTAAGAGTGATAATTCCTGGCGTATGACTGTTGATTATCGAGAATTGAATAGACACACACCCTCTTTGACTGTTGCAGTACCGGATGTTATTACCCTAATTGAAAGAATCCAGAAACATCCAGGTACATGGTATGCATCCATTGATATTGCTAATGCTTTCTTTTCGATTCCGATTGCCCCTGAGTGTCAGGAACAATTCAGTTTTACGTGGAACGGGCGTCAAATGACGTTTAGAAGTCTTCCTCAGGGCTATGTGCATAGTCCTACGATATGTCACCGGCTGGTGGCAGAGCATCTGGCTGAGGTACCAGTTCATCCACAAATTCAGATATGTCACTATATTGATGATATTTTGATCCAAGGTGAATCACAAGAGGAAGTTCAGACCCAATTGGATAGAGTCATTGAGTGCTTGCGTGAGAAAGGTTGGGAAATCAACCCGGATAAATTACAAGGTCCGTCCCAGGCTGTGAAATTTTTGGGTATTAATTGGCATGAAGGGCACCGAGAAGTGATCCCTCAGGTTAAACAGAAAATTCTTGATTTTGCAGTTCCGAGAAATAGGAAAGAAGCCCAAAGCTTCATTGGTTTGTTTGGATTTTGGCGCCAGCATATTCCTCATTTGAGTCAAATATTGGCCCCTTTGTACCAGGTCACTCGTAAAAAGAATGCATTTGAATGGGGTAAACCACAGCAAGATGCGTTCAGTCTGGCAAAAGAAGCAATTCAGCATGCTCTGGATTTATGGCCTGTATGTGATGGTGATGTGGATTTGAATGTGTCTGTACAAAGCCTTTATGCGAATTGGAGTTTGTGGCAGAAACAAGGCAAGTGTAGAGTACCGTTAGGTTTCTGGACCAAAAAGTTACCTGATGCTGGTGAGCGTTATACACCTTTTGAGAAACAGTTACTTGCATGTTATTGGGCTCTGGTGGATACCGAGCAATTGACTTTGGGACATGATATAGTTTTGCGACCTGAAATTCCTATCATGCAGTGGGTTATGAGTTCGCCGAAAACTCACCGGATTGGACACGCCCAAGAGGCGAGTGTGATTAAATGGAAATGGTATATACAAGACAGGGCACGTGTGGGACAAAAAGGAGTTGCATCTTTGCATGAGCAGGTGGCACGGGCGCCATCAACTGAAACTGAGAGTGAATGTTCCGTACCTTTAGTACAGGAGTCTCCTGTTAAGTGGGGTAAACCCTTTGATGATTTGTCCGCAGAGGACAGAAACCATGTCTGGTTTACGGATGGTTCAGCAAGGTTCATAGGGACGAAACGGCATTGGAAGGCAGTGTCCTATAATCCGATCACACAAAAATTGCTAAGTACAACTGGTGAGGGTAAGAGCAGTCAATTTGCTGAACTCTATGCTGTTTATCAAGTTCTGAAACAAGAGTTACCTGGCACATGTCATATTTTTACCGATTCTTGGTCTACTGCCAATGGACTGGCAGTTTGGTTACCGACTTGGCATTCCCATAATTGGAAAATCCATTCCAAGGAATTGTGGGGAAAAGAATTATGGCAGGAGATTTGGGAAATGCTCCCACAGAGTACTGTTACAATCTTCCATGTGGATGCTCATACCCCGATAGACTCTCTTGACAAATTCTTTCATAATATTGCAGATGAGAAATCTAAAATTGCTGAGGCAGTGGTGGACACGCAAGATTCTGATATTGCGGGATTGGCGAAATGGGCCCACCAGAAAGCAGGACACTTTGGAGAGAAAGCCACTAGCAGGTGGGCTGCTGATCGAGGAATTTATATTCCCCTAGATTTAATTAAAAATGTTATTCTACATTGTCCCATTTGTCAGCATATCAGGCAGCGCAAAGTGCCCCAAATTGTTAAAGGTCATTTACATCGCGGGAAATTGCCCGCTCAAATTTGGCAGATTGATTACATTGGTCCACTTCCTATGAGTAGGAATTGTCAATATGTTTGCACCATTGTTGATACATACAGTGGCCTGTTGGTGGCCCTTCCCTGTAAGCAAGCTACCCAATTGAATACTATTAAAACATTGGAATTGATTATGATGTATTATGGTGTGCCATTCCAAATTCAATCTGATAATGCATCCCATTTTCGTGGAAGATTGGTACAGGAATTCTGTGTGGAAAACAATATTGAATGGGTATTTCATATACCATATTATCCACAGGCCTCGGGTCTTGTGGAGAGGTTGAATGGCCTGCTAAAAGACCAACTTCGCAAATTAACAGATGACAAGTATAAGAATTGGCGAGATTTTTTGCCTCAAGCGCTATTGATTTTGAATAACCGTCCTTTTCTAAATGCTGAATCCCCACTTATGCGTTTGTTTCCTCCGAATGTTGATGCTAAACCTAACGAGATCAGAGAGACTGTGATGTACTGGGAGATTACTCCCGGAGCTTTGGCTCCATGCAGAGCGACCCCAGGATCGGCAGGTTTAGACTTGCATGCCATGGATGACACCATTATAAAAAGTAAAGATCGAGTCATCATTGAGACAGGTGTTGGTGTTCAGATACCACCTGGAAATTTCGGATTAATTGCCCCTAGATCGGGGCTGGCTGTAAAAGCCATTCAGGTGCTTGGAGGAATCATTGATAGTGATTATCAGGGAGAGATTAAGGTGCTCCTGCTGAATAGCAGTGAGGTTGACTTACTGATACATAAAACTGACCGAGTGGCTCAATTGCTAATAATGCCTGTCTTCAGTGGTGAGATGGTAAAAGGCACTGCCCCAAGGTTGCTAACTGTACGAGGCCAGAAAGGTTTTGGCTCTACAGATAATCCTGGGGCCAGAGTTTGGGTGCAGTCGCCTAAGAATCCCCCTGAACAAGCGGAGGTCATTGCAACCGGTCAAGATAACACCATTTTAGTTATGAGACCAGGGAAAGATAGCTGGGAAGCAGTCCCGGCTGACAAATGTTACTTACGAGAATGAATAATGCCTGTATTTGATTCTCTTTCAGATCATTCTTTGGACTGTTGCTGCAGGATGTGTCGGCGTCGGACTGTTTTCGGGCTGGTGCGACGAGAGAGGAGGGATCCCATCAACCCGGGATGAGTTGAAAACCCGAGTGTCGCGTTCCTTCGCTGCGTGGGATTCGTCGCCAAACTTTTGGGTTACATTGGCCAAGCAAGTGACGAAGACCCCTCATTTCTGCTTGACACCGATGAGATCGGTAACTGATATATTAGCAACCTGTTTGGTTGCTGTCCCTGCTTCATTGGAGACCCTGACTCATATTTTTAATATAACAAATGCTCGTCCCAATGTTCTTCTGGGCGATTTCGCTGCCCATGAGTATTGCCCCTTGTGTACTGTACTGTCAGACCCGATACCGCCTGTCCAGTCCCAAATAGTTACCTATAATATCACACAAGGCGATTTATGTTTTTTCCTTACTTGTGATCCTAGTGCGATTTCTGAATGTATGCGTTTAAAATTGAAAGGTGCCACCTCATTCACCGCTCATGAACGAACTTTGTGCTTTCAAAGGACACCGAAAACATGTACTTCTGTTCAGAACAACATGACTTGTAAGAGTATGGTAGTTACCCCCAGTCACTATCGCACGATGTTACTACCTGCCGGATGGCTTTTCTCATGTGGTAATACTTCCTGGCCATATATCCCCGCAAATATTTCTGGAGGCCCTTGTGCCATTACTAGACTGAGCCTACTCATGTTTTCCTCACATCCGAATGCCAACTCTCGTGTGATCCGAGATACAGTGAGGTTACAGGAGGATTGTGATTCATCTTTGCATTTATATTCCAAGTCTGAATACCTTAGCCTGGCTGTTTCAATTGTTGGTGTTCCTGCTTTGGCAGTTTATAATGCCAAATCTATTGGGAAAATGGCCTGCTGGATGGTAAAATCCATCAATCATACTTCTACAATCCTGTCTGACATGCTATTAGACGCCCAGGGTGAACGAAGGGCTATCTTACAAAATCGAGCGGCTATTGATTATCTTTTGCTTAAACATGGACACGATTGTTCTGATTTTGAGGGTCTTTGTTGTTTTAACCTGTCGGATCATACAAAATCCATTCAGGTTCACATTGACAAATTACATGACTTGACAGAAGAAGTTAGAAAACACATAGACCAGGGCTGGTTTGACTGGCTCTTTAATTGGCTACCTGATTTGCATATGTTACGTCAAATATTAGGAGGTATTCTGATTACTATCGGCATTTTGATTTCTATCTGTTGCTTTATTCAGTGTATTCCTTCACTACTTCAATTCTGCACACCTGGTACTAGACATAGATCAGTTAGTCTTGTTTCATATTATTCTTCCACAGATGTTAGTTCTGTTTAATGAATGTATAATAGACTGAAGTCAAGGGTGAAATGTTCTGCTCGATTTTCCCGGTCTTCTTGTATTAACAGGTGATTGAATGTGACTTCAGTCTCTTACCATTCAAGCCTAAGGGTTAGAGTAGTGGATGGAGCCTATTTACTAGGCACTTCGACGTGATTCTGTGCTCTTCCCCATAGATCAGGGCTTGCACATATAGCCTAGGGGATAGATTCGTTAGTATTAGGGATAACCTGTCCTGTAGTGAGGGTATTTCATGGAGCCGTGCTGAATGCAGGCCTGGTAGGCCTCAAACGGGAGAGACTCCATTTTTCTTTCTGCTCCGGCAGCTTGGGATACTTCTAGGTCAAATGTGATGTTTTAGTTATGCGGTGTTATTCGCTTGGAGAGAACCGGTTCGGGCCGGCCCTTATCGAAGGATTGTATTTTTCTTCATGCCGAAGACACTACATCAGGCCGGCCGGCTGGGAACGTGTCCTTGGTACGGGGAGGTACAAGAATTTGGTGGGCGGCAGGTTACGGGCCGGAATTTTCCATGAGGAAATGCACCTCTATATTAGTGAAAGTCTGAGGCAGTTACAGGTTCAGTCCGTAGGCGGCATCTAGCCGTTAGCAGTAGAGCTATTACTTATTTCCAGGGAAGACAGACGCCATCTTGAAGGCGGAGAAGAACTGAGAGACAGATGCTTTCCTAACAGAATAACCAGAGAGGAGAGAGTAGCCGATAAGGAAGAGGTCCCAGTGACTCGGAGAAGGGTGATTCCAGGCGAGCCGAGGCACAGACGAGAAGGGAGCCTAGATGATCACTGAGTGCAGGCTACATACTACTAAGGTGATGTCGACCCTTTCTTATTAGAGTGTACAACTTAATCTTTCACTTTTCTTTGCAGGTTATGTGTTATATCGTAATGTTATGTGATTGTATGTGCAATGAGTAATAAAGTATCCAGTTTGTAGTGAACCAACATATGCTGTGTGTTCTTGTATAAGAGGGTAGCCTATTCTTCTAGTCAGCTGCGGCTACATGAACAGATGTTAACCCTGATCAGGTAAGTGGTAACTGAATAAGGGAAAGAGGAGCCCCTCAAACCTGAGAACAGGCTATGCCCGAACTGGCAATCCTTGTGTGATCTGATGAATAGTGAGACTGATTCCCTTTTTGTATGTTATGGTGATCATAGGATGAACTGTCGTATAAGACTGCCGTCTAGGTAGAGAGGTCTGGATTCATAGGGGATCGCGAGGCCGCCAATTGTGCTGAGACTGCCGTCTGGGTAGAGAGGTCTGGGTTCGTATGGGACCGCGAGGCCGCCACTTGTGATACTGTCGTAAGGGCAGAGAGGTCTGGATTCGTAGGGGATCGCGAGGCCGCCGATTGTGCTGAGACTGCCGTCTGGGTAGAGAGGTCTGGGTTCGTATGGGACCGCGAGGCCGCCACTTGTGATACTGTCGTATGGGCAGAGAGGTCTGGGTTCGTATGGGACCGCGAGGCCGCCACTTGTGATACTGTCGTATGGGCAGAGAAGTCTGGATTCGTAGGGGATCGCGAGGCCGCCGATTGTGCTGATACTGTCGTATGGGCAGAGAGGTCTGGGTTCGTATGGAACCGCGAGGCCGCCACTTGTGATACTGTCGTATGGGCAGAGAGGTCTGGGTTCGTATGGGACCGCGAGGCCGCCACTTGTGATACTGTCGTATGGGCAGAGAGGTCTGGGTTCGTATGGGACCGCGAGGCCGCCACTTGTGAGATCTTGGTATGCATAGTAGGAATCCCCTGTCCTTAGGTGATAGATATATGTGGTTGTAGGATTGTAAATAGGTTCTAGGGAGGGGGTAATGTTCTGGCTGGGTTAGTGAGGCTCTGATGAGCGAGTTCTATCTGATCCGAAAACCCAAGCAGAACAGCAGCCACCCGGGAAATCGTCCTCACCTTCCCCGGAGCTCTCCGAATTTTCAACTGAAGAGGTTTCTCTCTCCACTGCTGACCCAGGCTGCTTAGCCCTTTCTGAATTCTCTTTCAGTTGCTGGCGTCGTATTCTCGCCTTGGCCCTGGCCGTCAATTGTTTGCCCATTATTAGAGCCAATCCTGTCGAAATGTAAGAATTACCTGGAATCGCCGGTAAATCCGGAAAATCCGCTCTCAGTAAATCAGCTCTCAGACCTCCTTCCAGGGCAGAGCAATACTGAAACCCGGTAATAAGAAATAAACGAGGACTCACTTCAGACGAGTCCTGCCATTTAGGACGCTTGTTGGAGGGAGGCCCACCGGGTAGTCGGGGAGACTATTCTGGGGCACCTTCCTACCGCAAAGTTATAGCCGAGCGCCGCTGAGAAGCCCCCTCGGGGAGGTCTTTCTCCTATGATCGTATTAGGCCCAGTAACACCACCACACAGGACTCAATAGCCGTTGCGTGACTTGATTCTTTATCAGCAGTAATACGTTCAATATTTACAGTGGGATCGAGGGATCCTATCAGAGTCTCAATGTCCGTTAGAAGGATAGGGTAGCGGGACAGTCTTAGTACCAACCAGGTACGGGAGGGCTCTGCGCCAGACCTTGGGTGCTGGTCTCAGAGCGGCTCGGACGTGGAGAGCCGCGACGGCGTCTGCAGGGCTCGGGTGGTAGTTCCGCTTAGGTCGAGCCGCGACACAGTCAGCAGGGCTCCGGTGGTAGGTCCGATTCGGTCGAGCCGCGACGAGGTCAGCTGGGCTCTGATGGTAATTTTCAACAAGGTCGGGCCGCGACAGCGTCAGCAGGGCCCCAAAGGTTCGTGAAGGTCTTTAAGCACGGTGGGGCCGCGATGTCGTCAGCAGTGCTCAAGTGGTAGGTTCAGGGTGAGTCTTCTTCCGTAGGGTCAGCCGCGATCCGATCAGCAGGGCTCTTGACTCCAGGATACAACAACTGTCCTGTTGTCGGGTCGCCCCAGATATAGGACGGGAGCCCTTTGATGTCCGGACCCTTGCGCCCGGAGGGGGCGGAGAGGCCGGGTAGGGAGCGGCCAGACGCCCAGCAGGAGAGGCGCCAGGCCCCAGAGAGCTGTGGGGCGATCACACCTAGGTGTGGAGAGACGGTTGGGGGTCCCATCGATACTGCCCTCCGCCGGGAGTGGGAAGGGCTCACGTGGTATCCCCCGGGCCAGGGGTTGGCGTCTCGATGTCGGGCCTCGCTGGGACCGAGGCCGGGTAGAGCAGGGTCATGCAGGTGGTCACGTGGAGTGACGTACAATCCAAAATGGAGGAGCCCCGATGTGCATGGGACCTCGTGCGGCTTAGCGCGGGGTAACAGGACCACGCCAAGAGGCCGGCTCCCACACGCGTCCCCCCCAGCTGAAGGCAGGGAGAGTCACCCATCTCCATGGGGGTTCTCCTCGCCGAGGCGGAAGAATCGGGACAGGCCGTCAGCATTGGCGTGGTCGTTGCCGGGCTGGTGTACTACAGTAAAGTCCATCCCTTGCAGTGAGATGGACCAGCGTAACAGCTTGGGGTTCTCGCCCCGCATTTGCATGAGCCACCGCAAGGGCCGGTGGTCAGTCTGGACCCTGAAGTAGGTGCCGAAAAGGTAGGGCCGGAGCTTCTTGAGAGCCCATACCACAGCGAAGGCCTCCCGCTCGATGGTGCTCCACCTCTGTTCTCGCGGCAGCAGTCGGCGGCTGATAAAGGCCACCAGTCGGTCGAGGCCCTTGGCGTCCAGCTGGGAGAGGACCGCCCGACCCCGTACTCCGATGCATCGGTCTGGACTACAAATTCCTTGCTGTAGTCGGGGGCCTGTAGCACAGGGGCAGCGCACATGGCCGCCTTGAGAGCATCAAACGCGGTCTGACAGCGGGGCGTCCAGTGCACCGTCTTGGGCTGTTTCTTTGAAGTGAGTTCCGTAAGGGGGCCCACAATGCTGCCATAATCCTTTATGAATCGTCGGTAGTAGCCTGTGAGGCCTAAGAAGGCCCGGACAGCGGTTTGGGTGGCGGGAGGCTCCCACGCCTGGATGGCGTCGACTTTTAACTGGAGGGGCGCCACCTGGCCACTCCCCACCTGGTGGCCCAGATAGGTCACAGATCCTTGACCGATCTGGCATTTACTGGCTTTAATGGTGAGCCCGGCTCTTTGGAGAGCGGCCAGGACTTCCCCAAGGTGTCCTAGGTGCGCGGCCCAGTGGTCGCTGAAGACAGCAATGTCATCGAGGTAGGCCGCGCTGAAGGCTTCTAGTCCGGCCAGGACCTTGTTTACTAGCCTCTGAAAGGTCGCTGGGGCGTTCTTCATGCCGAAGGGCATTACCCGAAAGTGGTAGTGGCCATCGGGGGTAGAGAAGGCTGATCGTTCTTGGGCGCCGGGAGTGAGCTTGATCTGCCAGTACCCAGCGGTGAGATCAAAGGTGCTTAGGTAGCGGGCGGCCCCTAAGCGATCGATCAGCTCGTCGGCTCGTGGCAAGGGTTGGGCATCGGTCTTGGTGACTGCGTTCAGGCCCCGGTAGTCGACACAAAATCTGAGTTCGGGGGCCATGCCGGGGGCGGCGGCCTTCGGCACCAAGACTACCGGGCTGGCCCACGGACTGTCGGAAGGCTCGATGACTCCGAGGGCGAGCATCTTGGCGACCTCGGTCTTTATGCAGGCTCGGACTCGGTCAGGCACTCTATAAGCGCAGTGTCGTACAGGGGGGCTGTCCCCCGTGTCCACGTCGTGGACGCACCAGGGGGTCACCCCGGGCGTGAAAGAGAAGAGGGCAGCGAAGGGTTGCAGCAGCTTCTGGCAATCATGGCGCTGTTCTGGTGTCAGGGTGGCGGAGAGGCGAACGCCCTCCAAGGAGCCGTCTTGGCCCGAGGACCCCAGGAGGTCTGGTAGGGGCTCGGAGTCACTTTCACCCCCATCGTCGGTAGCCAGCAGTAGGCTTAGTTCAGTTTGGGCAAAGTGGGGCTTGAGCCGGTTGGCGTGCAGGACCCGGAGGGGGTTCCTCGGGGACTCCATGTCGACCAGGTACGTGACGGGGCTCTTCCTTTCAACTACCTTGAAGGGCCCGGTCCACTTGTCCTGCAGGGCGCAGGGGTCCACGGGTGACATGACCCAGACTTGCTGGCCCGGCTCAAACTCGACGGCTGAGGCATTTTCGTCATACCAGCGTTTCATGTCTTCTTGACTGGCTTCAAGGTTGGCTTCTGCCAGGGCCCGAACCTTCCGAGTCTGGTTCCGCAGGGTCAGGAGGTACCGGTAGACGTCGGGGGGGGGGGCATTTTGGACGTTCGCCTCCCAGCCCTCCTTGACCAGGCTGAGGGGCCCTCGGACGGGGTGCCCATACAACAGTTCGAAGGGGCTGAAGCCCAGGGACTTCTGTGGTACCTCCCGATAGGCGAACAGGAGGCAGGGCAGCAGGACATCCCATCTCCTCCTGAGGGGCTCTTCCAGGCCCTTGATCATCCCCTTCAGGGTTCGGTTGAACCGCTCGACCAGTCCGTTCCCCTGGGGGTGGTAAGGGGTGGTGAATTTATAGGTGACCCCACATTGTTGCCAGAGGGATCTCATGTACTTCGAGATAAAGTTCGTACCCCTGTCGCTCACCACTTCTCGGGGGAACCCCACCCTGGAGAAGATGCCCATCAGGGCCCGGCCCACCACTGGAGCTGTCACAGTTCGGAGGGGGACGGCCTCCGGGTACCGGGTGGCGTGGTCGACCAGTACCAGGATGAAGCGGTGGCCCAGGGCGGTTCGGGGGTCGAGGGGCCCCACGATGTCGATCCCCACTCGTTCGAACGGGGTGTGGACGGCTGGAAATGGTTGTAGGGGGGCTTTCACTCGTCCCCCAGTCTTCCCGCTGGCTTGGCAGGTCGGGCAGGACCGGCAGTGCTGGTCCACGTCTCTTCTCATTCGGGGCCAATAGAAATGGGTCACGAGGCGGCTGTAAGTCTTGTCCCGCCCGAGATGTCCGGCGAGGGGCACGTCATGTGCCAGGTTCAGGAGGAACTCTCGAAATCGAAGGGGGACCACCAGCACCCGGCCGGCCGGCCCCTAGTTCGGCGACTTTCTGCTCGCTATATAATAAGTCATTGTCCCAATAGACCCAGTGGGTTCCCGTGGGGTCCCCCGCAGCCTGGGCGGCCGCCTGCTGTCGGGCCCCCTCGAGGGACGGGCAGACCTTCTGTTCTTGCTGGAATTGTTCGCGGGTGGGGCCCCCATCGTGGCGCCACTGGGCCAGCTCGGGGATCTCGCTGAGGGGGGCGGCCTCGTTGGAAGAAAGTTCGGAAGGCCCGGCCTCCTCGTCAGGTTCCTCCGTGCCGGAGGAGGTGGATAGTTCGGGGCCCGTCGGCTTGTCGGGGGCCGTGGCAGCGGCTGGTTGTGCGGTCATGGACCGAGTGGTGGCGCAGGCCCACTCGGGTAGTCCTAGCATCCCCAGATACTCTCGGCGTTCCACCTGCGCCCAGGGTGAGCTCTCTAGGTCGTTTCCCAGGAGGCAGTCCACCGGGGCATCGTCGCGGACAGTTACTTTTAGGGTGCCGGACACTCCTCCCCACTCGAAGGGGATTCTGGCCATCCGGCACATGCTCTCGGTGTTGTCTGCGGTCCGGACAGGGCATAGGACATGCGGCAGGATTTGTTCGGGGGTCACCAGATGGCAGCGGACAGCGGTCACACTGGCCCCAGTGTCCCGGAGGGCCTCGGCCCGTCGCCCATTGATGGTGACCCACTGTTGGTACTTCTGGGTGTTGCTTGGGATGGCGGCTCAGGGCACCATTTCTCGGGAGCCCAGGCATACAAGCGACATGGCAGCTGGTTCCCACTCGGGGGACCTGTCGTCGTGGTTTTCCTCCTCGTCTTCTCCCTCCCCCAGGGCTGCGGCGGCTATTTGTCGGGGAGGTGGCCCCGTGGTCCCGTTCCGTCGGTTCATGGGGCAGGCCGGGTCACTTGCATAGTGGCCGGTCTGCTGACATCCGAAGCAGGTCACTGTCGGTCGTGGTCCAGGCCGGGCGATAGGGGTCCCCCTTCGGCCCTGGGTCGAGAAGCGTGGTTGGTTGCTTGACCTCGTGGCGGGCTTCTGGGCGGCCCGGCCGGGAATTCTCGACTGCGGTGGGACCCCCCTCCTCCGCCTCGCTGGCGGGGAGGTCCCGTGGTACTCCGTGTGTAGTCCCCCACGGGGTTCCGGGGGACCCGGGTGTTGACCCATCGGTCCGCTTCGGCGGCGAGTTTCCGGGGCTCGGTCAGTTTACTGTCCAGGAGGTGTTGCCTTAGTTCCACAAAGCAGTTGTTGGCGAGGTGCTCCCAGACAATGAGGTCGAACAGTTCATTATATGAGGTGACCTTGCTTCCTTTTATCCATCCTTCCAACGCTCGGCTGAAGAAGTCCACGTATTCGACCCATGTGGTACCGGGGAGCTTCTTGCAGTCCCGGAAGCGTTGCCGGTACATCTCGGCTGATAGTCCGTAGAGTGTGAGTAGGGCTTCTTTCATGTGGTCGTATGAGGTCATCACTGCGTCGGGGAGTTGCAGCAGGGTATCCCGTCCCTTGCTGAGGAACCTCCCCCATAGGCCGGCACCCCAATCCTTCCGGGGTACCCGATGGGAGGTCATGGCTACTTCGTACGCTCGGAACCATTGCTGGATGTCGTCATTTTTATAGTACTCCTTGACGACATCCTTGGGGATGTGAACCTTTGGCTCGGTCAGGGGCACAGCGTCCTGGGCTCCGGGGTTGCTGGTCTCCCCAGTTTTAGCTTTTAGTTCAAGTTCCTTAAGGCTCCTCTCGTGCTCGAGGGTTAGCCGTCTCTCCTCTAGTTCCCGATGCCTTTTCTTCTCCTCGATTTCCTCTTGCAGCCGTAGTTGCTCCAAGGCTATCTTCTTCTCCGCCAGTAGGAGCTCACCGTCCAGCCGGAGTCGGGCGAGGTCCATTTCGTGTGTCCGGACCCTTTCCCGTTCTCGTATTTCTTCGTGGGAAAGGCTGGTGTCTGGGACGGTTCGCTCCCCGTCTGTCGGGGTCGTGGTCGGCAGGTTTCCGTCCCGGGCCGAGGTCCCTTCGGCTCGGGGTGGAGGGGTCTCGAGTTCTGCCCAGGCTTTCAGGGCTTTCTGCATTTCCTCCTTGGTGCCCAATCCTGTGGTTGGGATCCCTTTGTCCTTGCAGAATTGTTTGAGTTCTTTGTGGGTGTATTCCTCCAGTTTCTCCAACTGGAAGGTTGCGGCCACGGTTGCTTCTTGGCCATCCATGGTTCCCTTTTTCTTTTCCCGTCTGGTCAGGTAGTGGGTGCGTTACTTGCCTGCACGATCGCGTCTGGCTAGGATCCCGTCGCTGGCCACCAAATGTTGGAGGGAGGCCCACCGGGTAGTCGGGGAGACTATTCCGGGGCACCTTCCTACCGCAGAGTTATAGCCGAGCGCCGCTGAGAAGCCCCCTCGGGGAGGTCTTTCTCCTATGATCGTATTAGGCCCAGTAACACCACCACACAGGACTCAATAGCCGTTGCGTGACTTGATTCTTTATCAGCAGTAATACGTTCAATATTTACAGTGGGATCGAGGGATCCTATCAGAGTCTCAATGTCCGTTAGAAGGATAGGGTAGCGGGACAGTCTTAGTACCAACCAGGTACGGGAGGGCTCTGCGCCAGACCTTGGGTGCTGGTCTCAGAGCGGCTCGGACGTGGAGAACCGCGACGGCGTCTGCAGGGCTCGGGTGGTAGTTCCGCTTAGGTCGAGCCGAGACACAGTCAGCAGGGCTCCGGTGGTAGGTCCGCTTCGGTCGAGCCGCGACGAGGTCAGCTGGGCTCTGATGGTAATGTTCAACAATGTCGGGCCGCGACAGCGTCAGCAGGGCCCCAAAGGTTCGTGAAGGTCTTTAAGCACGGTGGAGCCGCGACGTCGTCAGCAGGGCTCAAGTGGTAGGTTCAGGGTGAGTCTTCTTCCGTAGGGTCAGCCGCGATCCGATCAGCAGGGCTCTTGACTCCAGGATACAACAACTGTCCTGTTGTCGGGTCGCCCCAGATATAGGACGGGAGCCCTTTGATGTCCGGACCCTTGCGCCCGGAGGGGGCGGAGAGGCCGTGTAGGGAGCGGCCAGACGCCCAGCAGGAGAGGCGCCAGGCCCCAGAGAGCTGTGGGGCGATCACACCTAGGTGTGGAGAGACGGTTGGGGGTCCCATCGATACTGCCCTCCGCCGGGAGTGGGAAGGGCTCATGTGGTATCCCCCGGGCCAGGGGTTGGCGTCTCGATGTCGGGCCTCGCTGGGACCGAGGCCGGGTAGAGCAGGGTCATGCAGGTGGTCACGTGGAGTGACGTACAATCCAAAATGGAGGAGCCCCGATGTGCATGGGACCTCGTGCGGCTTAGCGCGGGGAAACAGGACCACGCCACGAGGCCGGCTCCCACAACGCTAAAGCACACTGCAAAAGACCAAGCAAGGCCGTGATACTGCAGCTTCAGCCCAGAATCCGCCGGTGAGCCCGTAGAACACGCCGGAACCTTCAAAATTCCTCCAGAGCGCGTCCTCTGGCTGCCGCCGCCGCCGCCATCAGCCGCATGGAAGGAGAGGGAGGGGCAAAGGAACCAGGTGCAGGTGCTACGTGGAGGTGTGGAACTCCACTGTAGAGGCCGGACCCCAAGTGAGTTTTCAAATACCTTCCTCTTCTATTTCATTACAAAATTCTGACATGCAGACTTAACATGCACTTTCAACACATTCACAGTAAAACATGCACTTTTAAAACCAACAGCAGACTGACAGTTAACTCCCTATTGATCAGCAGATTTACTACAGTGTTCTAATGAGCAACTAGAGTGCTAACCTTCTGAATCTATGCCAAAGGTGTGGCACATATGAACACCATCTTGATGGAATCAAAGTAGAAAACTGAAAGCATTTTCTACTGAGTATATGCAGTAAATAATGGAATTAGGGAGCTTCATAACAAATAAATCTCTCAAGATACCCACTGGAGAAAAAAGAGCCAAAATATAGTATAGATATCACCCAAACGCAGCCCAATGACAGAAGTGTGCAAAACACCTAATTATTTCGTTTTTTTGCAGTTTTATATAGCACAGAATTAACCCAAAGGTATAAGAGTGCTTTACATGAGCATCAGTTACATTACACGAGGACACATTTATTTCCGTTTTAGGCATGGGGAGATTAAATGATTTGCCTAGAATCACAGGATGTAGAGCTGACACCGAAACTCGAACCTGGTTCCCCAGTTGCAAAGTCTGCAGCTCTGGCTGTAACTCCACATCCTCTCCTTTGAGCGTAACATATAACCAAATGATAAACTGGATTGAAAAAAAACCTAAATCTAGCAATTTATTTAAAAATACTTTGTTGCTATTTGAGAACCCCGAAAATATGTCCTAATTAGGGCACTAACCATAATTTCTATGGGAATTAGACCCTCTCATGGAGGATGGTGCAGAAGCAACAAGTTGACCACGGTGCACAGGCGGGATCGGTAGTGGCAGCACAATGGACTATGGAGGGCCGGAAAAAGGGGGGCAGCGGCAACAAACCAATCATGCAGTACAGGCAAGAGAGGTTGTGACAATATCAAAGAACAATCCGAGTGTGTAAGAAAATGATATGCTCAGCATACTTTTATGCCAAGCAACATTAAACTATCATTACAACAATTACCAAGCTCGACTGACACTTTACTTAAGAGAGTTTACCACTTTTCTTGTATGTGACTGGCTGTTGCTAGAGAAAGTCACCAGCTCAAGATAGCTATTTAATTCAGAAAATAGCTCAGCCAAATATTGACAGGAACCATCAGTCTGTAATCCTTGCACCTTGTTTGTTTGCATAGGCAAAGAGTCATAGGGCCCGATTCACAGAATTAACTTAAGACAAAATCCTAAACTTACTACTTTTGGTATTCACAGAATGCACTTACTACTTTTGGTATTCACAGAATGGATTTATGACTACTAACTTTACGTCCGCACTCGGGCCGGAAATTCCGGGCCGGAGGCGGAGCTTCCGGCCCGGAGGTGGAGATTTTGGCCATGGCTAAATCTCCGCCACTGACCGGATTCCCCACCTCCGGGCCGGAAGCTCCGCCTCCGGCCCGGAAGCCCCGCCTCTGACCCTGAAGCCCCGCCTCCGGCCCGGAAGCCCCGCATCGGGCCGGAATTTCCGGCCCGAGTGTGGACGTAAAGTTAGTAGTCGTAAATCCATTCTGTGAATACCAAAAGTAGTAAGTGCATTCTGTGAATACCAAAAGTAGTAAGTGCATTCTGTGAATGCCAAAAGTAGTAAGTTTAGGATTTTTTCTTAAGTTAATTCTGTGAATTGGGCCCATAATGTCCTCTTTGAGTGTAGTAGCACCAAGGCCAGACTGGGAACCCAATGAAGTCCTGGCAAATTTTGCCTGACCGCCCACATACGATGCATAGTGAGTGCAGCAAGTGAGCCTGACCACTACAGGCTCGCTTCTAATAGCTTTTAAAGCATAGTAAATGATGACCTTAGAGTGCACCAGGATACAACAATCTTTGTTGGGGCTCCTCAATGATTCCCTTGCTATCACTCTCCAAAATTGCCTCTCATCTCTCCATAGCCCCACTCTCTCATATATTTCATTTATTTTATAGCTCCTCTAATACCAGTGTAGGGTGGTGAAGAACTTCACATTGCACACACATACAAAGACAATGAATGAATACGTATGTAAAAATGTGTATAGAAAATGCTGCATAAGACAAAGAGGACTATAAGGTGTAGGATTCATGTCATCATACTGGTAGGTATTTTTAAAGAGTACTTTGCCTGGAGAAGCACAAACTCAGGATTCATAACGTAACACAGTAGTTTCAGGATAATGAAAGACTGGGGGAAAAAACATAACTTTTTAACCTTATGATGTAGTTTGCATGCAGCTCTTTGATGACACTTCATAGCTCACTGTGCTAGATTATGATTATAACTTATGAACTGCACAGTAACAAAAGGGTCTCTGTGTCAAAAGCAGTAAATCACTAAGCTATGCACATAAAATACTGTCATGTGATCTGCATGGTACATGTCCTTTGCAGCAGGCATATTAACCCTCTGAGCTACCTTAGATGAGTCAAAACTTCCACTAGACAAAACTCAGACCTCTCTCCAACAAATACATTAATCATCAGACTTATCTTGACACTTTTATTGTTGCCTGAAAACTATTGGATATACAAGGAACCCTGTAGCAGGTGCTTTCAAAACTGCTCCCTGGTACAAAACAGTCCACAGTAACAAAACCAACCTCCCACCCATCCAACCTCCCGGGGAAACGCCAGATGCCCGGTACGACCAGTCCAGCCTTGAGGAACACAATGTGAAACACCAATAATGACATTGCATAAATCTAACTCAATGTACGAGTAATAATAAATTTTGCCCATGTGGCACAAAAGTGCCACTATGTCAGAACGTACAAATATAATATGAATTATTTCCTCCCTGGGATTATCAAAAGGAGACCAATGTGTGGCTAATGTTGCTTCTTTTCATGTGCAGAAGGAAGGTGACGTAGAAGTTTGTACCCGGCTACTGCTTTTGAGACTGGCTAAAACCGATTTGCATGAATCTGGTCCTCTTCTCAAACTGCACGGTAAAGGGCTACAATAATAAATGCTGAAACAAGTTCTGCGCACACGTTATAGCATAAACACAGTGTAGTGATACCATAGGGTATAGTCTGGAATGCACAATAGCAGTCAACACCAGAAATGTCTTTGTAGAATTTAATAGTGCGTTTCTTCAAGTGAATTGAAAGGACAAGAAAAACAACCAGCCTGGCGCAGCAAAATGATTGTGAATATCCAGGAATGTAAACATTCCTGATTCTCCCATGCTCTTCAGGTGGACACCCCCATGGAAAGTCACATTTACTTCCCCTGCATCTAAACTTAGTACTGCGGAAAAAACGTATAAGGGTTGTCAACATGTTCTAAATTGTTATATTCATACTAACTTTACTGTAAATTAATTTCTTGGCAAATGCAGAATTTTCGACTTAACTTTTCCAACATTATTATTTCTAAAAGTAGGATTAACTAGCCATGTTCGCTTGAGGTTGAGTTCAGAAACTGAACATCTCACCAACCCGAATAATTAAAAGCGATTGTGTTTCTTGCCAGGTATATGTCACCCAGCGTTTATTTCTGCTTCTCAAAGCTAAGTGAAATGCAGATATTCTGTTGTCGGATCTCGTCGAATTATTTACAGTTAATACTTGCATAAAGGTTAGAAAGGTTGATGAAGCAAAATTTTGGTTTGTTTTACTATTCACGACATGTCAGAATGTAATTATGACTGATTCATAAAAGTATCGTGCCGAAGAGCGGGCTTTGTTCGAACGCTGAACGTGATAAGAACTGACAATATCAGAGAATAGAGCATTTTAGTCTTGTTACTTCTGAATGATTGCTAATTACCCCGGGGGTCATGCATTATGCTGGCAGGATTAATTGACATTATTTTTTTTTATCATAATCTGCTTTTCTAAAAATGACTTATCATAAAACACCGAAACGGAGTATGTCAGGGACAGTAGTTTAGACGGGAACAGAGGAATGGGAGGTACACAGGGGGAGCACAGGGAGAGGGGCAGAGAGAGGGAGGGAGCCGGGGGGAAACAGAGGAAAGAGGTACACAGGGAGAAAGGGCAGAAAGAGGTACACGGGGAGCAAAGGGCATAAAGAGAGGGAAAGGGGCAGAGAGAGGGAGCCAGGGAGAACAAAAAGGAAATAAAAAACAAGCCCAGGAGTTGTGTGTGTGTGTGTGCTAAAAGAAAATTTTAAGAAAGCGCGCGACGGCAAAAGTGAAACCAGGCTGGCGAGTGGTGTGTGATGTGCGCGCACCATGACGAGAGAGGAAAGCCAGATGGCGCCTATGCTCGTCATTGTGCGCGGAACCGCAAGCCCTATGCCAGCCAAAGAGCTGTGGTCGGACTTTTTAAAGCCCATTTACTAAATGTCTCGCAGAGCAGCGCATGCGCTGGCTCAGGTGAGACCTATAAATTGAGTATAGAAACATCTAAAAACTTGGTATGTGTTAAAAAAGGATGCAAAAGTAAAAATACTCTATAAGTCCTCTAAATAATCAATATACTGTTAAACCAACTGAGCATGTCAAAAGCCATAGTGCTCAGCTAGAGCAGAAGAGAAAAACAAAACAAAAATGGTGTTATCAAATTCCAACTTGGGTTGTTTTGGAAAAAGGCCGAATTGTTCCCAGCACACGGAGTGCCAAATGTTTATGTGTCCTGTGTGAAAGACGCAACATCGCTGCTGCTTGACTTCGCAGACGACGGTCCCTGCAACAACTCATGTATCAAGTCAATGGAGCAAAGGTGATCTTCTCCGGATCCCACAGCAGCCGATGAGGAAGCACTTGAACCCTGTGAGCCTGCTGCAGAGCCGGTGTTCATTCTGACAGGAGCTTAAGCATCCCATGGAGGCTCTAGGGTCCAGATGTACGACGATTTTTGCATGTGCAAACGGGTTTGCGAACCCGTTTGCGCATGCAAAAACCGCATTGGGAATGTACAAACCCTATTTTGCGAGTCACAATTTTTTGCGACTTGCAAAATAGAGTTTGTACATTCCCCATGCTGTTTTTAGGAAGGGGCGTTCCCTTCCTAATAGCGAGCGCAACCCTATGTAAGAATGTTTTGTGTCTGCAATTGCGTGCACAAAACACTCGTTACCACCCTCTTCAAGATGGTGGTAATGGGGTAGCAAAAGGGAAGGGGTCCCCAGTGGACCTATTCCCCTTTGCGAACGCAGGGGGAAATATTTTTTAAGGGCAGGCAGTGGTCCAAGGGACCACTGCCTGCCCTTAAAAAAGTCCCAGAGATGGTGGTCTGCTGAGCCCAGCAGGCCACCATACCTGGGAGTACCTGCCATTCCCAAAGAGGTCGCAAATTGCGAGAGGCTCATTATTATTCATGAGCCTCTCTATTTGCGACCCCATTGGGAATCGCTAACAGTGTGTTACACACTGTTGTACATCCAAAATAGCGCCTCGCAAATTGCGAGTCGCAAAAGATTCACAACTTGCGAGGCGCTAGTTTGTCCGACGTACATCTGGCCCTAAAAATGCTGATATCAGTATTGGAATATGCTGTTGACACTGTAATACATGGGCCTTTAATGGGTCCAGTAGTACGTCTATGTCCTAAGGGGCAAACGATGGAATGCTCAGACACAAGTCCAACATGCATTCATGTCCGCAGAAGAGGCAGCGGAGCACTGGCAAGACACAGTCAACCCAGACTGATCTGAATAATAGGAACCAATCGCTGCTTAGCTCCTGAAGCCGAGGTGTGCCCAGATACAGTACCATGCGTTCACAGAATCATCGAACTAGGAGTGCTCTTTCCATCTCTTTGGAAGTTGGGACATCCTTTGCGTAGCAGGAAAATTAGGACCAGTATACCCACTACAAGTAGTAGGACCAGAAGCCCTCCAAAAACGCTTCCCAAAACGGAGTCTATAAATGATATAATGACTCCGAACGTGTCTGAAAGGTTTTTACTTGCCCAGAATCTATGTTCTTAAATTGATGCACTATCTCACTGTAGCAGACATGTTAAAGATACGATGTACCATTTCCCCAAAATGGAGCGGAAAGTTAGTATGGACTAGTGCCTGTATCTCAGCCAAAGACCTTGCAACCTGGAGATCAAAAGTCTCTCAGGCTGAGGTTAAGACCACATCCTTCTGTGAAAGAATGGCTTTCAGTCTGCTCAGAGAATCAAACCATATAAGGGAAACATTAAATTAAGGCCATAGCGCTCCTCCCCGACTGTGTAGGTCGGTGGAAACAATACCTGCATACAACAAGTAACCCTGGAACTTACTGTGACCAGATGTGTGATGCCTGGCAGCATCCCACAACAACATTGATCATTCAACATCACATGACTCCCATTCGAGACCAATTTGAACACCGGATGAATCACGGCAGCTGGAGATCCCTTCAAGTGACAAGATAGGTTTGCGACTGAAGCATCACAGGCTCCATGATGCATAATATTCTGACAAATTAGAGACCTACTTAACACATCCTCACAGTCTGAACTGCTGAGAAAGACTTTGGTGTCCCCATTTCTGCATGTAAATCTGTAGGGTAATTCCCAAGATTCATGTATGTATTCCTTACCCAATGTGTCATACCTGCCTACTTGGTGATACTGTAGACAATATTGAAATTGGAATGTCGTGACTGGCAGTGTAATATGGGCATGGATTAACCATTCTGTGGAGAGTGATTTAGCGACGGTGAAAGGTAATTGGTCCAATTTTTCAATGTGCAGCATTGTAACTTTGCATATCTTCATACCACTGTTTTATGTCTTTCTGTTAGATTGTAAGCAGAAAACAGAGGTGTACTGTTGATATACAGCCAGGGCACGTGACTAGAGTGCAATGAATGTAGCGTCCTGCTCAATACTAGAATGGAGCGTAATTGCGATTGCCCATGTTGAAGAATAGACAAATCTTGTTCCATTATTTCTATTGCAGAAGACACAATGTTTCACAGTGAATAAATCATGGATGTTAGTGTGGTCATGCCATTGTCGACCACTGCCAAAGCTGTTTCTAGGTTAACCCTGTTAATTTCATTGAATCTTTCTGCAGCTTCCTGTTGAGAGAGCTTCCATACTTCATTATAAATATTATATAAAAGGCGTTTCTGAGATGGCTTCAGGGGACCTAACAAAAACTCCCTAAGATCCATGACATCTAACAGTAAGAACAAATGTTGTTTCACCTGGGACAGTGATGAGGTTTTCAGCCACTCTAGGCATAACTTCCCAACACTGTAAGATGTCACCACCACGAGTGTTCTCGTTGTACATAGCATTGGCCAGGTCTATGGATTCTAAACCCTTCGGTGGTACCCCCAATTATTGACTGACAGCTATTTGTGTCTATAGGCTAAACCAACCATCCCTTCCAATTGGGGTCTAAAGAATTGTATGAATCCTCATATATAATGTCATCTAGTGTAGCCTTACTATGTTGTGAATAGTTTTGCCATCCCTCAAAGTGTGATAGCGAGGGAATCTGAGGTGTGTTCAAATCCTTGATCTTGGCTTGTCCAAGACAGAAGTCTGTTGCTCTGTGTTGTTAAGGAAAATAATTTGCTGTGGAATTAGGCATGCTCTAAATAAGGCCTCATGTCCCTGAACTTGCCAGTCTTTAGTCCCCCAAACAGATGTTGTGTCTATGTTGTCCCTCCAAAAGTAAAAACCCCTATAAAGACAGCTGGGAAATAAAGAAAGCAGGGTATATCTTTTACGTGTTGGTGAGCATATTTTTCTTTGCAGGTGTAGGTGCAAGCTTATAATAATATGATGTAGGGTCTGAAGTAATGAACACAGAAAAATAAGCAAACTTCTGTGCAAACATCTGTTAACTACCTTTTGGTGAAGTTGGGCAATGTTCCCATTGATGATAAGTGAAAACATTATGTGGGATACTTGTTTTGTGCAAAAAATGATGACCATAATATTTTTTGCAATACATGGAATCAAAATCAGATGTATCATCATGCATTTCATTACTCGAGAATGCAGCAGATTGTTCTAAATCAGACAGCATACTATTTACCGTTTCAAAATCCCAATCATCAGAGAATTTACTGCAGGTGATGATATCATTTTTCTTTTTGGAAGAGAAGATGGCCGCCGAACAGGTGCTCCGCTAGGAAGCTCCCGGGTTGGGGATTACCAATTTGTGGATATCCCTTTTTAACCCCACCTTCCATGATCCCAGCTCATACCAAGATTTGCTGGCTTTACCTACTTGCACGATCAAGGCTGGTCCCACCGCAGAATTGCTCAGATTTGTTCCCCCCTGCTGGCTGTGAGATCCTGCAGCGGGTGAAGTGGTGGACCTCGGAGCAAGGAAGAATCGGAAGAGCCTTCGCCTCTGCAACAGGGGTTGACGGCGTGGCATCATTCAGCCAGGAAAGAGCATGAAGTCCTGAATGTGGCAGTTGGGCTCGGTACTTCAAGGAACTGCCCGACCACCCACAGTCGACCAAAGAGAAGCTCGCTCTCTGATCTATGTCGGGTGCGGCCACGCAGCAGTCTGTACTCTCTCTCTGTGCTCGCCTGGAGCCTCGATCTCTCCGAGAGGCTCACGGACTGCACTCTGACTGACCAGGAGCCTTAATCCGTTCCAGGAGGCTCGCAGACTCTCCCAGGGGCCTCCCGTTCCCGAGCACTCAATCATCGCTGTGACCGCACCTCAGCTGTAGCGGATGGTGGGTCATCTTCTAGACCGCAGCCAGGTTCCGACACGGGAGGGGAGCTCAGAAGCGCTCGCGGACCACGGGAGCGTCCCTAAGTCGTCCTCCCCCACTACACGAGAGGCAATTGGGCCCAGGCAATAATTTTGGTTGATGGGCTGTAAATGACGCAGAAGAATCTCTCCATGCCAAGTAAGAACACCGTTTTTTCTGCAGCAGGATAGTCTCCTTACAGTACTGATTGGAGGTCCTGGTTCATAGTTTGTCACAGTGTCAAAATGGCCGGCTGATAAGTGGTCCCCAAGCCCTCTAACAAGGAAAAAGAGGGGGGCGTGGCCGAGCTACCGACCGAGATGGTTGCGCAGCGTTGAAGCTCTGCCGCTAAGCCCAACATCCTCTTCCTATCCTGCACTTATCCTTCATATTCTGTTCTGAAATTGAGCTCTGCCGAAGGCTGAGACCCTGGTCGCTGCATGGGGAAGAGCTAAGGAGGCAAAGGGCGTGCGAGGCAGCCTTTGTCTGCTTTAGCCTGTGATGCCTGGGGGCCGCGGGCTCGCACATGGCCTGGATTAGAGGGCTGCTCACGAGTCCACGCCGGCTGGCGTGCCTACTGAGGGCCCTGTGACATTGATTGCTGCTGAATTGTAAGCTGCTGCGATCCAGATTTTGGGCAGGGGCGCATGTGCCCCCCCAAGTGCTCTACAGGAGATCGGCCTGCCTGCACTTGGAGGCCCTGTGAGATGCCATGCTGCGGGTGAGTCTGGGGGTCATTTGAAGCTGGGGGTGGATCTGGCCGAGGTCCTGCCAGTGTGGCAACCTCCCAGCGCGAGTCGCCATTGTGGAGACGCTTGGAGCTCGGGCGGGTGTCAGCGTGTGCTCTGTGTCTCACCCCTCTGATATTGGCCCCCCATCGATTGAAGTTACTGGTGCCCCCCTTTCCCTGGCATAAATAAGACTCTCCCACATAGCGAGATCCATTGTCCACCGGCCACTGGGTACAAACGAACCACGAGGTAGCCTCATTTCCTGCTGTGACTGCATTAACCTACATTGAGAAGTGCCATAGAGTTGTGCGGTCCCCCCCTCACTGCTGTCTAAGTAATCGCCTTCCAACTGCAGCACTTGGGGGGCCGGAGACTGTAACTGTGTCAGGGGTCTGGGATATGGGCCGCAAAGACCAGAAACAGCGCCTGCTGCACTACCTCGTCCAGCTCAGAGGCTTTGATGCAAGAGCTTAGGGCAGGATTCAGAGCGCTGGATGGGTGTTTTGATGCCCTAGAAAAATGGCTGGACACTATGGGGGCCAAGCTGGACAGACATGAAAGACGACTGGATACTATCGAAGGGAGGGTGTCAGACTTGGAAGATGGCGCAGTGCAGTCCACAAAAAGAATTGATCGGATGGAAAAAATTCTTAAAACCATGGCCGTGAAGAACGAGGGCTTGGAAGCGTGCAGTAGGCGCAATAATATTCACATTTGTGGGGTCCCGGAGTCCACTAATGTGGGGCAAATGGACTTGATTGTCAAAAAACTGCTCATTGATCTGTTTGGCAAGGACGTTTTCACCCCCACCTTCCTAGTGGAGCAGGTGCATCGTTCCTTTGGCCCCAGACCTAATCCGGGTTGCCCTCCCAGGCCTATAATCGCCCGTCTGCTGAACTTCTGAGACAGGGACACAGTGCTAAGACTAGCCAGGGAGAGTGGGGACACGAAGTGGCAGGGTTCTAGGTTGGCGCTTTTCCCCGACTTCACTGCGATGGTCCAGGGTGTGAGAAGAAAGTACACTGGTGTGAAGGCCACGCTTCGGAATCTGGGCCTGCGTTATGGCATGCTATATCCGGCACACCTCCGGGTTGACGTGGACTGCAGGACCAGTGTCTTTGACACCCCTTCTGCAGCCCAGGCCTTCTGTCAGGACTATAAAGCGCATTCCAGCGGCAACGCCAAAGAG
Organism: Triturus cristatus; assembly: GCF_964204655.1. Taxonomy (NCBI): domain Eukaryota; kingdom Metazoa; phylum Chordata; class Amphibia; order Caudata; family Salamandridae; genus Triturus; species Triturus cristatus. The sequence goes on along the minus strand of NC_140591.1, from coordinate 1,519,761,327 downwards.
CCGGACAGAGGCTCTCCATCGCACAGTGGTTCGGCAGCAAGCGGAGAACTGTTTTCGCAGAATGATTAATGTCACTGTATTTTCCACGCAAACTAAATTACCTTTTTGCCACACTTTATCGCAGTAAGGGCTAATGCATATCTTGATAATGTTTATGATTTTACATAATTGGGTGGGCAGCGTGGCGTAGCCTCACCCCTAGTGTTGTCCGACATCTGCTCTGCTATTTCTTGATTGGAATGTACATTATATTTAATTCTGCTTTCCATGCAATATATTCCCATGTTATATTCCACAGGTTTGTTGGGGGGGATCTTCCCTGCTTGGTTTTGGGCAGGAATGGGTGGGGGGTGCGGGTGGTGTGATTTGTTGTAGGGGTTATTTACTGCGCAAGTTAAATGTACACCATGATGGAGTTGTTACTTACTACCACACACATACATGATTGGACTTGAAGTGTTACCATGGTTTCTTGGAGTAGGCTAGACACATTCTCGGACCTCACATTAGTCAATTGGAACGTGCAGGGTCTTAATAATGTTTGAAAAGGGAAGCAAGTTGTGCAATATCTGTAGCGACATCATTTACCGAAGTCACCATCTACTTGCTTTGCTCCTGGGGCCCCTACCGCTACTTTGCAAATTACAGTTCATACACTAGGGGGACCGCAGTCTTGATACATAATCGCTTGCCCTTTCAAGTGGGAACTGTCCGTAATGACGGTGAAGGTTGCTGTACGATGATATAGGGGTGCTTAATGGGCTATCGGGTGCAACATTATGTGACTATTATAGAAATAAGACTTAGGGACACGAACGACCATGGGTGATAAGCCATGAACACTGGTGCAGTCCCTGACTCATGTGACTACAATACCCCGTGCACCCACATTTGGGTATGCCTGTGACAGGGAAGCGGGGACATACACACACACACGTGGGCACAACACCTAGGTATGGCTGTCCCACGCCTCCGGCAGGACCGGATCACACCTACATATAATACAGCACCCAGGCAGCGTACTCTCCTACTTACTCTGCTCCCATAATTGCACCCATTACAACATGAGTCTGCCAACCAGCACTCTGCACTGGTGACATATGAAGCGGATATATACATATGATACTTATAGAATAGGCACACTAGCACGGTGGTATCAAGTTTGAAGGTTTCCTTTGATGTTTTCTTTTTCTCTTTGGCATTGAGTTTCAATATAGTTACGTACAGTAATATTTGTTGCTAATCTTTGAAGTGACTTAATGATTCCAATGTTTGGAAGAAAAAAAGTTGAATGTGACAATTTGCCCCCCCCCCCCCACCTAAAGGGCACAAACATGCAAATGGAGATGTATTATGCCTTGTACTTCAATATGACGTATATACAGCTGTAGGATGTGTTGAATAGAAAGCAAATAAAGATTTATTTATTTTTTTAAAAAGGGCTATCGGGTGGCCTTTGTTTGTGTTTATGCTCCAAATAAAGACAACCCAGAGTTTTTTCAGGACCTCCACACGCAACTCTTACAACTCGACAGAGACTACATTTGTACAGGCAGAGATTTTAATTTACTGTTAGACCCAACAAGGGATAGTATGGCTGGTTCCTCTGATCCCGAGCCGTGTGCTCGCCCTGCATTATTGGAGCTTTGTGACTCGCTGGGTTTGTTAGATGTGTTGAGACTCTGCCGCCCAAGGGATACAGCCTACACTCACTAAGTGGCACAAAATGAAACCTGGACCTGACTTGATTTCTGGTTGGTGTCACCAAATATGGTTCCAGGAGTTGAAGTGCCTTCCCAGAACGCTTTCCAACCACTCCCCAGTTGTACTTAGGTTCAAGGTTCCTAGGCCAGGGGGTAGTGAAAGGCCGTGGAGATTCCCAGGTCAGGCGCTGATGGATACAGTGTTCAATGTCGAACTCCGTGCAGCTATTATAGAATACTTTGAGCTCAATACAGGCTCAGTAAAGTCGTGGGCAGTACTATGGGAGGCATTTAAAGCCTATATGCGCGGAGTCTGTATTGCGAAACACTCCAGAGTGTTGAAGGATCTAAAGGGCACCTTGTGTCGCATTGAGCAGCAGCTTGAGGCTCTAGACGAGTATCCTGCTCGGGTTGATCGAAATCGCTGTTTGTTGCTCTTACTTGAGTTCAAAGAAGCAGCAGACCGTGAGACACTTTTTTAAAGCAAATATGCCACTGCACGGCTGTGTGGTGAGGGTGAATGACCTGGCCATACCCTGGCACATCTCCTGCGGCCTGTTACAGGCCACTCTTCTATCCCCTGTATTCGCTCCCCTGATGGTAGGACACTGACTGACACCTGTGAGATAAAGGACTTATTCTTAGACTACTATGCTGGGCTATATTCTTCATGCGCGGCACACAGCAATGAGGTCCGCAATGAATACTTAGCCAATATTACACTTGTTTGGCTGGAAAAGGGATGCAAGAGTTCTTGGCGGAGTCTTTTTCTGCTGAGGAAATTGTGAGCGAAATCGAGGCCATTAATGGATCGATCGCCCTGGGACTTGACGGCTTTACTGGCAAATTTTATAAAACCTATAAGGACCTCTTAGCTCCTTACCTGCTTGAGGTATACAATGAAGCACTTGAGTGCAAGGAACTGCCACCCACGTTGCAAGAGGCAGTAATAATCCTCTTACCCAAGACTGAGAAAGATGCCCTCCTGCGTGGTTCCTATACGCCACTATCGCTATTGAATCTTGATTACAAAATCCTCGCCAAAATGATCGCACTTAGGTTAGCCCTTTTACTAGACCGTATCATCTCGCCGACCCAGTCGGGTTTGTCACTCATATTTCAATGGCATTAAATCTCCGTACATTGTTCACGGTTTTACACAGGATCTCACCCAAGGTTGCAGCTGTCTTATTAGACACCAAAAAGGCCTTCGACTCCTTAGAGTGGCCCTTTTTTCTCAAGGTCATGACAAGGATGGGAATACCTAAGGGTTTTGTTGAGCTCACTTTACTTTTATACACCTTCCCCACAGCCAGGCTTCGTCTGAATTGAACTTTATCTTCTCAGTTTTGACTACACCTTGGCACGAGGCAGGGCTGCCCGCTTTCTCCGCTACTCTTTATCATTGCGCTAGATCAATTAGTGCATCATTTTCAGGAGCGTCATCTTCATAGAGGCCTCCAGTTCAAGACTGGCCCTCTATTAGTTTCACTCTACACAGACGATTTTATCCTCCATGTTCGACTCTGAGAATCTGGAGCCTCTAATTAGGGAAATTATTTGATACGGGGGTTCTCGGGACTTGGCATCAATTGGGACAAGTCAGTAATTTTCCCCCTAACATCTAGCACTGCTAAATGGGATTGTGGGTTTCCCTTCCAATGGTGTGAAGAATTGACTAGATATCTTGGTATCCAGATACACCAAGACACTCAGCAATTTGTGAGGTTAAATTACGGCCCGGCTATTTATAAACTTGAGCAACAGATAGTGCGCTGGCTAAAACTTCCCATATCAATAGCGGGCCGTGTGGCAATGATAAAGATGGTGGTGCTCCCTAAATTTTTGTACTTGTTTCACAATATTCCCATCCCACTCCCCAATAGTTTTTTAAAATCATCCGGTCTCATCTTACCAGACTGGTTTGGGGAGGGAGGAGGGCCAGGGTGAGCTGGGACACATTGACCCTGCCATTTGAGAGGGGTGGGCTTGGATTTACAAACTTCCAGGTGTATTCCCTGGAAGCTCAGTGTAGCTGTGCACATTCTTGGTATCACCTAGACGCCTGGATCCCTTACGCCAAACCTGAGGCTGACTTGGTGCTACCAGCCCGCTATAAACAGTCTTACTGCAGGGTTTCCCCTGACACCCCAGGGACATTCAAACAGACTCTAAGACTAGTTGGGCGTGGCATAAGTTGACTCGGGTGGCGGGGGGGGGGGGGGGGGGGGGGGTTTGCATTGTATTCCTCGGAGTTTCCATTGTGCAATATCCCCTGGGTGCCCGTTACGGAGGAGAGATTGGTACAGCGGACTTTTGGTGCATTCTCCCTGGAGAGGTTTGGAGATTTATTCCTGGGGGTCATGTGTTTAATGACACGGACGATTTGCGTTTCAGCGATGCCACTTTTATGGACACATTTGTCATGTGTGGGATTCGTAGAGTGCTTAGAGAGAGGGTTGCTAGCTTTCCTCTGGAACTTGAGTCCTTTACTCCAATAACGTTGGTGACCTCCAACAAAGAGGGGGACCATTTGATTTCTAAATTATACAGAGCATCAATGGCTCTGGTTCCTTCTAGAGATGCAAGAGTAAGGGAAGCTTGGGAGAGAGATCTGGGGCACCCTATACAAGAGTCACAGTGGGAATATTGCTGTTCTGAGACAAAGGAGATTTCCCTCAACAGTGGACACAAGTTGATACATTTCAAATACCTGTGGAGAACTTACATGTCGCCGGCAAAAATTAATTCCATTGATTCGGATAGGCCTCACAATTGCCCAAAATGTAGGAGCCCACATGCTGATTTCTCACACATGACATGGAACTGTGTAAAAATAGGAGAGTATTGGAGGGCTATATATGCAATTTTGTCACGAATGATAGGACCGGTGATTTTGCCCCTTCCAGATGTCGCTCTGTTGGGCTATGTACAAAGGTTCCCCAAGAAATTGAGGAAATGTACAGCAATTGCCCTGCTCCTTGCAAAGAGGGAAATTGCTATTCGTTGGGGAAATAGGATTACCCCCATGACTAATGCCTGGTTGTTGAGTCTCACGTATTGTAATAATAATAGTGAATTGTATGCATTCCTGCAGCCCCATACATCCAGGCCAAAAGACATTTGGCAACCTCTGAAGGCCTACCAGCTGCAAACTAGTTCTTTCCCCCCGACTGCACAACCTAATGGTATTGTCCCCACTGGAGTAGGCTAAATGTTCTACTGTTGATGCTCCTCCATGTTCCCCTGCACTTTACTATGTATGAAATGTGTTTATCCGGGACAACCTGCAAATTTATGTACGCTTATGTGTGGACCTAGTACAGCCTTCCTTGTCACAAACAAATGTTGTAATCATTGGTATGGTGTATGTAAACGCAAATTTCCTTTACAGTGTGCATTAAATAAAAAGGATAAATAAAGTTGGTTTTTTTTAAAACAAGGAAAGAGAACACTTATATTAGAAAGATGACCAATCCTCCTCGGATACCAGAAAGGAAAATAGGACTTGAGTGGACTATTACAAAAGAAGCGCACATATAGGAATGTCCTCTAGCAAAGGAAAGAGGGCACAGATAATGGAAAGAGGTCCAACGCACCTCGAATAACACAAATAAAAATAGGACTAAAGCGGTCATCTTGAAACATCCTCCAACACAGGGTATGGATTGTATTAGAGGCGCAGCTACACTAGCCGTAGTAATTATCTCTGATTAGTGCAAGCCTTTTCTGACATCACTGTCCCTCTATCGATCAAAAGGAAGGCATAGACAAAGCATAAAGAATAATTTATTTTCAAAATCTGCATTTGCACTTCTGCCAGTCATGGAATAAAAGTGCTTGATAGCAGCAGAATGTAACTCCTACTCGATAGTATATCCCCCAACCTTTCTAAAACCGCTACTAAAAACTTTAAACACAACCTTCTGAGAAGATACCCAGCCTTTGATCTCTGACCCGTACTATAACATGCAAAAGGGCATCATTGTAAATGACCTAATCTTCTTCACCAGGAAAAGAGCAATATGGCGAGCAGCCATAATAAAATTATTGACCATTCTTGAAACAAGAAACATTCCATATGGCACTAAATTACTGATCGCTCCTTCACAAAGCCTAAGAGCTGATTTAAACATAACTTTCTATAAGAATGGCACTGTTCTGATCCAAGCAGCCAACACACATCTAAAACATTGGATTTCTCCTTTACCACCCTGAAATAGCAGGTCCATGACAATACTCCCTCAATTCACCCTCATGCACAAACTAACACACATCGAATCAGTCTCCATACCAGATCAAATTCAGTTTCACGGGGTAGAGGCACCCTGCTTACAGTGGTCATGTCAGCAGGTACCACCTTACGCACCTTAACTCCTTCAATTAAAGAGAGGTCCATCCCTAATCTCCCCAACTCGATGTCCCTCCTGCACAGTGCTCAAGGCAGCATACCCCCTAAGTTCAATAGAGCTCTGCCCAGCTCGTCTTCTCTACATCACAACATCGCAGCCCCTGTAACATCTTCATCCGTACAACGTCCCCATTCCACACCCCTAACGTCAAGCACACAGGACAGACAGAGGTCATCGTTTACCCCCCAAAAGGTCCAAGTAGAGGCAGCAGCACAAATCAATGAACCTACACACTCTCATCTGAAAGTACCCAAAAATGAAGCTCACTGGTCTACCTTCAACCTATATGATGACCCTTAACATCTCCAAAATCCTGTCGTCCATAAAACCAAATAACCATTTTAATGACCCGCTCCCCTCTAACTGTCTGTCTTCAATCAACCAAGTTATCATACCCATCTGGACCACAAAAATCAATGCATCCTTAACACAAGGTTCCATACCCGACTCTCTAAAATCGGCCCAAGTCATCCCCGTCCTAAAAAACCGACATTGAACCCTGCTGTGCTGGACAATTTCAGACCAGTATCCAATATTCCACTTCTAGTGAAAGTGTCTGAAAAATGCTTGCAACAACTTAGCCAGCACATTGCGAAGTGTAATCAGCTAGATGAATGGCAATCGCGCTTCAGGCCAGATCACAGTACTGAAACCACAATCCTCAATATAGTGGATGTCGCCCTACAAGTACTAGACCAAGACAAAACGTGTCTCTTAATTGTTCTGGACCTATCGTCGGCGTTCAACACAGTTAACCATGAGAAATTACTAGATCGACTCGAAAACAGGATGGGTTAAGGAGGAACTGTTCTCAAATGGTTTAAATCTTTTTTGAGGAACCACTCTCAAAGAGTCTTAATTAATAGAAATCTATCTTCTCCCTCCCCAATTACGATTGGAGTTCTGCATGGCTCAACTCTCTCCCCAACACTTTTTAACCTATATCTAGAACCACTATCTGTAATTCTGCGTAGCACCAAGAACCTGAACATGCGGTCCCACATCAGCACTCTGGCCAAAAACACAAGGTTTCACCCGAGTTATCTCAGAAAACTTAAACCATTCCTAGATACGTCAGACCTTAAAATGGCAGTGCAGGCATTAGTCATCTCTAGGATAGAATATGGATGTACAGCTCTTTCAGGTCTGCCCAAAATATCAACGGCTCCCCTAAAAGCCTGTCTCAACACAGCCGTAAGACTCTTACCAGGTTCAAAAGAATTCAAACACATCTCTCCGCACCTGAAGGCACTGAATTGGCTTCCTTACGAAGCCAGAGTCCAACTAAAACTGGCCTGTATCACACACAAAGAGTTACCCTATTCCAAACTATTCCTTCAGGAATGGGAACTGCTTTAATGTTCACAAAAGACAGGTCTCTTTGTTCACGATGAGATGATGTATGTGGTTTCAGGACCAAGTTTATGTGTTGTACTGTGGAGCGTTTCGGGAGATAGTGTCCATTCAGGAGCAGGAAAAAGACAGTCACTACACCTAACCAAAGGGCTAGGAACAGTAGACCTATTGCAATCCAAAGCTGTAGCCAAGAAGAAACAAAGTAAGTCTTTTTCAGCCAAAGGTAGAGATTATATATTTTCTCTTTGTGAGAAACAGAAGGTGGCGGTGACTCAGGTTCACTCGGATCCAGAGAAAAGATATTATAGTTGATGAAGTAGCCAGACGTTGTTCGATCTATCTTTGGTAGCTCAGCATGTTTTGTAGAACTGGCTAATGACTCGTTTCGAGACCTATTTACGTAGATGTCGGTATTAGGCCTAATTGAGATCTGTGTTTCATTTGTATTTTGTTGCTGTTCAATTTCAACAGGCATGAGTTCCATTCCATTGTTGGTAATTCCATTACTTTGCGGAGTAGAATCCTCAAACATTATTATTCTTTCTGTCTGACTTCCTGTATGGTAGCGAGAGGACATTGGTGGCTACCTAAGAGCCCACGTCTCCTGCTATTCAGTATTGGCCACATAGTGCGGCTTGATCAGATCAATGGAGACAAATCTTTTCTTTTTTGTCAGCAAGAGGCGGTAGAAGTACTGTTCTTGTTCCTTCAACATCCAGGACAGGTACAGACGTTCTATAAGATGGCCCAAATGCTTTTTGTCCACAATTTTCTCTCTGACCAGTTCCCCGATCTTCGGGACTCAGGCAGGTCTTGCCGGGACAGCTTTCGTTTCCCTGTAGCAGTGCATTTTACTTGGACGTTGCTTTGTAATGCCCAGAATTCATTGAGTTCCTGTAAAACAGTCAAACGATCATTGATGTCAAATGATTTTTCATCCGCCACTGTGCTGCCATAATCGAGATTGGGTACCCACATTTTCATCTGAAATTGTATTGTATTGTATTGTACTGGTTCTTATATAGCGCTGCTGTCACCCCACGGGTATCCTGGCGCTCCGATATAGGCACATACAGCCGGTGCTGAGGGATTAGGGCAGGACAGAGAGGATTAGGCTTTTGGGAAGAGCCATGTTTTGAGGCTCTTTCTGAAATCAGTTAGAGAGTCGATCTGTCTAATCCTCTGTGGTAGCTCATTCCACAACCGAGCACCCACCACGCTAAAGGCCCTCCCTTCTAGCCTAGATCGTTTAAATCTGGGAATTACCAGCAGACTGGCGCTGGAGGAACGGAGCTGTCTCCGAGGGAGGTACCAGGTGAACCTTTCCTGTAAAGGGACTGGGCCCATCCCGTGTGTTGCTCTGTACACCAGACAGAGGGATTTATAAAGGACCCTTTCCCTAATTGGTAGCCAGTGGAGCTCTCTCAAGGCCTGCGTAGAGGACGAATTACGTCGCCAGTTTAACACCAGTTTTGCCGCGGCCGACTGGCCTCTTTGCAGACTCTGAAAGATGTATTGAGGGGCCCCTAAATACAAGGAATTACAATAGTCCATTCTGCTCATCACTGTGCTACTTACTATCAGGGGGCGTAAATCCTTCGGTAACATCGGAAGTATCTGACGAAGCAGGCGCAGCAAACCAAAACACACACTGGCTGTCTTGTTTGCCTGCGACTCCATTTGGAGGTCCTTATCTATTAGGACCCCCAAGTTGTGTATCGTATTGGCCGGGGTCAGCGGGTCCTCCTCGGGGGTAAGCCTAAACTCCACAGGTGTGTGCAGAGGCAGCCTCGCCAATGAGCAGTGCAGTACCTCAGACTTCCCTCCATTGAACTGCAGGGAGTTCCTCCGCAGCCAATCTACGGTCTGACGCATGCACTCTTGGAATAGTTCCATAGAGACTGCCTGTTTTCCCTCCAAGGAGAATGCCAGTTGCGTATCGTCCGCGTAGTTGACCAGGTCAACACCGAACGATTTAATGATAGAAAAGAGTGGCTGTAGATAGATGTTAAAAAGAATTGGGCTGATGCTGGAGCCCTGCGGTACTCCATAGACTATGGGTGATTTGCGAGATGTAGATGGTGCTAGTGTTACCGTCTGTTGTCTCCCAGTCAGATAAGACGGCAGCCACTGCAATGCCCGTCCCTTCACCCCTATTCTCTCCAGTCTCTCCAGCAGGATTGAGTGACTCACTGTGTCGAATGCGGCCGACAAATCAAGGAGCACCAAAACCGTGGCATTCCCGTTGTCGGCCCGCATCCGTAGGTTGTCCATCATAGTGGACAGAGCTGACTCTGTCCCATGTCTTGGACGGAAGCCAAACTGATCCTTATCCAGCAAGTGATGTTCCTCCAAATAGCATGATAAGGATCTGCTTACAACCTTTTCCAGAATTTTGATTGGAAAGGGAAGGAGTGAGATTGGCCGAAAATTAGCCGGATTTGTCGGGTCCAAGGAGGGCTTCTTAATTGGTGATGTCACCACCGCCTGCTTCCATCCCTCCAGGACGGTGCCTTCTTCCAAAGACTGATTACATATCTGTCGTAACCAGGGAAGAGTCGTATGGCATTAGGTCTTCCATACTTTCTGAGGTAAGGGGTCGAGCGGGGAGCTTGAGGATATACTTTGCACCACTGTGTTAAATGTGAGATCTGTAAGGGTTGGAAAGCTGTCCAGGGAGCATAACTGACCCAGATCCCCTTCGGTTGCCTGTATAGCATGGACCTGGGCGGCCGTTTCGTTGTCCTTGAAGGATCCAACAATCTTTGCCACTTTGTCCACGAAATGAGAAGCGATCTCGTCACATAGTTTCTGTGAAGCCTCCACTTTGTTTCCCAGGCAGGTTGGAGCGGAGATATCCCTAACAATCTTAAAAATTTCTTTGGTCCCGTTAGACGCTTGTAAGATGGAATTGGCATACAAGTTTGCTTTGCACTCTAGAATAAGCATCTTAAACTTAGTCTGTGCAGTCCTCAATTCCAACTTATCCCCCTCTAAGTACCTCTTCCTCCATTTTCTTTCAGCCTTTTTACATAGTAGACGTAACTGTTTCAGCTCGTCATTATACCATGGTGCTGAGATTTTATTTCTGGTTCTTATTCTTTTTATTGGGATTAGTTGATCCAGAGCATCCGTAATATATTTCTGATAAGTAGTATAGTTCTCCTCTACCGTGCTAGAGGCACAGAAGGGAATCGCAGTGGGTGATGTTAAAAGGGCACCCGTCCTCCCTAATTTTGCCCATTCCCTGCCTCTCCGAAAGGTCGCAGGGATTTTGGATTGGTCCCTCAGACCAGGTAACATAATTTTAAAATGGATTAAATAGTGGTATGTCCAATTTTGGGGTATGATATTCAGTATCTCGACTTCCAGCCCATTAGCGAACAGTAGGTCAAGAATGTGTCCTCCCTGATGGGTCGGGGAGGTAACTAATTGTTGAAGGTTAAAATTAGTACAGGTACACTTCAGAGCTCTCAGATAATTTCCCGTATTTGCATTCTCCCACAGATTGAAGCCTCCCAGGATAATCATTCTGGAGTGTGCTAAGGATAGGTTGGTGATGGTATCCAGAAAGGACTGATACAGGGTGGCATTCCCTGGGGGTCTGTAACAGACCAGACCCGTATATAGGCTGCCTTTAGGTTCCTGCAACGAGAATCCCATAAGTTCGATCCCATCTACCTCATCAACCTGAAGGAGAGCAAAATTAAGCTCCTCCCTGAACATCACTCCAACCCCTCCTCCTCTGCCCTCTTTTCTTGGATTGTGTAGAATTTTAAATCCAACAGGGCAGGCAAGTCCTATTTCTACCACAGACTCAGCTCTGATCCATGTTTCTGTAAGAAACAAGACGTCGATTTTCATGTCTTCAATCAGCACTGAGATTTCCGCATAGTGCTTGACTAGCGACCGACTATTAATCAGCCCGCAATTCAAGCTATTATTCGTTTTAGTGCTCATGTTTCCCACAGAAGGTCCCTGGTAGACAACATCAGTGCGTACCCTCTTGCCTAATTCCAGTAGTTGTTCTCTTGTGTAGATACAACGTGCCTCGCTGCCTAAACAGGCAGCATGGCCAGCACTAGGCACGTCTGAAACGCGGACGGGCGCAGATGGGCTTGCCTCTGGCGCGCAGCCGGCGTGCCCGCAGCGTGCGCGCACTCTGTGCGCTTGCATTGCCCAAGGTTAAATAGGCAAGCCTGCGTGTTCCCCCTGGCCACAAGTGCGCTCACCAAAATGGCGCCCTGGCGTGGCAGAAACCTCCCTCCAAGATGGCGCTCAGTGTAGAATGCGGAAGTGAGCCCCGCTCAAGCAGCAGGTGATCAATTCAATTTAAAGTGCGGGTATGCGGTGTGCAGTACTAAAACTGTTAAAATGTATTAAAATAAATTAAAAGACCTCAGTCTGCAATAAACGAGTTACGTACAGCAGGCGATTTCCAGCCGCTGGCAGCCTGTAGCAATCACTCCCGTGTCCTTCTCAACTCGGCACCTGGCGAACTATATCTTAGTAACTGCGTGCTTGCATTGCCCAAGGTTAAATAGGCAAGCCGGCGTGTTCCCCCCGGCCACTAGTGCGCTCACCAAAATGGCGCCCTGGCATGGCAGAAACCTCCCTCCAAGATGGCGCTCAGTGTAGAATGCGGAGTATGGCCTCCTAGGGAACTTCTTGGCATGTTATTAAGTGCCCTCTGATCCCCATATAGGCAACTGACCCAACTGCCACCCAAGCATAATACCTTTGCTGTTAAGGATTGCTTTAAGTCCTGGTTTTTCCTCTCCACAATCGAATTTCACTTAGAATGATACGGAGAGGAATACCGCAATGCAACACCCAAACTTCCCATAGCTTCCTTGTAAGCCCGAGAGGTAAACGCAGGGCCACGGTCAAAATGTAATGTGCCTATTGCATATGTCCCTATGAAGACTCACAAATCCTTTATAACAGTTTAAGTGTCAGACACGCACTGGGACCAAGCACACAGGAATCTATAGCATGAGTCCACTGCCACAAAGATGTATTTGTAAGCCCCATCAGATTGTAAGGGGACGCAGTGGTCTAAATAGACACATGTGAGCGGTCTGTCTGATATCAGTAGTGGTGTTAGTGGTGGACGTGCTACGCTGGAAATCTTCATCTGCTGACAGATGTCGCACTTAAGGACAAAGCCCTTGGTATGCTTGGTAAGACCTGACCACCAATAATGTTGTTTCAGCAATTAAACTGTCACAGTGATACCTGCGTGTGCTGAGCCCAGACCCTCGTGTGCAGCTAGTATTAAACCTAATCTGCGATCCATGTTTGGTCTTACTCTATCCCTCACTCCTGGATTCTGAGCATATGGTATGTTTTGCGCATCTAACTTTTTGGAGTACTTGAGTGGAAAGCCTTTTGGCAAGGCTGAGCTGTTTTTACGCATGGCGAAGACACCTACCATTATTTGTCCATCTATCCTTGTGCTAAAACAAGTGATTGCAGCAACAGCAGCAGTTAGCACTGTCACCTTGGTGGCTTCATCAGACAATGAATTCTCTTCAACTTGCATGCCAACACGCTGATGACTCAGCGTATGAATCACGTGAGCCTGTGGCAAGTCTTTTTTCAGCTCTGCCACTTGTTCCCAGAGTTAACTTGTGCTTTAATGTGCAACCTTTTGAATCTTTAAACCCATTCTGGCCTCAATAGTGAAGATATTCATTGTAAGACTGGACACAATACAATGAATTGCACACAATAGGTGTGGGGACTTCTCGATCCATATTTTTTAGAGCAAGTATCAGGGCTTTTAGTTCTGCCAGTTGTGCCGTGCAATCTCCTAGAGACTGGGTCTGCGTTTTGCTAGGACGGAACGTACCATCCCGCATATACCCCTTTACAATTGCACAAGCTGCTCTGTATTGCTGTTTACTTCCTACGGCTGGCTGAGCTGAACTGTCAGTGTAAATTATATATTCGTACTGATCTAGAGGCATTATTTAATTAAGAAGAGGATATTATTGTTCGTACTGCAAAAAGGCTTGAGTTTTTAATGTAGAATCAAATTTGTAGTCTACATCTGTTGCAGTGAGAGAATTAGCCCATTGTATCCATCATGGATGCAGTGCTTTTGCATTTGGAATGCTTGCTTTGGTAACAGCCTCTAAGGTTGGTACTGGAGTCACAACAATTATTCGTTTCCCCTGAGCCAGTGCTCTTTCTTTCACTACAGCAGTCTGTACTGCTGTTAGAATTTTTTCAGTTGATGCAAAACACATCTCAGCACAAATGTGACTTGTATGCAATGGGTAAAGTTTTGCCTTCATTGAAGGTTAGGTAAGTGTACACTGATTGACCCACGATTACACGGATCACCAAATTTGTAGTATTTACATGTGTATGTAAATGTTTGGAAGCTATCATATTAGCTTGTAGCGAATGAAGAAATTCTGTATGTTCCTGTCTCCAATGTCGAACTGAGAAATCAGGTCTAATTAAGTCGTAGAAAGGTTTTACTTTTTCTGCGTAATCTAAAATGTATGTTCTGCCAAAAGTTTGGAATCCTATAATGGATTGTAAGTTTTTCAGGGTTTTTGGAAGTTGGAGCAGCGCACAGTTTTCAAAAAAATTTGCTGCTCGGCTTTTCCATTCACTTGAGAGCTCATATCCTAAAACGAGTACATTGAGGTGGGCAATTTTTTTTTTAATAACATTTTTAGCCCTCAGAGCTGAACCACAAAATTATGTTGTTCACCCTGTTCAAATGATCCAATAGTTCATCATCTGTCAGATAAAGATAAATATCATCTACATAGGACAATGCCTCCTTGTCAAAATTTTGAAGTAACTCTGATACTCTTGCTGAGAACAACCTAGGGCTAATTCTGGGGCAGTCTTCAGAATTGACCCTGAGAGCCTAGGGCTGAAAATGCTGTCAAATATCTGCTCTCTGATGCTATATTTTGGCAATAGAAACCATTTGAGATATCTAGTGTTGTTTGTATTTCTTCCGCACAATGTTATTCATTAATGTGGCGCTGTGTGCATTTTGTTCTGCAAATGTCTTTGTGCATGTGTTTAAATGCCTATAGTCTAAAACTAGACAATATGAATTGTCATTTTTTATTACAGGAAACAAATGATTATTCATGGAAGAGGTTCAATTCTCAATTACACCCTGGTATTCGAGTTGATCTAAGATGTCCCCGTCTTGTTTTTTCACATTATGTTTTATTAGGTACTGCCTCTGTGGAACTGGAGTAGTTTTTACTGGGATTACATGATGAGGTGACTCAGCATCCCATCCTACATGATTGTGGTATAATGCAGGAGCTAGTGATACCGCCCACTCCTGCGTGTATGAATGCTTTAACTATTCTGGAACGAGGTCGGAGAAAGCCAGTATAAAAAACATTTCTCCTTTTGGCCAGTCCATAACGAACTCAGGTGGCCAATCTTTTTCAGCCAAAAAGATGTCATATCCATAAACCAGGCTCTCCCAAAAGAGACCTTCACTTTCCTTGGTAAGTCCCCTCCATATGGAGTGTTATTTCAGATAACTGATGTGGGAAATTCACCCTAGTATCAGGTGTTTCCACCGTGATATGATCATTCAACGCTGCTGTCACCAGACATTCCATCAGGTTCTGGCGAGCTATTGTTACTGCTGCTGCGCTGTCTAGCATTGTCAGAGCCCATTCCCCATTCAGAAGTTGAGTCCTCAATAGTCTGGGCATTTCTTATTTTAAGGCCAGGTACTTTCTTCTTTTTAAATTGAGATTTACTCTTGTGTTTATCTTTTTTTTTTGATAATGTAGACTGAAGTGCGATATGTGTCCCTTGGTTTGACTCGCTCTTCTGATATGTGTTTTGACCGTCCTTCACTCTCTGAGTTTTTTGATGAACCCTGAAAGGAACGAGAGGACCGTGTATCAGTATCCTGATACCTGTTAGGTTTTTTATTGTTATCACGGTTCCTAAGGTTATACCTCCTGTCAGAGGGCTCCTGTTGAGGAGACCCACCCAGTGATTGTGATGTATTCTGCCTATTTTGTTGTTGTTTATTATCCCATTTCTTTTTAGAAGATTTGGGTGCTTGCTTGGAGTTATCCTTTTCTTGTTTACCCATTAATTGTGGTTTCACAGGTCTAGCTCCCAAATTATCTCTACCCAGCTGCTGCCTCCCCTTTTATGTTTGCTAACATAATTGTAAACACCTGTGAACAATTGCCTATTAATGTCATCACTAAGTTCAGGGCAGTTTCTGCCCCATACTCATTCTGTATTTGTCTTAATACTTCTGGTATCGCTGCTATTGAAGGGGTGCCATGAGGCCGGGTATAGATGGCAGCGAAGACTGTACCCCAAGTGTTACAATCCGCTATTTAAGGGGCTATCCACATTGGCAAGCTGATTGTTAGTATTCTGTGTTTGTCTTGTGGGCCGTGTGTGGAAACACTGCCTCTAGCTGTGCTATTTTCTGTGCTATCCAGAATGGTATTTGCTCATGTTTAGTGGTCATTCTTCCCATAATAGTGTTCAGTGTTTTTGGGGTGATTTCAGTTGCGGTCCCTTGTAGTTCACCTGCTGGAGTAACCCTTGTATGTTGAAATGTGAGCATTCTCATAATGAACTGTGTCAGATTTCGGTAAAGTTTTATTATTTCTTTGTGAAGTGGACATAAGTCTGCTACTGGCAATGTGTCAATTTCTGGATGTGGTGTGTAAACAGCTAGAACCGGACCAAGTCTCACGTTTTCAGTGGTGTGTGGGAGGGCGCCTTTAAACCAGTTTATATGTTCCTGGTACATTAATGGGACTTCTATGTCGTCGTATGGATTGTATGATTCTGGTATTTCATCCGCTATACTATTCTATAGAATTATAAAAAGTCAACGTCTTTTTAGATGCTATAAATGCTTTATCCACCATATTCAACCTCGTAGTAGCAACATATTTTAAATTGTGTGTATTCATTTGAACTCCAGTTCCTTCACCTATTCACTGATAATCAAAACTCACTTCATAAATTTGTGACAGAGAAGAGATCTGTTGCATTATCCTTTCCCCCTGGCCATTATTCTGCAGCAATTCTTTTAAACAACCATGTGCCATACTACTACCATCAAAGACTGTTAAAGCTGCGACGAATTTCCAACATGAAATTTCAAACATTTTTCGTAGGAAACATAATCTTAAATCAAGACAGATAATCTCTACACACACTGCTTGGTAACCCAAACATATGTTGCCATGTCTATGTCTCAAAAGTTTTAAATCCTATGCATATTCTGTGCAAAAGCCAGCCAAATCATATAATAAAATAGGGGCTATCTTAGAATTAAAAACCTTGACAAGTGTAGTTCTAGATAAACACTCAGATAGATAAACACACGGTTTATTCAATTAAAATGAAGTGAGCGCAACATTGCACCCTATGCTTTGGCGACTGCTTGCTTATGATATTCTTTAAAAGTCTACCTATCATTAAAATGACTCCAAGATATTTGAAATTATTGATAGATTTCAGCCTTATATTTTTAATTTACCAATTAAAAACTGATGTTCTTGTACCCAATCGTATATCCTTTATGTTATTTATTTTTAAGCATTCAGTTGATATTGCAAGTCAATGCAAATGTGGTCCAAAATGGTCATATAGAAATGCATTTAAGGAAGAGCCACCTAAATGGGGATAGCATTCAACATTTTTTGCAAAGCAAGAAGATCATGAATAAATAAATAAAGCAACAATGGACCCAATACACAACCTTGTTTTATTCCATTATCTACGTGGATTTTGCTTGTTCAATCAACGTTGCTGCTCAGTTTCACTTCATGTTTTAGTACAATCTTTAATTAAAAATGCTATCTAATTCACCATATAATTCATAACAAAAATGTGATGAGTGTTTGATTGCTTTTGTCAAAAACCTGCTTGTTGATGTGTGATTAAGTTTAGGGTCATTTGCCCACTCTTCTACAAAACCTAGGAGAACGTTCGTAAAAATTTGAGAAATAGCATCAAGTAGAGAGATACACTGGTAGTTGACAGGAAAGCTCATCTTACCCCTCTTCTTTAATATAGGCTTAATAAATGAGCGTTGCCAACTGTAGGGGATCTTTTATATTTATAAAGCCGCAATTCGCTAAAAATGAGGATATTAAATTGTTGTCCAGGCTGCAGAATCCTTTCATTAGACAACAATAAGTCAACTATGCTTGCTGATCTGCTGGATCTTAAGCTGAGAACCTTGTGGTTTAAGCTGGGAATTACCCCTTTGATTTCAGATGTACCGACATTTAGTGCTTGCCCGATAGTGGGTACAGTTATGAATCAATTTCCACATGCTGAAGAGGAAGGTGCATATAACATGGCTACGGCTGATCAGTGATGCTATCAGTGATGTAATTTGAGATATCATGAGTGATGTCATAAATGATGTCATAAAACATGTCATGAGTGATGTCATAAGTAAGGTCATAAGCAGTGCATGGCAGGAGTGCACGTTATAGTTATAACTGTTAACTATAACTGGTGAATTGCAGTGTTTTATTTTCATTCAGAACATTAATGTTGTCGGGGGCAAGATGGCGGCCGTTCGTTCGGCTGAGTGAGCTGGCTTTTGTGAGCTCTCCTGGGTAATTCCTCCCAAGGATATTCATAGTAGTGATGGAATGAGGTGAAAGTGATAGAAACCTCTACAACATTAACCAAAGTTGATCGTTATGCTTTGGCATCTGATTTTGCTTCGAAAAGACTTACCTTGCACTACAGCCTGTCTGGGATTTCTGCTACACTGTTTGGGCTTCTCTGGACCGGCTCAGCGACTGTATTGCGCTATGGCCCCGAAAGCACTGCCAAAGAGTTTGAAGGCTCACGCTCCGATTACACAGTCAGTCAGCCCCGGGAAAGGCACCAGCAAAGGGAAAGAGCTGCAACCTCGCGGAACGGGAGAGACGGCGGCGAGAGCCGAGCTGAATCCTCACCCGATTGCTATTGGTGTGGGCAAAGGGAAGCAGACGCTCCCCGCACTGTTCAAGGTGCAGACGGCGAAAGTCAAGAAAGTAGATACTCCCGCGAGCAGGGGCGGTAGCAAGCAGGAGCCTGTAGTCGCTGGAAAACTCACAAGCAGTACGGGCACAGAGGCGCCAGAATCGAGTGTTGGTTCCCCGATTACTGTAAATTCGTCCAAAGAGAATCAGCAAGTGCTTGCCCAAGACCAAAGTAAGTCCCAGCGTATGGTTTGTTCACAGGCTTATAATGGGGGCAATGGAAGTATCTTGGAAGCTGATTTGGAGGGAAAAAGGGAATCCAGCACCATGTTTGCTCTCCCAAGTAGGGGAATTATGGGAACTGTAGTCCCGCACTTGGAGAGTCAGATTAGTGAAACTCAGCAAAACTTACATTTTCCTACTAAAGATTTGGTTCCTACAGACTGGAAGTTCAAGGAGCTGGCTCAAAGGATCTATATGATGTTAGTGGCTTGGGGAAAGAGCCTGAGGGAGATCAATTTTTCTCAATGTCAAACCATACGGGCTCGTCTGAGGATGAAGGTGCAGACAAGGAATGGACGGATGATGATAGCGACCTCATAGAGTGGTGCTTCGGAGAAGGGCAAAAAGGCGAAGTATCATCTCGAGGTGAGGGTACTGTTCGTAAGCCCAAGAAACAAAGTGATCAAGGGGGCCATGACAAATAAGGCCGCTGGGGAAATGGGATCAATGACATGGGATTATTCTTTCTCCACCCAGCCAGGATCAAGTGGGAGTGCCGCTGTGGATGGGGCTAGTGCTATGGATGCTATTCAGGGACCCCCCGAAGAGATAACATTGTCCACCAATTACCAGATCATCATGGCACACCGAGAAGAAACGCGCCAAGAGAGTTCTCGCACACAGGGTGCGTGTTGGAAGATGCAGAACTCGATCCGTAGAGTGGCCAAAACATGTTCGGACATAGCCCCCAGGATCGTTGAGGCTGAAGAAAGGATATCAACGCTAGAGAATGAACTCGCAATACAGAAAGGACTTACGGATTCAATTAAAGCACAAAGAGATGACATGTTGTGGAAGTTGACCGACTTGGAGAACCATGCCAGGAGAAATAATTTACGAATCCTAGGAATTCCGGAAGGAAGAGAGGGATCGGATGCTCGACAGTTTGTTGTAGAACTTTTTTCGGAAGCATTACTGGACTTAAAGCAGTGGGACTGGCATGCTGAGGTCCAACGAGCACATCGGTTTCCTTTTAAGTTGAAACAGAAGTCTAGCCCAGTTACGGATAAACCCTGGGCGATATTAATTTGTTTGAATAATTTTCTAGCCAGAGAAGGAGTATATGACTTAGCGAGGCCAGACAGAAAGAGAGTAGGGAAAGATTGTGAATTTTTTGTCAGGCCCGATTTTTGTCAGGCAACAGTCGAACGGAGGTGGCAGCTCCGACAGTTAATCGAGCCACTTCAGGCAAAGGGGGCACAAGCCTTCTTGCTTTATCCATCTAAATTGAAAATAATATTTCAGGGCCAGACAAGATTTTTTTTGTCAGAAATTCAGGCGAAGGAATTTGTGAATTCTATCTAAAAAAGTATTAATATACTCACTGTTTTTCTTTTTTTCCATCACAGGAATTATTACTGCTTAGGAACTGAGATGGGGGTCAAGCTAATGAAAAGGTTTTTTTTTTTTTTCTTACGGGTGTTATGTTTTTTGTAGCAGCTCAGATCCCTTCTCTGGTTAAAAGGGGAAGAAGGATCCAGGGGAGAGCGGGATTAGCTAGTCTATACCATCACAACGGGGCTTCGGCCCTGTTGCCGCATAAGGGGGTTGAAGTGCTGGGGTGGGGTAGGGGTTGGGGGGGTAAGGGGTGTAGGTAGGTGGGAGGTCAAGGGGGGGTGGGGTTTGTTGGGTTCGGATTTCTAATGATAGTCATGGCAATTGCATTGGAAGAGGTGGTGCAGGAACAGAGACTATGAGCAAGCATGGAGGTGTTAACATAGCATTATTATCTGTTGAGTTGACTCTAGGATCTGTGTTTTTTTTAAATGATGCGGGGTAGGCTGCGTATCAGTACTTGTAATATCGGTGGCTTAAATGATGGTAAAAAGCGGGGGTTTCTATCCAAAGTTCTAGAAACGATGCAAGTGGACGTCCTATGTCCACAAGAGACACATATTCCATGGGGTAAGCGGGAGTGTCTAAAAGGGTTAGGTCTCGATTTAGTAGCCTGTTCAAGGCAATCATCAATGATCAGAGGTGTGGCCATACTGCTGAGACGGGGTGTCGGGATTTGTAATATAGTGAAAGAAGATAGAGGGGGTAGATGGGCAGTAGCTGAAATTATGATTAATAATAGGCCTATCTCTATCTGTACGATCTATGGTTCAAATCTAGATGACCCAGAGGTCATGAAATTCTTAAATGTTGAGCTTGCACTGTGGCCGCATCCACTGATCGTATGTGGGGATCTAAATATACATTTGGCAGGTAATTTTAATTTGTCAAGTAACCAAGAGTATTTGGGGAGGAAACCAAGAGTTTTTAAGGCTCTCCAGACTCTAGATTGTGAACACAGATTGGTTGATGCTTGGTTCAGGCATAAAAAAAGACGATGATGATTTTTCTTATTACTCTGCCCCTCATAGTAAAATGGTCTGTTTGGATTATATTTTTATATCGGATCAGTTGGTAGATGATGTATCTATTGAGTCTTCCCCAAGAATACTTACTGACCACAATTCGGTGATAGTAGAATGCCTCTGGGGGTATATAGATAGAGTGCCAAGGTCGTGGACATTTGAAAGAAAATTACTGCTGGATCAATCCTATTTGGAACATATGTCCCTATGGATAACTGAATTTTTAAATATTAATAGAAGGACTGCCTCTGATTGCATAGTGTGGGACACATTTAAAGCCACTGTACGGGGTGAGACTAAGAGCTTTGCGGCGTATCGCTGGAAGATGGTGCAGTAGCAGACTAAGGGGCGTATAGAGCAGCTACGGGTAGCAGAGCTGGAGCCAACTCGGAACATCATTGCTGGTCACAATATTGACCAAAATCAACAAGTGGTGGCAATTATTAAATCAAATTTGTTGGAATTCTTTGGGGAAGATTTGGCTGCAAAATACATTCAATATCGTACTATGATGTATGAATTTGGGGAAAATTCCGGTAGAGTCCTTGCTAAACGGTTACAGCAGAGAAACATAGCCAATAAAATTCTTAGAGTTCAAGATCAGGATGGCCAGATTCAGGATACGCAGAAAGGGGTAATGGGGGCATTCAAAAAATTCTACGCTCAGTTATATAAGCAAGAAGATACTGTGTTATCTAGTAAGTCTTCAGTGATAGGGTTCCCGCAAGATATTGAAACTCCCAAAATTACGGCAGATCAGAATGAGGCTCTTTCAGCCCCAATAACATGGGAGGAGGTTGAAACAGCCATAAAATCCTTGGCCAATGGAAAGGCCGCAGGTCCTGATGCTATCCCGTTAGAATTTTACAGGGCTGTGTCTCAAGAGATCCGACAGGATGTTCTGTCGGTTTTTTGGGAGGCGCAAAGGGGGGTTGTACCCGAATCTTGGAGGAGAACAACCATTGTTCTCTTCAAGAAAAAAGATAAATCTGAGCTAAATCCTGCATCCTACCGCCCTATCTCGCTTATAAACACAGACAGCAAGGTTTACTCCAAAATATTAGCGTCTAGACTTGCTGAAGTCATCACACCATTAGTTTCCATTAGGCAACACGGGTTCATTCCCGGCAGAGATACTGCCGATCATGTTAGGCGGGTCATTGCTCTGTTGGCTTGGGCGCAGGCCACAAGTTCGCCTATGGGAGTGATCCTGTTGGACGCCGAGAAGGCGTTCGACAGGGTCTCCTGGCAGTTTCTGTGGGCAGTGCTCCGCTGGAAAGGGTTCAGCTCTGAATTTATACGGGCACTACAAGCACTATACATTTCTCCAGCGGCAACAATTTGTATTTCAGGGCAGGAATCAGGTGTATTTAACATTAGTCGGGGCACCAGGCAAGGCTGCCCGTGCTCGCCTTTGCTCTTTGCTTTGTACATTGACCCTTTTCTTACTATGATTGAAGGGAATCACAATATCTTGCTGATTAGGGTCAATGGTACAGACTATGAGACGTTAGCTTATGCGGACGATATTGTGGTGCTAACTAGGGACGCTGCTCTGGCATTTACAACCTTAAAGTCTCTTGCAGAACAATTTGGTGTAATCTCAGGTTATAAATTGAATATTGAGAAAACGCAGATTCTACACTCAGCCTTTAAGTGCCCTCTTGATGTTCCCGTGGTTACTGAAGCAATATATCTGGGGGTTAAAATCTCTGCTTCAGTGGCTAGTATCCCCGATTTGAATGTCTTACCAGTGGTCGAATCTATAAATACCAAACTAGAAAGATTAGATCATCTACATCTCTCATTGTACGGCCGCTGCAATGTACTGAAAATGTTGGTTCTGCCAAAGTTTATGTATCTTTTCAGAACTATCCCCTTAGAGTTTTCTCAAGGATGTTTGGTCAAGGCTGAGAGGATCTGTTATAGATTTTTGTGGGGTTATCGTCGATCACGGAGGGCAGCTAAATGGATGTGTCTCCCTATAGACCGTGGGGGTTGGGCGGTTCCCAACATTTTATTGTATTACTGGTCATCCATGCTACAACATTTTGGAGTACTTTTAGTAGGGGATAGGGCCGAGGTTCCGATAGCTAATCGGACGACTATTTATGAAATAGGTCTGGGAGAGGTGTGGCAGGTGTGGGCTACAGGCAGCCGATGCAATTCACATGTTTTATCTGTGCCCAAGATTGGCTGAATTTCTTCAGGAAATTGAGTATTTTATAAATTCCGTATTAAAAATCCCAGTCGTATTCTCTGCAGAGCTGGTTATAATGGGCTATGAGGATATTGGGACTGCCGCCAGATCTAGATACACTATTGCCTTTTTCTTTGCTGTAATGGCAATGGTTCGGCTCTGTATCACATCACAATGGGTAGGCCCGGAAGCCCCTACTTTTTTAAACTGGAGATCTAGGATGCTCGCCCTGTATTATTTGGAGTCCTCTGTGTACCTTCTAAGGGGGAAAAGGAGGCGGGAGATGGGTATTAAAATATGGGCTCCCATCAAGGAATGGTCCCAGGGATAGTTGCTATAGATGGGTTTGGCTATCAGTTGTCTGCATGGGTTGGCTAGTATGTGTCCCATCATACTTGTTATTTTCTGTTCCGCAATGCTTACCCTCTGCTTTGTTTGCTGTCTTTTAAGGTCTTATTAGGGGCTTTCAAAATCTATCTCATGTTGCATATGGACATGTCTCTGTATCACTGCCTGCTTTTATTTTTGTATTCTTTGTTTTTTTCTATGTATATTGTGCCTGCCATGACTTGTGTCAATAATTAAATAAAGAAAAAGAGGTAAAAAAGAACATTTATGTTGTCACTGACAAATTCACCTGTGTTGAAAGTGGCACTTTCTGGTTGGCTAAGGCGAGGCCCCAGCCCGGCAGAATCTACCACTCCCATCAGGGGTGAGTGATTACACACACTCTATAACCTGCGCTCACCCTTGGGTAGCTTGGCACTGAGCAGTCAGGCTTACCACAGAGGCAAAGTGTAAAGCATTGGCATAGGACTCACAAACGATAAATACCTTGAGCATCACAAAATAGACTTCACACATGATGTATGGACATAACGTTTGCATTCAACGCACAAACTAATCAACACAAAATGACCATCATGTATTTCTGGGTGCAAATCACATTGGAAATTATTCCTAGCACTACAAGGCCCAGCCGTGTTCAAATGACATCAGTAATATGCACACTTGGGAAAGATCCTAACCTACATCCCCTCCCCCCCACCACCCCTATGCGGTGCAGCACGTTGTCCTCCCCAGGCCCATCCCAACAATTATCATGATTCAAGATCACACAGTCAGAAGATGCACCCCGGGTCACAACGATATCAGAAATATGTACATACACAAAATTAGACCACTTTTTAGCAGCACTGCTGACCAAGGCCGAGCTGGGAAATCCAATGTCAAGCATAATGCTTTTCTGGTAAGAAATCAACATATCAGGCAAACCTCTGTCAGTGCTGTGAAGCACAGGAGGTTCCCCACTGTCACTTACACACATACTCACTCTGCATCACTACGCGGTGCCATGGATATCAGGCAAGTCCGTACGGAAGCATTCACACACATACACACTCCACACCCTAATGCAGTGCAACTGATTACAGTTACAAATGATTACACTCTGCTGACCCCGCCATGCCTCCCGCCGTCCTCCAACTCATTCCGACTATCCTATACATACAGATTGGCAACACCCCATCCTCTCCCTCCCAGGCACTAGGCTGCACGCGGCTTAAGTCACGCCTAGCCAGGGTCCCGGGAAGCAAGTGGGGTAGGTAGAAAGGTCAATTAGGAGGCAGACGGCAAATGGGGGTTTGCCAGCCACTCTGGAAGTTCACCCACAGGATGCAGAGCAGACACATGCCCAGGGCAATGATAGTCACACCCAAAGGGGACCCAAGAGGCCTTCCGGCACCAGCCCACCATCTCTTGACCCACTTCCGATAGCTCTCGGAGGCATTCCTCCTGCCTAGTCAATCACTCTCACCACCCAGGCCAGAGCAGGGCAAGATTACCTGACAACAAAGTGTCGTAGAGGAGGGCCATGTGAGAAGAGGGCAGTTGGTCCACTGCGCTGAGGGCCAAATAAGGGACCAGTAGATGAATGGAGAATGAAGAAGGGGGCCCTCTCGGAAGGTGGAGGCACCCCGTCATTTACCCATTGATCAGAGTCCCACCCAGGCAATCCAGGCACAACGTTGGGTGCACGATTATACGAGTTGCACCAGACTGCTCCAGTCACATAAAAAGAAGAGTTGTAAAATCCGTGCCTTCTTGGAAATGAGGCACAACATCAAGGGCATATCATTTTTGGACACACCAGACAGCTCCAGTCACACACACGATCGAAGAGTTGCAGATTCAATACCTTCCTGGAAATCAGGCACAACGTCCAGTGGACGTCGATATTGCTCGTACCAGAAAGTACCAGTCAAACACGCAGGCGATAGTTCAGCAATGCCTCACGAGGTAGAAGGAAGCACTACTATGGTTACACCTCCACCTCTGAGGGTCACAACCTGCAAATTGGACATCACACGCAATGATCATGCAGTTGGCGTGTCGCATGAGAGAGATGCCGCACAATCTAGGAGACGGGTCACTTGGGTTCCGCAACTAGTGAATCCGCTCAACACCCACAAGACACTTATGGGTCCCTATGCTCAGGGGGCTACATGCCTTAGAGGCGAGCAAGACTTTGGGCTCTGCACAAGATGATCCGGTCTGTAGGCACACTGCTTAGTTCCACGTCCATGCCACAATACCAGTTGCAATCCAGCAGATGAGGTGGGCACTTGAGAGGGCACCATGCTTCAGATGACCCAGTTATATGATGTGGGTTCCTCTTAGGAGATCTTTGATGTCCCTGAGACCTCTGAAAGAACAGGGGAAAAGCTGAACAAGCCCTTGGCAAGAACACTTAACTTTCTAGTAGTGGTATTTCTGCACAAATTACGACAAAGCCACCTTTACCACTGGCAGAGGGTTGTTGCTGCAAATTCAATGATATGAAACATCATGAGTCTGCTCCACTACAAGCCACTATTGCAGTCTGAACTGATTTCATCCATTTCCCCATGTTAGCCCATGGGAAGAGCAAACCTCATAGGCAGTGAAAACACTCATGGGTATTCCTCACTACCTGGGCAGGGGACATATATGTGTACCTGCCCTACCTTGCAACTTCTAGTTGCTTCCCCTTTTAAGACGTAACCTCGGGGTACTTGGGTGGAGGTGAAAGGTCCTCTAAGGATGGCTCATGACTTAAACAGACAACAGTCTGAAGGAACGCACTATTGCGCACATCAGCCTGCAAGGGCAGGCTGGACACGTCTTTGAGAGCGCCATCGGTCCAAAGCACACACCAGACTGCAATGGCAGACTGGACTCGTATTTAGGAGCACACTCGGTACAAAGTGCATACCAGCCTGAAATGGCAGGGTGGACACGTCGTTAGGAGCACCATTGGTGCGAGTGCACATACCAGTTGCAATGGCAGGCTGGACACATCTTTAAGAGCACCATTGGTGTGAGTGTGCACACCAGCCTGCAATGGGAGGCCGGACAAAGTTCTTAAAACATAGTGGTACCAGAGTGCACCCATCGGCTGGCCATGGCAGATCTTACCGACGTTTTAGAAACTTCAGGTAAGCACCCTTCCTAACATGTGTAGGAGGGGCGCACACACTTTCACTGTGCACTTACAGTGGGAAAGTGTCCGAGGCTCTAAGGCCGTCACAGAGGTATCTCCACCCCCAGGAAGTGTCCCATTGAAAGAGCATACCCCCACTAGGTAGGGAAAACCCACATGGGGTTCATCCCTACCAGGGCGGAGCACACGCCGATGTACCTACCCAGCCATTCACCTACCCCGGTTTTGTGGTAGTGAACGGCCCCCTCAGGGGTGGCTATAGAGTGAGACTAGCCACCCTGAGAATGAGACATTTTTGACAGGCCAATCAGGCGGGTGACACATTCAGAGCAGCGTCCTCCTAGTAGCCAGCGTCGCACCAGCCCTGGGTATGTGGTGTACCTTTTTACAGGGCACTCACAGGTACGACAACTAACTCAACCAAGTAAGCACCCTAGCCTGACATGTGCAGGAAGAGCAAGTCACTTTCCCGCTGCAGTACTGTTGGAGAGTGCCCAGACCCCTAAGGTCCGGAAAAGAGAGTTGCAAAAACCAGGATTTTAGGGAAATACCCCTAAGAAGGGTCAATTACAACAAGCTTATTATAATGTTACTTTAACCTTTGGTTTTTCAGTGATGTTTTAAGGTTTTAAAAAAAACCATATCTTTTTATCGTTAACTATAACGTTACATTAACCTTTAGTTTTGTCAGTAAAGTTCTTGGTTTTTATGAATATGAAAATGCAACCCCACTTCATGCACAGCCAAAGGCCGTGAGCTTCAGAGAGTTGGTTGCAGGCACCCTTTATGAAATCAGCCCCGAGAGTCGGCTACCTGGGGCATAAGTTTAAGGGGCATATGTACACGGACTTAACGCCACCGTAGCGTCAATTTTTTTACATTACGGCGCCTTTTTATTTATCACCGTATTTACAAGTTGCCTCTAACTGCAGTTAGCTGCACTTTTCCGGCGTTAACGTGAATATTTAAGATCGCCACTTCTGTTATTGGGGCTTAAGGAGATGCAAGGTGGGTGCAAAAACTGCAGCTAACCTCAATTCGCGATATTAATGAGGAATTCTTTGTATGGTGCAAAACCTAAAAAGCTGCCTTTAATTCCAGTTAGAGGCAGTTTTTTAAGACCAGAAAATAGCTGATCTTAAAAATGTTGCAAACACTTGGGGCCTCATTTCAGAAGGTTTTGGTGCTGGACAGCTCTGCAAGGAATGTTGCTGCGCTGCGACAAAATTACAGGGCAGGAATGCACACCATCAATAAGATTGGGCGCATTCCTGGGCCTCATTCATGAAAACTGTTGCATCTCTGCGACAAAACAGCGTTGCTACACTTTTCACTACGCCCTTCTGGCGACACCATGGGTGCGCTGTATTCACTGTACGGCGCTCCATGTTGCAAATAATGAGTTACGTCTGGAATCCTGACGTATCTGTCAGTGCTAAAGTCACGCATTGCAGCAGTCGTGTTACAAGCATGACGCAACTCCAGCAATGCTTGGGGCGAGACTATCCCTGTGGCACTGTGTCACCCTTAGCCTGCCATGAGGCAGGCATAAGGTACTGATGCAGTGGCGTCCTACAATTGTTGCAGTGACATCTGATGATGGATTTCACTGCGCCACTCCTATGAGGCTTTGTAGCATGGGAACGCCCACCCTGCATACATCATACCTAATGCTAGTATAATGTAGCACAGGGCTTTACAAGGTCATGCATATACCTAGATGCGTCACTTTGCACATATGGCGCAACGTGTTACAAGAATCACACTGCAAGTACGTCAAGAAAATGACGCACCGGCGGGGTGAAACAGCCCCCCTGTCTTTTACCCCTACATTGGCGGCCAATGGCTAACATGCACCAACGCAGCCACTCTTGCGCCATGGTGCAAGGGCGACTGTGTTAAGGAGTTGATTGATGTTGTGGCTCCATCTCTTCTCGAGACGTCTGCAGGTAGTGCTGGCCCTGTGGAGGGTGGGAGTGAAACAGTTGGCCTTCCTGGAGTGTTGTTTGCCTGTTCTTTTCTTGAGGGGTGCCAGGGTCTCGGATAAGTTGAAGATCCATCGGTGGCGTTCGCGCGCTGCAGTGTTGGCGTGAAGTTCTTCGGTGGCCTTGATCCAGCTGCGATGGGGAGGGGCAATTATGGCGATGGTGTACGGTGGGCATGGTGAAGGCGTGGTGTAAACAATGATGGTCGGTACAAGAAAGTCCTGTGGCGTGGCTGTAGTTGAAGTTCCTGCTGGTGGAGAAGACGGGCTCAAGCGTGTGTAAGGCTATGTGGGTTTGTGCGGTGACTAGCTGCGTGAGTCCGATGTTGGCGAGGTCACCAGGAGGGGGGTGGTGTTCTGGTCACAGGGGTTGTCCAGGTGGAACTTGAGGTCCCTGAGTAGGATGTAGCCAGTGGATGGGAGAGCCTGGGGTGCGATGAGGTCTACAATGGCATCAGTGAATGGGGGGTTCATGGCCCGGGGTGCCTGTAGATGAGGGTGCCGCGGAGGGTGGGGTTGGGATTAGGCCGGATCTGGAAGTGGAGGTGTTCCATGGTCATCGCCGGGTCATTAGAGTACGTGGTCTGTCGGAGTGTGCCTTTGTTAGACAATGCAATGCCTCCTCCTTGGCGCTCGGGGTGGTCAGTGCGGGTGAATTTGTATATATATATATATATATATATATATATATATATATATATATATATATATATACAAATTCACCCGCACTGATATATATATATATATATATATATATACACAAAACAAAAAAGGTAAAGTGAATTTATAGTTAGGTGGAAATGTCAGTTAAAACATCACATTTTAAACTAAAAATAATCAGTGAATTTAAGTGCCTTGGGCAGTGCTTGGCACTAAGCCCTGCCCCTAAGCCACACACCCTTTAAAGCCCATTCCCCTCCTCACACAGTGAAAAAGTTTGGTAAATCAGATCGGATTATTAGTTCTAAAAGTAGGTATTTATCAGTGTTTAACTTTCAGTGACTATCCTGCATCCAGATGGTAATGTTCCAAACCAGTTCTGAAATGCAGTTTGGAGGGCAGCATCCATGTCAGTTTTCAGAATAACAACTGGCTTTGTAATGGATTCGGTTTACACTTAGTGTAAGTAGATGTAACTTATGACAGTATGAAGTAAACCTAGAATGGATCTGGCCGTGCTGGACGTATGTGGGACATCTCTGGTTTATATAACTGAAAGACCCCTTTTTAGGAATGACAAGGTGCAATGAGCTGGTTGGGTTTATAAAAACACTTTATGGGTTTGGTTGTTACTCATGTTATTGGTGGGTACATGGTTGGCAAAGAGGTCTCCTACTTCTGGACTATATGCAGTGCTGGGCTAACTGTGGCCCAGAGGGTCACTTCTAGTGAACCTGCTGCTCCAGCTACCAGGTTTTGAAAACAAGCATTTCCAAATCTGTCTGTGTGTGGTACCACTGATGACTTGAAAACCATAATTCTGTGGTACTTCTGAGCGGGCAAATAGGCTCAGTTTAGACTGTGGACATGAAAAATGCAGCAGCTCCTATATCTAACCACTGCACATATAGGGCTGATCAGAGCTGCTGGGTGCAGGGAACCATAAACTGTACGCCAATGTCTCACACTTCTTCACCCACACTGCTAAGCAATGCGTCTCATAAGAAACTACCTGCACCTCATTGGCCCTCAGCAATGAGATAGAAACACACCCCACATAGGATCAGAAACAAAGATAACACCCTTCCAAACATACACCCTAATCTGTGTAATGTACAGCCCATGTAGCAAGTACTTCAGTGCCCCACTTAAAAGTGATAAGCGTTATGTAATGCTACAATAAAATGCCATGCAATAGGAACTCCTTCTGCAATGGGAGGTGGTGAGGACTACATCGAAGGTGCTACGTGTGTGGCACATAAAAGCAGTTGACTGCTACGCTTTGGCTCGAGTTCAGTACAATAGGGGCTTTTAATCTTGCATTAGTCTATCAATAAATCATCATAGGAAGAGAAAACTATTTACAACAAACCTTCTTAAAAGTTATAAGCTAAATTCACGTGAATTTACTGACTTATTACTGTATTTTATTACTAGTTCTGTTTTTATGCTCCATACTGTTTTCTTTCTGTTGTCGTTAGCTGCTTTGTTACTTTTATGAGTATTGTATATTTGACTCACTTATATCTTTGTTTGCTAAGTATACTCCTGTTTTCTACATCTTACATGTAAAGCGCTCTGATACTCGCAAGGGTCTTGTTCCCGCTATATAAAACCTTCAAAATAAATAAATAAATAAGTTCTTTTAAATTGCATTGAGTATATTACTGAGTAATCTCACAGGAGATAACAAAATCATTATTTTTTCTTGAGCTGCAAACCTCTACGGAATTCTTTTTCCATGCATATCTAGTGAACACCCCAACAGTCGTGCTATTGACTACCACAGGCCAATCCATAGAGTCATCAAAACGACTTCCCAGGTAGTGAAAGTATACCAGCATTTAAAGAATCCCTCTGCACTTGTACATTTTGTATCTGCAGAGGGGCAGATAGCCATATATCATTCACGAGGTTGTGCATGTAGCTACCATTGCCAGGCAATCTTAACCAACACATTGTCACTGGGCACATCACTCCATCAACTGAAACTAGACCAAGTAGCTAAAGGAACCATCTGCATCAAAAAATCATGCCAATTTAATATTGCTTGTGGGTCATTACATCAACAGAATCCAGGCATTCAATATTTGCAATATCTGAGGATTGCCTTCCTTCTTAATGGAGTCTGGATTCTTGCTATTGAGGGTACACAATTTACTTAACCCCTTCAGTGCCCATGACGAGCTGGACTCGTCATGGGCCGCGGTGGCGCTGTGCCCATGACGAGTCCAGCTCGTCATAGACCCCGCCCGCTAATGCAACGGCCGGCACTGGGCGGGGAAAGGGGCGGGCACTGAAGGGGTTAATCAATGCAAATCAACTCAACTGCATGCCTCAATCTCACAGTGAAAACGAGAACTCAGGAACTGCACTTGGCATGATGTGCTAGGGTTTAAGAAACTGACAACCATCCTGGTGGTGGCTATATAACAAATGATGTATCTTAAGGCCACCTACCTCAGAGCAGGTGCATCGGATGCAGTACATAAGACCTTGAGGTTCTAAGTAAGGATGCCAGCTCTCTCCTGGTCCATATCTCTTTCCATGAAAAATGCAGAACATGTCAGGACCTAAGCATACAAAAAACAGAAGTGATAATGAGTGTGAAGGAATACTGGCACAGGCGGGCTTCACTTTGCTGGATGCTAAATCTGGACCCTCTTTCCAGGGCCTGCACATTATTGCATTAATGCTACAGTGGATTTCTGGGCATAGTAAGTACAAAGAGAATCAGAGAGTTATAGTGGACAATAAACTAGCTATGAGCATGCACTGAGATTCAGTAGCATAAAAAACCAATGCATCACTCAACTGTTAGACGATGTATCGGATGTATAAGGGCAAACAACTTCAGCTGTTCGTTTCAGTGACCTAGCACACCTATTTTTTTGCCTTTGTATCCTTAACTCCCCCCCTGCGTATTGAATAGGTGGCTGTGTTTGAGTAGCCCCTTAAATCAGCAGCCACCAGAACACCAAGTCAAGCACTTCCAGATCCTAAAATCATAGACAAAGATCCCTGGTAACCATTACTGGCCCCACAAAAGTCCGATGGACCCCTATGCCCATGAGAACCGAGATGGTACAAAGAACGAACTGTCGAACACTATGAGAATTGTCCATGGAATGCAGAACCGGGACTCTTTCTAAAAGCCAATATTGACTATCACCTGATAAACGTTTAGATTAGCAACATTGGAGCATATTTACAATGGCATTGCGCCACCGGAGCGTCACTTTTTGTGATGCTCCAGTGGCGCTGTGCCCTGCTACATATTTACAAAGCAGGGCTAGGCCACTTTGCGTGGCTTAATGCTGCCTTGTAAATATGGTCCTCCCTAACGGAGTTTTCTGCGGCAAAGGGGTGTGCAATGGGTGTTCCCACGCAACACCCATTGCTTTTTGACACTGCTCCAGATTATAAGGATCAGCAAAACTGAAGCATCGTCAAAAACGTATGCCTCCCCAGGGGAGGCTTAACTGCTTCCATGCTTATGACGAGCCCAGCTCGTCATGAGGTACAGTGGAGCTGTGCTCATGACGAGCTGGGCTCGTCATAACGGTCGCGGCACTCCCACGCGCAATTGATTCCCCGCCTGTGGGGGAAAATCAATCAGCTCCACTGTGCCTCATGACGAGCTGGGCTCGTCACAAGCACAGCGCCGCCGCCCTCCCCACGCCGTGGGGGAATTACCCCTGTGGCGAAGGGGTTAAGAGTGGTGCTACCAGCAGAAAACTTTTATTTCGCCTTGTTTTTTGCTCTTTCTTTTTTTGCTCTTTCTATGTGTGCTGCATTCAGCAACACACATAGAAGGAGAAAAACACCATTGATGATTGCTTTTGTGCAGGAAGGTGTGCCTTCCTGCACAACAACAATCCTCCCTGCTATGCAGGCACCCTTACACCATGGTGCAAGGGTGTCTGCGCTGGCCCTAGCTGTTTTTTTTGCGCAGGGGTGAATACAGGAATGCGCCGTATTGTTGTAAATACGGCACATTCTTGTACTTACAAAATGACGCTGTTTGGCGCAGAACCACGTTGCGCCATTTTCTTGTAAATATGCCCCATTATTTCTAAATGTAACAGTTGTTAAATTTCAGGATGTTAATTAAGCTCTTATTCCTTTTGAAGAATCAGTTCTCCTTCAAAAAAGGTGCTTTTTGGAGATATGCTAATTGTACTATGTTTAAAAGGTGTAACTTAGCTAGATTGAAACAAAATATTGAAGACAATCAATACTAAAAGAAGAAGTAACAGTATGGAGACAAGATTCTATGTAAACATTAAAAGAAAAACCTTTGTCGCCTTAGGAAACCTGGTTACGGAAATAATGTCCCTAGTGAGACAGTTGTGCAATTCATCATTCATCATCATCTTGATTTCGGCTCAAAAGAGCCATAAAAGTACACAATACCACAGCACATTAAAAGGAACGAATAAATAGACAAAAGAATAAAATAAATACATGATAAGAACATACAATTCTCAGGAATAATAGAAACGTTCAGCAGCCAACATTCCTAGGCGAAGTGTAAGAACAATAAAATTATAAAAACGCTGCATAAAAACATAGTTATGTTCATAAAGTTTGCACTCAATAAAAGGAAACGCACAGAGATACCTCCCTCATCCTACTGGGGTCACAGATGGGAAGCCTCTAACAATAGCCTAAAATAAACTCTCAGTGGGCCCTTGCTATCCAGGCAACTAAAGTTATAATCTGAATTTGGGTTTCCCACATATCAATAGGTTTTGATAGTGTGTTAAAGAGCACGGTGCAAAAGGCAGTAAAAGTTTAACCAATATAGTTGTAGTATTGTACAGGTCACAGCACTGTCTAATATAACACATTGAGCTTAAAAAGTTGGAAACTGAATATACATCACTGGGCCTAGAACCTGACTTACAGATATTTAAAGCTAAATGTTGGTTCTCTAAGTGGAGGAGCTGGCAAAGAGGAATGATCCAACATTTGCACTGCTCAGAATAAGCAATGCAACAAAATAAGACATGTTCTTCATCTTTCATTTACAAGCTTCAAGAAACATAACCCTGATTGAGTAAAAAGTACATATTATGCTTATTATTGAAACTCTAAGAAGAAGCTTTGACACATATCTAAATTCTACGGTTGGTTGATTCCACATTTGTGTTGCATTTGTGGTAAGTTACATTTTAACAATCATTCAGAAATCCAGTAATTATTAGTATTTTCTAAGTAACAATACTTCATTGGGAAGTTTGTACGAGTGAGTGATTGTAAAAATGAACAAATGTTTGGATGGGTGAGTGCAATGACAGATGGTTCAGTGGGTCATGCATATATGAATGGTTTCATAAGTGAGTGCATTGAAGGATGAATAAGTGAATGCATGAAAGGTGGAGGGAGGACTTGGATGGGCACAGATGGGTTCATCAGTTTCAGAAGTGGACGCATAATCAGAAATGATAATGTTTTTAAAATGTAAAGATTACCAATATTATGCCACTGCATGCATTCCACCATGGCCAAGCATCATTGTGCCACCATTGTAGACAGTAAATAAGGAACCAATGCCATTATGTAAGCATTACACAGGAGTGGGCACCACAATTCTATAGATGTCAGCAGTATGTCAAGAATTACTATCAAATTACCCTGACCCGCAATGAAGATGTGGTGGGCATGAGCATGGCATGGATGCCCATATTCTTTCAAGCATTGTCATCTTTATGCCAATACTTACTCCCATGATGCCAGGGAGAGCATAATTCCAGAGGTAGGTACCAATGCCATGCTGTCTTGGGTGTGCACAATATGCATAGTCAACTTCCATTTTTGCCAGAGCCAACATTAGTGTATCACCATCATCATCAAATACTTTATTTTCACAAAGATCTTATAAAGTGTGAAGTGCAATTGAAAATAGAACAAGCAATGAAATCAATATACAAAATACAATATACAACAGTGGTTAAGAGCAGTAAAAAGTTAAAAGGCAATAAAAAGAAATAGCCTCGATTTTAACAAACAAAACATTTAGGAAGCTATGTGATACATTTAGAGCGTTTGATCCATAGTGAATGCCCAAATCTGGCCAAACCTAATACCACCGCCCTGCGTGTATCTGTAGCTAAGATTCTAATAGCCTCCAAGTAGTGCCCAAGTCCTACCAATCTACACAATGGCACAATCCAAATAGCCCGCAGATTTTTGTAATATGGGCAGAAGAACAACAAGTGGACTATTAACTCTGAGCAAGCTTTACATGCAGGACATTGATCATCTGTGGATGCTTTGCTACACCATTTATTACAGAACACTCTAGTTGGCAAAGTTTTGAAATGGTATTGAATACATAATTTCAGTGCCAATGGTGGTGCAATTTCATCAATAGTTTGCTCATAAAAAGGGGC
The DNA here is from genome assembly GCF_964204655.1 of Triturus cristatus. Taxonomy (NCBI): domain Eukaryota; kingdom Metazoa; phylum Chordata; class Amphibia; order Caudata; family Salamandridae; genus Triturus; species Triturus cristatus. Next base: position 1,519,725,521 of record NC_140591.1, on the reverse strand, counting down.
AAATTTAAAATTCATAAAATCTTGGGTCAAGGTACCAACCCGTTTGGCCGCATCCTTCTCCACAATAGTATCCCAGTACATCTTTTTGACCCTACATTTTGGGATGGGGCCCAGTTTTTTGGGGGTAGACCAGTATTCCACCATCCCAAGGCTCTTCAATAGATTCTTCAAACAACTAAAACATGGGATAAAGTTAACCTGGGATCGCTTTAAGAGATCTATTGTGTCTGCTCTATATGGAGTGAGCTGATTTACTGACCACAGGCGGTGCCAGAACATTAACTGCTTGTAGCCCATTTTGTGCAATATCGTTTTTTGACCTAGGTCTAGAAACAAGGGGGCCAGAGGAGTGCTAATGGGGAGGTTTAACATTGATCGAATGAACCTTTTTTCTACCAGGGTGAGGGAGTTTGTATTTCCAATACCCCACAATTCGGCCCCATAGAGCATTCCCCCCAGTATGTTGGTATTATGAATTTCTGACACTGGGGCTGCTTTCCCTTACACAATTGTTTTGTTTATCTTGCCTACATGAGCAGTTTGCTGGATTAGTGATAATTGGGTCTTTTTAATTTGTGATGCCCAACTTAAATTTGAGGTTAGGTGAATGTCCAAATAATCAAATGCAAAAACTTGCTCGAGGGGGCTATCTCCTAGGTACATTTGTCTTTTGGGTGGCTTAGAGATTCCCTTCGAAAAAATCGTATATTTGGTTTTTGCCTCACTTAGTACCAAGCCATGCTCCTTACAAAATTTGGTAAAATTATTCAGCAATTGTTGCAAACCAAGAGAGGATTTAGAGACTAATAGAGTATCGTTTCAGATGGTACTCTTCGATCCCCCACCTTTGGGGCATCACATCCATCCATATCTAGATAATCAATCAGGCCACCAATAAAAGAGAGAATAGCATGGGTGCGAGTACGCACCCTTGTCTCACTCCACAGTTGACAGGGAATTGTTCAGTGAGCTAGTTATCATCCCTCCACCTAACTTGAGGAGTGTTTGAGGAGTGCAGTGGAATTATGATTTCTAATAAGTTGTGTGGCAACCCTATTTTGGCCAACGCTCTCCAGAGCTTTGCTTGTGGTGCCAAATCAAATGCAGTACATAGGTCCTCTAATACTAACCTCCCTCCAATAGAGACACAGGAAGCGGAAAACTTGATCCAACGTGCTAATATTCGCACGAAAGCCAGCTTGGAGATCGCTCAGGATATGGTGCTCAGAGATTCATTCCTGTACTCTTCGCTGCACCAGCTTGCAGAAAATGTTCTGCAGTGAGTCTATTAGGCTTATAGGCCTATAGTTGGCTGGATTAGCTCTATTACCCTTTTTAAAAATTGGGATAATCGCCGCTATATTCAATGATAGGGGGATATCCATACCTGCTACAATAGCATTTGTAATCATGTTGATGGAAGGGACACAGAAAGTTAAATCCTCTTTAAACAAATCGTTTGGGATTCGATCAGGGCCGGGGGCTCTAGCTGCAATACTAGAGCAAATTGCCACTCGAGTTTCTTCCATGGAGAACACCTGGTCCTCCGCAACTTCATCCCGGTTCAACCCCCACTCTCCTAGTGGGGCCTCCGACTTGAAGTTACCTTGTGAATAAAGCCCCCCAAAATGGGTTACCCATTCCTCAGGTTGGACTGTATACTCCAATTTTGGTTCCTTACCGTTAAGCCAATAGACCGCTTGTTTCCAAAAGGATGCTAAGGATACATTTTGAAGGGTGGACCAAAGGGAGTCTTCCCATCTCTTCCTAGCTGACTCTGAAAGCTTTCTTATATTTTCTTCTGCATATCACTAAATCTGAGTGAACATTGGATTTTGCTGCCCGTACAAGATCAGTCTTGGCTTTCCTACAGTCCTGATTGTACCATACTGCCTGTGTCTGCCTATGTTCCAGTTTCTGATCACTGCATGGTTTGGCTAATAGGTCCCCAATTTCCTGAAAAGTGGATTCATGCTTGGAAGGTAGCTTCCTGAGTAACCTATCTTTGGGACATTTCAACAGTTCTTCCACATTCTCGCGTACAATGCTTTTCACTGGTTCCAGGACCTCAGGATGTTTCTCCACCCAGTCCCATCTGATCGTTCCTATATAATTTGTAATTGAAAGTACTTCCAGATCTTTCTTACCACAACTGCCTATTTCTATAGAGTTTTCACCCAGATTCTATAAGGACAGGGTATCATAAATACCAGCATTAGACCAATAACGTGAGTGCCTATCTCTCCTATCTATTATATTATACTGCACATGTACTCAAAGAACAGTGTGCACCCCTTCAAAAACATGCACAGAGTAGAAGGACACATCATATTAACTTTCTATAGCAATCACATACATTGATATTGAACATGCTAAATTTCCCTAAGCACCCAAAGAAGATTACAAACTCATGGCACATCCTTCCACATTAGGGGCACTGGTTTATTCTTTCTTTTAAAAAAGTGCAAGAACTGAATCCCCACCGCAATGTGATAAAACAGAAACACAAAACAAGAAAACAAAAATACACCAGCGGAACATCATATTATATAAACAAATCACAACAGCGCAACAAACAAACCGCACAGCATACATCCAATTTACCACATCAGATTCACACATCACAATGCATTGTTGTGTTTGTTCCTGTGTAGTTTTGTAAAAGTGTGCAGCACTGGTGTATTGTTATTTCGGTATTGTTTTGCATGTGTGTTTTATTTTTAATAGTAAGAAGCTATGTTTTGTTAGGTTCAGTGTTGATCTGTTGTGTTGCTGTTGTACTGAACTGTGTTGTGTTGCATGTGATGTTTTATTTTTATGTTGTGTTGTAATATTTTTATCCAATTGTGAGATTTTGTTGCATTATTGTTGTTTTGATGTTACCATATTGAGTTGCTGTGTTACTGTTGCTGAGTTTTGTTTTGATGTCTATTGTCATGGTTTGTAGTGTTGTTAATGTTGTTGCATTTTTTGTGTGTTGTATTATTGATAATGTGCTGCATGTCTTGTGTTACTGTTATGTGTAGTTGTGTCTTATTGGAATATATTGTAACTATAATGTAGATTGTTTTATATTGTGGTGTTTTGTTTTGCTTTGTAAGCTATGTTGATGTGGTATGGTGTTCATGATTTTCATAATAAGTGTTGGTATTGTGTTGTTCTGGTGAATACTGTTATATTTTTGTATTATAGTTTTATTATACTGGGTCGCGTTGGTTGTTTTGTTACAGGTGTTTTGGTATTTGTATTTGTTCGTGGTTGAACTATTATTGCACAATTGTGTTGTGGTATTCCGTTGTTTTGGTGTGCAGTAGTATTGATCTGTTGTGTGTTGGTGTATTTTTGTATTATGCTGGTGAATTTGTATTACGTGAAGTTGTAGCTCTTTTGTAGGGGCTTTGTTATTGCATTGCTGCGCTTTTGTTGCATTTATTTGTTATTATGTTGTGTTAGTTTATTATTGTGTTGTATTTTTGTCCTCTGTTATTGTGGTATTGTTGCTCACGTCTGCTGTATTATTACTTTTGTGTTAATGTGGTTTTGCAGTTATTGTGCTTTTATCATCCCATTGTTTTGTGATTTGTGCTATTGTGTTTGTGTTACTATAGTGTGTTGTCATTGTGTGGTCTGTTTTTATGTTGTGTATTTTATTGTTATGTATGGGGTTATTGTGCAGTAAGTTATGTTGTATAATGTTCTTCTTATTTGTTGGTGTTGCCCGGTATTGTGTTGTATTTTGACATTGCGATGAGTTGTGTTGTGCTGATGTTTAATTTATTTGTGTTTGGTTATTAGTAGTTTATTTTGTGTTATTGCTATATTCTGTTGTCTTGTTGAATTATGTTGGGTTTTTTGCATGCAGTTGTGTTGTTGTGACATTCTGTTGTGTTGGTGAGGTATTGTGTACTTTCGGTGATGTAATATGGTGGGGTACTGTGTTATGCTGTAGCTGTTTATTGCAGTGATTTTGCTGCTGCACTGCAATGTTGGTTATGCGTTACTTGTGCTGTGTTAGTGTATTGATTTGTTGTGTTGCATTTTGTGCAGTTTTGTGCAAGTAGTTTTGTGTTATTCTTGCTGTGTTGCTATTGAGTTGTCTTATAAGTTTTAGGGTCTTTTTGTGTTGGTACGGTGTTGTGCTTTGTTGCTTTTTGTTCTAATGTACTGTTACTCTGGAGTTACGCTTTACAATATCTATTGTAGTTTTGAGCTACATATGAATGATCATAGCAAAAACAGCAATGATGGATTGGGCATGCAAAAAGACTTAAGCTGTCCATCACTCAGTAGAAAAGATGCCTCTCAGGAGAGCCAAATAAACAAATAGGCCGCAACGCACCACTGCTTTTTCCACCTCAACACAGATTTCCTCCACACACAAAAACAAATATTAAGCGCACATGAAGTCTTCCTCAAACCAAATAAACATCCACCCAAACCTTTATCTGTTTCCTAGAAAGAAAAATGTATTTGTAGAAGAGTAAAGGTTAACTCTACCAAGAGCCCCCAGGAGTGCTGGAGTACTCACAGAAACCGAGATGGGGAGAGGAGTTAAGAAATGCTGGTCTCTTTATCTACCCGTTCCCTGGATAATCGTGCCACACATCCCTACATGGTCTCCAGTTTTACCTTTCCTTTTTAGGTCTCGCGAGCCAAAGGCTCGAAAGAGACATTTTATATGTGGGAATTTCAAAGTGCTACCCACACTTTTGGCTGGCCTAAACCTTGAGTGCACGAGATCACATGCACGTGCACAGCTGCTCCTCTGCTCATTGCATTTCCCCCCTCCCTTCTCACCCAGCCCTTTGATGCTCTGCTGGAGTACTTTCACTTTCGCCGCTTTGCCCCTTGCATTCCCCCCTCCCTTCTCACCCAGCCCTTTGATGCTCTGCTCGCATCTCCCTCCTCCCTGGGCGTGAAGGGAGACAGAGCCATCCTGCTTGATTAATGGCATTCTTATGTGTTCCTGTAAGCGCTCGCTTTAGGTCTTTCTCTATAACCTGTAACCCCACCCAGTCTTTTCGCCCTCTCCATGTGTCCTGTTCTCCTCATGGGGTCCCGCTCTTTGCTCCCCATGTACCTCCCTTGCACCCTCCTTTTGCCCCCTTTCACTCTCTCCTTGCTTCCTTTTCACCTTCCGTACTTTTTCTCGAGGCGCACTACAAACACTGTTCAGTTTTGCGTGTAGTCACAGTTCTACCACAGAAATGTACACATTCTATTGCTTACAGACTTCAAGCCCATTGCACTCTAGCTGCAAAACCGATCCATTCATGTGAGTGTTTTAGTACAACGCGTACACAGCGCACTTTCAGTTCTGTGCCGGTGCGAATTACAGCGTGCCATGGGTATACACAGACGTTGCCCAAGGTGGCTATTGACAAACACTGAATGGGTTTCAAGCCGCTACCCAAAAAACAATACATTGATATACAGAGCACGCGCACAGTTTTGCGTGTAGCCACAGTTCTAACACAGAAATGTACACATTCTATTGCTTACAGACTTACAGCCCATTGCACTCTAGCCTGTGGGCCCCGTGAACTGTGGAGAATACAAAGTCGGACTCGCATGTTCAGCACACACTCCCCCATCCTCCCCAACCCTCCCAAAAAATGGAAAGGCACAAGTTTAACACTTTAAAGGGCTCCGCTTATTATCGGAATGGCACCAACATCGTATTTCTGGCTATGGCTCCTCACACTGTCTCATTAAGCAAGCCCCCCCTCAGCCGCTGCCAAACCGATACATTCATGTGAGTGTTTGAGTACAACGCGTACACAGCGCACTTTCAGTTCTGTGCTGGTGCTGATTACAGCGCGCCATGGGTATACACAGGCACTGCCAAGGTGGCTATTGACAAACGCTGTATAGGTTTCACGCTTCCAAACCGATCCATTCATGTGAGTGTTTTAGTACAACGCGCACACAGCGCACTTTCAGTTCTGTGCCGGTGCTCATTACAGCGCGCCATGGGTATACACAGGCACTGCCCAAGGTGGCTATTAACAAACGCTGTATAGGTTTCACGCTGCCAAACACATCCATTCATGTGAGTGTTTTAGTACAACGCGCACACAGCGCGCTTTCAGATCTGTGCCGGTGCTCATTACAGCACGCCATGGGTATACACAAGCACTGCCCAAGGTGGCTATTGACAAACGCTGTAGAGGTTTCACGCTGCCAAACCGATCCATTCATGTGAGTGTTTTAGTACAACGCGCACACAGCGCACTTTCAGTTCTGTGCCGGTGCTCATTACAGCGCGCCATGGGTATACACAGGCACTGCCCAAGGTGGCTATTAACAAACGCTGTATAGGTTTCACGCTGCCAAACACATCCATTCATGTGAGTGTTTTAGTACAACGCGCACACAGCGAGCTTTCAGATCTGTGCCAGTGCTCATTACAGCGCGCCATGGGTATACACAAGCACTGCCCAAGGTGGCTATTGACAAACGCTGTATAGATTTCACGCTGCCAAACCGATCCATTCATGTGAGTGTTTTAGTACAACGCGCACACAGCGCACTTTCAGTTCTGTGCCGGTGCTCATTACAGCGCGCCATGGGTATACACAGGCACTGCCCAAGGTGGCTATTAACAAATGCTGTATAGGTTTCACGCTGCCAAACACATCCATTCATGTGAGTGTTTTAGTACAACGTGCACACAGCGCACTTTCAGTTCTGTGCCGGTGCTCATTACAGCGCGCCATGGGTATACACAGGCACTGCCCAAGGTGGCTATTAACAAACGCTGTATAGGTTTCACGCTGCCACACACATCCATTCATGTGAGTGTTTTAGTACAACGCGCACACAGCGCGCTTTCAGATCTGTGCCGGTGCTCATTACAGCGCGCCATGGGTATACACAGGCACTGCCCAAGGTGGCTATTAACAAACGCTGTATAGGTTTCACGCTGCCAAACACATCCATTCATGGGAGTGTTTTAGTACAACGCGCACACAGCGCGCTTTCAGATCTGTGCCGGTGCTCATTACAGCGCGCCATGGGTATACACAAGCACTGCCCAAGGTGGCTATTGACAAATGCTGTATAGGTTTCACGCTGCAAAACCGATCCATTCATGTGAGAGTTTCAGTACAACACGCACACAGCGCACTTTCAGTTCTGTGCCGGTGCTCATTACAGCGCGCCATGGGTATACACAGGCACTGCCCAAGGTGGCTATTGACAAACGCTGTATAGGTTTCACGCTGCCAAACCGATCCATTCATGTGAGTGTTTTAGTACAACGCGCACACAGCGCACTTTCAGTTCTGTGCCGGTGCTCATTACAGCGCACCATGGGTATACACAGGCACTGCCCAAGGTGGCTATTAACAAACGCTGTATAGGTTTCACGCTGCCAAACACATCCATTCATGTGAGTGTTTTAGTACAACGCGCACACAGCGCGCTTTCTGATCTGTGCCGGTGCTCCTTACAGCGCGCCATGGGTATACACAAGCACTGCCCAAGGTGGCTATTGACAAACGCTGTATAGGTTTCACGCTGCCAAACCGATCCATTCATGTGAGTGTTTTAGTACAACGCGCACACAGCGCACTTTCAGTTCTGTGCCGGTGCTCATTACAGCGCGCCATGGGTATACACAGGCACTGCCCAAGGTGGCTATTAACAAACGCTGTATAGGTTTCACGCTGCCAAACACATCCATTTATGGGAGTGTTTTAGTACAACGCGCACACAGCGCACTTTCAGTTCTGTGCCGGTGCAAATTACAGCGCGCCATGGGTATACACAGACGTTGCCCAAGGTGGCTATTGACAAACACTGAATGGGTTTCAAGCCGCTACCCAAAAAACAATACATTGATATACAGAGCACGCGCACAGTTTTGCGTGTAGCCACAGTTCTAACACAGAAATGTACACATTCTATTGCTTACAGACTTACAGCCCATTGCACTCTAGCCTGTGGGCCCCGTGAACTGTGGAGAATACAAAGTCGGACTCGCATGTTCAGCACAAACTCCCCCATCCTCCCCAACCCTCCCAAAAAATGGAAAGGCACAAGTTTAAAACTTTAAAGGGCTCCATTTATTATCGGAATGGCACCAACATCGTATTTCTGGCTATGGCTCCTCACACTGGCTCATTAAGCAAGCCCACGCCTCAGCCGCTGCCAAACCAATACATTCATGTGAGTGTTTGAGTACAACGCGTACACAGCGCTGTAGTATGTCAGGATCATGACATACTCTTTTAATCTCTCAGTTTTCTATTGGTTGATAGGTTAAGAATGTTAGCTGTGTCATCTGTGATGTCACAGAACTCTATGTGGAAAGTTCATATGTAAACTTGTTCAGTGATCGTTTGTCCCAGCTTCTGGATGGATGGGATCCTTTTCTATGGATTAAACTTACTATCATTTACCTGCCTGTTTCCTGCTATCTTTCTTAAGAGAGGATTTCACAAGCGCACTTTCAGTTCTGTGTCGGTGCTGATTACAGCGCGCCATGGGTATACTCAGGCACTGCCCAAGGTGGCTATTGACAAACGCTGTATAGGTTTCACGCTGCCAAACCGATCCATTCATGTGAGTGTTTTAGTACAACGCGCACACAGCGCACTTTCAGTTCTGTGCCGGTGCTCATTACAGCGCGCCATGGGTATACACAAGCACTGCCCAAGGTGGCTATTGACAAACGCTGTATAGGTTTCACGCTGCCAAACCGATCCATTCATGTGAGTATTTTAGTACAATGCGCACACAGCGCACTTTCAGTTCTGTGCCGGTGCTCATTACAGCGCGCCATGGGTATACACAGGCACTGCCCAAGGTGGCTATTAACAAACGCTGTATAGGTTTCACGCTGCCAAACACATCCATTCATGGGAGTGTTTTAGTACAACGCGCAAAGTGTGTGCTGTACACATGGCAACACCGTGCCACAGCGCACTGTTGCAAGGAATGCTTTGATCCTCGGAGGCTAACAGACCTCACTCTCTGCATTAGTTAACCCCGTCTTGGCACTGCATGAAAACAGGGTACACACTGTCCACCATGAAGTGAGACATTGTCCTCGGGGCTGGAGATCCTATTTAGCAATCTGCTTTAAACATTGTGATTCATTTAGGCCATTAAACATAAAGGAGCACTGGGAACGCTGATAACATGGATTCCATTTTGAGTATTGACTACAACTTTTAAAAAGCACGCAGTACTGAAACAAGCATTTACACTGCAATAGGTCTCGCATTTAAAAACAGGCATTTGCAATGCACTAGATCGCGCATTGACACGAGTTTGAGATATTGGCATTGCACATAACAATGCATTTTTTTGGGGATTACTTTTTGAATACTTAAATAGAAAGGATTTGTTATTTACAATACCAATAGCTCCAACTCCAATAAATGCGAGACCTATTGCATTGCAAATGCTTGTTTAACTTTGCTCTGATGTGTCTATAAGCAGACATGTTTTGAAACTATTTACCTTAAAACCTGCTAGTACCTTCTGCTGTTTCCATTTTCCAATTGCTCATAATGTGTGAGTCCTACAAGGTCTCATGCTTTACCTTTGCTTTCTCTGTACTATTGTCCTCCTGTTCCTGTATGCAAGAAACACAGCATCCAATGTTACGCCTAAGCCTCTACTCCACCCTACTGTTCGACACTCTGCTCCACAGCTCCAAGAATACACCGCTAGTAGCAATGCAGCCCCCACACAGTGCAGTAAAACTCAGCAGTGCATGCCCAGATGTGTACTCCATCACCCAGCAGTCTTCAGTGACTGCAGAGTTCTGCATAAAGCACTCAGTAACCCCCAAGGCATGCTCAAATACTGACCTTCACTTGCTAATTCCTAAAGCATATCCAGATATACCCTAATTTCTTAGTGATCCTGAAGGCACTCTCCTATTTGCCACCAATCCAGGTGGGACTCTCTGTGTGTTTTTTGTATGTAGTCTCTGTGTATGAGCATCTGCTTGATGGTCCCTATGTGGACAGCATGTCTGGTGCATGGGTGCCAGTTGGTATGGCTATCTGGCTGCATGAGAGCATGTAGGCCTGTATATGTGGTAATCTGAGTGAGTCTGTGACTTTGTGTTGGTCAGAATAAATGGATATCTGTAGGTTGGTGGATAGTGTGATGTGATTATAGAAATCTTTATTTGTGTTGTAATATTTGCATATTTTCATGCCTGTGGTATCTAAGGAAATGCATGTGTGGATATTCTGTGTCCGTGTTCATACAATGTGTAAAAGCAACACATATTGGCTTTCAAAATTCTAGTTTTTGTAGCTGACAAGAATTTGGCATTGTAGGTTTCAATTTTACCATTATAAGTATAGAGTTAATAATGGCAGCAGGCAAAACGCTCCTAGCCAAAAGAATGAATGCTCGCTGAAGGTGGTCAAATATGAAAAGGGGAATTAGGACATGTCCCCCTTGGTCGTTGCCATGCTCACTTTGCCAATGGATTCAAGCTAGCCTGGCTGATGAAGGGTGTTACCCAGAAACCGGTCCCAGGATGCTTGTTTCTGGTTCAGGGAAGAGCTGCCTTGGCAGTTTGGGCTGGACTGTTCCCATGAGGCACAGGGTCAAGACTGATTTGCAAATGGGTGGGTCTGAACTGAGGTGGTGAAGTGATCTAAAGAATGATGATGGATTCAACCCAGATCTGTGACTGGGGTTGAGTGTCTGAAATGGTTCAGTACTCCGTCCCTCATCTCTTTGTGTTTGCTTTGTTCGCCCTAAGTTGGCAGGGTATGCCCAGACGTGGGTCCTTTGCTCACTTTGCCAGTGGATTCAAGCTAGCATGGCTGATAAAGGGTGTTAGCCAGAAACCGGTACCAGGATGCTTGTTTCCGGTTCAGGGTAGACCTGGCTTGGCAGTTCGGGCTGGACTGTTCCCATGAGGCACAGGGTCAAGACTGATTTGCATAGGCTGGGTCTGAACTGAGGTGGCGAAGTGAGCTAAAGAATGATGATGAATTCAACCCTGGTCCGTGACTGGGGGAGAGTGTCTGAAAATTTTCAGTGCTCCGTCCATTTGCGTTGCCATGTGCCCCCTGCTGTTCATCAGCCTGTGCCCCCTTGTACACAGCCCTGCACCCAGCAAAGGCATATCCCAGTGTTATTTTTATCAAGTATTGCTGGTGAGTGGCTTGCACGTGGCTCAAATAGCGTGTGTCTTTGGTGCTGGATGTTCTGTACAAGGAACTTGTGCACATTGGTCAAGACTTAAGGAATCCTGTCCGTTCCTGACCAGACCCTAGGCCCTCTAAACCAGAAGACAATTTAGTCTTCTAATTTCCCAGGTAAAACAGTCAGATTATTGGATAACTCTTTCTCATTAAGTAATTTCAAGATGTACATGAAGGCACCAAACGAGAGAAGGTCTACAAATAAGACTACATCTTCTGAGACGGACAGATCATAAAGAATCACCCGCAACATCCTTGTACAAGGTCTAGACAGTTATATCAATCATGAGCTCTTGAAAACAGAGGCCTTTGTCACTGCTCTGTCTATGGGAGTTCCAAGATCTGTTGTTGTGGTATGTAGTCTTTAAAACATCAACATTGCACAAGTTTTGGTACCTGAAACTAAGAGATGCTGCACATGGCACTGATATGGTGAATAGGACTCTGGCAGTTTTGTGTGGATACACAGAAGAGGTGATTTAGTTGGATGAATGTTAAACAACCACAGAACTGTAAATACATTTATCATATATTCACATACACCTAATTACAGTGGCAAACTATTGAGGTAACAGGGTGCAAATGTAATTGCTACTCTAAACGGAATGATCTAAACCTAGATGCTGCACCTGGATGTTCAATTGTATGTAGGAGATTTTGTTGGCTGAGTGTAGGTTGTGAGTGTAGCTTTCTTGGCTGAAGAGGGGTGAAACCCCGAAACCGGTCCTAGGATGCTTGTTTCCAGTCCAGGGAGGACCTGGCTTGGCAGTTCGGGCTGGACTGTTCCCATGAGGCACAGGGTCAAGACTGATTTGCATATGGCTGGGTTCAAACTGGAATGGCATGGTGAGCAAAAAACTATGGATTTAGGCCCAGATCTCTGTGCTAGGGTGAATGTATGACATTGTTCTGCATTCTGTCCATCAACTGTTGTTTTTGCATTTGGCACCCCGAGTGGGATGGGTCTGCCCAGATGTGGGTCCTGTGCTCTCCATACCACTGGAATCAAGCTATCCTGGCTAAAGAGGGGTGAAACCCCGAAACCGGTCCTAGGATGCTTGTTTCCAGTAAAGGGAGGACCTGGCTTGGCAGTTTGGGCTGGACTCTTCCCATGAGGCACAGGGTCAAGACTGATTTGCATATGGCTGGGTTCAAACTGGAATGGCATGGTGAGCAAAAAAACAATGGATTTAGGCCCAGATCTCTGTACTGGGGTGAATGTATGACATTGTTCTGCATTCTGTCCATCAACTGTTGTTTTTACATGTGAGTGGGATATGCCATAAATGGCTCTGAAGACCATGATTAGTAGCATTTCAACCCTGTCACAGGCCTGTCACTGCAGATCATGTGTGTACAGTTTACTGCCATTTAGACTTGGTATTTAAAACCCTTTGTCAAGCCTGAAACTTCTATTTTATTACACATAAGCCACCCCTAAGGTAGGTCATAGGTAGCCCATAGGGCAGAGTGCTGCGCAAGTAAAAGTTAGGACATGTGCTCTTAAGTTTTGCACGTCCTGGTAGTGACAAAAACCCATATTTGTTTTTTACTACTGTGAGGCCTATTCCTCTCGTACCTTAACATTGGGAATTCCTTAATACACTTTTAAGTTGTAATTCCTCATCAGAAAGGAGTCGCTTTGCCATGTTTTACATATTTGGAATGGTAATTATAAATCTTCTTTACTGGTAAAGTTGGGTTTAACATTACTATTTTAGAAATTGCATTTTTAGAAAGTGGACATTTCTCTGCTCTTACTCTTCTGTGCCCCTGCAGCCTGACTCCAATACACGTCTGCGGTGGGTGACAGCTTCATTTTGTGCATTCTCTCTAGACAGCCACAAACACAGGAAAGTTAGGTGTGCCTGAGCACTCATCGGCATTCTGTTCACCCTTCCTGGGCAGGAAGGGAGAGAGGAGCTGACATTTGCACCTGAATAGGTAGTGTCCTTTCTCCACACAAAGGGCTGAATACCCCTTACTAATAGTCTGGAGCCAGTGCTGGCAAGAAAAGACCTCTGTGCACTTCACAGACCCTTCTCTGAAGCCACCCCCACTTCAAAGGCACAACTGAGTATAAGTACTTTGTCTATGACTCCATCAAATCAGACACTTCTGGACCTACATCTTGACTCTGTCAGAAGAACTGCTGTGCCTCATTAAAGACTGATACTCTGCAGGACTGCTCACCTGGAAGGCCTGCTTTTCTCTTGTGCTGCCCTGCTGCCTGCTGCTCTCTGACCCTGCTGAGGACAGCTGGACTCTGCCTTGCACCAAAGTGATCTCCAAGGACTTGTTGACTTGCCTCCTGTTGTTTGAGACTCAGGGTTATCAAAGTCTCGACCCCTGCTCTTGTGCCTGGTTCACTGGAAGCAGACCTAGATACTTGCTTCAGAGGCACCGACACATGCGCTGACTGTGTGAGCAGAAATCATCTCTGAGGCAGGAGCAGAACCCGATGCATCGCATCAGAACCCCCACAAAGCCTGCAGAATCTGACACATGGAACCGCGCATCGCTGCCACAGCAACTTGGTGAGAGAGATGTATCCCCTCGACTGCGCAGAAAAACCCAGCCCATCATTTTGGAACCAGCGCCTCTCGGCTTCGGTGTTTTGTCTACAGAATTGATGCATCGCTGTCACTGCATGGAGAAAATCAACATCTAGGGCCGGATCGACATTGATGCATCGCTCGACTGCGCCTTCATCTTGCTGATGCAACCAGGATAAGGTACTTTGTGCAGGTCCTGTAGCCGGCCTGCGCTCTATTGCATTCGGCCTGAACTTTTGACTTTCCCAGCTACTTAACAATTTGATAGGTCTCACCAGCTTTTTTGCTGCAAGATTGTTATGTCAGCTCAATGTGTGGCTATGTCAGGCAGTGGCATAACATTAGCCCAAGCTCCAGGGGGCCCCTGGCCTGGGAGTTCCTGACTAGGTCCAAGGCAGCCTTCCATGTGCTTTGCAGTGGGGGCCCCTCAAGTTTCATTATGCCACTGGTGTCAGGAGGGAGTGAGCAGAGGATTGGAAGAAGTCAATTGCACAAAGCCCATTAACCACTTCTGGAACAAAGACCTTAGTTACAAAGACAATACTGTCCTTCAGGGTTTTTGATCAAAATAAGCAGGATCTGAATTTGTTCTCATGCTAGCTGTGCTGCCTTGCAACCACTGACTCTAATGAGGGAGTAACAATGACTCCAGTTCCTTACAACAAGAAGGAACAATGTGATGACTTACACATTCATGGACACGTTATTCCTGGATATGTCAGTTACACCATCAAAGTTATTTTTTTTTTTTAAAGTTGCTTTTTATTAAACATTTATCAAAATACATCAGACAGTACAGAGGAATTCGGTACATCATAGTATGCAAAAACAGTAATGAATGAGCATTGGAGTAGGAACGCAATGGGTACTGTTCATTGTGTTGGGGGATCTTCATGGTCAATTGCAATCGGAGGGGTACAGATATGTCCTCTGTAAGTATTCCAAGGGTCCCATATCTTGGACCACTTTTTGGGACAGCCACGTGCTGTGAAGACTGTCTTCTCCCTGTACATGCACCAGTCTAGGTCCTCTTTCCAGGCACTAACTTCAGGCATCTGTGTTGCCTCCACTTCTGAGCTATATTTCTCTTTGCCAACATAAATCCTAGTGTGGCCCATTGCGTATGGTGGTTATTGAGATCAGTTGGCTCCCAAATATCTAGAAAGCATCGTCTTGCGTCCGGATAAATGACCACTGAGAGCACCTCGTCCAGAACATCATAGATTTTATGCCAGTATGTTTGTATATATTCACATTCCCAGAGCAGATGTAGAAAAGACCCCTCCCGCCCGCACCCCCTCCTACAATCTCCTGTGTAGGATCTACCCATATGGACCAACGTAGGTCCCGTGATGTAAATTCTGTGGAGAATTTTGAGTTGGACTCAATCAATCAATCAATCAGGGGTTGGTAAAGTGCGCTACTCACCCGTGACGGTCTCAAGGCGCTGGGGGGGGGTGGGGGGGGGGGGGGGGAGAAGGGCTGCTCCGGTCAGTCAAAAAGCCAGGTCTTGAGAGCCCGTCTGAAGGTGTGCAGGGTTGGAGAGCGTCTCATTTCTACTGGGAGAGTGTTCCATGTAGTGGCTGCGGTGAAGGCGAAGGCTCTCCCTTCAGCTCTGCTTCTTTGGATGCGGGGGACCTCTGCCAGGGCGAGGTCGGCTGAGCGGAGGTTCCTCTTGGGTGCGTGGAAACTCATTTGGTTGTTGAGGTATTTAGGTCCGATGCTGTTGAGGGATTTTTAGGCGTGTGTGAGTAGTTTGTAGGTGACCCTTTTCTCGACGGGGAGCCAGTGGAGTTCTCGCAGGTGTAGGGTCATATGTTCGTGGCGTGGTATCCCCAGATTGAGCCTGGCGGCCGCGTTTTGGATGGTTTGGAGTTTGCGTATTAGGGATTTGTTGATTCCGGCGTAGAGGGCGTTGCCGTAGTTGAGCCTGCTGGTGATGAGTGCGTGGGTGATGGTCTTTCTGCAGTCTGGGGGATCCACTTGAAGGTTTTTCGTAGGATCCGGAGGCAGTTGAAACTGGCGGAGGAGATAGCGTTGATTTGGCGGTTCATGGAGAGCGAGGAGTCGAGGATAGGGGTGGGTGGGGCCCGAGAGCAGGAGGCCACCAGGAGTTGCTCCAGGCGGAGGGGCAGGATCCGAAGATGAGAACCTCATTCTTCTCGGAGTTGAGTTTAAGGCAGCTATCCTTCATCCAGGTGGCCACGTTTCTCATTCCTTCCTGGAAGCTGAGTCTAGTGTCTTCTGGGCTCTTGGTGAGGGAGAGGATGAGCTGGGTGTCGTCAGCGTAGGATATGATGCTGAGCCCGTGCTGCCTGACGATGGCGGCGATGGGGATCACGTAGATGTTGAATAGAGTTGGGCTCAGAGAAGATCCTTGGGGAACTCCGCAGATGATGGCGGTGGGGTCGGAGAGGAAGGGGGGGAGCATGACCCTCTGTGTTCTTCCGGAGAGGAAGGATTGGATCCAGTTGAGGGCGTCCCCCTGAATTCCCGTGTTGTGGAGCCTGGCGGTTAGTGTGCGGTGTGAGACGGTGTTGAAAGCTGCGGAGAGGTCCAGGAGGAGGAGGGCTGCGGTGTGGTCCTGGTCGAGCAGCATGCGGATGTCGTCGGTGGCGGCGAGCAGGGCGGTCACGGTGCTGTGGTTGCTGCGGAAACCGGATTGGGAGGGGTCCAGGATGGAGTTCTGTTCGATGAAGGTGGTCAGTTGGGCATTCATGAGTCTTTCTGTGACTTTGGCAGCGAAAAGGAAGAGGGAAAGGGAGGAGGGAGATGGGTCGGTAGTTCTTGAGGTCAGTCGGGTCAGCCGATGGTTTTTTGAGGAGGGGCTTCACTTCCGAGCGTTTCCAGTCCATGGGGCAGGTGCCGGAGGCCAGGGAGGAGTTAATGGTGCGGGCTAGTTCGGGGGCGATGGCCGTGGAGGCGCAGTGGAAGATGTGCGGGGGCACGGGTCCGTAGGGGCTCCTGAGTGCGTTTTCTTCATGGTGGTGGAGATAAGTTCGATGGATGCGGGGTCCCAGGTGGTGATGGTTGGCGTGTCGGTGGTGGTGGGTGGAGGGGTGAAGTCATCTGTTGGCTCGCTGTAGTTGCCGTAGAGGGTCATGATCTTCCGGTGGAAGTAGGCGCTGAGCTTGTTACAGAGATCTAGGGAGGGTGTGATGTCGGTGGCTTCGCATGAGGGTTTGGTGAACTGCTTGATGACGTTGAAAAGTTCCCTTGTGTTGGATGCGTTGGGGTCGATTTTTTCCCTGATTAAGGTTCTTTTGGTGTCCCTTATCAGCTGGTGGTAGTTCTTAATGGCGATCTTGTGGTTGGTGTGAGCTTCAGTGGTCTTCTGGTTCCTCCATGTTTTTTCGAGGCGTCTGCAGGTGCGTCTGGCTTCTAGGAGTTCGGTGGTGAACCAGGCAGCCTTAGGAGGGCGTTTTGTGGTGGTTTGCCGGAGAGGTGCTAGTTTGTCGGCGCAGCTGGTGATCTACCGGTAGAGTTCCTTGGCTGCAGCGTTGGTGTCGGTGGTGGCCGAGGGGGGGTCGTGGAGGAGGGTGGAGGTAAGAAGTTCTTCGGTGATCTTACTCCAGTTTCTTTGAGGCGGGCGGACTGGTCTAAACCTCGCCGATATCGCTACTACTCTTGGTGAGGATACTATCGCTTCCTGCCAGTCTTCATCGTCCAACTCAAGGCCATCTCTTACCCATTTCTCACGTAGTGGCCCGAGTGGGTCTGTCATGTTGCTTATTAGCTTTTTATAGGTTAGTGATATCACTTTTTCAGCCAGGAGGCAATCCAACAGACTATCTTCTAATGGAGTCCGTGTCCGAGGGGAGGAACTGGCTGTAAAGTGGCGAATTCTAAAATTCTCTGTGTTAGCTAATTCATATTGTCGTTGCAAAGCTGTGAAGGATTTCACGTCATCTTTCTCCCATATGTATTTAACCAAAGAGATTCTGATAAGATCCCACTTATCAAATCCTTTTGATTTCCAAGGGCTGCCTAATTGCTCAGATTGTCACAGAGGGGTGGCCAAAGTAAGTTTTCGCTCCCAGCCCAGAGTTTTGTTAACTGCGTGCCAGATGTGGACAGAATGATTGGAAGAACCCATAAGGGGATACGCTTGGGTTTGGAATAATATGCCCGATTGTAGTTCCCACCCGGTAGAGTACACCTATACATGGCATAACCAGGGTTGTCAGGTCGACCATAGGTGCCTTGGTTGATGGCTGCAAGGTGTGCTGCCCAGTAATACTTTTTAATATTCGGGAGGCTGATCCCCCCGTCATACCAATTGAGTGTGAGTTTGGTCAAAGCGATATGAGGTTTCCCGTCCCATAATAGGTCTCTCTGTAGGCTCTCGACCTCTCTAAAATACCCAGCCGGAACTGGGTCCATGGTGTTCTGCAAAGCGTAGAGGAAGTGGGGCAGCGACATCATTTTGAAGAGGGCTGCCCTACCCAACAATGACAGTGGGAGGGTTTTCCAGGTAGCTATGTTGCGCTTGAGCCTCTCTAATGCCGGGTGAAGGTTTTGGGTGTAGCAAAGTTTGGGATCTAATGTGATATAGATACCCAGATATTTAAAGCCCTCAGCATTGATCAGAATCGGGCAGTTACTGGGTGTGACGGGAGGGTCACCTGTGAGGACGTAAATAAGGGATTTCTTCCAATTGATGGAGAATCCGGAGTATCTACCAAATATTGCCATGATATCGAAGACACATATTAATTACTTCCTCGGGGAGGCAAGATATAAAGGGATGTCATCAGCATAAAGAGAGATGCGATCCTTCCATTCAGGGGACCAACGCAGGCCCCTTATAACTGGGTCTTGATGAATCCATGCCGCCAATGGTTCGAGGGCAAGGGCAAAGAGGAGTGGAGAGTGGGGGCAGCCCAGTTGAGTACCCCGACTTAGTAGGAACGGTGCTGATTTCTTGTTATTGACCACGACCTGCGCACGAGGTTCAGAGTACGAGACTCGCACCCATCGTATAAATTTGGGGCCAAAGCCCATTTTTGCAAGTACTGCAAATAGGTATGGCCACTCAAGGGTGTAGAACGCCATGGTTGCGTCCAGTGACATCACCAGGGCATCTTCACGGATAGTGGCTACTTTGCCCAGTACCCCATGCAACCTACGCAGGTTCAGTGCAGTGTTGCGGTGAGGCATGAAACCTGACTGATCAGGATGGACTAGCCCCCCAATCACTTTAACCAGGCAATTCGCCAGGAGTTTTGCCAGGATTTTGGGTTCAACATTTAGGAGGGAGATTGGTCTGTATGAAGTGCAGTCCATTTTAGGACGGCCCTCTTTGTGAATAGTGACTAGTGTGGCTACCCTCTGATCCTGTGGCAATATTACCAACTCTTTGCTTTCTTCGAACATGGATCTCAGATAAGGGGCTAGGTTGTCTTGTTTAAGTTGGTAGAGCTCGATGGGCAGGCCGTTTGGGCCAAGGGCTTTACCAGAGTGCAGAGATCTAATGGCTTGCGCATTTTCGTCATTCGTTAAATTGCGATCCAGAAACTGACGGTCATCTACGGACAGGGTTGGGAGTGTTATGTCATGTAGTAGGCCCTTAGCGTCTTCTTCCGTGTGGGGTGAGTTAGAGGTATAGACTGCCTTGTAGTGGGTGGCAAAGTGGTCTGCAATGGCCTGAGGGTCAGTGATGAATTCAGCATCTGCACCTATGAGTTAGGGCACCAATCGACCCGCCCACTCCTGCTTATCGAGCCAGGCGATTAGCTTCCCTGCCTTGTCTCCAAGTTTGTACACTCTACCCATCTTTTCCCTCGCAATGCACTTGTCCCTGTCGGTGACTAGTGCTTTATATTCATCTTGTTTGAGCCGCAATGTGTGAAGTTTTGCCCGAGTATCCTCATCTTCTAGATCGTCTTCTAATCTGTCAATCTCCATCTCCAAGTCCACAAGTGCATTCTGCCTCTCTTTTTTGCCACCAGAAATGAGGGACAATGCCTGCCTCCTTATCACAGACTTGAAAGCTTCCCAGAGGGTTTGGGAAGAGTCTACTGTTCCGTCATTTTCTCGGAAATAGGAATCAATGGACGTTGATAGAGACTTCCGGATATTAGGGTCCCGGAGATGCCATGGGTTAATGGGGGCTATACATCCCACCCTCGACTGGCCAAGTACCATTTGAACCCATATTGGGGAGTGGTCCGAGATTCCTCTCACTAGGGGCCTTATGTAGGTGGCCTGGCATTTACCACTTCATAAATACCGAATCATACCGATTCGGTATTTATGAAGTGGTAAATGCTATGTAGGTATTCATTCGGTAAAAATTACCGAATCGTAGAAATTCGGTAATTACCGAATCGGTATTTACCCAAGCACACGTGGCGGATGTCTATCAAGTGTACCCGAGGTAACTGAGTTAAAATCCCCCCCAACCACTAAAAGACCCTCAGGAAAAGAGAGTAGAAGAGTACCTAGATCTGTGAAAGTTGTAGTATGCAAGCCTGGTGGTATATATACCGCCTGAAGTCTTATGTGCCTAAACGGCACCTCCGATCATCTGAGGCCAGCTTGCTGGCCTGCCGGCGTTTTAAGAGAACCACCATGGGAGGATGGGCTTTCTCAGTCGTGATCCCCCAGCTCTGGAATAGACTTCCTGATAATATACGTATGGAACCTCTGCTATTGCCGTTCAGGAAAAAACTTAAAACCATCCTGTTTGCTGAGGCATTCGGCTAAATCCATTCAGTGCGCTTACTAGACTTGGGACCAATGGACCTCGGTCCACGCTACTAGCACCTAGAGACCTATGGTGATTGGCGCTCTACAAATATAATCTAACAATAACAATAACAGTAGCATGAGTGTGTAGCCCTCCCAGGAGCCTGTAACCCCTATGTATCTGCCTCTGTCATCGGACCAGGTTCATTGAACGGCCAGAGGGATGGAGTTCTTCACAAGGATGCCCACCCCCTGCGAACTTGTAGTGAAGCCTGCATGGGTGAGCAGCTTGTAGCCCCACCTATTAAGCACCTTAAAGGTGGTTCCCACCAGGTGCGTTTCTTGTAGCAACACTACATCTGGGGCATGGCGTTTAATGTATTGCAGGACAACACTACGTTTGATTGTGTCTCTAAGCCCATTAAAATTCCAGCTCAGGATGTTAACACGTTTGTCCCATTGCGTACCCATGGTGCCAGGGATAAGAGACGAGTTCCTCCGTACTAAGAACAGGATATGTCATTGATGTTACTGTAACAAGATATAACAATTGTAAAGATTCAACCCACCCCCCGTCCTGTCCCCGGAACCTCATTAATAGGAGAAGAGGAGTAGACAAGAATAGAAAAATTACCCAGAACTTCCCTTCTCTCCCTGCTACACTGCTGTGTAGGTTCAAAACTACCAACATCCCCAACTAGCAGAGCACCTGTCACCCCAAATAACTGTGAACTACTACAGGGGGGTGGTGTGACTCCACTTTAGGCCCCCCTGAGCCCAACACAAGCCCCAATAAGGAGGCGTTAGTACCACAGTGTCCCACACATTTAGGGTCTACAACCCTTTTAGAAAGAGCCAATATAATACATTACATAACAACGTGAAGGATTGCAGCGATTGTCCACCAGTCCAGGGGAGATCACTCTCTGCCAGTCCCCGATAGAGCTGGACTCAGGGATCTAGTTCTCAAGGATCGAAGGCTCCTCCTGTCTGGGTCTGGTCTGCCATCGTGCGAGCTGGTCGGACTCTCACGGGAAGCCCTCCAGTTACCAGTATTTGTCGGTCTCTTCGTACGTGTGTCTCCTTCGTTGAGCCATGCTTGCACTTCTGATGGAGTAGTAAAGAACGGGGACTTGCCATTCACCATCACTTTAAGTTTCACTGGGAAGAACATCATGTATTTGACGCCTCTGTATCTAAGGGCTTGCTTCACTCCGTCGAAGGAGCGACGCTCCTGCTGGACCTTGAGGGTGAAGTCTGGGAAGAATCTGATAGTTGCGTTTTCGTACTTAAGGTCCCCATGTAGGCGTGCCACCTGTAATAATGCGTCCCGATATCTGTAAGATCAATCCTTAGCACACGTTTTTGATTATAAACAACAGGTATGTACAGTATATTGACACAGATAAACAATATATAAGTCAGAAATTGGTCTTTTCTTCTTGTCAGTAGTTCTTTAATTGTATATACTTCTCCTTAGTCTGTCTGTCACCAGCCAACACGTGTTTCGTTGCATGAGGGAATAGTTGTCCCGCAACTTTGTCAAGACTGTTTTGTGAAAAACAAAGTAATATATACTTGTAATGTTCAGCGTTAAATATTTAAAATAAATTAAAGTAAATTGGTTCACATTAGCCCAAGTGATGCAAGTGCAACCTTCAAACCAGATGCAAAAGTAAATCTTAAAACTTCTAGTTACACAAAGTGTTCAGAGAAAGGATTAGTGAAGTCAACACATCTTACGGGTCATGTACATAACATAACGGTCTATGATCCTAATAGAGATGGAGAGAAATGGTGGTAATGGCTGTGAAGTGAGATATAAGTTCTAAGCGTTCGAGTCTAGTGGTAGATAGTGAAATACTAGCGGTAACGCTAACGGGTGAGGTGCCACCCTTCGTAAATGTGTATAGCCCGAAGTGATATATTCCATATATAAGTAGTCTAATAAGACTATCTTTATCCTTATTTGTGCAAAATGACAATGAAGACATATCTACCTATATTCAGACTGAATACAAAATCTGAAAATATAAGAGGAGAACATGGACATATTGTAAATAAGCGATTCCTGTGAGTATCCACTGTTTTAGTGTTTAACCATAAGTGTTCAAATAAAAATTATATACTTAGTCGGCGGTGATATTTCCAAACCGCAGATGGTTTCAGTGTTCTAGGCGTTTCTTATGTAAATTATTCGTCGTCTTCCGTTTGTGCTGAAAATAGTCATAAAGAACCGCCCATATGTAAATACTGTAAAAATGTTAATATTATGCATTTCAATTCGAGCCTCTATGTATAATTTAAAGAAACGGAAAAAACTTCGCTGTCATTATTGATGGTAAGGTTGGTATTCCAACAGTGGTAGATTGCTAAGCAGTGTACCATTCTGTAAATAAATTGTATTTGTTGGCTTGTAATTGTATGATACCGATAGTGAAACGTCCAAATCCCCCTTTAAAGTTTAACGTGTAAGCTCTTGTAGTCCGTAGAGCTATTTGTGAATCTACCAGGTAAACTCTAAACCGCATCGGCTAAGACAATCACAAACTACGTAAAGTTAAAAGAGTGGTGTCGGGAGGAAGCTTACCTATTTCTCCGTAGTGTGACGTAGTGTGACGGTAAATCTAGTGTCCGTGGTGGTCGCCCCAGTCGAGTACGCTGGTGTGAGTTCGGCCGTATCCGAGTTTGTGAGTTATAACCGTGATTTGAACCCGTGATTAACGTGATAGTGAAGGCAAAGGAAGGACTAAGAGTAACTTAGGTCTTTATGGTCGCCATCTTGGAACGTATAATCAGATGAATAAAGGTATCATAGATTTAGTACTATATTGTGAAAAAGGTATTGTGAATATTTCGATATATTATAGTAGTGTACTATTCATTACCAGTCTCTCCACCGATTAGATTCATTACAAACGAGAATATAAATAGTCATAGTGTATACATATGAACCAATTAAAACCTCATATTTTCATCATGCGAAAACGAAAGAGAAAAGGCAAGTGAAAAGTCTGTTGACCATATTAAGAGACATAGCATATCGTACCATAATCTAAATAACAGTTTATCTTTAAACCTCTTTGCAGTAAATGTTGGGTAGATTTAGTCATTATAAGTTAGGTTCCTTAGTTATAGCGTTATCATTAACCCCAAATATACACCTACTCATCTCTCTTTGGCTGTAACCTGCTATATGTAGCATTAATAGTAACTGATTGATAGATGGGTGTTTTCAGTTTTTATATAGTATGGTGTATCAAAATGTTTGACTTTATAGTGTCATACCCCTTCAAAGTAGAAAGGGTATATGTGTCAGCCTTTTGGAGTTTTTTACTGATATTATTTTCCAAGAAAATAATGTAACTCCTGGTCAATATTGAGTCCCTGTTCCACACTGTGAAGTTTGAGAATCCAAAGGGCCTCTTTTTGTCTTAGAGTAAGTTCTCTGTTGCCGCCTCTTGGGTTGCTAGGGACATGCTCTATTCCGAAGAATTTGAAGGTATGATTTGTCGATTGAGCCGAGCATATAGACATGTGTGCCGCCAATGGATATCGCATGTCATTTTGTCTGACCGCTCTCATGTGTTCACCTATTCTTTCTTTCAATGCTCTGATCGTGCTACCAATGTATTGTTTATGGCATTTACATTTGATTATGTAAATTACAAATTTGGTCTGACAGTTTATGTTTGTTTTGATTGTAAAACTTTTGTTGTCAGGTCCTACAAATTCCGTCCTTTTGTCATCTGCCCATTTGCAAGAGTTGAAGTGACCACATGTGTAAAAACCTATTGTATGTTTACTTAGCCAATTGGTTTTCTTAACCGGTTTAGGGTAACTAGGGCTGAGTATGCTTCTCAAAGAAACCCCTCTTCTATATGTTATATGGGGTTTGTCTGTTATAAATTCTTTTAGGGTATTGTCTGATTTGAGTAAATGCCAGTGCTTGGTCAGACTCTTTCTCAGAATTGCAGACCAGTTGTTATAACCCGTAATTAGTCTGATTTTCTCGTCTTGATTTACCTGTCCCGATATCTGTAATTGAGGGTTTTGGCTATGATTGTCCTGGGGGTAGCACCTGGTTTGGGCGGGGGGATTGGGGCCCTATGCGACCACTCCACTGTGAAGAAGGCAGAGAGGCGTTTGGGTTTGAGATGGTTCAGTATGAGTTCTTCTAGGAAAAGGTCCAGACTCGGCCCCTCCGCTCCCTCCGGGACCCCAACCACAAGGATGTTGTTGCAGCGGGCCGCCCCACCTGGTGCTCCAGCTTGAGGGCCACTTGGTGCTGTTGGTGAACTCACCGTTGGACTCTTTCCTCCTGTGACCGGGTTTTGTTCTGGAGGTCTGAGACAATAATTTCTGTCTGCGTGATGCATTCTGTCGTCTTGTTCATGTCGTCCCGTAGAAGATTCATTTCAATGGAGACTTTGTCAATCTTTGTTTCTAGTGTGGTTCCCAGTACTTGAATTGCTGTCATTATGGTGCTTAATGACGGTTCAGAATCATTTGCAGTGTCACTTGCGGCCACATCCTCCTGTATGGTTTGTTTGGGAACTGCATATTTGTCAAGCTTGTTAGACTGCACAGGTGGACCTCCCTTAGGGTTCATCATGGAACTGGGCCAGGCAGCCACGTAAAGGGAGCAGATCGATCACTTGACCCGGAGCCCTGCTGGCTTGGCACGCTGGTCGACCCAGTTGGGGATGTGCAGTCAATGTTGTGGAGTGAAGGCCGTTGCCACAGGGTTGGGTCCTTATCGTCTGGCCGTCACTTTGTAGGGACGGTGATCCCTCAAATTACTCGAGATGCAGTACTTGTCACCACTGGGTGGCAAGTCCTCGCAGGAGCCGTTCCGGCCACAGCGCTCGGGCATCCGTCTGCAGGCAAAATGGCGCAGGACAGGGGAGGCACCAGCTACAATCAAGCAGAGGGAGAGGCCAACCGATGGAAGGGCCACAAGCTCCCAATTCAGGGTAAGGTAGCAGCAAAATCAACCTGGTCTCGGAGCGAGCAACTCTGTTCGAGCGGACTAGGAGGGCCCACCTCCGTCACCGCACGGTGCCGGGGAGCGGTATAACAAATGTCATCAGGTCGCTGTTCTCCATTATCGTTGCTCCAAAGGCGCAAAGGAAGACCAAGGTGGGGAGGGCCCTTCAGGCAGGTGGAGCAGGAAGTTGTTTTATGAGCACAGGGCCGGCGCTAGTTACTGGGCTGTAGCGCCGCCACCATAAATCGCTTTTGCCACGTATGTGCTGCCTAAAATGGCTGCCTGGCGTATGACGTTGCACTTGAAAACAGTCCGGCTAACAACCAACGGGCAGTTCCGCTGGCCAGGTTAAGAAGTAGGGCATTCAGGAGGTGGGGGAGGCAAAGCTGTACCTTCAGCAAAGACGCCGATCCTTGCAGGGCGCCGGGTTTACCATCCCAAGCCGGGGCCAGGCAGGATGAAGGGATGGGGCTGACTATTAAGGCCTGGCGACCCTTACTTCTCTCCAGTGCCGTAGTTTTTGTCGCAGCCCCTCCGTCGGATGTCAGTGCAGTCGGAGTAGTTCCGGGAATGGCGGGCTCGTCGAGGCTCCCTCGGCTGCTGGTTTGTCCACCGGCCTCCCGCGGCAAGGGCGCAGCACAGGGCGAGGCGTGCACTCAAGCGCCGCCCACCTCCCCCAGTCTCCGGCCGGGCCCCATCGCGGACTGCGTTGAAGGAAAAAGGAAGGCAGATGAGTACCGCTGGGCGCAGAGGACACACTATTGAATGCAGCGGGTGTTCTGCAGTAAGTACAGACACTGTAGCCTCGTGTAGACCGGATAATAGTAGAATATTAGGGGTTTTGTCACGGCTCTGGCGGAGCTTCTCTCTTCGTCGGCACCGAGCCACGCCCCCATCAAAGTTATTCTTGATGACCTGACAATGCCCTTGCCTAATCAACAGATTTTGCCCTGGCTGCACATTTTTGCTTCGAATGTCCGATGACTGGTCTATGAAGTCAGAAAAGGCAGTATCTTCACAGAAAACAGTGAGTGCAGGTGTCTATTCTCAAGCACACTGCCCCAAACCCTGTCTTTTCTGAGAAAGAAATCCCACAAACAATTTCCCTTAGGGGTATTATTCATCTGCAGTGGCACTGCTAATCAAAATTGAACTTTTTATGACTGCAGCAACATGGCTTACCTGTGGCTACGCAGGCGCAACTCTGGATCGATTTATCCTGCTTATGTTGTGCCTGCCATTAGGCATTTCCCTGCTCAACCTGCTGCCCTGCATAGAAGACAGACCATAGACATTTCAGAGAGTGATTGGTTCTTTGCTATCTTGATCCCAAGCTGTGGTATAGGCTTCTCAATCTTTGACACGTGATAAGTTGCCGAAACATTGGAGGAGGTAGGAAATTCAACTACAAGTACTCTAGGGTTAATTACTCCCAATTAGTGGCTTAGCAATCTATGACTAGCCAAATAGGAAGGGTCTTGACTTTGTACATTACAGATTCATAAAATACCGAAAGTGTCAAGGATTTCATTACTATCAATGATATAGATTTTGAAGAATGGGTACTTTGGTCATGGTTGAATGGTGTTTGGAGAATGGGATATGAAGATACCTAAAAATGTTTTGAAACTTTTTTATCACTTGCCATTCTTTTTGTTAAAGGATCTAGTAGATGGCATGTAACAGTTGATTTTGCTCTCAGAAGTAGAACTGTAATTACGTAGCAGTTTCTTTCAGTCAACCAGAAAATGATTTAATCATTTCAGTTGTGCCCTGTATGTTTCCTACACCAGAGACTCATTGACTATATGAGTTTGCAAGTTCTTGACCAGCTGATTACCCATCATTGGGTCTACTTAAGTGTTACTCCATTTAACATGGGTGAGAACCATCTCCATTTTTGACCCATGTTTGACTATGGTGCAAATAATGGTTGGCGCTAATGATTCAGTGTCATGGGGCAGTAGCTTTTTTATCCACACACCAAGCTGGGTAGACTATGTACTGGCCCTAGGACCAGAACTCCTCATTTCCTCCAGAGTGTGATATATGTGTGCCTACCATGATTACGGAGTACATGAGGAGTTTGTGTTACCTAGGACAGAGGTTTCACCATCTAGTTTGAGCCACAAGAAGATGGGCTTCTATGTTAGACAATAAAGGCTTGAAATATCTGTCATCCTTATCCCATCCATCTCTCAGTGCTGTTCATTCTTCTTCCTCCTCCTTGCAGAGAATTATTACAGGTAGCCAGGTTGTTGGGTGTCTAGTTCAGTTCCATAAACTCTCAATGGAACTGGAAAGAGATCTTTGTGCCCACCTCATTCTTTGAGTTAGGGCAGGTCACTCAGTGACCTACAAGGAGGAATCACCTTCACAAACTATGCTAAGTGTCCATTCCCTCTTGTTCCGGTCAGCACTTGCATAAGTGGATTGAGGTGCAGCATCATAAAAAGCGATTGACTGAAGGAATCCAGAAGTCTGGGTGATATCGCCATTACACCACCTCCAAGATCACTGCGGGATGTTTGTTATGATAAACAACACTGAACTTTGAGAAAGATGCACTTTAACAAAATTGGAGTCCCCAAATTAATGTTCTCCCTAATTTTGAGTGTCTATTGTATGAGGATATAAGCTGAATCTGAGAGCCCCAAAAAAATGGATTTGCCACTGACTTTCAGTAGAAGTTCTATTCCTAGCCAGAGAAAGTCTGCACCATGGACAGAAAGACTGGATTTCTCCCAAGTGGGGACCAGACCCTAAGGATGGCTGAGCAAATACCGGCTCCTCTATTGGAAAAACCCTCTCAGCAGCGCACCCACCACTGTACATGCTGTCAGAAATACCAACCAATTTAGGGTGGCCCCTCAATGCCATCTGATTTGTTTTTGTTTATTATCTAAAGAGAGACCCACACTTATCTTTAGAAAATGAAAAATACAGAGATAGATCTGCCATGATGCCATCACATGGCAGGGAGCTGTTCACTCTTAATTTTGCAAAAGCAGCTCCCGTCAATGAGGCAGAAGTTGCTTCTTGGAACAAAATACAGACTTGGTGGCATACTATAGATAATGTATCCACCATACTCTCAATGACACCTTAAGACTTTTACACTGCCAGTAAGTAAAACTTCAAAACTCATACTCTGCAAATCAGACTTTGCACCTGCACAGAAATACTGTAGAAAGCCTGTCCAAATCAGTCAGATGATTTTAACGTATGTTAGGTCTACCTGCATACATGGGAGAGCTAGACGGCGTCTACTGTAGTGCGCAGAGAATAACTTTCTGAGTGGTTACGAAAAAATATATATTATGCAATTGAACACTGCCATAACATCATATTATTTGTGCGTCTTTCTAGTGTTAACTTCATCTCAGCATTATATCCCCACCACCGACCACCCGTAAGCCTTGACTGCTCACCTTCACAAATGCCCGGAGAGTCAAACACTAACTAAGAGGTTCTCTGCATTCAGTGAGTTCGCAGTACCATCTGATTCCTGGGGTTCCAGGCAAGGACATTATTTAGGGGTCGCCAGGGCTTGCAGCTGCGACCCTTGGCTTGCCTCTTGCAACCCCTGGCACAGACTTTGCGACCCTTTGCCTCAGAGGTAGCAAAATCAGTGCCAGGAACAAATAGGCTAATGGACTTCTGTTGGTAGGGGCTCCCTTTACCTTTTTCTTGTCCATTGTTTATTACGCTATTAGTGAATTATGGGGCTTTATTCACTATTAGTATGATAAAGAATTGAGTAAAATTAGCTGAAATATGACCCCCCCCAAATCACTCCCAGCAACGGAGGTAATTTAAAAAAGCTATTAAATGTGTTATGTCTTTATTTATTTATGAGAGAGAGAGAAAGGGAGAGTGTGTGTTGTGTGAGTGAGTGAGTGAGTGAGTGAGTGAGTGAGTGAGTGAGTGAGTGAGTGTCAAATGGTGTGTGATGTCACTTCTGCTACCCCTGGCATTTTGGTGAATTGACGTTCCCGGTTCCAGGGACAAAAGGCAATGCTTGTAACAAGGGTTTGTTTTCCTGTTGCTCCAGAGATTATCCTTACAAATCCAAAATTGACATCACAGCACGCCAAACAGTGTTTCCGCAACAATGAACAGCAGTGACTAGGGGGAGTGTCATGTGTTACAGTAATATCTAAAGCCTTAAGCCTTAGGCTTAAGATATTGCAGTAACACATGATGCAATCACTGACACTCATTCCTGGGCTACAACAATTAACGTTCTATTATTAGAAGGCGTTCTATAATTGCATGCAGTTTTCAGAAAGGATGCTAAACCTGGCCCTGAATGTTAGCTTCGCTTGTGATGTCCAGATCAAGTTTCCCGCCTTGAAGACATCATGCATTCAGAATGCACTCTCTCTGCTCAGAATGACACTCAGCACAGGACACTCATGCACAAGCTGAACCAAGGGGCGGATGTACGTGCAACTACCCAAAAAACGTTTTTTAAAAAGGTGCTTGTCTTCGACGTGCAGTTAGGAGGCTTTGGCTTCCCACCAGAGATCGGATAGGCAACTCTCGCCCCTACAGCCAAGGACAAGTGTAGAGTAACGGTCAGGTCTCACAACTTTGGATGTGGGGAACCAGGTTCGAGCCTTTGCTTTGGCTCAACATCCTATGATTCTGGGCAAATCACTTAATCTCCCTGGACAAATCACTTAATCTCCCTGGGCAAATCACTTAATCTCCCTGTGCCTACCAAAATATGAATGTATCCTTGTGTAAAGTAACTGGTGCTCATGTAAAGCGCTCTAATACTTTCGGGTTGAGTTTGAGATATATAAAACTGCAAAAAAAAATGGCAGCCGTATCGTGAAGCCAATAATCACACTACTGTGAACGGAATGACTATGTGAATAATTACGCTCAAAACTGTGATTTTGCAGCTCTGAGAGTCACTGGTGCACCCTTCAATTGAACACACTTGCAGGGGTATAAATGCAGATTTGCAAGAGCTCCTGTACACCGCAGCTGCGAAAACACAGGGAGGACGACAAGAACTCTGCACAGAAAATGCAAATCTCCCTTTTAAATGAACAGCGGAAGTGCAGCTTTTATTCTGGGCCTTATGGTGGTGGTGGCAAGTGCAGCACTTACCATCAGCACCCTCAAGCCCAGAATGCATCGGGCAGCAATCAGGTCACACTCTATCGATCTGGTCACACTCCATTGATCTGGTCTGCCATGACTGAAGGCTGCAGTGGTGCTGGCGTGGGCTGCTCCTTCTGCTATGGTGGAGGAGCGTCTCCCCCCGCCAGCAGCAGCAGCTCGAAACTTGAAAAATAAAACGATAATAAAGCATGTTTATTATCGTTTTATTTTTCTCCTACTGTGGCGTCTTGGGGGAGGGGCCAGGGGATGACAGACAAGGAGGGGGAGTGGCGGATACTGTTTTCAGTTTCAGGCCCGCCAAACCGTCATGCGCACTGAAGCTCTCTCCAACCTGAGCTGCATTGCTAGGTTGGAGACTGCAGGCACAGACTCCCAATCTCCCTGGGAGCGCAAATCGAGAGCGCTCAGGAAAATCCTGACGCTGCTCTCATGCTGTAAGAGCAGCGTCAGGATTGGCCGCAGGACAGTCTGGGAGGCTGTGCCTGCAGTGGAGCCAAAGAGCGGTGATGCGGCGGGATTCCGGTATGTTTTTTATTTTATTTGTTTTTTGTTTTCCCTCCCACCCACGACTTTGCCCCAACACCAGCTGCGACTGGGTGCAGGAACAATTTTCAGAGTGAGTCTGCTGCCATCAATATTCCATGACGGAAATCATAGGTGTTGTGAAAAATCCAATGGTGGTCCGAAGATCAAATGTACAAATGAGCTACACCGTTCAGCAGGAAAATGGTAAGGGAATAGCAAGTAGCTGGTGGTGCATTTTGGAGCGCACTTTCACAAGTATATTACTGAAGGATTCACAGACAACACATTTCCTTTGAAAAGGTTATTACATTTGCACAGACAATCATGCAGTTCTACTGATAAAATTATAAGGCATACAAATCATAATGTGTGGAAAATCGGGTTTCAATCACACTTCAGAATTATAAAAAAAGTGCTTCATTTGTTTGTGCATTTTATTTACAGGTATTCATATTCTAGTGTGTGAGAAAAGTGTTCTCACCCTACAACCTTTTCTTTCACACTCCCCGTTCCACAGGAAGATTGTCACACACTTCTCATTACAAAATCCTCTCACTTTGCAATCAGAGAAAGAAAAGTGAGCATCAATCTCACAATTAAATGAATAAGCAGCAATGTGTCAGAAGACATTGCCTGACATTTCACCTCTCTCTTTGAGCCCACAGCAAATCAATACAACATGTGACAAAATAAAAACTAAATTTAAAGGCCTCTTTATTGCATATTCACCTTCTGTAGTCCAGCATGATTCTTGTGGGGGCGATGCAGCACTTCCTGCACCTCTACCGGAACCCATACCTCTCAAGTTCTGTCCTCACAGCACTGGCTCCTGGTGCGGAAAAGAATACATTTCAAGGCCCTGGTCCTGGTTTTTAAAGCCTTCCACAAGATTGGAGCACCCTACCTTAGGGACAGATTTCAACCCTACCTCCCTCAGCGCACTTTGAGATCTTCTTCCCAACTGCTGATTACTGTCCCAAAGGTTCAATTCTCCTGGGTAGGGGGTAGATCTTTTCATGTCGTGGCCTCTAGGCTGTGGAATAGCCTACATTTCTCTATCAGACAGAGCCATGACCTTTTCATTTTCAGAAAAAGTCTGAAGACGTGGCTCTTTCAGCTGTGAATCTCAGAGTTGTGGGTTGTGCATAGTTTGATGTTATGTGGTCTTCGCTTTTCTCTTTAGCGCCGGGACACTCCTGGGAGAAGCCGTGCGCTATACAAATATAGATTAACATAACATGGAATGAACTGCGGAAGTGATCTGGTGCTCCTATACTCTATGCCCCATCTATTCCGTTGGCGCACAACCCTATGCTACCTAACATAGGTGAAGGGATAAGTAACGTTGCAGCACAGAGGATGAACCTGTGTACCTTCGCAGACCTCTACCCCGGGGGCACATTTCGTCCACCACCAGTCGCAGCGGAGGGTCAAGCAGCACCTTTTGCTGACTTGTTTCTCTATTACAAGCTGAGGGCCGCTTGCCGCTCGTTGCATGAGACTTTCCCAAGTCCCCACCCACCATGCCAGCATTGGAGAACCTGTTGAAGGTTGCCACGCCTCACAGACTAATTACACGGCTTTACTTACACATGCACACCTTGGCTCTCCTGATAAAGCCGCGGGCACTACCAGATGTGGAATGATGAACTCCCCGCCCCACTGACCGAGGAACAGTGGCTGTACTGCTGTCGCCAACTCACTGAATTACCCCTTAACTATAAACTCCGACTGATACGCTTTAAGTTCCTACATCGTTTTTAGAGGACATCCGTCAGCTTGCATCGTATGGGACTGCGCGACAATGACAGCTGCTGGAGGTGTAGTTTCACCCCAGCAACCTTTTTACACATGGCTTGGAACTGTCCACGGCTGGCATCGTATTGGTCCACGATGTTTATAACAATTCA
The DNA here is from genome assembly GCF_964204655.1 of Triturus cristatus. Lineage (NCBI taxonomy): Eukaryota > Metazoa > Chordata > Amphibia > Caudata > Salamandridae > Triturus > Triturus cristatus. The sequence continues at coordinate 1,519,692,526 of NC_140591.1, read as the reverse complement.
CCAGATAATAGGCACACCTGTAGATCCCACTCCACTATTGGGTCTGTTAGGCTATGTAAAAGCCACACCAGTCAAGGCTCGCAGATTGCATGCACTGCTACTCCTTTTTGCCAAACGCCAAATTGCAATTCACTTGGGGAGAAAGAGGGTGCCACCAATTAAGGACTGGCTCAGGGACTTCAAGTATGGACATTCCCAACTGACTACTTTCTGGGAATTACTACCTCCCACCTCCAGACCCAGGGACATCTGGGGACGTTTCATTACGTGGGCCAGGGAAAGACAGGGGGCAGATGAGAACACACCCTCTGACGTGGGGGCTATAGGGTAAAGTGGCAGGGATGGGGCTGCTGTGATTTTCACAGGTAATTCATTAGTGATGCGTCATATGGTAGGTGTCATCCTGGATCCCGGACCATACCGTCATGGGTTCTCTCAGGGTAGGATTGGCTGTGTGGTGATTCTTTTTTCATCCACTGAGACTGTAGGAGAGCCGGATACGCATGTAAATTCATTTGAAATATAATTGTGGGGCAATCTGGAGTATGAATCTGTAATAATTGTATGCTGGTTTGAAGTTTGTTATGTTTCTTTTTGAAATGCAAAGAAAAAGAAATTAAATAAAAAAGAAAAATACAGTACAGCAGCTACATGCAATGACATTCCTCAGACTGAGTCATGAAAACAAATTATTGTAAAACAATCAGGACCTGATTGTCCAGAACTAAAACTACAGCAAACCGGTCAATACAGAAACATACATTTCTCAAACTCCTGGCAGACAAAAGTTGATTAGCTTACAGAGAGTACTTCGCCAAATTATCTGTTCTGCTTCCCAGCAGACCAAAAAGCAATAAAGATACACAGTGAAGCAGTTCACAACAATAGAAAGATACTGTAAAAAATAATTGATTGTATTCGTTTCCAAGGCACTTTTTAACAAGCATTAGGAGGGCACGATGAATCTGAAGGTTCCTCAAATCCTGGTTTGTTTCAGAGGCAATGCAGATTTAATTGCGAGCATAGACAGTAAGATGGAAGCACATAGTGCTTCAGTCTTCTTCAGGGGTACCCCTACAACCATACAAAATGAAATTCTTGAGTGTATGCTAGAGATTACAAGTTGTATTGTACAACAGGTGAAAACCACATACTTTGTGGATATTCAGGCTGATGACACAACTGATGTGACCTCTAAAACACAATCCATATTAATTTTTCCATATATTTACAATCCAATCACAGTAAAATGGTCAAGCGAATCAAGCGAAACAATTGCTACAGCTATACTCACTGAATTGAACCTGATTTTTTCAGAGCACCCTGAAAAACAAAAAATAATTGCACAAAGCTACAATAGTGCATGAGTTATGAGTGGAAGTTTCAGTGGCGTACAAACAAAAATTAGAAATGTGTACCCTAATGCCCATTATGTGCACTGTTATGCCTACCAACTTAATCCTATTATGCAGCAAGCAGGGCAACAATAGTGAAAGCATTGGATTTCGGAGAGGTAAAAGTTATTATTACCATTCCAAAAAGCGCAACAGGAGGGAAAGTGTTGGACTTCAGAGGGGTACAAATTACCATTCCCACTCCAGTCTGTGCAACAGCATCGAATGTGTTGGATTTCAGGGGGTTAAATGTATTACTCCCAGTCCAAACAGCGCAACATTAGGGAAAGTGTAGGACTTTGGAGGGGTAATACTATTCTATGTCAGGACCGGAGGCTCCGATTATGCTTCTCAATCTTTACTAGAAGCTCACAGCAGCCAATGAAAACACAGAAATAAACCATGTGACAACCATAGAGTCTCTGCTATATAAGGTCCCTGTCAGCCCATAGAGTCCTCTTTCTTTGCTGCTCCGCAGCCAGTTAAGTGCATTTAAAATTTTCTCTTGATGACTGTATGATCGCAAGTTGCCTTTATTGCTAAGCGTTATTGTTAGCATTGCGCTGTCTTTTACGCGCTACTGCGATCTAGACGTTGTCCTCTGGTGAGAGCGTCACTCTGTTTTCTGCGCGTCGCGCTGCACGCGCCTACCGGCTTCTCCCCTTGTCACTGTTTTAAATATTTACCTTCGCGCGCGCGCGTGTGTGTCAGCGGGGTTTCCCTCGCATCGCCGGTAATCGTGGAGCGGGAGGTTGAGGAGCGGGGATGCGCATCGGTTTGACGCGCAGTCCCCTTTCAGGTTCTACGAGCCTCGGCCAGCGCGCATGCGCGGCGGCCATATTTGTCCACATTTGGACTTCAATGAACGCCGGAGCAGCGTTTTACATGCTTCTGACCCGGGATTGTAGCGTTTTGACTCCTAAAATGCTCGTTTTTGCTCCTCTGAAGCCCCTGATGTGTATTCATTCTCAGGGGCTGTAAAATTGAGCATAGGCTTTGCCTAGAGTGGGGTTTTGTTGCAAGCCCCCCCTCCCTCCACATTCTAAACTTATACAGAGGTCACCTGTGGGTGTCTGATTAGGGCTTGCTTGGGGTTACCACTCCCCCTGACCTCATATTGGAATTTCTTATTATTGGTGGTGAATAAAGTCACTCACTTTCCTCCAGGGTCATTTTCTGCACTCGTGCTGAAATCATGTCTGAGTACTATGAGGAGGAATACTATTACTATGATGAGGAACCCTCTGGGTCGATGGAATATGACCTCGTTGAGGCATTGGACGCGGGTGTCCAACAGTCAGTGAACTCGGCTTTGGTGAGGGCGATTGCGCCCCTAAAACGCCACCTTTGCTCTTATGCACAGCAACAAGGTTGGCTGCCGGCGTCTGGCTCCCGCATTAAATCTGGGGGTAAAGGAAGGGCGAACCCACACGCCGCGGATTTCGCTTAATTGGCCAAGTCAATGGCGGAGCAAGAACGCTCAGCTTCTAGGGAAGCTACGATTACTGAAATTTCCCAGGAGGATGATGGCCACGATACTTCCCCGGATCCTACTTCTGACGAAGAAGAATCCCCTCGACCAGCCAAGAAGGCACGGAAAGAAAAGCAGGCCGGTCCGTCCACGTCACCCAAGGTTCTCACCTTCGAACCGGCGGATATTATCCACCCTAACTCTACATCCTGGTTGCCGTCACAGGAAGTGGCGGACTATGTCCAGTCTCATTTGCGCCAGGCATTTGATACAGATGTGCGAACTCGACTGAGGTCGGAATGCCCTATGCCAGACCTGGCGGACAAAGTGGCGGCTACCCCGGAGGTGGACCCGTCAATGTTGACATATTTGAAAAAATATTCTAAAGATCCCAAGAAAGGCCTAGATAGGTCCTGGCGGTCCTGCCAGGATAAACTGCTGGACGTTATTGGTCCCCTGACGAAGATTTTAGAGATGGGTTTTCGGGCCAAAGAGTCGGCCCTCTTGATTAATCCGGACGAGCTGATTGGCTGGGCACAGCGGGCAGTGTGCCAACTAGGCAATGCTAATTGTGCGCTATCGACGGAGCGGCGCCGGTCCATCCTCCTGAAACTAGATCCCAGGTTAGCTGAATTGGCCACATCCGAATCAGGTCCGCTGGCCCAAGGTCTTTTGTTTGGCCAACCTTTTTTAAAGGAACTAACAAAGTTCGTGGCCACCTTCAGTGGACTGGACAAGGCCCAAGTTTCTTTGAAGCGGGCTTTCCGCCCGGTTTTCGGCAGGGCCGGACGCTTTCATGGGCGCTCGTTCGGCCAGGGCTACAATCAAGGCGCCCAGCGTGGTCAGCAAAGAGGAGGTTACCAGGACAATTCTGCCAATACCTCCAATTTCTACCCTTCCCGCCGTTCAAGGAACAGATTCCGCAAAGGTGGCAGATTTGGAGGGAACTCCAACAACCAGCATGATGCCGCAAACTCAGGTGAGCCTGGTTCCTTTTTCGGAGGTGCTTTTGGGGGGCAGAGTGGCATCTTTTCTAGACAAATGGCGCGAGATTTCGCAAGATGCATGGGTGTTGCAGACTGTACAGGGTTACAGGTTAGAGATGTACAACTCCCCTTCGCAAGAGTTCCGCCCGCCCCCTCTGTCTTTTTCCCAACAAGATCGCGCTTTCATCACGGAAGAAATCAACTGCTTGTTACGGAAAGGCGCGATTGCGCCTTCCGTGGTGCACCCTCATGGCTTCCTGAGCACAGTTTTTCTGGTGGACAAGAAAGGAGGCGGATCCAGGTTAGTGCTGAACCTCAAAGAGTTCAACTCCTGAATTGTTTACAGGCATTTCAAGATGGAAGGCATCCATCTATTACGCGATCTCCTCCAGGAAGGAGATTGGATGGTCCGGTTGGACCTCAAGGACGCGTATCTATCCATTCCCATTTTCCCCCCCCACAGGAGGTTTCTTCAGTTTATCTGGGAGACAGTTTGTTACGAGTACAAAGTCCTTCCATTCGGCCTTTCGTCAGCACCGTGGTGCTTCACGAAGCTTCTGAGACCGGTAGTGGAGTCTCTCAGGGCTCGAGGAGTCCGCCTCATAATATATCTGGACGACATAATAATTTTGGCGTCCTCCCCTCAGACAGTCCAAACACACCTCAACTGGGCGATACATCTGCTGCAGAGTTTGGGGTTCATCGTCAACCCACAAAAGTCGATGTTGGTTCCCTCGCAATCCATCGAGTTTCTAGGGTTCTTGATAAATTCTCTATCATGCCAGCTCTTGCTGCCAATGACAAAGATAAAGTCAATCAAGAGGGAACTGCGAATTGTCCTTCGCAAGCAAACAACTTCCCTGAGATCGTTGGCCCGTGTGGTGGGCCTACTGTCTTCCTCCATCCAGGCGATCTTCCCGGGCCCCCTTCACTACCGGGCCCTCCAGCGGCTCAAGATCCGACATCTCCGGAAAGGTCTCAGCTACTCAGAACAGATCCCTCTTTCAGAAGAGGCGAGGCTGGAGATGGAATGGTGGTTAAATCACATGGAGGCCTGGAACGGCCGAGCGCTATTTGGAGCGGCACCGGATGTGGTAATCGAATCGGATGCCAGCCGATGCGGTTGGGGAGCCCGTTGCGACACATTGACCACGGGTGGTCGCTGGTCTTCGGAGGAATTGCGCTTACATATCAATTGCCTAGAACTATTGGCCGGTTCCTTTGCGATCAGATGCCTTTCGCCACAGAAGGCAGATTGTTGTATCCTCCTCCGGATGGACAATATATCGGCGGTACGCTACGTCAACAAGTTGGGTGGTACCAAGTCGAAGATGTTGGCGGAGATCGCCAAAGATTTTTGGCATTTCTGTCTACAGAACAGAATTTCGGTGGTTGCAGAATACCTTCCCGGCTCCAGCAACCAGGTAGCAGATTGGAATTCCCGCCATCTGCAGGACTCCAGCGATTGGAGGTTGTTACCCACGGTGTTTCGACGCCTGACACAGGTTTGGGGTCCTTGCCTGATAGACTTATTTGCATCTCGACTGAACAAGCAAGTTCCCCAATTCTTCAGTTGGAGGCCGGATCCATAGGCGATAGCCACGGATGCCTTCCTACAGGAATGGCCGACATCTCTCTGCTATGCGTTCCCTCAGTTTCTCATGATCCCCAGGGTCCTGGCGCGAGTCAGGACTTTTCGCGCGGAACTCATATTGATCACCCCTTTGTGGAGGGCTCAGGCATGGTTTCCAGTATTGTTAGCCATGAGTTGTGTGATTCCGATCCTTCTTCCACGGGTGCAGAACCTATTGCTGGACCCTCTTCAGAATCCTCATCCCTTGGTGGCATCGGGCCAGCTCCCACTCGTTGCTTGGCGGGTTTCAGGGACAGATGGAGTGTCCCGGGCCTTTCACGCGAAGCTAGCAACTTCATCAAAGAGGCCTGGTGGGCCAACACCCATTAGAGATATTCCTCATCTTGGAGGAGATGGTGTGATTGGTGCGCTCAACTGGACGTGGATCCCGCTAAGGCACATGTCTCTTTAGTGGTCAACTTCCTAGCCTCCATGGCTTCCTCCGGTTTAGCGTACAGGACGGTCAACAACTTCCGGTCCGCGATATCGGCGGGACATCTACCTTTAGACGGTAAACCCATAGGGGAACATCCTCTGGTATGTAAATTGCTTAGAGGGGTCAGGATGGTGAAACCTCCTTGCCCAAAGTATTCTCATCTCTGGGATGTCTCGGTGGTCCTTAGATTTCTTGAAGCCTGGCCTTCCAACAGATTCTTATCTCGGAAACAGCTTTCGGCCAAGTTAACTATGCTCCTATGTTTGGTTTCTTGCAAACGGGTGTCTGATGTACGGGCACTGGATTTGGCGGGGCGTAGATTTACCCCGGACGGTGTGCATTTCATTCTATCCAGGAGAACCAAGTGCAACACCACTTCAGTCACATATCCAAGTTTTCCTACTAATCCTAAATTGTGCGTAGTGCAATGTATTAAGGATTACGAGGTAAGTACTGGAGAATTTCGTACTAATATGCAAGGACAGTTGCTTATTGCTCTGCAGAAGCCATTTCGCCCAGTGACTCCAGCTACTTTATCTAGATGGATGCGTTGGCTCATGGGCGAAGCGGGAATTGACATCTCCAAATTTGGAGCGCATTCTGCACGCGGAGCCATGGCTACGAAAGCATATTCGTCAGGTGTCAGCCTGGTAGATATAAGTTGTATTGTACATTGTACAACAGGTGAAAACCACATACTTTGTGGATATTCAGGCTGATGACACAACTGATGTGACCTCTAAAACACAATCCATATTAATTTTTCCATATATTTACAATCCAATCACAGTAAAATGGTCAAGCGAATCAAGCGAAACAATTGCTACAGCTATACTCACTGAATTGAACCTGATTTTTTCAGAGCACCCTGAAAAACAAAAAATTATTGCACAAAGCTACAATAGTGCATGAGTTATGAGTGGAAGTTTCAGTGGCGTACAAACAAAAATTAGAAATGTGTACCCTAATGCCCATTATGTGCACTGTTATGCCTACCAACTTAATCCTATTATGCAGCAAGCAGGGCAACAATAGTGAAAGCATTGGATTTCGGAGAGGTAAAAGTTATTATTACCATTCCAAAAAGCGCAACAGGAGGGAAAGTGTTGGACTTCAGAGGGGTACAAATTACCATTCCCACTCCAGTCTGTGCAACAGCATCGAATGTGTTGGATTTCAGGGGGTTAAATGTATTACTCCCAGTCCAAACAGCGCAACATTAGGGAAAGTGTAGGACTTTGGAGGGGTAATACTATTCTTAATCCAGTCTGTGCAACAGTAGGGAATGCGCTGGACTTCGGAGGGTTTAATTTTACTATTCCCACTGAAGTCTAAGCAGGAGTAGGTAAAATACTTCATTTCAAACACATTACATATATAAGTAACCCACATGAATGTAGAAAAAAAACCTCTCATATATAAAAATTATTAATTACCATGGAAAAAAAAATATATATATACATATATTGCCACAGTTTCCAAGAAATAGTTGGAAGGAAGTTGAAAAAACCTGCAATGCCACCAAACAAAGGGGATTATTCTACAACAACCATACATCCACCACTCAACGCTCCACGAACATTGACTTCGCCAGACAGTAGGAGCCCACCGACTAATCTATTAAAAAGTCCGCGTATCTTCCCCCGGGTTAGAAGAAAAACTAGAAGTAAATTCAATGCAGTACCTAAGATAAAGGTCAACGACTCATTAGATGATGAATTACTAAACATTCAATTGTTGAGTCTCCTGAGCTCATCCTTCATCCCCCTGTGCCCGTAAGGAACCCAGATACTCACAATCTAAACTCCAGTAACCTTCTACCAACCATTTCCAAAGCTTTATTGGATCTGAAGAATATTGCACGCCTCACAGAAAACGCACTCTCCAAATTCAAGTACATTCATGAGGCAGTACTCTCACTACATAACAAAACAACAACTACACCAATGCCTCTATCAAACAGACATTATCGACCTAGCAAACTCCCTAGTTACCTAACAGACGTGGAAACACAAGAATTACTGCAATCCTACGAGCCGGCTCAGACCACATCTAACCCATGTAACAAGATCATGGAAAATGCAATCAGCTCAGTCCCAATCAACTCCTACAGAGAAGTCAGGCCCAGTGACAGAAAATTAAATACGAATAACCTGAAGCGTATAACGCTAACCACCGTGAATCAAGACACCACCCGGGACTCTCAGAAACAGATCACGGGACTACTAATCAACTGCCGCTCAGCAGTGAAACACGAGTCAGACATCGCTGATCTTATCCTGAGTCAGGAGATCGACGTTGCGATCCTAACCGAAACATGGTTCAATGAATCTTCCTCTCCATGTTTGGATCTATTGGTTCCCCCCAACTATTTCATTGTGAGGCAAGACAGGCTAAAAAGAATAGGAGGGGGTATTGCAGTCATTCACCGTTCGGAGCTCTTGGTTACTCCACTGCCGGTCGACCCACTCAGCTCATGTGAATACCTCGCACTCTCCATGGCTAATACCGAGAAACAGCAATGCAAGATCCATGCATTCTATCACCCACTAGGCAAGAATGAACCTTTTATCAACCACTTAATGGAGATCATCACAGCAACCGCCTCCACACACTCCAATGATATATTCCTAGGAGACTTCAACTTACACTGGAACAATCCTAATGACTGCCAGGTAAACATCATCAAAGACTTCCTAGCAGATCAAAACCTAGTGCAAGCCTGCACGATTCCAACGCACGTGAAAAGCTCCACACTAGACTGGATCATATCCAAAGATAAAGCTGTGATCTTAACCTCAATCCTTCCTTGTGACTGGTCAGACCATCACATAATAACCTTCCAAATTCCTAAAGTATTAAAGAAGAAACCTACTCAACCAATCAAACCCAAACGTTGGTTAAGGACCACAAAGAACATGGACAATGAGAAGCTTGCCTCGTTGTGCAGGAAGGATCTTCCCCCTCCCAGAAATTTGACAAACGCCAGCGAACTCACAGAGCACTACAATGCGAAGATGTCAGAGATAATGGACAATATGACACCGTTAAAACTAAAACGAATGTCGGACAAAGATAAAAATCCCTGGTTCAGAGGAACACTAAATGAAGAAAGACGTAAATTGAGACTATCAGAACGGAAATGGAGACAACTACCATCATCCCCACAACTAAAACTGCTAAGAAAAACCAGAAATGCATACAATAAAAATATACTGAAGTCCAAAAAAGAATTCTTCTGAACGGAATTGGAGAATGCGATAAATAGACCTCGTAAACTCTTTGAATTGGTTAAACAGCAGTCAAACAAAACTTCCAAATCAGCACTGGAATCAACAAAATCTCAAATTAGCTGTGAAGAATTCGCAAACTACTTTACATCCAAGGCCACGTCTTTGGAATGGGAGCTTAAGACAGCAGCATCTTCTGGGGAGGCTTCACAACCAAGTGTTTCATCAATGCCCAATCATTCTATGCCCAAAAACGAAGCTCAAGGGTCCACTTTTATTCTATATGACCAAAACGACATCCTTAAAACCTTATCGGCCATTAAGCCTAACAATCACTACAACGATCCACTCCCTGCAAAACTTGTGCCGCTCATTGACAAGGAAATCATCCCCAGCTGGACATCGATAGTCAATGCTTCTCTGTCTCAAGGAACTTTCTCTGACTGTCTAAAAATGGGATAGGTCATTCCCATCATAAAAAAAAGACAGAGAATCCCGCTGAACCTAGCAATTTTCAGCCAGTATCCAACATTCCCCTATTAGCCAAAGTGATAGAAAAATGTGTTCAGCAACAACTCAGCCAGCACGTATCTAAATTTCAACTACTAGATGATTGCCAATCAGGATTCAGACCAAATCATAGTACGGAAACGGCAATTCTGCACGTAGTTGACGATGCACTACTTGCTCTGGACCAGAACAAAGCATGTCTTTTAATCCTTCTTGATTTATCATCTGTGTTCGACACAGTTAACCACGAAATGTTGCTAGAACGTTTGGAGAACAGGATGGATCTTTCGAGGAACGTTCTTGAATGGTTCAAGTCCTACTTGAGGAAAAGATCACAAAGATTTCTGGTGAATAATAACCTGTCAACATCCTCCCCTATTCAGATAGGGGTCCCACAAGGATCAACCCTCTCCCCTTCACTTTTCAACTTATATGTGGAACCACTAACGGATATACTTCACCCTGCCAACATCCTTTTCCACATGTACGCTGACGATACTCAGATGTACATTAGGATTTCCTCTTTGGAGGAGATCAGAACGATGAACAAGGCTTTAAGGGCGACGATGCAATGGTTAACAAGCAATCAGCTTAAACTAAACGCAAAAAAAATCAGAATTCCTCCGAATTTACCCCGCAAAAAGCCTACCCATTATAAAAGAATGGACCAATTTGATCACCGCACTGAACTGCACCCGATCATCGTAGATTCAACCAAATCTCTAGGAATCACTCTAGACCAAAGCCTGAACATGCAATCACACATCAACACGCTGGCTAAAAACACTAGATTTCACCTCAGCTATATTAAGAAATTGAAACCGTTCATCGAAGCGGCAGACCTCAAAATGGCAGTTCAGGCATTAGTAATCTCGAGGATCGAATACGGATGCACAACACTTTCTGGGCTCCCCAAAATTGCAACAGCACCTCTAAAAGCATGCCTCAATGCAGCAACAAGGCTCATAACAGGTTCAAAAAAATTCGATCATATCTCTCCTCCCTTGAAACCGCTAAATTGGCTACCTTATGAAGCCAGAATTCAGCTCAAACTAGTGTGTATAACACACAAAGCTCTACACTTCCAGTCACCAAGATATCTAGCTCAGAAACTAGATATTTCGGGGACAGACAATCCAGGAGTGCCAGAGAAGCCGATTTTCGGCAAAAAAAAAACTTATGACAGAGCGTTCTCGGGTGCTGCACTGAGAATATGGAATTTGCTACCTCCAGACATCAAAAGTTTATCAAACCACGCAAGATTCAAGAAAGAAACCAAGATCATTCTAATGAGCAAATACCTACATTAACCATGACAGAACTACCACATAAGACTCGCCTAAATCCTCTAGCTTAAAGTCACTAGCGCTGTCGGCGCAGAACTAATTTCATTTGTTCATAACAGGTTCTTGTTCCACTGATGATATGATAGGGTCCCTCGAGTCTCACACTCTGTAATTATGCTAAAATATTTATCAAGAAAAGGGGCTGTGACAACTTTCAATTGTACCGTAATATGTCAATCACTATTCAGAATATTGTTTCCCCTGACAACATGGTTCCTATAGTCTTACTTACTGTGAATGTGTTATAGTATTTATCAAGAGAAGTGGCTATGACAGTTTTGAATTGTACTTTAATTTGTCAATTGTTACACAGAATATTGCACTGAAAATGTTATCATGTCCTGTACTGTGAAGCGCTCTGATACCCTACGGGGTCTAGTTCTCGCTATACAAAACACTGAATAAATAAATAAATATATATATATACACGCTCCACTGTTGCTTTCACACACAGAAAGGACCAGCACTCCCGTTGGTATTCAATCCGGTAAGGATTTATTTCGGTGCAAACTTTTAACAAAACAGACGCGTTTCAGCCGTAGCCTTCGTCAGTGTCGGCTAACGTCTCTGAAGCGGAAGTAAATAAAGACAAGGTGCATCAAAACAAAGAAAGGACTACACTTGAAAATTCATTGACGCCATATTGAAATGTGCAAACCAACATAATTCTAATTCATTTTTGTTCGCAGTCATTCTCTAAACAATAAATTGCTATCCTATTACATGATTTTAAATATCAAATATATTAATTCATGAATTCACTGCTCCAAAATTAATATTTATTTCTATTAAAGAAAATCTCACATTGTAATCCTATGTTTACATTTAATTAATGATTCAAATGTGAATAAGATTATTTTTATTATTGTTCGTTATACTGCCCTAAATGGGCTTTAATCTGCTTTGATGTCACTTTTTTTTATTTCACTTTCATTTTGTGCCAATTACTTAAAGGATGCTGTTCTAATTGATTTTTCATAAGTGGGTTATTAATTCTTCTCCAGCGTTAAGCCCATTCGGCTACTTGGTCTGAAGTTCGATGATATATCTTGACTCCAGACGTCTTAACCTTTTCTCTCTGTCTCCCCCTCTGATTTCCTTGGGGACACAGTCTAGACAGAAAAACTGTAATAGTGATCTATTGCTATTGTGATGGCTGGCGAAATGACGCGCAACTGGACAATTTTCATCCTTATTGGCTATTGCCCTTTGATGTTCCAGTACCCGCATCTTTACTGCATTAACTGTACTCCCCACGTAGCGGTAGCCACATGGGCATTCCAAACAGTATACCACATGTGTTGTGGTACATGTCATGAATTTGGAAATCTTTTTGTTTTGTTGGTACCCAGGGGTTTGATACGTGAAAGTTCTTTTGCTGGAGCTGCAGGCTTTACATTTTCCACATGGGAATGACCATGAAGGTTCTGTAAGCTGCCACCAGTTGTTTGTTTGGAGAGATGACTTTGTACTATACGATCTTTGATAGAACGCGACTTTCTAAATGATATTTGTGGAAAGTCTGGAAGTTCTCTCCCCACAACATTATCTGATTTTAGGATTTTCCAATTCCTATTTAATATTGATCTTATTTTACTTGCTGCTGAGGAGTAACTGGTAATCAATCTCAAATTTCCTGTATCTTCTCCTGATTTCCTTGTGTTTGTGTCATTTAATAAAATTTGTCTTTCTTTGGTTTCAACTTTCTCTTTAGCCAGTCGTAAAGTTTTTTGTGAATAGCCTCTTGATTTAAATCGTGTAATACTGTCACTAGCAGCTTTTTCATAGTCTATCTTTTGTGAGCTATTTCTTTTAATACGGAGTAATTCTTCATAGGGAATACTCTTTATAAGGGTCGCTGGATGATTACTACGTCCAGGTAAAACTGAGTTCTCAGCTGTGCTTTTACGGCGTAGAGCTGTTTGGATGACACCCTCGTTCACAAAAACCCTTAAATCCAAAAAATGGACTTCCCTTGGACTTATACCACTAGTAAATTTTAGATTCAAGTTATTTTCATTAAGGGCGGAGATATATTGTTCAGCTGATGTTGAAGATCATCAATATATCTCCGCCAACAGATTACTTTTTCCACCCACTCATTTTTGTCATCGGACCAGGCCACCTGCTTCTCCCACCAGCCCACGAACAAGTTTGAGTAACTGGGGGCGAAGCAGGTGCCCATCGCCGTACCCTGTATCTGTCGATACCTCTGATCCTGGAAGATAAAAATGTTGTTATTTAAACAGAATGAAATGAATTCTAGCAACATTTCACTGTGCTCTAAGTATCTGGCTGGTCGAAGTCTTAAAAAGTTCTTAACCGCCTCCAGACCATCTTGATGTTTGATACTTGTATAGAGATTACAGATATCAAGTGTAATCATAATAAGATCTTCTTCCCAGCCAATGTCTTGAATTTGCTTCAAAAAGTCTTTTGTGTCTTTATATAGGAACTCAATTGCTTAACAAAAGGCGCAAGAAAATAGTCTATAAATTTGGACATATTCTCTGTCAGTCCTCCTATTGATGACACAATCGGTCTTCCTGGTGGTCTAGAAGCATCTTTATGTACCTTAGGTAGGTGGTAAAAAGTGGGAATCTTGGGGTGTGGATTCTGTAAAAATAGCAGTTCTTCTCTTGATAGTATTCCTTTATTGTACCATTTGTTGATCAAAGTGGCATAATCTTGAATACTTTTTTTATACTCTTCTTCTGTGGTAGGGGCATAGTTACCTTTGTCCTCAAGTTGTCGTAGGGCCTCCTTACAGTAATTATCTCTAGTTTGCAGGACAATATTTCCGCCTTTGTCCGATGGTTTTATTATAATTGACTCATCTTTTTCCAAACCTTCTATAGCTTTCCTTTGTTTGTACGACAGGTTCCACTTTTTTGTCCCTTTTGAATTTCTCCTTTCTTTCTCAGGGTCTGGAGTTCCTGAATCACAATATCTGAAAAGATGTCAATTGCATCGGTAGGCAGTTGTGGGCAGAAACGGGACGTTGGTTTGAAAGGGCTTTTATCTCCAATTTGTATTACCCCCATTTCTGCTGCTCTTGTGATATTGTCCACTTGAGTGACCGATTGAGTGTTACTCTCGTTACTTAATTCCTCAAGAATTGCTAGAGTGTCTAGATCTTGAATAGTTACTGATTCTAGTTCCTGTGTTCTTGTTGGGCCCCTTCCTGTATTCCTGTATTCCTTGTTGGTTGATCTCCAGGGATTTTGGTTTTAAAGAACTTTAGTAACTTAATTTTTTTAATAAACTTGAAGAAATCGATGCGTGTTTGAGTATATTCATAGCTGTTCGTAGGGCAGAATGATAAGCCTAATTTCAATACCGACTCCTCATCCGATGTCAATTTCTTAGGAGATAGGTTGATGATTGTTAGATTATCATCTAATCCTTGTTGGTTCGGCCCCTCCGCATCCTGGCCGACCTTGTTCCTCTTCCAGTGTTTCCTGCCACCCCTCCTCTTGTATCGCTTGTTTTTTGTGGTTGTTCCGGGGGTCGTCCTTTCCCCCCTCGCAGCCATGTTTGTCTGATGAGGTTGGACTCCTCGTGAAAAGAAGGCTGATTTTTTTGCACTTGTGCTGTACTTCCCTCTTCCTCCGATTGTTCCGCACTTGTGATTTCAGATTCTGAGGTATCTCTTGTGACCGGTATCGTTTGTTTAGATACTTTAAGGTCCCTGCGTGGTGCGTTGTATCTCCTGGCGAAGGTTAGTATCCTTCCTTGTATATATATATGTATATAACAGCTCAACCAAACAAGTGTGCAGCACTCACAGGGTAAAAGGTTTATTAGCGAGCAGATCTTCCACATGCATTTCGGCGTGATGCCTTTATCAATGTTTAGAAATGCTATATGGTGCCAGTTTGCTGATTGGTTTAAATCGTATAACCACAGTTCTCCTTGCTGATTGTCAGGCCAATAGGAAGGCTGCTTTTACTGATCTTTTCTAGCTGAAGTGCTTTCAAACAATGTTACAGTCACTGCGATCATATTTATTTATTTATATGCCTCAATGCAGATTTTGAAATATAATTCTAGATGGGCTGATTCAGTTTCTGATAACGATATCCTGAGTGCACCATTGGTCCTCGTTGCCATCCCTCCTGGGCCCCTAGATCGGAATACCATTTCCCCCTCGCCAGTCAAAACATATACGATATAGCCACAGGTGTCGGTCAAATGGCTCAGCGTCCTTAAGCTTCCATAGCTTACGACCTTCATTCGTCGGCGGGGCAATCGTAACTCCGGCGGTTCAAGCAGTCTTTCAATGACAGCTCCAGGGTCCCACCTTTGCTGCTGAACTCCTAGGGCGGGTGCTAACGTTTGCGAGGGCACCATTGGTCCTCATTGCCATCCCTCCTTGGCCCCTAGATCTGGACACCATTTCCCCCTCACCAGCCGAAACATATACGATATAGCCGTTAATTATTACTTAATTCACTTCCCACCCAATATGCCTACAAACCTACCATCCCACAACTAGAATATAAATAAAATAAATAGGTTTTCCATAATTTACATAATTATTACTTATGTAACTTCCCACCCTATACACCTACAAACCTTGCATTCCACAACTAAAATATAAGTAAAATAAATCAGTATTCCATATTTTACATAATTAAAAATCAATTGAATATTTAATTAACAATTACTATTGCATTGAATTGTTGATTAATTATTGTTCAGTTAACTTCCCACCCTTTTTTCAACTGCAGCTTGTGCTGCAGCCCTTTTCCTGGGCCACAGAGAAAAAAGCCCTTTCTGACCGACTACACGGCGATCTTATCCTAATTGGGCAGATGGGACTGCCAACTTTTTGTTGGGGGGTCTTCTGCCCGCTGCGATGGCGGTCGGCGGTCCGACCGACCGACATCGTTATTAGGGCCTATATTCTTGTCAATTATATTCTTGCATTATGATATTTAAGAGTCTCCAGATATTTACAACTCAAATATGTAACATACAGAGACAGTGGCGTCACTATACATAGCATATATAATACTCATAACCATTTCCATGAGAACATTAGATTCGGAGCCATGTTTTTCAACTTTGAACAGACTTAAGACATTTGTGAGGAATACCATGACTGTGAAAGACTAAGGGCCTTATTACAATGTCGGTCAGAAAGCCTCCTCCCTCTGGTCAGAGGCTTTGAGACGGACATTGTAAGTTTAAAGTACGACAGCCATCATCATAATATGGCGGTAAGAGTTTAAAATGGCCAGGGAATCTGACGCTGCCCTGACAGGCTCAAGGAGCCCGTCGGCAAGTCAGAAAGCCATGGATTGGCTGTCGGTTTCCAACAGCCAATCCATGTCAGCCTTCCTGGGCCCTCTTCCCCAAGGACCCTCCGCATTTGGCCACAGGGTACTGTAACACCGTGGAGGGATGTTTGGAAACATCCATTTTTTCATGGGATCTTATGCTGTGAGCGTTTCTTAATCGCCGTACAAGCTCCCATAGAAAATATTTTGTTTCCGACCACATTGTGTGCGGTCGCATCCCAATGATGCGGTCAGAACCGTCCAACTGATGTCGGTCGCTTCCTATTCTGCAACGCGTAATCAGAGCCTAAATGCTTTAGCAAAGTTATCTATAGAGAGAGAACTTGTTAAGAGAATCATAGACTTTAATGTTTAAGTGATTTAGAAGTTTGTAGCTATTAATGACAGACATGCTGAATTAGTGTACAAGAAGTGAACAACAACATGTGCTATTCCAAACATTTCTAAAATGCTGGTAGTTTGTGACCTGCTGAGTTGTTCCTCATCCACTGTAATGATATTCGAGTGAATGAAATTGTTGGTGTATGTCAATCTTCAATACTGAGCATTTGAGACATCGCAGAGTCCTTTATGTTATGTTTTAGCAGTACCTATCTCATTAAGTTGCATAGGTTGATACAGCCTTCTTTGTAATTGCTATCTGATCCAAAACAACCATTTCATTTTTAATTACTTGGCTCTGCTCGCCTATTGTTTGATGCAGTTACATGTGGTGTATACAAGGTAAATACATTGCAAAGCAGCATGCAGAGAGCCATATGCTGAATATAACATTCATGTATGTTTGTACATATGCACTATTTGTATTGCAGGAATCTGGCCAAAACAGCATAGATGTTCTGCTCAGGGTCAAAGAAAGGCACGCATACAGTCAATGAGTGATAGAACTGGTAGATGGTTGGTGGTATGTTACTGCATTGTGATATATTTTTCTTTAAAGATCTGTGGGCCTTATTATGATGTTGGTGGGGCCACCACTGACAGGTTGTTTGTTGTGGTCGAACCGTTGTTTGTCAAGGTGCGGACCGCCATCTCTGCGCGTATCAGAGATCCCTACAGGGCGGCGGTCGAAATGGTAATCCTGAATGGAGTCGGTGCCGAGGCAGGCACCGCTGTCTGGATTACAACGTCCCTTTTATGTCAAAAAATAAAGGAGAGGGGTCCCGCTACACCAAGGGGAACAGGACACCAAATCAAGACACTATGTCAAATAAGCAAGACCCCCTTGGGTATCTTATGTAGCATACATCCGTTCATTCACATTCACTCACAAGAGTCAGGTATTAGCACCAATAGGAGTCCAGAAAGGTAGTGTACATAGAATAATCAGTGTATTTATTATGTATCATAAAAACTTTAAAAAAACATTAAAAACATTTTATCACAAAGTCCATGAGGGAGACAAAAAGACTTTAAGGGAAGTACACAAGCAGTGATGTCTTATAGTATAAATCTCACAGGCACTCAAAGATGCATAGCTCAAAAACTGACAAGTTCATAAGTACATATTTCATAAATGTGTCAAGTTTATTTTTCAATTATATCCCAAGATATTGCCTGTGCCTTTGTGAACCTAATACTTTCTCGGTGTCCAGAATCGTTGTGTAAGTCTTTCCCATAAAATCTGTACAAACAAGCGACGCGTTTCGGTGGTATCTTATGATTCCCCACCTTCTTCAGGCTGGCACAAATGCTTGTAACACAACTCCCACAAAAGATTATATCTAGAAAATCAAAAAATAAAACACATATTTTATATATGTACACACATCTCAAAATACTTGTACATCATGATTATAACATTTCTTAATTAAAATTGCATGTTTATACGATGTTTAGGTCCAGTGCAGGGGTAACAAACACCCTAACTACAATAAGCAGACACCATCATTAAAAACGATAATTCTAAATACCCCACTCTCGTCCTCCACATTGATGCCATACCCATCCACTCTACAACACTCCCACAGCTCCATGGATACACTTGTATTATGCATACAAGTCTCATACATCTGATATTAAAGAGTTACCCACCTAGTTGGGGGTGTGCTCGTGACTTCAGATTGTCACTTCTTCATCAGTGACATCTTTCAACCACAGAATTTATCATAATGTTCAGCTTTCAATAATAGGGGGTAATCTCCTCCCTAGGAAAATATATTAAAATACATTTGTATTATTTCATAATATAAAACTGTATGTAGGGACCAATCATGCCCTCTTTGAACTAAATACCTTGTATGTTCCTTCAAGGTGGCACCAGTATTACACTCGGTATAAAGTTGTAAAAACGTGCCTTCCGCAATAATTCCTCTATAAAAATAGAAATAGAAAGGGAACCCTAGTTAATTATCTGAATAACATGAGCTAGGGTGGAACTAGAGAAAACACCCATTCTGAGTTTCAACGGAAAGTACCTGACTGCTAGGGTCCAAGTTATATGCCCCACAGAGGCTATGGGACTCCTTCTTTCACAGGCTCGCGTCCAAAAGAAACGCCGTATTTGCTTAATGTTCCACTTGGAATGCTGGTTGTCTAAGGGGAAAATAGAATGTACTACATTGATTGCCATGAAGTTCGAGCTGGATATGTTAGTCAAAAAACGCTCTAAATAGTTTTATGTCTCAAACCCCAGTCTTATGAAGGGTAAGCCCACTCCCCGTTGTCTAGGGAAATGTATGTGATCCCAGACGTTCACCGTTAGAGGTCCAAACGAATATTGTTTGTATAAGGTATCACTATCCCGTTCTGTGTTAATCGATGAACCCAATGGTTAAAGGTTTTACCGGGACTGACAAAGCCTCACCCACTGCCTCTACCGTTCATCTGATGCTACGATGGCAGGAGCCTAAAGCGCTCTAACAGTATTGTTTGTTAAACGCCGATATTATAGAAACCTATAGAAAGGGATTAGCCCTGTTTCAATTTCCATGACCCAACTCATCAGTGGAACCAATTACGGCTTTATAAACGGTTCCAGGATGAGGCTTGAGCTACCGAAGCATCGGACGGTGATCAGAGGCAGGTCGTGAGGCTTCTTAGTCCCGGTAAGTCTGCTTTACCACTCGGCTCGCTGGTTCATGTAGGCGCAGGGCACTGACAACACAGGTAAACCTTAGCCGGTCGGCTTGTCAAGGGATTTGTAATATGAATCTATACTTCGTGTGTATTAGATACATTTTTCTTTGGAACGGGGAACGGGCCTGGTTTCTATAATATCGGGGTTTAACAAACAATACTGTTAGAGCGCTTTAGGCTCCTGCCATCGTAGCATCAGATGAACGGTAGAGGCAGTGGGTGAGGCTTTGTCAGTCCCGGTAAAACCTTTAACCATTGGGTTCATCGATTAACACAGAACGGGATAGTGATACCTTATACAAACAATATTCGTTTGGACCTCTAACGGTGAACGTCTGGGATCACATACATTTCCCTAGACAACGGGGAGTGGGCTTACCCTTCATAAGACTGGGGTTTGAGACATAAAACTATTTAGAGCGTTTTTTGACTAACATATCCAGCTCGAACTTCATGGCAATCAATGTAGTACATTCTATTTTCCCCTTAGACAACCAGCATTCCAAGTGGAACATTAAGCAAATACGGCGTTTCTTTTGGACGTGAGCCTGTGAAAGAAGGAGTCCCATAGCCTCTGTGGGGCATATAACTTGGACCCTAGCAGTCAGGTACTTTCCGTTGAAACTCAGAATGGGGGTTTTCTCTAGTTCCACCCTAGCTCATGTTATTCAGATAATTAACTAGGGTTCCCTTTCTATTTCTATTTTTATAGAGGAATTATTGCGGAAGGCACGTTTTTACAACTTTATACCGAGTGTAATACTGGTGCCACCTTGAAGGAACATACAAGGTATTTAGTTCAAAGAGGGCATGATTGGTCCCTACATACAGTTTTATATTATGAAATAATACAAATGTATTTTAATATATTTCCTAGGGAGGAGATTACCCCCTATTATTGAAAGCTGAACATTATGATAAATTCTGTGGTTGAAAGATGTCACTGATGAAGAAGTGACAATCTGAAGTCACGAGCACACCCCCAACTAGGTGGGTAACTCTTTAATATCAGATGTATGAGACTTGTATGCATAATACAAGTGTATCCATGGAGCTGTGGGAGTGTTGTAGAGTGGATGGGTATGGCATCAATGTGGAGGACGAGAGTGGGGTATTTAGAATTATCGTTTTTAATGATGGTGTCTGCTTATTGTAGTTAGGGTGTTTGTTACCCCTGCACTGGACCTAAACATCGTATAAACATGCAATTTTAATTAAGAAATGTTATAATCATGATGTACAAGTATTTTGAGATGTGTGTACATATATAAAATATGTGTTTTATTTTTTGATTTTCTAGATATAATCTTTTGTGGGAGTTGTGTTACAAGCATTTGTGCTAGCCTGAAGAAGGTGGGGAATCATAAGATACCACCGAAACGCGTCGCTTTTTTGTACAGATTTTATGGGAAGGACTTTCACAACGATTCTGGACACCGAGAAAGTATTAGGTTCACAAAGGCACAGGCAATATCTTGGGATATAATTAGGGCTCCCGGTTTTCCGTATTTACGGATTTATACATATAAATACAGACGGAAATCGATATTTCCTTTGTCTGTATTTATATTTATAAATGGTAAAATACGAGTAAATGTTGCCGCGCTAGTCTCCCGCCTCCCGATTCCTGCAAGCAAAAACCCGATGCCTCTGGGTTTCAGCTGACAGGGCAGTATTGTGTAATGTGCTAATTCTTCCAGCAATAGTCAGAGGGGCGAAGCAGGGGCTCTAGAAGGGGTGAACAACCAACAAAGCCCCATTAACAAGCGAATGGTCTTTTAAAGACCTGTGAAGTGCTCGGGGGTGGCTGTGTGTAAGCTGTTTCAGCCCGGGCTGCCACAAACGTGGGGAAGGAGTAATTTGTCAGAGAGAATGTATTTTAATATCACGCGCAAGAGCAATCCTCTTGCTATACAAAATGCATTTATAAAAAATAGATTCTGAAACCAAACCAATTTTTTCGTTGACTTGCAGGCATCAATAAGAGGGTAAAGCGCACTGCCATATTCCTCTTTCTTTGTTATTTGGATTGCTGTGCGCGCGATTCGCAATGTCTGGAGGAAAATGCCTCAGCCAGTTGTGTTTTTATGTGAAGTGAAAGAAAGACTGGGTGGTCGCAATTAAGTGAACGCCCTTGCCTGAATGCACTGTTAGTTTTTAGACTGCGAATGCTTCTGGTAACCTCTCAAGTCCCAAAAGAACATTTACCACGTTTTGCGAGTGAACAGTAAGTTAATGACTACAAATGTGTTTTTTAAATTAACTGTCAGCGCTGATTTTGAGGAAATTAACACTTCTAATAATTCATTAGAATCTTAAATTTAAATTTAATGACGAAAATATATGTTCTCCTTCCATCTCGCGTACAGGTACCAAGTGCATTTAAATTCAAAATGTATATTGAAAAATGGCCGCGATGCTACCATAACATGTAAGAAGCGTGCTGCTGTTGGCTAAAAGGCACGCTCCACGGACTCGAAGAATCTGGCAGGTTCTAGAAGACAAATCAGTCCTTGATTGGCAGGAGCACATGCTTCTTTCCGAAATTAAACATTTGAGCAGTCTCCAAAAAGTTAAATTAGGATTGACAAACAGCTGAAAAATATACAGTACGTGTCGGGACAAATTACATACAGACTGCAACAAGCATTTGCAATGCAATAGGTCTCGCATTACTGAAAAGTTTGAGCTATTGGCGTTTGTTAATAATAATGGAAGACCGATAGCTTAAACTTTTAGTAATGTGAGAGCTATTGCAGTGCAGAATTTTGTTTTCTCTATTTTTTTTTTTAATTCAAGCTACAAGTGCGGGTGCTGCGACTGCTTTAAAAAAAAAATAGAATTTTTTTTTTGCAATGCAATTGCTGTCGCGTTACTGGAAGTTTGCGCTATTGGTGTTGCATTATTATTAGCAACGGCAATAGCTCTCTTTTGAAAGCAGTAACCTGCTGATCTGGTTACATCATACCCACTCTGTAATCTACTTGGTACATGTTCTTTGCATCCGGCCTATTAACCCTCTGCACTAACTTCACAGAGGTCACAACCTCAACTATACAAAACACTGTTCTGTTTCCAGGATGATAACTAATCACACGAGTTTTCTTGACATTTCTGGGAGGCCTGGTAATTGGCGGCGGAAAGAAAAGCCGCAGCAGGTGCTTCAAAAGGTGTATAAACTTCCAAACAGGGCGCCCCCAGAGTATCGTCCACTTGGTGGCAGCGGAGTGACGTCTTTAGTACATGTTTGCCCCATATGCTCGGATATGCACTGTTATGCAAACTGTATTCACTGCTATGTTGCTAGTGCCAACTCCGGTCCTCTCTGTTAATAAACGTGAACCAGGAACATAAAGAAACAGCATAGTTGGGTCAATGTAAATAAATGTGGAAAAATACTAGCTGTAGCGTCGCCTTTTGCTTGTGGCAAAAATAAATATGGATAAATACAGAAAAAAAGCCCAAAAAATAAATATGGATAAATACAGACGGCAATGGCAAAAAAATAAATACCATAAAACCGGGAGCCCTAGATATAATTGAAAAAGAAACTTGACACATTTATGAAATATGTACTTATGAACTTGTCAGTTTTTGAGCTATGCATCTTTGAGTGCCTGTGAGATTTATACTATAAGATATCACTGCTTGTGTACTTCCCTTAAAGTCTTTTTGTCTCCCTCATGGACTTTGTGATAAAATGTTTTTAATGTTTTTTTAAAGTTTTTATGATACATAATAAATACACTGATTATTCTATGTACACTACCTTTCTGGACTCCTATTGGTGCTAATACCTGACTCTTGTGAGTGAACGTCCCTTTTAGACAGGCTTTTCATGGCGGTCCGTGATAAGAGACTTTGAGGGCCCCAAACAGGCATCCCATCAATCGTGGGCTACTGCAGAGTGGCCCTGGGGGCACATGTAGTGCCCCCCACTCACATACATTCACAGTGTGCAATGTACCACATGGTGCATGGATGTGCACAAAGTGCTCTTTAACATGCTTGTGGTGCTGCCCTTTTCTGGACCGCAGCACAAGCTGGGCCGCAGCACAAGCTGCTATGTTAAAGAGCACTTTTAGACTGCCAGCACGCATTCTGATTCTGAGTTCAGACCACCGACTGCTTTTAGGGTGGTCTCCTGACCGCAGCGATAGCAGTCGGCAGCCCAACCGCCGACATCATAATGAGAGCCTGTGTCTTCAGATCTTTCCTAGATTGCAGCAGTGTTGAGGGTTGTGTTGATGGCACATCAATGTTCTTCAAGGGCCTGGGTGCATAGATGGAAAATGCCTGCAGCCTTTTCTTTTTCTTTTTTACTCTTCTTAGTCGGCACTGATGTTCGCAGGATTGCGAGAAGCACACGAGATGGTTAGCTTGTACCCAGAGCAGTGCTGCTGGGCATGATGGCTTTGCTGGCCCACTACATCATCAAAACCAGCTGCATCATTCACAATGTTTGTAAATGATGCAGCTGAGTTTTATGATGCAGTGGGCCAGCAAGGGGAGCTAATGGATTGCCATCAGGATGGGGGTGATGTGATCATGTTTCTCCATCCCTTGAATAAGACATGAAGCAGCATGCAGGGTGCACTTTAAGGTTTATGTCTTGCTGTCTCATCGTTGTGTCCAGTCCAATAAATCACAATAACTAGACCTTGTATTTGCTTATTAGATTTCATTTGTAAAGATATTTAGATAAACAAATCTGAGAGGTATTAAGCATGACCATCTCAAGTCAGTTATGATATTCACTGGTTAGAGAATGGAGCCGTTACGTCATTATCATAATAAATGTATTTATGTATGTCATACCTAGACCATAAGAAGAAGATTTGAGACAGGTGCTTCTTTATAACGAGAATGGAATCTCCCACCATGTAATATTTATACGTGCATAGTTAAGTACTACATAATGTCACCATTGTTTATCAAAACATAATTTACATATATATTTTATTTTGCAATGACCACATTTGTTATGTTAAAATCAATATGACATGAAGAGCTTTGAGTTTTACCAACCAGAGGCAGTGCATGTAAGACAATTAAAAATTGTACTCATCACACTCTACAATGTCCAAACTACAGTAACTGTTGAACGTATTTAATGCAGTAAGCTGTGGGTAATTTTTAATGTGTTGACATATTTCAAGTCTACACATTCACAATTGCTTTATAAACCTTACTTTCTCAAATCTTCTTTCAAATGCACCATTTGCCCATTCTATTTTTCAAACTTTTCACAATGGGGAGAACACCCTAAAACTCACCTTAGGATGGTCGAGCTGTCTCCCGTTGCTCACTCACTAAGTAACACTCATACCCAGCTTTTAGACCCCCCCACCACTTTTAAATATCACCCGCCACTGCAATTTGCTCCTCCCAGCCTCAGAAGTCTAGTAGCCCTGCACATAGTGTTACATTGTGCATGTCTTATTTTTCTTCCTCTCTCAGTAAGATTGCAGTATTGTATTTTACAGCCTTCTGGGGTTCCCGTAGCCTCACACATAGCTGAAGCAGCTTTAATCAGCCCCCTGGGAGTTTCATAAAGACAGGCTTTACTTCAGCAACTCCCAGAAATAACACACTACAATACCTCTGTTGTCAGTGAGGGAACTATGAAAGGCAGAGCTGTTCTGCTTTGGTACTGATGTCTGTGGGGCAGAATAGACAGGAGCACTGTTGCTCATAGGTAGCCACTTGCACTACAATAGTGCGCACTGAAGCATTTCAAGACTCATATCCAGTTTAAACAATTGGCTACACTACACACAACTACTCATTCGCTCATTTACTGACCCTCTCAAAACTCGAATTAATGTGTGTGTATATGGATTATTAAGACCCAGAATAAACTACTTAACCAGTTTCCTTCCCAGATTGAGTGAAATGCTTGCTGGTACACCCAGTCGCTGTGCTTCAGCACACAATCACCAAAGACTTGGCGTTTCAGCACTGTTCCTCGTTTCTATATGAACACTTACACATCACCGCATCTCTGGCCTTTGCACAAACCCATTTTGTGTCCCCTGTCCTTCGTGCACCGAATGTTGTCTGTTGATTGTGAATATCCCAAATAAAAAGGGGGTGTAAGACTGGAAATTGATACTAAATCGGGTAGGTTTAATAAGTCAAGCCTGGGTGAGTTAATCTGAGCCTCTTGTCTATCATGTGCGGAAGGATTCTGTCTAGTTATGGTTTTACCTATGGCGGCAGTCCAAAGGAGGCAGAGGGCGGGCCCCGCAAATTGTCATTAACCTGTGTACACAATTTCGGCCCTTTGTTTTTATGTACATGATCCTAAAGACATTCTCCCGCCAGAAATCTTTAGTCTACCCCCACCCACTTGGTGACTATTCCACAACATCTCCATGGGAGGATACGAGGTAAAGCATCCGTGTATGTGACAGTCTCTTTCCAATCATCTTAAGTTCTGAAAGATGTTGAAGACTGTGTTTTCACTTTACCTATCCCATAATAGTCTTTGTCTAGCTGGCCCTTCTGTGGCATCCCTCAAGCGTCTGGATAACTTTTGAGGTTGCTGAGATGTCCTACAAATATTGTTCATTTGCTCATTTCTACCTCTTGTTTTAAGTGTGTGGCTTGCAGTCTGTTGGTTGTGGGGGATCCCAGTGGTGATGCTGATAACGGGTGGTGGGGATATGTTGTGATAGTAAAACACTCAGTTTCTCTCTATTAACCTTATGGGCAGGATATTGTTTTCCAGTGGACTGTCTTGACACTTACTCAAGTGGATATTTCTTTGTATGCCATCACAAAGGAGGGACTTAGGGCTTTTTAGACAGGTCCATCATACATGCCCTAACAAAGGTATGCTGTATTTCCTTGTGTGCCCATGTGTGGGAAGGTGTCATCATGTTTCAGTCTTGAGTTGTGTGTCTAGCCCGGGCAGGGTAGGATTAACGAGGAGTGTGTGGTCTTTCATGTTAGTGGGTGCCCATCTCGGCGTTCAAAGTCTGAGGTGCTGTGGTTGTTGAATTGCTGCATAGAATTAGGCCTGTTGGGATTTTGATCACTATTAGCTTCATGGATCCATTCCTTTTCCTTGCTGGTGTCAACCGTTCCCGATGTAGCACTGTGTGTGCATCATGAGACATCAGACCCAAGAGGGGAAGGAAAAACAGAGAGACGGAGAGGGCGAGGAAGACAAAATCATCCCTCACATGTACTGCAGTTCAAAGTTTGATGTCAACCAACCAAGACACTGTGAGACTGAAATGCTCTTGGGTGGGGTAAACACAGGAATAAGCAGGAGAACCATCAAGTAAGGAGCAGGAAAGGGGATAAAAACAACAAAGCCATCCAATGATGAGCAAAGGGCTGACAAAAAGTCAACTTTATGTATATGTGATGCACTGGAAACAATAGGCCTCGAACATATAGATAAAGCTGTCTTTAGACAAGACCTAAAATGTAGGAGGTAAAACATTAGCCCCTCTTCAGCAAAACAAATACATTAACATTCAGATAACTGGTATGAAATATTTATATTTTTATACTGAAAGGTTCACATGCGACAAAGGGACTTTGATATTCTTTAGGAAGAGCTATTGCAGGTTATCTTGTTCGACCATTAGTCGATACTTTCAGATTAGAAAGGCTCGCGATATTCTGAGTCAGCTCAAAGGGTGATTATGTTATAGAAGTGAGCAAAGAACAATATATTGTGAGCAGTAACATGAGTATTGTTGGTTGATGACCTTTTCAATCAATTTGGCAGTTCCTTTCTGGTTGTGGCACCACTCAAGAATACATGTTTAGTGGCCAGAAGCCCTGCCTATCAAGATATGTTTAAAGCACAAAATAAATCATGCTAAAAGGTCCTGAGTTGAAAAAGTCAATGTATATACCTGTCAAGCTGGCAAGTTTTAAAAAATGTTCCCAAGTTCGAATGAGTCTCAGCTAAAGAGGTAGGGAGCTTTACAAGATGGCCCTTTGCACTCTTATTCACAAAGGTAAATGTACACAGGTATATTTAAACATGTGTGCATCAACTAGTACACCTAGGTGTAAGTCTACAAGTTTTTGATATTCACCATTTTCAAGTTTAGAGTTAGGACTATACTTTTGGGCCAATCACCCTTTTCAAGTGTGGAGTTACATCTACACTTTTTGATATTGATTCTTTTTGAGTGTAAAATTACACTTTGGTGTAGGGCTTACACGTCTCCACATCCTCAAATCAGGGAGTGGATCCTCCTACAACCGAATTTACTGAAGTATGGTTACAACTAGTAACTTTGCATATGTAGGTGGAGATCTTGGCCACTGTGGCATTTCATTATGGGAAAGTGTAGAGAATTTTAATAAAGTTTATTATTATTTAAATAAATAATAACATGTGTAACGTAAGGTATAGTTGTAAATTAACTTAACATTTTTATTTTAACCTAGCCCTAATAAACTAAAATGCTAAAGGACATTAGCTCATCAATTTATGTGTGTTAAATAATTAATTACTTTAAATATATTGATTTAATCCATTACTTATGTGGTAAAATTTGTTAAAACGTATGTGTTTATTTAGTGTCAATTATTTCACATTTTTCAATACAAGCTTAAAAGTTAACTACATTTTGAAAATAAACATTGAAAGAAATTGGCCTACTGGTTGAGGAGGGATCAGGTTGGTCACGATGAAAAGTTACCTTCTCAGTCCAGCACAAAAAGTGGTGAAGGGGGGCCGCAAGGAGCAGGGAAGCGTTGCGGATAGTCATCGCTGTAGTTCAAACATCCTGTAGTCATTGCGAGAGTTCGGGCTGAAGCTTCGTGATGGCGATACCTGCAAGCGGTCAATGCGGTAGCGCGAAGAGTTGGGTTGACAGAACTTCGCGTTGGTGGGCAGTGCGGGTGTCACAGGCTTTTTCTAGCTGGATCCGGGTGCTGATTTAGGTGGTTTGGAGCCTGTTATGTCCCTGTGGCCCTGAACAGGACGCCAGCAGACTAGCCCTTGAAGTCATTCTGGGTGTCCTGGTTTCAAGTGCAGGCCCAAATCCCTCTGACTCAGGCAGGAGGGCACCAGCAAGGCAGCAGTCCAGCAAGGTAGTAGTCCAGCAGGGCAGCAGTACAGCAGAGTGGCAGTCCTTTCAGCACCACAGCAGTCTTTCTTGCTCGCAGAGTCTCCGCAGGTCCAGAAGTGTACTAAAGAGTTGTTGTCTGAGGTCCAATATTTATACCAGGTGCCTCCTTTGAAGTGGGAGAAGCTTCTGGAGCTTTTTCTTTGAAGTGCACAGGTTTCCTGCCTCCCCTGCCTGTCTCCAGACTAACTACCGGGGTTATGCAGCCCTTTGTGTAGTAGCAGGACAGAGCCTACTCCCAGTTCCACTCTCCCATTCTGCCAGTGATGGACCATCCAGGCACATCTAAGCTTTCTATTGTGTGTGACTGTCTAGGAGAAATACACAAAGATCAACTGTCAGTTACACCCAGTCAAGTGACCCAGTGACAGGCTGTGAGCACTAAATGGCTAAGGCAGGAAAATGTCACCTGTCTAAAAGTGGCATTTTTAAAATTGTGATTTGAAATCATACTTTACATAAGGGAGGATTTTACATTACAATTCCAAAGACACCAGACAGGAACTGTTCACCTGTTCCTATTTGGAAATTCCAGCTTACTAAATATAATAAGGTAACTCCAATGTTATCCTATGAGAGAGAGGTCGACCTTGCAGTAGTGAACAACGAATGTAAGAGTTTTTCACTACCAGTACAGTACATGTAAAACTTAAAAGTACCTTTTAAATACACTGCACTCTGCCTTGCTCCCACTCATCTCCAGTGGATCTAGCTCAGAGTGTATGTTTTATTGTGGGTTGTAGTGGAGTTTTTATTGTCGAAGCATTTTTCAGTTTTTGCTCGACTTTGCTTTCTGCTCACTTCTAATGAAGGTAAGCTTTTTACTGATTTTTTAGTGTTCACCTTACATGTAACCTTTCTTCCTCTACAAAAATTGCCAATGTATTGAATGTTTTTCTTTGCTTCCTTTTATAAATCAATGTTCATGCCTTTGACCCAAACCCGCTGGTCAAGTATTATGACATTAAAAGCTTGTTCTAATCACTTCCCATATATATATGTTTAGATTTGCTACCTTCACATGTATTGGCGTAATCCTGATGAAGACCATTTCCAGATCATGCTTGGGGTCCAAACATTGACACTTTCCTTCATTTTGACTCTCAATTTGTCTTCCTAAAAAGGAGCCACTGAGACACAGCAAAAAGAGTGCCTCCTGCTCTCTGGTCCTAAAATTGTCAACAGCAATTTTATTTGTTATGTGTGTTTTTAGTTGTTGTGCCACCTTTATTCTCTATTGCTGTTTGATAAACTGGAGCACTGCACCTTCACCTCACCTGTCTTGTAGACCATAAGATTGCTTTGATAAAGATTTATATCTGCATGATTTACACGATTGGGCGCTTTATGTTTTTGCTCATGCATATTCAATTGCATTTTCAATTGACTTCAGACCTATTTGCACTATTTCTTTCTCCTCCAAAGTGTAAAATGATCTGCTAAAAAATAAATCTGGGGCAACCACTGTTTCCTGTACATTTAAACGGAGTGACAGCAAGGTTTCGAGTGGGTGAATCACCACTTCTCTAGGAGTTCAGACAAAAGGGAACATAAGTACATACAACTCTACACTCATGAACATATCCATGCCTTAAATACTAAAATATGCACTATATGCATATTAACCAGAATCACCACCAGACATTTACATTGGTACAAACCTAAATTTTGTTCTCCTTCACTTAACCAGAAAATGACAGAAACATATTGCCTCCAACCATTCCACCATTAATCTCACTTCCTCTTGGATCTCCCTCCAACACATAATCCGGTACAATTGCCTCCTTGCTCATGTTCATCATATTACCATTACTCAATTATAGAACGATTCTTCTTTCTTTCACTATTTGCAAAGGTTCAGAGAACCTCAATATACTCTTTTTCAATCAGAGGCCCAATCTCACTCCCACCCAGTCACCTACATTCATTTTTTAGTCCACTAGGCATTGTCTGGCTTTCTCCTTTTTTCGTCAGCTTCCTTGAATTCTCATGTCATTTCCCTCTTTATTATCCAATTCTGGTTCAGTAAAGGGCATGGTTTCCTACTGTTCATCAATTCATGCGGACATCTTACTCCATAACCATGCAGTGTAATGCAAGATCAATTTCTTCAATGCTGCCTTCCAACCCCTCCCCTTACTGCAAACACTCTTTCAAAATCTGACTGCAGCATTTAATAAGCCAATCACTTTTGGCCTGATTCATAAACTGAATGTTGTAGTATGTTGTGTAGTATTACAAAACATACTACATAATGCAATTCACAAACTATGTGCAGAGGTTTACCACTCTGCACTCTCTATAATTATGTGTGCTGAGTTCTCCACACCCTCGGACTCCGCAATCGGGGCAGAGAACTCCACGCACATAAGTATAGGGATTACAGAATTGTAAATCTCTGCACGTAGTTTGTGAATACCGAAACACAATAAACTTACATAAAAGTGTAAGTTTACCATTGTAATCAGGGTCTAGCAATGTAATAGACTGATGTGTACTTGGCTAGTTTACCTGAATGATACTTCCTTGGAAACAAACTGGACCCCATTGTCATTCACTAAATTACATGGAACCCCCACCTGTCACGAATAACTCATATTCTTCTAGACAATATACAATATCCTTAGTACTTATCTGGGTGACAAGCATGATTATTGGTCAATGTAAGAAATGATTAATAGTTTCCTTGGAGTTCCTGGAAGTACCCAAAGTACCATCTGACACAGTAATATGTAAAGCAATTTTTACCATGAGCCTTCCGGTCTTTACACATTGTTTCAGGGTAGACAACAATATTTTATAATTTATCATTCTAACCACAAAGTAATGCACTGTAGAACCCTGTTCTCCATGCTGCAATCTAGACCTGGCCAACAAAGTCAGATCAAGTTCAGTTTTGATTTGCACTCTTTCCTGGATATCCTTCAGCCCCTAATGCCACTATCCTGTTGCACAGTCCTGATGGTACCACCAACACCCGATTCCTGTATGAAAAGCCTATAATCCAGGATACGTTGTAAGCAACAGTAAGATATGGGTGTGCTCCTCCTTTACATGTCTCTCCTCTGGTCCCTTTATTCTCTCAAAATTAGAGGCAATTTTCAACATCTCATTCTCCTCGACTGTGCTAGCTCACTCTTCCTTTACGATATTACATTCTATTACTTCAGCAACACTTCCCAACACACTATCATCATCTTCTAATTCTTCCCTGGGCACATTCACTGGCAATTTAGATAAACAATCAACATTAGTGTTTCTCCAGCCTGGAGCACATTCCAAACAAAAACCAAATCTCTACCACCTCATTTGCAATCTGCCTGTTCTAGGTGCTGCCTTTCAAGCATCCACCAGATGTCGAGGATCAATCCTAACTGTAAATTGTGATCCTATGCATTCTTTGGTAGTACCCTACCCCCCACAAGAAGGCAAGGTTCTACCCCTCTCAAAGGCATCAATGTGTATGGTAAAATCTCCACCGTAGCTAACTTTTCTTGCATCAGGACTGGTCCCAGACCATTGCTGCTGGTATTAATAACAGCAATGGTTTTACCTATGGTGTTTTACGGCTTCAATGCTGAAGCTGGAGCCACCTCTCTCTTCAAAGCAGTAAAATCCTTCTTCTGACATCCTTCTCACACAAGTCACTTGTATTTGAATTAAGTTTGTGCAAACTCTTAGTTTTATCCATGAACATAGCTAACAACTTCATGAAGATTTTGCATTTCCCTTTCTTGATGGTCAACCCACTTTTTTTCATAACTTCCACCACACCACATCCAAAGTTGCATCATACTCTCCTTTATTCACCATGAAAATGGCAATTTCAAAATGAAAATATGTTTCACTCAGGAACCTTATAAACAATTTGTTAAATTCCCTCTGGAACACTGCAGAAACTGATGGTAATTCAAAGGGGATGTGCTTGTGTTTATATGCTCCTTAGGGATTTACTAACAAAGTGAAAGCCTTAAGGTCCTCAAGTAACGTGACTCATGATATGTGGAGAATGAGCCAAGAGTGCTAAACAACAAAGTCCCCTTGAATGGGGTTAGCGCCTTACTTAACCCAGGCAATAGATGGGGATCGACCCGCTTACTCAAATTCATCTCTCAGATCCACACATAACAAGATATTTCTTGTTGGCTTCCCTGACAGAGCATCAGGTGTGAGCCACTCAGATGAACCAACTTCTTCAATTATTTTCTCCTTGCTCAGCCTATCTAGTTCTTCCCTTAATTCTTCTTGCATCAGCCTTGGTACATGCATGACTTATGTGCCTTGCATATGCATACCTCTTTCAATATTATTTTGTGGCTAAACCCTTAAGTAGTCTGACATTTTTGCAAAATTCTTCAAGATATTTTTTTCTCTCATTGTTGACCATCATCTTCATGTTCCATTGTCAAGACTTGAGGTTTTTTTGACCCATTTTTACTTTTAAGTATCTTTGTTGAAGCCAGCTGAAGAAACATGACTCATTCCTGGCCATATACACTTGAACTCAAAGATGATCACTTTGAGCGCGAAGGCCACCTCAAAATATCCCACTACATCTATTTGTTTGTTGCAATATTCCCTGAGTTTTTTGTCAGGAGGTTTTAGGGTTGAATCTCCAAACATTGGTGATGAATATTCCCACATAAATTTCTACCCAGCCTCAAAATTTGTAAATACCTGGTTCTTCTTTCCTCCTATTCTTATGGTATAATAAGGTCCATCCCCTCTAGCACAATTCACATCATACACCAGAGCAATACATTCCTCCACAACCTCTCGTCAGTGTCCCACTGTTTATCTCCCTTGTACAACCTTATCTCTTTTTCCTTGTACTTTCTTGTGCAGTGATCTTTAATTTTGTATCATCCGTATTTTGGTCAAATTTTACTCCTAGCTATTTGGTCTCTCAACCCATAGAGATATTACACATTCTCTGGTATTTCTGTCTTTGTCTTCAGTAAGCCCCTTCCTGCAACCCATGAAGTTGTTGGATAATTCATCCTCCATAGTCTAGTTTCACTTACTTTCCCTTGACATAACTCCCCCCACAGGTGGCTCCTTAATTCCTTGAGCTATAGACTCTAAAACATCCATTAGTAATGCAATTTATATAGCATTTCTACTGTTAAAGACTTAGTACCTAATTTAAGTTTTGGCAGATGGCCCATCGTTTTACCACGGGGTGAAGAAAATTACTCAGCCCCATGGCAGAGGGTCTGCATGCCAAATTTATAGATGACCGCGACACAGGCGGTCATTTATAATGCAATACATCAATGCATATTGCTGTTTGGTACAAGACTGTGTCAGCATGATGCAGTCCTGCACCAAACAGTTTTATTTATTTTCAAAAAGAAAATCATGAAATGGGATTTTCCTTTTCAAAATTAAAAAAATAGTGCTCATCTTGCCATGGGAGTCATCTCCCATGGTGGGATTGAGCATTATTTGAATTGTACTGTCCCTCACCGTCAGGGTTTGCCTGGCGATGACGGACAGAAGAAAAAAGGCTATATGTCCATTCATCCTGATTGGGTGGGCGGACATATAGTCATTTCTCTAACGGCCCTAACTCTTTCAGGCCGTCTGAGAAGTTTGTCTATGGCCGTGATGTAGTAGTCACTAGCCAAACTTAAGGTCCACTTGCATATAAATTTGGTGGGTGGACAATTATGTTGTTGGTATGTATACACCATTGCCATTGCGATAGAATATACATACCACCAACATATAAATCAGCCCCTTAGTCAACAAAGCTTAACCTGGTACTTCTAACTGTCAGTCGTTAACACTAATTGTTTTCTAAACACATGAAGCACAGGCAATTAGATGTTGATACTGGAGCTTTTAGAGTTCTTAATGCAGCTATGTAATTTTCTACCTGTTCTCCTTGTAACTACCTACAAAATTGAGTCGTTCTACAACTTTTTTTCCACTTACTTCAAACTCATCTAATTCTTCTTCCTCAAGACCTAAATAATACTTCAGAATATACTTAAAAACACACTTTAAATTGATTTCAATCTCAAAAGGATTCTTGCTGACCCTTTGGATACACTGAGATGCCCTAAAGGGCAATGTGGAAAAGTACCTGTTGGGTGAAGACTGCATCCACAAGACATCAACACTCTACAATGGTCAAGGGACAATAAATGTACATTAATACAGCATAATTCAAAATGTAGTTAGATGCACACACACACACATTGTTAAATGAGTACTATTTGTCATTTGATCTTTATTTCGCCTTTTAAAAACCATAAATACAATTATCCTACATATGAAGTATGTACAAATTAAAAACCCCTATAAAAACGGAATAATAAAAGGTTGTTCCTAAATCGCGTGCACAGTTCGAAATACATTTTAAAACCAGAAAAAACAGAATGAACAGGTGAGAAAGATTACTTCCTATGTCCACTGCACAAAATGCCAGGACCGGTTGCCAAGCGAACAATAGACCTAAGTTTGGACACCATAAAACCCTGGATTCTAAAACCGTGTAAATTATCCATCCCTTATCTTAAAAACCTTCTTCTGACACACCATATAGAAAACAAAAATCTGGATACCGCAAAAACTATCACGCGGTGGGGGTCATTTTTCAATATTCTAAGAGACGTTTGACAACTGGAGGTCCCTAGGTCCCTACAGATCTGTGCTATCCACTTATGTCTTTGCCTTTTATATAGTGGGTATAAAAATAGTGCAAGGGCCTCAGTTTCTTCTGCCACTCCACATGGAGGACATTTCCGATCAGATTCCCTTGACTAGGCACTGGTGAAGACTAGTGAAGATACTAATAATTACAGTTACAGGTAATTACTATTAATTACAGTCTCTGACGTGCTCTTCTTAATTGATGACTGGGAATTATGTGCTATGTCAAGATGAACACACAGACTGTAGCGTAGCTTACTGTTCATGAGAGCCAAACCAGAACATCGGATTGGAATGTCATAATTACAACACTATATCTCCACAATACTCTATAGTTCACCGGTGCACCCCGCCTCTTGTCTCTGGGTTTGAGCTCGGCACCGGTCCACCTCCCCTGTTGCCTGACCTTCAGGAGCACACCTCAAACCATATTAGGGCAGCCTGCTGCACGTGACCGTAGCTGACATGGCAGATGGAGGGTCAGGCATGCTAACTCCTCCCTCTGGCCACAGTCAGGCACCGCGCTCCCAGCAGTGCTTGCGCTGTGCTTCCCCCCAGACCTGTGCGGTGTCTGCTCGCCAGGCAACCATGTCACTGCGAGCAGCAGGACCAGCAACTCCAGGATGACCTGCAGATGTGTTAAGCACCTTATCTTCCATGCTGTATTTTTTTTATCCCTGGTTTTGCTTCCTTACTGCCTGCCTACTATGTAATGCAATTTACGTCTGTTTTTCTTTACAGTATGTATGTAAAGCGCTCTGATACCTACGGGTCAAGCTAGCGCTATATAAAACTTTTAAAATAAAAAAAAATGCCACTCAGAGGCTGCAACATTTCCTGGAAAACACACCTCCCCCATTGCTCTGCCTGGTAACAATTCAGGCAAGCGTCCAGACAGCACTCTGACAGAGACATTCTGTACAGGACAAACGTCCCCACTGACACCTGGTCACGTCTGTCATTGCTCCTGTTCTTGGGACACATGAAAGCTGAGCTCTTCACTTCTTGCCAGTGCAATCATGTGCAATGATCACAGAAAACCAAAAAGGTGAAGTCAACAATGTTTACTG
This sequence comes from Triturus cristatus, assembly GCF_964204655.1. Lineage (NCBI taxonomy): Eukaryota > Metazoa > Chordata > Amphibia > Caudata > Salamandridae > Triturus > Triturus cristatus. The sequence goes on along the minus strand of NC_140591.1, from coordinate 1,519,656,302 downwards.
TAGTTTAAAACAGGTCTAAAGGGGAGTAGAACCACCTGCCACCTCGCACAGATGTAATTTAGGTATGAGTTTGTCTGCCACGTGTACCACTCACCTGTAATGTCACCAGCTCAGACATCAGTGAACACAAGCACTTCAAACACTACCGGGTCACCTTTTCTTTCAATGTCATCCATTTCTACTCTTCATAACAATTTTCTATTTGTCCCGTGTAAGAAATGTGCTGATATTATTCCAATTTATATTTAACTTTATTGGTTATTTATTCCAAATGCATATGCATATAATTGATAATTCATAATTTTCTAAAGATATGTAATGAATATTATATGTTGTGTTACATATAATCAACATTACTCTGGGGCACTGGAATTATAAGACTTTGCAACTGTGGCATTTTCTACATAGTTATCGATTTGCCACATTTTGTTTCTAGCTCAAAGGGATTAGAAGTTGCTAAATACGCAGCAAAAAGTATTTCAGTGTAATGGAAGGCCCTTTGCACATGTTGACTGGCCACTTTTCTCTTCCTGACTGCTGTACCTGGGTGTCAAACTGGAACTAAGGTGAAGCCTGTGCCCAGACAGTGTCAAACTGTGTAAAAATGGCAAAGTAATGCAGTAATACTACAAAAAATATGCTGCATAATTTACCTTTTCTTGCTGCATAATTTAGTCAGCCCTGATGCATAATTTGGTCTGCCTCATCCACATAATTTCAGAGGCCAGGACAACATTGAAACAGTTGTATGCATTATGTCTAACAATGTCCTTTTTCTTTTCGTACATTTATTTTTCTTATCTGTATGTTTCTTTCAAGGTTCATTATCTCAATAAAGGATGACATTAAAACAAACATCATGAAATGCTGAAATCTGATAGCATGATTGTTACCTTGTGGCTCGACAGCTCCCCCCTGAGGTGGAAAGCAGAAGCACAAGAGATACTTAAAATAATTTTGCTTTTGAAATAACAGTGCAGTGCTCTCACCATATCAGCTGACAGCACCTTTGATTATTTAACTTGCATTTAGCTGGTTTTAAGTGAGGTTGGCTGTGAATGGCAGACATTCATAGTGATATATGTTGCAGCACAAAAGATTAAGCTTGACTTTGGTGTGAGTAAACATTACACTGAGGTGCAATGAATGAGTATTACAGAGCTGTAAAGCTCTGTAGCTTTTACTTCACAAACTACTCTGCCACATTGGAAAGATCGGAGATTTACCGTTTACAAGGACAGGAGTAAATTAGGAGTAAATCTCTCTCCGCGCTGTGACAGGGATCAGAGCACCCCCAGAACTGGTGAGGGGTAAGGGAAGAGGTTCCTCTACCCCATGGAGAAAATGAACTAGCTACTAGAAATTCACTTGCTCGGGAGATATTCGCATGAGATAATATACACAGGTATATTTCAAACATTTTTCATGACCACATCTGGAATCTGATGCAGTTTTCTGGAATCCTGTTACTTTTTCAGGTTCCCAGGCGCATTTTCTCAAACTTGTGACTGTATGTTGCAGGTTTCCAGGCGCACTTCCGGAAACTTTTATTAATCCCTGAAAGTCGTAGTCAGTGGGTATTAATTTACAACTTTCTTTAAGACCCTGGGTACTTTTGTTAATTGGTCTACTGCGGAAGATTTCAAACCGCTTCAGTATTCAGTATTAGAAGTATGGAGTTTGACGTAAAGTAAGGAATTTGAATCTTCATTCTGGGTTGCTTAGGAATCTTATGAACAACACAACATTTGAGTAACAAGGTATGAAGAAGAAATAATGCCCCAAAATGTCGGAATCCGCTGCATAGTGAAAAAGCAATAAAAAGCTAATGACAGGGTCACGAAAGGGCCAGCTAATAGTTGGATAGCAGCGACTGTCAGCAAAGTCCAGTGGGTTCCACACTGACCTGAACTTGTTTATTCGCTAAAGCTGAACCTCAACAGAGCTCAATGTCCCAGAGAGGCCTGAAACATGCAGGGCTGATCTTGCAGGCCCTGTGCCAGCTAGTAAAACAGAAGGCTGAGGTCCCCACAGAGAATGCAGCTGCTCTCCGATCCGATAAATCATGGAGGGGTGCAATGCTCCAGATAAAGAAACAGGAAAAGAACTGTTCAAGGCTTCCATGCCATTTGTTGTGTTCACGTTTAATTAAGAGGTTTAAAAATCAACCAAAAACACAAAGCAATCAAATTGTTAATCGATAAGTGTACAGAACTGATTCATTTCCAACAAACTTAAATCTCCAAATTATACAATTAATAACTAATGTCTCAAGATTTAAGATTGCAGTACAGTTCACCAGATCACAACTTACAAGAAGCAAATAATATTATGTACAACTCTAAACAGAAGTATAAATCAGCAAAAGTATAAATCGACCATTTTATTTATTTTATTTATAGCATTTGTAGAGCGCTACTGTAACCCTACGGGCATCCTGGCGCTGTGTACATATTGCTGAAAATACTGTGCAACAGAGGAGGGGGGAGTATAAAGTTCTGGTGAAATTAGACTTTGGGGAAAAGCCATGTTTTCACCTTTTTACGGAAAGCCATCAGTTCGTCTGTTTTCCTGATGTCGATAGGCAATTTGTTCCACAGATGGGCTGCGGCTAAGCTGAAAGCTCTGCCACCATAAGTGGCTTTCCTGATTCTGGGTATGCTTATCAGGTTGGAAGATGAGGAACGGAGGGACCGTGTGGGTATATACCATTTGAATTTCTTTTGAAGTGGTCGGGGGCCCATTCCGTGTACTGCCCTAAAGACAATGCAGAGGGATTTAAAGCAGATCCTTTGATGTACAGGTAGCCAGTGAAGATCGGCTAGAGCGAGGGTGGTAGAGGATCTTCGCTCTCGGGAGAGTGCCAGCTTCGCTGCTGCCGCCTGGATGCTTTGCAATCTGGAGATCAAATAGGCCGGGGATTCCAGAAGCAGAGCATTACAGTAGTCCAGGCGGCTGAGAATGGTGCTCCTAACTATGGTGGTTCTGACCTGCGCTGGTAAGAGGGGTAGCAGCTTTCGCAGTCCTCTCATCAAGGCGAAGCAGCTACTCATCTGCTTGTTGACATTGGTCTCTAAGCTCAGACGGTCGTTAAAGCTGACTCCGAGATTCTTCACTGATTTCACTGGGGCTAATGACTCCCCCAAGTCCATGGGCCAAAAATCGGTGGGTAGACTTCTGGTAATTCTGCCAACTGCGCAGTGCATTATTTCCATTTTATCACTATTAAATTGTAGTGAGTTCTGGTTTAGCCAGATTGTCATTTCTGCCATACAGGTATGGAAAGCCGTGAGTGGGTTGGCCTGGGCACCATCAAGGGAAATCATCAGCTGCGTGTCATCCGCATAGTTGATCACGCTGATACCGTGGGCCTTGATAATGCCCAACAGGGGTTGCATATATATATTAAAAAGTATCGGGCTGATTGCGGACCCTTGTGGGACGCCATGTGGGACTTTGATAAATTCCGACTGATATGGGGGGATGGCTACTGCCTGCCATCTGTCTTTTAAATAGGAGTGAAACCAATCAAGCGCCACTCCGCCGATTCCAATGTTTTTTAGTCTTGTCAGCAGGATGTCGTGGCTCACCGTATCGAAAGCGGCGGACAGGTCCAGCAGAATCAGGATTGCTGATTCCCCCCTGTCCGCCCTCATTCGCAGGTCATCCAGAACTGTCAGCAGAGCTGACTCGGTTCCGTGAGCTGGTCTGAAACCGAATTGCTCCTCTTCCAGGATGTTGTTGGTTTCTAGGAAGAGTGTAAGGGATCTGCTGACCCACCGCTCTATGATCTTTATAGGGTAAGGCAGGAGCGATATAGGACGGTAGTTTTTTTTGCAGTTCGGGTCTAGGTTAGGTTTCTTTAATAGGGGGTTAACGACCGCCAATTTCCATTCTTTTGGCACTGTGCCAGAAATGAGGGATTGATTGCAAAGCTGTTGCAATACTGGGAAAAGGTCATCCCTGAACTCCTTTACTATTTTGTGGGGCAAAGGGTCCAGAGGGGACCCTGAAGTTGTATTAAGAGCAGTTTTAGTGAAGTCTTGTTCTGTAAGGACTTTAAAATGTTCTAAGGTAGCCTTTGGGTTGGGTCATCCTGCGTTGTCTTCGCTCTTTTCCCTATTCTTGGGGTTACTGATATCCTGCTCAGAGGAGATAGAAGCACCCTTCATTCCCTCAATGATTTTAGTGATTTTTTCCTGAAAGAAGGAAGCTAAGTCATCGCATAATTCTTGTGAGGGCTTAATTTGACTGTTCGCACAATCCGGATTGGATAACTCTCTGATTATCCTGAAAGTGTCACGGGACTTATTAGAGCTGTGGAGTAGTAAGTCGGCGAAATAGTTTGCTTTGGCTGCGATGATATCTTTTTTGTATCTTACAATGGTTTGTCTCCATATCAGTTTCTCCGGCTCCGAGTAATTTTTTCTCCACATCCTTTCGGCATTTTTACAGGCTCTTTTCAGTGCCTTCAGATTATCCGTGTACCAGGGCGCGGAGGGTCTTCCTCTTTTCCTGATTACTTTTAGGGGTACAGTATCGTCAAGCTTTTTGGTTACTTCTTTACACAGCGTGAGATAGTTAGTGGTGATGTCGTTCTCTGGGTTGAATGAATTCCCAATGTGATGGAGATTGAACTTTCCTTTCTCTTTCCTTTTTAGCAGGCCTTTCCAATCGCGTCCGATAAAGGATCTGCTCTGTGTATTAGTAGGTCCTGTATTAGTCAAGGTGTGAATGTTGAAAAGTAGGAGGTGATGGTCTGACCAATCCACTGGGAGCGTAGTTCTCATTGTAATAAGATCCTCTGCCGCAAATATTAAATCCAGTGTATTTCCCTGTTTATGTGTGGGGGTAGTTATCCACTGTTTCAGCCCTAAGTTTTCCCAAGAGTGGGTGATATTGTGGAAGGCCGTGTGTAGTTGATCATTATCCCAAAGATTGAAATCTCCTAGTACCAGTAGTTTGCTGTGTGAGATTGATATGTTGTTGATGACGGCAATCAATTCCTGCTGTTGTGTTGCGTTGATATGTCCCGGGGTCCTGTAGCAGATTAGGCTCGTGAGGCAGTGGCCTGAGTCATGTCTGATCGATATCCCAAGTATTTCAGTACATGAAACCGTGTCGACATCTAAGGTAGCAATATTTAGCTCCTCTTTGAAGATGATCCCTATTCCTCCTCCTCGTCCTATGGTCCTAGGTTTATGAATGATCTTGTATCCTGGTGGGCAGGCCGGCCCTAGCTCTAATTCCATTCCCGCAGCCGTCCATGTCTCAGTCAGAAATAAAATGTCCAGATAGTTGGACTCGACCAAAAGTTGTATTTCAGTGGCGTGTTTCGGCAGAGACCTGACGTTTAAAAGTCCACTGACTAGTTCTCCCTTAATGGTCTGTTTGGGGACGGCGTGTGTTGGCAGAAAGTGCCTATATCCTGTGTTCTGCTCGGGGTTCGAATGTAAAACTAGTGGGAGGGGATTGATATGAGGCAGGCGCCCTAGGCAGTTGGGACATAGACTATTGGCCTCGGACTCAAAGTGGGGACTTAGACGAGGGCAGTTAGCTCTACCTGCCAAAGGGTTTAGTAGCATGAGTGTTTCTCTACTGTATCTGTTTGCCTTGTGGAGCGGGAGAGCTCGGGCAGAGGGGGATGCCCTAGGCCCGGTCTCGGCGCGGACGAGCGCAGACGAGCTTGCCTTAAGCGCGCCTTCGGCGCGCAATCGTCGCGCCCGCTGCGCTCGTCCGCTGCGCTTCCTGTAAGGACACATCTTACATAGGGATGAAGTGAGCAGTGAAAAGGGGCGTGGCTACGGTTGGTGGGCGTGGCTTTCTGTTCCAGCCAATTGTGCCTCAGCAATACAAACAAACCCCCGCCCTCGGCAGCGTTTTCCGCTGTGCGAGGAGTAAGGTGCAGTGATTAAGCTGTTAAAAACAGAAATGAAACAACACAAGTTTAAAATGGTGCAAGGGGTCCCTTCTCCCGGCTGTGCCTCAGGAGATTTCAGCAGTAAGACGCAGCGCTCGTGTTCAGCGCGCGTATTGGCAGAAAAGGGGCGTGGCTACGGTTGGTGGGCGTGGCTTTCTGTTCCAGCCAATTGTGCCTCAGCAATACAAACAAACCCCCGCCCTCGGCAGCGTTTTCCGCTGTGCGAGGAGTAAGGTGCAGTGATTAAGCTGATGAGACCAATGAGAATGTTTAGCGTGAATCAGTATGGCGCAAGCGAGCAGCCGTGGAGAGTCCACCTGGGCTCGCAGCACAAGCGCTCGGTGACTGGATGACTATGTGCAGGGTGTACAGTGTCTTATGGGGATGCATCAATCACCTCCACATAATGTCTGTGGCTCTTCAGGTTGTCTTTGTGGATCTTTAGACATGATCGTAAGGATGCCAGGATATGATCTTTTGACATGACCTCAAGGATTGCAGGATATGATCTTTAGACATGAGCTCAAGGAAACCAGGATATGATCTTTAGGCATGACCTCACGGACACCAGGATATGATCTTTAGGCATGACCTCACGGACACCAGGATACCTGCACTCCAACAGCCTCTAAGCTTTCTTCCTACTCAGTGTTGTGCTTGACATTTTTCAGAACATGACACCATTGGCCTAAATGAGGTCTTGCAGAACCTGAAAACAGAACATGTATGTTAGCTCTAACTACTGAAGAATTAGACATTCATAGAAAGAATTACAGATAGCACAATCTTAGTGGATTTAATGATTTGGAGTAGACCTTCGGAGAAAGAGTTACAGATAGCACAATCTCCGTGGATCTAATGATTTGCTGTAGACCTTCGGAGAAAGAGTTACAGATAGCACAATCTCCGTGGATCTAATGATTTGCAGTAGACCTTCGTAGAAAGAGTTACAGATAGCACAATCCACGTGGATCTAATGATTTGGAGAAGACCTTCGTAGAAAGAGTTACAGATAGCACAATCTCCGTGGATCTAATGATTTGCAGTAGACCTTCGTAGAAAGAGTTACAGATAGCACAATCCCCGTGGATCTAATTATATGCAGTAGACCTTCGTAGAATGAGTTACAGATAGCACAATCTCTGTGGATCTAATGATTTGCAGTAGACCTTCGGAGAAAGAGTTAAAGAAAGTGAAATCCCCGTGGATCTAATTATATGCAGTAGACCTTCGTAGAAAGAGTTACAAATAGCACAATCTCCGTGGATCTAATGATTTGCAGTAGACCTTCGTAGAATGAGTTACAGATAGCATAATCTCTGTGGATCTAACGATTTACAGTAGACCATCGGAGAAAGAGTTACAGATAGCACAATCCACGGTGATCTAATGATTTGCTACCAACTGAGGAGGGAGACGATCAATTACGTTAAACCAGCTTATAGTCTAACAGCACCAGAGACACTGTCATTTATATTATTTCTAATTTGCACTATGAACAAAAAGCATTGGCAAAACCAATATATTATGCTTGTAACTGAAAATGTCCATATGATTCTATGCAGTCCGTGATGCCACTCTTCAATTCACCCATGCACTCAGTCACTCAGCATCCATGTACTCAGTCACTCAGCATCCATGCATTCAGTCACACATCCTTGCATACATGCATCTATTCACCCACTAACATTCTTTCATTCACCCGCTTGCCCATCCACTATACCATGCACACACATTAACCCAACAACGGAGAGACATTTTCAAGTAAAAGCCCGGCTTATTGGCCTAGCTGCTAGTCCATCAACCAAAACGAAAAAAAAACAGTCCTTTTATAGGTTAGGGAAGATTTCACTGGGGGGTATTGTCAAGGGCCCCAATAGGATTGATTCTGATAGTGTGTGCCAATTAGTCCTTGAAGGGTGAGAGAATGATGTCAGTACTGCGTGACTACTTCTCTGTGAGAGATGTGACAGTGCTGTTGGCAGAGCGAAACCGTTACACTGTGAGGGATCTCAGTAAAAGTTCTGCCAGTACTGTGAGACTGCTAGCCGGTAAGGAGTGAATGGTGTGAAAATGCTGCCAGCAGTGTATGACTATTAGCCCATAAGAGGGGTGTGCATGTAGTCACTTATGTGAAACTGCTACTCTGAGGGTCTAAGAGTTCTTCTGTCAGTCTTCGATGGGTGCAGGAGTACGTTTGTAGTGTGAGGCTGCTACTCTCCAAGGGATGTGAGAGTGATGTCAGAGGTGTAACACTGCTAGTTTGCGAGAGGTGTGAGAGGGCTGTCTGTTGTGTGTGACTGACACTTTGAGGAATGTGAGAGTGATGTTGGCTGTGCAAGACCGCTAGTCTGTGAAGCATGAGTGCTTGCAGTCGGTAAAGTGAAACTGCTAGACTGTGAAACTGTGTGTGCTGTCAGTAGTGTGTCACAGTCTGTGAGAGTGCTCTGAGGAGTGTGATAGTGTAGCTTCTGGCTGTGTGTGTCAGTTAGTTTATGAGGCAGTTGGTAGTGCGTTACTACTATTCTATCAGCAGTCTGTACATGCTAGTCTATAAGGGTTGTGAGTGATCTCTGTCATATGCCTGTTACTCTGTGAGGTGTGTGATAGTGCTGCTGGTAGTGTGAGACTGCTAGTCTGTGAGATGTGAGATTCCTGTAGTGTGACTGCTAGGGATGTGAGAGTTATGTCGGTAGTGTGTGGCTGCTACTCCTTGAAGGCTGCTCGAAGGATGCTGGTTGTGTGTAATAATTGGTGTGTGAGGGATGTAGGAGTGCTGTTAGTAGAGTAACACTGCTTCTCTAGGTGCTGTGAAAATGCTATTGATAGTTTGAGACTGCGGCAAGATGAGTGGGGTAAGAGTGCTTTCGGTATTATTTGATGTAGCACAGGCTGGGTAGCACACATTTTCAAATACATGAAAGACACTGCTACTAAGATCCATAATTCATGCACATTTTCAAGGAGTGTGTTAGGCAAAAAATAATGTGGCAATAGCAGGGAACATAGATTAAAGGGAGAGTATTTTGTTGCATCTTTAAGAAAGACTATGTACACAAACATCAATCATTACTTTCTATATAACAAACAATTAGGGAATAATATATTCTCCTAAAAAGAAAGAAAAGGGCATCACTTGAGGCCATGAAGTCTGTGAGCGCCATAGCCACTCCTCTCTGGATATTGCTGGCACTTCTCTTCTGGCTCAGTTTTCACAGGTACTGTATGAGTGATTGAGTAGTGCTTGATAAATGAGCAATTTCCAAGTGACTTTGCTAAATTGACAGTTTGGAGGCAGGTGGTCATGTTGCAAGTACCACAGGGTGTCATTGTGTGTAAGTATGTGGCCCTGCCATTGGTATGGAAGGCACCCATTCCATATATATTTGAGATGTCTAGTGCTGGCATCTTCAAAATTGTTGGACCCTCTGAATTATCTACTGTGCTGGACTGCACTTCAATGAGCTACTTCTAGGTAAGGGTGAGCTACCATTAGCTCCCGAGCTACCAGTTGGAGACCCATGGGATGTGTATGGGACAGCCAGAGGCAGCATGAAAGTATGTGATAACTGGGTGTTAGCCAGTCTGTAACCAAGGACAGCAGAGACTAGATTGGGAGCGGAGAAAGGTAAAACACATTTGTTTAAGACAGTGGGAGTGATGTGTGGATGTAAATATGTGTATTTATTTTAATGTTTGTGTCTTTATGCATAAATGTGTATATCCACTGAAAAAACCATAGGTTTCAGGGACGTTATAGTTAGTTGGACATGTGAGTGATTAAATGTGTCTTACTGAATGCATGGGTTAGTGACTAAACTGGGTGAATGTCTGTATCAGTCTCTCTGTTGTTGTGTAAGCTGCTGAATGAGTTGGTGAGTAGCTACATGGGTGTCTATATGGGTTATTGATTGGTTTCCTGAGTATTTGTATGGGTGCCTGAGTGTGTGTGTTGGGAGGTGTGTGACATTGTGCATACATGTGTGAGTGGTTGATTCACTGGATGTATGGGTTCAAGAGTGCATGTGGAAACAGCTGTATGGTGAGTGTGTGTATGGGTGTGTTGGTGAGTGAATGGATGTCTCAGTGGTACATGTGCGAATAACTACATATGTAAAAGGCAGTATATGTGAGTGATGATGTATATAAATAACTATATGTGAGAGTGAGTGATTGTGAGAGTGGCTGTATGGATGAGTGTGTACTTGTATCAGTGAGTGTATAAGAGAGTAAGTATGCATTAGTATCTGTATGAATAAGTGAGGTGGTGTGTGTATAACTGTATAAGTGAGTAAATGGAAGTGTGTGTAATTGATTATTTGCATGACTGACTAGGTGTGTGAGTAACTCTGGATGAGTGGTGGTGTTTGAGTGTCTGTATAGGCGTATGAGTGCATATTATAGTGTTGTATTGATGAGTGAATGTGTGTATGAATGACTGTATGGGTGAATGAGTGGATGTGTGTGTAGACCTAGGAATCAGTGAGTGCGTATGTAGTAACTGGTATTGGTGTGTCTATGGCTTCGAAAATGGTAGTCTGTATTTTAGAGTGGGTGTATCAAAGGGTGTGAGGAGGTGCATCAGATTTTCACATGGATGATGTCATCAGTGATGTCATCAGTGATGTCATTTGAGATGTCATCAGTGGTGTCACTGACCATGTCATGAATGATGTAATATGTGACATCATCAGCAGTGTATTGCGGGGGCACAAGTTATAGTTAGCTGAACTAACTGTAACAACAGAATTTCTCTGGTTTTGTACGAGTGAAATGTCCAACTAACTATAACGTCCCTGAAACCTGTTTTTTTCAGTGAATTTCAAAGGTTTTTTAACTGCTAATTTCTAACTATAACGTGCCTGAAACCTATGTTTTTTTCAGTGAATGTCAAAGGTTTATTAAATGCTAATTTCTAACGATAACGTCCCTGAAACCTGTTTTTTTTTTGTGAATTTCAAAGGTTTTTTAAATGCTAATTTCTAACCATGACATAGCAGTCATGTTTTTAGACCAGTGGAGAAAGGTGAGCGTGGCCTCTAAACACCTTTTAGCAAACCCACTGTGTGGTATTTACTGGAGGTAACAGGAGGGGTAGTTAGCCCCCAACGTCAACCTTGGGAGCCAACTACTCCTTGTATTACCTCCAGTAAGTCCCACACAGCAGGATTGCTAACTTGTTATATCAGGCCTGCCCCCTCACTGCAACACTGTGCTAACGCCCCCCTGGTGCGTTGTTAGTTGGGAGATTAAGTCCTCTTGAATCCTGAAGGTCCCTGGGTGCCAACTAGCCCACCAGGTACCTCCAGTAAGCGCCACAGATCTGCATTGCAGAGAGGTGTAAAAAGGGGCATGGCCCGGACCACTTCTCTGCAACGCAGCTCTGTGGCGCTTACTGAAGGTACCTGGTGTGCTAGTTGGCCCCCAGGGACCCTCAGTATTCAAGGGGACTTAATTGCCCAACTTTGAACGCGCCAGGGGGCGGGGCCTCCGGCGAGTTGCTGGTTTCTTTTTTTTTCTTCTTCTTTTCTGGGAGGGGGGCTGCATGCCCCCCCCCTCTTCCCTGGGCCACTATTGGCCCCGGGGACCCCATCCCCAGGGCCTGGCCTGGTTTTTTAAAATCAATTCTATTTCCGGGGAGGAGGGCCGAGTGGCCCCCCTCCCCTGGGTCACTCGGCCCTCCTCCCCCGGGGCCCGGCCATTTATTTTTTTAATTTACGCAGATTCTGCCATTTAAAAAAAAAAATACTTTTTTAGGCTTTGCGGGTTCCTGTGGGACCCCCTGAGCAGACCTAGAGGGTCAGGGTGTTTCTACCCTGACCCCTTGTCTTGTTTGTTATCCTTTTTTCAACATTTTTCTTGTGACTCGGTTTTACCGAGTCACAAGATGGCTGCCAACACTTCCTGGTTTGGAGTGTTGGCAGCCAATCAGAGTGAAGCTCATGCCTGGGAGGAGTCGCAACTCCTCCTTGGTGCTCAGAGATATAAAGATTTCTTTTTTTTATTTCTCAAGAACTACTGAACGGATTTACACCATTTAAAAAAAGGTAGCTTTCTGAACAAAGCGCTACCTTTTTGCCAAATTTGGTATAATTCCGTTCAGCAATTCGGGCTGTAGCTTTGTCTAAAGTTTCCTATGGAAATTAACATGGGGAAAACGTGTTTTGTGACCCCCCTTTTTTCTCGGCCTCCACTTGACGAATCACCCCGAAACTTTCAAGACAGGAGTTGACCAGAGGGGACCTAAGTTCGTGAAAATTTTGCGAAGATTCGTCAAACGGCGACAAAGATATTGGCAAAAGAAAAAAACGTTTTTTGAATAGAAACAAGGTCCTAACTATAACTACCTACTGGCAACCGCCAGTAGGTAATGTACACTGCATATATATATATGTTTCTTACATTGCTGGTGTTGCGTCCTTCTTTGAAACACATTGTCTTACCGTGGAAGCCAATACTGGTGTCAAGGAACACTAAATTTATATGGTGCCCTCAATTTAACAAATGTGACTATTCTTGACCTAATGTTGGCATTGGCATAGGCATAATAATGGCAACTCTTAACAGACATTGTGCATCCTTGAACTAATCATGGCATAATTGCAGGTATCACTGCCATATTATGGCTATGATTGGAATACAAATGTCCATGACTGACATGATGCAGTGGTTCTTAGCATGATGGTGGACAGCCATGGCACAATGGTAGCCCTGACATAATGGTGGCCATTCATAGCATAACATAGAGATGTTTGATGTTATGGTGGGCATCCCTGGCATATCACGGTAATACGTGGGCAGTTGGAGCAATATCTGTCATTGTGGTAACAAAAACTGACATTTAGGGGACCACTGATGCAAAAAATAGTTTTTTACTTTTTGAAAAACACAAGATTTTTTGAGTGTATTAACACAATGTGGAAAGTGCAGATTTGATAGAAAAACACACTTTGAGAAACAGAAATACTGATGTCTGAGAACTAAATTATTAAAAATCAAAAACATATTTAAAGCTGTTGTTTGAAAAACATAGTTGAGGAGATTTACAGCTATTTAGTATTTTCTTTGAGCTGGTGAGCACTTTCTGCTGTGGCTATTATTTAATTAGTTGATTACTCTTGACATTGACATTGCTGTTAGTAACCCTTATTCATTTGGGTCATTGGTGTCTACTACAATATCAAGTTTTAAATATTGTCCAACTAAAATATTTTATTCATAATAACGACTACCACACTATCATGAAAGTAAGTATTTGTAGGTAATTTTAATTTTATTTACATTCTTAACTTCACATCCTCTGTCTTGAAGATATATGTAGCTTCCAGGTATGTGTGAAGTTAAGAACAGTCAAGCTATATTCACATACTTTGTATTATTCATGGTTATGATAATTTGGCTTGATGATACTTTGTCACTCGATATTGTGACATCCATCTGGGTGGTCACTACTAGTGATCCTGCAAGGTGTGTTCACTATTGCGATTGTATTTGATGTGGTCAATACTGCAAAAGTCGTCAAAGCCTTTAGTATATTGGGGCTATTTTCGGTTCTTCAAAGTAGCTCTCATTATAAAAAAAGTTGGAGCCCGCTGCACTTGAACAATAGAAGATCAAAAGGCTCTAATAAGTGAAAGCCGTCTAGTCATGGAAACAGCTGGGTACATCACATGCCTTACACCAATTGTTACCTGGAGCTGCATTGTTATTATGGAATACCCACCAAAAAAATGTCAGGATGTGCTAACCTTGTGCTCAGAATCAAATGGGCTACATATACATGGGGTGGACCCGGTAACCCTCAGAATCTGGGTCTGCTATATATACAAACATAAGGTGATTCTGCCAAAAGTGTGCTTTAAGAACAACATTTTTCTGCTTAGCAAGAATTTCAAAGAATACCCGTTGCACATTTTCGATTAACAAAGAACAACACACCACTTAACACAAAACAAACTGCATTTAAGAAATGTAAGATAAAAAATGCATCCCAATTTGAGTGTTCCAATGACGTGGTGCTTGTGAAAGTGACATCACAACAAAACAAATGGACTGTATATATCACATAAATAGGAGCGTACAAACTGTCAAGTATACAATCAATAGGACAAACTATAAACTCCATATTCTGCCCCTTGGCAGTTCGTATGAAGTAAGCCCCTAGTTTATTTCAATGTCGAAGTTTTGACCTATGTATGTTTACTTGGGCGCTGGGTCTTCATAAGGACAGCAAAGAAGGAGATACACCTTCAATGTCAAGAAATGGTGAGCGGTGGTGCTTGTAAAGGGCCTCCGTGTTGATAGGCGATTGTGACCATCCGCTGACAATAGTATCTGGGTCATGCGACCTCAAAGATACGCAGCAGTCAAGCTGTGCATTAAATGGAACTGCAAGCATAAAAGAATCAAGCAGGAGCAATACACTCTTACATCTCTCACCACCTCCACCAGTGACCACATACACAGGAATATGAGGGCCTTCAATACAAATGAGGAAAGGATAATGGGATAATAGAAAAAACAGAGAAACTGGATTCCACCACTTTGATTCATCACTTCTGCTAGCTAATGACATCTACAGGATGAGATTGATATCTAAAGGAAACAAGATATCTTTAGTAAGTTGCCATCAAGGTTCTACACTTAACTGTAATAGAGAAGGGTTGTACCTTTTTTTTCTTTTTTTTTTGTTCCTTTTTTTTGTTTCAAAAACCTTTATTAACATAAAGGAGTTGTACCTTAGTAATATCTCTTTACAACCAACTACTTCCATTAAATGTGTAACTTGCACTTCCTGAAACTAAACATACAAAAATATGTACCATAAATGTTTGTTGACTGATAATTCACAACTATGAACAGAAAAACTGCCTCAGGTTTTGCCCCATGCACTCTCTGTGGGAGTTGCTTTTTAGTTTCTACTTTTATACATTATAGCACTGCAAAATTATAAACAAAGAAGCGCAAGGGGCCGCATGACCGAACAGAAGGACCTTTCACCGAAGCTGTAGACTAAGTTTTGAAGGTAAAATCTTGACCCACATAGGGTATCTGATATTTGCTTGATCCCGCTCATTTTTAGAGTGTACCTAAGTGTCACTCAAGTGTGAATTGTTGTTTGTCAATGGTAATTTATGTTTTCTAGATGCTACTTATCTTAACATTGAAAAAATATATATTTCTAATTCCTGTTAGCCTATTTTAATGGGGATGGTGTATTTTTGCTCATTAAACTTTTATAAATTGATTTTGAAATTTTATTGTGTTGTTTTTTTTACTTTAACATTTTTGGTGCGGCTTGAACATAACACGCACTTCTCTGAGAACCGCCCCCTGCAGTGGTTGAACAGAGATTCATTCAGAAGTATGACCTAACCAGATTGTGTTTATTAGGTTGGTAGAGGTCACCCCTCTTCCACCTTAATAACTCAATTTCTGACAATGAGCTCTGTAGTGCCGGCTTAAGAATCCTTCCTGTTTTGTCACAGGATAGCCCTTTAGTGAAATGCAACAATCCCACAGTCCGACATAAGTTTGTGTTAAATGCTGAAATAATCCAAAGTATGTTTCTCCCTAACACCACGACTTTTAAAAATATTCCTCTATGTTCCTAAAGTGCTTTAATGCAATCCAAAGGAAGCAACTGATCTTTATCAAAGGAAATCCTAGATCACGATTGCCTAACAAAGGCTTAGTGGACCAAAAGAGAAAATATGCCCAGATAACCAAGATGACTGCCATGTCGCCACACTATGTGAGAGTTCATGGCCTGCTGGGAAATATAGTAAATATCATAGTGCTGCTGCCTTGTGTATTCTTCCCATACACAAACCCTACACTGTCCAGGAGCCACTGGCTTTCCTTCCCTGAAAAAGGCTCAGAGCTATAGGATTTGGATTTTCACTCCCCAGCGTGCGCCAAGTAGCAAGTGGTAAGCAACACTCCAGCCCCAATTACTGGCACAATAATCACAATGACCCTCAGAGTTTTTAACCTTTAGGAACTGCCTAAAAACTCATCTGGATGTGTGCTACTGGCTTATGCATTGAGTCACCAGGATTCCGCTACCAAATTTGCACATCAGAATGCACACGCATACAACATGGTTGACTAACATCAAAATGCTAATAGGTGCACTGGAGACAGACCTCAGGATATGGTCAGTGCTCCTACTGTCCTTTATGGGTCGGACTGCCATCTTCAAAATGGTGTCCCTCCTGCACTTCCTCTATCAGCTCGAAAACTATCCCTACGACCTACCCGGCTCCTTTTTTTTTAAATCTCTATTTCAGGCTCCGCAGTTTCCTGTGGAACCAATGTCTTCCATGCATAGCCCTTACATTTTTAGGTCTCGTCTGAGCCAGCGCTTTAGCGCTGCTCTGGCGAGAGCTATAGAAAGCGGGATTTGGAAGTGCAAACAGGCCGCCAACTACAGTGCATGTGCGCCGGGCGCGCGCACCATTTGTCTGCCTGCTGATCACTTTCGCGGCCGCTTTGATGTTCTCAGTGAGCCCCGCGGCCACTGAGAACATCAAAGCGGCCGCGAAAGTGATCACCATTTGCCACCCCCTCCCTGCTTGTTTTTTTCTTATAAATTGTGCTCTGCTTGGAAGTAGCAGAGGATAGATCTGTGGTGGAGATTAGCTGCTTCCAATGTCTGTACTACTCCCACTACGGAGGTGCACTATGGGGAACAGCCTTCGCTAATTTACACTGCACAGATCAGTTAAACTGATTCTAGTTAATGTAACTGTGGCATAAGGAATTTTGAATAACGGGCTGCACATGACCAGTAGAAGAAATGAGATATTTTACTGATTTAACAAGAATCCCCAGTGAAATTAATGGACAGCAACCAAAAAAATGCATTAAAAACCAGTTCCAACAGTAACCGGGATCACGCAGGATATCACAATCGATAAACTCAGCGCGCACATAACCTGCATGCTGTGTTATCATGTGCCGACCTCTCACAGCTGAGGGAATACAGGCACGAAGTGCGATTACCAGGCAACAAGGGAGCAAAGCCTGCCGTGCCTCCGCCCACCTGGAAGAGGCAGGGCCGATCTATTATCTTTCTACTTTCCCCTGCAGCAGGTAAGCAGGCGTTGCAATGAGTAGTCTGACCAGGCTGCTGCAAGCCATGCACCTTGCCCCATACAGTGGTGGTCAATAGTCGCCACCGCCTTACCTGTGGACCCCATGCATCTTCTCAGCCTAGCGCTCAAAACCTAATAGCTCTCACAACAGCAACCTCTTCTCAGCCGCTCTGCGTGCACCCGGCAGGTAAGACTAGCACACACTGGCACTCCAGGCCATGGAGCGTCTCTTCCGCCCAAGCAGCCAGGCAGAAAGAGCGATTCGTCTGCTTGACTTCTGCCCACAGAGTCTTGCTGCCTTGGGACCCGTCTGCCTCTCCTGCCCCCTCCTCCCCGAGCACGAGAGCCGTGCTACAGCCCATCCCTCACTGTGGCATCCTCCGTGCGTGCTCCTCTGCCATCCGCATGTGCCTAAGCCCTAACCCTCGTCCACCCTACGGTGACCTCCTGTTAAAAAATAATTAGAGAGGCCGCAGGCTTGGGCCTCTCTCTCTCACCCGACTGGCAGCCCCTCTGTGAATCCATCGCCGAGCCACCCTGGGCCCCCCAATTATCCAACCGCCTCACCATCTGGCTGCGTCTTTGTTCACGAGCCCTACTACTTCACAGCCTCCCTTTTAATCGCTCCCTCTTCTCCTTTCTCTGCCACTTTCTCTCACTCATACATACTCTGTCACTCCCTTTCTCTTTCTTCCTCTAAATTTGTCTCTCCTCCCTCTGCTTTTCTCTCTCTCACATTTCCTCTAACGCTCGATCCATCTCTCCTCCTCTTTCGCCCCACCTTCTCATTTTCCATATGCGGGTAGATACAATTCATATTGCACTTAGAGTGGTACCGTAAAACGCAACTTTTTAGATTCCGCTTTAACTCCCGCTCGTGCTGTCAAATTATGGCCCTTTTATTACCCAACCCAGGCTGCCTTCTGATGGAAAAGTGAGACCAAAGGGCAATTACACAGTCACTGCATCCGACAATATAATGAGGTGTTGGGGGAGCGGTGGTATTAGCAAGATGTTGTCAGGAAAGGGTGCTAAGGGCCTCACATCAAGAATTCATCGGAATAGAGGTCCCCTCGTCTATAGTGACACTCCCCCCGCCACCTCCCCAAAGTTGACTTCCACTGTTCTGCGGCATGATTTACTGTGAACAGATAGGGACACTTAAAATGTACCCCCATTTTAAGTTGGAGCTATCTCACAGTATTTCAGGCACTGGGAACACAAAGCTGCCGGGCAAATTTGTCGGACCAGCTCCCTGGAGGAGCGGGTGGCGTGCAAGTTGAGCTATTGGCATTGTACATAACAATGGCTTTTAATTGTGTTAATTAGCAAAAAAAAAAACAGAAATAAAAGGCATTGTCATTTACAAGGCCAATAGCTTAAACTCTCGCAAATGCGAGACCTATGGCATTGCAAATGCTTGTATTCTGTTGCGCCTCGCTGTGTCTTGAGGTCTGCCCTCGCAAGTCGCCTGCAACTGGTCCTTCACATACACTGGCCCCTCGCACACAGACCACACACACTGCCCCCCTCGCACACAGCCCACACACTGCCCCCTCGCACACAGCCCGCACACTGCCCCCTCTCAGCAGACCACACACTGCACCCATCTCAAACAGACCACACACACCACACAGCCTGCACACTGCCCCCCTCACGCAGACCACACACTGCCCCCCTCTCACACAGACCACACACACACACTGCCCCCTTTCTCACAGACCACACACACACTGCCCCCTCTCACACAGACCACACACACTGCCCCCCCACACTCTGCACCCCCCCACACTCTGCACCCCCCACACTCTGAACCCCCTCACACTCTGCACCCCCCTCACACTCTGCACCCCCTCACACTCTGCACCCCCTCACACTGCCTCACTGCCCCTATACACTCTGCACCCTCACACATTACCCACTTACACTACTTTAGGCCACACACACACTGCACCCTTACAGCCCGCACCCTTACACACTCACACTTTGCCCTCATACAATGCCCCCTCACACACTGCCCTCTTACACACTGCCCCCTATTTTGTATGATGTCAGTAGGTGCATTTTCACTTTTTTTTAAAAGTCACAAACGTTACAGGAACAAAACGTTTCCAAAACGCATTTTAAGCATTTTTTTTTGTTTTCGGTCAATGTTTGTCGGTGCTATGTATTTGGTGCGAAAGTTAAAACCATTGGAATTGTAAATGAGAAAGCTATTAATTTAGCTACTTTCAAAACCAACACATAAATACAAAATTTGGCATTTACAACACCAATAGCTCAAACTTTCCTAATGCGAGACCTATTGCATTGCAAATGCTTGTTTTTAATCTACCTATGAAGGGGCAGGGTGGTGGCTTGACACACAAAATGACTCCACAAATGCCACGGAGTAGTGGCGACTCCAGGGAACCACCATTCTTCACAATCTATATGGTCGCAGAGAACAGGCACTGCTCCCTCCAGCTAAAAAGTGGTCCTTAGACTACGGAGGACGACCGTTAAGTGCTGAGTATGGAGGAGCAGACTCATAGAGCAGACACAGGTGTGGGAGGGCTCATTACTGCCAAAGGTGGCAGCACTGGAAGGCTTTCGCAAGTGGAACTTAATAGGTATCTCGGTCCTAGAGAATTTGATGGAGGGCACAACCCTAAATCTTATCAGATGTTACAAACAGATTACGATCTACAACACAGCCAATTTTATTGCTACCTCCAGATCCGTCATGCACTGAGACCACGCATCAAGGATCTAGAAGACCTCCTGAGGAATAATCCTATGGGGACCAAATTGGACCTGGGATACTGCAAGGTGACACAGACTCTTGTGCACCATACGCCTGACACATTATGGGACCTCCACTTTACATGAGAGCGTGACCTGGGTTAAAGTTGTGTATCGGTCGCACTCCTTTGTGTAAACTTTCAATTGCTTTGTAAATCTTTCACTATGTTCTCGGTGCTGTGGGATCTTCTCCCCTGATCAAAAGGGATGTAGCTTGAGACTGAATTTTCGATTCCTTCCGCAGTGGAAGGTGAATCCCAGTGTGCACTCTTTCGACTTAAAACTGTAATAAGTTAAACCACGAATGTCTGTTAATCAATGAACTGTTTTATTTCACAGTCTCCATTTCATTTTGTTGCTTCAAAGAAATATGCATTATTTGTTATTTTCATAGTTCAGGTTTGTTTAAAACCTCTTCATTTGAATAAACTCCAATGTTGTAAACATGATCTCACATTGTCAATATGAATATTTGGGTTACAGGGATGAATCCCAATGCATTTCGGGGTCTCCCTTCATCAGGGGATACTCCCTATAAACAAAAATGACCATATATTAATAATCTCCAAAAGCTGATAGCATAACAACAAAGCCTAAGATTTATACATGAACAGTGATCAATGGCTGCAGATCTAATGCAATGTGGACGTAAATGATGTCTGATTCAGTGAGCATAAATTATAGAAATATTCTCGATGGTCGTGGTGACGTAGACTATAAGGAAAAAATGAAAATAAAATAAAATAAAACCCACGTGATGTGAAACTTTACGAAGTGCCGGTAAATGGTTAATACCATTTGTCTACATATGTGTCAAAACCATGGGTTCTTAAAAAGATGTGCCGGAAATTCAATTGATTCAAGAGGGTTAACTACGTGACTCTTGCGTCCGTTAAACTAATTATAAATGAAAAAAATCTTATCGTGTAGGATCTAATCCGCGTCGCTGCGGTGCATACCTGTGCAATACCCGTTCCTCGTTCAAAACAATTCCGCGTTCCGTAACCGTTGGAATCAGCTGTGTTCCTAATGTGCCCCGGAAGTAAATAGGTGCGTGCTAGGAAAACTCAAACGAGATAGGAGAAAGACTAAAACCCAACCTTAGTGATACGGGTGAGTGTCTGTAGCGTAAAGATAACGCACTAAAAAAAGAAATGTCTGCTAAATTAAAAACAATAAATTTCAAAATACCATCATACGAAAATACATTTTAAATCTGGAATTATGAAATGCGGTATGTTAATCACAAATGTACACCTGCACATTGATAGGTATTTACAAATAACAGTTATATTCCACCCGATCATTCAGACCCTTCGGGTGTAGTGAGTCCAATACAAAAATCCAATGTAATTCTCTTTGCAACAGAAATTTCTTGTTGTCTCTGCCCATTTGCAATGGCACTTGTTCCAAAATTAAGAATCAGAGTTGACTAATATTGTGAGATAGTGTGTTAAAATGTGTAGCAATGACTGATTTTGGGTTATTGTTTCTTATGTTGCTCTTATGCTCTGTCAAACGGGTTTTGATTTTTCGTTCCGTTTTTCCCACATAGGGCAGCCCGCATGGGCACTTAAGTAAGTACACGACAAAACTAGAGTCACATGTCGCTGTCACATGCAGTTTAATGGGAGTTCCTTGCGTTGGATGAGTCAATGTAGTTCCTTTAATTATGTTGTTGCAACTGCCACAATTCAAACATGGAATGGTTCCCTTGTGTATGTCTTCTCTCTGTTTTTTGTGTTTCAACATCTGTTGTAGGTTTTTTGTACGTTGGTATGCAAATATTGGTGGTTGGTTGAAAATGCCATTAAATTCTGTCTTGTAGCATTGGCCAATATTTTTTTATTGTGTGTTTGATTTTTTGACTTCTGGTTGAGTATTTAGAAACGAACACATTACGGTCCTGTTGAACATCCAAATTCTTTTTCTTAAGTAGTACTTGTCTGCTTTGTTTGTTTGCTCTTTCGTTGGCCTTATGTAGTACAGAATCTGGATATGCTCTTTGTTTGAATTTTGCCATCATTGTATTTTTGTTTTCCTGGTACAAGTCTTCGGTTGATGATATTCTTTTTATCCTCAGTAACTGCGAGTAAGGTAGGTGTTGTTTAAGACTTAATTGATGAAAACTTGAAAAGTGTAAAAAGTTGTTTCTGTCTGTAGTTTTTGTGTACACTGTGGTTATTATTTTTTGATCAATTATCTTGACTTCCACATCTAGGAAAGGTATTTTTTCTTTACTCAAAGAATGTGTAAATTGGATGCGGTCATCCACCATGTTTAGTTCTTGAATGGCATTGACTAGTGTGGATTCTTCTCCCTTCCAAATGAGAAAAATGTCATCAATGTATCTGATGAATAAAATTGCGTTGTCCGTCCATTTTTTATGTGCAAGGATGTGAGTAAGTTCAAAATGATGCATAAACAAATTTGCATACGCCGGAGCGGCGCAATTTCCCATCGATGTTCCGTTCAACTGTGTAAAAAACTCGTCCTTCCAGGTGAAATAATTGTGGTACAGCGTAAAATGCATCAACTCAATTAAAAAGACATTGAGATCACTTTCCTTGTTACTTCTTACTAGAAAAAATTCCAGTGCTTCGAGTCCCAAATTATGGGGAATTGAAGTATACAATGATTGTACATCCATGGTACATAAAATGTACTCGATATTTTCCTTCAGCTCCATTTTGTCTAGTTTTGTGAGGAAATCAGTTGTGTCTTGAACATATGTGGTCATTTGTGTGACTATTGGTTGAAGGTGTCTGTCTATGTATTTGCCGATTGGTTCATGAATGGAATTGCGTGTGCTCACTATTGGTCTGAATGGAGGGTGGTGTAAGTTCTTATGAATTTTTGGTATCATATATAGATACGGTATACTCGGATTCTGCTTGATCAAAAATTTTTTGTCTCTCTCGTTGATGGTTCCCAATGTTAAAGCCTTATCAATGATTGATGCCAGAATCTGTTTAAAGGATGAGGTAGGATCCGAAAGTAATCGCATGTATACGTTAATGTCTGAAACATGCAGCTCCACGCTATTTATGTAAAACGATGTATCCAAAATGACTAGTGCTCCTCCTTTATCAGCTTTGCAGCATGTGATTGTCTGATTATTGGCAAGATTAGAAATGGCCATTTTCTCGTTACTAGTTAAGTTTGTACTTTTTGATGTTTTGGATCGAAATATATCATGAAGATCCTTGCGAACTACTGTCTCAAAAGTGTCCAAGATTTTATGACTGATTGGTGCTTGGAATGTGCTTTCTGGCTTTAAATCCATTAAGGTACCTCGGTCGATTGGTTCTGAAAATGTACTGATGTTTGTAAAAAAATGTTTCAATCGAAGATTCCTCATGAATCTGAATAAACTCACTTGTGCTTCAAGTTCATGGCTTTGGTACGTGGGTACATACGATAAACCTTTTTGTAACGTCTGTATTTGGAATTTAGATAATTCAGTGGAAGAGATGTTAATCACTAAGTTTTTTGACTCCTTGTTGATTTGGCGATTGGTGTCGTATTTTGTCCGCCTGGATCTCCGAGTGGGGCCTGGCCTCTTCCTAAAAAAGAAGCACCGGAAGTTGAAGGTGTTGTACTTCCATCACTCGTTGTGGTGAATCGTTTGCCCTGATTAACGTTTGTATTCCTGGAAAGGTGTTCTTTTGGTTGAAAATTAGGTTGACGTCTCTGTTGTGAATCCTCAGAGGATGAGGTATCATCCGTGGACCTGTTATCGAACTGTCTTCGTTGTCTGCGTGTGGCATACTCCTCTGCCCAGCTGTAGACTTCCCCCAACTTGTAATCCACTGTGTCTCTCTTAAATTTTCTTAATTTCCTCTCATTTATTTCTGCTGTGTGTTTGTCAAGTTGAATATTAATGTCTTCTAGAGTTTTTTTCCAGTCTTCAGTAGTCATTTTGTCGCTTAGCTCTTGTTTCAATTGACCAACTTCTTTTTCAAGGTCCTCTAATACTTTTGAAAGCTCTTCAATAATTAGTAGTATCAAGTCTAATGAACATTTGTTTAAAATGCCGTACCATTGTTCCGTGAATCTTGCGTTATTCTTACATAATGTTGATTTCAATGGTATCCTTAAACCTCTTGGAATCCTTTGGACTTTGTGATAACGTATCAATGTGCTGGCGTGCAGTCGTTGGTTGATTTCCCTTTTGGCAGCGAATAGTAGTTGTTTAATGTTTGATTCAATTGATCCTGTGCTTGTTGCTATGCATTCTGGCTCCTGTATGAGCGAATATATACGGTTGATATCTTCCGTGTTGAAACCAAATGTGTCGGCTTTGTTGCCGGTGATGTTAGCGATATCTTCGTATGACATGTTTTAACTGGGTGCTGACGCGTTTTGATCATAGAGAGAATTAAAGTTGTGTATCGGTCGCACTCCTTTGTGTAAACTTTCAATTGCTTTGTAAATCTTTCACTATGTTCTCGGTGCTGTGGGATCTTCTCCCCTGATCAAAAGGGATGTAGCTTGAGACTGAATTTTCGATTCCTTCCGCAGTGGAAGGTGAATCCCAGTGTGCACTCTTTCGACTTAAAACTGTAATAAGTTAAACCACGAATGTCTGTTAATCAATGAACTGTTTTATTTCACAGTCTCCATTTCATTTTGTTGCTTCAAAGAAATATGCATTATTTGTTATTTTCATAGTTCAGGTTTGTTTAAAACCTCTTCATTTGAATAAACTCCAATGTTGTAAACATGATCTCATATTGTCAATATGAATATTTGGGTTACAGGGATGAATCCCAATGCATTTCGGGGTCTCCCTTCATCAGGGGATACTCCCTATAAACAAAAATGACCATATATTAATAATCTCCAAAAGCTGATAGCATAACAACAAAGCCTAAGATTTATACATGAACAGTGATCAATGGCTGCAGATCTAATGCAATGTGGACGTAAATGATGTCTGATTCAGTGAGCATAAATTATAGAAATATTCTCGGTGGTCGTGGTGACGTAGACTATAAGGAAAAAATGAAATTTTTCATTTTCATTTATAATTAGTTTAACGGACGCAAGAGTCACGTAGTTAACCCTCTTGAATCAATTGAATTTCCGGCACATCTTTTTAAGAACCCATGGTTTTGACACATATGTAGACAAATGGTATTAACCATTTACCGGCACTTCGTAAAGTTTCACATCACGTGGGTTTTATTTTATTTTATTTTCATTTTTTCCTTATAGTCTACGTCACCACGACCACCGAGAATATTTCTATAATTTATGCTCACTGAATCAGACATCATTTACGTCCACATTGCATTAGATCTGCAGCCATTGATCACTGTTCATGTATAAATCTTAGGCTTTGTTGTTATGCTATCAGCTTTTGGAGATTATTAATATATGGTCATTTTTGTTTATAGGGAGTATCCCCTGATGAAGGGAGACCCCGAAATGCATTGGGATTCATCCCTGTAACCCAAATATTCATATTGACAATATGAGATCATGTTTACAACATTGGAGTTTATTCAAATGAAGAGGTTTTAAACAAACCTGAACTATGAAAATAACAAATAATGCATATTTCTTTGAAGCAACAAAATGAAATGGAGACTGTGAAATAAAACAGTTCATTGATTAACAGACATTCGTGGTTTAACTTATTACAGTTTTAAGTCGAAAGAGTGCACACTGGGATTCACCTTCCACTGCGGAAGGAATCGAAAATTCAGTCTCAAGCTACATCCCTTTTGATCAGGGGAGAAGATCCCACAGCACCGAGAACATAGTGAAAGATTTACAAAGCAATTGAAAGTTTACACAAAGGAGTGCGACCGATACACAACTTTAATTCTCTCTATGATCAAAACGCGTCAGCACCCAGTTAAAACATGTCATACGAAGATATCGCTAACATCACCGGCAACAAAGCCGACACATTTGGTTTCAACACGGAAGATATCAACCGTATATATTCGCTCATACAGGAGCCAGAATGCATAGCAACAAGCACAGGATCAATTGAATCAAACATTAAACAACTACTATTCGCTGCCAAAAGGGAAATCAACCAACGACTGCACGCCAGCACATTGATACGTTATCACAAAGTCCAAAGGATTCCAAGAGGTTTAAGGATACCATTGAAATCAACATTATGTAAGAATAACGCAAGATTCACGGAACGATGGTACGGCATTTTAAACAAATGTTCATTAGACTTGATACTACTAATTATTGAAGAGCTTTCAAAAGTATTAGAGGACCTTGAAAAAGAAGTTGGTCAATTGAAACAAGAGCTAAGCGACAAAATGACTACTGAAGACTGGAAAAAAACTCTAGAAGACATTAATATTCAACTTGACAAACACACAGCAGAAATAAATGAGAGGAAATTAAGAAAATTTAAGAGAGACACAGTGGATTACAAGTTGGGGGAAGTCTACAGCTGGGCAGAGGAGTATGCCACACGCAGACAACGAAGACAGTTCGATAACAGGTCCACGGATGATACCTCATCCTCTGAGGATTCACAACAGAGACGTCAACCTAATTTTCAACCAAAAGAACACCTTTCCAGGAATACAAACGTTAATCAGGGCAAACGATTCACCACAACGAGTGATGGAAGTACAACACCTTCAACTTCCGGTGCTTCTTTTTTAGGAAGAGGCCAGGCCCCACTCGGAGATCCAGGCGGACAAAATACGACACCAATCGCCAAATCAACAAGGAGTCAAAAAACTTAGTGATTAACATCTCTTCCACTGAATTATCTAAATTCCAAATACAGACGTTACAAAAAGGTTTATCGTATGTACCCACGTACCAAAGCCATGAACTTGAAGCACAAGTGAGTTTATTCAGATTCATGAGGAATCTTCGATTGAAACATTTTTTTACAAACATCAGTACATTTTCAGAACCAATCGACCGAGGTACCTTAATGGATTTAAAGCCAGAAAGCACATTCCAAGCACCAATCAGTCATAAAATCTTGGACACTTTTGAGACAGTAGTTCGCAAGGATCTTCATGATATATTTCGATCCAAAACATCAAAAAGTACAAACTTAACTAGTAACGAGAAAATGGCCATTTCTAATCTTGCCAATAATCAGACAATCACATGCTGCAAAGCTGATAAAGGAGGAGCACTAGTCATTTTGGATACATCGTTTTACATAAATAGCGTGGAGCTGCATGTTTCAGACATTAACGTATACATGCGATTACTTTCGGATCCTACCTCATCCTTTAAACAGATTCTGGCATCAATCATTGATAAGGCTTTAACATTGGGAACCATCAACGAGAGAGACAAAAAATTTTTGATCAAGCAGAATCCGAGTATACCGTATCTATATATGATACCAAAAATTCATAAGAACTTACACCACCCTCCATTCAGACCAATAGTGAGCACACGCAATTCCATTCATGAACCAATCGGCAAATACATAGACAGACACCTTCAACCAATAGTCACACAAATGACCACATATGTTCAAGACACAACTGATTTCCTCACAAAACTAGACAAAATGGAGCTGAAGGAAAATATCGAGTACATTTTATGTACCATGGATGTACAATCATTGTATACTTCAATTCCCCATAATTTGGGACTCGAAGCACTGGAATTTTTTCTAGTAAGAAGTAACAAGGAAAGTGATCTCAATGTCTTTTTAATTGAGTTGATGCATTTTACGCTGTACCACAGTTATTTCACCTGGAAGGACGAGTTTTTTACACAGTTGAACGGAACATCGATGGGAAATTGCGCCGCTCCGGCGTATGCAAATTTGTTTATGCATCATTTTGAACTTACTCACATCCTTGCACATAAAAAATGGACGGACAACGCAATTTTATTCATCAGATACATTGATGA
Organism: Triturus cristatus; assembly: GCF_964204655.1. Classification (NCBI taxonomy): domain Eukaryota; kingdom Metazoa; phylum Chordata; class Amphibia; order Caudata; family Salamandridae; genus Triturus; species Triturus cristatus. The sequence continues at coordinate 1,519,628,624 of NC_140591.1, read as the reverse complement.
CATTTTTCTCATTTGGAAGGGAGAAGAATCCACACTAGTCAATGCCATTCAAGAACTAAACATGGTGGATGACCGCATCCAATTTACACATTCTTTGAGTAAAGAAAAAATACCTTTCCTAGATGTGGAAGTCAAGATAATTGATCAAAAAATAATAACCACAGTGTACACAAAAACTACAGACAGAAACAACTTTTTACACTTTTCAAGTTTTCATCAATTAAGTCTTAAACAACACCTACCTTACTCGCAGTTACTGAGGATAAAAAGAATATCATCAACCGAAGACTTGTACCAGGAAAACAAAAATACAATGATGGCAAAATTCAAACAAAGAGCATATCCAGATTCTGTACTACATAAGGCCAACGAAAGAGCAAACAAACAAAGCAGACAAGTACTACTTAAGAAAAAGAATTTGGATGTTCAACAGGACCGTAATGTGTTCGTTTCTAAATACTCAACCAGAAGTCAAAAAATCAAACACACAATAAAAAAATATTGGCCAATGCTACAAGCGGAGACAGAATTTAATGGCATTTTCAACCAACCACCAATATTTGCATACCAACGTACAAAAAACCTACAACAGATGTTGAAACACAAAAAACAGAGAGAAGACATACACAAGGGAACCATTCCATGTTTGAATTGTGGCAGTTGCAACAACATAATTAAAGGAACTACATTGACTCATCCAACGCAAGGAACTCCCATTAAACTGCATGTGACAGCGACATGTGACTCTAGTTTTGTCGTGTACTTACTTAAGTGCCCATGCGGGCTGCCCTATGTGGGAAAAACGGAACGAAAAATCAAAACCCGTTTGACAGAGCATAAGAGCAACATAAGAAACAATAACCCAAAATCAGTCATTGCTACACATTTTAACACACTATCTCACAATATTAGTCAACTCCGATTCTTAATTTTGGAACAAGTGCCATTGCAAATGGGCAGAGACAACAAGAAATTTCTGTTGCAAAGAGAATTACATTGGATTTTTGTATTGGACTCACTACACCCGAAGGGTCTGAATGATCGGGTGGAATATAACTGTTATTTGTAAATACCTATCAATGTGCAGGTGTACATTTGTGATTAACATACCGCATTTCATAATTCCAGATTTAAAATGTATTTTCGTATGATGGTATTTTGAAATTTATTGTTTTTAATTTAGCAGACATTTCTTTTTTTAGTGCGTTATCTTTACGCTACAGACACTCACCCGTATCACTAAGGTTGGGTTTTAGTCTTTCTCCTATCTCGTTTGAGTTTTCCTAGCACGCACCTATTTACTTCCGGGGCACATTAGGAACACAGCTGATTCCAACGGTTACGGAACGCGGAATTGTTTTGAACGAGGAACGGGTATTGCACAGGTATGCACCGCAGCGACGCGGATTAGATCCTACACGATAAGATTTTTTTCATTTATAATTAGTTTAACGGACGCAAGAGTCACGTAGTTAACCCTCTTGAATCAATTGAATTTCCGGCACATCTTTTTAAGAACCCATGGTTTTGACACATATGTAGACAAATGGTATTAACCATTTACCGGCACTTCGTAAAGTTTCACATCACGTGGGTTTTATTTTATTTTATTTTCATTTTTTCCTTATAGTCTACGTCACCACGACCACCGAGAATATTTCTATAATTTATGCTCACTGAATCAGACATCATTTACGTCCACATTGCATTAGATCTGCAGCCATTGATCACTGTTCATGTATAAATCTTAGGCTTTGTTGTTATGCTATCAGCTTTTGGAGATTATTAATATATGGTCATTTTTGTTTATAGGGAGTATCCCCTGATGAAGGGAGACCCCGAAATGCATTGGGATTCATCCCTGTAACCCAAATATTCATATTGACAATATGAGATCATGTTTACAACATTGGAGTTTATTCAAATGAAGAGGTTTTAAACAAACCTGAACTATGAAAATAACAAATAATGCATATTTCTTTGAAGCAACAAAATGAAATGGAGACTGTGAAATAAAACAGTTCATTGATTAACAGACATTCGTGGTTTAACTTATTACAGTTTTAAGTCGAAAGAGTGCACACTGGGATTCACCTTCCACTGCGGAAGGAATCGAAAATTCAGCGTGACCTGGGTGCCATGGCTAATGAGGATTGGACGACAATTTGGCGTGAAACAAGGGACTTCTACACCACAGCTGTTACGCTACTGTTTTTAAGTTCGCAATTTCAAAAATATACTGCAATCAATAAAATGTGTTGAAAATAAAAAAAACTCATCTGTTCCATCCCCACCTGAATACATAATGATCTATTTCTCCTAATTAGATGCTAAATCTCCAACATGAAGTAGCCCAAGAGGCATTTAGCTGTTTAATACTGTGATCCAAACCTTTTGGTTTTTCGGATGTGCATTGTTATTTCATATTCTCTCTAAAGTGCCTCAATGTCTCATGGAGAGGCAGTGCTAAATGAAACCGATAAATAAGTAGACTGACCCACTCTATAAAGGCAAACATTTCACCTGGAAAATATGCAGAGAAATTACCCCGAAAGCACTTGCAAGGCCAAATATCAAATATGTCCAATGGTAGTAGGGATCCAGGTCCCGGTAGAGGCGAGATGGCATATGTTAGGGTTGAGGGGCGAGATAGTCCGGCCCAAGTGGGCCAAAATCTGACTCGACTTGGCAGGAGTGTTGGCGAAAAGGAACATCGCCTGAGTATGGGTACAGGGGAGGCCCCAACAGTGGAGTCCTGGAAAAACGACTTGGATTGGTGTCAACGGGCAGAACAGTCAATATACCAGAGCAGAGGCTGCCCACGCAAATGGGACACGGTATGGGGGGCCTGGGCGAACTACAGGAACCAGTAGTCAGCAGTATGAGGGGGACCCCAGGATAATAAAGGGATCATATAGGCTGGTTTACCCCAGGCCATGTTGGTTGAAATGGCGGGCCATTGGGAGTTTTGAAATGGGAGCACTGTTATGTAATTGTAAGTGCCAAACTACCTACTATGTATTTTGTACTGTTCTCTATTGAAGCATATGTTTAATGGTTAATAAAAAGAATGTTAAAAAAAGAAAATATCAAATATGTCCAATGGTGACTATGGAAGTGCTGTCTCTGAAGATGTCTAATGCTTATTTAACTTCTTCCTATGCTTGTGAGATAAATTAGCCAGCAGTACTTATGCCAAAACCAGTAAAGTGGAGGTTTGACCCAATTTCTTATGTTGTTAGACACCGTGTGAAGATCAGACAAATTAATTTTGGATCCTTATACAGTGCATTTACTTCATTGCAAACACAACAAGATGATGGACGGAGTGCTGAAACTTTTCGAACACTCACCCCATTCAAGAGATCTGGGTTAAATCCATTGTTCTTTTGCTCACCATGCCACTCCAGTTTGGACCCGGCCATATGCAAATCAGTCTTCACTCTGCTTCCCATGGGAACAGTCCAGCCCGAACTGCCAAGCCAGGCCCTCCTTGGACCAGAAACAAGCATCCTCGGACTGGTTTTGGGGTATCAGCCCTAATCAACCAGGCTTGCTTGAATCCAGGGGCACAGGGAGCAAAGGACCCATGTCTAGGCATACACTGCCAATTTAGGGCGAACAAAGCAAAAACAAGATGATGGATGGAGTGCAGAAACTTTTCAAACACTCTGCCCCAGTCAAGAGATCTGGGTTAAATCCATTTTTCTTTTGCTCACCATGCCACCCCAGTTTGGACCCAGACAAATGCAAATCAGTCTTGACCCTGCTCCCCATGGGAACATCCCAGCCCAAACTACCAGGCTACGTCCTCCCTGGACCAGAAGCAAGCATCCTACAACCGGTGTCGGGGTATCACGCCTTATCAACCAGGCTAGCTTGACTCCAGTGGCACAGTGAGCAAGAGACCCACGTCTGCGTACACCCTGCCAACTAAGGGTGAACAAAGCAAAAACAAAAAGATGGATGGAGTGCAGAAACTTTTCAAACACTCACCCCCAGTCAAAAGATCTGGGTTAAATCCATTATTTTTGCTCACCTTACCACCCCATTTTGGAAATGCAAATCAGTCTTGACCCTGCTCCCCATGGGAATATTCCAGCCCAAACTAACAGGCTAGGTCCTCCCTGGACCAGAAACAAGCATCCTGGGACTGGTTCCGGGGTATCACAACTCATCAACCATGCTAGCCTGAATCCACTGGCACAGCGCGCAAGGGACCGACATCTGGGCATACCCTTGGCCACTTAGGGCGAACATAGCAAACACAACAAGATGATAAATGGAGTGGTGAAACCTTTCAAACAATCACCCCCAGGCAAGAGATCTGGGTTAAATCCATTGTTCTTTTGCTCACCATGCCACCCCAGTTTGGACCCAGCCAATTATGCAGATCAGTTTTGAACCTGCTCCCATGGGGACAGCCCAGCCCAAACTCCTTCATGGACCGGAAACAAGCTTTCTAGGACCGGTTTCGGGGTATCACCCCTCATCAGCAAGGTGAGCTTGAATCCAGTGGCCCAGTGAGCAAGGGAACCACGTCTGGGCACACACTTGGCTATTTAGGACAAACATAGCAAACACAACAAGATGATGGACAGAGTGTTGAAACTTTTCAAACACTAATCCCTAGTCAAGAGATCTGAGGCAAATCCATCGTTCATTTACTCACCATGCCACCCCAGTTTGGACTTCGCCATATGCAAATCAGTCTTGACCCCACTCCCCATGGAAACAGTCGAGCCCGAATTACCAGGCCAGGTCCTCCCTGCACAGGAAACAAGCATCCTGGGACCGGTTTCGGGGCATCACCCCTCATCAGCCAGATTAGCTTGAATCCAGTGGCACAGCGAGCAAGGGGCCCAAATCTGGCAATACCCTTAGCCTGATCGAACCTCGGGTGGGATGCTCCCAAGGCTTTTAAAGGCGCTGTCTGGAAGATGTCTCTTCCTTAAACTGTATCATCCAGATTTAGAAGGAAGCAGTCATTGACTACATTGTAAAGATGATTTTCCGTCTAGGTTGTCAACCCTCCCAGGGATTAGTCTTCCAATCGTAAAACCTGTATCAGTAACCAACACTAATGTAGGAGCTACTGCACACCAAGTTTGAAGCTCCAGGATTTCCCCAGCTAAAATCTACACCCATCAGCCAACTCTATCAGTTCTTACTCAGAGGATACATTTGATTGTGTTCTTTGTGCTGGGTCTGCCACTGTTTGGCATCTGCAACAACTAGTTGCTTGGGGAAGGACAGTAAGACACAGCAAGCAGGCACTGGTCCTACTGGTTGTTTCAAAGGCAGGCGACTCAACGCCTAGGAGAGCCTAAAGCCACTATGATGTAAGATAGGCTACCCAATTAGAAGAGATAGAAAATGTAACCAATGAATACAGGGAAGGAGGTTCCTGGCTAGCAGGAAAAGTGCCAAAGTAAGTGGTCAAAGGCCAAGCTAGTGGGGCGTGGCCGAGCCGAGCAGCAAGATGGCCACTTAGTGGAGAGGCTCTGCCAGCCGAGCACAAAATCCGACAGCTATCCAGAGACTGACTGCCAATCTACTAGATTGCACCCGAGAACTGCATGCAGCAGCTGAGGCGCTATACCCTGTGGCGTTTCTGACCCTACTGCAACGCTGCCAAGGGATGAATCACCCACACCCAGTTCCGGCCTGTACATGGCCGATTGCGCAATGTGGTTGCCGCGGGGAGTGAAGCAGGCCGAGCGACCGCAATACCGATCTATGCTGCCCCTCTGGCACCGATAGTGCGCCCTACAGACAACCGGTGAGCAAACGTGAAGAAAGCCGGCTGAGGTAGACCCACGCGGTGTAGAGGAGGAACTGACACCCGGGGCTGACGGCGAGACCGGCGCTGACACCGGAGAGGAAGGGGTGCCTCTGCCACCGATATGATCCCCTTCGGTGCTGCTGGAACAAGGTACACCGCATTGGCAGCAGCCAACACACTGAGAAAGACTGCTGCGAGGGACGTGCTGCCTTTTCAATGCGTCAGTGCACGGAGACTGACACTGGTGAGGGGGGAGCTGGGACTTGGCGGCGACCGGCCTAGAAGACTTTGTACTACCCGGGCGCCCTGCATACCTGCAGCTGACATTTCCACTGGGACGATTCTACGAGGCTCGCAGCCCGCAGAGGCCCCCTGGCGAGCGCTGCATGATGTGCCCCGGCGGAGGAGCAGATGGGACAAAGTGAGCTCCCCCTCCTCCACAACACCCAAGGTAGGACGCAGTAGCAGCGGCTCAGCACGGAGAGGGACAGAAGGTACGCTAGAGGCCTAGGACTGACGACGCTACGCCCACAGCAGCATTTGCACGTAAAAACAGTACTGGGGAGAGTATATACGGCCTACCCTGCTGAGACAAGTAGACACACTCCTGCAACACCGTCCTGTATCAGGAGCACTATAAAGGGGCGTGCCTGCTATAACGCTGAGATGTCCCCAACAGCTTGCAGCCCCCACAGATGCAGCTGCTAAGAGATAACTGGAATGCACCAACTTTGCCCTTCGAAGGAGGTCTCGAATAAACCGCACTGCATACAGGCCCGAGCTGCTGCAGGGACAAATAACTAGTAGACTGCGCGACCCCTGAGGCAGATAGCCGGAGGCGCAGAACCACCTGCTGTAGGTACCACCAAAAGCGGAAGGCTGAAGACTTGCCATAGGCGCCGCAGGGCCGGGAACCATAGCGACACAGGACTGTGGCCCACATCTAAGCACAGTGCATTCTCCTGAGATGCCCGGAAGCAGCCCTGCGAACACTGCATCTCCTTAGTAACGTGCTGGAGTGCGGCGGTGCCAGTTGCAAGTCGCCATGGGTAAAACGGACAATAAACAAGGGAAACTCATCTCTGAGAAACGCACTACCCGACTGCAAGACTCTGACCCGACACAGGTGACGGTGGTGCCTGAAACACAGCTGGACTCAGAACAGGACGAGGACATTCGAACGATGCTGAGAGAGGTCAAAGGAAGGCTGCGGAAAATAGACTCCAAAATAGACTCTCTAGCGCAGCGAATGGACCAGGTTTCCCAGAATGTGGATAGGCAAGAAACCAGACTTGACACCTTAGAAACCAGGGTATCGGACTCGGATGACCGCCAGGTGGAAACGCAGGTACGCTTACTGCGCATGGACAAGGTATTAGAAGTCATCAAGGCGAGGAACGAAGACCTTGAAGCGAGATCATGAAGAAATACAGTCTTCATAACTGGAGTGCCGGAGTCCATGAATATAACTAACATGGAACATTTTGTAGAAGGACTCCTGAAAGACCTATTCGGGGCGGAGCTGACGCCGATGTTCCTAGTGGAGCGCGCCCACGGCACCCTGGGCCCGTGACCGCCCCCGGGCGCCCCACCATGCACGATTCTGGCCCTACTTTTAAACTATAGGGACAGGGACGCTATACTGAGGATGGCCAGAGAGAAAGGAGACATCCAACATCAAGGAAATAGCATCTAGTTTTACCCGGACTTCACCCATGCTGTACAGGCTGCCCGAAGGGAGTATCTTCCAGCTAAAAAACTGCCTCAGAAGACCGTCACAAAATACGCAATGCTTTACCCGGCGAAGCTCAGAGTGCAAGCCGGGGGCAAACCTTTCATTTTTACTGGAGTGCTGCGCTGAAATTTGCCAAGCAAACTGTATAGAAGCATCACAGCAGAACTGCGGCAGCAGAAGACTCCCCAAGTAGTCAGCTAAGTGACAATGACTAAAAAAACAGTGATGTGTTGTCTTGCTCGCCGTATGCATGCTCTGTAACAAGCAGGCACTTATATAAAATGTGCCTTTTCTACGGGTTTGCACCCAGAGGGGGATTGGGCTCCTTATATATTGGCAGTCAGGGCCTACACTGCTCAGACACCCTGTTCCATGTGACAGGGCAGTTTGCAGGCAAACCCACGCCCCCCTGGGATGATTCCCTCTAGCCCTGAGTTCCGAGGGCCTTTGTTTGCAGTGAGGAGTTCATTATGGGATGCCCAACCTGATTGGGGGGTTGGAATGGGAGATGGGAGGGAAGGGGATGTTATTGTTTATTCTTGTTTTTTGCAGTACGAGTGAAACCAAAGATTTCTACTGGATCTAGAGGACAGCATAGCACATCACCTAAAACACAACAACACACAATGGCAGCTTATCACTGGAGATATGGACATATAGAAGACACAGCGGGCGGCCCTGGCACCAGGATCCCTTGCACGCTCACCGCACTGACCTGGCGGACCTATAGATGACCAGCGTCACCGGTCTGACCTGGAATGTGCGTGGTCTTAATGACCACCATAAGGTACGCCTGGTACAGTCATACCTAGCTCGACATAGGGTAGACATATGCCTCCTGCAGGAGACTCACCTTAGAGAAACAGTCCGTTCTCCATTGACTAACAATAGATGGAGTGAGATATACACGGCCAGGTACTCTAATTACTCCCGGGGGGTAGCAATACTAATAAGGAGAGGAGTGCCCTAGCTGACGCAGCAGACGCTCTCAGACCCAGACGGCCGCTACATAATACTAAAGGGAACACTGTCCTCTATGGTATTTGTTAATAGAGGTGCTCCATCTCCCCTGTATAATTCTTTTAGTCTTAACTCCTGGACCTACGAATAAAAATTGACCCTAAGGTACCAGTGGGGTAATTTTAACACACTTTCACCTACCCTTTTAGGCCCACAAACCTGCATGCACAACTGCGGTGTCTCCTAAAAGATCTCTGATAAAGAGTCCTCTTGCGGGGCCCATGGGGGACAGCAGCGCCACCCCCACGAGGAGCAACGCCCGATGATGAAGTATGACACTCGCAAGAGTGTGTGAGGGCACTAATTTCTAAAGGAGAAATTCCCCCACCTTCATCAACTGGGAACCACATATAGCGACCACCTTACCTTTCATTCTTTCTTTCATGCGTAACCAAGGTGGTTATGGGTCCTTGTTTTAGGAACAGTTACCACACAGTGATTACAGGTGCTTACCCTGCCACAGGCGCAGGGCGTGCTGGCTGCTCATGATTTTGCCATCTTATGCGTACAGCGCACAGGCGCGGTTCCTGTGCCACTGGGTGCATCCAACACCCTTTCAGCCTCATGTGGCTATTGAGCTTGACCGGGCGGCGTCACTTCCCTTATCCACCGCCATCTACCACCCATACAAATGGCCACGCAATGAAATAGACACTGTAGAAGCACTGCGGTGGGCGTGGGAGGGACTGAGCAAACGTGCAAATACTGGTGTACTATATGCCTCTTCCATGCTAACAACCCATTGATACCCCCGCTCAGGGATAACAAGGCACAGAAGAGAGCGCACTCACATGGCTTATGACTGGGCAAAGACCTATTTCCGGGGGAAACTTTTCTAACATTGACGCAAATGTGCGACCCAGAACTTCCCTAGGTACTGGACACACTGTTGTACTACCAACTGCTGGCATCCTGCGGGCCAAATTTGACACATTTCCGAACCCACCGCCCACACTCCCTGCACTTGAGAACGTTCTCACTGTAACATCGGGCTGTAGGCTGATTACCCAGATATACACTATTACACAGCGAGACTTTCTGATTATGGTCCCAAAAGCAGGAGCAGCGTGGGAGGCGGACCTGGGGGCGGCTCTTACGGATGACCAGTGGGATTTCAGTTGTGGTCAACTAGAGATACTATCCCCCAACTACCGCCTCAGACAGATACACTTGAAATATATTCATTGTTTATACCGCACCCCGGTGCAATTACACCGAATGGAGCTGCGCTCAGATGACCATTGCTGGATATGTGGGGCCCCTCAGGCAACATTTATACACCTGGCATGGCATTGCCGACCTGTAGCTAATTTTTGGTTGGAAATATTACACCATATCAACAACATAATAGGCCAGGAGCTGCCCTGCACGCCGATGACAGCTCTGCTGGGTGTCATCATTGAAGTCCCGCCAAAGTGGAGGAAATTGGCGGCTATGGTCTTGCTGCTGGCCAAGCAACAGGTAGCTTTACGGTGGGGGGTCGCCCCCCCCCCCCGACAACGCAGGAGTGGGTATGAAACGCTATGCATTGTAAGACCCAGCTGCAGGGGTTCTGGGAGCTAATGCCGACACGACCCCGACCCCAGGGCATATGGGAACCATTTGTGAGCTGGCTGAGCTCGAGTGAGTTAGATGAACATTGATGTGTATATAGAAATGTAGAGCTGTTTGTAATGTGCTGGAACGTGGGAAACGTGCCCCCCTATTGTTATGTTACCATCCGCAAATGGTATTGGGAGCGAAATAAGAGATAACATTCTGCCTTCAGTGTTGAGCTGAATAACCTGTCATGTATCCTCTACGCTGACAACCCTGATTAACCGACAGTATGATCTACACGCAAAAGTACTGCTGTTGTTGTTCTGTTGTTGTATGTAATTTCTAAGAAATGCCAATAAAAATAATTTAAAATAAAAAGAGGCCATGCTAGTCTGAAGGAGCATCCAGAGAATTGTGTCATAATAGGTCTCAGAGATTAAGCACCGAGCTTAGGTTAACAGCTGAGCAGGCAGTTTTGTGTCAAGAGGCAAGGTGGCAAGGTGGCAAGGTGGCAAGGGTATAGGAAAGAGCCAATGTGTGAGCACCTTTGTCTCTACAATTTGAAGGGCTGCCTACCTTTGAAGTTACCAAAAGACTGCAGAATGCCATTCTTTAGGTTGCAGTGCTCAGATTCTCAGCACTGGAAAGTTTATCATTAATACAATTCATGGGTTCCTGCGATCCCTGTATAAACGCCCATCTGTCATTTCTTTATAATCGGCGATTTATGACGCACTTTGTCGCTGATTATAAAGAAAAGACATCAGAACTCAACTGTAATTAGTTATTAAAGTCAAGTTCTGATGTTGCAATGCCAGCTGCCGCCGCCAAGAGTTTAACGTATTATATGGGATAAAGTATTACCTGCCCTTCCTGCCGGAGGAGTCCCATAACCATAGAGGAGCGAGGCTTACGGTTATGAAAGTCAGTCACCTCGGACCTTCATAACCTTCAGTTTCGTTCCTCTCTATGGTTATGGAACTCCTCCGTGACTTGCAATATCCTTATAATGTACGGCAGGGGTACTTTATTCCTTGTATATTGTACACTAAAGACTCGTTGCTTGTCTACAGACAATGCTTTCCAAGACTACAAACTAGTGAGGCGTTTGTCACATTCCGTCACGTAGTCGGAAACTCTCGCTAGTTCCGCACGCCTCGTATTACATTCGACCACACAATGAATGTCCTATAAATGTGTGGCGGGCAGCGCTGGCTGCCCTCCAAGGGCTGAGCAGGAGTGATGGCCCAGCTGGGCCTGCCCATCACTGCAAGTGCCTGCAGAGAGGCATCCAGGCCTGTAAGGCCTCAGTCATCGCAGCCACTCACAGGGCATGGCGTGAAGGGGCAGATTTGTAACTGTCAAATTAGAAGGAAAGCTGCTGGTACCCAGCATGTCAGGGGACCAAGGAGAGAGGGGAGGAGAAAGGGAAGATGGGCGATACCAACAGACTAGGAGTGAAGCCCGGTCATCATGTGTCAAATTGTGCCCATTCATTCCTGCCCACTTATTGTTAATTTAGGTACTGGGTCACAAAAGGTTTACTCTCTTCCCCCTGTGTGACTGACTTCTCAACAGCAGGGTAGCCAGTGTGTCATGGGCCCTGGTGCAAGACAGGAAATGGGCCTCCTGGCTGCTGATTAGATTATAAAATGAAGCAATAATCACCGTGGGCTCCTGAGACCTCTGGGCCCCAGTGCCAATGCACCTGCTGCACAAATGGAAGCTACATCTCTGCTTCTCGAACATTCCAGAAGAACTCCTGGGAGCCTGCACCTGTTGCAGATTCCCATGGATATGGGCTTGTATGAGCACTGCGTACATATTTTCACCTAAGAAATCGTAGGAGTGTACATTTCCACAAGTGCAAATCCTAGTTTGGCGTGCATTTGCACTTTTAGACTTTTTTTCTATTTTTTCATCAAATAATATTTTTCCTATAGGGCAAAACCCTTCCTATAAACTCTCACCAAAATAGTGTGGGTGTTTCCTTCACTTTCTTACCATTGAGATGAATAAATCTGCTACCGTTTCAATGTGGGAAACTAACTGTAAAATGTGTGACAACCTAAAAACTTGAACATATGTGGATGTTCACCACATTTTTAACAGAGTACAACAATAGAAAGCTCCCAGACCTGCTCATAGCATCAGATTTACTTACACAGAAATGTCAACATTCTGGTGAAATTTTCTATCAGCAAATTCACTTACCGGTGAAACAAAAACAAACATTTTTTAAATCAGGAAAGTGGTTTCCTACTCCTAAATGAGTGCAATTGAGCCCTACACCTAGGTGCACAGTTATTAATGTGAATCGGGTCAGAATCATTAATTTAGGCAAGCTTCAGTGAGCACAACTAGGCCACACCAGGCTGGATTGACAATCATTCATGAGATGCCTCAGAAAAGTGCATGTTTATTTTAGGTGTACATGCTTTCCACCAGCATGTGTCTTTCTCTCTCTCAGAATATCAATACAAATACAGCCTCAGGCATGGTCTCTGCATTCAACAAATGTATAATTATTCATTCTGCTTTCCGGAGGTCACTTAGTGGAGCTCTGCTGATAGTTAAACAAATTATGTTATTCCTGTGTTTCATAATGTATGATTGTATATACTTAGTTAAATATACACAGCTTGAACCCGTATGATGGATTAGGAAGCAGGAGTAACTAGTGGTGTTGTATCAACTAATAGATTTATTGGTTGTAATTAAAGAAATATTTTAATCCAACTAATTTATGTATGTCATGCAATGGATTTGTGTGACTTCAGTTCCTGAAGCATTATAACAACCATCTTATTGTTCATTTTGATTTCAGCTACAGAAAAGTGAGCAGTGCTGTTTTGGGATTTTACCTGGAGACAAACCTTATGTCAGTTTGCTTGATATTTCATTTAATTTTTTAACCAACTACTATTGCTTTCTTTAATGATTCAAATTTTTAAATTAGCACACACAATTATTAACTTTAGAATCTTGTCATTTGCAGGTTTGATTAATAGCCTTTGCTGTATATATGAGAGACCCAAATAGTCCTCTTCCTGCCTAATGATTCTTCTATTCCTTTATTAAAGTGCCAACACTACCAGTCCTCCAACGGCATACTTCTTGGATTTGTATAGCCTCAATGTACCCTTCAGCAGTCCGGGTTTGATGTCCACAAGCTGGGGTTTCTCACTAACTGTGGTCAACACAATGACGTTTGCTGTGTATAATGATGGGTGTGTTTGATGCTGTGGTCATCAGGTGTAAAAAGAACAAAAGATGGACAGAATGCTGAACAATGTCAAACACTCACCCGAGTCAAAGATCTGGGCCTAAATCCATTGCCTTTTGATCACCACGCTATTCCAGTTTTGACCCAACCATCTGCAAATCTGTCTTGACCCTGCTCCCCATGGGAACAGTCCAGCCCGTACTGCCAGGCCAGGTCCGCCCTGGACCGGAAACAAGCATACTAGGACCAGTTTTATGGTATCACCCCTCATCAGTATGGATCTTTCCATGCGTCCACAGATCAGCTCCGTTGTCTCTTCATGTTTTCTTGCTTTACGTATTATCCGTAAGATTTCTCGCTTCTTTTCCTCGGATGCTCTTAAAATAATCGTCCTGGCCATGGTCCTCTCCCGTTTAGACTACGGCAATTGCCTTTATGCGGGAGTCCCTGCCTATGAGCTGCGACGTCTCCAAACCATCCAGAATCAGGCGGCTCGTCTCATCCACCAACTTCCTAAATATCATCATGTCTCTCCCCTTCTCAAATCCCTTCACTGCCTCCCCATTATGTACAGCACCCTTTTTAAAATGGGATGCATTGTTTTCATGGCCCTAGCTCACACTGCCCCTCTCTTCATCAACTCACTGATCACACCTTACATCCCCAGCCGTACTCTTCGTTCTTCTAACCAGGCCTGCCTCATCATCCCCCGTTTCCGCAAGTTGAGAGCAGGCGGCACCAGGTTCTCTGTTCTTGCTCCTCGTTTTTGGAACAACCTTCCTTTTTCTATCAGGTCCATAACCTCTTACCCACACTTCAGGAAGGCACTCAAGACTCACCTGTTCACCCTAGCGTTCCCCCCTCATTAACCCTCCCTGCCACCTCATCCCATGCATGCAATCTGCCAGCGCCAGGAAACCGTTTGGTCACAGTGCGCTTTATAAGCTTATTCAACTTCAACTTCAACTTCATCAGCCAGGATAACTTGAGTCTAGTGGCATGTCAAGCATGGGACTCACGTCTGCGCATAACCGTCCCACTCGGGGTGACAAATGCAAAAAGAACAATTGATGGACAGAATGCTGAAAAATGCCAAACACTCACCCCCCAGTACCTAGATTTGGGTCTAAATCCATCATTTGTTTTGCTCAACACGCCATTCCAGGTTGGACCCAGCCATATGCAAATCAGTCTTGACCCTTCTCCCCATGGAAACAATCCAGCGCGAACTGCCAGGCCAGGTCTTCCCTGGATCGGAAACAAGCATCCCGGACCGGTTTCAGGATATCACATCTTATCAACCAGGATGACTTGACTCCAGTGGCGTACCAATCGGGTGAAAAATGCAAAAAGAACAGTTGATGGACAGAATGCTGAAAAATGTAAAACACTCCCCCCAGTAAGAGATATGAGTCTAAATCCATAATTTTTATGATCACCAGCCAACCCAGTTTGGACCCAGCCATATGCAAATCAGTCTTGACCCTGCTCCCCATTGGATCAGTCCAGCCCCAAATACCAGGACTTATCAGCCCTGGACCAGAAACAAGCCTCCTAGGACCAGTTTTAGGTTATCACCTTTCATCAGCCAGAATAGCTTGTATTCAGTGGCATGGTGAGCACAGGACCCACGTCTGGGCATACCCTTCCCACTCGGGGAGACAAATACAAAAAGAGCAATTGATCGACAGAATGCTGAACAATGTCAACAACTCACACCAGTACAGAGATCTGGGCCTAAATCCACAGTTATTTTTCTCACCACACCATTCCAATTTGAACCCAGTCATATGTTATGTTATGTTATTATAACTTATTAAGAGCACGAATACCCTGATGTGTGCAATATGCAAATCAGTCCTGAACCTGCTCCCCATGGGAACAGTCTAGCCCCAACTGCCAGGCCAGGTCCCAGGATGCTTGTCTTCCGTTCCAGGGAGGACCTGGCCTGGCAGTTCGGGCTAGACTGTTCCCATGGGGAGCAGGGTCCAGACTGATTTGCATATG
Source organism: Triturus cristatus (assembly GCF_964204655.1). Lineage (NCBI taxonomy): Eukaryota > Metazoa > Chordata > Amphibia > Caudata > Salamandridae > Triturus > Triturus cristatus. The sequence continues at coordinate 1,519,613,312 of NC_140591.1, read as the reverse complement.
GCTGGGTCCAAACTGGGGTGGCATGGTGAGCAAAACAACGATGGATTAAACCTGGCCTCTGTTACATACATTGAGATCTGTGCAGAGTTAAGTTCATACCAAGAGAACCAGCTACAAAGAGAGAAACTGGGGAAGCATGGTTTTTATTGAGACATGAAGTATGAGAAATCAAGCGACGTACCTAACAGGTTTGCCCATTGTCTCGAGAGGAGAGGTTCCCTCATTCGTCCAAACTCCGCCCACCGAGCTAAGGGTTTGTCTCCTTTGCTAGGCAGTTCTCTTTGCTGGCAGTGTTCCTGGTCGACCTCTGAATGGCTCGGATTGTGATTGTATCACTGTGGTCTTATTAAACTGTCAATAAAGCTTGATACCTCTGACCACAAATTCTGATGGAACATAAGATGTCTAAAAGCTCTGAAAGGTACTCTCCCCACTTTCACTACCAAACAACACCTCGTTTCTTTTGGGGTTCACAAGAGATCTTCCCTGAGTCATGGTCTGTTTAAGGATGATGTTGAGCATCTTGCTTGGCCCATCTGGTTCACTGATCTCCATTTCAATATGTTTGCAGATATCACCTAACTCTTCCTGAAGCTTAGCGGGATGTGGGTGCCCCATCTAAATGTTTCATACTTTGTACAGTGGGTTCGGGAGCCGTCTCATGGTTAACACTGATAGAAAGAAAATCATCTTGTGTGGTCGCAGGCACGACCTGAGCGGGCAATTGATACAGTCTGCAATTTGTTCAACATTAACAGTTGATATAACAATTGGGTTAATGTTTGATACTGAGCATTACAACGGTGGGGAGTGATTCTGTTGAGGAATTCAGAGGATGGAATCAAGACAATTACATATAAACAGAATACCTCTGAAACCATGTCTATGTCTCAACGAAGGTTGAAACGCGTCGGCATTTTATTTTCTAGAGGTTCAGGGTTAATATGGACACACTAAATTCATTCAATAGAGAATATTTTGAGATAGAGAATTTGAATATCTAGTCTTTGAGCCCATAAAATTTAGTATAAAATTGTACCTGACCTCTAGAGGACCTTGAGTCAAGTTCTAGTTGAGGACCTAATAAGTAAGGTTACAATAATGATCAACAATGCGTAGGACAAACATTGTTTAGAAAAGTTTATTAGTCCACTAGGTTTTTATGTTAAAAAATGTTTTGTTGTTGTTTGCACTGTTTACATTGTATATATGTAAGTAATGTAATTATTGATAACAACTGCAATGTTATTCAAAGGGTATGTTTTAAATCATATTGGCCTAAGGAACTGAAAAACATATACAAAAAAAGATATGAGAAATCACTCAAAGCCCATAGTTAATAAAAAGGACTAATGAGGCTAAAACAATAGTTTGATTTATGGTTTCAGAGGTATTCTGTTTATATGTAAGTATTTTACAATGTGGCATTAACACATATTTGTAATGAATGGTGTATTCCCTCAGTCACCCATTTAGGATGCCCTCCCAGCTAGATCACTTGAAGGCTGGTTGGTGTGTCTATGTCTTCCTGCAGCTGATTAATAAAGACTTGTAGTTTATAAATGTATCCTGTCTCCGGTTCCTCATTGTATTTTCCAATCCAATTGATCCGCTGTATACCTGTGATCTCATTTTGTTCCCAAGAGTTGGTCTTAGAGGTCACTAATAATTGTCACAAGAAGCCTTAGAAGTCATTGTGAGGATCACCTGAACTTCTCCAAGCTCTGCTTCTACTCAGCCTCAACCCTCTCCAGCCTGCCACAGACACAGCAGACAGCAGACATCCTGGGAGGCACCATCACCTTATGTATGTGACTGATCTCTGAACCGCCTGACTTGATGAGGACATTTGAGGGAAATGAACCACTTCAAAACATGATGGTTAATGATAAACATTACCTGAATCGCCCCCCAGTGCCAACCATCAGAGGGTGGCCACATAGGATGCTAACTCCCATGTAGACAGAGGCTTTGAAAGCGGACTTTAAAAAAAGTTAATCTCTATTTCCAGACCGCCTCCTCTTACAGCTCTCGATGTCCCTCATTTACGCTGTGGTAGTAGTTGGGGTAAACAGACCCTAGTGCAAATAATATATGCGTCAGGTGTGTTTTTGGACCGAGTTAACAACTTGTTAACTAGACCGCGGTTTTAATAGCATAAACAACCAACTAAAAATACCACTTGGGTGGGTATGCAGTTGTCTTTTTAGATTCGATTAATACTATTTGGGAACTGAAAAAAACTGGCAAACGTTTTTGTGCGTGTTTTGGCAATATCAAATCCACAGTTTTTACATTTTGCGTTGAAAGTTACCAGGAACTAGAAGCCTGGACACACGGCAGCAAGCAAAATATAGGCACAGTTCATGGTAGCTCCTACAGTAACAATCATTGGCAAAGCCAATACATCTCGTCTTTAAATGGCTGAGCTACTGGTTTCACCAACACTTGCTAGCGCTGACATATGAGCACATGCATCCGACACATGGTCATGCATGGTAGGAAATCATGGTCATGCATGGTAGGAAATCTTGGAATAGGTTTCCTGTTAAAAGTGCCCTTTACAAGGAAACCCATTTCATGGACCAACTTGGCCACTTTATCAATTAACATCATCCCATAAAAGAATATGAAGTTAGAGCATGGCACATTTTATTGTTGAACAGTTGAGTGGTATTGTGATTTAAAATTTTAAAAGATCCCCAAGATAAAATCAATTAAAATGTGTTTTTGGACTGCTGCTCAATTTTTTTAAACCCCTTTCATTGATCTTCAGGAATACATTACTCAAGTCATCTGTGCTGTCACACGTGAAGTCAAGAGACTCCAATGGAGGGCATTAGACTTGCTTGTCTACCAAAGACTGGTCACTTGGACATTCGATTAAGTCTCCTATATTGTCTGGAAAAAGGGCAACTTCTCCCAAAATCATATGAAAATAAAGGAACGAATGTGTTGGACTTAGAATCACCTCCTTATATATGGTTTTATCAGGAATGGAAATCAAAGGAAACAGGCCTTACTTCATCTTGGATTGGGATCCTTAGATAACATCATATGGACAGACCACCATCTTGGAAAGAGCACGTTATACCCCCTCATTCTGAAAATCACAGTGTTCTCTTGGAAAGCAAAAGAAATGCAGAAGTGTAACATCTTTCACCCACCGCTGCATTCCACGAGCCAGATGATTCGTGGATCACCCCTTGGAATGACCCCGACCTGAAAGAATTGGCACAGGAGGTGTCTAAAGCCTTCAGTGAAGAGAAGGTTGTAGGAGTAAGGGAAGGGGTAATAACTATCATTATTAAACACGCTCATGGTCAATACTGTTGGCATGTGAATGTGCCAGTGGATCACCCACTTACTTCTCATATTTTTCACAATAAACTCCCCCCTCCTGCCTGCCTGGCAGTAGTATTTTTGAGGGTATCTTTAGCTCAGGTGTTCTACTGTTAGCCCCAGACTAGATTCCTAGCAACATGATTGTTATTCAGTATATAATGCAATTAATTGGCACATTTGTGTTATTTTATTTTTTATGAGTTTGCTGAGTACATTGTGCCATTATCTAGATGTATCTACTCAGCAAGAAAGCCTGCTACACAACTCATATTGTGATGCAACTGCGTGATCATTTGAAACATCTCCATGGTTAAAAAACAGACTGATTTGTGAGTTCTTATTCGAGGGGCCACTTTAAAACCACACTGAGCATAATCACCCAGTGAATTTTGGTAGTGTTTCAGAAATAGAAATACAAGTAAAAGAATTCATCTGAATGAATGGAATTGTTCACAGTATTTTCCCTTTATTTTGAATGTTTGGACACCTTTATATGTGTAATATGTGTAAAAGGTGCATGGACTCTTTATTGTAAATGATTTATAGACTCAATGACATGTGAGGGGATTGTAAACCCCTCAAATGTATGAAATAACTACAAAATTCCCCAAAACGGAATTCCCTAGCTACATTTCCTCCACCATACGAGGAAGTTTGACCACTGGATCCTCTGATACTGAAGAGCATGTCAATTCTAACACAACTCACATATGGTTAAACAATCTAGGATTTTACAATTCTTTAAGCATTTTTGATTATGTTCATCCATTTTTCTATCCATTAATTTGGACAAGTATGGATGCTGCTAAACTAATTCTTTTGCAGGTTACTTATAAATAATAATCCAACATCCATTTCCTGAACTCATCACAGAGAGACATCTACATTAAGCTCTCCTCTTTTCACTTTTGGTTCGCCTTTGAAAAGAATTCTCTAAAATTGGGAGAAGAATATTGGCTTCTTTCCTCCTAATGTTCACGATCAATCACTCTTTGCATGGCCCACTTTGGAGACTGGAACAATGTCCACACTATTCTGTTCTGTGACAACATAATGACCCCTTTAAGACATTGACTTTCTGTCCACCCTATCATCCTTTATGTTATTCTTGGTATGTGGTGGAAGAATAAGGGAAGAAGTGCATGGATGAATTAATTCTTGAATATTGTATGAAATTGGGCTATTGGTTAAGGTGGGCATAAACCCTATTCAAGCAACAACCACAATCCTTGTCAAGGTGAAACACAAAATGTACCCTAAATTAATCTGTACTTAACCATCTTATTACACAAAGTGCCCAGGGGGCGCAACGGCCTTTTGCGCCCTCTTTGCGTGCCCCCAGTGCACTCTGGTATTATAGAAGGGGCCGCAGACGCTTGTTCAGACCCTTCTGTAATACAGATAGCACTGGCGCACACATAGCGTCAGCGCTAGCTTTAGAGGGCGTTCCCTCATTTGCATGGGGGTGTGGCCCCATCTGAGGTCCTGAACGCAGCCTATGTTTAAAAAAAATGCACATTGTGAACTGGACCTCAAATTGTACTTCATGTCACTTGCATGAGAATACACTATTTATTGTATATGAATGAAATCAAAGCATGCATGCACTATGAGAAAGAAGTCTCTTTAAGAACACCAACCCAGTTAAAGTAGGCAGGGCTCAGATATCTTACAATACTAAACACATGAACACTTTGAATCTTAGTAAAGAGGGGGAAGTCATGATAGTAAATGGAGAAGGAATGGGTGAAGCAATGAAAAACAAAGGCAGGATCAGACAGTCACAGATGGACAATCTACTGTTTGAAATCTGCATACCCACAATGCTCTTGAACAATCTGAATCCGTCTGGTTCTTTATTATTAGAGGCAAGTGAAATCTATAGCTAGCATTTACTGTGATTGATAGCGCGTGTAAAGTATTTGCTTTACCAAGTGTGTTAGCAGTTTTTGGGATCCATGCACAATATCATTGCCGGTCTGTTATTGTTATGAAGACAGTTTGGTGCTCCAACCATCATCAGTAACAGAAAGTTGCATAGTGATTGTTTCCTGGATTTATTTGTACTTTGGGTAACAGTGATGGGGGAATTATTATAGAGTTTCTGAATATTGAGAGGGCCACAATCTTTGGGCAAGGCTTCATGGTTCAGGAATAGGCATTTATGTCAGTAAATGCTAAGGTGTTCATAATGCCTGCTGAAATGTAAATTGCACCATGAAATGACAGTGCGTACCAGAGCAATGTGTTTGATTTCAGTATAAAACACAAAATAGTACCTGTACATATATATTTGTTTTTTAAATGACTTTCAGTGGCCTCTATTCAAGATGCAACCAACAGCTTGTGAGATCTTACGATGATGTTCCGTATTTTGAAACTTCGTGACAGCACACAGGCTCCTGGGTGCTTGTTTCATTCCTATGAGTTGGCCTTTTCTATATCTCATGCATTCTCACATATTAGGTATTTCACAGATGAGGGGGACAGGACAAAAGGAAAGGGTAATGTGGCTTCTATAATCAATTCTACCCTTTGTTTAAGTATTTTGGGAATAGAGCTTTAACTTCCACACTGTTCTACAGCCATTGCATGTATAATCCAACAACAAAGTCATTTTCCAATCACTCTGCGAAATGTGTAACTGCACAACATGCCTGTGGGTTGAAACAACAAGAGAAAGACACTTCTGACAAGCAATTGACAATGAGGGTGTAATCAACGACAAGCCTATCATCCATTCTATGATTGTGGGGATACCACTGAGCCCCGTTTCAAGACTAACATATCAATGTCACCAGATAATGAGGTAAGGGTGGCTGGAATGCTATTTTCCCCACAAATTACCAAGGTTGGTGCAACAGTGGATTTGGGTGGATATGGGAACCAGCCTTACCCGCCACAGACTAAAGTGTCCCGTAATTTTTATAGGGTGTTGATAGCCTTGCCACTTCCAAGCACAAACACCTACATGCCACCTCCGCAAAAGGGAATGTGATGGTCAGGGCTTCTGGAGAACACTAATACAGCAGTCATGGCAGGGTGACACAGATTCCAATGTTCAAGGGACAGAACATAGGTTAAAGAGGCAGGTCTTGGCACCTTTATACTACCAGACCCGCAGCCAGCAAAGTTCGAGATGGCAAAATGGAGGAAAGGAATAGGAAGAGGTAACCAATCCCCTTTGAAGGCAGGGGTATGAGGGTGGAACCCAGGCATGGACTCAATATACAGGAGGCCTAGTTTTAGTCAGTAGTTTAAGAGCAGAGGACCTGACAAGTCTTATCCCAATTAGTCTGTCTGTATTTGCAGGGTGATTGGAACCACCAAAGAAATTGGCTCAGAAACTGAAAGTTTTGAAGGAGTGCAAAGTTTATTTTAATGCCCTCACATCTTCTGTTTCGAGCTAGAGTGGTGAATGGGGTCAAGTCTTGTTTCGTCTTTTCATTGAGCACTTGGACTTTGACTTACCCGAAGACTTTGAGAGGAAAGAGGATAACTCACAGGGATGCCCCATGATTTCCAGATCAAGGGATTAGAAAAGTGGTGTGGTGGATCAGTGATATAACATCGATCCAACAAATATCGAGAAACACAAATATCGGAAATTAAATATTGAGAACAAAAATATAGACTCCATATACATAACTATAAAAACCACTAATATTAAGCACACAAATATCATTAACAAAAATACTGATTTTTACATATATCAATAACAAAAATATCGGAAGCACAAATATCGTCACCTATAAATAAACATATAGAATGGCAAAAATATTGATTACCACAATATCAACAACAACATTTTTGTCAAAATAACTAATACATCTATAAACAAATACACCAAAAACCTAATTTTTCCTTAAGACAGTTACTTCAAATAAACCCTAAACTTATAATAAACATATATAATTAAATTAAAATATATTACAACACCCAACAATTAAACACTTCCCCAAAAAATGGCACATCTAAAAAATATACAACCAATACCCAGAGACATCTTAAGGATTTTGGGGGCCCTGGGCCAAACATATTTTGGGGGCCCCTGTGCAGAACAGCTTTGAATTTATGATACAAATTGAGCCCCTGTTTCCCACGCAGTTTCCGCTTCCTCAGCTGCGTTAGCGATCTAGTTTGCATCATGGGCATTAGGCTATATTTTCCCCGATGTAAACAGATGCGCGCAGCTGACAGCGGTAGGATTTAGTGTTCCCTGCCCTGCTACTAGGTTTTGAATACTTTTTAACTTGTATATATGTGGCTGAATTACTCTGTGCTTTTTAACAATTTCTCCTACCTATGCGCACTTGCACTTTACTTGATTCTGCTTGCCTACACCTCCTTAGCTGCTCCGATTCGCATCTCGCTTTTCCTCCAGTCCTTGTCCGCCGCGGCTGATACACCGATTGAGCGGAGGGCTGGGGCTACTATTGGGCCCCTCACTTCCGCCGTCACAGTTTCCGCTTCCTCAGCTGCATTAGCGATCCAGTTTGCATCATAGGCATTAGCCTAAATTTTCCCGATGCACACAGACGCCCGTCAGCATCCTGGAGGCGTCCGGCGCCAGCCATGCTGCCCAGTTCCCCCCCAGTGAGTTTCTTCCACTATATTACATTAGGGAAAAACCGCTTAGCCTTAGGCGGCTACCATTATGTCAGTGTACAGCGGCTGATCCGAGCTTGGAGGTAGACTTTCAACGTAATAAGTGCAACTGGTCTCCTCCAGCCAAGGAAACGTGTACCCAAGATCCTCCCACGCAACAATAAGTGTAAAAACAATAAGAAAACAGAGGACTTAAAGGCCACACTTTTAAATTGTCGCTCCATGCAAATGCATGAACCACACATTTATGACCTACTTTTAGATGAACAGCCTTATCTCTTATTTCTCACTGAGACCTGGCTGTCTGAAGCCACCAACCCTACTATCACCTCCGCCATCCCTACGGGTTATAAAATCCTTAGGAGGGAACGACCGAGTGGGAAGGGGGGCGGTGTCCCCATAATTTACAATAAAAAACTAGACTGCTCTCCCATCCCGATGGAAAACATTGAGGGTGCAGAGTCCTTAGGCTTCCGCTCAACCTTATCCCCCCATCATAGCATAGCTGGTTTTCTGATTTACAGACCTCCCAGTGCAATTGGAAATTTTATTACTACGCTTAATACATCCACCACCTCCCTGGCCTTAAAATACAACAACTGCCTTGTTGTGGGAGATCTCAATATACATATGGATAATAGAAAAGACCCTCAAACAATTTCCCTTATTGGAGACGCTGCAGGCCTGCAACATGTTTCCATGTATTTCTTCAGCCACCCATGAGAAGGTCCATATCCTCGACCACATTTTTCACAACTTTGACAGATCAGTAAGCTTACTTCTTCTCATTACCTGGTCTGACCACCACCTATTAAAATCCATCATTCCCAACTCTGCCACTGCCCCTCGGGCTAACGCAGGGCAGAGGGTCCCTAATTACAGGACATTCCATAAAATATCCATCCCAATGTTAGCAGACGCCCTCAGTTATTCCTCACCGGAGCTGTCTGGCTGCCCCGACTCGGACGCCCTCTCAATAGATTCATGGCTCCGAACCAACATCGGTGCAGCGGTATCGGTGGTTTCCCACTCCTCAAAGAGGTGGGCCCCACCAGCTCCATAGTTTTACGGTTCCCTTAGATGTAGCAAAAACAATTGTAGAAGAATGGAACGGAAATGGCGTAAATCCTATGCACCTTAGGACAGGAAGGTGTATAAAGACACCTTAAAAGCTCATTACATTCTCGTGAAGGCAGCCAAGAAAAACTTCTTTCAAACCAAGATAGAAAATGCCCAAAATAAGAGTAAGGAAATCTTTAGCATAGTTAAATCCTTTACCGCCCCGAAAGCCGGGACAAAGGAAGGGCCATGCACAGAAGAATGGTCTAAGCAAATAGCTCAATTCTTCCACAAAAAGCTCTCTCGTGATCAAACAAGCATTCACTAACATCTCAGAGGAAGAACTGACCTTCTACCTTAGTTCTAATAACAAATTTCACCTCTTGGATCCTCCATCTTTACTAGCTTTCCCTGAGTTTCAGCTTGAAGAATCACTGACCCTTCTCCAAAGCATTAAGTCTGGCTCTCCTATCGACCCATGTCCAGCGAATATCCTGAACCTATTAGCTCCCACCATGAACCCCATGGTAAACCAGCTCTTTAATGCTTCCCTCTCCTCAGGGAACATGCTGAAATTATGGAAGAATGCTAAGATTCTTATACTGATAAAAAAGGCTAACGCCAAACTGACGGACCCTGACAACTACAGGCCAATCTCCCTTCTTCCTGCTCTCTCCAAAGTATTAGAGCAGCATGTAAACAAGGCCCTCCAAAAACACATTGAAGATGGGAAGCTCCTTCCTGAGTCCCAATCCGGTTTTAGGGCTATTTACAGTACGGAGTCCGCTTTGCTGGAAGTGACTGAATTTCTCAAGGGTAAGCTGGACCAGGGAGGCAAGGCTGTTCTGATACTGCTCGATCTGTCGGCGGCCTTCAATACAGTCCCACATGAGAGGCTCCTGGAGAGACTTGCTAGCATCGGCCTGGGGGACCGCCTTAACATGGATGTCATCCTTCTTGGCAAATAGATCTCAGGACATCTGGCTCCCCCCTTTCTTATCCCCGGTTCCGGCCATGAATGTAGGTGTCTCTCAGGGCTCCATTCTCAGTCCTACCCTTTTTAATATATATCTATCCCCCCTTGAGTTTCTGGTAGAGGAAGAGGGCGTCAAAATAGTTTCCTGTGCTGATGACACTCAGCTGAGTTTTACATGTGAAAAAGGAACCAACTTTGACGGGCAATGATTAGGACTTTCCTCACAAAGGTTTTTAACTGGCTTAAGATCAATCAGCTGAAGTGCAATCCTGACAAAACTGAAGTTGTTTTCTTTGGTAATCCAGAAACGCTCTTGGTGACAAAAAGATCAGCCACCCCCGCCCGCAGAAAGGAGAAAGTCAAAAACTTGCGCTTGCTTTGGCATGCTCCGGATGCCAACAAAATTCCTGCCACTGTTACCGCATGAGAGTAGAAAGATTGTGGAGCAGGCTCTGATTACATCAAAGCTTGACTATGTCATCAGCTTGTACCTCGGTCTTCCCAAATCCATAATCCAGCGCCTACAAGTGGTACAAAATGCGGCAGCCAGAGCCATCCTGAGACCTAAACCCAGATCTAGTATGACCCCTATTCTTAAGTCTCTACACTGGCTCCGCATAAAGAACAGATCGACTTCATAGCGATGACCATCTTCTTTAAAGCTTTCCATGGCTTAAGAGCCAGCTAACTAAATAAGCGCGCTAATCGCTACACAACATCTAGACCCCTAAGATCTTCCAATGCCAACCTGGCCATCGTGCCTAAAATATGCCATGCCTGCACTGGAGGCAGATTCCTCGCCTTTCTAGGTGCAAAATTGTGGAAAAGACTCCCTGAGTTTCTGAGACTAACCACAGACCTACTCTCTTTCAGGAAGAACTTAAAAACCTGGCTTTTTAATAACTGATGGGTCTTTCATGAATGTTTTACTCCTACTGTCACTTTTTGTGACGCACCGGCAGCGTAAAAAATGTGCATGTTGCACACTATTTACAAAGTAACGCATCTAGGCAGATGCGTCACTTTGTAAACCCCTGCACCGCATTATACCTGCGCCAGGTATAATGTATGCAGGGTGGGTGTTACCCCGCAAGAAGCCTTGCAGAAGTGGCGCATTGAAATCTATGAGAACTCAGTGCGCCGCTTCTTGGACCCCATTGCGTCAATATCTTACCCCTGCCTCACGGCAGGTGTAAGACTGATGCATTCTCTTTCACGTGGGGCTGTCCCATGTGAAAAGACACATCGCTGGATTTGTATCTATTTTCAAACACACCCCAGCAATGCATCACTGTTGCGCTTACAGATACGTCAGAAATACTGACGTATCTGTAACTCCTTGCGACATGATGCGTCATACAGTAACTATGATGCATCCATCATGTCGCAAGGAGGGCGCACTAAGAATTGACGCATCCCTGTTTTCACACAGCGATACATCACTTCTCATAAATAAGGCCCTAAATGTGTTTACAGCCAATATTCAGGGATAGTTATCTGTGTTTTAAATATTGTACCACACCAGCAGCTCACCAATATTACTGCAAATAATCCCTGTGATGCCCTCCCATTTCTTATATGTTAGGCCTTGTTTGATATAAAATAAACTTTTTTTTATGTATATTGCATGAAACATAAACACAACATTTCTCTGCAAAATGGCTGTACTAGACTCTCACACACCAGCTACATAAAAAATAAAGTAAAGGAAAACAGTATTTAAAACAATCTGTTTAAGAAATTTGCAAGGTCATGAGGGCAAAAGTCTGGAGAATGGAGATGACTGCCAGGGGGCCCCCTGAAAGGCTGGGGCCTGGGGCCAGAGCCCACTTGGCCCATGCATTAAAACGTCTCTGCCAATACCCCAACATATTATTATTTTGTGTTTGATAACTTTATTTCGGTCAAAGACCATAAAAGTACAGATAAAATATATACATACAAGATAAAATACATAAATAGTTGAAAACCTTAGTTAAAAAATTATTAAACAATAAGTTATCAAATGAGGGATGACAATCATTGCAATTAATCACAATTTAACACAATTAATCAAAGTAGACCTTCTGCGCCACATACCATATAGAAAACGAGAGACAGAAAACACAATGGGAGGTGAAGTATCATATCTTAAAATTCTACAGGCTTGAGCGCATTGTTTTAGGCCCAGATTTCTGCACAATGGTGCCAACCAGGATCTTCGTATTGCACTATAGGCAGGGCAGAAGAATAAAACATGGACCATATCTTCTTTGCTGTTGTTACAAGCTGGGCAAATTCCCTCTTCTCGTCAGTGCCCCAATCGGCAGACAGCCATGTCTTAATTATGTGTATAGTTTTCTTGCCATGGGAGGTTGTATTAAATCCAGAAATTCCTCCCTCCTGGGCACAAGTTTTACCTGCAGAAATTCTATGGACAACCTGCCCATAGTTGACGAACAGTACAACAAACTTAAATTATACTGTCTCAAGGAGGCCAGCAGCGGAGGGTTGAGAGAGAGGAACATGGCGGCAGCAGGCTAGCTGCCGCGGTACTCCGCCCCTAAACCTCCGGAGAAAGGAATGTTGCATCGGCGTTTTCTTACGGTTCCTCCGTGCTAAACAGTGTGGAAAGAATAGTTCTACCTGATTCTTTTCTAGTCACGCTCTTTCTTTTCCTCCATGTGCCTGCTGCTTGTGGGCGCCGAGGAATCCGAGGAATCTGTGCTGGCGTTCTCGAGTTGGCAGAGGCGGAGCATTGCGCCTGGAGTCCGGCGCTGGAGTGAAGCGGCTCTGGAGCTACGGCGTGGAAAGCGAAGTCAGTGGCGGGGAAGGCGAAATCAGTTGCCGTTAGCTTCTCCGTCCGGTTCCAGTGGTGGTTTGATTCTCTCCAGCGCGGAGGTGGCGGCTCCCGTAGCCCTCACAGCATCAGTGGAGACGGCGCCTGACGGAGAAGTCAGCTCATCGGCTTCGGGAGTCGCTACGAGAACAAAATCCGCATTAGAGAAGCGAAGACCTCAGGTGAAGGGGTGCAAGTCGGGGGGAGGCTCGAACAAATTGCCTGAGGGAGAGGAGCTGGGTGGTCTGCCGGGGTGTCAGCCTGGAGCCTTGGAGGTTTTGTCTTCGGAGAGTAGTCGTACAGCCGGGAATAAGTGTCAAGGAAAGGAAGGTTGGGAGGACAAGTGTGCAAAGGGCCACCCGCTTCCTGAAAGCAACGTGGCTAGTAGGGGTGTGAAGATACAAAAGACCCCAAAGCCTTATCAGTCTACAAAAAACTTGCCACTAAGGTCACAATACACAGTTAAAGCTTCTTCTTTTCTAGCCAATGAGGTGAAGGGTAAGAGAGCTTATAAGGCTGATAGGGTTGTAAGGTCAGGAAAGTCAGGAAAGTCTGTTCTAGATTCGAATTCAAAGATTACACCCTCATTGCGCTCTTACTTCAAAGCGGTCCCCCAACTGCTTAACATTGGGAAAAGCCCTGATACACTATTTGCCACTACCCTCCTACCTGAAGGTGAGGACATCCATGTGGGTAGTCAAGATTATTCTTCAGCACCGTCACCGTCACTAGAGCCCATTCCCGTTTTAGTCTCCGACCTCTCTTCTCCGCCCCCTAATAACCAGACAAATTCTACTCCCGTCTCTCCTCCAATTCTCCTGCAATTTTCCTCCCCGCAGCCTATAATGGGTGATTTGGTCTATACTCCCTGCCCTGGTCCCTTGCCCTCTGTCCCTGTACATGCCCCTACACTTTCCCCTGAGCTTATGAGGACCTTCATCTCTGAATCGCAGATTCTGTCTGTTGACTCGACTTGCTTGGGAGCTCCCCCATTATCCTGTGTCACCTCATTTGGTAACATTGGATCTGCCTTAGTTCCCGTCCCCCCCTTATTGTCAGAGCACGGGGGGTCAGGCGGTGAGCTTCAAGTACCCCCTGGAGTAGTGGGTGATGGGCAGCCCCCGTATCAAACACATACAGTCCTACCGGCTCAGGTGCAGAGCCCGTCTCGGGGGGGACTAGAAGTAACACTGATTGGCAGCCATCAACAGGCCTCGCATGTTTTGGGAGCCGGACCACCTCAAGAGTCCCCAGTTGTCCTTGCCTCATCTCTACCTTTTTTACCTGCTCCCTCTCTGGAGCAAATGTTTCGGTCTCTCTCAGCTGATATTAAACGTGGCTTTGAAGAATCAGCTGCAATTCAGAGAGAGATCAAAAGCTATTGCGAGGCATTGGCTAGTAAAGTTGATGGGCTCACCACGAGAACTATTGCGCTAGAAGAAGTGGTTGGCGGCTTATCTTTGAATCTAGATATTGCGAGGGATGAGATAGTGAGTCTCAAGAAGGAAGACGTTTCAATTGCTGAGAGGATGGAGACTTTGGAAAACCATGCCAGGCGTAACAACATCCGGCTTTTGAATATTCCTGAGGGAATTGAAGGTTCTGACGTCAAAGGTTTCATTGTTCCCCTGTTAGCTTCTTCTTTATCGCTGGGGCTATCTGAAGAAGAAATAGCTAATGATATTCAACGGGTCCATAGGGATCCTTTTAGACGAAATGCCCAAAGATCAAAACCGAGGCGGATCCTTGTGAATTTCCACACATACACCATAAAGGAGCAGATTCTTAGTGCAGCTTTAAAGCTGAAGTCCCTGGTCTATAAAGGTTTCACATTTCAGGTACGATCTGACTTATCTAGAGTGACACTTGAAAAGCAGTGGGAGTTGGGCAAAAGGATGGATGCATTTCGGAAACATGGTGCCACCGCTCAGCTAAGTTTTCCTGCGCTATTGAAGGTCATGTTGAATAACAAAATGTATAATATCCGCACTGCGCAGGCTGCTGATGAATTGTTATCTACCCTCCAAAGTGACAGGGGCGCAACGGGTGGCCCTTCCTGAGCGCATATCTAGAGTTGATCTCCTTCTCAATTTACTCTCTTTCATTTGGTAATTTCAATTTATATATATCTTTGTATATGTATAGGTTAGGTACATGAGTACATGAGTACAAAGGGAGTTACAAGTAAGGTGCTGGTGAATGTAAAAAGTGATTCGTAATATAATAACCCAGTACCAGGAAAATAATAAAAAGAGATAAATGGAAGGTTAAATAAAAATAAATAAATAAATAAATAAATAAAAGGGAGGTGAGAGAGAAAAGAAAAAGGGAGAGGGAAGGAATGAGAGAAGAAGAGATAAATTAAAAAAAATTAAAAAAAAGAGCGGGTAAACAAAGGGTTTAAACTTATGGAGGGGGAGAAAAAAAAAAAAAAAAAAAAGTTTCTTCTCTATTAAAGATATAGCACAAGTCGCACGTATGGAACCACGTTTTGTGCACTCACTCCGGGGGGTGGGGTTGGGCAAGGGGTACCACAAACCGGTCTCCGGTTGGTCCTTACAAGGGTTCCTCAGGGGGCGGGGGGGGGTGAGGTTAGGTCACAGGGGTGTAGGGGATAGGTTAAGGGTGTGGGTTGGTGTTATTGGAAAAAATTCCTCATTTTCAGTCTGGTCTCAGATTCAGTGGTGTAAATTTATATGTAGTCACGTTTTTTCTTTTTGTGTTAGACAGGACGATTACTTTAGGAGCATGTTTAGGTTCCTGGTTCTTGAGCTTAAATTTCACCTTACTCTCTCTAATGTGAATTTGACCCATGAGTAATCTTAGGATTCTCTCTTGGAATGTCAATGGTCTGCGCACCAAACCAAGGGCTAATAGAATTTTACAGTATCTTCGTGATATTGATGCGCAGATCAATGTACTCCAGGAGACTCATCTCATTGAGGAGGAGATGCTCAATTTGGTGAAAAGGAATAGGTGGATCGATCTTTCGGTATCCACCTCCCAGTCGCTTAATACGAGGGGTGTTTCTATCTTGTTCAAAAAATCCATCAATACAAGAATTTTAACTCAGCAGGTCGACCAGGGAGGTAGGTGGGCGATCACCTTGGTGGTTATTGGTGGGGTAAAACTAACATTGGTAGGTTTTTATGGCCCTAACCTGGACGATTCATCTCCCTTAGAGTCTCTCTTTTCAAGTCTGTTGCACTTTCCAGATCCCATCATTCTTACAGGGGATTTTAATATAGTGCTGGATCCAATGTTAGATAAGACCCCCCGTAGTAGACAGTTGACCCCGTCTAAAGCTAGAGCTTTTTTTTTGAGTTCCATGAAGCAATATGGGTTCACCGACATTTGGCGGGCAAGAGCAGGTACAAAACCAGGTTTTTCATTTCATAATTATAAGTACCACCATCAATCTAGAATTGATTACTTCCTGATAAGTCATGCCTTGGTTGATTCTGTTAAAGATATTTCTTACTATCCATCACACCTTTCAGATCACTCTGCTGTTCTTCTTGAGATAGTCGGGGTTATTAAACCTCTTACTACTTCCTGGTCATTTGACAGATCTCTACTCTCTTGTCCCCAAGATGTACTGTCTATTAGAGCTGACACTCTTGAGTTTATGCGTATCAATTTTGGATCCTCAGACCCTCCGGTCGTTTGGGACGCATTCAAGTGTTGTCTTCGAGGATTAATTAAAAATAAGGTAGTATATCGAAGGAGGCAATACACGCAGAAGATATCATCCATTAAAGCTGCACTTCTTCAAGTGCAAGCGGAAATTAATTTTACTAGTCAAGACTCTACAGATAGACGTCTTGCTCTCCATGAGAAACTTGCTTTCCTTAAAGCTGATCTGGCATCTGTATTAAACGAACGTATTTTGCAAAAATGGGAAGCGAGTAAATTATCGCATTTTGAATATGGAGAAGGGGCAGGCAAGCTGTTGGCCTGGAAGACCAAATCTGATAGGGCGCGTAATATAATAACCGCTGTAACATCTCCCCAGGGCACTGTCTTCTCGGATTTGGAGAATAGAACCACTTTTAAAAACTTCTTCCAGAACATCTATCAGGAGGACAATAACATAGACTCATCAGCTATTGAGAGTTGGTTAGCGGGTATCTCTCTTCCGAGATTATCGGATCTGCAATCTGAAATACTGGAAAGGGAGGTAACCAGGGAAGAGGTAGAGGAGGCTGTGCGAGCTGCCAAGGCAGGGAAAGCTGCTGGTCCGGATGGTTTACCGGTAGAGCTATATAAGATCCTAGTTGAAGAAATTTCTCCTTCTCTTACATCATTGTTTAATCAAATCTTAGTAGGAGGGGTTACACCACCAGCAACTTGGAATGACGCTTCCATTACCCTTATATTAAAACCTGGCAAACCCCCTACCGACTGTGGCTCTTACCGCCCTATATCTATATTAAATGCTGATTATAAAATTTTTGCCTCTCTGCTGGCAAGAAGGCTGGGTCGAGTCATTCCAACATTAGTACACCCCAACCAAAAGGGTTTCATTGCAGGCCGTCAGCTCTTCGAGCTAACATACGACCTAATAGGGGCTATCGACATGGCCACTTTGAGTGCAGCTCCACTGGCCATTTTAACACTCGACGCGACTAAGGCCTTCGACAGGGTCAATTGGTTGTACCTGTCGGGGGCCTTGACCAAGTTTGGTCTGGGAGGAAATTTTCGAAGGGCTGTACGTTTGCTATATAATCGCCCAACAGCTCGGGTACTTGTTAACGGAGGTCTTTCTGATGCATTTGTTATCTCCAGAGGGACCCGTCAGGGTTGTCCTCTTTCCCCCCTCCTATTTGATCTCTATATTGAGCCTCTCGCTCAAAAAATACGCGAAGAACACTCCATCATACCTTTCGCATGTAGGGGATGGGAGAAGAAGGTTGCGTTATATGCGGATGATCTCATGGTTATGACCTCTGACATCGATTCTGCCTTCCCGGCTGTCATTGGGCTGGCTGTGGAATTTGGAAATGTTTCTGGTTATGAGGTAAACGCAGCCAAAACAGAAACATTGGTGTGGAACGATGTCGGTAGCAGCTTTAGTAATGGCTCTAATAAGACTCTTCGTTATTTGGGCTTAAACATTACTAAGGATATCTCTCAGATCGCCCCTACCAACTTTGCTAGAATTGCAAATGAATGTCGCAAATTGATGAGAGCTTGGCTACACCTTCCCCTTACTGTAATTGGTAGAGTTAACCTGGTGAAAATGTCTATTCTCCCTAGGGTTTCTTTCTTGTTTAATACAATTCCTCTTTACTTTGAACCCGTTTTATTGGCTAAACTCCAGAGCGAGATAAGCTCTTTTATTTGGTGTAATAAAAACCCAAGGATAGCCTGGAAAAAGATAAGGCGTCGGAGAGAGAAGGGGGGCTTGGCCGGGCCTGACCTACAGGTTTATCTCTGGGCATTCCAGCTTTCCCACTCACGTATGCTCTTAAAAACACCTTCTGGCGTCGGGATCGGCAACTTGTTTGCCACTCTGTTGAAGTGCGAAGGAGTTGGGCAGTCTGGTTTTCTGTTTAAATTCGGAGACCCCAAATTCTTCAAAAAGGTCAAGTTGAAGATCCTACAGGGTCTGGCAAGAACTTGGGCAAAAATAAAATCCTGTATTAACTTGGGGTATTATTCTAGCAGAGCTCCTCTATGGGACCTCCCTGAGGCGCCAACCTGGCTAAATGACGCACTGGCTTTACCACTCAGGGAATCTGGGTTGGTTGTTTGGGGGATCTCTTTGTGGAAGGGACTTTGCTCCCCTGGGAGGACCTAGTTCGTAAAGTTGGGCCCAATCTTTCGAGATTTAAATATCTACAAATAGTAAGTTGGGCCCAAGCGGTAAGAATGCGACCTACACGTTCTATTAAGTTCATTCTAGGGGGAGGAAGTCAGTTGGAAACCCTCTTAGTTGATCAGCCTGCTGTAAAAAAAGAGGTCTCGCTATGGTACTCCTTAATAATGGATGAAATGGACGGCGATTTTCTTCTCCCGGAACAGCTGTGGAGTTCCCTGGTACCGACCCCCAATCTTGTAGATCTTTGGTTGTTTTCCTGTAAACTGCTGTGGGAATTAGTGAAACCAGCTAGGCTACGCAGGAATCACTTGTTTACATTACATAGGGCTTACTACTCTCCACATAGACTTTCGAAATTCGCGGCTGGTGGTCTGGTGGCTTGTCCGAGATGTGGACTTATGGAGGCTCCTGATGCTCACATGTTTTTTGAATGCCCTCACTTAACTCCATTTTGGGATGCAATTAGTAGCAAACTCTCGGCCTGGCTGGGTCGTTCGCTATTAATAGATCTGAAGCTAGTAATTTTTGGAACAGCAGATTGCACACGATCAACGGCTGGTAATCTTCTATTCTACGCAATGTTGGTGGCTCGTAGAGAAATCTGTAAACGCTGGAAAGAGCCCACTGTACCATCTTTCTTTGAGTGGCGTAGATCCCTGCTTCAGTTCTCTATATTAGATATCGCCAGGGCTGGTAATCGTGACAGGAGAAACTTTTGGAGGTTACTGGATGGCCTGGTTTGAATTTGTTGTGCTGGTTGGGGTTTTTTTTTTTGTTTTTTTTTTTTTTTTCTTTTCCCCAGCTCCGATGATTATCCTGCCTTGGTACTATCTTGCTGTTCTTCTCTTTTTCCGATGGTCCGGGCTCGTAGGTCTCTACGGCAACAGCACATATAACCTTAAAGTTGGTTAAGCTGGGGTGACCATGGCAGCTGTAGGGCTCCTGTATTTGATTTGTCACCTACTGCCCTCCCAGCATCAGCTGTGACAGCGCATTGGTACACTCGCAACTTTCGCCACCCATACAGTTGGCTCTCAGTAGTCTGGAACCATGGCAGTAAATGAGGAACAAAAAAAAAAAAAAAAGGAGGCCAGCAGCTCAGTTCTCCGCACCACTGGACAACTCTCCTCTGGGGTCTCCCATAATTGGGGCAAACCTATTTGGTATGCAACAGCTTTAATGTGGGATAGCCAGGGTATATTTTTGCTCTTCAACCGCCCCCAAACTGCAGAAAACTCAGCTCTGTAATCATCAAGCTCAGGTACTGTCCAGAACCTTCTCCAATACAGGAGAGGTCGTGCCGCTAACAGTTCTGAAATGGGCTCTAGACCTAGATCTAGTCTCAAAGGTATGAGCGGGGTACTCTGGGGGGGGCCTAACAAATTCCTCATAAATGCCTGCTCAACCCTAAGAAGGTTTGATGTGCGCGTATGGCCCCAGAGTTCTGCACCATACATTACAGCAGGTCTGGCTTGGACGCCGTAAATTTCAAGCACTGGGGAGACTGGCTTGAATTGGGTTGTGCTCTGAAACTTGCCAATACCCCCTACCATCTGTGAAAGCCTCAGGGCAGATTTGGCTACCTGGGGGCCCCAACAGAAATCTTCAGTCAGGGTGACGCCCAGGTATACAAAAGTTCTCACCCTTTCAAGCAGGGTGCCATTTAGCACAGGGCTAGGGCGGGTGCGTTTCGGGGGACCAAAGATCATGAACTTCGTCTTCTCTAAATTAATCTCAAGTCCCCGCGAGGCGCAGAATGATACAAAACCGTCCAGGACCCGTTGGATGCCTGTTGATGTTCGAGACAACAATAAAGTATCGTCTGCGAACATCAGAGCAGGCACCCGACCTGACGCCAACCAAGGGGCATCACTATCCCTAACGCTATCTAGTTCACCCACCAGGTCATTTATGTACAGACTAAAGAGCGTAGGGGCCAGGACGCAGCCCTGGCGTACGCCTCTGGTTACAGGGAAGCGGGCTGATAATTCCCCGTTCTTCCCGCACCTGACCTGGGCATAGTTCCCTACATGGAAGCGCTTCAGGACGTCCAATAGATAGGGCAGGAGGTCTAGTTCTTTCAAGACCCTCCATAAACTCTCCCTGGGCACAAGATTGAAGGCGGCCCGCAGGTCTACGAAAACCAGGTAGAGGCTGCCACCCTCAACACTTACAGTCTTCCAGAAAAGGACCTGCAGCCTAAAGAGTTGGTCCAGGGTCGAGATCCCAGATCTAAAGCCGGCCTGAAGGGTGGTCATTACTTCGTGCTCATCCGCCCACCTAAGTATTCTATCCAGGAGGATCCGGCCTATTAGTTTCGGGTGGTATCCAAGAGACTAATCGGCCTTTAATTTGAAGGCACTAAAGGGCAGCCCTTTTTAAAAATGGGAACGATCTCAGCCCCCGCCCAGGTGTCTGGTAGCTTGGCTCCTAAGAGAACCGCATTGAACAATACGGCCAGGTACGGTGCCCAGATTTTTGGCTGGGAACGAAAGAGGTCACCCGGTACCCTATCAAGGCCTGATGCTTTATTAGGGAGCTGCCTAGTAATCGCGGATTCTACTTTTCTTAACTGAGATACTCTCAACGCTTCCAGGAGCCACCCTCACCCCGGTATCCCACTGGCCTGTCTGGTATCCCAAGTCCAAGGCCCCCCGCAGTCGACACTCGTGCGGGAGGTCTAGGGCTGGGGAAGTGCAGAGAGGATCATCTAGCTCTAATGTCATGGTCCTATCTAAGTATTCAGGTGTATCTGCCAGAGGACTAGTGTAGAGTGCAGCAAAATGCGCCTCCCACACTGAGGGAGCAATATTTGGTAAAAGAGTCTCCCCTCCGTCTCTCGCAACAAAATTTACTAATGCCCAGAATAATTTGGCATCCTTTGTCACGAGGGCACCCCTCAGTTCTTCCCACCTGGCTTCTTCCCACTCTCTCTTGCCCCTAGACAGCTCCTTTTTATACATCAGTCTAGTAGCCCTAATATTCACTTTATCTTTCGATTTGATTGCCGCAAGAGGCTCCTTTTTTAATACCCTGCAGGCACCATCAAACAAGGGGTGCGTTTTCGGCACACGCCTCTTAGTTCTACTTACAGGGTTAAACACATCACCTAATACCACAACTAACTGCTTATGTGTATCTAGTGCCTGCTGTCAGCCAATCGAATCGCCCATCTGGGCTATGAGGGGGATTGCAAGTTGATACATTTTTGCAGGCTGTGAGGGTGAGTCTGCAAGATGAGGCCATTTAACCCTCCTTCTATTATTGGTCAACATGAGGGGGGACATCGTCATGGCGGATTTAGGGTCAGGATTAGTTAGTCCAAAGGACCCTGGCTTAAAAGTTAGGACCAGGGCATTGTGGTCGCTATCCTGTCTTTGTACAACTCTAAATTCCTTCAACTTGTCCCAATTTTTAGCATCCACCATTAGATAATCAATGATGGATGTTTGGCTTGCCCGGTTGAATGTTGCTATTGCTGGGCGATCAGGGTCCAATCTCCCATTACACGCCCGCAGAGATGTTGCGAGGGAGAGAGATTTTACTTGGAGCACCAAAGGTGTCCATGCTCTAACCGGGGCAATATTAGGCTCCGGGATGTGCCATAGTACATCTACTTCATCTTGTTCGACCAGTTCGAGGCTACCCAACGGTTCAAATTGGCAGTTGAAGTCCCCGCCAAGAATTATTGCGGTAGAGGAGTCTAGCCCCAGGATAAAAGAGCTCAGTGCTTTAATTGTATCCGATTCTTGCCCATTTCTGGATGGCCTCGAGTAGATATTTATTATTGCTGCTGGGGGTTTACTTGGAGGTTTTAATAAGACACACTGGATATCCAGGGAATTTGTTTGGGTTTGGGTTGCCTGGATTCCCAGATGAGTGCCTATCCAAATTGATAACCCACCCGATGGGCGGCCTCTTCCTGTGGACACTGCCAAGATGTCGAAAGTTGCAAAGGTCGAACTGGAACTCTCTTCCAGTGCCCAGGTCTCTTGTATCAGGCAGATATCATGTCTTGCCATAAAGGCTGCCCACTCAGGAGTATGCAGCTTATTTTTTAGCCCGGCTATATTCCATGAGACCAGTTTTAGGCATCCTTCCACTAAATTTTCAGAGCCCTCAGCTGCCCTGTTCCCCCTATTGCTAGTCCTTTCCCCTGGTGTGTAGTCGGTTTTTGGATCCTCCCTAGAGGTTGGTGGTAATACATTTCCCTCTATTACCCCTACCCTTCTAGGAGCTTCGTTAATAACTTGTGGAGTAAAATTTCCTCCTAATCTAAGTCAATCGACCTCTTCCAACACGCTAAACCTATTCCAATGCGGCTGTAGCGGAAATAGGGGGCCATAGGAAGACCTGCCCTCCCTAAATATACCCCCATTTGCGGTGCTATGTGGTGGAAGATGGCACCCCCTGTTATCATGTGTAACTCTGGGGCGACATGGTTCCAAACTAGGAGTAGGGTAGAAATACGAGAGGTGCAATGGGCATATTTGCGTATTTAGCCTATAGAGTGGAGTATTGCAGATATACTCTACAACAGAGGCGTCCCTGAAATTCAAAATTATTACATCACCTGCTACTGCCTTTGGGCCCCTCCCAATCCAACCCACTCTTCTAGCCAACAGGATTTCACCTGAGACATTCACTGGCAGGGGTCTATTTACCCTAAGCCACTGAATGCGCTTGTTTTTTAACTCAGCCTCCCTTTCTCTTTTCCCCTCACTTAGGGGTGGTACTCCTGCAAGTGCTACTACATATGGTTGGGCTTCAGGGGGTAGGTTGATTGTTGGTAACTAGTGAGAGATAGCTCTTAATGTTATGTTTCTTTTCAATGGTGAACTAATTTTATCCCCCTTTTCACCCTCTTTTGTCTTTGTTGTAACTTTATCTCTGGCATTTGCCAAGTTTCCTGCTATTTGGCAAGTCTGCTTCTGGACATTAGTACTAGGCAGAGCTTGCGATGGAACATGTATGGGCTTTTGGATGCTTAGTGTAGCTCCTACATTGGTAGTCTGTACTGAAGAGTTTTTATTTTCAGCTACTCTGGCACTAGAATCATTTTGAGGTGGAATTTCAGTAACAAGGGGTGCAGGATTTCTCAGTAGTTTAACTGACTCAGTTATCCCTCCCCCCTTAATATTCATGACAGAAATAAGTTTGTCAAGTTTTGACACCAGAGGTTTAAGTTGGATAGCAATAGTCCGCTCCAGGGATGCTTGTAAATCGGCAACCATATTAGCGATCCAGCATGGTATTCCTGATGTTGGACCGATCAAATTACTAGTCGGGGTCACCAGATCGTGGTTTGCCAATTTATTATTACCCAATTTGTTTGGGATATTTTCTCTCTTTTTCCTTGGACATGATTTACGTGCTTCTAGCCTCTTCTCAGGAGAGGGGGAGGTCAGAATAATTGGGCGTCTATAGAGATTTCTACAGGCATCTGGCTGCAGGGCAAATCTACATATGACAATGTCAGATAAGAGCTAGCCTCCAGAGCATCAGTCATGGTGGTTGAGGTGTCTCTTCCCTGATTTTGCATACATAATGTTGGTGTGATCGATAGCCTTCTCTCCGTATTCTCAATGGCATTCGCCACAACGCCAATGGTCTGTTGCAGCATTTTATCATTATTATTAACTATACACATTTAAATACAAACATCAATATAAAATATTATATAAAAACAAATACATCCATATGTAAATAAAAACGATTATATATAATACTACAAAAAGAAAATATAAATTATGATTTTCAAAACAAGATTTAACTGATAAAAAAAATTCTAATTAGTTCTAAACCACCCAAAAAACATAACACTATAAAGAACTTTAATCAAAAAACAACTGAAGCAACTAAACAAACATTATAAAAGACACATTAATTAAAGCAAATGATTACTCCAAAAACACAAGCACTGCATGAGGAGGAAACTCTGCTGGATTCTCACAACAAATGAATATACTTGAAAATATACATCTCTAAAATGACATATTCAAGTAAGTAATACTTATATTTAAACTAAAAAGCAAATGTTACTAAACTAACAAATTATTAATTAATGAGTACATAGTAACACATACTGTAACTTTTATTGTTATACACTCGCTACCTAAAAGAAAAAAAACCTTCCCAAACCAACTGCTAGAAAATCTCAACAATAACAAAGCACCAAAAATATATAATAAAGTAAGTATACATTAATAATGAATTAGAACGTTATCCAAACAGCGACCAAAAATAAACTTTACTCCCTCAACCTCAACAAACTAGCACAAACTACCATTTCAATTACTCTTAACTGCTCCACGTTAAAACGAGCTGAAAGAAAAGCTGCAAAACTATGCAAAACATCTCAACAAAACATACAAGTAAATTAAAAAGTAACTGCATTTTCAAATATATTAATAACTAACATGCAAAAATTAAACAGATATTTATATTATTAAACTACTTACAGATTTAATGACAAACAGCGCCAAATGTATCACTTCACAAAAAGAAAAGCAATTATTAATTCACATGGGCTACACCTACAGCCAGGAAAGTGCATCAACAGAACTATAAATTAGAAATGTACTAAATATTATTCTAATGCATGATATGCAACATCCTTAAGGACATACTACCTAAAGTCCCCGAACACATGAAATACCAACTACCATCTATCGCAACTTTAAAACGTCTAATTATATGCACTAAAAAAGCCAACAGCAATACCCCACCTGCTCCTACAAGATACCAAGACATAGACATACCAGACCATTTAACAATTACACATAATGAGGAACCCTTTCTTTTACATGACAATCAAAATAATGAAAAATTAATCCTAATCTTCTCCACTGCAAACAACCTAATGAGACTTACCTAATGCCAAACATGGATGATGGATGGAAGCTTCAAAATGTGTCCCAAACCATTCACTCAGAAATACACCATACGTGGTGAAAATCAAAACACCCATATCCCTTTCATATACACTTCACCCCCAAATATACAAAGCAGTACTTACTATGAACTCCTAAACTATGTACAACAACGAACAAATAATTACTACCCCAAAAAAATTATCATAGACTTTGAACAAGCAATGATTCAAACAATACTAAAAATATACCCACACACACAGCCATACAAAGCCGTTACTATCACTTTATTCAAAGTATATGGCAACACCTCCAAACATCTACACTAATGGTCTGAATTTGAGTATGTAGGTCCAAAGACCGCCGCATCTGCTGTAGCGGTCCGACTGCCGCAACCTCGGTGGTCCAACCACCCGATTACCAGTTTGGTGGTCAGATCGCCAGCAGCCCACCTCAAGACCACAGCCACAGCCAGGATCCTGGATTCCGACGGGGCGGCGATGGGGAAAGTGGTGGTCTGCGGTGGCGGTGCTAATACCGGCACCACCATGCAGATTACGAACTGCCTTTCTGACAAGCTGTTCATGGCGGGGATCCCGTCATGAACAGGTTGACGGAAAAACAGGGAAAGGAGCCCCAAACAGGGCCCCAGGGCGTTTTGGCCCATGGGGTGTGTGAATGAGGGCACAGGTTGCGCATCCTTCTGCTTGCACTGTAGTGTAGGCATTGTGTACCATTCACAACATGGTGCATGGCACACAGTTCACCGACGTGCAAGCGGCGTTGCCACGGTGGCAGCATGTGCTTCAGGCTCTCTATAAGCCAAAGCATGCTGCTGCCGTTGCACCACCGACACAACACCGCCAGCCCGGCAGTGTTGTCGTAATACAGCAGTTGGGAAGCTGCCGGCTTGGTTGCGTTCTCGCAACCGCCACAACGGCAGTCCGGTGGTCGGATCACCACACTCTAAATCAGCTCCTCAGTGTAGAATATTCCACTAACAGCCAATTTGTCTCTGAAGTCAAACAAATGATAGCACTAGTCTACATTCCTGTGACAGAGGTAGTCAACCAAAATAACTCACTAAAAGAAAGCCCTCTCTACCAACAAAATGAAGACAAACTTAGTCCCCTAATGAACTATTTCAAAGACACGTGGGTTGGCAGACTGCATCGGGCAGGACACAGACACCATGCCAAATTCCAGACACCATGGTGGAATGTCTATGACCGCACCCTGGCACAGGAAGCCAAAACCTGACACAGGAAGCCAAAACAAACAATGCAGTGGAAGGATGTTACAATGCCTTCCAATCAGGTAGAAATCAGCCTACATTATACAAATGTAAAGAAGCATTACAAAAAGAACAAACCTACCAAGAATTGAATATAGAACAATCTATTATCCAAATTGGTCCTAAAATTAAGAAACAAACTAAAGAAATGTACGTCATACTACAATGTAAAGTCAAGATTTTCATAAATCACAAACGACTAGACTTCTTAGAAAAAATAGCCAAATCTATCCCCTTAAGTACATATTCTTCTACCAAAAACCTCAAAAACTACAACATACTCTTAACACAACAAACCAAATGTGTTTTGAATAATAATATGGTTATTTTATTACATCAGAGAAAAAAGGTATATACACTAAAAAATATAAAAAATCACTGATATAATAAAAATATTAATATTACTATTTAAAAAACAAAGCTAATACTAACAACTTCAAAACAAATTCAATTTATCACATCAAGTGAACACACCACATAATGCAAAGAATTCCACATAATAATAACTTAAACAATACAATATCACATTTCCCACCCACAACAAAAAATATAAAGCTTTCTGTTGTGTAGCTGCCGATCTCTCGCAATCGCCACATAACAAAAAATAGTAATGCATCAAAAAAAGAAGAAAAGGAATACAAAAAGCCCCCTCAAAAAATGCAAAAATATTACCAATCCAATTGAAAATCCCTCGAAGCAATCTTGAATCTGTAGGTTCCATAAAAACCCCGAAAAAATGTTTTAAAAAACAGAACCACTCCAGGAAACCCCCCAAAAAAGAAATCTACGCAAAAACAATTGGTTTATAATGAACTTTAACAGATTTCCTTTAAAAAAATCATAAACCAACTTCCTTTTGAAATTTTTTGTAGACAAAAACATGTAATCATGAAAACATTAGTAACGTCACATATTTTAAAATTACATAATCATACATTAATAATACAATTTTAAAAACATGACACAACAACATAGGACCCGATTACGATGAGACTCGCAAAGCCTCCAACCTCAGGTTGGAGGCTTTCCAAACCTCATCACGGTTTCAGTTTCAACCACCGCATTACGATGCAGGCGGTCGACAGTGAAATTGGCTGGTTATTCTGTCTGGATTCCGACGGGCTCAAGGAGCCCGTCCGCCAGTTGCAGACCAGCCCATAATCCCTATGGACGGCGTTTCCGCCATATGGATTACGATGTGGCTTTCCACGTGCCCTTTCATGGCGGTCCACCGCCATGCAAAGACAGGCAGAAAGCAACTTTGGGGGCCCCTGGTAAAGACCCCTCCTCCCAGCGGCCTCCGGTTTAGGGCTGAAGGGGAACCTATGGTGCCCCCCTGTGAATCCTTGTACCGTGTGTCAGGCACCTTGAGGTGCCTGCCCCACGGTTCAGGGGTTCACACAAACTCCCATTTCTCTATGGGAGCTTGTGCTATGGCCAGTTTACGTCCACAGCACAAACTCCCATAGGGAAATGGGAGTTTTTTGCGACTGCACCATGTGCAGTCACATTGTAATTAGGTATGCGGAACCGCCGACCAATGGTCGGGCAGATCCCATACTGATATGGTGTCAGGCGGATGCAAGTCCGCCCAACATCGTAATAAGGCCCAAAGTGCAAACCACCAACAAATACCCATCTAAACATAACAAACAATCTTAAACAACCTTATACCCAACTTGTAAACATTCATCCTAACTTCTCCCTACCTTCAAAATCCTTAAAAAACTCCCTAATAAAAGACTTACCTGTTCCGACGAACAGAAGCACCTAACCATGACTAGCCTCCTAGAACAAAGACCCAAAATAACACCAATACACTTCAGAATAGAAACAAGTGATAAAATAAAATGGCTACCAAATGAACCTAAAAAAAGACTCCACACAAAAATCAATGGGAAATATTTAAAAATGTTTAATAAATGTAAAACAAAATATTCAAAATATTAAACACATCAAATAATGTTGTAGAAAATGTTCTAAATATTGTAAAGTATAAATTAAATAATATTAGAACGTTGTAATGTTGGGAGCTCCATTGCAGACAATGGAGTGCTCCCTGCTTCTCCGCGCTGGTAAAAGCACGCAGAGCAGCATTCCAATGATTTACAAAGGCTTCTCGAAGCTCCCCCTCGAGCTTCCAGAAGCCTTTGTTTTATTTGTTAGAAAATTCTGCCCTCCAGTGGCAGAATGTTCTAATGACCTTATAGCCCTTCGTAGCAGGGCTATACCGGCTAGTAAAGTCTTGTCCCTTGTTAAAGTCCCTCGCCTTCGGCTCGGGCCTTTAACGCGGAAGCGGGCCTTTAATAGCCGATATAGCCCGCTACGGCGGGCTATAAGGCTATAGTATAAAATATATAAAATTATTTAATATATACTAATTATAAATATGTTGGATGATGTTTAAAAAATGTATGTGATAAAAGTTTTTTAAAATGCTTTACAATTATACTGAAGGTAAAATAAAAAGTGAAAATGTACATTATAAAAACATGCATACTATTTGTTTTATTTCCATTTTTTGACAATTAAAAAAAGACATAATTTTATTTACTTCACTTTAAAATTGTTATTATTTTTATTTTAAAAATATATGTGTAAAATGTAAAAGTATACAGTGAATATAAACTGTCAAAAAATAAATGCTAAAAATATGTGCGACATCTTTTTATTATACGAAATTTGGGTAAAATCTTAGATACTAAAAGGGTGACATTTACATGTCCCACTTCAATCTTAACCAACTTGGGGAAGGTGTTGGACACTAAAGGGGTATATCTAATACACAAGGGGCAACCCAATATTCTCTTGTGGACTTGGGTAACTGTAAAGAAGTAAACAAAGGTGCCAACAAGGGATTTCATGAAAACAAAATTTCATTGGTGATGTCTATAAATGCCGTCTCAAATAAATTGATTATTATTTAAGCAATAAAAAGTAATTTGAATAGAAAGAAACCAATCGGATATGCAGGTGTATGTGTTTTCGAATTTGTAGTGGAAAAAAGCAAATATTCAAACAGATTTACACAGAGGTTTAAAACAAATATTAGTACATTGGAATGTTGGCAGCTCCATTGAAAATAATGGAGTGCCCCGGGCTTATAATGGCTGGTATAAGCCCGGAGCTCCAACATTCCAATGCTTCTTTGTTTACAGCTCTGGCTGTGAACAAAGGCTTCAGGGAACCTGAGGGGATTTCAATCCCCTCGCGCTCCCTGAAGCTTTTCTTTTATTTGTTAGAACATTCTGCCCTCTAGTGGCAGAATGTTCTAATAGCCTTATAGCCCTTCATAGCAGGGCTATACCGGCTATTAAAGTCCCGCTGCCGTGTTAAAATCCCTAGCCATCTTTCAGAGTGCTGCTCTGAAAAACTGTTTTAATTTTGGGCAATTCACACGTGTTAACATTGCTATCTAAATAACCTGAGGGGAAACATGTCAAATGTTGAGTAGGCGCTGAAGGAACAGGCGACAGATTAGATTTCACAAGGCTTTCCAAGACACCCTGAGGACCAACCACACTTAAGGAGCTGAGGGAGGTATTCACTTTTAAGTTGTGCAGGGTCGGCTTTAGGGCTGTGCAACTGGTGCCGCCACACTGGGTGGCGGGGGGGGGAGTGTTGAGATGTCATTTGTGCTCTGACGGGAAGGGATGGGAGGACAGAGCAGACGGCTCAGGTGTGACAGACAGGACACGAGCAGCCTGCAGAAATATTTGGGTTTGCACCAATGTTTAGAGGATAATTATAATGGGAAAGTAGCCTTAGCAGGTAATGTACTTGCTGGTGAGATCTGTGCTTTTCTAGTCACAGTTTTGACTCACCATAAAACACCAAAGAGGAATAATGTGTCTGCTGGAAAGTACAAACCTGTAACATACAGATCACAGATTTGTAGTTTTATGTAGCTAGCTCAGTGGATTACTGCTTTTATCACATATATCCTTGTGTTTCATAAATAAGGTTCCCTGTTTTCCATTTTTACAGATATATACAGACAGAAAAACATTTGTATTTATCATCTGTGGTGTTCCTATGATTGGAACCTATCAGGTATTCAAGCATGAATGCACATGTATCGATTACATAAATGTGGAAATATACTAGTTTCAACTTCATTTTGGCACAAAACTCAAAATAATTATGGATAAATAGAGATAACATTAGCAATAAATATAGAAAGGATAAATACAGAAGCATATGTCAAAAAAATAAATACCACACAACTGGGAACCCTATTCATAAGTTACAAAGCTTCTGACAGCACAGTGAGCTATAAGCCAGCATCAAACAGCTGAATACAGACTCAAGGCATGGGTTTAGAAACTCTTTGTTTTTTCTCTATCATTCTTTATTCTAAGGTTGCTAAAAGGGTTAGTTTAGGCAGTGATAAATTCTAAATAATATAAACAACCTCAACCACTGTGTTATGTTTAAATTCTGAGTGTGTTTGTCTCCAGACCGAGCACTCTCAACATGTAATGCAAACCAGCATGAGTGGCATCTGGCTCCTAAACCTTGTAGCCTCCGTTGTCTTATGTAACATTTCCTGTACACTGATTTACATGCTTGTATGATTTGTTTTCTCTGTATAATGTGTGTATGATGTAAAGTCCTCTGACACCCTACATCAGGATGAGTAGCTTTAAAAAAGAAATTATATAAATGGGAGAGGGAGGCTACAGCGAGATGTGGGGCATCGTTGGATTTTGAAAGTGAAAGAATCCCGTGAAAGAGGAGATCATGAGGGGCGTCACCAACAAACAACGTTGCAGTGGGCGCGGCCAACGCAAGCGCTGGCCCTGAACATGTGGGTTCTACTCAGGCAGTGCCAGTGTGGAAGCAGTGTCTCCAGGCAGGTGAGAGCAGCTCAACTGAGTGTTGGCACACTGAGGGCCACCCAGTTAGCCCGCACACCTCTCAGATAGAAGGCACTCGCTCACAAGCACTGCAAACAAAGCCACTTCCAACAAGCACTGCTGGTAGCCGGCAGAGCTGGGGTTTCACACACTCCAGAGAGGAACACAACAGAGGGGCTTAGAGATGTTCCTCTAGCAAGGCGGAAAGGCTGGCAGAACCGGGGAAGATTCCATTGTACGACAGACCAGGCATTCCGTCTCTGCATCTGGCGCTGTCCAATACTTGGCCCAGATGAACAAAGAAATTATGCAATGTGGTGCAGCAAGTAAAGTCACTATGCTGTGTTGCAAGAACAGGAAAGAGCAGAGCAGCACTGTTAGACCTGTCAGCCTGTGGGTGGTCTTCCCCTAAACTTTGCCTATCCCCGCTTGTTTTGCTGAATTCATTTTTGTTGGCCTTAGGATTATGTGCAGTTTACCACTGCTAACCAGTGCTAAAGTGTCTGTGCTCACTGCCTAACACATGGTAAAATTGGCTTACACCTCATGGGTATAGTTAATTTAGTTACAAATCCATAGTAAAGGGGTATATCATATACCCAGGTCCAGTAAATTAAATGCAACTAGTGGGCCTGCAGCAGTTACTATGCCACACACTCAAGTAGTCCCTTAAAACTGGTCTCAGGCCATTGCAGCCTGCATACAGTTTTAAATTGCCATTTCAAATAGGCAAAATAACCCATTTGCCAAGCCTAAAACTCACTTTTTAATATAGCGGGATGCACTGTTTTTAAGATGTTGAGCATGTAATTTTAAGTATTACATGTCCTGGTGATGTAAAACTCACAAATCCATTTTTCATTACTGTGATAGGATAGCATTGGGTTACCTTGTTACATTTAATAAGTGATAAGTTTTGTTTGGGACCAGGTTGAAATGTCATGTTTGGTGTCTAGGGATATGTACTTTAAAATCATCTTTAATGCTGAAGTCAGATTTTAAGTTACAATTCTAAAAATGCCACTCTGAAAAAGTTAAAAAACTGGGGGGGATAGGCCCAAAGGACCAGAACCAGGTAGGGCCGTACGTACTAAATTGAATACAAAAAGGAGAACCTGGCTCCGTTTGACGTTATGCTCTTATTATCTTTGATTCTGTTTGAATGGAATATTTATTAAACCATTCCTTTCTTTGCAATTGTTTATATTTACCAAAAAGATTTTAGTTGCATGAGAAGTGAAGAGACACGCATTTTTCAAATTAACATACTTATGATAATTCACAATAGACAGTGCATGAAATACTTATATACAAACACATTTATATACAACAATGTTGAACTTTGGCATCATAACATCAGAAACTAGAATACTCTTATTGCTATCTTGTTTTTGGGGCCCAACATGTGCCAAACATGGGAAAATGTTTAGAGTGTGTGCATGGGGCATACAATTCAATAAAAATCCCTCATGTCACAACAAGTTTATTCAAATTCCTGTGTTGAAAAAAGTGCTGACGCGTTTCAAGACCCAGTCCTCTGGTACCGGGACTCTCATCAAGGCTTCATGTTAATTGTCAGCGATTTCTGATTACCTGATTCTCGGACAGAGCTGCTGCCCTGACAACTATTTGCGTGGTAACCAGAATATCTCAACGGAAATTGCTGCAGTGCGCTTCGTAATATATGCCGGGGGAATTTCTTTCAAACGTTCCCGGGTTGCTCAGAGGCAGACATCTATTTCTGTAATCATTGCATCCTGTTTTTAAGTCTGAGTGCATCCATATTCTATATCCAATATGAACTGCAAATTCACTGTCAGCTAGGCCAAGGCCGTTTTTTTCGGCACTTTTTTTCAACACAGAGGAATTTGAATAAACTTGTTGTGACGTGAGGGATTTGTATTGAATTTTATGCCCCACGCACACACTCTAAACATTTTCCCGTGTTTGGCACATGTTGGGCCCCAAAAACAAGATAGCAATAAGAGTATTCTAGTTTCTGATGTTATGATGCAAAAGTTCAACGTTGTTGTATATAAATGTGTTTGTATATAAGTATTTCATGCACTGTCTATTGTGAATTGTCATAAGCATTTTTCATGTTTTGTATGTTAATTTGAAAAATGTGTGTCTCTTCACCTCTCATGCAACTAAAATCGTTTTGGTAAATATAAACAATTGCAAAGAAAGGAATGGTTTAATAAAAGTTCCATTCAAACAGAGAAGATAGTGGTCTGTTTGTTGCTCACAAATTATAAGAGCATAACGTCAAAAGGAGCCAGGTTCTCCTTTTTGTATTCACTCTTAAAAAGTTGGCATTTTCTTGTCCTAACCATTTGGTTGGCCTCAGAGTGCACTCCTCTGGTTACAAAGTAGAAATCCATAAGTTTGTTTTTTTAACTCTTTTTATTGCGTTTGGAAAACATAGCAGAGCAAAAGCAGTGACATTCACATATAAAATAGCAAGATACATCATATTGGGTCTTTTACAATTCTTATACATTCTCGTGTACGAGACCCCTTTGGGAACTTCCCTGTGGAAGGCTTTGTCATGCAGCCGCATTCTTTCCAATTCCATCAGATCAATTCTATTAACAGGTGCACACAGCATACCCCAGCTTTCATTCCATTGCCCCTAAATCTTTGTCCATTTTTGTGGGCATTCCCTGCCCTTGTATGCCACCCTTTCCACCTGCATGCACCAGTCTAGGTCCACCTTCCAATCTCTCAATGTTGAGGCGGACTCAGCTCTCCAGTTCCTGGCAATATTGCATTTGGCCACCATGAGGCCGAGTGCGACCCATAGTATATCCCTCAAGGTCAAGTCTGTCACTTCCCATATGTTCAATAGGCACCACTGAGTAGAGGACGCTATGGATTCTTAACACAATGTCATCATACAGGTTATCACTGCCTTCCAGTACACCTGCATTGTCGGACAGTCCCACAGCATGTGGAAAAAGGTGCTCTCCCCACCATAACCCCTAGGGTACTGTGAGGACTCATGCCTGCCCATCTTAACCAGTGTAGTGCATGCATAGTAGGTCCTATGTCAAATCTTATTATGCACCAATCTGAAACTGGAACAGATAGCTACTTCTCTGGGGGACTCAATTGACTCTTGCCACTCATAATACTCCAGTTGCCCTAGGTCTTCCATCCACTTTTCGCGCAACCTCACCAGCGTATCAGGGGCATTATACAGAATTATGCTATAGGTTAGCGAGATTGCTTTTGTCTGCATGTAGTCATCTAGGAGCCTATCTTCTAACAGAGAGGACTCTGGGAAGCCCTCCCCCTTTGGTATTGCCGCCCTTGTGCGTGTCTTATCTGGAGGTAGCAAAATGTCTCTGAGGGTGCCAATTGGTATTCCTTTTGTAGGTCACCAAAGGACTTTACCTCTCCACTTGCCGACAAGTCCCCTACGTGTGAAAGGCCTATCAAGTTCAATTTATCGAATCCCTGATGGTCAGCTAGGAGGCCCACCTGTGCTGAGTCCCACAACGGTGTAGCCTG
Organism: Triturus cristatus; assembly: GCF_964204655.1. Classification (NCBI taxonomy): domain Eukaryota; kingdom Metazoa; phylum Chordata; class Amphibia; order Caudata; family Salamandridae; genus Triturus; species Triturus cristatus. The sequence goes on along the minus strand of NC_140591.1, from coordinate 1,519,578,141 downwards.
GGTGATCTTGCCGCGCCATCCCAGTACTGTTGTTGTAGTGTGCCAGATTTTGACTGTGGATGAGGTTGAGTCAGTGACAGCTTGTTATGTTTCCCCCTATATATGGCCCTGAGGTAGCCTCTTGGGTGCATATTTTGCCTGTCCATTCTATATTCACCTGGTGGGAGATGGACCCAGTGATTCGCTGCCGTGAGTTGGGCTGCCCTGTAGTAGTATTGAAGGGCCGTTAGTGCTATTCCTCCATTGCACCAGCTCCTTGTCAATTTTTGTAAAGATATTCTGGGACTCCCCAATCCCAGAGGAGCGTTCGTGCAGTGGAGTTGACCATCCGGAAGTATGAGAGTGGGACCAGGTATGGCGTGTTATAGAGGACAAATAGAAAACGAGACAGTGCCATCATTTTATACAGGGCCGCTGTCCCTGACAGGGGACAGAGGTAAGGCTCTCCAATGTTGCACGTCTTCCCTAAGGCGTCTCAGTGGGGGCTCTAAATTTCACTCATGGAAGACAGTAATATAGATACCCAAATATTGAAACCCCTCTGTCACCACCCGAGCTGTGCAAGACCCAGCGAGTCGTGGATTCCTCCCATGGAGTACGTATGTCAATGACTTGTATCAGGTGTACTCGAATAGTCACAATCGAGGTCGGAGATGTGGAGTATTCTATGTAGTGCAGTATATGGGCTCGCCACATAGAGAAAGATGTCGTCTGCACAGAGAGTGAGTATATCCTCCTAGTCTTCAAACCCTCTCAGCCCTCTGATTAATGGGTCTTCTCTTATCCAAACCGCTAATGGTTCCAGTACTAGGGCAAAGATCAGCAGGGAAAGGAGGCAACCCTGTCTTGTGCTCCATTGTAACTGAAAGACCTCTGACATAGCTCCGTTCACTGTCACTTGAGCCAAGGGATCTGTATATAAAAGCCGACCTAGGATATAAATTTCAGCCCAAAGCCTTGCTTGTCTAAGACTGCATACATAAAAGGCCACTCTATCGTATTGAAGGCCATTTGGGCGTCTGATGACACCAACTCGGCATCCTCCTGAATGTAGGCTGCCCGTCCCAATACTAAAATCCTGAAGTATTGGGCACAAACGGGCCTGCTCGCAACAGGATTTCTGCGCCTGTGCCGACACAAGATTCCAGTGAACACAAATTGTTATGCTAAAGCGACAGCCAGCAACGATCTGCACTTCGCACTACATTATCAGGAGCTTGCTGTGACTTCCAAAGTGAAGCTCCAACATCGACCGCATGCGACGCCCAACAGAAACTTCAAGCTACAGCAAGAACTGTCCACGATCTTGGCCTGCTCTTCACATTACAGCGACAACCATCCGCGAAACTCTCACTGCTCCTTGTGGCCTCCTTCAATGCAAACTGGACCTTTGCCTCTGGACTTTGAAAATGTAACTTGTTGAGTTGGACTTGCCTAGTCCCTGCATCTGGCCTGTGCTCCATCGCCTGAACTCGTGACTTTTCTCCAGTCTAGCATGACGAGATAACCGTGAGTGGGGCTTTGGGCTTTTGGGCGCTATACTTACCTTAAATCTTTGAAATTGCATAGCTCTGGCTCTACTGATTGGATTTTTGTTGTTTTGGGTGTCAAATCATTTAGTATATGTAACTCTATTTTTCTACATTGGTGTGGGATTTCCTTGTTTTGTGTTTTTTCACTTGGTTACTGTTTGTGTTTGCTTAAATACTTTACACGTTGCCTCTCAGTTAAGCCTGACTGCTTTTGTGTCAAGCTAACAGAGGGTTAAGAACAGGTTAATTTGATGACTTTTGAGGTTCACCCTGACAAGGATTGTAGCTGCTGCTTAGGAGGGTTCACACCCCCTTCAACCAACAACCCAATTCCTCATAAGTGCCATATCCAGTGGCGGCTTCTCCGCAGTGGCGGAGGAGTGTCGCCCCACTGCCTGACCCACAGCCAGCAAATGTAAATTAAAACGATGTTCTTGCATCATTTTAATTTACATTTGCCGGCTCTTAGCCAGCGTTGTTGGTGGAGGTGAGGTATGGGAGGGTGGAGGAGGAGTGCGATGTGCACTCCACTCCCTAAGTGCACATATGTGTTTGGCCAGCAGTCTCAGGCCAACCAAAACACACATGCGCACTTAGGTTTCCTGCAGCTAAGCTGCTTTGAGCAGCTGGGCTGGAGAAACCCCACAGACTCCCTGGTCTGAGCAAGGCGTTTTTTCTGCCTACTCAGACCAGAGCAGCGCAGGGATTGGACAGGGAGTCTGTCCCAGGGACTGCTTGGACTAGAAGGCAGGAAGAGGAGAGGTGGCGCAAGGAGACGCGATGCTGGAGCGGCCAGCGGCAAAAGGTAAGTTTTTTTTTAAATATTCAATACGTCCCCCGTGCAATGCTTCCCGCGCGACCCCACCCGCCCCCCCACGCTTCGTTGATGGCGGCCACCGCAGGCCATATCTACTAAGACGTGGCGGTGTTCTGTTCTCTCCCTGTTTTGGGGCACTTTAAGCTGCCATGTGCCAACAAAGACACCCTTGTTCTATAGAGCAAGGGTGTCTGCTTTGTGGCAAGCATAGTTTTTGTGCAGAAAAGGGTCCCTTCCTGTATAAAAACTATGCTTGAAGGCATTTTCCTCTTTATATGTGTGCTGTAGAATGCAGCACACAAGCAGAGGGAAAAACGATATGAAATTAAAACATTTCTTATTACTGCCTCAGGTGGGTGCCGGATGTTGGCCTAAATCCCTCCCTGCAATTATTTGCAGATAGGGATTTGCATCAAAACGCATGGTGGTTGCATGGGAACAACCATGCACCCCCCATTGGAACACCCCCTTAATGTAAAGTAATGCAAGGGAACGCATTGTGCAGCTTTACGTTACTTTTAGTTACAATCTAATGCAAATCGAAATCTGCCTTCTATTGTAAATTTCGACACAGCACTTTGCGGTAAAAAGGTAACACAAACCTGATGCAAAATCTTCGTAAATCTGGGGCAAACTCTGCATCATACAGCGCTGCATGTGGGGACCCTCGGAACACTTCACTTTCCTCATCCCGCAGATGTCTGGGTCAAGCATCACGTAGATGTGCGTGCAGATATGCGTATGTGCCCGCACCATGCGAAGTGATTCAATTGTTGAAAGACACGTTTTCAGATTATCTTTAAAACTGTAAGAGGGTTGTTAATGCACCTAAAATGTTGTACTCGAGTTGGAACAATATATGTCCATGCTGGTGAGCAGATCAGTGTCTGAATGTGACTGAACAACTGAATACGAGTGCCTGTGTGTATTTAACGTGTGTGCCTGTGTGTATTTAACGTGAGTGCCTGTGTGTATTTAACGTGTGTGCCTGTGTGTATTTAACGTGAGTGCCTGTGTGTATTTAACGTGTGTGCCTGTGTGTATTTAACGTGAGTGCCTGTGTGTATTTAACGTGTGTGCCTGTGTGTATTTAACGTGAGTGCCTGTGTGTATTTAACGTGTGTGCCTGTGTGTATTTAACGTGTGTGCCTGTGGGCATTTAACATGAGTGTCTGGGTGGGTGAGTATTTTGAGAGTGAATGAGTGTCTGAGTGAGCAAGTGAACTTCCGTCAGAGTGTCTGAGTAACAGTGGGTGTCTGAATAAGTGAGTGAGTGACACTGAAAACCACCAAAGAATTGCCATTATGTTTCGTGCTCCTCTGAGTTTTCCTTGAGGCACCTAGATACGATCATAAGTAAGCCAGGGGCCAAAGTGAAACGCAGGACTCTGCCACCCATGCTATGCAGGTTGGGGCTTCTTTCAGGGGCCCCTCTTTGGACCAAGGCTATGAATGTTCGTGAAATATGGAAGTCTCAGGGGCCCCACACTATATCCTGCAGGGGATAGGCATCATTGTGTGTTACACCATCGGCATAGGCACCATATACCATAAGTGCTGGAAGTAAGGCCGTGGGGGTGGTGCAGCACCCCCAAAACAACCATGTTGGCATTCAGAAGGTGATTGAGCAATAAAGATGCCTTTCAATGTTGCTTTTATCTGGTCTCATTTGCTGTGCGTTCAAAGACAGAGGTCCAATGCCAGGCTGTGTCTTCTGATAAATCGCTGCTTATGTTTTTAACATAGGGATTGGTGTTTACTTTTCTCTCAATGGAAAGTGAGATTCTTTTTTTAATGAACTATCAGGCACATGCATCAAGCACAATACCGGTCGCAAACGGGCAGATTCTCAGAATCTGCCCCTTTGCGACCGGTATATTTGCATTTGGGATGCATCATCCCAAATGCACAAATCGCTATTTAAGGAATCTCAAAATAGCGATTCCTTAAATAGCGATAGCATTTAAGGAATCGCTAATAGAGATTTCTTAAATGCAATGCATTACAGTTTTAATAATAGCGATTTCGCTATTAGCGTGAGCAAATTACCATGAAGCTGGACTTCATGGTAATTTGCGAAAACTTAGAAAAATGCACTTATTTGCATTTTTCTAAGTTTCATGTTGCACACACACATGCCCTTAGAGCATGTGTGTATGCAACATATGTGCAGAGTTAACATACATGGGTGCAATAGGGTGTCATTTTGACACCCTTGCACCATCGAAATTGCGGGAGCAATTTGCGAGTACCTACTGGTACTCGCAAATTGTTCCCGCAATCTCTAATTCATTCCTATGGGCCTGGAGGCCCATAGGAATGAATGGGAAGACATTCCTTAATTGCGACTCGCAATTTGCTAGTCGCAATTAAGGAATTTGTGGGAATCGCTATTTCTTTAGCGATTCCTACATGCATAGGGTTTTGCTATTCCTTAATTGCGATTCCTTAATAATCGCAATTAAGGAATCGCAAAACCCTATGATGATGCATGTGCCTGTTGATGACTTGATGAGGCGCAAATGATAGATATTCACTGCAACCGGTTTTCCTCGAATTGTGGTGTGTGCGCTATATAGCTTCATCACTAAAAATGTATGTCTGTGCACATGTAGTGCTCATTTCAGCGGAAACCATGTTGTCTGGAAATGACAGTGAGTTATTACACCATGCTTCAGTAATTAATATATGTGTGACAGTGTGCTCTAAAATGCACCGCCAGCTACATCATTCTCTCCTTCTGAATAGGCTCGGCTCATTGCTACGCTTTGTTTGACGCTTGTATTATCCACAATCCTCCGAAAAGTGTTCCAGTAGCACTGCCATATACAATCCCGGACTCGAGTGAGTGAGTGAGTGAAAGAGTGAGGGTGCAGGGACACCTCTATGGCGTACGTTGCACTAGTGAGCTTCCAGGTGGTCACTGTCCAGTTGACGGCCGGTGCCTCTCCAGGAGTACAGCGCCCCTTCCACAGCTGCCCGGAATGGGCTCCGTCTGGCACTGCCCTCTGCGCGCATACACTGAGTGCTCGTGCTGCGTATCTGTCGTGTGCAAGGAGGGGTTCCGGCTGGCACAGCCGTCTGCGCGCGCTCTCTCTCTCCCCCCTCTCTCTCTAAGATCGCCAGGGGGGATGTGTGTGAGAGACAGAGAGTGGGTCCGCGGGTGCAGACAGGACTGGGGCACAGAACGAGAGGAGGGGTTGTGAGCAAGCAAAAGACATGTATCAATCAATTCAGTTTCTAAGCGCTACGCGTGTTTGTTAATGCATTAACACCCTCTACGAAATCTGAATGTCACACTGGTCACAAATGAATAATTGTAGATATTTCAGCAAACCGCCCAGTGTCAAATTTCTAGCGCTTGACTTACGTCCTGCAGTTTTTTACACTTCTGTTTAAGTATCTGACGTACTCGCAAAGCGCTACATAGAGTCATAAAACTGATTCAAAAAGCGCTGCACAAATATGAACCCAAAGGAAGAAGAAAGGATCGGATGGTTACATTTAGCAGTCGAATGGTTTTATGGAACAGAAGAGAGTGAAGAGACTGTGTGGAAACAAGGAGGATTCTTTTCAATATAGGCAGGAGGAGGGGATAAGTCGTGATTTGCACAAGATCAACCAATGCTGCTTGCGGAGCTGGGACCTTACCTGCAACTACATTCAAAGGACCAAAAAACGTCACCAGTTATAACAAGTAAACACATCTAGACAAACACAGGCGTTGCTCATCAAGATACTGACTTGGGGCAGTACTGACAAAGATAAACTTACATTTTCGTGTAAGTTTATGATTGTTTTCCATTCACAAAAGGATTTACGAGTAGTATCTTTACGAGTGCGGAGTCTCCGCACATAAAAAGCTAGTTCTTTTTATGTGCCTTTTTGTGTGCTGAGACTCCGAATCGCAAAGATTCTACACGTAAATGTCTTTACCAATAGCAAACAATCGCAAACGTACACAAAAGTAATGAACCTCTCAGATAACTGCCAGCCCTGCCTCATCTCCATCCCGCCTCGGAGCTGTTAGTTGTCTCCGGCGTCCGTGTGTCTTTCTCCAACAGATTCACACGGTGAGCTGCCCGACCTCTCTCACACGGAGATGCGACCCCTCGTAGACAGGTTACGAGCTCTGGGAAGGTAACAGGTCGCCGCTGCCATTTCTTCTCGTTTACTAGCCACGGGCTAGTGCACTTTTCCAACCATAAACGAGGTTATCAAAATGTCACTTACATAAACGAAACACCGACGCAGTCGAAGCAAGTTTTTACAGCAACTCACTCACAACGCACCCTGCTTCTGAGCACTATAACAACAATGTGCCCTAATTCGACGGTTTTCATTTTTTTCAAAAGTCAATATTCTAAAGAACAGTTTTAGGGTACAAAGCCGTAGGGTGCACGCGCATCTCCACAGAGACCTCTCAACCCACAGAGCTACCCTACCCATATTTTACAACAAATACCAGCTGCTTCTTAGGGAATCACTTAACAGAGCTAAGCGGAGAAGTTACTTGATTGATACAAGTAAATAAATGGCAGAATAGACTTGTTGGATTGTTATCCACGTGCATGTGCATCATCGTCCCCGATTTAAAGATTGCTTTATTTAATAGACATGTATAGATGTGTACATACATATTCGGAAATAGTTCTGCAGACAGGCAGACTCAGATACTAAAATAGACACAAATATATAACGAGAGATGGAAATAGACCGACACGCATACATATATAAATGCACAGAGACAGGGGGAGCTGGGCGGTCATAGGGAGAAGCAAACAGAGAGGACAGACATACAGATAGATAGATAGATGTTTATATCAGATTCGAGGCACATACAGATGCTGCATTTAAAGTTATTTTATTTCTCATTAAGTCTAGCCAGCTTTAGCACTCTCACCATCCAGGTTTAATAAAGAAGTCCTTTTAGTCTACTGACCAGTCATAGGGAGAAACAGATAGATACATAGATAGATAGATAGATAGATAGATAGATAGATAGATAGATAGATAGATAGATAGATAGATAGATAGATAGATAGATAGATAGATAGATAGATAGATAGATAGATAGATAGATAGATAGATAGATAGATAGAAGAGTTCGGGAGAGACGATGAGAGAAAATAAGAGGGAGACAGAGGAGTACAAGATACACAGATAGATTAAAATAGTTTGATAATCCAGCAATGTAAATATCTAATCAAACAGAAACATTCGTAATCTGAATGTGTAAAATACATTCATTGTTCAGGGCAACCGACACTAATCAGAGTTTGTATAATAATAACAATATCATTACTAAGATTATTAATAATAGTTCCAATGATAATATTAATAATTCCCCTGCAGGGGTTTGCAGAAGGCGATCATTACAGTCCAAGGGGCAGGTTGCTACTTACGCGCCCGGGCCCTGGCGTCCACCTTGGAGGCGAGCAGCAGCAGGAGCAGCGCCAGCCCCAGAACAGAGGCCATCTGCCTCAACTCGGGTACCATGCTCGGGCAAACCCTGGTCCTCTCAGAGCCCGGGCGGACCACCAGGCACTTTTAAAAGCGGCCGCAGAGCGCGCGGGGAGCCAGCGTGACAGCAGCGCGTGCGTCAGACGGCGGCCGCAGCGACCCCTGCCGGCGGAGCGCGGGATTGGATGAGCGCGGGAGCAGCGCGAGCGCCCGAGTCCCGGACATCACGGGTTGGGATTACTTTACTGCGGCTGCCAGGGTGCGTGTAGAGTTGGGGACCTGCCAATGACTGCGGAGCTTGGCCTGTCTGCTCACTCTTATTAGTACGCCACAGTGTCTTAACTTTGTGGAGTTTAAGTTGCTGGAAACCCAATTCCAGCTCTCAACAGTGGTTTGTGAGTTTAGCTAGCGGCAGAGCAAGGTCAATGGATTGTAATAACGATAATTTTTATGTTGCGTTAGATGGTAACTGAGAGCCAACAGTGTGAACACCAGATACTCGGCCTGGTTGTTCACTAGTGACCTTGCAACAGTGGTCTACAAAAGTTGTTACTGTATGCATGCCATGAAGGAATTCCAGGTACTCGGAGAGCTTGTCAAATGCAACACAGGAGGCAGAGAGCACAGCTTCCTGAAGGGAGGGGGGAGGGAATTCACAAAAGGTGGTGGGAGGGCTGGCTGGAGACCAGTTATGTAAAAAAAATTGGGATAGTGAGGAAAAGCCTTGTTATGTATGACTACCCATTACTCTTTTGAAGCAACAACAGCGGACCTTCTGTGCCGCACCTCTTTGCCAATTTCTAAAAGTGTAATCGCTGTGCAAACTACCCATACGCCAGCCGTTTAGTGGCGTCACTGTGCTCCAGATCAAATAGTCATATAACAAATTGGGGGTATGCAGCTTCAAGAAATCCATTGAATCAATGAAAGTAGGAAAATAACATCTTTATTCAAAAATTTTTTTCATAAAAAGTCAGTTGGTTTTTACACAATCCAGCCAACACGTTTCATCCCCATTACGGGAACTTCTTCAGGGCAAGCAAAAAGTGTCCCAAACCTTTTGCAACCAGAATTGGATTTGAAGTCGTTAACGGCCATATTTAGCCTACATTCAGTCGCCGATTTGTTGTGGCGGGGGCTTTCCACCACTAACAGACCTCGTCTTCACATATACCTGATGGACGTTGCTTCTTCTCCATCCAGGTTCAGACAGGAGCTTGCTGTTCACTGGAAAGGGTCACCAATTTCAATAGCTGCATACTTTACCCACGGTTGCGGATATTTCTGCACTACAAGTGTACTCAGATTTGGGACACTTTTTGCTTACCCTGAAGAAGTTTCCGTTATGGGGATGAAATGCGTTGGCTGGATTGTGTAAAAACCAATTGACTTTTTATGAATTTTTTTTTTTGAATAAAGAAGTTAATTTCCTACTTTCATTGATTCAGCTGACTACCCATTACTCCTCTGACCCTGTGTAGCATTTAAAAGCAGGGGCACATGATTTTTGTAGCGTCATACATAACATAAAATTAGAAAAAAGTGGATTACAGGAATGTTTTTCACCTTGGAGTTTTAAGTGACATCATATACAACTAAAGGTATGCTCTTATTGTCTATTTGATGCTACTCAGAACTCATTGAATACATTTACAGTTACTCATTTATAATTCTATATGTTGTATATGGCTTCCGTAGCAAGCCTGTAGTGTGAACAAACAAATCAGAATCTGGTTATTTTTTGGAGTAATGTCAGAACAGTGGTTAACCAAAGTAGTTAAGCACTGTGGTTAACCAAAGTGGTTAACAAATGTTGTAACCATGCTCGGGGAGCACTTGCCTCCCCTTCATTACAATGTCTCATTCAGGTCCCTAAAGACCCCTGCACAGCAGCAGAAAGGCAGCTGGCAGTCCCACTTACCCCTCTTTCACCTCTCCTGGGTCTCCACAGACCAAAGGGAGACAGGAGAACACAGGCAGCGATGTGCATCCGCTAACTGCCTTCTCCCATGTCCATACCTGCAAAATCACAAGGCGCCACTGTGTGACACACAACATCGGCTCCGATCACAAGGTCTCCCGGTGAGAAGCCAATATCACACGGTGGCAGGGAAATCGAGCTGAAAACCACTGTAAATAGTGTTTTTCCAGCTCGTTTTCAGAGGGTTTGAACTGCCAATGTCCATTAAGGGGTGTGAAAACACCCTAGGACATCGGCACCACCATCAGAAAGGTTTTTTTTTGTTTTAGAGGAGGGGGCTTGGGGCGAGGTGGGGTTCAAAAGTGCCTCGTAGGTACTTCTTAGCATGTGGCCCCGCCCCTTCAAGGTCTGCCCCCTCCTCACACAGTGAGATTGTTCTTCAAGGTGGCAGGTATGCATGTCAGTGTGGGTCTCTGCAGGCCCACACTGAGAGGAAATACGCAGCCGCGCTGACAAGGATATCACAGAGAGCAGAATGCTTGAATTAATCTCATTCACTGGTAATCATTCGGGGTCACATGCAAGTCCATCATTATTTTGCACACCATGCCACCGACTCAGTTTGGACCCAGTCATATGCAATCAGTCTCAACCCTGCTCCAATCGGAACAGTCCAGCCCTAACTGCCAAGCCAGGTCCTCCCTGAACAGGGTTGCTTGGCAGTTTGGGCTGGACTGTTCCGATTGGAGCAGGGTCAAGACTGATTTGCATATTTCTGGGTCTATACTGAGGTGACATGGTGTGCAAAATACAATGGCTCTGCAGCACAGTGATTGGATGGGAGTCTGTCCCAGTGGCTGCTGGGACCCAGGAAGAGGAGTGGCGTGAACACAACGCTACGCTCGAGGTACGTTTTTAAAAAATTGCATTTCTAACACCACCCCGCGTGACACCTCCCGCGTGACCCCACCCGCCCCACCACCCTTTGTTTATGGTGGGCGCCACTGCTGAAAGGGTGTGTTAGAGGGCTTCCTGTGATGCAGCGCGGAATACAAAATCCCTCCCTTCGTCAAAGATCATAGATCACACAGACACATTCAATCACTACATTCGCTGGTGGGGTCCATAACACCAACATTCATTCTCTATTAATCTGTTTTTCTAAGGAGGTGATTGTTCCATTCGCTGTAATGAAAGGAAGTACCCACTTATCCCTCACGAGCAATAGATTTACCTACCCTTCTTTATTCATTAAGGCCTAAACTTTACCTTTTGGTACTCCTCCCATGGATAGGCCATGGATCAGCTAGCCGCTGGTTTAGGTGGTTTCTAATTATATAATTTCTTTACATTAATACATTTCCTCATAATAAACAACTCAACACAGTTCTGTAATAAATCATTTAAATTTTATCTAAATAATGCAAATAAAGTCATTGATTAATCAAGCAGCTGACCATCATATTTACCTATTCTGACTAAATGTCGTCTTCTACCTCAGATTCAGTCGTTCTGTCATTCAATACCCTTAAAATACAAAGTTCTGTTTATCGGGAATTAGGCATTCGTTCAGTCTGTCAAAGATTCAGGGAAACAGCTGTCCTGCAGTGTCACCGTCCTCTCCGTCAGCATAACGTCAGGAAATTGGAAACAAACCCCCCAACCTCTCTATTCTATGGGTTTTTATAATAAAATTCGACAAGAATTTGTATCAATATAAGTTTTCTTATTCTCCGATTGGTCAGTTCAATATGGGATGACAAATTCCCACCAAAGTTTGGGTTATGAGTTCATAGGTCTTGATCAGTCCGGTTTAGGAAGACGATCCATTGTTCTTTGTAACTTGGCCTGGGATCCCGGGCTGTCCTTGATGGGTACAGTCTGGCACAGGTCACAAAAAGGCCACTGCTGCTGGTGCTTGCGCAGGCGCACTTCACACAGAGTCTCGTGGAGTGTTGTCAAAGCGTTGATTAGGTAGGCGGCCATCTTTTAGAAGGCCCAAATGGACAACTTAAGCAAAGAAACACAAAACGTAATTAATACATAGAAATGACTAATAAAATGTTATTCCCTCGCTAATACCCATATGTGTGTGTGTTTATCTAGCAAGAAGCAACAATTAAGGCGGGTTATACTCACATTTATAAAGCACAAATCACAAATACATCACAAAAGCAACACATATCCTGCAATATTCTAATTATCTATCATTAACCCCTTCAGTGCCCGCCCCTTTCCCCGCCCAGTGCCGGCCGTTGCATTAGCGGGCGGGGTCTATGACGAGCTGGACTCGTCATGGGCACAGCGCCACCGCGGCCCATGACGAGTCCAGCTCGTCATGGGCACTGAAGGGGTTAATATGCGTACACAATTTAGTTTACGTATTAATTAGGCCTTGCAAATGCAATTCCCACGTGTATATATATTAATAAGGTTGGTTAATGTCCACAGCAAACTATTTAGTACAATTATTTTCAGTTAATTATTCTGATAATTGTAAACATACAAAAATGGAGAGGGTATACAAATTTTCTAAAATAAACCCGCTCCAGCAATCCCCCCTTTGGTGATTTTATCACCACATCAACACATAAATTTTATCCTCTTTTGCGGGAAAATTGAAATGCGTTCTTGCTCTTATTCATAATTCAGTTTCTTCTTCTTCTCTTTTTACTGTTTTATACATACTTTCTTTCCACTCTTCTAAAGTTATCTCCTCTAAATCTCTATCTGGATCTTTTTCTTTTCTTTTTCATTTTTCTCTCCTTTTATTTTATTCTTTGTTTTCTTATTTCTACAACACATACAACTTAATCTTAATATTAATAATATGAAGATCACCCATGTTACTGGAAACAATATTTTGCCTACAAAGGTACTACCTATTTTAACTAAGAAATTCTTAATAGCAGCTATTTTCTTACCAATTCTTTCCCAAACACCTTCAACCTCCAGTGGTACAATTTCATCATGCAATTAAGTAATATTTTTAATATAAACCTTCAAATCTTTACTTTCATCTGGAATGTAAGTGCAACAATGTTGAACTTTCAACATTCCACAGACTCCACCCTCTTTTGCCAATAATATATCAAGGGCAAGTCGATTTTGCATTACCATAGCACGCATAGCAACCATTTCAGTATTTACCAATAAGAATCCTCCAGCGGTGCTTGTTGACAAGCGATCCACTACTGTTGTTAATCTTCTAATATTGTTTGCATTCAGAGATATTCCCACTGCTGGTATCAATGCTCCAAAAATGTCACCCACAATTTCTGCCCAAGATTCTCTCTTACTTCGTACTAAATGATTACCTAAACTATGTACACCATCTTCGCTTCTATCCATGGGAAAGATTTTTGGAAAAACCAGGCCTACGTAGCATGTGCCATACCAATGGTCTGGCAAACGATAATATGCCCTGTTCCCACTGATAAAATATAATCCAGGGAAAACTGGATCTCTTCCACCTTTAAATCCCCATCCACCCATGATTCGGTATGTATCATGGCACTCACTATTACCTACAAAATAATTATCATATGCAGTTTGATTCCTTCTAATACACAATTTCCCTTTCTGGGGCCAATCTAGAGCTAAAGTTGGATTAGTTTCACCCTTCAAATGTTTTTCCTTTTCTATATCCCAAACAGTTTCTAAGAAAAATTCACCTAATACCTTAGCAGGTCTTACTTTGTTTAGTTTGTTATAAGAAGGCACTTGCGCGAAAATGTTATCTACATCTGAAAAATAATATTCTAATTTACCTGTCTGATAAAATAAACTAGCTATTACACTACATGCTATTCCATACGTTGCTGGAAGGTGATGATAAGTCACTCCCTCTGACACAGATGCAGGTAACTGCATGCATACGTAGCAGTCCCTTACGGCCATGGTCTTTACATATTCATACAATAACTTTGAAAACACATTATTTGAAAAATCAATAATAGACCTATCTTTATGCAAATAATTATTATCTATTCTAGTTGGAACTACCTTTTGAATCTTCCCTACGTTAGTAATGTTTTCATTGTGTCCTTCTAGTGTAGCTATAGTAACCTTAAAAGAAATAAGTAGAGCAAGTATACTCCATAGAAGCATTATTAATCCTGTACAACAACAACACATTTTACACCATCTTTTCATGAATGTACATCTACTTTTACTACCTTCTATGTTAGTCATCTTGTTAAAATTGGACTGTGTCTTTTGACTTAGCCTCTTTTACTTCACAACTAGTTTTCTAACCTTAAGGCTCTAAACCCCTACTTGGTTCTATCAGTATCTATCTTTTGACTCAAATTATTATTCCTTCATCAGTAGTTTTCTAGATTTTCTCAGTTTGGCATTTCATCGTTCTTCACTTCCTTCTGTTCATCCAAGTACAGAATTTCCTAATCTTCCGTTTCTTCTTCTCCGATGTCGGATAAGATAACTCTCAGGGTTCCTACTTCTTCTTCTTCTTCAACCACTTTCAGTACAGCCTCCTCTGGATTTCCTTGACGATCTGCCTCTTCTCCTTTTTCAGGCAGAGCCACGTACGTCCATTCCGGTGACTTATACTTCTGGTTAGGTTTCCTCGTTCTTTTACTTTCTTTATCATCAGTTGTTCCTTCTCCTTTCGATTTTTCTTGGCTTGTCACTTCATTCACCTGTTCAGCTCTCGGTGAATTCACTCGTGTCAGCCGATATCTCAATTTTTTTATTTTATTTGGCCATACATCATCCTTCGTAACTCTTTTTAGTTTACCTCCTTTATTATTCTTTTCTTCTCTCCAAGCTCTTTTCCTTAGTACTCGACCTTCGGGTATTTCATTTTCGCTTTCTTCAGACTCGGTCACAACTTGCTTTTTCTTTTCAACGACTTCCTTTTCCACCACTTGTTTTGTTTTCCCTACTTCTGTCCCTCCTCGGGTCTCCGACACGCAATCTTCCTGCTGACTACTTGTCCCTTCACCTAACTGGGTGTTGCAGTTCCCTATACCTCCTCGGGGGTCTTCTGCAGAAATCTGTCCCTCTCTCTCTGTACCTGTCCCTTGTTCACTTGAATTGGTTATTTCTGGTGGAATCTCTCTCAGCCTTTCATCTGAAACTTCTTTCTCCCGAATTTCTTTCACTGCCTCTTCATTATCTTTTCCTTTCTTCTTTCTGTGTTCTTTTCTAGGACCTCGTGTTCCTTGTTCGTTTTCAGAATCTGAACTGGTATCAGAAATCTGCAATCTTCTTCTCAGAGAGATACTTCTGGGGACCAAATTTTGATTTGGTTCTGTTTTCCCCCTGTCAGAGTTTTCTTGTGTTTTTGGCTCTTCGTTATCTGATTCAGTACTTGACTCTGATTCGTCATAATACTCCTTTTCTTTGCTGTCCACAGGATTTGGTATCCTCAAAGTATGACTGGCATGGATCCAGTTTTTCAATCCAGCACACTTCACAGCTGTTGTCGTGGTCAGAATGACTTGTCTTGGTTTTCCCCACCTTGGAACCAAACAGTTTCTTCTTCTGTGGACTTTTATCCTTACCCAGTCTCCTGGGCTCAGATCATGGGCTGGCTTCCTTTCAAGAGTGGTGGCATCCGCTCCAACCCGATGAAACACAGAATGAACTGCGTCAGCCAGGCCTTTACAGTATTCCAACACCATGTCATCAGTTATAGTCATCAGCTTGTTGACTGGAATGAACACATGCCTCATAGCGCGTCCCATGATTATTTCATGAGGACTTAACCCTGTAGTTCTGTCTGGTATCGCTCTGATTGTCATGAGTACTAGAGTCAAGACATCAGGCCATTTCATACCTGTGGCTAAACACATTTTTCCAATCCTATTTGTGATCGTACCATTCATCTGTTCAACCACACCAGAAGCCTCTGGTCAATAGGCACAATGTAGTTTCTGTTGTACATTCAATGCTTCACTAATCAATTTTACGATCTCATTATGGAAATGTCCTCCTCTGTCTGATTCAAGGGTCACTGGGAACCCGAACCTGAGGATGAACTCTCTCAAAAGTAGCTTTGCCACAGTCATCCCATCATTTTGTCTTGTTGGAAATGCTTCCACCCACCTGGAGAATAGGCAGACTATGACCAAAACATACCTCAATCTGTTACAAGGAGGCATTTCAATGAAATGAAATCCACCTGCATTCTAGTGAAAGGCCCTCCTTCTCGGCCTATGGTTCCTAGACTCACTATTGTCTTTCTCCCAGGATTGTATTGCTGACATATTAGACATCTCTGACATAGACTTTCTGCTACAAGTCTAAACTTGGGGTTGTACCAGGTCTGCTTAAAGGACCTGATCATGGCGTCTCTCCCTATGTGTCCCTGGCCATGACACATCCGTGCTATCAGGCATAACTGGTCTTCCATCTCGATAGACCCACACATGGTCCTTTTCTCTTGGTGCACATCCTGCTTTTACCCATTGTTTCATTTCCTCATCTCCTGACTCTTCCTGCAATTGTCTCACTTCTTCCCAAGTTCCCACAATGTTAGTAAACATTACGGAGCAAGAAAACATTTCCCTTTCCTTTGCCCGGTTGACAGAATTCTGATTGCGTGCGCAATATTGTGCCATATCATTTGCATACCTGTTTCCGGTAGTGATGTAATCACCACCTTGACTATGGGCAGCACATTTCACCACAGCCAATTGTCTAGGCAGCTGTATCGCCTCAAGCAACTTTCCAACCTCTTCAGCATTCTTAATTGGAGTTCCACTTGAGGTCAGGAAACCTCTTTGTAGCCAAAGTTGGCCAAAATCATGGACGACTCCGAAGCAATACTGGCTGTTAGTTATCACAGTCACTCTCACACTTTTCCCAATCTTGCATGCTCTAGTTAAAGCAACAAGTTCAGCTACTTTGGCTGACCTTACTCCTTTCAGGTAAGATGCTTCCATTACTGCTGCAACCGTACATACTGCATATGCTGCACTTAGCACTCCTTCATCTGTTCTCAAACACGACTCATCGACAAACAACACAAAATCACTTTCTGGCAAAGGTACATCTTTTATATCTGGTCGTGGCTTTGTGCAATACTCAAGTACGTCTAAACAATCATGTTCTGCTTCATCTCTCACTTCCACATTCTCAGCATCAGGTAACAAAGTTGCAGGATGCACATTCAAACATCTCGCAAGGCTCACATTTGTTGCACCCAATATGACCTTTTCATACTTAGTCAGCCGACTATGCGTCATATACTGAGTACGACTCCTTGTTAAAAGGATCGCTACATCATGAGGTACAAACACTTTCAATGGATATCCCATCACGATTCCTTCACTCTGCTCCAAGCTTCGACATGTTGCAGCCACTCCCTTCAAACACACAGGTAAAGCTGCAGCCACTGGGTCAAGCATTGATGAAAAATATGCAATTGGTCTTCTCAATCTTCCATGTTTCTGTATCAACACAGAAAGTGCACATCCATTTCTCTCACTACAATACAACTCAAACTCTTTCTCATAATCAGGCATACCCAATGCTGGTGCTTCACACAAACCATCTTTCAAATGCTTGAATGCTGCCAATTCTTCCTTGTTCAATTCAAGGGGATCTTTTACATCACTTCTGGTCAAACGCACCAAAGGTTTTGCAATCAGGGAAAAATTACTTATCCACTGACGGCAATACCCCACCATTCCCAGAAACATTCTCACCTCTCTTGAGTCATGGGAGCTCTCATTCCTTTTATGATTCTGATCCTGTCTATAGTTATTTTCCTCAGTCCTTTCTCAATTTTATGTCCCAAATACTGTACTTCCTTCTTACAATACTGCAATTTTGCTGGTGACACTTTCAGTCCTCTATCTGCCAAATGATTCAGTAGTGCTATAGTGTCTACCTCACAAGCTTCACGTGTTTTCGACGCCACCAAAAGGTCATCGATATACTGCACTAGTACTGAGCTTTCAGGCATTTGCAGACATTCCAGTGACCTTTTCAACAATTGATTGAATATTGAGGGGCTTTCTGTATACCCCTGTGGAATTCGGCACCATGCCAAAATCCGCTCTCCAAAACTAAATGCAAAAATTTGCTGACTGTCATGATGTAATGGGATAGAAAAGAAAGCATGGCATAGATCAATTACTGTATACCATTCCGCATCATGGGGAATCTGGTATAAAATCACCGATGGATTTGGCACAATGGGACAGCATGACACAACAATTTTGTTTACTTTTCTCAAATCCTGTACTATTCTAAATTTTCCATTGGGCTTTTTCAGTTCCATTATTGGTGAATTACATGGACTACTCATTATTTCTCTCAGAATTCCTTGCTTAATAATTTTCTCAATTATCGGAGTTACTCCTTCAATTATCTCAGGTGTCAATTTATATTGAGGGACATTTGGATAGATTACTCCTTCTTTTACAGTTATTTTTACTGGATTTATATTTCTCATTAGTCCTACGTCTTCTCCAGTAAAATCCCACACTTCCGCTTTCACAGACTGCTTCAATTCTTTAGGTAATTCATCAGGATTGAATATTGCATAAGTTCCAGTAACTTCACTCTCTCGATTAGCTATTGTCATTTTATACAGTACATCCTCATCTGGTGTTTCAAATGCTATTCCATCTGGAGTACAGAATATAGTGCAATTCATCTTGCACAACAGATTACTACCTAACAAATTCACTGGACTGGTGTCGCACACAACAAAGCGGTGCATCTCTGAAAATTTCCCTATACTAACTTTTACTGGTTCTGTCAAATATGTCTTTATCTGTCTGTTGGATACACCAACTACTTGGATCGTTTCATCCGAAAGAGGAAGCTTCTTAACATCAGCTGATCTAACAGTTGATCAAAGAGCACCAGTATCCACTAGGAAAGTAATATTTTCCTCATTAACCTTCCCATCTACAAATGGTCCTGTCTGGTCTACTTCTAGAGTTGCGCCAAGTACGCACTCTTCTTCCTCCCTTCGGCACCGTCAATAGCTTCCTTCTGAATCACTCTCATCGCGTTGTAGCCAATACAGCGAAACAGCGCGAGCGCGTGACGGCTTATTTACCTGTTCTTCATTGTAGAATCCCGATTCATTACTATACTTCTGAGTGTTTCTGCTCTGCGGGAAAGGTGGTTTTGGCACCTGATTGTGTGAGGTAACCACCTGCTGCTGTTGCTGCAGTTGACCACTCACCTCATTCTGCACCTGTGAATTCAATGACGGATTTTCATTATTAGTATTCGGAGGGAATTTACACTCGGATTTCCAATGCCCTAGCCTACCGCAATTATGGCATGGGAACTTCTTTTTAGCTTCTTCTATATTACCTTTCCCTTTTCCTGGGCTGAATCTTGGTTTAGTTCCTGGGTTATTTGCTTGTTCGACTAACTGAGCTTCCTGCCTTTCATCTACCTTCACCTGTGCCCACATAGCCTTTTCTTTTAATTTTCGCTGTTTGGCCTCAATTTCATCGCTGAAATATTTAGCATGTTGTTATACCCTACTTAACTGTATAACATGTAATCCAGCCCTGCTGCCTCTTGCTGCTCAGCCAGAGCGTGAGATGGTCATGGAATGTTGGTGTGCCTGTGATGCGTGGAATGCCTGGGTGTCTGAGTGGATGAGTGTTGGCAGTTAGAGATGGGCTGAGCAGCTAGGCAGGCTGCTCCTGGTGGGCTGGTACCACACTAGGCTGGCTGGAGTCAAGACAGATGTGACCTGACCTGGAGACTGAATAAAGAAGACTTAATATTACCTCCTGGCTCTAGGTGTCTATCTTCATAGATCACAACATAATTTTGGTGACGAGCGGACTTGGACCCTAGAGACTCTTGGTACGGCACAGAAACAAAGAAACTACAAAGAAACTTAAAGAGAAACCAAGAGATCCCACAAGCAACTGCATCTACAAAGAAAGTATTTCCAGGCAAGCCAGCGCCAGCCCCACCAGTGTCCTCACCAACAACGGACAGCCCCACAGAGCAGTGTCATCACCAAAGGACACTACAGATTGGGAATACTACAGCCACTTAAAGGACTACAGTGAGTTGGAGGAGTAGTTCAACTACAACCGCTTTTGGTGTTCCAGCCACAAAAGGTTTACAGTGACTAGGAGGAGTGGTTACATTACAGCCATGGGATGCTCCAGCCACAACGATTTAAAGTGCCTCCAAGACCACAGTGACTTTATTTGAAAAGGTTATGTCACAATGATCTCCGTGTAGTTGTACCACAGATGGACAATGTTTGATGCCTGACAGGAATTTCAATCTAGGCGAGTGACCAGTATTTCAACCAGTCTGTACATATGCAGCTGCCTGTTTGAAGAAACTATGGACCTCTACATGTCTACTCTAGAGGCTAGGTGCTCGGTGTCTTGGGGCACTCTGGGTTGTATGAACTTTGGTTCCTGTCTGCATTGGAGCGGAGAGCCACCCTGATCGGGTCTTGCACAGGAGTTTGCAGGCGCAGGATTGGCAGTGTGTTGTAGTTGCTGACAGTTGGGGAGATCATGGAGTGTACACACTGCCCTGCGGGTGACACATGACGCTTCACTACATTTGGCATCTTCAGTGCAGAGTTGGCGTACTGTATCTTTCTACAGTTTCTTTTATTGGCCCTTTTCAACTTGTTATGCGGCAAGATACAGAGGGAATTGCCCAATTGCACACTTTTCAGCGCTTTTTGAGGTGAGCCTTTCATTTGTTTTTATCGTTACTGGCAGCGTTTCATTCGTTACTGGCAGCGTTTCACTAGTGTCAGTTTGTCTGCTAACTTTGAAAATTCAAAAGCTGAGGCGCGCGCTACAATCAGGGCATAGACGCTTACCTGTGATGCCTCTGATGTTTCCTCCATGCTGCGTACTTCTGCGAGAGCTTCTCTGTGACGCTTGGCCATTCCACAGGAGCGTTTTGGTGCATACACGTGCCGTGAGCCACACTGCAGCGACGTAGACAGCGTGCCGCCATCTTGTGGTTGGCGGCCGCTATTGTCTTTTTCCTTTGTGGTTCCTGTTTGCTGCAGAGTTGCCAGCCACGTGATTTTTTTTCTGCCAACCACGGTGAATTCAATAAAGTTTTGTGAAAGTCGACATGAGGGACGGGGACAACGCGGTGTCTTCACGACTTGAACATCATCTGGGATCTTCGATTTTGGAATCTTCTTGTAGATCCTCCATTTCATGGATGTCGGAGGTATTGTACAGTGTTCCTGCTTGCCACACGTCACAACCATTTTTCCTGCTACGAGTTGTTTGTTTTGCCACCAGCTATTCTTTTTCTTTGCAGCGAAGTTGTCTTGATGGTGACCAAATTCTGTACTTTGGTAGTGACATCAACTTACACATTTTGACAGCGTTTGCAACGTGTGCTGGTTTTTTTTACTAGCTGCCTGTGTTTATTCAGAGCCTTATCTGGCAAGTCATGACAACCTGACTGTATCGAGTCTGCTATAACATATTTGTGGGTTATTCCGTACATATGAACATGCTCCATTAACTTCACCTACAGTGTGGTCTATATCTCATGACAAAGGGTTGGCATTGCTTATCTTTGTAATCGTTTATGCAACTTGGGTGTAAGTGTGCAGTAACCTTTGTACCATTTTACGCAAGGGAAGTCTTTGTCCGGCAAAATTCGGGTGAGGAGTCACTCACCGGTGGTTGTATAGTGGCATCTTTGTTTGTTTTCGAAGGGCATGTTTAGATGTTTTGCCTAAAGTGTGGTATTCAAAAGCTATATAGTTCACATTACTTGGAGTTTCAGTTAATATGTGTTTCTTCTACAGCACATTTGATGTCGTGATGCCACAGGTTTACAGTTTGAGGATGGGTCTTCTATTATTTCCTGTGGGTGGTCATCACATTGTTCCCATACACGAGGGAAGGTTGTGGCTAATAGCTCTTTGCTCAGTGATGTTTGTTACTCCTACATGGGGGTACGTAACCTCCAAAAGGGGGTTAAGAGCTCTTTCCGCATTTATGTTTTGTTACTCCTTCATGGGGGTATGTAACCTCTACAAGGGGGTTGGACCATGGGTTAGTTCCCATATTTACACTGCACCTAGGTTAACCCTTACACTGAGTTGGGATATGGCTTAGTCCATTAACAGTTGCGCGCAGTACTATTGTACATCCCTTCACGGGCGTTTTTATGGGTGACGACCCATATACATGTTTGTTTCCCTTTCTCTTGGGATTGTAGTTGCAGGGTATGCTATCTTTAGAGCTACTATATGTTATGCTTTTGGGCATTGGTGTTGCAGGGTCTTTTACCCTTTGCGTTATAGAACATTACGTCACAGTGTATGATACAAAATGTTTTATAATCTCTTTTTAGGAGGGGATGGGGGATATTGCTGTTCAATTGTATGTATCTTTACCATCCTTTCTTGCTTTAATGGTTCTTTCTCCTGCGATGTTTTGCATGTACTGCTGCATCCGAGAGACTGTACCATTATTCATTTTTCTTGTTTACAGTTCTTGCTTGATGTTATAATACTTTCATTTGTCGTTTTCTTTGAAGAAAAAGGGATAATGTTATACCCTACTTAACTGTATAACATGTAATCCAGCCCTGCTGCCTCTTGCTGCTCAGCCAGAGCGTGAGATGGTCATGGATGTTGGTGTGCCGGTGATGCATGGAATGCCTGGGTGTCTGAGTGGATGAGTGTTGGCAGTTAGAGATGGGCTGAGCAGCTAGGCAAGCTGCTCCTGGTGGGGCTGGTACCACACTAGGCTGGCTGGAGTCAAGACAGATATGACCTGTACTGGAGACTGAATAAAGAAGACTTAATATTACCTCATGGCTCCAGGTGTCTATCTTCATAGATCACAACACATGTCTTAAAACTTCATCTATTTTCTTATTTTGCCAATCAACCGTATGCTGTTTTATCATATCACCAATGTCCTGACGTAAACCATTTACAAATCTGTATACGAAATGACTCAAATCCTTATCATTCAGGTTCTCATCTCCACTGAACTGTTTAAAGGCCAAGATTAACCTCTCATAGTATGCATGTACTGACTACTTACTTTCTTGATGTGTTCGGTCAATTTTTACCCAATCTGTCTCTTTGGGGGGTACCTTATTCTTCAAAAATGCCATAACCTGTTCATATTTCTTCATTACCTCTGGGTCAGGAGCTCCTGTCTTAGGATCCCTAGGGTATTCCTGATTTGGCCAATTTATCATCAACTTGCACTCTGTCCATAAGTCTGCTGGCACTATTATGTCAAATAAGCTATTCAGATCTATCCACAGTACTTTAGACAATTTTACAAATCTGTCTACTTGCCGGTACCACTCGACAGGCTTTTCACGCAGTCGAGGAAAATCATTCGTAAAAGACAAAATGTCTTGTCTTGTCCAAGGGACATGTACATATCCTCCTCCTGGCATCTCCCTCATGGGGTATTCAGTTACTACCTTTTCTTTCTCTCTAACAGGGAATGCTGATACTGTCTTCTCTGAGGTATCGTCACGTTTTCTATACCACCTACTTCTCCATTTATCCACATCTCCCCACTTTCTCAATAAAATGAATATGTCCTTAATCTGTCCTATCCATCCTGTGGTGTTCAAATGTTCAATATCCTTTTCAGTGAAATCAATTCGATAAGGCTTTTGCAAAGCCTTTACCTTTTCGATATCAATTCCCATTTCATTCGCAACTTCTCCTAGTCTTTCATGTAGGTTTTTCGCTCTCCATGTCACACTTTTGCACAAGAACAATAATTCCTCATCCTGATATGCCTTTAATTTTTCAGTAGGGATAGTTCCTACTATTAATTCTTCTAATACCATTCGTAATTTGGCCACATCTATTCACTGGGATTCCTTATCTTGTTTCTGTAACCCTCTTAACCATTCACTTAGTTCTTCCACAGAAGGTCCTACTGGGTTTTCTATGCTACCCTGTTCTGGATTTCTCTGGGGTTCCAACAATGTTTCTACTGTCATTCTACTCTTTTCAGCATAATTCTGATTTATAAATGGATTATTTGAAACACTTGGTTCAAACATATTTATTGTCGGTCCCCATGGATTCTCATTTTGACTCCGTTCTGGACTCTCAACCAAATTATGGTTCCTGTAAGGTACCGTCAAGCAATGTTCGCTATCCTTTTGCTTCTCAAATATGGGCATTACTGGACCTATGGTCACTGGAACTGTTACAGCTTCTAGATTCTTAGTCAATTCTCTTATTTTCTCTGTTAATTCTAGAGTAGTTTTGGCCAATTCCGCTGAATTTTCACTATTTGCTCTATTTTCTGTCTGATTTTCTATCTCTTTCAAGGAGTTACTTTTCCCTAATTCTGGTGTCATAGTCTCAGTCTTGATAATTCGTAATGTTTCTCTCATTGGGGCGCTTGGTGTTAACATTCTGGTTCTGGTCGGTATGGTGGTGGATTTTTATAAAACACATCATCAAGCACATCATCATCTGATTCATTTGCTCCGTAACCTCTTGATTCCACATTATTCCTTTTTCCCACACATTTTCTTCCTTCATTCTCTCCTACCGCTCTTACGGGAAACACACCCTCAGTCATACTTGCATTCCGCCACCTTTTCATTCGATCATCATGCGTTTCATGTCCATATGATCTACCAAACAGATATCTATATCCTCTGCCATTTCTTTGTCTTTCTCGTTCATGCATTTCGTCTTCCCACTCCGTCAATGCCTCAAATTGTGTTGGTCTAGGTCTTGGTTCTAGATACATCATTTTTTCCCTCAAATTTCTTAAAACAGCCAAATTAAAGGAACCATGTTCTGGAAATGCCAGGACTCCATCATCCTTGGTATATTTTACCCAATTGTCTAACCAAATACAGGTATGATATCCATATTTCGCAATCATTAAAGATGCAGGGGTTTTTGGTGGAGGAAGTAACTGTCCTTCCCTAGTTTTAACCTGTTTGTCCTTTTTGAACCACTTCTTGATTCTAGCAAACCACGTCTTCTTCTCCTTGTCTGGTGGCTGGTAATACATTTTCTCATTTTCCGTATATCGCTAGTCTTCTTTACCACTATACCGCTATTCTATCCAATTACAGTGCAGCTTACACTAACACACCAATCAGGGGTGTCTACGTCACTGTTACAGTTTTCAAATCCCAGCGCGACTTACACTAACGCACCAATGGGGAGCGTTTACGTCACCCTGTATCTCTCCACTCCTAGCGCGGCTTCACACTAACGCACCAATCTGTAGCGTTTAACGCTTCTGACCGACTGTCCAATCCCATCGCGGTCGTTCTGACGTCAGTGACCGCTGCGGCAGCTCCTGCTCCTGTCTACCCCTCCTTTACAAGTCCGCTCAGTAAACTTTGTTTCAATTTCTACACTTCCGTTAGTAACAACATAGAAACGTCTCCATTGTCTGCTTCGCTAACCAAAGAACAACAAAAAGAAAAAGAACCTTTCTAATGCGAATTCCGTCCTTTCCGGGAGCAGCGTTTACCTCTGCCCCACTACGGATTCATTACTTCCATTGATAAAGTAGCACATCCCTCTACCTTACCCTTCTATCAAGCATCAACTAACTGTTTCTCTAGGATTAAAAAACATAATTGGAGACCCAATGCTCCTGAGAAATAAAACCAGAGTTTCACAATTAACCTGAATGCTATTTCGTTCACGCACTTTCACACAAGAAAATGTAGTACATTCGCACAGAATCCTGTCTTTCCCGAGAACAGCGAACAGTCTGTCCTACTACAGAATTATAACATACGTTAACAAAGCAGCGCTTCCCTCTACTTTGTCCTTCTAGCAAGCTCAGAGAATACCTATTACCTTTCCAGTGATAAGCGTTATCGGAATACCAGTTGGATTCCTGGTACCTAAGACCAGAATTTCACAGGTAACCTTCACTATCATACATACTTCTCTCGCACAGAAAATGTCTCGATGTCACCGAATCGAACCCAGACAATGCGTCGTGCAACTTCAATCGTTACACGTTTTCCCTGTGTAACTACAGGGCAACAACAATTCCTTCTTTCCCGAGAGCAGCGCTTACCTCTGCTCTACTACGGAACCGTTATAAACTTCCGACTTCCTACATCCCAGAAGCCGTGCAAACCACATAAAACTCAACACAACTCAACATAGAGTGTTAGTACATAAACCAATATCAATCAATAATCAATAAGCAATATACAAGCAATAATCACCAAACCAAAACAGTAGCTAACCATAACTCTGCTACCAAGAAAACTGATGCAGCGCGGAATACAAAATCCTTCCCTTCGTCAAAGATCATAGATCACACAGACACATTCAATCACTACATTCGCTGGTGGGGCCCATAACACCAACATTCATTCTCTATTAATCTGTTTTTCTAAGGAGGTGATTGTTCCATTCGCTGTAATGAAAGGAAGTACCCACCTTCCCTCACGAGCAATAGATTTACCTACCCTTCTTTATTCATTAAGGCCTAAACTTTACCTTTTGGTACTCCTCCCATGGATAGGCCATGGATCAGCTAGCCGCTGGTTTAGGTGGTTTCTAATTCTATAATTTCTTTACATTAATACATTTCCTCATAATAAACAACCCGACACAGTTCTGTAAAAAATCATTTAAATTTTATCTAAATAATGCAAATAAAGTCATTGATTAATCAAGCAGCTGACCATCATATTTACCTATTCTGACTAAATGTCGTCTTCTACGTCAGATTTAGTCGTTCTGTCATTCAATACCCTTAAAATGCAAAGTTCTGTTTATCGGGAATTAGGCATTCGTTCAGTCCGTCAAAGATTCAGGGAAACAGCTGTCCTGCAGTGTCACCGTCCTCTCCGTCAGCATAACGTCAGGAAATTGGAAACGAACCCCCCAACCTCTCTATTCTATGGGTTTTTATAATAAAATTTGACAAGAATTTGTATCAATATAAGTTTTCTCATTCTCCGATTGGTCAGTTCAATATGGGATGACAAATTCCCACCAAAGTTTGGGTTATGAGTTCATAGGTCTTGATCATTCCGGTTTAGGAAGACGATCCATTGTTCTTTGTAACTTGGCCTGGGTCCCGGGCTGTCCTTGATGGGTACAGTCTGGCACAGGTCACAAAAAGGCCACTGCTGCTGGTGCTTGCGCAGGCGCACTTCACACAGAGTCTCGTAGAGTGTTGTCAAAGCGTTGATTAGGTAGGCAGCCATCTTTTAGAAGGCCCAAATGGACAACTTAAGCAAAGAAACACAAAACGTAATTAATACATAGAAATGACTAATAAAATGTTATTCCCTCGCTAATACCCATATGTGTGTGTATTTATCTAGCAAGAAGCAACACTTAATGCGGGTTATACTCACATTTATAAAGCACAAATCACAAATACATCACGAAAGCAGCACATATCCTGCAATATTCTAATTATCTATCATTAATATGCGTACATAATTTAGTTTACGTATTAATTAGGCCATGCAAATGCAATTCCCACATGTATATATATTAATAAGGTTGGTTAATGTCCACAGCAAACTATTTAGTACAATTATTTTTAGTTAATTATTCTGATTAATGTAAACATACAAAAATGGAGAGGGTATACACATATTCTAAAATAAACCCGCTCCAGCACCTGTGCTAATACATGACTTCCTGAAGTCCCTGCGGCCCCCAAGAGCTTGTGGCACAAAGCAGAGCTCTGAGCACTGTCACATATATAGTTCAGATTCTGGTGTAAGACTGCAGTCCTATGATAGCCAGAGCAAACGGCTGGGCTAGGGGTAATTTCATACAAAAAACAGACACAAGATCAGTTTCTGTGCGATAATGCTAATTTTTACCTCGATTTCTAAATCAGGTGCAAAACACTTGGAACACCCATCACTTAAGAAGTGCCTCATGTGCTACTTGAAGGGCGAAGGTTTTTTGAGCTCAGGCAAAAATGTCTTTTTTGCCAAGAATGTCAAATTGTTAAAATAACCCCTACTACACAGAGCTAAAATGAGCTGACATTGTGAAGATGGGGGGGGGGGGGGGGGGAATTTCAAGGATTTGGCAGTAGAGAAGTAAATAAGAAAATATTTTTGAGATGGTTTGTGGTGAGCTTTAGGGTTACATACTTTTCAAAACGTGTTCTTGCGATAAACTATAGCTCTCAAATTAGGATTAGAAAACTAGTTTACAAAAAAGACAGAAAATGAAGATTTCATATCGTGGACTAGCCTGATTTTCCATAGGCAGTTCTCACTGCAGAATAATTAGAGCTGGCTGTCCAGTACTATAGGGCGGTGGAGGTCTAAATAAGCTACTTTTATAGGCCTTGTCATGCAAATCAAGGTTCCTTGGTAGTTATGTATGATTGGATGCTGAACACAAATAATGCCTCTTTGAGTAAAATTAAGTAAGAGAGGATGCCTAGGTAAAATAAAAATAATAATAGCCAAAGGAGAAAGAACTCAATCAGAATTTGATTTTAAGCCTCTCTAAAATTTGGAGTGGGGGTCATCGCTATTTGCATAAAAGGACCCTCACCCACTAGAACCATCAGTGGCATGCTTCATCTTCGGGTCCCCACCTACTATACCTTGTGATCTGGAAGGGCTCTAGGATGATTGTCTGGGGAGCCCTTGATTTTCTTGGGGAAGGATCTCAGTCTAAAATTACCTGCAGGTATCCTGTGCTTTATTGTGTATTGTATACCCTATAAACTATTGCTCGTAAGGTTGGGTGTCACATATGAGAGCAACTCTGGGAATGCTAGTAGACAAGGAGGAAGGTATTGCAAAACGTCAGAAAAACTATTGTAATTCAATGAGCTGGTGTAGGTAGTAGACATAGGTGACCTATGATGGTTTCATATAATGTGCATATAACTTTCCACACAGACCTCATGTACATACTAGTTCTATTGGTGTACAGGAATGATTGAGTCATATGTGCTCCATTATTACAGAAGAGACTCTTGTCTAGCCTATCTAGAGACCTCTACAGACAGAGGACATACGCAACTGAGAGGTTCATGTTTATCCCAGTAGGTGTGTACTTGGCACAGGAATAATTCCATGAGGTTACTTGAAGTTTATATGATTCATTTTTCTAGGTACTCTGTCAGATGAAACATTTTTGTCCTGATGAGACCCGTGTAAATTACCTGTGGGTCGAAACGTCAACACTGGAGTGGGAATTGTCCAATACAGAATAATTTTCTAAGCCTGTATCATCCATAACATTGGACTGCATATCGTATTTGTGGACACCCATATTGAAGTTATGCATCATATTTGAATGTTTTTCACTACTGCACTTATAAGCACTGTGCCGTCTGCACTTTTTGATAAATTTTTAGCACTTCTTTGGGAGAACATTGAATGAAAAGGATCAAGCTCAACATGTTAATTTAACTTCATAGGTGATTTTGGTTGAGACCCACAGAATCATTTGTCCACATAAAGGGCTGCATACCCCCTGTAGTTATCCTGGAGCCAAGGCCAGGAAGGCAGGATGCCTGGGGACTTCAAAGGGAAACCTCTAGAAGCTTCTCCCCACTTCAAAGGCACAACTGGGTATAAGTACTGGATCTCACACGCCACCACTTCAATACGAATGTATGATGTTACTACGCCATCCATTACCCCGCAGTAGGTTACAACGCAGACGTTACATCGTCCGCGTTGTTACCACATATGGCTTTACATTGCAAGTCGTTTCTACGACTTGCACTAGATGGCGCGCTGGATTTAGGAATATTATAAATTACTATTCCTACTCCAACTAGCGCAACAGCAGGGAATGTGTTGGATTTAAAATCCAACACATTCCCTGGTGTGGCGTGCCATCTAGCGCAAGTCGTAGAAACAAATTGCGATGTAATGCCATGCGTGTTAACAATGCGGACGATGTAACGCCTGCGTTGTAACCTACCCGTGTGGTATTGACAGCGTTGTAAACATTGTTTCCCCTTCAGTACACTGTGGATACTCTGCCAGGAAGAAGGACTGCTGTGCTGCTGAAATTACTGCCACTCAGCTGGACTGTTGCTCTGAAGCAACTGCTGCCCTGTTTTGATGAACTGCTGCCATCTTGCCTGGGTGAGAAGAGAACTGGACCTGCAACTTCACCCTTCAACCCAGGACACCAGAGTGGCTCCAAGGGTTAGTACAAGGGTTAGTCTGCTGGCTTCCTGGTCTGAACCTCAGGGACATAAAAGGCTCCCCAATGTCATGCAATACCCCCTGGATCCAGCTGCAGTGATTCCTGATCCCCAAGTGGGGCCCCTCAGGTCCGAGACCCTTGGTGTGGCTCAGAGGGCTGAATTCAAGCTTTTGGGTTTTCGCAAATGAGGCCTACGCACTGAGACTATACCGCTCACACCGTAATTCCAAGCAAAGCTCTGGCAGCTGCCTCTTCGCGCTACAGCATCGACTGCAAACGGGGGACCACCAATGCAAAGCTCTAGTGTTAGAAATGGGATTTCTGGTTGGCTAAGGCTTGCACCAAAGCCAGGCAGAAACCACCACTCTAGTCAGGGCAAGGGAGTTACACGCTGAAGATAATCCCTACTCACCCCCTTGGTAGCTTGGCACGAGCAGTCAGGCTTATCTCAGAGGCAATGTGTAAAGCATTTGCGCAACACACACACACACAGCAGCAACACACTAGGCATACCACAAAAGAAACTCCACACAAGGTTATATCAAAAATAGCTTTTGTATTATCATAAACACATTAGAAGCATAATCACACATTTACACTGTGCCAACTGGCACTAGGCAATAATCGCAGGGGATTATATACTGGAAAGGGCCAATCGGACCACTGTCAGAACCATTAGATCAGGTAAGTAAATCTAAAACAAAACCAGTAACTACTGGTACCATAATGACCTAAGCATTATCACATTAGCATTAGACACCATCCTAACATACCATAACATGACATTAGGCATAACATTACGCATAAATCACATTAGGCATAGATCACATTAGGCATAAAACATACTAGGCCCAAACCTCCTAAACATAAATACATTATGCAATAGGCCTCACCAGCATAAATACATTATGCAATAATCATGGTGCATAAATCAAATTAGGTACAAACCACATTAGGCATGAACCACATTAGGCATACAACCTAGATCAGCAGTGTACCACAGTAATCTCACTGCATTTTTCATACGCCTATCAGCCCCTCCCCCCCTTGGGATAACACAGCACAATATGTCAAATATCATCACCCCACCGTGATGAATATAGGCCCCAGCTAGGCCCGCAGGACACAAGGGTTCGCTCTCCTGCAAATGGAATCTACAAGGAAGTTGGCACGGAAACTGCAAAGTACAAAGACAAAGTTTATTAACCCTTAAGGGTGGTCCTACAATCCATACAACACTCTTCAGTATTGCATAGAGTAGCACACAGAACTTGCATACACGGTCCCCTTTTATACACAACAGAGGGGTTCATAAGTGGGTGGATACAACATGAGGCAAAGAGTATTACCTTTTATGGTCATTTTCGATACAGAATCAATATATGGGCGGAGCTAACACACTCCTTGAGCCCGCGAAAACATGGTCAAGCAAGGACTAACTAATAACAGATGTGGTCAAGTCTGGGCATGCGCCAGATGGACAAAGGAGCTATTTATAGACTGTTACTAGGCAGATTACAAGAGCAACTAACACGAAGATAGGACTCTTCTCGTGCTACGCACGTGGAGGCATGACAATACAAAATGGAGTCCAGACGTTAGTCAACATAACGGAAGAAACTCGGTCCTAAAGGGGAATTCATGTCTTTAGTAAATGCTTACTCACATCGTTATTTCAATTTTCAACAGACGACCCTTTCAGCCTTTACTGAAGACATCCGGTTTATTAGAATAATCATCGTATATATCAATCTTCATCATTTCTTCTATTTCTTTAGTCAGATGTTTCTGGTAAGTGACATTGGCAATAGCTTTCTTATCAGGAATGCAGAGTGACACACATAGGGAACAGAGTAAAGGACCACATTGGATACAAATGCAACAGGAAAACAGAATTGCTACAATGATACAGAGACCAGTTAGAACCTTCCATCCCCATGTGGTGATCAATGCCCAAAACCATCCAGAAAAGGTCCAAGCGCCATTTTCTGTATGGATTTCAGCTGCAATTTTATGTAATCTGTTAATGGCATTATAAACTGATGGCGTGTGGTCAGGAATAAACACACAACAACTACTTCCGATAATTTTACAAGCTCCACCTCGGTCAGCTAACATAACATCTAACACCATACGATTCTGCAATGCAACAATTCTAGTAATTTGCAATTCTTCCGTAAGATTCCCAAGAGCAGCAGCGGTTTGATTTGTCACAGCCTCTACAACTCTTGTTAACCTTCGAACTTTCCTACTATTTAGGGCAGCTCCAACAAAGAAGAACAATCCTAAATTAAAATCAATATACTGCTGCAGACTAGTATCGGTTTGGTCCACGTCATCAATCGATAGAGTACGTTTATACCTATTTACAGTCACATTATTCAACAACTTCAAATCTTTATGATAAGATGCAGGTGCCAAGAATACAGGAGGTAATAAAAATGCTACATAACATACTCCAGACCAACCGGCTGGCAAGCGGTAATAACCTTTATTTCCACATACGAAGTATGTATTATGGGATGCTAAGAAGGTACTATTATTCAACCCGTCGATGTTTAAGATAGTGATGCAATCACTAACACCAACAGGAATATAACCCACACTCTGGACACACAGGTCCGCTTGAGCTTGTGCCACTTGAATCACAAATCGGTCTTTCCCCACAGTGTCTCTGGTGTTCGTGAAAATATAGGGAATCGATTCATTGTCCGGTCGATACTCTTCCCATTCCCAAATTGTCCCATTCGCTTGTGGATATCCATCTTTATCTTGATGACATTCCCTATTAAGTCTGAAGAGTAACCGTCCCACTGTAGGTTTCCGGGTGGCAAAAAGCAACGTGTACCATGCTCTACAAGAGCCATTATGAGAAAAAGGAAGGGGTATGAACGGAGTTCCTCCTTTCTTCTGGTGAGCTGGCATCATGCCACATATCCAACAGTTCGTAGCATTGGTGGCAACATGGGTATGATGCAGCATCTGGATGAAAGTGTTATTTAAATAAGACTGGCGATGCTTCAACTCCTGATACGGAAGTGTATAAAAGTAGTGCTCCTCAGGCACTGGAGTAGTCAAAACAAGCAACTTTCGAGCAGGAGTCACATCCTCCACAAACCATGTGGTTATCCCAACAATAGTTACTGTAAACATAAAACCTGTTGCACAAAGGATTTTCTTTTTCTCCATGTCAGAATGAAAAATCAATATCTTCCTGAAACTAAAAGGTTGTCAGAACTCTTCCCCTTAGGCAGTGGTTGATTTCTTCACCAGCGGGCCAAGACGGGTGTCGCTACACTAATGCAGGGCTGATCCCCCCCCCTTGCCTCATTGGCTCTCCGTTTCACTAACCCAAGGGCCGTTCTGACAACGTGTCCTGATACTGAAGAATTCACTTCCTTGGTCTGAGATGATATCGCCTTCCTCCAGGAATCGCGTGGTCCGGAAAGAGCTCCTCAGTGTCGTTCGGTTCCACAGCACGGCCTTTCTCTGCAGTCAGAATTTCTCGATGGTCGGTCAATACAGCAGGCTCCACCAATCCGGGCGGCACTTTGCGACAGTGCAGGGAATGGATCCAATTATTTCGGTTGAAAACCCGCACAGCCGTCCTCGTTGCAAGTAGGACTTGCTCAGGACCAACCCATCTCGGCTCCAAGCTGTTCGTCCTTTCAAAAATCTTCAGCATAACATAGTCTCCAGGTCGGAGACTGTGACCTTCGCCGGTGGACCGATCAGGGAGCGCCTCCCGGACCTGTTGATGAATAGAAACCAAGTTATCCGTTAACTGTGCCAGATAATCATTCATCATTACACAAGGTACATCATACACAGCCTTAGGCCGGGGTGGACCCCAAATATTCATTGGGCGCCCAAAAACAATCTCGTACGGCGTAAGACCGGTTCGAGAATGCGGTATCGATCTAATTGACAATAATGCCAGCGGTAAAGCATCTGGCCAAGTCAAAGAAGTCGAAGCTTGGATCTTAGCGATCTTGAGCTTCAGTGTACCATTATACTTCTCGACCAGCCCTGCAGACTGAGGGTGAAACACTGCGTGAAACTTCTGGGTGATGCCCAGACCCTTCAGAACATACTTTATAACATCCGCTATAAAGTGGGGTCCGTTATCACTCCACAGCAGTCTACACACGCCATATCGAGGGAAGAACTCCTTCAATAGCATTTTGGCTGTAGTCATTGCAGTATTATCTTTCGTAGGATATGCCTCAACCCATTTACTAAAGGCACACACCACTACTAGAACATACTTCAAATTGTTACAGCGCTCAAGCTGAATGTAATCCATCTGTAAAACCTCAAAGGGTGCAGTAGGTGTCGCAAATCCTCCTACTGGAGTTCGAGTACCCTTTCCTGGGTTGTACCTCAGGCAAATCATGCAGGTCTGCACTACCCTCTTTGCCGTGCTAGCAATCTCTGGATGCTCCCAGACTTGAGTAAGCAATTTTACAATTGCTGAAGCTCCAACATGTGCTAGCCCATGTGCCATCTGAACCATAGGTTGTACAAAAGCTGTGGGTAACTTCCATCCATCCATCTGCTTATTTCTCCAACAACCCGCATCATCCAATTCTCCATCATTGGACCATTGCTCCCGTTCTTTGTCGGAAGCGGTCCTCTGTATTTCCAGCACTTCTCTTTTCGCACCGTGCCATCTTTCTACCTGCGACTTCACTACATACATGGCAGTGGCACCGGGCTGCATCGCAGTCTCCCGTGCCACCCGGTCTGCCAAAGCATTCCCTTCTCCGACTTTATCAACCACTTTCTTATGGGCACTACATTTAATGATAGCAATTTTCCTCGGATATGTCAATGCAGTCAAAAGGTTGTGAACTAACTCTCCATGCATTATTTGTACTCCATGCGACGTTAGAAACCCTCTCTCCTTCCAGAGTAGGCCGAAATCGTGCGCTACTCCGAAAGCATAGCGGCTATCTGTATAAACATTCACACACAATCCTGTACTGAGCTCACATGCTCGTGTTAATGCTATCAGTTCCGCTGCTTGAGCTGATTTCTGTGGTATGCGTGCTGTCTCCACTATTGTTTGCAGTGTGGTAATTGCATACGCTGCTGAAGTCGTACCATGTGGTAGCTTCAGGCATGATCCATCCACCCACAATTCTCCATCTACATCTGGAAAGGGCGTATCTTGGAGATCAATACGACCCTTTGTCTGTTCCTCAGTCACAAGAATACAATCATGTGCTTTCCGTGCCTCAGACTGAGCTTCCGGGAACGGCAACAATGTAGCCGGATTTAACGTTACACACCTCTTTAACGTAATATGAGGAGCCAAAAGCGTCAGCTCATATCCCGTTAAACGGGCACTGGTCAAATGCTGCGTCTTTGTCTGATTAAGCAGGGCATCAACAGCATGGGGGACTAATACCAACAGCTTATGAGATAACACAATTCCCTCGCTTTGGCGTATTGACACAGCTGTCGCCGCAACCGAGCGAAAACAACCAGGCAATGCTCGGGCAACAGGATCAAGTACAGCCGAAAAATATGCACAAGGGCGCTGCTTGTCGCCATGCATCTGCACTAAAACTGATAATGCACATCCATCTTTCTCATGCACATACAGCGAAAAGGGTTTTGTATAATCAGGGGTCCCTAACACTGGTGCTGAACAAAGGGCCTGTCGCAATTGCTGGAAGGCAGTGTCACACTCATTTGACCAAGGAAGCGGAATAGGTGTGTCTTTTGTCAAAAGGGCTAATAATGGCTTGGCTATGTGCGAAAACCCTAATATCCATTGCCTACAAAAAGAAACAAGACCCAAAAATGCACGCACGTCCTTCTGTGTGGAAGGCACTGGCGTGTCCAAAATTACTTGAATACGATCTGGTGTGAGTGCACGCCCCTCCTTAGACAAAAGGTGACCCAGATAAGTCACCTTTGGTCTACAGAACTGCAATTTCTTCCTCGACACTTTGTGATTGTGAGATGCCAAAAAGGAAAGCAAGGATAACGTACTTTTCTCACACAGCTCCGGAGTGTCAGCCGCCAACAAGATGTCATCGACATATTGTATGAGGGCGACACCCTCGGGCAGAACAAAGGAGTCCAATTGTCTTTTCAAAGCTTGACTGTAAATGCTAGGGCTTTCTGTGTAGCCCTGAGGAACTCTACAAAATCGATAAGACCTGTTATTCAGAGTGAAACCAAAAAGGTATCGGCTATCGGGATGAATAGGAATCGAAAAGAAAGCATTTTTCAAATCAATAACCGAAAACGTGGTCGCCGTTGGCGGGACCAAAGTGAGCAACGTCGTGATATCAGAAACCACTGGATACTGAGGTATCACGATCTTGTTCACCTCCCTCAAATCAATTATAAACCGATAAACTTTGGCATCCGTATCCTTCTTCAAGATGGGTAAAATTGGACTGTTACAGACGTTGTAGGGAACTTCCTCCACTACTCCCACCTTAATCAAATCCTGCACAATCTGTATAAGAGCCTCCTCCCCCTCCTGGGAAATACAATACTGCGGGAGGCGTGGTAACACCGCCCCCTCCTGGACACTAATATGGACAGGCGGAATCACCATCTGTCCCACATCGGTATCCGAAATGGCCCACAAAGTACGAGGGAGAGTTGCTAACACAGTATCCTCTGCAACCACACACATCCGTTCAGACAGAGGGTGATTATCATTTAATATCACACGCACTCCAGCGGGGGAGCAGCGGATCGTAGCTCTGAAGTGCTTGAGCATATCAAGACCCATAATGTTGTCCGGCGTGCTCGGGGCAAGCAAAAACGGACAGGGTGCAAAAAAGGAATCAACCTGGAATGTAAGGGGTCGAGAAAGAGGGCTTCGGGAGAGTGTACCGTCAAACCCTACCGATGTAACCATTAAGCCAGATGGGGGAGCCCTCGGAACCAATTGTTTAGACAGCGCGCTACGAGTCGCTCCTGTATCCAGTAGGAACTGATCAGTAGAACCCAAAACCTTCGCTGATACATAAGGACCCTTCTGATCAACCGGCACCTCAACTGATTCTAACCCCCATCCAACGCATTCCTATGCATGCTGTGAATCATGGTACCCAGAGCGGTCAGTCCCTGACACTTGATACTGGTTTTGTCGATCAAAGACATTAGGTCTATCTCGTTGCTGCCCGGTGGGTTCAAAACGAGCGTGATCATTAGAATTCCCTCTAAAATTCGAGGAACCCCCTCTACCTCTCGGTCCACCCTGATTTTTGCCCCTGACGCGATGCATGCAACGCCGGGCAATCTCTGGCCCAGTGTCCCGATTGTTTACAATACGCACATTGATTCCTATTCAAATCGGATCAGCCCGAAGGAGGACCATAGAATCCTCCCCTACCTCTATTGACACCCCGACGGGGCGGACCATACACTTGCGCTAACATCACCTTCGTTTTTAAATCTTTCGACTTCTTCTCCTCCTGCCCCTTCGCTTCTTGCTCCTGACGCTCATAATACTGGGCTATAGTCAGGAGGGCTGTCGGAGACGCGGTGGACCAAGAACTTTCACTCGCTTTTAGGCGGGCTGCTATTGCCGGTAATAAATTCGCCACATATTTATCAGCAAAGAGGTGTCGACCCGTATCATCCGTAAGTGACTGACCACTAAAATCATGAAATGTCTCCTCAAAGCGCGTAAAGAAATCTGCAACTGATTCATCAACTTTCTGTTTACACGAAGCTAACATATTCCAGTCAATCTTTTTAGGGGGAATGATTGTTTTTAACTTGGTCAAAATAGCAGCGGGGAGATCTAGGATAATCTGAGGTGGTTTCTGCGCGGGCTTCCTCTCCCTATCCTCATCCTCAAGCTCAGACCACCGAGCCTTAAAAGCGGCTTGATCATCCACCTTCCGTATGGATCGCCACATATCCGGTGGTAAAATAAGCCCAAAGAACAGATCTATATCTGCTAAGGTCATAGTACAAGAATTCAAGGCCCCCTCGACTTCTTCGTAAAAGGCCGCTGGATTCTTGCGGGGATCAGGCAATGCATTCTTTAATGCCATAACATCAGCCCTATGCCAGGGAGTATAAACCCAATTGTACACAAAATATCCCTTAGCATCGGCGGAGGTAATATCCGCACTAGTTCCCGCTCCTTTAGGAGGAACATACAAAGGTGCCGCCTCTCGCATTGGTTTAGCATGCACTAGTTCCCTCTTATCTGAGTGGGAGGTAGATGATCGGTCATCACCGATACGTGAATCCGACTGCTTTTCCTCCTCTGCTTTTAGGCGCGCTCTCTCTTTAAGGTCACTCGCCGCGTCCCGTAATGCAAACAGCCGTCGAGCCGCATCAGGCGCCTTAGAGGGAGAAAAAACACAGTTACGCAATGCTTTAGCATCTAATACTACATCATCAGGCTCAAAAACTTCCGAATATTTCCGAAAGGCAGAAATCACTTCATCAGAAAAGTGTCCCAAAAAATACAACTTCTCTCTATCCTGCCACTTTTCCCAAGAGTCCAACAATTCAGCGAGGGATAACTTGCCCTTAAGTGCACGAAAAGAAACTTTCCGAAGCTCACCCATTCGGTCAACCGATAACATGGACCGCGTGTCTACCTTATCCGAAGCCGATCCAGAATCCTGTGACCTCGGGGCAGACGCGCCAACATAAGGGGGCGGAGAGCGATCTAATAAATAAAAATCATCGTCAAGATTAGTAAGGACAGGATAAAGTGGCTGACGAACAGCATATTGACCCGAGACTTGGAACCTACGCTCTTTCTCTTGTCTCTCCGTCTGTTCTCTTTCCTCTTGACGCTTCGCTTCCTGCGCTCGCACATGATCATTCTTCCGTTGCTCTTTATCAAACAGCGCTTTCTCACGTTTCTCTCGCTCACGCACTTCCTTCACCCATAACCGTACACATTCAAACATATCTTGACGAGCACGCCGTTTATACATACACTGTTCCACATACTCAATCTTACGCATATCAAACGATCCATACAAAGGCCATCGTAACTCAGGATCCTTTTTGGTGTATTTCCTCCATACCGTGCTGTACATTATGGAAGAAAGACCATGCTTCACATACATATCCCTATTAGGCGTCCCCTCTGGGGGGGCTGGAGCAGAGTCCTCGAGGTCTAACCGGTTTCCAAAGCAGCAGCACCACTTACGGAGTGCGCTAAAAGCAGGCATGCTCAAAAATAATGCAAAAATATGCAGTATTATCAAAAAATGGCACTTAAACGTTGTGCCGTTCAAATTTACACAGCTCCGGAGAAATATCTCCACATTACCTGCCTATATGTGTTGCAACGCATATATTCTCACAGTAATCAATACAAGATATGACCGGTCATCACAAATCAAACTCAAATAGCCAATCCAGGCTTCAAAAACTCGGAGCAAGTACCGTACAGCGGTTCTTACCAATCAAGAGTGTCCAGATTCCAACTGCCAAGCTCCAAAATTCGCCCAAACGGCTGTCACGGCAGGACCGACAGAAGAGGTCTCAGTCGAGGACCGGCGCCACCCAGATGGTCAGCTCGGAAGGGAAGGAAGAACACCTCGGGATGCCAGGACTAAAGTGCCTCTGGCAGTGATCACATCCCCGGCCAAATTCCTCACCTTCGTCACGACCAGTCCTTCGAGCATCCGAGTCGCCGATGAGCCCCACGTGACGGGCGCCAATTGATGAATATAGGCCCCAGCTAGGCCCGCAGGACACAAGGGTTCGCTCTCCTGCAAATGGAATCTACAAGGAAGTTGGCACGGAAACTGCAAAGTACAAAGACAAAGTTTATTAACCCTTAAGGGTGGTCCTACAATCCATACAACACTCTTCAGTATTGCATAGAGTAGCACACAGAACTTGCATACACGGTCCCCTTTTATACACAACAGAGGGGTTCATAAGTGGGTGGATACAACATGAGGCAAAGAGTATTACCTTTTATGGTCATTTTCGATACAGAATCAATATATGGGCGGAGCTAACACACTCCTTGAGCCCGCGAAAACATGGTCAAGCAAGGACTAACTGATAACAGATGTGGTCAAGTCTGGGCATGCGCCAGACGGACAAAGGAGCTATTTATAGACTGTTACTAGGCAGATTACAAGAGCAACTAACACGAAGATAGGACTCTTCTCGTGCTACGCACGTGGAGGCATGACAATACAAAATGGAGTCCAGACGTTAGTCAACATAACGGAAGAAACTCGGTCCTAAAGGGGAATTCATGTCTTTAGTAAATGCTTACTCACATCGTTATTTCAATTTTCAACAACCGGGGCTTGGTAAGAACAACCCTCAGCTACTGGTAGCAGGAATCTTAGCATGAATATTTTAGGCGTACATCTCAGCATTACCTAGGAGGACATATTATGCAGAACCTAATAATCCCGTGAAGCCCACCTTAGGCCTATATCTTGCCAGCCGGGCATAGTAATAGCGTGCACACTTATTGGGTACACCTCACACACAATTCCATCCTGCCCTCCTCGAGCATATATGTGAGTGTCCGGCAGTCTCCCGTGGTCCTCGGGGGGCACCTTCCTGGGCTTGCCCCTCAATGTTACCCAAGACCAAACTGGCCCTGATACCTATGAAATGCGCAGCTGCCCGCGACCATGCGGCGCAGCTTCACTTACGGGAGAAGATGTGGGAATAACCTCGGTTCTCTTTATGCACCTTCGTGAGGTTTGCACGTGGCTTCAGGGGCTGGAAAAAGACAGCACGGCCCGGGACCAGGGAAATTCCGGTCTCCAGGCACTCACCCGCGGTCAAGGTAGTCTCGGTGGTCGGCACGGCTCCTGCTAATTTTCGCCCCCCTAGGGCTCCTCCTCGCGTTGAGGACACTCTCCGGCATACTTCATGGGCACACGCAGGGCTGCCACTGGCACACGGGAGTCCTGCTCGGGCAGATGCTGTCCTACTCTCTCTCTCCCGGTCACGGAGGCGGGGTGGGCTCCCGCCCTCCTGTAGGCACCACACTGCTTACGTCGCGCTGGCTCCTCTTCGGCCCCGCCCACAACCTGGCATGGCCGCCTGGCTTCCGGGTCGCTCCCGGAGCGGCGGCTCCTTTAGTAAATTCAATGTGCGGGGTGGGCTCCCACCAAACCAGAGCATGAAAAATGCAGGGTGGGCTCCCGCAAAGCACGCAATGCGGGGTGGGCACCCGCTTCCTTGGCAAAGCGCCTGGGTGGGCTAACCCCTTACTGGCACAACACGGGGTAGGCTCCCGCAATAAAAGCGCACAAACATGCGGGGTGGGCTACCGCTCTGCCACCAGCAGCACGGGGGAGTCCCCATGCCGGGATTCCCCCAGCAATCTTCACAGCAGGGTCACACTCCTTCTGGAACAAGATAAAGCGATCACGAGGCGCTAAGTCCTTAATGTCCTAGGGGCATAGCTGGGCCCAGGGAGGCCAGCTCACAGGGCCCTCCAGCAGGGAGGCAAGCCTTCCTGGTGGTTCCTCCTGGGCCCCCAACAGCACAACAAGCCCCAGTAAGTCAGGAACAGCACACTTTCATGGGGTCACAGCCCCAGTATTTATACACATATTCTCTTTGTCTGCCCTGGCACAGGGCTTGGGGAACCAGCAAAAACTGGTTCTGGGGGGAATGTGAGCACTCTCTTGACAGGGTTCCTCTTCTCCATTGTTATGTGGGGGCTCGTCATCAGACACACCACAGGGGGGCAGAGCCAGCATTCACTAGGGCAGGCACAATCCTATTCAGGGACCAGGGACTTCTCCTCCCACTACTACAAATGCAGATGTCCCATTCAGCCTAGTACTGACTCACCCTGCCCCTCCTGGAGCCACACACACCTCACCAGCCCCTGTCACTCAAAAGCCAGACATGCAATTCACATCAGGCAGGCAGACACATAGCACACAGAAATGCCAACTTCTAAAAGTGACATTTCTAAATTAGTTATAATAAATCTGTGCACACCATTGCGCAGCGTTTATTATCACTATTTCAAATATACCAAACTTGACCACACTGCGCCTCTCATATCAGGAATTACCACTGAAACACTTATCAGGGAATCCCCAATGCATTCCTATGGGAGGGCAGCTCCACAGTAGTGAGAAACCAAAATGGCTGTTTGTCACTACCAGGACATGTCACACACTTTAGGTACATGTCCTATCTTTACCTACAATGCACCCTGCCCATAGGGCTAGCTAGGGCCTACTTTAGGGTGACTGACATGCAGTAAAAGGGGGGTCACAGACATGGCACACACTTTAGGTGCCACGTCACAGTAATTCACCTCCGAATGTAGCTCTGAACAGGTTTGAGGTACCTACGGAGGGAGCGGGGCATCTTTTCCTGAGCTTGCCTCCTTCCCACTCTACCACTCCCCGCCTTCCACACCCCTCCCAACTCCACTTACCCCCTGCTGCGATCCTCACCCCTCCTAGGACCTAATTAGTTGCAGATTATTAGGCACATTAAATATGCAGATCACGAATGGGTAGCTAGGCAGGGATCAGACTAGCCCTGCTGAGGGCCAAAGACCCTTATGAGTTTTCCGAAAGGCCGAAACATGTTGACTCAATGACGTGGGTGGGTGATACATCAGCTTTAATCCTACACCCACATTTTTTCAGATTTTAACCACATCAGGGATAAACACTATTAAAGGGAAAAAGTCCAGAGTATATCTCAAGATATTTTTAACATTTGGATCCCTGAGATTATCCAATAATCATGTATTTAATAAACCCCAGTAACTGTTGAGTCTGCTGTAGTGAAGACAGGGTTTTGCCTGCATACATTGCTATGTTAGCATAAGCGTTTTAGATGTTAACGCCATCTTGCCACTTTGCTGCTTTTGCACACAACACTCCAGGTAGCTGTTAGTATAAGTAAAACTGCTTGCTTGCTTTTTCTTCACATGAGAACGGTCTGTTTTTCACATCCCTAGATGTGCAACGCAACCTTAGTCTGAACACTGTGTGCAGAAACCATCAAGGTCAAATAACAATGTATGCTGTTAAATTCAGGTTGATCGGCCCACGCTCTAGACACAACAAGCACACAGCTGCAAATATCTGAAACTCCGGTGCCTTTAATATTGCATTGCATGCATGATTCACACACACTTGTAGAAAACCTTTCCAGATACAGAGAGCAGTGCTGATCCTGTGATGTGATTCATCTAAGCTGATCTTGGAGGTATGGGGTTCCCCATTCAAACCTAGAGACCTTCTATTACTATTATAAAACTAGCTTATTAGCCAGGGGAGGGTGGTACACGAGGTATTAAAGGACCTGTTTCCACTATCATTGTAATATGATTTCTCCCTTTGTTTTTTATGGTATTGTAACAATGCTGATGGTTTTATTTCTAATCATTTGTCTGCTTATGTTAGCCAAAGTACTGCACCTTAGAGCACGTAGTTAAAAATAAACATTTTAAACTTTTCCGTGTCTCTGATTACTCATGTTGTGGACTGATATGAGAACAATAGCGAAAAGGTGTTCTTGATTCCCACCATTCCTGAGAGTATTCTAAGTCGCTTGTTCTGGGTTGTCTAATCATTGGTAGCTCCGATATGATACGGAGAACGAATGAGACACTGATGCTAGTCGGATAGGGGTTCTAGGTACTGAGGTGAGTTTTTTGGTACACCACAATTCACTGAGGTCCTGGTTTCCTGCGCATATTTCTGTGCATGAGCAGAATCCCCGCAACACTTCCATGATAGTATTTGCGAGACCTGGCATCTTTTGGTGTGGCTACAGCACTGATTGTCTTGTTTATCTTATTACATATAGCACTGATTGTGCCACCCACATGAGTAGCCCTTCAAACACTTCTCAGGCTGCCACTGCAGAGCCTGTGTGTGCAGTTTTGTTTACATGCAAGTCACTCCTAAGGTAGACCCTAGACAGCCCCAATGGCAGAGTGCAGTGTATTTAAAAAGTAGGGCATGTTCTTTTATGTTTTTTAAGTCTTTGTAGTGAAAAAATATTAAATTAGTTTTTCACTACTGAAAGGCCTATCTCTCCCATAGGTTAGCATTGGAGCTGCCATGTAACATTTTACAAGTG
Organism: Triturus cristatus; assembly: GCF_964204655.1. Classification (NCBI taxonomy): domain Eukaryota; kingdom Metazoa; phylum Chordata; class Amphibia; order Caudata; family Salamandridae; genus Triturus; species Triturus cristatus. Next base: position 1,519,534,246 of record NC_140591.1, on the reverse strand, counting down.
TAACTTCCAATTGGGAAAAGATAGGAAAAGTAAATTTGGTATCTCTGGACTCACAATTTAAAAACACATCTTTTAGTGGTTAGTTTTTAAATTACAGGTCTGAAAAAGCCAATTTTTAAGAAAGTTGGCATTTTCTTACTCTAACCATTCTGTGCATTCTGCCTGTCTCTGGAATACACGTCTGGGTTGGGTGACAGCTGGGCTTTTTTCATTCCCTCTAGACAGTCACACACAAAGGAATCATATCCTGATGGCCCAGCACCCTGCTGATGGGTCTTGCTGAGCTAGAGTGAGAGGGAGGAGCTGACACGTACACCTGAATAGGGCTGTGCCTGTCCCCACACAAATAGTTGCATGCCCCCCTGTAGTGAGTCTGGAGCCACGGCAAGAAAGGGCAGGGTCTTGTGTACTACAAAGACCTTTCTTTGAAGTGTCCCTACTTTAAAGGCTAAACTGGGTATAAGTACTGGACCACACCATATACTCAGAACACTTCTGGAACTAAGGACGTTCTACCAGGAAGAAGAGCTGTTGTGCTGCCAGGACGGACTGCCACTTTGCTGCTTGCTTTGGTGTGTTGGCCTGGACACCACTCGCAGACTCGCCGACTGCATGACTTCCAGCGCAGCCCTGACTTTGCCTCTGCTGCGCCTCTGCTGCTGTACAAGTCTCGGAGACCGCATTGGCGATGTCTGCGACACATCGTCCCTGTACTCCAACGCATCCCCTGTCCTGCGCGGCTTAGCACCACATCACTTCTTGACATCGACTCATCTTTGACTTTAACTGACTTTGGAAACGACGTATCGCATTCGCCAGCGACGCATCACCTCCTTTGCTCACTGTGTCTTCCCCAAGCTTCGACACAACCAAGGAACTTTCAGCGGGCCTGCCTGACGCTTGTATCCAGCCTGCCTTGACCAGACAGCCCCAGTTGGAGCTAATAATTTTGAGCACTGCATTTAAGTTTAAACTTTCAAAATTCATAACTTGACATGTCTATGTTGGATTTTTATTGTTGTGGTCTAGTTTTACTCAGATAAATATTGACTATTTTTCTAAACTGGTCTGGAGTACTTTTGTGGTATTTTCACTGTGTTAATGTGTGTATGTGTACCCAAATACTTTACACATTGCCTCTTTAGTTTATCCTGATTGCATGCACTGTGCCAAGCTACCAAAGGATCAGCACAAGTACATTTTTAATGTGTACTACACCTACCCTGACTACTATTGTGGTTCCTGCTTGGACAGGGTGCATACCTCTGCCAACTAGAAACCCAATTTCTAACAGTATTCACCTACTGTAGTGTGGAAAATCACAGATGATGAAGCATTCCACAAAATATCGAGGGGGAGATAATTTTTCTAAATCTTTTAAGATTCCTGTAGGGTAATCATGAATAGCAATAACAGAGGCATATTTCTGGTGGAATACCTGGCACCTTTTGTGAGTATATTGTGACATAGAGGATGTGTCCATATCTTTTCCGTCTTTCTCTTCAATGGTGTATATGTATGTTTTACTCAAGACCACTATCCGCTATACTGACACCACAGCTATCGCAACTAACTACATGGAGCACCTCACCTTCAAGTTACATATCACAGCCAACTTTACCTTGTGCGAAACTGTCATACACAGACCACCAGGGCCCCATACCAACTTTACTAGCAATATCATGAACTTTATCTTCTTCTCTGGCACTTTCATCCTCCTAGAAGATCTGAACTTTCACCTGCAAGACCACACTGACCCCAACTTGAACGCCCTCCTTGAAAATCTCGGGAAAGCCAGCCTCATTCACTATGTCACCAGCCCCACCGATGCCGCATACATCTTCTGGACCCAATTTCTCCCCCTTCAACAACATCAGTTGACAAACATTGCCTTTCGCCTTGACAAGTCACGTTCTCGTCAGCTCCAACATCCCCGTCCCGAACCACAGAAGACCCAACACCTTTGGACCTGCCCACTGTTGCTGGAAATATGTCCCAAAGATGAACTGGGCATTCACTGTCCCAGCGCACTGACCTGAACCCACCGTCAGCCTGATGCAAAACATGAATTCAATGACTGGATCACCGCTTGAGCCAACACCCTGGCTCCCTCATGCACAGCAAGACAGCAAGAACACAAACAGAAGCTAGCTGGTACAGAGGAGAACTAAGGCAATCTAAGAAACTGGAGCTCAAGCTTAGAAACATTCTGTGGACAATGACATTTTCAAATCTGCCCTGAGACTCTACCACTACCAAATCCAGAAGACTAAGCACACAGCCCTCACAGAACACATTGACACTGGCACTAGCAACAGCAGCAGCAGCAGAGAAATCTTCACCATCATGAAAGATTTCACCGCGCCTGCATCTACCATAAACATCACCTCTCAGAAGACCTCTGGAACAATGTCTCAGGATTCTTCTGCAAGAAGATCGCATCTACATACGGAAACTCCAACCCGCAAATGGGCCCCTTTGACCTCTCTGCAAGTCTCCCCATCTCAGAAGATAAACAGACCCTGACCACATGGACTGCCATCACCAGAGACAAGACAAAAGATACCATGAAGTTCATCCACTCCGGAGCCCATTCAGACCCCTGCTCTCATCATGCCTTCAATAAGGGACATACCCCCATCAGCAAAGCACTCTCTCTGATCTTCAACACCTCCACTGAATCAGTCACCTTTCCGAAATCTTGGAAATATGCCTTGTCACCACCCTGCTCAAGAAACCCTCTGTGAATCCAGCCAAGCTCACCAACTGCAGATAAGACCACAGTTACCATGAAGTTCATCCACTCCGAGCCCAGTCAGACCCCTGCTCCCACCATGCCTTCAATAAGGGACATACCCCCATCAGCAAATCTCTCTCTGATCCTCAACACCTCCATTGAATCAGTCACCTTTCTGAAATCTTAGAAATTCGCCCTGTCATCACCCTGCTCAAGAAACCCTCTGCGAACCCAGTCAAGCTCAACAACTACAGACCAATCTCGTTCCTACTGTACGTGGTCACATTTTTTAAGAAAATCATGAACATACATCTCACTGATAACTCCATCAACCTCCAGCTCCTCTACACCACTCAGCTCGAATTCAGACCCAACCACAGCACAGAAACAGCACTCATCGCTGTAACAGATGGCATCTGCATGATCCTGCACGGAGGAGAGACTCCAGCCCTCGATCTACTGGATCTCTGAGCAGCCTTCAACATGGTATCACACTCCATCCTCATCAGACGCTCACAGGAGATCAGCATTTATGGGCCTGCTCTTTTATGGATCTGACGGAAAGAACTGAAACGTTCAGCCCAGCAGCATACACCCCAGGAGCCAGAAAACTCATCTACAGAGTGCCCCAAGGTTCATCCCTCAGTCCCACCCGCTTCAACACATATATGACTCCACTGAACTACGTCATCTGCAGCCACAACATCAATATCCCCTCATATGCTGACAACACACAACTCATACTGACTGTCGTGGATAAACCCTCCAACACAAGGAACATATTGGCAGGTATGATCCGTGGTCCCCCTCACTTCTATAAAGCCATGTCACCTAGGAGAGAAAACTTTACTTAGAATCTGGCCTAGATGCATGGCCAATACTTTCGAGTATATTTTGATGTTGCTGTTGATCAGCATTATTGACATATATGATCCGGGCTCAAGAGTAGGTTTACCTTTTTTCGGAAAGACTACTATGTTCGCTGTCACCACGACTCTGGGGGGGTCAGCCCTTAATGGATTTGTGAAAATAAATCTGTCAAGATCGACCCTAACTGAGATGAGAACACCCTATAGAACTCAGTGGGGATCTTGTCCGTGCCGGTCGCTTTCCCTGAGGGCAAGCTTTTTATAGCCATCTGAATTTTTTCCCACGAGAGAGAGGTGTCAAGCCATTTTTGATCTTCAGAATTAAATCTTACAGATGGGATTGAATCTAAATACTGTAAGATATCCCTGTCTCCCAAACCCTCTTCCTCCCTGTAGAGCTGTTGATAATACCCTTGAAAGGCCTCCCGTATATCCTCAGGATCTGCAGCTGTACCCCTGCTTGGAACCCTCAATCCTATTATTTTCCATTGTGTTGACTTTTGTCTACTTCAAATAACGAGATGACCCACCCATTCATTATACTCATAGCAATCCGGTTTCCAAACAAGACATTTATCAGCGGCCTTTTTTCGAGGATATATCCATGATTGCAACTTTAGCAAGAGCAACATAATACTGTGTTCTCTCAAAATTCACCCATCAGATGTCGCCTGCATCAGCCTTTCAGCTTCAGCCAGAGCGCCCCACAGTGTCAGCAGCTGCTGTTTTTCTTTTTTTTTGCCAGTTCAAGCTTAACCTGGGTGTCTCCCCTCGTGCACACTCCTTGAAGGCATCCCATATTACCCCAGCAGGAGCGTTGCCCCTATTATCTTCCATATATCCCATTATCTATGTATCTGATATATTCTTCATCGGATAGTAGTGCTTGCTCGAAAGTCCAGTACAAATCTTTCCTCACTAAACCCTTTACTCTTATCTTCAAGACCAGTGGGTTATGGTCAGAGATGGCTCGATGAAATCTTTCGATTTTACCATTTTAGAGCAGACCATGGGAGATAAAAAAGAAATCTAAGTGTGCATGTTTCCTGTGTGGGGCAGAGAAGTAATTGAACCCTGTATATGCAACCTTGAGCTTATTCCAATATGAACTAGCCCATGATCTCCCCTTATACAACAAAGATCTAAACACTCCAGACTTCTGACCCATATATGAATTAAAACACGCCTCCAGTGATCCTCCCCCAAAGGAATATTAAAGTCACCACAGCAAATGATCAGAGTAGACCAGAGCGCCAGTTCATTGTCCAACCAATCAAAAATAGAGGGATCATTGGTGATTGGTCTATATACAGAGCACAGCAGGGCAAGCTCGCCTGAGAAACACGATCGGAGTAAAGAAACCAGACGGCAGTGCCCACAAAGAGTCAGCAGCCCATGGGCAAAGCACCCAACTGAAAAATGCAATCAACCTTGGAGACTCTCGGCGAGGGCAACGTGGCCTGTCTGGACAGCAGGAATCCTTAATTGCAGACTTCTTCACTTCCTCAGCAGCAGCCCCTCGGCCAACCGCCATGGAGGTTGAATCAGTTTCAGCATCGAGGAGCGCAGTGCAAGAAGTTGCTCTTGGGTGCTCAAGTACAGCAGCACTGGAGGCTGTACTCCCATTGCAATCCCCTGAAGGTGTGGAAAAAAGCTCTTGAATCCATGCAAGAGGTCTCAGACAAGAGGCCGGAGATAGAGACATCAGACGTCATGCTAGTCAGTACTGGGAACATGAAGGTGGGGAAAAATGCGATGGGGGTAGGACCTCCCATCACTTTTTACCCCACCTCCAACTTCACCCACCCTGGTGATATTGCAGTGTTGGCTGATGCAAACCCATCTGTCTCACTAGAGCTTGAGACGACTAAGTGATTCAAAATAGTGTTTCAAGCTGCACTGCCCCCTGTGCTTTGGTGTGTATTTCCCCCGGTCAAGGTAAGTGCCCCCCAGAAATATGTGATTGTGGATCAGCAGGTACTGTGGGCTCCCAGGATCATGGGTATATGCTTTTCTCCCTTACTGATGAACTAGAAACCTCTGACCTGAAAATTAGTGAATCGAAAGTTGACTCGCAGTCTTAGGCCTCAGGGGATAGCTCAAATAGCACACCGGATGAGCTTTGTGTGACAGCAAGCCGAGCAAAGCTGCAGAAAAAGGCGCAAAGCGAGGAATCAAAAAGGGGGGTTGAACTGGAAAGTGACTCTTATATCACACAAACCTTGAAATGGTACTACTCAGCAACCCAACAGGTTTTCTCAGATGCTCACAATGGGCACAGGACATTGTGTGAAAAGACTCAATCATTTTCTGCCGTAGGATCAGAAGAATCAGGGGATTCCTCGCTGGGACTTATTTATAACTCCATAAAGCAACTGCAGGCAGAGACCCGTAATGACAGTCGGAGGGTCAGGTTAGCTGCTAAAAAGTTACAAGGGGCAATAAGGAAAGTCAATAAAACCTGCTCTGAAATCGCAGACAGGCTTGCCTCTGTGGAAGAGCGCGCATCGGCAGTCCGGCACTAGAGATGGATATTGGAGTTATGAAAGGCCAAAATGGAGCACATGAATCACGATGATGGAGGTAATGTGGAAGATGGAAGATTTTGAAAATAAGCATTGTAGAAATATTCTGAGATTTTTGGGGGTAGCAGAAGGTGTGGAAGGGAGTGATATTAGAGCTTTCATGCTGAACCTGCTTAAGGGAGCTTTCCTGATCTCACAACTTGTAACTGGGAATTGGAGGTACAGCAAGTGCATCATTTCCCATTGATGCTCAAAAAGCAATGGGGCTTTGACGATCCGGAATGGCGGGATGCATTGGCGTCACCACGGGAGGCGGGGATCCCCTCCAGGCTTAGGTTGGTGCAGCTACGGATTCTCCACCGCTCATATTACACCAGACACACCCTGCACAGAATAGGTAGGGCACCACACCCATTCTGCCTACGTGGCTGCGGGGAGGAGGGTGCCTTCTTTCACACCATATGGGAGTGCCCCAAGATCCAAGAATACTGGAGGCGGGTGATGAGGACACTGCCCCAGTCGGGGGTAGTCTTGCTGGTACCAGAGCCTAGGCGATGCCTGCTAAATGTGTGGGAACCTAATGACCTTAGCCGCCAGGCTCAGAGCTAGGCTACGCTGGGGATTGTGCTAGCCAAACGGAACATAGCCCAAAAATGGGGTACGGGGGAGGTGCCTTTGCTGTCTGTCTGGAGAGGGGACATGGATAGAGCTATGCTGGCTGAGCGATCAGTGTTCATCAGGCGGGGTTGCCCCCGAAAATGGGATAAAGTGACGGGGGCCCTGGAATAAATACAGAGGGGACATATGCGAACCACCACCACTGCAAGAAGACGAGGCCTCTGACTCTGACTGAAGTGAGAGACTTTGAGACATACTCTTGGGGTGTGGCTGTCAGAACAAGAACAATGCGTAGCAGTACTGCTGAGGGGTGGGATATAGTGTCCAGTGCGCAAAGGTTTTCTGCTGTGGCATTAATGTGTACCCGAATACTAATGCTTTGTACTGTTATAAATCAAAATAATAAAAATTGTTTTTAAAAAAAAAAAAAGCAATGGGGCGATCAGGTTGACAGACCCAGAGTCAAAGTCAAAGCTTTTTGTATGGCCTGGTTTTTGGCACGCCACGGTGGAGAGGAGGTGGCGATTGAGGCAACTCATCAAGCTATCTCAGGTTCTCAAGGGTGAAGTGTTCCTGATGAATCCTGCCCACTTGAAGATCAACATTTCTCTGTCTTTTGCTCTATGTGGAAGTTTCCTAGTTATGCGAAAATTGCTTGAGCTATGAAGGTAGTTGTTAGTCTGTTTTTTTATAGGAGAATGGGGGGGCGTGTTCTTTCATGCCTCCTTTTATACTTCCTTTTACAATGATCAAACTGTTTCCCTTGATCTTGAGCAGAGGGAGGGCGTTGGGAGTGATAATGGAACCAATCACTCAGGTCATGGTTGACCTGACTGCTTCATGCTGATGGTGGGGGACTGGGAGCTATTGGGGGTGTTGTGTGTGCCGAGTGGGAACGTCGGAGGAGGGAGCAGGGTTTAGTAGGTTTTTTGGGTGAAGGGTAGGGTTCAACACAAGAGGAGAGCTATGAACAATGACTATGTTGCACAATCAAGTATAGGTCTTGCACGTATGTGGAAATCAAGGAGCAATAGCAGCTCTGTTGTTATGGGAGGGGAAAAGGTCCAACACAAGAAGAGAATAATGCACAGGTGCAGCTGTGTTGATGTTTATCTGAGATTATGCTATAAGTAAGACCCCTATAGCTTCTCTGTGAATCAATGGGTTGAATGAGAGCCTCAAGAGGCAAAGGGCTGCCATAGACCTGCAGATATTACAGGCTGATATATTATGTCTGCAGGAAACACACATTGAAGAGGCAAGGAAACACCTGCTTAAATCAGTCGGCTTCAGGTGGTTGGCTGTACAACCCAAGGGACAAGGTGTAGCCATTTTGGCTCAGAGGTATCTTTGTAGGTTCAAAGAGACCCGGGATGACATTCCTGTTTCTCAAAGTAGGACTTAAGTATGCATGCTCAAGTCAAATTCTACAATGCTCCTCGAAACGTCTCATGTTATTGTCCACCTTGGCATGCTGGTTTCCCATTGTCCAGTTTGTATATAAACCTCAAAAATATCATGCCAAAGTCCACATTGCAGCCCCAGTTTCACATTGCAGTAAGACAATTGCCATGCCAATTTTAGATTGCTCCACTTAAGTACAGATTGCATTGTCAGTTTCAGATTGCTACGGTCAAGCCCACATTAGCATACCAGTTTCAATATCACCGCCAGGAAATTGCCACGCCGGTTTCACATTGCCAGCACTTAGCTGGTAATGCCATCAAATGCTTAAGCACTCATACCAAATGCTCACACACATATCTGCACATTCATAAAAATATATTCAAAACAGACACTACCCGGTCCAATAAGAACATAGAGCTGCCATGTAGAGATAGAAAGACAAAATACAGCAAGCCGAGCACTTCCAGTTTTCTGCCATTTTTCAATTGTGGCTGCCCTTATCCCTGCCACCACACAAGCACAGCCATTTTTTTCTGTCCATCTATAATGAAGAACCACATTCATGTGCAGTGCAATGTCCCAATCCTATCCCATGAAATTCATATAATTCGCTTAGATGCTTAATCAACAGCAATAGGTTTATTGGGGAGCAACTCATCTCAACCTAATAGATAGGTTTCCACTACATTAATATTTAAAGATATTAGAAATATATATATGTATATTATTTGCCATTCTTCACATCAAACCTTCCTCTTATGTATCTAGGCAAAAAACCTGAAGTGGGTGAGGAACAGGGTACTAAACTGTGTACAAGCTGCGTATAGGATGTAGAAAAGAGAGATTTTTAAGTGGATAAGAAGAAAATACAGAGGAAACAAAAAAACACAATTCCACTGATCTGATTTCTTATAAGTAATGTTATGCTATGTTATGCTCAGGGCCACTAGAATTATAAGATTCTGTGACTTTGGTATTATCTGCTTATTTATGGATTTGCCACGTAATCCGCTGCATAATCTGCAGATTTTAATGAAAAAGTCTGCAGTGTCATCATTGATGTCACCAATGATGGCATTGCACATGTCATGAGTGATGTAATACATGAAGTCATAAGCAGTGGCAGTGCACGGCGAGGCACAAGTTATAGTTAGCTCAATAGACTATAACTGGTGAATGTCAGTGTTTTATTTTTTCGAAAAACTAGTTTTTATATTATTGAAAGGGCCAACTATAACTTCAGTTTAACCTTTCTGTTTTTTTCAGAATTTCTATGCTTTGTTAATGTAACCTAAATTCTTAGTACTTTGCCTAGCTATAACGTTACTTTTACTTCTGATTTTTTGGGGGTTTTATTTTTTTTTAACGTAAAGAAAGATTATTACCAGACCTTACTATAACGTAAATTTAAAATTTGGTTTATTCAGCGAATGTCTGTGTTTTTTTTAACCTTAAGTAAGATCTTATTATCTTACCTAGCTATAATGGGACTTTGACTTTTATTTTTTTCCAATAGGTTTTCTGTTTTTTTTAATCATATTTACCCAACTCTCTCACTGAACATACCTTTTGACCGTGCACAGTAGGTAGTTGGCTGCAGTTCTTGGAAGCAGGGCCTGGCCGACCCCCCTGCTGGCAGCCAACGCCCCTGCCTTTGGACGCCCGAGGCATTGTGTTGGCCGCAGGTTCTGCGCAGCATGTGGTTGGGTGCAGGCCATATGTTTTTTCCCTGTCCCATGGCACTCATAAGACACACCCATGGTACTCCCAATGGAGTACACAACAGGGCTGCACCTAGTCCTGCAGGACCTTGCTGGTTGGTACCGCTATCACTGGACTGGTGGATACATTTATTTTTCACCCTCGGCCCCCACTACAAGGGTAAGGGGGTCAGGGTACCCCCTACCATTCCTCCTTACACTTTCTGTTTTTTTGTTTACAGGATATGTAAATTGAGTCCCGCAGTTCTGTAATGGCTGCTGCAACATTTCTCTCAATGGAGCTTATCTGCCCATTTCCTTCCATATTTTCCCAGATCGTCGCTTTTTAAGACAGACAGCTCAGCGTAGAGTTTCCTTATAGAACATTCTGCCCCACCCTCAATTACGTCCAATATCCTATTTTTACAGAACCCGGCAGTGCCACCCTGTTTATTTATCAAATAACTCCGAACTTGCAAAAACTTAAAGAACTTATTCCTAGTAATACCATACTTCCCCTGGATATCAGCGAACTGGAAGACGCCATTAACCCCAATCAGGTCCCCCAATTTCCGAATCCCCCGCTGCCCCTAATCAACCATAACAGTATCTGCGAATATTTCTCCTGGGAGAGAAACATTCCTTTCAATCCGAGTATGGGCATTGAATCTACCCAGCCCCAGTTTTTTACAAAATGATGCCCAAATTTTATAGCCTGCTATAAGTGTCTTAAATCTGGTTCTTTTAAAATAGCTGGGATCAGTATATTTCAGAAAGCAATTTTATGCATCTTCGCCAATAAGTATTGCGTATATATCAGTTGATCCTATCTTAACCTGTGGGACTAAGGTATCTCCCCCCATCAGCCTACTCATGTACTGGATGGCTGTTGCCCAGTAATAGAACTTAAAATCGGGGACCGCCCATCCTCCCCTATCCCTAGGAAGAGTTATAAAACGAAGGGTTCTCCTAGTCTTTCCTTGAGCCCAGATAAATCTATTGATTAAATGTTCAATTGCAACAAACCATTTACTTTAAAAAATCAATGGAATTGTCCTAAATAAGTAAAGAAACTTGGGCAAAATAATCATTTTGACCACATTAGAGCGCCCTACCAAGGAGAGGTGAAGGTTATGTATCCTATCAAGATCTTTCTTGCTTTTAGCCATTATAGGTTCGATATTAAGATCTACAATCTTGTCCAGATCTGCTGAAATACTAATGCCCAGGTACCCAGCCGATTTAACTACCCGCACATCGTCACAGACCACCTGGCTATTCTTAATGATCTGTGTCTTGGGACCATTTAATGCGCAGCCCGAAATCCGACCGAATAACTCAGCCTCCCTTTCTACTTCCACAATTGCGCTAGTTGGAGAAGGAGTCACTATCGCAACGTCGTCCGCATAGACTAGAGTTTTAAACACTTGGCCCTGAATCCTAATCGGGAGGATTTGGTCATTTATTTCCAACCTGCGAATCAACGGATCCATGTAGACCGCAAATAACAGAGGCGAACATGGACACCCTTGACAAGAACCCCGTTTAATCTGCACTGCCGAGGTATGCCCTCCGTTGATTCTAAGCTGGGCTGTAGGAGATTGATAGAGTGCCTGGATCGCCTTGATAAACCCTTCTCCGATACCACACTATGATAAAGCAGCCCAAAGGAAGTCCCAGGAGACCCGATCGAAGGCTTTTTCTGCATCCAAAAACATGACCGCCATGGGGTCTCCTGAGACTTCCGTGGCATCGAATAAAGTAATGACCTTGCGGACATGCTGTGCAGTTCCCCTCCCTGGGATAAAACCATGCTGTGTAGGACTAACCAATTGCCCTATTATCTTACACAACCTAAGAGCCATTACCTTAGAGAAAATCTTAGCGTCCGAATTCATAAGAGTAATAGGTCTATATGATCCTGGTTCCAAGGGTGACTTACCCTTTTTTGGAATCACCACAATGTCAGTGCCTGCCCAGGAGCCTGGCACAGATTTTCCTGACTGAGCCTGTAGGATTGTAATAACCAGGTCAAGGCGTATTACAGCTTGGAATGTTTTATAGAATTCAATGGGGATCAGATCAGGTCCGGCAGCCTTGCCTGAAGGGAGATTGTTAAGTGCCACGAGAATTTCCTCAGAGTTCAAAGGTGCGTCTAACGCCTCCCTGTCTCCTTCAGAGAGCTGGGGAGCAGCAACATCCCCCAGATACCGCTGGATATCTGAGGGGTCCCTGACTGATCCTCGCTCTATAGTTTGGTATAAAACTGTCTAAAAACCTCTCTGACCTCCTCGAAATCAATAACTGTACCTCCTTTCTCCAGACGCCAATCTCTGTCTTGTGCAAATCGCAAGAATGTGTCCCACACGCTCACTCAACTCGTGGCATTGCTCCCTTTTTGTCAAATAGGTCGCGGCTGCTTTAGTAGCAAAGCCCTCATTTACATCTGCTTTAATACACAAAATTTTCAGGAGCGGCGGATCCGGAGAGGCGCCAGACCGAACTGCGAAAATCAGTTCTTCCTCTGCCTCCGTGACCGCTTTAACCAGTTTATTGACTCTGATTTTTGTTTATACATACTATAGCTTAATGTCTTCCCCCGGGTGCCGGCTTTAAAAGCGTCCCAGATTACCCCTGAGGAAGTGCTACCACGATTAATTTCCCAGAAAGTAACTATCCAATTATTCATATGTTTAACATAATCGTCATCCTTAATCAGCTTCCTTTCAAAAGTCCATGTTCGCGTCCCCCTATCGCCGCCTATCGATTTTAATGTTAGAACCAGCGGATTATGGTCAGAAACCAAACGAGGGAACTTCCTCATCTGACTTTTTAACATTAAAGAGTTTAATATAAAAAAATAGTCCAATCTGACACAGACCTTGTGAGGGGCAGAATAATAAGTAGTTCCATCATCTAGTGGGTTTAAGCGTCCCCATGCATCGGTTAAGGAATTATGGCGTGCCAGATTAAGTATCACTCGTCATACTTTTTTCTTCCGGCCTCGATAGTGCTGCCCATACTTTGTGCCCAGACCCCCAACCCCATTTATATTAAAGTCCCCCACCCCAGAACGACCGGCTCTTGCCAAGAAGCCAACTCTGAATCTAAAATTTCGAAAACACCCGGATCATCCTCGGTGGATCCATACACTGATCCAATAGTGACTGTTTGGTCATTTATTACACATTCCATCAAAACCCATCTACCCCATTGATCTTCCTTCTTCCTAATAACCTTAACATCCCTTCTTTTGGACAGGATAGCCACCCCTCTAGTCCTAGTCCCCTGTCTTGAGTGTGCAAGCAAAGAAAAACCCAGCTGTTCCATTAAATAACCCCTTATCCCTTGTACGTGTGTCTCCTGAAGGCAAACAAGATCCAACCGCATTAATCTCAGGGCAGCCGCAACGCGTTGTCTTTTCAATTGGTCGTTCAGCCCACACACATTAAGAGAAGCAATCCTTATACTCATTAAAATACATCATATGCCTGACCCATCCAGATAAACGATATGTCATTACATGATTTCCTTGTCTCTTGTGAAAATTGTGAAATTTGTTCCCTTCTTTTGCTAATACATCTCTTATGACTGTTCAAGCATCTCCGACATAGTGCTGTGCTACACCGTGTAAACCCCCGTCCCCCCTTTCCCCCACTCCCACCCTCCCTAAGACTACCCCCAAACCCACCCACCGTCCTTACAGGCAAATAGGTCACTCATGACCCATGTGTGACAGCTTGGACTGCTGCAGTCACAACCCCCCCTCTCCCAGGTGTTCCACCCGTATGTTCCTTAATACCAGTTATTCGTTGCCAGAGATTCCTCTAACAAAAACATATCTCTCAACAAACCAAAAAAATAACCCCTAACCCCCCTTCTGCTCCTTTAATTCTGCCAAATATTGTTGGGCCCTAATTTCAGAAAAAAAGATTCTAACCTGCCCCTTGACAATGACCTTAAGCCTCGCTGGATACATCAGATAGGCCTCGTGTCCGAGGCTCTGAAGGGGCGCGATCAGCTGCCTAAGCCTCCACCTTCTTTCCACAGTGGCGTGGCAGAAGTCCGGCCGGGCAAAAAAAGTAACCCCGTCAAACGTACGCCTAGCCTCTGGTTTTGCCTTCTCCATAATCTCCTGCCTAAGGAGAAAATTTCCAACATAGACCAGGATTGCCTGAGGTCTTACAACCTGAGACGCCCCATAAGATCTTTTTTGAGTAAATGGGATGCGGTGTACTCTCTGAACTTCGCTCTCCCACCCCCAGGATGCCATCTCGGGGAAAGCCCCCTTAAACAGATTAATAACAAATGACCTGACATCCTGCCCTTCAACCCCTTCCGCCACCCCCAAAAGTCTTATGTTATTTTGTCTCTGGCGATTCTCGAAATCCTCCAGTTTCCATTGGACATCCTCTGTCAGCTTCTCCTACGCCTCCTTGAATGAATGCCATCTACTGATGTCGTCTTCCAACCTTCCCGTTCTTTCCTCAACATGAGCAACCCTGTCTGCCATCTCATCATATAGTTTATTCATCTTCGGCATGGAGCTCTGGATTTTCTTCGCCGCCTGCTTAGCTCTCCGGCTCTCAAGTCTAGCCTCGCCCTGCATTTGCTTTAGGGTAGTATAGAGAAGATCGAGTGATGTGGCTTGAGGCTGGCTACTTAAATTGTCCTAACCCACCTGTGAGTCAGCTACCATACCCTCCTGGTAAAGGTGTGAGGTCGCCGAGTAGTCCCAGCAAAGTTTCCTATTCTCCCCAGCACCTAATGGGCAGAAAGGGGGTTTTGATTTTGACTTTGTCCTTTTTTCTGCTGAAAACCCCTGTGAGTCGCGGGTGCCTTCTGGACTGATGAGCTAACTGCTGAGTCTAAGTCAAAACTACTGTCAAAGCTTCCCTCGCTTGACAACAGAGAGTCCGTTTCATCATTAAGCGAAAAGAAACATTCCTCATCCGGAGTGCCAGGAATCCCTCTACCGTGTAATAACGCCTGAGCCTGTCCTGTGGGCCCCCCATCACCAAACACCGCAGAGGCCACGAGGGTTTCTTTTGGTAAGCTCACTCCCACCCTATCGGCACCTGCAGCTTGAGCGAGTTTAGTATTGCTACCAACACTCACCTCACTGTTAGTCAGACTCGCGCCCACACAAGGAAACTTGCCTTCTGCCATACTCTGGATATCCTGCACTTCGGCTGTCAGTCTTGCAGAGGCCGCGATCGATCTATCCTGCATCTCGGAGACTGCCTGCAACACTGTTTCCGTTTGTTGCCCAGCAACCGCACCTCCAGCGTCCTCCGGCGCAGCTCCAGCCCCGGTCTGATTCACTGCCGTCTCTGCCGTCTCTGCTGCCTTCGTAGTGAAGGACTCCTGTAAGGTTGGCTGCCGTAGCTCCTTGGGGGCCTTAGGTTTACCCCGTCCATGCCGATCTTTACTGCCATCGATTTACGAGTACCCCCGTTAAGGTCTCTTCCTCCGCTAGTCACCGCTGATCCAGTGCTGCTGCCATAACCTCGTGGGTCATCAGGCTTTTTAATGGTGCCTCTCCGCAACTGCATTGTACCTCGCTGGGTACCTAGAGCTGCCGGGTCTTTCAGTGACTCCTTGCCGCCGTTGTAATTCTGTTGCTCCTTCTGGGCCACATCGTCCTTTGGTTGCTTGGGCCCCCTAGGTGCCATACCAAACTCGCCCCTAAGCCGCCACAGCCCAATGCTGCAAAGTTACCGTGAACTGTGGCACCCAGCGGAGTGAACCCAGGTCAGGAATCAAGGCCGCTATCCAGTAGTTTGTTTGTAGGGGAATCTCCAGCATTCCAGCATCTTTCTACAGCATAATCAGTGACTTGGGAAGAGGGAGGGAGAACTGCGACCTCTCGCTGCAACCAGTCAGCGGCCATCTTGCCCCCGTCCCACTTTTTATCTTCCTATGAAAATTTTAACCTAATTATAACGACATAGTGGCGACTGCCACTGTGTACCTTAAGTATGCATCTAAGTACATAGTAGTTATATAGCATAAAGTCAGCAGATTGCTGTAAAAGGCATGTTGTAATTCAAGTTTTGTAAATTTTGTTCTCCTGCATTAACAATTCATTATGTTTTAGGGGGATAATAAACCAGGTTCATGTTGGTATTAAACAGGCCCGCGCCACGAGTTTAAGAGAACAGAGCAGAGAAGTGGATGGCTTTGGATAAGGGTATCTGCTGTGCTGTCTCCATAGGTCCAAGAGAATGTTTGTTGCACGAACAGAATCAGCAGCATGAAGCATGGGTGTCCATATGTACAAAGGAGTGGGGGGTGCTAAGTGCACATGGGGTGGCATATGGATGTACTTGTAGCTATAAGAAGGCTGACTGGAGTAGGGGAGCTCGAACATGAGTGTGCAGCCGTGTACAAATCAGTGTTGTGAAATGTGACATCCTTGCAGATTTTAAGAAACTTTTACTCACTACAGATAAAACGATGATTGTTTTCATCCTCACTCTGCCTGTCCAGTGAATCAATGCCTGTTAATGGGCAGGACCATGGAGAGCGCCCGTCAGGTGTGTGCTGCAGGGACACTGACTATGGTAATGTCCGATCCACCTTCTGCTCTGCTGAGCCTGTCCCTGGACTTCCCCAAGACAATTATCTGCTGTTTTATTCTAGAGTGTCCTATGAAGACCGGATGATTTTAGTCGAAGAAGGGAAATTATACAATTCTTTATGCTGTGTTCAAGGGCTTTAGTTGACCGATGACTGTCAGTCAAGTCATTCTTTCAGAGAAAAAAACTATTAGGTTCTAAAACACATA
Source organism: Triturus cristatus (assembly GCF_964204655.1). Lineage (NCBI taxonomy): Eukaryota > Metazoa > Chordata > Amphibia > Caudata > Salamandridae > Triturus > Triturus cristatus. Next base: position 1,519,517,600 of record NC_140591.1, on the reverse strand, counting down.
TAAAACACGTTAGGGCATATTTTTCTTTCTTTAGTCAGAGCCACTGGAATCATGCAGCAATGAAGGACCGAATTATTTGGCAAGTATGACTAAATTATGTGGCAAGAAAAGGCAAATTTGATATTCTGTGGCAGTATTATGTTAATAGTTGACACAAGGTTAACCTCGTTAGAACTAGTTTAACACCTTAATACTGCAATCACCAAGGGAAAGGGGACCAGTAAACCTGTGCAAAGGTCCTGTCAGTGTGCGGCACCACGCGTCACATTTGTTCAGTAATCTTTGCTTGAGAGAGAGAAGTCATCTGAAAAGTATGCAGCAAAATGGCTGAATATATGGCAGGGGCAATAAATCCATAATTATGCAGAAGATGCAGTGGCGGCAGATTTGCATAATTCCAAAGAGCCTGGCCACACCACAGGATCTGCATCATTTGTGTGGTGTAGAAATCTAAGTTAGTAGCCATTTGCATGTGTCATTTCCGGTGGAAAACCCAAACGAGCACCAAACTGGTCCTAACCATTCCAGAGCAGTGTTTCTAACCAGTAGTTTTGATGCCAGGGGGATATGCTTGGGTCTGTCAGATTAAAATCAGGTTCTTAATACCTGAAGCTACTATCAATTTGACAGGTGTTTAAAAAACTTGCAAACCCAAGCTAATGAAGGCTAATATGATGGCCGAGACAGAGGTCGGTGCAGTTCAGGTAAATGCGAGTCTAAAATATGCCCCAGCTAAAACAATTTTACAAGTGACTTGGACACTGAGTTGAAGCTACAGCGAGAGAAAAGTAATACACATTTAGAAAAAATACAAATTATTAAAGAAGTTTGTAAAATATCCTCAGTGGAATTAGGAAATATGGATTCATGTAATCCAGTAGAGCTCAGAGAGGAAGTGAATTATCAGGTGTATTCAAATATGTTTACTACAAGATTTTTTTTTTAATTTGAATCCCGAAAAGTAAGGCAATGGTGTCAAGTTGTAGGTTTTTGCTCCCAAATACACAAGTGATGTTTTCTTTAATTCTGACAGAGGCACACAATTGAAAGGACCATTTTATTGAGTGACAGGGCTCAGACTGCACTAAGAATTTCTGCCTGGCGACTGATGGTTCTACCACGGCCATTGGAGCAGTACCGCGCTATATCGTAGAGCGCATCTGGCTGTAATGAAGGGCAGTCGTTGACGATAATAGTTGGAAGACGTAAACACCTTAAAAATCACTCCCATAAACCAAACTGGATTCTGTAGAGGTACAGGGACATCAGCTAATCTCTTGAAAGTCTTTCCAATAATTGACAACACCCTAAAATCCCACACATATTTGCATCTTTCCTTTGTGGACTTCAAGGCTCCATTTGATCCTGTCCCAAGGAACAAACCTTGGGAAACGTTGGTGCCTTGGGGATTTCCAGTCTAACTCCTCAGGGCCATCCAACTTCTTTACAGTGAGACATGGACGAGAGTGAACATTGGACATGGTTCACAAGTATCCCAGAAAATCTACCCCTCTTCAGGTATGAAACAGGGCTGTGTGTTAGCACCTCAGCTATTCCACGTGTACTTAGCAGATCACATCTATGAGCCGAACTAGAGGAGCTTAACGCTCTACCCCCAAGTTAGGTAGGCATATATGATCAAACCTGTTATATGCCAACAATGTGGTTCTAGACAGCAAAGTTTAGGTAGGTCTCCAGAGATTGCTAAACAGACTTGCAGATTACTCATTGAACAACAACTTGGAAAACAACTAGACTAAAACTAAGGCAATGGTGATAGATAAGAAAACCTAGAAGGAGCAAAGCTGGAACCTATACAGATGCTAGATAGGGGGAGTTAACAAATATAAATATCTGTGGCTCATATTTTAGATTTTTCACAGCCTGGTGGCCAGAAAATCTGGATTTTATTGAAGACTCGGAGGCTAAAGTTATGCAGATTGCCTTTATTGCCAGCGCACAGCTGCAACTTTTGAAGAATATAGAACTTCAATGAACATTTCAAGACACTATTAAGTCCCCCACGCGAAGCCATCTTACTTCTTGTGATGCTGCCAACAAGATAAATTCAAAGAAAAAACTTCAGTGGATAACAGTTCCCCAGTAGTAATTCCAACGAGAGATAACTCCTTATTCTGAAAGAGAAAAAATGTTTACGTAATATCTTTAATGTCACTAGGGTGGGTTACAATGTTATATGGAGGGATAATCTTAGCCTCCGTGTCTTTAATAAAATCCAGATTTTTTTGCCCACCAGGCTGTAAAAAATCTAAATTTTATGACATGACACGGAAGCTTCATCAACTAATTGAGACGCGCTGCTTGCGAGTTTGCGAATAGTTGCACAGCCTTATATACATGTGTTATCGAAATATTTCACGTAAACCATAGATTTTTCCAAAATTCATCCTCTTTATTCCATATTATTTTTCGCAGTTTATCCATCGCGTCAAAAGGTGCTCTGTTCCATTAAATTCATGCGTGTTTATTCACTCAAGAATTGCCCATCCAGACCTATTCACAAGCTTGTTGAAACACTCGATTCCTTCGTCATATGCAAATTCACCCAATGCATTTCGGTCTGTAACCTTCGTCAGGGGTATCTATAATGTAAAAGATGTATGTCAACCAAACATTACGTGATGTTCATAAGAAGGTTATTAGCTACCCTTTCTTTTACAACCTTGAAACCTCGAGGACTTTAAATAAAACATCGTCTCCCAAATTAAACATAGGCAATAACATAAGACCTGCTTGTGACATCTAATGCCTTCATGTCTGAGGTCCGTCTACTGGCACAGTAGTACTGGAAGTTTGCAAGAGATGCTTTTTAGAGATAAGCTTGAGTTTAGGCCCTAACTAACCCTAGTTAGGGCCGCGCTACAGGTCCTACGCAGCGCATCCCTAACGTCCTACAAGGCGGTGTATTTTGCAGTAGGCTGGCTTAGGACCCCCATATGTCTCATTACCTTCTTAGTTAGTAAACTCTGGCCCACGGAGCCACCATCCACCAAACAATGGCCCGGAGCTATAATTGATCTGTAAACATTAACTGTTCTATAAGTTAGACCAGAATTAAATAATTCCTATAAGTAATTGATTACATGCACTAGATCAGTTGAAACTGGATCGTAATTTCTTCGAGGACACCAACAAACCCATTTTTTCCAAGCTATACGATATGCTTTTCTTGTTCCGGATGCCTATGACTCAGATAGGAGTTGGAAAGCATCTGTCGAAAGGCCTGGAATATTCCACTGTCTCCTGAAATCTGCCAAGCCATCAGAACTAGTAGTCCCGGCTCTGTGAGAAGGTGTATTTCTCCCTCTGGTCCAAGGATTACTTCCCTGAACATCAGTATTAGGATAGGGAAGTCTCCAGTCATTCAAGCATGATTGGGAACCAGGCTTGCAATCTCCATAGTGGGGTTATCACCATCGTGGTTTCCCCATACTGTCGTACATACAGAAGTAGTCTGGATAGCATGAAAAATGGAGGGAAAGCATGAGGCATCAGACCCCTCCAATCCTGGAGGAAGGCATCTATCCCCCCCGCTTGAGGGTCTGGACTCCAGCTGAAGAATTTTGTTAGTTGTGTGTTCAATCTGCCCACAAAGAGGTCTATTCTGAAGGATCCCCATTTCTCTTGAATAATCAGGAATATGTCCCTGTGTAATCTGCAGTTGTTGGAATGTGTGATATTCCTGGAAAACCAATCCGCTATCCCATTTCTCAGGCCAGGGATGTGTTCCGCCATCACTGATATTCCTTTGCTCAAGCAGTAACCCCAAAAGACCTTCACTAAGTCTGTAAGACCTTTGGAATGCCCCCCTCCCCTTTGTTGACTTATCTCATTGCTGATATTTTGTCCATGCGTAGCATTACGCAACACTTCATCCGGCCTTAGGTAAAGCAACAAACTGCAAATGAACCTGCTAATAATTCTAAGCAATTGATATGCAACCCTTTCTCGCGATTTGTCCAGCGTCCCCCTGCTGATGAGTTGCCACATTTCACACCCCATCCTTCCAAACTCGCATCCGATTCTATTATCTCCAGTTCCTCCCCAAAAATGGCTCTGCCATTCCATGCTTCTGCATTCCATAGCCACCAGAGTAGTTCTTTCCTTGACTTCTGGTCCAAGGACAGAATTTGGGAGTAGGACTGTGTTGTTCTCAGTGTCCTTGCCTTCAGCCTCTGTAGGGCCCGGTAGTTCAGGGGTCCTGGGAAAATTGCCTGGATCGTTGAGGATAGGAGACCCAGTATTCTTGCCAATAATCTTAAGGGGAATTTTTTCCTTCCTAGTATCTTCTTCTGCTCATTGCGGAGTTTCCTTAACTTTTTCCCTGGTAATCTTAATTCTAACTTCACTGTGTCTATGATAAAACCTTGGAATTGAGTTTCCTGGCTTGGTTCTAGGTTTGATTTTTTTCTGTTTATGACAAAGCCTAGGTGTTCTAGTAGGTGTATGGTGAGGTCTGTATGTTGGGAGACTACGGCTCTGGATTATGCCATGAGTAGAATGTTGTCCAGGCACATTATCATCTTCACTCCCCTTGCCCGAAGCCAGGGCGCTACTGGGTGAAGGATCTTGGTGAAGCACCAGGGGGCCGAGGAGAGACCAAGAGGGGGGCTTAAGAATTGCCATAGTTTTCCTTCCAAATAAATTGGAGACATTTCTGATGTGGAGGCCAAATGGGGGCAGTCAGGTATGCATACTTGAGATCCAGTCTTGTTAACCAGTCCCCTTTCCTTGAAACATCCCTCTGTCTTTTTCGTCTACTAGGAAGATGTTGCTGACAAACCCTAACTCCGTTCTATCTCAAATTGCTCCTTTGGCTGGCAATTCATTTACTTCTTGTGAAACAAGCTTTGAACCCTCCTGGGAGAACACCATGCCACATGGACCCTTGGTTTGGACTTGGCTATCTACAAATTCTATCTTGTATCCCTTGACCGTGTCCAGAACCCAAGAATCTTACCTCACTAGGTTCCAATTCCCACAACATTGGACCAGTCTGCCTCCCACCCTTACAGGGGTATCTGAAAGGTCTCTCCATACCCTTACCTGCTGAGAATCCTCTCTGCTTGCGATCACCTCAGGGGGGGCTCCCGCAAAATCTCTGCTTCTAAGGGTAGAAGGTTTGGTGTGTGATGAAGCCGGACTGCAGGAATCTACCACCATGGCCCAGGAAGGGTCTAGTTGTTGTTTGGCCATGGCCTTGTTCTCCCGGCCCTGCCAAAAACCCTATCTTGAAAAACTCTTTTTATGTCCTTCTGCGATTTTTGGATGGAGCTAAATACACCCACATATTTGGCTATATCTCTAATAAATTTGTCGCCAAAGAGGAGGTCTTGAGAACTAGGTCCTCCTTCCCTATTGGCCAGCTCTATTAATACCGGGTCTATTTTTAGTAGTACTCCTTTTCTTCTTTCATTTGATATGGCAGTATTTGCATTGCCTAGAAAGCAAATGGCTTGTTGGTCCCATTGGCGCAATTCTTTGGGATCAACAAATGTGTTGCTAAGGTAAGCTTTCTCTGCCATGTCAAAAAGATTTGTGAGGGGCCCTTTGATGTCGAGCAGGCGTTGATTTGAGGCCCCTGTTGAGCGCTTTTCTTGGGTCCTTGCCACCTTTGGCAATAAATGCCACCACTTTAGCATCAAGCTCTAGGGTCTTGTGACCTAGTCGGGGAGGGAGGGGCATGGGCATTCTGATCTCAGACGAGATCGTACTTCTAATAATAATAATAATAATAATAAATAATAATCCACATTTGTATAGCGCAAACAATCACCCGTAAGGGTCTCTAGGTGCTGGGGGCCATCGGGAAGATTAAGCAAGCTACTGCCCAGAGTCACATGGGTGCTGGGCTAATCTGCTGCCGGCGCCGGGGATCGAACCATGATCCCCAGATTCCAGAGGCAGTCACCCTGGCTGCGGCGCCACACCTGGTGTTCTCCCTTCTTTTGGGATTTCTTTACTGAGCCAATAAGAGATGTACTTGGCAACACACATCTCTTATTGGCTCAATGATAGGGGGTGTTTAATAAGCAATGGGTCAAACATATTGAGGAACAGGAGATGTCTATTTTGGTTCGAGTGCCTCGTCACTATCAATGGGGATGGGAGGTTCAGGGCCTGTATCTTGCTGATCCGTAGTGCCCGGGGCACTGTTCATGTCACCGCCTGTTCTCCGTGATGATACCAATTGTTGGTCTTTTGGCTTTTTTTTCGCCCCCTTTACCGGTTTCCCCCTAAGGCCCGTTTCCTCAGGGCCTTTCTGGCCTCATTTGATGTTTCAGCCAGTTCTGTTCCAGCGTTGGGCCATGCCTTCTGGGATAAAGTCTCAAGTTTTGTTTTAATTTTCTCATCTAGGGATCCCCTAACTTTTTCTAGGCCCAATTTACTAAGTTATCTAGTTTATTTTCCATGCTAGCCCCCAGAGGTTCTACAGACATAACTGTAATCAATAGTATGGTTTGGGTGGGTGAAGGGATAATTGCCAATGTTTTGTCTGAAGAAGGATATGGGCACCTCAAGGTCGCAAGGTCGGCTATGTTTAGGGCTTGAAATTGGCTTCAATTGCCAGAAACCGTAGTTTATGGCACCCAACCAGTTAAGATAGCTGCCCTATGTAAAGGGGTACTGTAGGAAGCTGGGTTTCTGTTGCAGTAACCCCCCCACTTTTTACCAGACAACTGATGCACTTTGACTTGATGTGCCCTGGGTCCCTGCCAGTCAGGTTCCCAGGGCTTGTGTTCTTTCCCAGAAATGTACCTTGTACCCCCAATTGGCACCTCTCTGGCCACATGTCAGTCCTTTGTAAAAGATACAATGGGTACCAAGGGCACTGTGACCAGGGAAGGCCTCTAGGGGATGCAGCACTTATTGTTCCACCCTTAGAGGCCCTGTACCTTTGCACACACACACTGCCATTGCAGACTGCGTGTTTTGGTGCAGAACAAAGTGAAGAGTCGACATGGTACACATCCCTGTGTGCCATGCCAACAACCCACTGCCCTGGCATAGGTCAGCCATCCCTCTAGCTGGGAGCACTATACTAGTGATGAGAGTACAGGTGCATGAGCCCTGTACTCCTACAGTGTCTAGACAAATTCTTACACATTGTAAGAGCAGTAATGCCATTAAGAGTATATGGTGCTGGGAGTTTGTCATTACGAACTCCGCAGCACCATAATGGCTTTACTGAAAACTGGGAAGTTTGGGTTCAAACTTCTCAGCACATTAAACCCACACTGATGCCAGTGTGGGATTTAATGTAAAATGCACTCAGAGGGCATCTTAGAGATGCCCCCTGAAAAACAACCAGCCTCTGGTGGGTTCCCTGACTAATACACACCAGCCTGCCACCACAAGACATGTTTCTTGACCCCTGATGTGGGAGCCTTCGCTCCCTGAGCCCAGAAACAAACCCCTTGGAGGAGGTGGTCACACATCCCCCAGGCCAGGAAGAGCCATCTGTGGCAGGGGAGCTTCAAATGCCTTGCAGCCTTTGTAATGCCACCCCCAGCCTCTCCTGCTATCAGGAGCAGGCCCCCTTCCTGTCTCCCCTCCTTTTCGGCCAGAAGACAGGTGGGAAAAATTAGCCAGCCCAGAAGGTGTGCCCACCTTTGCCAACCCCACCCCTTAGGTGTGGGAGGCGAGGTGAAGTCCACCCATCAGTGCCCACCATCATGCATATGGCAGGCACTCCCCAATCAGGTTTAGGGATTGTGCTCACTCCCCCACGTGGGGTGAGCACACCAAGGGTGTACTCACCCTAAGGTCAGTAGCCTATTACCTACTGATCTCGAGACTCCAAAAACACCCCTAAATACAGTATTTAGGGGGCAGCCCTAAACCAAGAAGGCAGATTCCCACAACCTACGAAAAAGAAGGATGACAGAAGACGCCCAACAAAGGAGAATGCAGAGAACTACCGACTTGGCTCCAGCCCTACCGGCCCGTCTGCAGTACCCAGAGATTCTGCGCCAAAAGTCTCCTTGTACTGCAGCCAGCGACCTCCAGAACCCTGGGAGGACTGACTGCCTTCAACAAAGATCGGATCTCCTGTGAACAGCAGCTCTGTTCAAAAGAAAACTCCCAAGACAGACTCTGAGCCTGCTGAGGACAAAGAAACCCAACTCCTGGAACCACCACTGCGCCCGTTGCCTACGGCCTGAGTTCGAATGGCCCACTGGTCTCAGCGAGGTCCCCCAGCGCTCCAAGTCCACCATAGGTTGACCCCTCCAGGACTCCCCGACATCACCTGCAGCCTCTACACGGAGACCCCCCAACTGAAGTGGCCCTGTACATTGAAATACGACCTCAAAAGACACCCCTGCATCCAGCCGCCCTGCGCCCTGGAGAAAAGAACCCGAGGTGCACCTACTTCCCTCCAACTTACCTGTCCGGCTGTTGGTTCCTCCCGGAAGTCTTCCTGGACTGAGCCTGCAGCTAAAAACCAAAACCGAAAATCCCCTTTGAAAACAATAGGGCCCCGACGCCCAAACAGCACCCTGCACCCAGCTGCCCCAGCGCTGCTGTGGGTGCACTTTGGGTGCTAAACCAGATCCCCCCTTTGCCCTGAGCCTATTACCAGGAGCTTTGCTCCCACAATCCAGTGGACTGCTCGTAAGCACCCACCAACCGGAGGCCCCCTATCACCCATTGGATAACATTGGGCCTCAGCACTCTGCACCCGGCAGCACTCGTGCCGCTGAGGGTGTAATAGGAGTGCATCCTTGACCCTGGGGTAACCCTTGTTTTAACCTCAGAGGATCAACCCCAAAAAACGATTACTTACCTGGTAACCAATAATTCAATTTCTCTCCCTAGGAACCTACTGACTGTTTTCTCTAAAAAAAAGCGTGGAGTTGATTTGTATGGGAAACTGAAAAATGACAATTGTACAAAACTGATTTTACTTACCTTTTCTCTAGGAAATGTCCCAGTGTGATATCTAGGCATATCACACTGAGTAGAAAAAGTAATCTAAAAAGTAATCTGTACAGTAATTTCAATACCTTGATTTACCTGTATTTCAAACAACTGCATTTGAACTTGCATTCACTTGTAAACACTGCATAATATATTGCAAAGCATTTATTTAACGTACCTGTGCTGGGCTTGGCTTGGTTCTAGAAATAAAATAACTAAACAATATTTTCATACCAACAAAATTGGCCTGAGTACAGTCTTTGAGTGTGTGACATCATTTGCTGATTTAGTGTGTACAACAAATGCTTAACACTACCCTCTGATACAGCCTTACTGCTCACCCACACTACCACAAATAGAGAGTAAGGTGCTACCTACTTTTACCTCTGCCTACCTTTGGGGTTCCACTAGACTCTATGCACGGTATACCTCATTTTGAGATAGTATATACAGAGTCAGCTTCCTACAGGTACCTATTGCCCAGTAAGCTAAAATGGTGGCTGGCACGTACGTAGCATGCAGGGCTGCCAGCTAAGGTGCATTCCTTTTTTTATTTTCTTTTCTTTAATTATGTTTCGTATCGGCGGTGCGATTGTTATGAGTCGCACCACCAACCGGAGGAGATGAGGCCATCACCGATAGAAGGGATGAGGCCGTCACCTATGGAGGTAGGGGGAAATCCTCTTTTTTTGTTACCGGCGCTGGTGCAGTGGACACCGCACTGCATCGCATTTGTTGCGTGAGGTTGCGACTGCTAGTGGAGCAGTCACTGCCATGGAAACAGTATGCACGCCAAGGCCTCGCGGAGCAGGCTCAGGGTTGCGGCCATTCCCATGTGGATCGAGCAAAGCTGGCTTTAAAAGTAAGCCGGCTTTGAGAGTTACTGTGTTTTGGTCTAAAGCGACCCAAAGTTGGTAACGGGGGAGAAGGAATCCAGTTCAGCAAGAACAGAGTCCAAGTCCCGCCCCCTAAACATAAACAACCTACTAAAATACGATAGGTGTAGGGTAGTAGCTCAGAAGGGGTATCCCCCCTATATACAGAGAGGGGGGTATAGGGAGTGGGTTATAGTTCCCTACAGAAGGGGGAGAAAACATATATAATTTATTCAGACAACAGTAATTAGAGGAATAAAGTAGCATAAGGTCATATGATACTTATCTTGTGAGCAGCAGCAACAAAAAAGGAAGATGGCAGCGCGTGGGGGGACTTTATAGTGTCTTGGAATGTTCCCAGAAGTTCTATATTCTTCAATTCTTGCTGTTCTGGCAATAAAGGAGATTTGCATAATGTTAGCCTCCGTGTCATGCCATAAAATTGCCTGAAAAGGCTCCCAACTCCCACACACAACTCAATAAAGCCAAGGTTTGTGCCTTGACGGCAGGATTCATTACATAGTACAAATCACTAAGAGGTCCCTCACTTGTCCCAATACTGAAAATCATTGTAGTGAAACTACTCCCTTCATTTATACATGGCAGTGAGGTCTTGCGTAGCCGGGGTGCCACTAAATTGGATAACATTGTTTCAAAATATCTAAACACCTATGTGGGCTGCCGAAGCAGATCCTTCCGACACAACTGTGACTCGAATTCTGAACTATACGACAGAACTCGGCAAGACAAGGGGTTTATCTGAAGTGTTGCCACAAATTTAAAGCAACAAGGGGAGAATTTGATATGGGCTGAAATAGACAATGGCAGTGAATCCTCTTCATAATTGCAAGCCATCTTGATTAATCAATACGTTGAAGATTCACTCTCGGGCAAGGCCAACTGAGGGATGGGCCACAAACTGAGCGCAGAATGCAACTGAATGGCATTGCGTCACATTGCTTGTGACAAAACATGAACCGGTCGCTTGTCAATGGCTGATAGACCAAAATGTTGGCACAAAGTAAGCATGGACGAAACATTGAGTGCTGTGAGAAAAGAAAGAGGTGACACAGTAATCAAATTTCTGTGAGCCCAAAACCCTTGGGCCTGTATAAAGACCTGTATAATAGGAACAGCAATTTCCTTACTGCTCGCCTGGTAAAATGGCAGTTAAAAATGTTTCATACCAGATCTGCATCCTCTTCTGATTTTGCATTCTGCAAGACAATTGGCCAGCCCTAGTTAGGAGACAGAAACCTTGTAGTCATTTTGGTGACACCTGTTTGAGCTACTTCTTTCTCTGCAACAGTAGACTGATTCTGAATCCATGTCATAAATTGGGTTTTAAGAGGGCTTGAAGCATGCACCAAACTAAGGGCTTAGTAAACCCATGAGTTTCCAAACTTGGTGTCTGTATGAAATGGGGTTGCTGGTTGAGGGAGGTTAAACCCTACTCATGCAGCAACCACAATCCTTGTCAGGGTGAAGTCACAAGCAAACCCCAAATTAACCTGTGCTTAACCCTCTGAGAGCTAGGCACAGAGCAGCCAGCCTTAACTTAGAGGCAACGTGTAAAGTATTTATGCAGCACTTCAAACAGTAATAAAGTGAAAACATAACACAATAAAAATCCCACACCAATTCAGATTTTGTTTTTTATTATTAAATAATTTAAGGCCAAAACAACAAAAATCCAATCAGTAGAACCAGACGTATGCAATTATAAAGATTTAAAAATTGTGCCAAAAACCACAAAGCACCATCTGTGGAAATCTGGTTTCACCGGACCGGTATGAAGTCACACATTCAGGCCGACTGTGATGGAGTGCAGGCCAGCTACAGGAACCCAGTTAGGCCTGCTGAACAAAAGTAACTTAAATCCTGTTTGCAAAGCGTTGCAGAGTCTGGAGTTGAGGATGCATCGCGCAGCGACGATTCCTAGGAGCTGCAAAGCTGCGATGCAAGGTTCTGCATCATTGTCAAGCATGCAGTCGACCAGGGGTTTGCGATACAAAATCCTGCGTTGGGATGTGTTACGCACCAGCTGGTTCCAAAGAGGCTGCGGGGCTTGCGATGCAGAGTCCTGCGCTGTCGTCAAGGATGCCGTCGAAGAGTGGCTTGCGATGCGAAGGCCTGTGTTGTGAATGTGCCATGCAGCGGCAGTTCCTGGAAGGCTGCAGACAACGATGCGAAGTCCTGCGCCTGAGACAAACCTTGCAGCATTCCTGATGCGGAGTTTGGTGAGGCGATGCTTCGCGCAGCGGCTCTGATGTTGAGTTTCTGGTCGGCTATGCCTCGCACTGCAACTCCAATGCAATGTTTCTGCTTGGGCCACAGTTGGGGCTGGCAGATCACCTTCAGGCACACTTCCAAGGGTTTAGGACTGGGGTTTCACCACTTGGGAGAGTAGAACTCACACCTGGCAGAGTTCATGTGCTGGGTAGAAGATGGAGGAGTCCTAACTATACTACTACTAAACTGAGAAAAATCCTAATTTTAAGGCTTTCGGTATTCACAGAAGGCATTTAGGAGTCCTAAATTTAGGACTACTAAATTGAGAAAAATCCTAATTTTAAGACTTTCGGTATTCACAGAAGGCATTTAGGAGTCCTAAAGTTAGGAGTCCTAACTATACTACTACTAAACTGAGAAAAATCCTAATTTTAAGACTTTCGGTATTCACAGAAGGCATTTAGGAGTCCTAAAGTTAGGACTCCTAACTTCTGTGAATACCGAAATGAGTAAGTGCCTTCTGTGAATACCAAAATGAGTAAGTGCCTTCTGTGAATACCAAAATGGTAGTAAGTTTAGGATTTTGTCTTAAGTTAGTTCTGTGAATCGGGCCCACGGTGCATATTATTATTATTGTTTAAACTTGCTATTGTGCAAAACTCACTCCCAGAGGAACACCTCAGCGCCGGGCACAGCAGGTTGTCCTATGTCATAAATAACCATGTTTTTCATTGCTTTTTGAATTTAGCATGGTCCTCACATAGCCGAATAGACAGGGGAAGTTTATTCCAGTAAGATGGCGCCGAATAGATAAATGATCTACCGCAGAATCTGGCCGTGCTGGGGATGCGAGGTATTTTTAAATAAGACTTGTTGGAATATCTTAAAGTCTGATAGGGCTGAAACAGGCAAAGCTTGGAATGCAAATAAGTGGATAAGGACTAAATTAAGGCTTTCTGTGTCAAGTAACATATCTTGAAGAATATAGTTTTTTTTTGATGGGCAGCCAGTGCAGGTTCCTAAAATGGGAGCCATTGAAGTACAGCAGGGCAAGTTAAAAATTAGTTAGGTGGCAGTATTCTGCACCAGCTGACGTTTTCATACCAAGGTGTCATTAGCTGCTCCTAGAAATGCATTATCATAGTCCAGGCAGCTGACAATGAGCGCTTGAATACAGACTTCTCTTCCAGGAGATCCTCATCAATAGCCATAAGCACATGAATATTCCCGCCCATGTGCGGGACCCCGGAAACACATCACATATATGTGAAAACCATATATGTAGCTCTATATATATATATATCCATATATATATATATATATATAAAACACACAATGCAGCCTTCCATAGACATGCTGAGCAATGTTGCAATGAATTCTCGTGTACATAAACATATTCCAATAAAGCAGGGAGAAAGAAAGTCTTTGAAAACTGCTTTAATATACAGCAGAAAGGCTGAGAAAGCACAATCCTACAAGGAATAATGAAAGAAACATTGCCAGTACAAGGGCTGCATTGCAGAAACATTACTGTAGAAAGCTGAAAAGCTAACCCACATAAACACTCAGATAAACCGGCACCGTGTCTTTAAGGCAGCCATGACCCCCAGCTTCCCATCATGCCTCAGGGGTGACAGTTAGGGAAGGTGTTCTTTCCGGCTCCTTCTGTCAGGACCCTGGCTACTTCAGCTATCCTTTTTTTCTGATTTCTGTCATAAAATACTTCAATGTTTGGGTTAAAACCTTTTTACTTCGACGTCTTTTTGATGTTGGAGTATTTCTCTACTGTTTTTTAGAGAGTTGAGCATTGTTGTTAGTCAGAAATGCCCTCTCTTTTTGACCCTTGCCCTTCCTGTGGCAAGAAGAAGGCTAAAACAGACTCTCATCCTGTCTGTATTTTATGCCTGCATTCTGATCATGATCCTAAAACCTGCCAGCATTGCCAGCTGCTGTACAAGAGAACTCTGAAGGACAGGGAGAGGATTGGCCTCCATGGGCTGGCTGAGAAGAGAAGATCACCTTCTAGAGGCAGGTCACCGATGAAGAAGAGGAAGGAGAGAGCATCCACTCCATCTAGAAGTAAGATTCCAGTATGCTCTCCATCGGCAACGGGCTCGGCACCTCGATTCCCTTAATCGGCAATGAAAATGTCGATGAAAAGACCATCGACCCCGGGCTCGCCGTCAAGAGAACACCGGTCCTCGTCGAAGAAAGGTACATCGAATCCTCTGCCGTCGTCAACCCGGCGACGATCGGCGTCGAGGAGTCGCACTCCGTTGGTGCGGGCTCGCCCAGCGTCGAGAGGCAGATCTCCGTCGTTGCCGTCGAGGCGGCATTCGACGTTGAGACAGGCTCCGCCGTCGCAGGGTCACCAGCGATCGGCGTCAAAGCACACATCTCCGTCGATATCAATCAGGCGACTGTTGATGTCGAGACAGGCTCCGCCGTCGCAGGGTCAACGGTGATCGGCGTCGAAGCATACATCTCTGTCGACGACAATCAGGCAACGATCAATGTCGAGACATGCCTCATCACCTGAGGCTAGACATCCATCATCCCTGTCAGCGTCCAGGCGGCGTTCGACGGCGAAGGCTAGATCCTCGCCGACGACGAGGCATTCGACGTCGAGACCAAGGATGAAATATACCAAACGTCGTTCGACGTCGAGATGGTGATCTCTGTCGACGACGAGAAGTGTCCCGCTCTCGGCTCCATTGACTTCTAACAGGCGATCAGCGTCGAGGGAAAGATCGACGTCGAGAAGGATTTCTCTGTCGAATCGCTCATCGTTGAGGTCTCCCGCACGCTCAACGTCGAAGGCAAGGTCTATGGGCTCCAGGCATTTGACATCATGCCATACAACGTCAAAGCACATAGAGAGATCGACGTCGAGGAGATGATCAGGTTCTGGGGACTCACCAGTAATGGTGACACAGAGCCGGTCAACGTCAAGACACTCTCCATCGATGTCACATCGTTCATCGCGACGGCGATTGCACTCCAGAAGCCACAGAGAGTCCTCCCACTCTATTCAGAGATCACCCCAGACGATTGCGTCATCACGCAGTGCTTCTGCTCATTCGTAGGAGCCTACAAGATCACCGCCAAGAGGTTCTCCAAGGGGACAGCGATCTCCTTCCATCCATCTTTCTCCCAGATGGCTGCAACCTCTTCATCATTGGCAGACAGTACCCACAGGTCACGCTCAACGGCCTGCGGAATACTCCAGCCCACTGCACAGATCTCCCTTACAGCTTGTGCAGGAAGTGGACAGATCACCTACCACTCGGACTAGAGAGCACCGAGGCAGATCCCCTGAACGCAGGTCGACTCAAGGGCATCACAAAAGACGGCGAACACCGTCTTGGTCGTCCTCTTCGACACACTCATCCAAGAGGGATTGCTCACCTACCCTGACAGATAGTCCCCCTTCCAGAGTGTCGCCCATTGACGATGTGAACACTTTTCATGATGTCCTCACCAGAGGAGCTCAGAAGCTGGGCATCACCATGTCAGCTACTGAGACGACCTCGTCCATTATTTTCGAGACTCTCCATCAAAAGTCTGTGGCTAGACCATTGCTCCCTTTGGTCCCTTTGATCATTGAGCCGGTAATGGATGTCTTCCTAGCCCCATCATCGGCTAAAGCAGCTCCAGCGCGGATCATAAAAAAATACAAGCCAGCTGCATTGGATCCTCTTTTCCTTAGATCGAATCCACCTCCAGATTCTGTCATTATTGCAGCAGTGAAAAAGACGCATGCAGTTGCATCTACCTCCTCCGCTCCTCCGGATAAAGATAGAAGAGCACAAGATTCTTGGGTACGGAAGGCTTGTGGCTCGGCAGCGTCTTCTCTACAAGTGTCGAACGCTGCGGCCCTGCTGGGTCATTACGACAGGTCCCTATGGGATTCACTGGAACGCTTTAGAGACAAACTTCCAAAAGAGGATCAGCAGGACTTCTCTGAAATCATTGAGGAAGGTGCTCTGGTGGCCAACCAGGTAATCAGCACTGCAGCAGATGGTGTATCTCTGGCAGCTCACTCTTATGCACATGGCATATGTGCACGACGATCTTCCTAGTTGCGCCTGACAGCATTAAAACCGGATGCACAGCAGCGTATACTGAATCTCCCTTTTTCTGGCACTTCACTTATTGGGGCCCACACAGACAAAGAAATGGCGAGAATGAAGGCCGAATTGGACACCTTAAAGGCGGTGGGCCTGGAGAAGAAAAAGGAGTTTAGGAAGCGGTACACGCCCTACAATCAGAAAGGTAACCAACAGAGGGTTCAAACCCCTCAATGGTTGCAAAACAAACAGGGTAAATCCCAATACCAAGGCCGACGCTCCTCAAGGGGAAGAGGAGGACATCAACAGCAGTCCTCCTCCGCAACAAAAACTCCAGGGAAGCAATGAGTCTCTGCTTCCTCTAGCACCGTTGCACACTCCAGCGGGAGGAAGTATAGCAAGTTACATTCAAAATTGGCGCAATATAACCAGAGATCAGTGGGTGCTAAATATACTAGAAAATGGGCACGCACTACGCTTTTCTGCGTCCCCAAGAGGCATTCCTCCGGTAAATTCTCGTCAGCTACATCTAGATCTCCTGCGTCAGGAAGTGTCGACCCTTCTCGAGAAACAAGCACAGAGAGGAAAGGGAGTTTACTTAAGGTACTTCCTTGTTCAGAAAAAAGACCAACCGAACAAGTTCAGACCTATATTAGATCTACGTGCTCTGAACAAATACATCAAAAAGGAAAAGTTTCAGATGTTGGCGCTCCATCAAATATTCCCACATCTACAAAAAGGCGATTGGATGTGTTCGGTGGACCTCCAAGATGCGTACTTTCACATTCCAATCACAACACGACATTGCAAGTTCTTGCGATTCATGGTGGGAACAAGACATTACCAGTTCAAAGTCTTACCCATTCGGCCTAAAATCAGCTCCAAGGGTATTCATGAAATGCATGGCAGTTGTAGCAGCAACATTACATCGCCAAGGCCTGTTTGTGTATCCATACCTAGATGACTGGCTGTTGAAGGGATCGTCTCCTCACATGGTGCAGGAACACCTTCACATTTGCATGAATCTCCTTCAACGCTTAGGCCTGCATGTCAATCTGGACCAATCGATCCTTCAACCAACTCAATCACTCCATTATCTGGGTGCCAATATCAACTCCGACCTCGGAAAAGTGTTTCCTTTGGCAGAGAGACTGTCATCAATGAGAGACAAAGGCAACATCATCCTTCAAACTCATCACCCATCAGTGAGTCAGGTGGCTTCTCTACTGGGCTGGGTGGCCTCCTGCATTTTTCTCATACGCAACGCCAAATTGAGGATGAGACCGTTGCAGCAAGATCTAGAGGACAAATGGGATCAATCCTCCGGTCAGTGGAATGACAGGTTTCTCCTCTCTCCTGCAGCAAAGAAGTCCATTCTCTGGGGGCTGCAGCCACAGAACCTTCTGGTGGGAGTCCCTTTTCACCAACCTTTGCCAGAGCAATCCCTGATCACGGATGCATCACTTCAGGGCTGGGGAGCACATCTGGGTCATCTGCAAACTCAAGGCAGATGGACCAACAGAGAACAGACGTATCACATCAATATGCTAGAACTGCGGGCGGTTCATTTAGCCCTCAAGGCTTTTCAGCCGTCAATTCAATACAGATCGATCCTAGTACAAACAGACAATACAACCACCATGTATTATCTGAACAAACAAGGTGGAACACGCTCTCGCCCTCTGTCTCTCGAATCCCAGGCGATCTGACACTGGTTGCTAGCCAGGAACCTATCGATCACAGCAGTCCATCTGCCGGGAGAGCAGAACGTACGAGCAGACGTCCTCAGTCGTCACTTCCACGAGCAAGAAGACTGGGTGCTCAATGACGAAGTGGTAGAGGACATTTTTCATCAATGGGGACATCCCTTCATCGACCTCTTTGCAGACGATCAGAACAGAAAATGCCATGCCTTCGCATCCAGGTTTTACCGACCAGGAACGAGGGGAAATGCGCTTTTGATAGATTGGTCAGGGACGTTTGCATATGCCTTTCCACCCCTCCCTCTCATTCCGAAGGTGGTGGCCAAACTCCTGCGATCCAGAATGAAGATGCTACTCATAGCACCGGACTGGCCCCGTCAATGGTGGTATCTGGACCTGTTGCAACTCTCGGTTCGCCCGCATTGGAGACTTCCGTGCAGGCTGGACCTTCTCACCATAATGGGAGGGAAGATTCTGCATCCCAGCCTTCTCTTGCTCAGCTTAACAGCATGGCTCCTGAAGTCCTGCAGTACGGACATTTGAATCTTCCTCAAAGCTGCATGGACATTTTAAGGGAGTCAAAGAGACCTTCCACAAGAACATCATACTCTCTTAAGTGAAAAAGGTTTTATTTATGGTGTATCCGTAATGGCTGGAGTCCAGTTAACGGGCAAGAGTGGGTAATCTTGCGGTATCTACTCTACCTGGCCAAATGTGGTTTGAAGTATTCATCCATAATAGTTCATTTGGCAGCCATCACAGCATATCCTAAATCACCTAACCAACCTTCTTTCTTTCAACTTCAGGTGGTCAAGGACTTCCTACAGGGGTTGAAGAAGGTTTATCCTCCTGTTCGACCTCCTTCTCCTCCTTGGGAGTTGAATATAGTCTTGTCTAAATTGATGGGCCCTCCATTTGAACCCATTCATAAGGCTACATTACAACACCTTACTTGGAAAGCAGCTTTTCTAGTAGCAATTACATCAGCACGCAGAGTGAGTAAAATACAAGCGCTCTGTTCTAAAGAACCCTATACAGTTTTCCAACATAATAGGGTGGTTATGCGAACTCACCCTTCCTTCCTGCCCAAGGTTATGTCTGAGTTCCATGTTAATCAGATGATTACTTTACCCTCTTTCTTTCCCAATCCTACCACTCCAGCGGAAAGGTCTCTTCATTCGCCAGACCTCAAGAGGGTTCTTAAGTTTTATTTGGATGCCACGAAATCCATTAGAAAAGCTGATCATTTGTTTGTAAACTATGGCTCTGTTAGAACAGGCTTCCCAGCTTCTAAAAGATCCATTTCAAGATGGATAGTATCTTGCATAAAGTTGGCCTACCCAATAGCAAATAAGCCTCTGTTGCCTCCCCTAAAGCTCACTCTACTAGGGGCAAGGATGCTACGGTTGCATTTCTGCACAATGTACCAATGGCCGAGATTTGCAAGGCTGCAACTTGGAAATCGGTACATACGTTTACCAGGAATTACTGTCTGGATTCGGACTCCAGGGCAGATACCCAAGTGGGCCAATGCTAACCTATTGCAGTCTGTGTAGGCCTTATGGCTGTTATGTATCTTGATGGAACTTCTGTTTACTTGCCCGCAGGATGAGAGGATGGGCTTGCTATTCTATTCATGTGCTTATGACTATTGATGAGGATCCCCTGGAGGAGAAGGATAAGTGACTTGCCTGTAATCCTATTTCTCTTCCAGGGGTATCCTCATCAAAGTCATAAGCAACCCAACCGCCTCCCCGGGCAAGTGAACATGATAGATGCAATTCTTTGTAAAATGGTCTGCGGATATCCGCAAAGAACAACTGACCTAACTGTCACCCCTGAGGCATGATGGGAAGCTGGGTGTCATGGCTGCCTTAAAGGCACGGTGTCAGTTTATCTGAGTGTTTATGTGGGTTAGCTTTCAGCTTTCTACACTAATGTTTCTACAATGCAGCCCTTGTGCTGGCAATGTTTCTTTCATTATTCCTTGTAGGATTGTGCTTTCTCAGCCTTTCTGCTGTATATTAAAGCAGTTTTCAAAGACTTTCTTTCTCCCTGCTTTATTGGAATATGTTTATGTACATGCAAATTCATTGCAACATTGCTCAGCATGTCTATGGGAGGCTGCATTGTGTGTTTTATATATATATATATATATATGGATATATATATAGAGCTACATATATGGTTTTCACATATATCTGATGTTTACAGGGTCCCGCATATGGGCGGGAATATTCATGTGCTTATGACTTTGATGAGGATACCCCCGGAAGAGAACTAGGATTACAGGTAAGTAATTTATCCTTTCTGCATCTGGGGGGGGGGTCACAGAAAAGTCTTTCATTAGAGCCACATGGTGGCATAGAAGGTACCACAGATAGAGTCTACCCGGAATTTCATCAATAAAGAATGATCGATTTAGACCCCCCAGGTTTTTTACTACCTGTTTGGGGAGGGGGTCTGGACCAAGCTCAGTTGGCCACCAGTCAGCTGACCAAATTTCCAGGACTTTGACAAAAAGTAGACTCTTTGTTTTATCTCCGTTCAACTGAAGACAGTTATTGGTCATCCATGTCGCAATGTCACGAATACAGTGGGAGAACTGTGACTGAATTTTCCTGGAGTCAGGACCAAACGAGATAAGCAATTGCGTGTCATCCGCATATGATATGATCTCAAATCCACAACTTCTCACCATCTGTGCTAGAGGCACCATGTAAATGTTAAAAAGAGACCTGCTCAGGCAGGATCCGTCTGGAACTCCTTTGTGGATTCTGAAGGTTTTGGAACCAAAGGATTCAAGACAGATGTTTTAGGTTAGGTTGTCTAAAAAATACCAGAGCAAGGCACTGCCACGTGTGCCAGCCTCGTACAGTCTATGAAAGAGCATGGAATGAGAGACCGTATCAAAAACCACAGACAGGTTCAGTAAGACCAGTGTGAACAGGGTCACAGCATCTAGAGAAAGTCTGATGTTATCAGAGAGTGCCACCAGGGCAGTCCACATACATTACCTAACCTACTGTATAAGGAGTATGCTATGTCAGGTATGATATGGTATGTTTGGTATGGTAGAACATGCCATATTTACTGATATTTAACATTTGCGCAACTATAGCTCTTTCTGTACTTCTTACTTACAAACCAAAGCATTCTTAACAAGACACACAAATGTACTGTTATTAATAGAGCCCATGTTTGCCTTGTGGCGAGTGTATTATATTTAATGCTGTAAATTGTTTATGCCTTTTGCTTACAGTTCTTAGCAGGAAATATAAAAAAAAAAAGCTGGTCCTACAGGAGAATAAAATAAAGGTTTATTAATACAATTGTATTTCGATGATTGTTCATACGGCTGCTACTACATTGGCAAAGGCATTATGTTTGGCTTTGACCAAGTGATGCCTGTGACATTAATTAAGGTTGAGGGACTGCAGCTTCTTTTGCAGTGCATAGAAAAATTCAGGATAATTTTGAAAGCTGTTTTAAAATGTCAGGAAGGTGACAAAAATACTCAAATTTGCATTTGATTTTCCAGCCAAAGAGTTTAGAAAAGATTACAGCAGTGGCTTAAAAAATAAAATAAACTCAAGCGTTCCTTGCTGACATCTAGTGTGATGCCTATGGTCATGAATTCAAATCCTGGCAGTGTCAACTCAACCTTTCATCCTTCCGAGGCAGGTACCTGGAGTGCCATCACACTGGGCAATGATAGCACGAATTGTTTTAGTGCTTAGACATTACAAGAATGTCATATGAGGTGCTATGTACAAAACGGTTATGATTTGTTATACAAAAGGGGCTCATAGGCACCAACCATGCTACTCAACCCATTAGCCTCGCTATATTTCTGGCGTAACGTTTCCCAAACCTGTACATTTCTGCACAGTGCGGCCTCTCAGAAGTCCCCCTTGGGTAAAGTCACATAAAAGCATATGTGTAAATTCTAAATTAAAACTGAATGTTGGTGTGAGCTCTGATTTTAAAATGAATTTAAAGACCACAACAAATTCTCAGGTATCAAAACAGTTCTACGGTTCACAACAAACCCCGTCTGTCTGGGCAAACTGAGTGAGTCAGGGGTTTCAGGCTGGCAGGACTGAACCCTCTGCCCCTGCCATGCTGCCCGCCGGTGACACACAGCTGGGCGCCCGGCCTCACCATGACGTAAGGAGAAAGCTCTTCCCCTAATTACCGCTAGGTGTGCCAACCTACCTGGTGCCAGCCTTCCACAGAGATTAACGAAGACTGGCGGGCACTGTGCCCACCAGTGCGGGCACCCAGCTGGCAGAGGGCCAGAGAGCAGCGATTATACCGGCACTTGGCAGGAAAATGGCTTTGGGCACAGCAGGGAGACCACGTCTGTGTGCCACAAATCACAGAATGGCAGACAAACATTGGCAGTGCCAACTGTTGTCGCCCTTCTTACGGAATATGTGTTTTATAACCTTCACTATTACACCGCACCAGAGCAGCGGTGAATTCCCAAATATATATATGGACCAGCACTGGAGCACATAAATGTATACACACAACACACGCACATACACAACACACACACCAGGTACAGTATGTGCAGTATAAGTGCAAGTAACAGCACGAAAAATGTTTTTCATGAGCACCAAAAGAGTGCTCATTAAGAAATGAAGACACCAAACCCGAAAAATTAATTTTGGAGTAATTCACAAATACATTTCTTAGTATGTGAAGCAGTCCTACTCATGAAATATTCGTTACTTAGTACTTAGTACTCAGAAATGTTTTTTATGAATTGCTCCCAGTGCCTTAAAGCGCCTGTGCACAGACAGGGCATGGAACCGAAAGGATGGATAGGGTGTTACTTTTCAGCTTCTGTCTGCAGCACGTGCCCTGGACTGGGGCCTTCAGCAGCAGTGGAAGCTTCCCCCACAGTCTGCCTGGGGAACATCTTGGACTTACTCATTGAGCAAGAAAAGAGCTCTTCCGTGACCTAATTACTCAAAAGAGAGAGATTAGAGCACCCACCTCCATTATATGCATCAGCATCCTAAGACCTTTGGATGTCATAACTTTGAGCTGGTTCTTGGAGCTCAAAAGAAATAACAACCGACAGGAAGATGTATTTACCCCGTCTACAGAAGGATTTCTTTACTCACTCCGGTTCCAGAAGTGTCCCAAAAGAAGGGTTAGGAAGGCTAGAAAAAGATCTCGTTTCACCCCAAGGGAAAACTATGGAAAATGTGTCCTCTGGTCTGTGTAACTACTTTTAGTACTAAATCCAGAGGAATTATGATAAAGAGTAGGAACTCCCACATCCTGAGATCACTTACTTCCCCTATGAAAAGCCCTCATTTACATTTAAAAGAGAAGAAATGCCCTTGTATCTGGGAGATGAAGCAGTGTGAGCTCACGGCTATTGTAAACCAGATCTTGTGGGCACTGCATACATCAGATTGGACTCTGGTGGCATTTGGCAATGGTGGAATCTGGACCCGAAAGATCCCAGTGAATAATGGCTTAAGACCGGGCTGTGTGTTGGCGGCGACCCTGCCCCCCTACAGCGGCCACATCTTCCTAGAACTCTAGCGTCAACGCGCTCCTTCTCCCCGCAAGTCAATGGTATTCATGCAACGAAGCGTTTATTGTCAGAAGAGAGTTCCATAAAGGGAGAGCCGCCCCGACAAAGGCCATGAAGTGGCTATATGGGAATTAAAAAAATTGCCTTTACTTCTGAGAGTTTTTTTCAATTAGAGATTTGGGGGCATATGTATCAAGCCCGTTTCCCGTTCGCAAACGGACCGAGTCTCTGAATCGGCCCGTTTACGAATGGGAAAAGGCCTTTTGGGATGTATCATCCCAAAAGGGCATCACAAATTAGAGAATTGCAAATTTGCGTTTCTCTATTTTGTGATTGCATTTAAGGAATTACAAATTGCGATTCCTTAAATGCGATGTAACAAGCAACCAAGTTGTGCAAATTCTCCTTAAGAAATCGCAAATTACCACCAACTTCAAGTTGGTGGTAATTTGCCATTTCTTTGAAAGATGCACTTTTTGGCATTTTTCAAAGTGCCATGTGGCGCACATACATGCACTTAGGGCATGTATGTGCGCCACATGGTCATTTCAGGGGTGCATCAGGGTGTCCTTATGACCCCCTTGAAATTATTCTCAATTTGCGATTCTCTAATTGCGAATCGCTAATTGAGAATGTCTTCCCATTCATTCCTATGGGCCTCCTGGCCCATAGGAATGAATGGGAAGGTATTCCTTAATTGCGATTGGCAATTTGCTAATCGCAATTAAGGAAAGCCAAGGAATCGCTAACAATTTGTGAATTTTTACTTACATCTTGTTTGCGATTCCCAAATAGCGATTCTCAAAAAATAGCTATTTGAGAATCGCAAATAGAGAATTTGATACATATGCCCCCAAATGAGGCAAGGAATGGAAACTGTTGGAGGTGCATCTTGTTAAAGATGACGCGGGCTAGCATCGATGCAATTCTAACTCCTGGAGGAATTTACTGCAGATCTTTCCTCACAGGGGTGAATTTATTTCTTACTTGATAGAAGCCTTGCAACAGACTGTAAGGTAGCTTTGAGGGGTGATAGATGCTTCTGGAAGACCAACCAGGATGGCATTTACATAGTCTATTCAAGAGATTACTAAAGATTGTACCACAGAGAGGAAGTCTCTTGGGTTAGGAAACCGTTTCAGTAGTTTTGAAGATTGGAGAGCGATTCTATTAGACGTTAGTGAGTGATCATTATGTGCCCTTATTAAGAAATGTTTTTCGATCCGAATCATCGATATTTCATTTGGATGAGAGATTTGGGGTGAAGGTATCAGCTCTCAGAGCCATTCTTTATCACTTTGGGTTTGTGGTAGGTTGATAACACTATAAATTCTGTCATTTTTGGGTTGAATTTAAGAGAGTTTGATGACATCGACTTATGTAAGTTAAAGAAAACAGATTTGAAGTCAAAGTGTCACCTTTCAACTGCTAGCTCCAGAAACATGGCTTTAACCCGTGTTTGCATCTAGCCTCCAGTAGGGCGTTTTATTATTCAGAACTACAGTCTAAGCATTGGTGTATAACATTTATTGTACATTTACAGCAGGCATATAAAGCTGCACATTTGTCACATTAAATATGGAAATGTTTTTACTTCTGAAAACGCAGGCGTGTCCTGTGCTGCCGCGAGGCTGTGCTTAATTAAGCCCGTGTTGCAGTTTTTGATCTAAATGTAAGTGGGGTATATAGTTTTGGGCATCTTGTCCCATCTGATCTCACATTATGGTTTGCTTACAAAAGACCAAATATCCACCTTTAATTGTAAATATATTTTTAGTCTTAAGAAAGGGCCATGCAGTAGTATGTTAGTAGCTGTTTTGCAGGCCTCAAATGCCACAGTCACACTATCAGTTACTATATAAATTGTTGTATAGTCGGTACACAATGAAAAATTAATATATAGTTCCACTCAGTTGTTTCCTCTGGGTAGCGCGTGTTTTTGGAGAACCTACAAACCCTAAATAATGTCTGTCGCATGTAACAGTATATTGGCCATCATGACAAGAAGTTACAGATGAAAACGTTGTCTCAAATGGCTGTTTTTTCCTATTCATTTTCCATTTTTTATTTCAACAGTAAGTTTATTTTGGGAAAACCTTGATGGATCCACACAGATGACCGCTTGCTGTATTCAGAATGTTGTCTCCTTTTCAGAAATGCATAGCGGTCTGGGATAACCCATGGCTTTCACGCCTATTTCCACTACAAACGGCAAGCATGATGAAACCTCAAAAGTTCAGAGAAATACAAAAACTGTAGTAAATACA
This sequence comes from Triturus cristatus, assembly GCF_964204655.1. Lineage (NCBI taxonomy): Eukaryota > Metazoa > Chordata > Amphibia > Caudata > Salamandridae > Triturus > Triturus cristatus. The sequence continues at coordinate 1,519,491,950 of NC_140591.1, read as the reverse complement.
TTTTTTTTTTGTTTGTTCAAGTAGTTTTTAGGTCTCGCCAGACCCAGCGCATGTTTTGGTATGGCAAGAATTATTGAGAGGGCTCCAAAAAGTGCTACCAGGCCAGCCTAGAGCTACAGTGCATGTGCACGGGCGCGCGCGCCGTGCTTTACCGCGATTACTTTCACTTTCGTGGCCGCACGGCCGCTTGGCATAGCCAATAGGTCTCGCTTTTGGGACCTTATAAGTATTTAGTTATGCAACTGTTGCATGGCTAAACACTTATAAGGTCCCAAAGGCGAGACCTATTGGCTATGCCAATGCTTATTATTAGTCAGAACTATAAAAGGCATACATTCAGAAAGACATGCGATACAGGCAAAATCTATGCAATACAAGATGCGCATGAGAATACAGTTGGTTACACAGAGCAAATTGGTACGGCAGAGACCGAGAAGTTAAACCGATGAGCAAGGACACAACAGAGGGATGCGTCCGCAATATAAGTAAGCAGAGCAAATGTGATCAAGAGCACAAAAAGAGCCGTACTACCAGTGAGACTAAGCATGATGTGAAGCAATACCAAGAAAATTGACGCTATTTGTATCACCTATATTACATGAAAGCCAGGGTAGGAAAGGGCAGGAAAGGGGGTCGAGGAATAGGTCGGGATGTCTGTCACATGACTCCAGCATGATCCCTTGGAATCAATAGTGGAACGGGTCAGTGGACTCTGAGAGCCTAGTGCCATGTAATTATCGAGGGACCGCCAAACCCTACTAGAGATGAGGGGTACGGAATTCCTTCCTAAGAGTGACGTATGAGCCCCACGGAGATAAGAAACCCAAGCCCAACAGGTGTGGCATGATAGATTTTTGAAGGGCTTCCATTCTGTGAGTATGACTGTAACTGCAGTGGTTAAGAGCAAGTCTAACAAGGCCATATCTGTAGAGTATAAGGGCAGAGAAGTCGGGGAGCCCAAGGGCCTAGCGTTGCCATAGTGACGGTCAGAGAGATGGGAGTGCTGAGAATAGCTGACACCTGCGTTTGTATTGCTGGCAAGTATGAGCTTAATAAGTGTCATCCCAAAAACTTGTGTTGATGTGTGCCAGCCTCAAGTGTGCAGTTCCAGCACTGGTCATCATCTCTTAGTTTCTGTTTATATAGTCAATCTGGAATCCAATGTAAAAGGTTCATTGTGAAGAATTTGGACTGAGTATGATAAAAAATACATTCTTTCTCGCACAGGACTTTTCCCCCCCATTTTTCACACAAAAAATGATGTTTTCCTTTATATTGGATATTTTCACATTTGCATCAGGGGAGCCCTTGGTACCTTTAGCAGCCCCAGGATGTTGGAAAAAAAGGAAGCAAGTTTGGCATGGATATCTTCCGTGGAAAAATAGTTATGAAGGTTTAACACGAGTTACCAATAGCATCCTTAAAAGGAGCTTAGCTGGGGGGGGGGGGGGTGAGGGTGGGTGGGGGAGGGTTCGGGGAGAGCAGGAGGTCGAATGTGGAAAGCCCCACCAACACTCGCGAGGTTTATGAGGCAGGGCTTTTTTACACTCAAACGTAGACCACTTTGGGGCATATCAACAAGGGCTTTATCTCTGGTTTTTTGGCTTTAAAAGCCAAAAAAGGAGAGATAAAACTAGCGCCCTATCAACAACAGGGTGCTAACATGCAAATTTGCATGTTAGCACCCTTTTACTCTACGCTTCCCCTTGCATCTCTAATGAGATGCAAAGGAGCGTTCCAGAGTAAATGAATAGGAGAAATGTCGCTAAGCGACATTTCTCCTATTATCAAGAATGTCGCTAACCCTGTTAGAGACAAAAAAAGCAGCGCTAACCTCGGTTAACGCTGCTTTTTTACGTCTGGTATTTTTCTGACTTAGCCATGATATCCTATGGAAGGGGGATATCATGGCTAAGTTTGTCTGTCCCTATCAACAAGCTAACGTGAGATTATCGCTGGGTTTCCAGCGATAATCTCACATTAGCCACTTAGCGTGAGGATTTTTATCGCTATTGAGATAAGCGTTGCTAATAGCACGCTATCTCAGCGATAAAAATTCATGCTAGCCGGCGATAATTATCCGAGCGCTAAGTGCGCTTAGAGATAATTATCACCGGTTGTTGTTGATATGCCCCTTTAATTTTCTCAATAAATGGAGTTAAAATATGGGAAAACTTCGTTTTCGGAATAGTGATTTTTTTTGTATTTAAGATGTAATATCACCACGTGAAGAGAGAAAATGTTTTTCTATAAAAGGGCAGTGGTGTTCTCCAGACAAATCTCTCTCCACAGGCGCTCGCATAAGCTTCACTTAACTTGAGTGAGGGCAGAACGCGTCTCGCTGAAGAGCATTGGCAAAGACTGAGTTTCAGAGGTGGCACTGCTAAAAATACCTGACCTTAAACAGAGCCACTCAGATGGAGGTACCGTTGACAGGGCCATCCATCATTATAACCTCCGTGGCTCTCCAAGCTGCCCGCTGCTGTGACCAGTTCCCTGAGATTGATTGCAACAAGTGAGGTGTGACTTGTGGAAAATGGAACTATGAAATACATTGGAAAAAGGCCTTCCCAAGAAAATGCCTTCAGATCTGAGCGACTGACACTTGGCGTGCACTGACTGCAGGCGGTGTGTTGTTAGCTCCAGATACTGTGAGAACTCAAAGCAGAAAGAAATTAAATTACCTCATGATTTGTTGGGTGAGAGCGACATCAAGTGGTCAGCGTGGATAGCTACAGCTTCAAGAATTTAGAAGTACAAATACTTCAGCTCATCCAAGACGCAGTCTATTTTGTATTGAACCACTGTATAGCCTTTTATACCCTTGCAGAGGCCGCCACGCGCTTTCAATTGCATCTGGGTTCTGGACGCCCTTTCAAAGTGCATGGCTGGATGAATGTTGGCTGTAGATGTTGGCTGGCGGCATTAGGTTTCAAGACTTTTCAACTGTGATGCGACATCTGTTGCTGAGCTTAAGCACGAGTGTCACATGGAGCGTTGGGATTGAATGATTCCACGGGACAACATTGTATGAAGCATACCACAAAACCTCCAGTTTTTCCAATAGAACATGTTGAACAAAGGAATAAAGAAAACAAATAATACAACATACACAACTAAAGAAACAAGCATTTGCAATGCATTTGGTCTCGCATTTGTGAAAGTTAGAGAGCTATTGGCCTTGTAAATGACAATCTTTTTTTTTTTGTTTGCAGTGGAGTAATCATGTAGGTAAATAAGTGCACGCTATACCACATTACAAGTTTTTACAGAAACTGTACAGTAAAGCAGCTTTGGGTTATAAGCATTGACAAAGCCAATAGGTCTTGCTTTTGCGAGAGTTTGAGCTATTGAAGTTGTAAATGATAATGTATTTTATGCATGTGTTTTGGAGTGTAGTGAATGTATGTGGGTTGGATTGGATTTGTTAGTTACTAAACTGTGCGGAGTGGAGTGGATTTGTGCCATGGAATTATGTGGCATGGTATGTAGTGAAATTATGTGGAGCTTAATTATGTGGTATTGAGTGTATTGGAGTTATGTGGAGTGGGATTGTTTGTCATGGAGACAAATTATGTGGAGTGGTATTTTGTGTTGTGAAGTGGTATGTAGTGGAGTTTAATTATGTGCTGTGCTGTTGACCTTTGTGACATGATGTGGAATTGTGTGGTGTGGATTGGATGTATTTGGTGTGTTGTGTAATTGTGTCATTGAGCTGAATTATGTGGTTTAGTGTCTAATTATGTGGTGTGAAATGGAAGTGTTTGGAGTTAAATTGTGTGGCATGGAACTGTGCAGCGTCGAGTGAAACGCGTCGCATGGAGGGTGCATTTGATAACGGACTCAGCCCCCCAGAGGTCAGAGGGGCTTGCTGACCTGCCTGCTGCTGCCTGGAGACGCCGCCCACGCTCACTACTTAACGAGCTAGCGCTTCCCGCTCCGCGGGAAACGCGTCGCACGGAGGGTGCATTTGATAATGGACTCAGTCCCCCAGAGGTCAGAGGGGCTTGCTGACCTGCCTGCTGCTGCCTGGAGACGCCACCCACGCTCACTACTTAACGAGCTAGCGCTTCCCGCTCCGCGGGAAATGCGTCGCACGGAGGGTGCATTTGATAACGGACTCAGTCCCCCAGAGGTCAGAGGGGCTTGCTGACCTGCCTGCTGCTGCCTGGAGACGCCGCCCACGCTCACTACTTAACGAGCTAGCGCTTCCCGCTCCGCGGGAAACGCATCGCACGGAGGGTGCATTTGATAACGGACTAAGTCCCCCAGAGGTCAGAGGGGCTTGCCGACCTGCCTGCTGCTGCCTGGAGACGCCGCCCACACTCACTACTTAACGAGCTAGCGCTTCCCGCTCCGCGGGAAACGCGTCGCATGGAGGGTGCATTTGATAACGGACTCAGTCCCCCAGAGGTCAGAGGGGCTTGCTGACCTGCCTGCTGCTGCCTGGAGACGCCGCCCACAACGCTATATAATACGTAGCGTGCCCAGCTATGCGGGACGCGAGCGGGCGCGCCGGACGAAGCCCGGACAAAGGGCGGGCCGTCAGAGGCCGAAGGAGGCCGGGCTGGGACACAGACCCTGGTCCACCGAATCTGAGGAGCCTATAACCCCACTCTGTTGTTCACGTGAGACTCTCCCATATCGTGGACCTTGCTTGACATTGTGTTGGAGTAATTATAATTCTAATAGCCTGGTACTTTACTCTAGATCAGGACATCTTTACTAGTGTTGTTGCCCCCATCTGGTTTATTACTGCTTCATTATTTTTAATACTCCAATACTGACCATGCCTATTGGTAAACATGATAAATCTGCAGCTGGAGCTGGTCTAATTGACAACTACCTAGTCAAAGTGGTTAAGAAAATTAATAATGACCGGAGAGCCTCTCTTGGTAAAGGGGGGCTCCCTGCCCCTTCTGATATTACCTCCAATCCTGTGGCTGGTAGCCCACATGAGGATACAACCGGTATGAGTACCCGGCCGGTCACAATGGTTGAAGCTCAGGTTTATCCAGAGCCCTTGGTGGATTCTCCGGATTCACCCGCTATTGATTTAGAGGAAGCTCCCCCTAGTCCTAGACCTGTGAGAGCTTGTAGGAAACAAATTAGTAAAAGGGGGGGAAAGCATACTAAAAAAAGAGCGGAAGCTCTGCACCAAGCCCCAAATAGTATTGCTCATGGAACCGTATTGCAGGAAGGTAATAGCTCAGCTTGTATTAATTTATCACCTGACCAATTTGCTTTACTAGTATGTACTTTAGAGGCTAAATTTGAAGCTAAGTTAGCCGAGTATACCCAATCTTTAATGCTTCAAATAAATACGGCTAACTTGGAAGTTAAGAGGCTTGGAGATCTTATAGAGAATCTTTTGTCCGCTAGCGAAAGAACAAGGCATTAGCTGCGGGTTCTGCTGCTGTCTCCGAGGGCACAATAGGTGATTCCTCTCAGCGTCCCACTCAGTGTTCCGTTATACCGGAAATTGTCCCCTCTTACTCTATACCACTTAATGGCTCATTTAAGCAATCATTTATGGGTCAAGGAGGTACATCAATCCTTAGACAAGGAATAAATATTGGTTTCACTAATCTTCCCCCAGATTGCGCGCCTTATGTGGTTGTCCTGACAAATGTGCCCTCCTTATAAAATCTGCAAGTTCAGCCCCATGAGGAATCACATGAGTCTTTAAAAAATAAAACTGTGTCTTGGCTCAATAGAAGATGTGGTTTCCCGATAAACCTCGCAGACCAAATTCTATCCACTAGAAGGACGAAGTGGGTTGGCCCATCCCGAAAAAGCTGTAGTGGGGATTGTGTTATAGTTAATTTTAAATACCCCCAACATGTTAATACAGTCTTGTTACGTGCAGCTTCCTTGGTGAGCAATGTTAACAGTGTTTGTGTGCGTCCGCTGGGCTATTTTTATACGCACCTAATTAGATCCCCGAACCGTGTGAGACCCAGACCATTTATCTTTAGGGAGCCCCAGACGCCTGTAGCCCCCTAAGTGTTTAATGTCGATAATTATTGTGGGTATGGTCCTAACATCACCACCCATAATAGATTTGGGCCACTTTCGGGCATGGAGGCCTGTGATTGACGAGAGGTCCCTGAGATACAGGGAAGTGTCAGTCCGGCTGTTTTGGGCTCCGGAGAAACTGCAGAACCATTAATGAAACATGGAAACTTACAATCTAATTTTGATAGCACTGTAATTGACTCTGGGGATATGGTAAAATTGCTAAGTTGGAATATTGCGGGCCTACGGGCAAAAAAGAATGATAGTGGCTGGCTAAATATTTTAAAACAATATGATATTATAGCCCTTCAAGAGACATGGGATAAGGACTGTGACTTTTGGATTGATGGTTTTACTTCCTATTTTGTTCCTGCTCAGAGTTCTACAGCGGGAAGAGACAGGGGTGGTCTCATGTTTTTGATCTCAGTAAATATTATAGGAAGAGTCAAGAAGGTTGCAAGTACCTCCCATAATTGCCTTATATTGGAAGTAAGCCTGGCAAACAACACCAAGTTTATATTAATTAATTGTCATAATTCACAGCAAGAGGAGTCCCCTAATGAGCATATTCACTGGCTGTCAAAATTTTTAGAATCCTACAAGGATAATCAATCCACTTTTTGTTATTATATCCTGATGGGTGATTTTAATGTGCATTGGCCCACAATTCACAACCCCTCAACATTTTGAACATAGCCCCAAGGGGGAAGCCTTGGAGTCCCTTCTGTCTAATAATGAACTGTATGAAGTAGGGTTCCCTGACAAGAATATCCGTGTCCCCACGTATGATGCTAGGGACTGTGAATCTGTAATAGATTACATATTTTTATCTGCAGCGCTTTTAAGGTATGTGATTTTTTATAATGCTTTACGTTCCTGTTTTAGTGATCATAACCCGGTGGCAATGATATTAACTAACGATTTCCCCCTTATGGATAAATCAGCGCTGACACTTGCCTCAGTTAATGTGAAAGTTAAAGATCAGGGGAGGAGATTAAATTGGAGTAAGGTAATCCCTGAAGATTTTTTTAATTCAATCTCCTTAAAGGTTGGTCCACTTTTAAATATTTGCGCTGATCCACCTTCTTATGGCAGGGATGTAATAACGGCCTTTGAAGCTATTTGTTTACAAGTGGCCAATGAACTTACTACGAAAGGCAGTACTGATAAAAGTAAACCTGCCTGTGGTTGGTTTAATCATAATTGCTCCTCAGCCCATAATTTACTTAAAAAAGCCCTTAATGACAATCCCAGAAATAAAGGGCTAGTTACACAGTTAAGGAAAGAGTATTCGCAAGCAATTCAGGCACGGAAAAGGGAAATTAAACAAGAAGCATGGGTAGCCCTAATGGATAAAGCCATACTGAAAGACAGCTCTAAATTTTGGGAAATTATTAATTCGCCTTTGCTATCTGGCTCCCAGAACTCTGCGCTAGAATTGAACATCTCTGAGGAGGATTGGTTAGGCCACTTTGAAAAAATCTATGGGAGTAACCTTGAGCTGGAATCCTTTGTGGTACCAATTTCTAGTCCTTCCTTCCCCCCTATCAATTTTACTATTGAAGAGGTGGAGAAAGCTATTGAGGGTACGGCTGGGCGCAAGGCGCCAGGCCCAGACGGGGTGCCTTCTGATATGTTCAAGGCCGACCCTAAGTATTGGGCAAAAATATTGTTAAATGTTTTTAACTCTGCGGCCGCAACAGCACTCCTGAAGTCGTGGTCTCAATCGATTATAATCCCCGTGTTTAAGAAGGGCCAAAGGGGAGACCCTAGATGTTATAGGCCCATATCCCTGCTGGATTCTTCGTTCAAAATCCTTGGAAAGGTTATTTTGGCCAGGATATCAAACTGGGCTACTGAGAAAGGTATAATCTCCAATGCCCAGTATGGTTTTAGATCAGGGAGGGGTACAGAGGACCAATGTCTTAATTTACACCTAATCGTCGCAAAATACACTAAAGCTACAGGGGGCTCGATTTTTATAGGTTTTATGGACCTGTCCACGGCTTTTGACCTGGTTAACAGGTCTAAGCTATGGTCTTTGCTCCTGGAACTGGGTCTTGATAGGCCCCTTGTGTACTTTTTAGCAGAATTACATAAAGATCTGAAAGCCTCAATAAGGATGACTCAGGAGGGGAAATGTACCGCTAGTTTTAAATCTGGTAGAGGGGTACGTCAGGGTTGTATCCTTGCCCCTATGTTATTTACATTGTACATAAATTCCCTTGAAGATAATTTGTTAACTGCATCTCTTGACATTCCACGGATAGATGGTACTCCTATACCTGAACTTCTCTATGCGGATGACACAGTTTTATTGGCCCGGACTCCGCTCGGGCTACAAAGATTATTGAATTCTTTTGGGGAATTTATGAAATCTTTGGACCTTGTGGTTAACAATGGTAAATCCCATATTATGGCACTGAGTAAGGGAAAGAATCACCTCAAAACTTTTTATTGCTGTGGAGAAGTTATTACTAGAGTGAAAGTGTTCACCTACCTGGGAGTCGTTTTCGACGATAAAGGAACCTGGGCTCCTCAACTATCTACCAAGGTGAATGCGGTACGTAGCTCCTCGGCTGCAATATTGGGTTTTGCAAAAAGGCTGGGAGGGAAACCCTGTGAGGCTATTCTAAATATATACCAAGCTAAAACAGTTTCAATAGCTAGGTACGGGGCTGCAATTTGGGGGTATATTAAACCTGATCCCATACAAACAGAAGAGAATAAATTCTTCTTCTTGGCCTCCCTCAATCTACTGCGACACACTCGGCCCATCTTGAATTGGGGATAGGATATATCTCTGACATCATAAAAATAGCTCCAATTCTGTTATGGATCAGAACCTGGTTGAATCCGGACCTTATGTTGAATCATAGTATCCTGAAAGATTGTATTAAATTAGATAATATGAAGGAAATTCAGTGGTTGTCCTATATTAAATTGATATCTAAGAAAATTGGACGACCAGAGTTTTTTACTAATCCCGAAGGCCTATGTAAAGCTGATCTAATGTGGGTTAAAACTTATTTTATTAAGCACTGCGAGGTTGAGCGAGAATCTCAGGAGCTATGTAAACCTACAGTAAGGGCTCACCTCTTGCTTAATTTATCTTTGGCTATGCACCCATATCTGTCAACAGTTACGAATTTTTATCATAGATGGCTACTGACTAAATTCCGTTTCAACCAGATTCATTTAGTACTAAGTGTCCCTCAGGGTTGGTCTAGGCCGGAAGATGTGGCCCCCTGTAAATGTGATGATTTCTCTCTCCAAGATACAATGCATTTTATGTTTTTCTGTCCTTTGTACCTTGAAGCTAGGAAAAGGTTTATTTTCCCTATTTTGAGAGAGAAAGCTTTCGTACAAATTAAACCTGCATTGTTGTTTTTACAATTAATGGAATCCCCTGTAACTATGTTTGGTGTTGCCAGCTTCCTCGTTGCATCTATCAGGTCAAGGAGGAATAGACAGGCAGCTTTGGAGAAAATCAATTAGTTTTTACAAATTCGATCCACCGAGATAAATTATTTTTTTAACTATGAAATTGTTGGAATGTTTTTAAACTGCTTAATCATGTACTGTATACTTTTATGATTTTAAATAATCGCATAAAGTGGTTTTTGAATGATTGATTGAGTGAAATTATGCTGATTGTAATTATGTAGCATGGTGTGGAATATATTTATGGGGATTGTTGCTATGTGGCATAGCTTGGTTTTATGCGGGGTGTATTTTGTGGTATTGAATAGAGTGAAATTATGTGGAGTAAATTATTTTGTGTAGAGTGGTATTATGTGGGGAGACATCCATTACAACATGGTCTTTACAACGTGATACCTTTACAACGTGGCCATTACAACGCAAGTCGTTACAACGACTTGCGCTGGATGGCGCTATACACTAAGGAATAGTATGATTTACTATTCCAACACCTTCCCTTCTGTTACGTAGGCTGGAGTTGGAATAGTAAATCATACTATTCCTAAGTCCAGCACCTCTAGCACAAGTCGTTGTAACGACTTGTGTTGTAATGACTGTGTTGTAAACGTACTGCTGTGTAAAGACCGAGTTGTAACATCATACATTCATTATGTGGAGTGTAATTATGTTAGGTGGTGTTTTATTGTGGTGCAGTGAATTGTGTGGCGTTGTGTGTCACACTAAACATCCAGGTATGTTATACAGAATTGGAAGCTCTGGATCAATCTATGGAAAAATAGATAATAAGCAATCACCGAGAGTTAAAGAAATAAAATAAAGATCTGGCTGTACCCTAAAACAAACATTTAAATGGGCCTCAACTGAAAATACTTAATGGTCTGTTTATACAGACAGCACACTCAAAGTTCCATAATCATTCAATGGTCCCTATAACTGTGGGCAATTTTTTCCTAGATTTAGCAGACATTCAGCAATTTCTGCATATATAGTTGTGGCACGCAAGTTATATTATGATTGATGATATGATACTCCTTTATCCTGTGTCGTCTGTGGTGCTGACATCCATAAACACACCTTATATGGCCTTTTCAGCATAAACACAGGAATTTTGTTCTAGCTGCATAGCAATCATTAAACTTCTTAGGTGACAGTCAGTTTTGCTGCAACAGCGTTGGGACAATCACTCTGCGATACTTGGTTTGGAAGCCAAATATTTACATTCGCCGCCAATCAAATCAGAATTTCTGAAAAGCACCTTGAACCTAAATTAAGACCATTATTTGTACATCACCAGTGCCTCAAGACTGCTTATGTGCAATTACATTCCAGAGTACTATAACAGGTATTTTGTCACACTTTTTCAGTGAAATACGTTTGCCTTAAACGTGTAATAAACTCAGCTCAGTGCACTACGTAAAGGGCAGAGCATCGTACTTGGCAACAGACCTCAGTTTTCTGTGGAATTTTTAACCAATCATTAGAAAGTACATTAACTGACGTTGACATTGGGTGAATTATTTGGGAACAGACTATTGTGCTGACCACTCTTGACAACATCAATTTGGGCATCTGTAACTTAACTTGAAGTAGTATTTATACAAATAAAAAAACTACATGAAACTGCACAATGATAAACCCGACTTTGCATAAGAATTAACCAGGTAAAGGTGGATTAAATTGGGTTATTACATCTAGAAACTATGTAAATGAGGTGATCAACAGCTCGTTAGTTTGTGTAGACCACTTGAAGGGTAAGCCTTGTTATGTGCTGTTCTATGAAGTGTAAACCTCGAGATGAACTTTTTGGGGGAAAAATTCGAAAGAACTTTACATTCAATTGTTGACATTTACTAGCAAAATATAATTTGCCAACCTCAATATCCCATGGGCAAATTATGGAGGTGTCAATGTACTAGTACCAAAAGGAATTATTGCACACGTTTTTTATAATGTTTGTGCAGTGCATAGTTGTGTGCACTCAGCATGTAACCTAATTTGATGTGTGCAACTGTAAACCTAATTATTTTATGCCCATGTTTATAAATTACAGAGAATGCCCATCTGATTAGATTCCATTGAAGATGCTACATTTTATGGTGCAAGCTTTATCGGCCAGTATTTTTCAGCCAGCAGACTGTGCGGCTTCATAACTTGCCGCTGATACCTGCTTGGGTGTGGCGGGCACTACTACTTCAAACCCCTGTAAGGCCTACTCAGATGTTCTCCGACCCGAGGTCGATAACAGCTGCACCATGCCGGTACACTCTGCAGGGCCGTTCAGTGCTTAATTTGTAAAATATGAAGTGCAGGTGCTCAATTTTTTGGGGGAGGCCATACCCACTTCCCTTGGCTCCACCCACTTCCACCAGTGGCTCCGCTCACTTACTCTAGTTGCTCCAACCACATCCTGAATTGGCACTGCTGACTACTTGGGAGGTCATTTTCTTCTCTGGATTGTGGCCCGGGAGGCCCAGGCTACTCACTGCACCTTTACTCTCCATCACGTCTTCACCCTTTTTTTTTGCAGATTATTATAGTGGTTTACATGAGCACCAGTTATGTTACACTAGAGCACATTCATTTGATAGGCAGGGGCGGATGACGTGATTTGCCCAGAATCACAGGCTGTTGAGCCGATCCCGAGACTCGAAGCTGGACCTGGTACCCCCATTCCAAAGTGGGCAGCTGTGACTATTATGCCACATCCTCTCCCCTTGACATGGAATCAGAAATGCTCCTTTCTGTTCCCAGCACTACCACAGTGTACATTACAACGCATTCTCCGTTTTGGTCTCAAGCTCTACCCAGCTTCTGACTGGAGTGGACGTCCCTGAGAACTTCTCAGGTGCACTCGTCTCTCTTCATCATGCAAGGAGCTACTGAAATCCCCGGTCCGGCCTATTCTGCAATTACCACACTGGACAGTGTTGTTAGGTCATAACAATGGCACACCCGAATCCACAAACACCATACAATGTATCAGAACTGCACAACGAAATCAGAAGCAGATGAAAAATACTTCTCGGCCACTATTAAACATAGACGGGACACTGGCCCTTTCTAGCGTCTAGTTAATTAGAGATGCACTTTTGCAAATACCATGTCACAAACAAAACTTCCTTACAGCTTGCCTAGTTTAATTTTGTAATTTTTTGTGTGTTTCCCATCATAACATTAATTGTTGATTTTGAGTGCACATTTTAGACCAGTCACGCATTGCAATCCTAAGGTCAATTGATGCGTAAAGCAGAGCCAACTTTTAAGGGTCAATAAATATATTTTTGCTGCATGAGCTTCTGCAGATGTTAAGCTTTTAAACATTTTTGCTGACATGATTAATCTCCAGAAAGATTCTGTACAGCCTGACCTTGTCTGAAAAGTTGAAGTGGTTTCTCAAGGCATAGTCGGCACATGCAATATTTTAAGAATACCTGTTTTAATGTCAGCTAGCAGTGTCAAAGGGCGGCAGTGGAACAAAGAGCTCCGTTACCTGTTAAGGTCTAATTTTTAAACTGTGTTAAACAATTAAGTAAATGAAACATATACGCAAGCGGCCTTGTAGGGTGGTGAGGACGCAGAGAGGAAAATTCAACTAGGAAGCCAGACATGCTCTGCACTGCAATAAGTATCACCCAGGAGTTACCAGACCATCCTACACCTCACAGATCTTGCATACATTCTGACATTTCCCTAAGCTACCCACAATGTTCTTTGTTTGTCTCATACCAACCTGATCTGTTGTTTTTAACCCCCACTACTCCCTGGCTGTGACTGGTCTACTCTATGAACTTGTTCAGCATCTTTGCAGCATGTCTGGCTGGCACCATAGTTTAAACAAATAAAGATGACAAGCATTGGCAAAGCCAATAGGTCTTGCTTATAGACAAACTATTGCCTTTGACAATCGGGTGGGAGTGGTGCATGGGAGGGCAAGCGGGGGTGGTGAACTGGAGGGTAGGGAAAGGGAGTGTGGGTGAGGGTGGTGAAGGTAAGGAAGGGTTGTCGGTAAATCGGAGGGTGGTTGGGGTTGGGAATCAGGGCTGACAAAAAAGCGTTCACCCAAAATAGGTCCAGTTACTTCAAAAAGAAGATGAGATTTTGGACAGATAGCAGGTTTACATAACAATGGATTAACGATTACACCATCTTGACAAAGAGAGCGAGGGTGACAGAGGTAAAGAGAAAACGTCTGCCACCTACATCCCTACAACTGTACAGAGGGAACTTATTAATTACTAATAACTGCCTAAAAATGGCAGAAGGCAGTTGTTTACAAAACAGTCGCATAAATAAGCGAGTCGGTGCTGAAAATATGACAAAAACACAAAAGGCATGTAATGTGGGAAGACTACCGATATAAGATATTTGGTAAAAATTGGTGAGGTCTAATAGTCTGAAGTTATTGACTGGTTGACCGCAGTTAAGGATGTATGTTTAGAGATGCAACTTATGGATTGTCTAACATTTAGTTGAACTTTCTGTTAATTTAAAAAGTATTAAAATGAGCTGCACCGTTACTTGTACTAAATATGTTGTTAGTGATAAACACACACTTGAATTGAAGGACGGACAGACGTTGCATCCAAAAACTGAAGATCTATTTCTTGCTGTTATAAAACCCTACTGTTTAAGGCCATGCTGAATATGTGCAAGTGCAGAATATGTGCAAGGTTTTTCCACCGGATGAAAAGAAGTACCTGCAAGCATTTGTGTATGTAATAACCTATGGAGGGGGTGCACTAATGTAAAAAGTAAAAAAAAAAATGTAAACCAAATTAAAGTCTGCCTTAAAAAATAAACCTTAGGTAGAGAACGATATTTTCGCTTTTTGTACAAATAACCCACAGCGAGCAGTAATGTAATTATTGTATGGGTGCACATTGAAAGAGGTCAGAATTGGCATTCTACTGTGGCGAGGGAGTTTAGTGCTTTAAAACTAATATAGGACGAAGTTGTGAGGAGAATATATTTCTGATTGGTTGATTGTCTCAGGTGTGTACTTTTAACGCAGATGTAAGGTGAGAGCGGCGAATGAGAACACGGCAGCCTGCAATGCACGAGGTTTACAGACTTAATATATCACGATCAAAGGAGAGAGAGAGGACTAGGTAGCCAGTCCGTATCCCCGGGGTTTGTATGTGAGATCAAAAAGGACGAGCCTATTTGTGAATTTACATAGACTCAAGACTGTAAGGCAGGGTACAAACCATTTTGTTTGTTCATGAAGCCCTCACCCACCAACCTAGTTGGTGGCATGCTTCATCATCGGGCCCACCCAGTGACACCGAGTGTGTCCCGGGTGTGCTTCGACGCCTCCCAGTACCCGAGGGTAAGTTATATTTTAATAACTGGGTCGCTGCTAGCATTAAAAAAGGCTGTTGGATGTTATAGGAATGTTAATTAGGGTTTCCTACATCCAGGTGTGGTCTACATGTTTCAGCCAGGCCTTTATGATTAAAACTGGCTTTCCTCGGGACCAAAGTGTGTAGGTGCAAATTACTTAGATTTAAGTGATTGTGTAATTTTGAGAAATGTGTAGCACTCGCTAAGGTGCTTTGCATGTGAGAGGGGGATTCCTTCTTAGAGCATTAGTTGGCTTGTTGCCAAACATGCCCCATGGAGTAGTCCGGCAGAGGAATGGACCGATACTTTCGGTCAGTGTCTGCGTTGAGCCTCGCTCGGAAAGCACCGGCACAAATTAAGCACTGGGGCCGTTGCTCTTCTGTCCGAGGTTGGGATTGGAGGTTCCGTCACTTCATAGGCAACCCTCCAGCCCGGCGCCTCCATATTACTCACTCCAAAATGTACACTCTTTATGAAATGGCCCAGAGTGCACCGGGACGGAAAACACATTCTAGTGCCTCTTACAGAAAACAACAATTTCTAGTATTGAAGGTATCAGATTAATATTACTCCTCACTGTGCCAAAATAGCGCTGTGAGCACTTTACTTGCCCTTTCTGGGAGCAGTGTGATGGGGTTTAGAGTCAGTGTGGAGAAGAGTGATATTGTACGATGTGTTTTAAAAACCAGTCCTGGCGTTTGGGATTTTTCAAGCCACTTGTAATTAACACCGAAAAGTTGCGATGAGTATGTTTTTCTTCCAATATTTTCTAACCGGCTGCGTGCATGGAATCTTATCAAGGGCGCCTTGTAAGACTTGTCTGAGCTGAAAGTTGAACATGGCACCCCGAGTTTTTGTCTGTCTAGCTCAGACATCAGTGTGCAAATGTAAACACTTTTGTGCCTTCTATAGGGCAGGGCAGCAGCAGATGTCCGTGAAGCAGAGACTAGTCTTGCTGCGCCGGTTAAAAGAAAAATAAAAGCGTTGGGGGAGTGCTTCGGAGATGCAAATAAAAATAAGAAACAAGCATTTGCAATGCAATAGGACTCACATTTACGCAAGACCTATTGCATTTCAAACAGGAATGCGGGCGGGCGGGGGCAGGGAGCGAGAAGGCATGAACAACGGGAGGGCGGGGACATGCAAGAAGGCACAGATTGCAGGAGGGGGGGAGAAACTTATGAAAGAAAATAGTGCTCACAATCTAAAAAACACATACTGTGCAACACTCAAAGTAAAGGGGCCAGTAGCCATGGAAGGACTGAATGACTACATGGCCATAATAACGAGGGACTAACAAGCCTCATATCAATCAGAAGGCAGCATTTACGAAAGACAATGACACGAGCCAATTAAAAAGATGGGCGGAGAGTGGGCGGAGCTTCCACTGCATACTCTATTACTGCATGCCTCGCAGAGTGAGCAGCGCATGCACACTGCCGCTATAGGCTCAACCTAAAAAACTGAATAACAGTTCATCTGTATAAATGAACACTTGTTGAATCTATCAAACTATCTGGTAACATAGTCTTTAAAAAACCGGGAGGCAGAAAAAGGTGTCCCACTCGATCTCCAAGCCACACAACTTAGGTTTCTTTAAACAATATTACCTCTACTGTCCTGGTATGACATCTTCTGTCACCCTCCTTACTGTCCCAGCTACTTTCATTATGTATAGCAACGTCTGCATCATTCAAACTGGATATAGAATACTTTGAACTCCTCCTAGGTTCCAAAGCTCCCCAACCTGGGTTTTCACTGCATTCTGAAACATATTCAAAGCTTTCATAGGCCTGGTAAATTCCGACCACACCCTATTTCTAGGGGGAACTCTGACCTCTACCCATTATCTTAACTTTACTCCCACTGTCCTTATGTTATTCACTTTATCATACACTTTCTTCTATTCATGTATAAACTTCAACCCTCTCTGTATCCAGTAATCACTAGTATCCACATTCACTCACCTTTTCTGCCAGTTCATCCATCCTGGCTAGCTTGGTGTTAAGTATTCTTCACCTAAACATTTCAAAAAGAGATTTATCTGTTACCTATTGGGGAGTCAGTCAATATGCTAGAGGGTACTTCATTACTTTATTCTTCTAATTCATTCCATTGAACCTAGCCAACTGAATGTCTTCCCTTAGCATTTTGTTAAACCCTTCTACCACACCATTGGTGTCAGGGTGATATAAACACAGTGCCAATGTTGTATCCCATTACTCTCCAAGAATGCTTGCGTTTCCTTGGAACGAAACTGTACCCCATTGTCTGTAAGAATTGGCATAGGCAGTCTTCCTCTTGTGAATGTCTCCTGTAAAAACTTGATGGGACTCCTAGTGTAGATATCAAAGACAAACTTAATCTTTAGCCATCTCGAGAATAAATCCACAAGCATCAGTATGAATGGAAAATACAATTCACCAATCAACGGTCCCACAAAACCCACTGGTATCTCCACCGACAGCCCACCAGGAATTAACAGCAATGCATTGGTGGTTTTTGGTAAACAAAATCTTATCACTGTTACCACTGTACACAATCCCGGACCAGCCTCTCAGTTTGCACATCTATGTCTGGTCACCTGAAATCTAGCCTTAGTCTTCTTTTCAATTTGTAGATGCCAAAATGTTCTTCATGCACCACGTCTATCAACCTCTCTTGTAACACCTTGGGTGGAATCTGATTTGTACCTCTGAACAAACAACTATCAACTGCCACCAGTTCGCCTCTGATCATCCAAAAAGGTGTTATTCACTCCCACTCTGTTCCTCTACAGTCCCATCCATCAGTAACCGTTCTCCTTACCGTGCCCAAAACTTGGTTACCTTCCATTTGTTAATTCCACTCGTCTTCTGAAACTACTCCATCTGCTACCACACACACCTTCTCCGTCGACAAATTCTCCTCTCCTTACATTTCAACAAAATCTCCACCAACAACAGAATCATCCTTCTATATAGACAAGTAATCAACTGCACTGTGTTGGATTCTTGCTATTTATTCAACATCAAATGTGATTTGCTGCAAGTTAATGACCCACCATCTAATTCTGCTGGACATTGCTTCCAAACCTTTCATCATAGAAATGTCCTTCAATGGCTTGTGGTCTGTACGTACTATGAATGCAGTACCACAAATTAAACTTTTGAACATATCCAAAGCCCGAAACACAACCAACACCTCCTTCTCTACAACGGAATAGCACTCTTCCACACCTTGTAAGGCCCTGAAGGCAAACGCAATGGTCTCCTCTCGCGTAACATTTCCCCGTAACAATACAGCCGCTAATCCTTCTGGCCTGGCATCCGTGGTTACAATGACCTTTTGTCCTGGAACAAATGCTTTCAACAGGAGAGATCTTCACTGCATGCCTTGTCCCATTCAAACGTCACTATGTTCTTCATCAACCTGCTCATATTAAATGTTCTTTATGCCACGTTATCAATGAATTTACTAAAAAAAATAAAACTATAATTCCTAAAAATGAATGTAAGTCCTCTTTATCTCTCGGAGGAACTAGCTTCAGTATGGTATCTGTAGTATTTGGGCCTTAGGCCCACATGCTGCTAAATGAGGGACACAGACACAGATAGTATGGGGTAGATAACTGGCCTAGAGCACGTGCGCTCTGCCCCTTTTATTGCCAGGGTCACCTGACTGGTGACGCCTGTGGTGGGTGGGGGTTCAGTGTGTGTTACAACATGCTGAACACTAGAATGCTGATCGGACGATCACTACATCCCTCCCAAACTTTAATAAAGGTTAAAACAAATGAAGTCCGAACCTGTGGGAGAGAATACAAATTGCAAACAAAACATAACTTATCGATAACGACTTCCACATAGTCTCTTCGCTGCTGGTCAGCTGCCGACAAGGGTATCATGGCAGCCGGGACCACTAGTTCTCCTTGGCACGATGTTCGGGTGCCCTGTGGATGCGCTCTTTTGGACTTGCGCCGTGGAAGTGTGCTCTACAGTCTCTTTCTCCCGGTACTGCAGTCAGTGAAAAGTGTAGATGGAATGATGGTGGATGATTGGGGTGTTACTTTCCAATGTATAGTCCTGGTTGAGGTGTTTTCTCCAACTGGTGGTTGTCTCCAACAGGATTCGCAGTTGCAGGATATCCCTCTCACGGATACCCCTCTCTCGTGGGTGTCCCCTCTCACTGGACGACCCGGAGGCCCTTTGCTGCCAGGCTTCCACTGGACCGGTGTACTGCCGCCTTGTCGCTCCAACCGCATTGGAGGAGTCGCTACGGGTCCTCTCTCCGTGTCCAAAGCTCCACCTGAAAAGGGTGTTGTTGGCACTTGTTCCTTCGCATGCTACCTTCGTTCTCCCAGGATCTCCACAGCAAGCTTCAACAGTCCATCTCTCATTTCAGGACCCATTGCCACCGGTGTCCCTGAGGCCTCTGCCCCTTGGATACCCATGGTCTTATGTCCGTTCCATCCCAGAGGTGGTTGTCACCAACGGCCCAGCCTGCTCGCCTCTGTCGTCCCCAGGTGACCTTCGGGTGTGCACGTAGATGTGTACTCCCAGTGGTGCTGATGTTTTCCAGGTACTGTTTTCGGATGTCCATGCACCTTTTCACTTTCCTCTTCCGGTGTTCCCCTTCTGGTGTGTCGGTTGATCTGTCAAGCACACCTCTTTACTCTTCTCCTCTCCTTTTCTTCTTCCTTCGTCATGGCGTCTTGCCACTCGGGATCTGTCTTTCTTTTCCTTCCTTTGTGACGCGGTCCGGTCTTCTCGCCTTCTTGCTCGTCCTCACCAGGCTTCTCCGTGTAGCGTACACTCTACACGTTTCCCTCTGGTCTTGTCCCAGCACTGGAACACTGTCTTCCTTTCACTCTGTGACTGGACCGGTTGTCGCGACCTTCTTTCTCACAATTACTTCTGATTTCAAAGTGATGTCGTTGGACCTCTCGTCCGTCTCTTTCTGGTCCTCTTTGCGGACCTCTCCTGGGGTCCTCTTCATTGACGTCCCCGAGGTGGTTGTTACCAACGGCCCAGCCTGCTCGCCTCTGTCGTCCCCAGGTGACCTTCGGGTTTGCACGTAGATGTGTACTCCCAGTGGTGCTGATGTTTTCCAGGTACTGTTTTCGGATGTCCATGCACCTTTTCACTTTCCTCTTCCGGTGTTCCCCTTCTGGTGTGTCGGTTGATCTGTCAAGCACACCTCTTTACTCTTCTCCTCTCCTTTTCTTCTTCCTTCGTCATGGCGTCTTGCCACTCGGGATCTGTCTTTCTTTTCCTTCCTTTGTGACGCGGTCCGGTCTTCTCGCCTTCTTGCTCGTCCTCACCAGGCTTCTCCGTGTAGCGTACACTCTACACGTTTCCCTCTGGTCTTGTCCCAGCACTGGAACACTGTCTTCCTTTCACTCTGTGACTGGACCGGTTGTCGCGACCTTCTTTCTCACAATTACTTCTGATTTCAAAGTGATGTCGTTGGACCTCTCGTCCGTCTCTTTCTGGTCCTCTTTGCGGACCTCTCCTGGGTTCCTCTTCATTGACGTCCCCTCGGTCTTCCTCTTCACTCCCGCTCTGACCTCTTGACAGGTCAGTGTGCTCTCTGACCTCTTGTAGGTCGGCATCCTCCTTGCGACCATCTAGTGGGTCGGTTTCTTCCCTGCGACCATCCGGTTGGTCGGCTCCATCCTCCTTGCGATCGTCTGACAGGTCGGCATCTCCCTTGCGACCATCTGGCTGGTCGGCGTCTTCCTTGCGACCATCTGGTTGGTCTTCACGCTTCTCGTGGTCTGTGCAACCACTTCCTCTTCTCTCCGCAGTCGTATTGCTTAGGCGCGCTTCTGACTGCACCCTTCGTTTGCATTCTTGGGCGCACTTGCTGCGCATTCTCTTCATTCTTTTGTTCCCGGAGCAGTGTCCGCTATTCTTGCGCTTCTTTGCACTTGCCTGGTGCTGAGTTCTTGTACCACCGTTGGTTCGCGTGGTGGTGCTCCTGTCTCTTCCTTACTGCTGCAGCGACAACCTGTGGCCACCAGGTATCGCTGCACTCTCTCTCAGCTCGATTACAGTGCTTCTGGTGGTCTGTGCCACCGCTCCGTCAACCTGCTCCTGGTCACTTCTGGTGCGCGCTAGTCCCTGCGCTCTTCTTTTCTCCTTGGGATACCCTTCTTGTGTCTCTTGCTATCCCCCGATCTCACCTGTTTCACTTGATTGACGGGTGATTACTTGCTCACACGTTCTGTCTCTTGGTGCTCCCCTTTCTCGCCACATGCACACTGCACCTTCTGTGAGTGTACCACAACCCCCTCTGGCTGCATTTACAGTGGATATCATGAAATGGCCACCAGGTGGCGGTGCTGCTCTTTTCATTGCTTGGCAGCGCTCCGAACGATCTCAGCAGCTCCTCACACGCTGCGGGCCTTGCGCTCACTCCACCTACAGACGGGCTCCTCCTTCTACAGCCACTGCCTGCCTCCACTCGGCGGGGTACCAACATGCTGCCAGACTTTGCAGAGAGCTTTCCCACACGTAAGTTCTTTGCACTATTGTCCTTGTATGGGGGCTTCCACAACTTGTTTCTCGGCGCTGGCCACATGGAGATATTGTCCGTGTTCCGCCCATCGCAACAGGTTCACTTAACAATCGAGCTGCGCGGGGGCTGGAGCTGCTACTTAGAAGGCCTCCCCTTCGGTGTCAGGAATGGCCGCCGCCGCTTCGCATACTCTGTGGGCGTTGCCTCACCACCACACGCCTCTCGCGCTGCCACAAGTGCCCATCCTCTGCCCCACCGTCGCAGTCTCGCTCGGTGCTCACGCTGCGCGGGGGAGAGGGGTCGGAGTTGCTGCACGGAAACTCCGGAATCTCGCTACTTGCCGTGGTCTTCGTGGGGGTGGAAGGGAGCGCGTCGACGCTCTGCTCTCATCCTCCTTGCCGCTCGGGGTGGGAACGTACCTTGCTGACATGCCCCTCTTGAGGCACGGAGTCCCCTCGCCCATGCTCTGAACTGCCTGCCGGTAGTATTGCTTTCGCCCCTGTGTGTCTTGGCAAGGGGCTGGCATGTAGGTGCTATGCCTTGCACTCGCTGCGCTTACGTTGACCTCCTCGTGCGGGCTCACCTTCCGTCCGATCACCACTCCGGCCTGCTCACTTCTTGCAGTCTGTGGTGGTGGCTGGCACCCTGGCAGTCCGACCCTGTTCGCACTGCATCTCTACCATCCCGGGCCTCTCTTCACGCCAGATAGCTCGGCGGCAGACATTTCAGAGGTGAGGTGGGCTCCCGCCGCCTCGACTGCACCCCCGGGGCTCTAAACATGAAAGTGGGCTACCGGGCGCCTCTGCACAGGGGGTGGATTAAAGGCAGGCACTTCAGGATCGGGGTGGGCTCCCGACTCCTCACCTTTGCCCCGGGGCACATCACACGCCCCGCAGGCTTTTTCGCCTGCCACGGCAGTCTGCGGCTCTTCTGACGTGGGGCTTTCTTCACACCCCCAGGGCTCTTTTGCATGCCCTCAGACAGTGTTGCGCGTCCGGCGCTTGGTCGTTGGGGGTGGTGCAGTCAGCGGCAGGCACTACGGGGTCGGGGTGGGCACCCGACTTCCTCGCCTTCAGTCACCGTCTTCACGCCTGGGCTCTTCACATGCCCCGCAGGCGATTAGCCATCTCGCACTGATTCACAGGGGGTGCCCCTCGCACAGGCAGCTCTCCCCCTCACCACCTTCCAAAAGGCGTCCGCACACGCGGGATTCGCCCGCTCGTCGCCATTGTAGTATTTGGGCCTTAGGCCCACATGCTGCTAAATGAGGGACCCAGACACAGATAGTATGGGGTAGATAACTGGCCTAGAGCACGTGCGCTCGGTCCCTTTTTTTGCCACCTGACTGGTGAGGCCTGTGGTGGGTGGATGTTCAGTGTGTGTTACAACATGCTGAACACTAGAATGCTGATCGGACGATCACTACAGTATCTACTGATTCTTTCTTTGCTGCTAGACCTTTTGCTGTTACTATAAGTCATAGGTAATTGATCCTTTCACCTACAAATCTGCATTTCTCTGTTTTGATAGTCAACATGGACTCTAGGAATTTTCCTAAAACTAGTCTCATTCTCTCATCATGTTGTACTTGGAAGTTGCCACACATCAACACACTGTCTTGGTAGTAAAGCACACCTACTATAGACACCAACATGGAAGTCAAAGCTCTCTGAAATCTATCAAAAACTAAGCACCATCCGCATATTGATCAGCATTATAATTGATACTCATGATGAATGGATTTTCCGTTTTCATAGTGAAGCAGTCCAAAGGGGCTTAGGCACGGTCTTTTTCAATTGTCTTCTGTTAGTGCTTTAGTGCTGCGGAGGAAACTCCAAGTTGCTTTGCAGCCTCATCCTCCCCAGCCGGCCCTCACCTCCTGTGTCCACTTCCTGGACAGCTGCCTGTCCTGATCACATCTCTTGCAGCAGGTTACACTATTTGGAGGTGCCATTCTATTGGAAGTAGTTGTGCCTCGCGCGCTCAGCTTCCGGAGCCTTGATCAGGGCTGCCCGGAGACTGTGACCACTGGGCTGCCTGTCTTCCTGCATAAACCCCTAGAGACAGAACAGTGGCATGCTCATTCAAGGGGCAGAGCTCAGAGTTTGCAGACTCCAGGGCATTTAATGTCCCCTCCCCAATGGAGCACGCGGTGTGCTCCAACAGGAGCACTGTGTTTTTGAGAGGGTGTGTACAGGGACGTCAATTCACTAAAATGCCAGGGGTAGCGGAAGTGACACTGCATGCCATCAGTCCTTTAGTGTGACTCACACACATATGCTTAGACATACTAACATATTCACACTTGCGCACATAAACACACTCTCACCCGCAATCATGTATACAACATACATATAACAGCAGTTTTTTACTTACCTTAGCTTCCAGATAGGGTTATATTCCAGCTAATGTACTCCATTTTTTTTGATAAACAAGTTTTTATTGTTCTTGACAACACAACAGAGAAAACTTTTGGACCCTGTGAACCACCACCACACAGTAATACATTAGAAGGAGCACCACAAATCCACTCTCCCCCGAAACCCTCCCCCAACCGCCAAGTCACCCTATGAAGGTACGTTGCCCAGCCATTTCCCCCAGACCTTTCGATATTTCTTGGGGCAGCCCCGCGCCTGGTAAAGAGTCCGTTCCTGCGCCGCACACCAGTCCACCCCTGCGCCCCATTTGGCTAAGCTGGGCGGCTGCGGCTGTTTCCATGCCGCTGCAATGTCTCGTTTGGCCACCATTAAAGCAGTCATAAAGAACAGCTGTTCCGGGCGTGTGCCCAGTAGGGAGTGTTTAGGTTCATGTGGCACCTCCCACCCCAGGACCTCCGTAAGTTCAGACTCGACGCCCCTCCAGTATCCCTCCAACTCCGTGCAAGACCACACCATGTGAAGGAAATCAGCCGGCTCAGAGCCACAGCGGGGACAGGTCGCGTCAGTGGAGAGGCCCGCTCGGTGGAGGCGGGCCGGCGTAAGATAAGCAGTGTGAAGGTAGTAAACCTGGATAAGCCGCAGTCTGGCGGAGGCCGTCACTAAGCGGGGAGCCATAAGGGCGTCCCGCCAATCAGCCTCATCCAGGGGTCCCACCCAGCCCTCCCACCGTTCCTTAAGGCCCTCCAGAGATGTGGGGGTGCAATTGACAAGGGAGCGATAAATCCTGGAGATGCCCCCCTCCCTAAATTGCCCAGCATGACGTGAGCCTCCGTGGGGCTGTGGTCCGGCAGCCGGACGTCCAGCGTGGTGTATGTGCGTATGGCGTGTCGCAATTGGAGGTAGCAGTAGAATTGGGAGGAGTGGAGGGAGAAGCGCTTCTGCAGCTCCGAATAAGAACACATTCGCCCCCCCGCCAAACGTCTCCCAGCTGGGAAATACCGAGGAGGTCCCAAGAGTTAAAGCCCTCCAGATCCGCGACCTCCCGCAGCCATGTCCCGTGCCACAGAGGAGTGACCCGGGTCAGCCTCCCAGTCCATCGGGTGTGACGGAGCACCGCTCGCCAGGCCAGGAATATAGCTTTGGTGATATCCGGGCAAGAGGCAGGGATGGGGGCGCCATACAGACGGTCCTGAACGCCGGAGAAGCCCAGCTCCCCAAGTTCCACCCTATAGGCCGGGTCGGACCATCCCCCCCCAAACCAGTCGTGAATGACCAGGAGGCGGGTGGCTAGATAATAGAGGTAGAGATTAGACATGCCCAGGCCCCCATCAAAGGTGGGCAGGCGGCATGTCGACAGAGCCAACCTGGGCCTCCCAACCCCCCCAGAGAAATCTCGTCGCCATCCCATCTAGTTCACGAAACCAAGGCCGCGGAAAGGAAAGGGGGGGTATTTTGCAGCACATACAGGAACCGGGGGAGAATCATCATCTTGTAGAGGGCCACCTGCCCCAGCGGGTTGAGGGGCAGCTGGTGCCATCTCGCCAAGTCTGCCTTAGCTTTCTTGACCAGGGGGGTCACGTTGAGCGCCCAGCTCAGCTCCGGGAGGAGGGAGACCCAGATGCCCAAATATTTAAAGGACAACCGGCGGAGGGGGATGGTCTTCTGCCAATCAAAACAGTCCCGGGAAGGGTGCAAGGGAACCAAAACCGACTTCCTCGAATTCAGGGAAGACCAGACGCCCGGCCAAAACGACCCAAGATGGACAATGCACGAGGTCCAGAACGTGCCGGGTCGCCAAGATACAGCAGTACGTCGTCCGCGTAGAGGGCGATTTTATCAGCCTCAATGCCCGGCCATTCCCAGCCTTGAAGGAGATGGTCACTTCTGATCAGGGCCGCGAGGGGCTCCACCGCGAGCGCGAAGAGAAGGGGTGACAGCGGGCACCCCTGCCGCGTCCCCCGGCCGATCCGAAAAGGCCTCGACAGCGCTCCGTTAACCAAGACCCTGGCACGGGGGCGGGCATACAGGACCCGCACCATCCCCATGAACTTAGGGCCGAAACCCATATGGGCCAGGACGTCAAATAGGTATGGCCACCCCACCGAGTCGAAAGCCTTTTCGAAGTCGGCAAGGAGGAGGGCGAGGTATGGAGTCAGGCGGTGGCGGTGAGCCAGGGCCACGTGGAGGCGGCGAAGACAGTGGCGAGTGCCCCGCGCTGGCATGAAGCCGCATTGGTCCGGATGGACCAGAGTCGACAAAAAGGGCCGAAGTCGCTGGGCCAGGATCGCCGCGTAAAGCTTCACATCAGTGTTAATAAGCAAAATCGCTCGGTAAGCTGCTCTGTCGGTGGACGGCGGCGTAGATTTAGGCAAAACCACAATAGTGGCCAAGTCCGCTTCTAAGGGGAAAGAGCCCTTCTCGATCGCCTCCGCATAGTGGTCCCGCAGCCGCGGGACCAGGCTGTCCCTATATGCGGCATAGAATTCCTGGGGGAGGCCGTCGGGTCCCGGGGTCTTCCCAGTGGACGTACGCCCTATCGCGTCCCCAATTTCCTCAAGGGAAATGGGAGTTTCCAGGCCCTCCCATTCGTCCGGTCGAAGCCGAGCGAGGTGCACGTCACTGGACGCGAGCAGAGTGGCCAGAGAAAGATCCGGTGCCCGAGCCCGGTAGAGCTGGGAATAGAATTGGGCGAAAGCAGCCGCTATCTCCACGGAAGAGGAATGGAGCACGCCCTCGGAATCGGTGATCGCTGGAATGATGCGCGATGTCCTAGGTTAGGTGGCCAGGCGGTGCAACAGCGTGCCGTTTTTGTCACCCCAGCCGTACACCCGTGCCAGCGAAGACTGCCAGAGAAGCTTGGCCGCCTCAAGGGAGCGCTGCCGAATCTCCTCACGAAGGAGCCGCAGCTGCCGGTCCACAGCCGGGTCGTCGAGCTCAGCGAGAGACCGTTCTAACCGCAGCGCCCGGGCCTCACAGGGAGTGAGCTGCCGCAGCCGCGTCTGTCGGTGTCGCACCACGTGCGCCTTAGCCGCGCCTCTGATGGTCGCCTTGCAGGCCTCTCACAGGGTGCCCGCCGAGGAGACCGATCCCACATTGGTGCAGAAGTACTGGGAAAGCTCCGTGCCCACCGCCTTACGAAGCGTCCTATCCTGGAGCTGGAGGAACCAAGCATTATAGCGCCACATCGGCCGGGCCGTGTGAGGCGGAGAGCCCAGACCCAGGAAGACCGGAGAGTGGTCCGAAATCCCCCTGGGGAGGATACGGATATCTTGGATGCCCCCACAGGCGGCAGGGGGGACAAAAATCATGTCAATACGCGCATGAGAGCGGTGAGCGGCCGAGGTGTGGGTGTACTGGCGCGCGTGAGGGTGCCAGGTCCTCCAGGCATCGCAGAGGGGCCGGGCCTCGGCCCAGCCCGCCAGCTGCCTCGCCCACGCCGCACGGGAGTCCGACACCGGACCCGACGAATCCAGCTGAGGGGCCAAGACAGCGTTAAAGTCCCCCCCAAGCACGACATCGCCCAACGGGAAGGCATCCAACAGAGAATCCGCGCGGGATAACGCCTGCGACAATCCGGAGGGTGGCGCATAGACCGACAGGAAGCTGGTCGGCCTACCGTCGAGTGTGCCGCAAACAGCAAGCCCGGTTCCCTGAGGGTCGTGGATCACCCGTGTGAGGACAAAGGGGAGGGAGCGGCGCAACAGGACGGCCACCCCGCGGGAGCCACGAGAAAAGCCAGAGTGCCACACCCGGTCATACCCGTAGCGGGCTAAAAAGGGACACCTCTCACCGAGAAGATGGGTTTCCTGAAGCAGGAGTACATCGGCCCCCATTCGCTGGGCGTACTTAAGGACCGCAGCGCGTTTAAGCCGATCCAGCAGGCCGTTGACATTCCAGGATAGGATGCGCAGCTGAGCCTTGGGGGCTAAGTCTTCCATGGGAACAGTGGGCGGGAATCGCAGCGGGGGCGAGACACCCAGGGGGGCGCCTGCGGGACACCGAGCAGCAGGGACGCGCGGGGAAGGGACAAGGTGCATGGAAGCGCCCCGGGGAGCATGAATGACCTATTAGGGGGAACCAAGGAAGGCCAGCAGAGAGCGGGCGCTGGCGGAGCGCATGTGAGTGTCAGGGGGAAGCTGCGCAGTGGCACTCGCAAGAAGCTGTTGTGTGATGGGCCCAAGAAAAACCAAACCTGAACTAAAAGGAACACCCTCCCTAGGAGGAACAACCGACAAGATCCCCCTCCCGACCCCCCACCCCCACCCTACACTTCGAAAACGGAAGCATCTTTCGCCCTAACTTCAACAAACAACTACAAAGCCCCAAGCAGAGGCGCTCGGGTGTAAAGATCGTGGTGGACCCCTCCTGAAGTACGGATGGAATGGTGCTGTCCTAGGTAACTACACCAGAGCGGAAAGCCGCCGAGGCCAAGTCTGAGATTGAGGCCCATGCAGCGGGACCAGGCCGTCGAATCCTCCGCCGAGACAAAGGACAAAGAAAAGTCACGTCAAATGGCTGGGCTGCGGGAGAGGTCGGAGAGGTCTATGTGCAGGGGGAGGGGGGTCGGGGATGGGTCAGGCAAAGGCGATGAGCGGAGGCGAGAGCCTCCAGCCGCCTGTGAAGAAGTCCCAGATGAGGCGGATGAGTCCCTTGGTCTCCTCCTCGACATACTCACGGATCGAGGCCCCTTCGCCGCCCCGCAGCGGGGTCGCCGGGACTGCGTGCGCCGCCTGCGTCGTGGGCGCGGGAGTCGAGCTGTGTCCTGAGCCGAGAGCCGCTGGGTTGGCGACACCCGCCCGGGCTGGCGCAACGGCCGTTCCTCGGTGAGCCAGGTCCACACCGCCCAGGGAGTGTCAAAGAATAATGTCTTGCCCTGGAAGATGACGCGGAGGCGCGCCGGGAACTGGAGTTGGTAGCTGAGGCCCAAGGAGCGCATCTTGTGTTTCACCTCCATGTACGAACGGCGCTGCTCCTGGACCTCGCGGGTGTAGTCCGGGAAGACCATGATGGGGTGGTTGTTAAAGGCCAGGTGGGCTTGCAACCGCGCTTCCTTCAGGATAGCATCCCTGTCTCGAAAGTTGAGGATCCGCAAGATGAAGGGGCGCGGGGGGGCCCCCACCGGGGGCCTGGCCGCCAACGACCGGTGCGCCCTCTCCACCACAAACCAGGTGGACAAGCTGGCCGCCGGCATCCAAGATTTGAACCACTTCTCCAGAAAGTCGTCGGTGCGGCCACACTCGACCCCCTCCGGAAAGCCCACCAGGCGGAGGTTATTGCGCCGGGCCCGGTTTTCGGCATCTTCCGCCCGTCGATGCAGCTCCTGAGAGTGGGTCGTGAGCTCCCTGACTTGGTCTTGGAGCTGCCGGATGTCATCCTCCGCCGTCGAAATACGGGATTCCGCCTCCGTGATACCAGCTGTGGCGTTGCGGAGGTCCTGTCGCAAGAGCGCGACGTCCACCTTCACCTCCCCAACCATCCCCTCCAGGGACGCGCGGGAGGCGTTGATGGCCAGCAGGATGGTGGCAAGGTCTGTGCCAGGAGCCGACGCCGTCTCACCGCCCGTGCCCGGGGGGTCCGGGGTCGTAAAGCGGTCGATTGTGGTCTGGTGGGACGTGGTCTTCGACTTGGCGCCCCTGTCCTTGCCCATGATGGCGCTCGGGATGGGTACCCCATTGTCCGGGCTCAACAAGGCGAATCGGTGGCCAGCCGTGCCCCTCCGCCAATCGACTGGCCGGCGGGAGGCCAGGGACTGGAGGGGCCAGAAGAAAGGGAGAGCAAAGGCACCGCCGTCCCCCGGCGGGGGGAGGCCAGGAAGCCGCCGGAGACACCACAGTCCCGCTCCGGGCAGGGCCGCCCCCTCACCTCACCAGAGCCGCTCCGGCGCGAACCACCCCGCAGGCGTCCTCAGCCCAGGCACAGTCCCGGGGCCCTCTCATTGCAGCCCCTCACCGTAGGTCCATTGGTGCGCCCGATGCAGCAGGCCAGCTGGCAGACGCCCCCGGGTCCGGTCAACAGCTGGGGGGGGGAAGAGAAAAGAGCACCGTCTGCCCATCCGCGGCGAGGCCCCACCGGCAGGGGGGGGGAGGGGATCCGAGGCCCCAGACAGGAATGGGTTCCCACGCTGGCTGCGGAGGCCCGTGGCAGCTGGGCTCCGCCGCTCCCCGCAGTGGATCCCACCACACAGCTCTTCAAATGGCCGCCGCCCGGTCACCGCCGGTACGGGTCCGCAGCGGCGGCGCGAAGAGACACAGGAGCCGGTCCCTGCGCGGCCCACGCAGGCTCAGCTCACCCGCTCCCGGCCGCCGCCGTCGTGGGCCTCCGCAGATCCAGGGGGCACCCCACGGCTCCGGAAACAGCACCCTGCCGGGTCACCAATGGTTGGGGCAGCGTTGGGGCAGTGGTCAAGCAGGCATCTCAAGAGGCAGCCTTCCCGGGTCACGCAATGGCCAGCCAGCCGCCACCGTCCACACGGCCTGTGGCCCTCGCTGACTCCGTGGGGCTCACGCAACTTCCAGCGCCGGCCGCGGAACCAGCCTGTCGCGTCCCCAGCAGCCTCGTAACCAGGGGCAGCAGAGCTCAGCCCGGGGAGCAGGGAAACAGCCGAAAGTCGCACCGAGTGTGGTGCCTCGGTCCCGCTGCAAGTAGAGACCTCCGGATCGCTGCTAGGACAGCGGGGCACTGTGAAAGGCCGGATGTGAGGGGTCAGGCATCAGGAGCCTCACAGAGGGGCGGCCATCTTGACCAGCGCCACCTAGCGCTCCGTACTCCATTTTTTATTACACTAATAGTCAATAATAGTATTCACTATTTCTATAATAATTTTATTTTACAGAAACCAGGCAAGTGGAGATCCAACCAGCACCCATTAGGAAGAGCTGCCCCTGTGTTCCAGACACTGATTTTGCCACCTCTGAGGCCAGGGGTCTCAAAAGCAGTGCCAGGGGTAGCAAGGAGCAAACCAGGGGTCACAGCTGCTGACTGTGCCTCCCTTTGACTCTCAAATAATAGAAATAGGAGCCTTCCAGGGTGAACAATTGATTTTATGAAGAATAAAACAGTATGTTAACACGCTTGGCAAAGACAGGACAAATTAGGTAAACACAATGGTCACTTTCTTCTGCATTTCTGGAGCCACTCCAGCTCTTAGCTCCCAAACGTCGCTTGGGGAGATTTGAATTAACCCAGGGTTGATTATCACTGAGAGGGTGCCGGATGGTGAAGCAATGGTTGCTTTGACATCCCATGGTATCGCACAATACAAGGATGACAATACCTGATGCTGCGGTGGGAAGCCTAGCATGCAAAGTGACTGGGATGGAGCATTCAAGTGAAACATAAATTCAAAGGTAAAACAATTTGAGATCTGGGTGAGATGTATAGAAGAGGACGTCTGAGATGAATAGAAGTCTGAGTTGAGTAGAAGAGGAGGTCTGAGATGAGTAGCAGAGGAAGTCTGAGATGAGTAGCAGAGGAAGTCTGAGATGTGTAGAAGTGGAGGTCTGACATAAGTAGCAGTGGAAGTCTGAGATGAGTAGAAGTGGAGGTCTGAGATGAGTAGCAGTGGAGGTCTGAGATGAGTAGCAGTGGAAGTCTAAGATGAGTAGTAGTGAAGGTCTGAGATGAATAAAAGCAGAAGTCTGAGATGAGTGTAAGTTGAAGTCTGAGATGAGTAGCAGTGGAAGTCTGAGATGAGTAGAAGTGGAGGTCTGAGATGAATAGAAGCAGGAGTCTGAGATGAGTAGAAGTGGAAGTCTTAGATGAGTAGCAGTTGAAGTCTGAGATGAGTAGAAGTGGAGGTCTGACATGAGTAGCAGTGGAAGTCTGAGATGAGTAGAAGTGGAGGTCTGAGATGAGTAGCAGTGGAAGTCTGAAATGAGTAGAAGTGGAGGTCTGACATGAGTAGCAGTGGAAGTCTGAAATGAGTAGAATTGGAAGTCTGAGATGAGTAGCAGTGGAAGTCTGAAATGAGTAGAAGTGGAAGTCTGAGATGCCAGACTTTCAGGGCAACGTCACAGGCGATGCTAGCTCTAGACAACAAGATTGAAGCACAAGAAATTCCAGAAAGGAAGCAAACATTAAAGCTCTGGCGGTTCACGTAATCATCTTAGATATCAGAGTTCATTTTTGTTGACCACCAGAAATTAGGCTCAGCGGAGGACCCCAACAGCATATCCATCCTTAAGAATCTAATTCCAGCTATCTGAAATAGATTCTTAGGCATAGATATAAGCATTTTTACATGGCCATTAATGCCTCACTAAATGCAGTAGTGTTGCTGGCGCATCAAAAAAAAAAGTTATTACTCCCTCACTCAAAAACTTGGGCCTGGATTCATTTGAACCGATAAACTATTGCTCCATCACAATACTTTAGGACATAGCTAAGATAATGGAGAAGCACCTAGCAAGCTGGCTGTCTAATCATCTTGACGAATACAGTCTCCTTGAAGAGCGGTAAGCTGGCTTTTGCCCTGGGCATAGAGCTGAATCGTGTCTGATCACAATTTTGGATCTGCTGCACATGTGACTGGATGAGGAACAGGTGAATAAAGTTTTCTTCATCTCCCAGCAGCTTTCAACACAGTCATCTATGACATCTTATAGAACTTTCTTGCAGCTTATGGAATAGCCAGACAGTCCCTGACATAATTTTCCTCATTTCTTACAAGCATGGTCCAATCGGTATCACCTGCCGGAACTGATCTAGCGACATTTCATTGCCATGCAAGGGTCCACAGAGGTAAGCTATGTCCCTGATTTTGTTTAACATTTACATCCACCGACTATGCAGCTTGATAAGCTTATATGGGTTTTCAACATTAGCCCATGCAGAAAACACGCAGCTTCTGCTTAATTTAAACCAGCAGCCATCCAGTTCCATCAGACAGGTACATGATGGTCTAACAGGCATCAAGGACAGGTACATGATGGTCTAACAGGCATCCAGCACTGGGTGTCTTGCAACTTCCTGAAACTGAATGGTGAAAACAATAGCTATTAATCACTGTTGTAGACTCTGCAACTTGAACTTCTGACTTCTACCTGTTGCAACGACGCTGTCCTCCCATGCCTGCAAAGACAGTCAAGCCCCTGTGGGTGATCTTTGATCACAAGCCATCCTTCTTACCCTAGAATCAGAAATTCCAGGCCACGTGGCTAGCCCAGCTCACAGTTGTGACACATATCTGCCCTTTATCCCTGCAGACAATTTAGGGCAATTGGTGGGATTGTATGTTCTATCCCAGTAGGACAGTTGCAATGTGATCTTCCTAGGGCTCCCTGCTCAGGCCATCCCAGAATTACAAAGGATCATAATATGACTGAGATTCACAGAAACTCAGAAAATGTGATCATGTTTCCCAAGCAAGTCCCAGTTTGCAGTGGCTCCCTGGTAAAGGCTGTATCCACTATGTCCAATAGTCACCTAGCTCCTCTGCATGCCCCATTTTACATAGCCACAGAGCGGGGATACAGTCGTTCACCTTCTTGGCTCCAAAGTTTGGTATTAACTTCTACAGTAATTGTGAAACATTTCCAACTTTGTAGCTTTCCTTCACTCACAGACTTCATCTGCTCTGGTTTACTCCCATCTGTCCTTCCCATTCATGGCTGCCCTTTTATTGGCTGTCTTTTAACTCGTTTGTGTGTTGCTGTTTTGTTGCTAATGCCAAGATCCCTCAGTGCACATGCACTCAACAGTTAATAATCACGACAGAAGGCGGTACCACTGCCTGGAGACTATGAGATTCTGACTAGTGAAACTACAACATAAGGGATCCCATCCTGGAGAGAGCTCTGACTGTCAAACTAGATTTAGAGGTAGGTGGTACACAGGGTTTTCTTTTCCAAGACATTAGTGCAGCTACACAAACAATAAGAGAGGAACTTGCAGCGGTTCGGAAAGAGCTTCTGAGACTGGGTGTCGCAATTCTATCGTGGAATTAGGCTTGACTGGAAGTGGTGAATAAAGCCAAATTCGGCTTTTTTCAATGGACAGGGATGTTGCAAACCTTCTTTTGATGGATTATACATGAACTAAATGCAAACTGAACTTTGCTTACTGATAGCATCTGTGATAGTGATTATTTCAGCTGTCGATACTGCTCGAATCCTCACGTGAGCCCTTGAGGCCACGGTGGCAGACTGGGGAGGTATCCTGTATGGATTACCATGAAAATCCTATGGTATTTAATCACAATCTCTGCTTTCTTTTTTTCTATCCTCCTCCTTAAACTCTCTTAGCTTTATCTTTTCTTCCCCTGCTAACCTAACGGAGAAGTTGACTTGTTGCCTAGTTGATGGGTTGCTTGAATTCTGACATTAAAATTCTTTGCAGTAAACTCCAACTGATACTGCGGTTAGCAGCAAAGAGTTATTTGGAACATGTTTCTTACCTTCATTGTGTGATGTATTTTGCATGGATGGTTCTTGCATGATTGGCCATTTTTTAATCAATTAAAATATTTAAATCTAAATGTTAGATAAATCACACTACAACAGGGAAGTATGAAGAAATAGGCTCTAAGCTCTCCATCATATAAAACATAATAGGGGTGAATTCATGTACTTTTTCCCTGCTCTCCAACTACACCTCCCCCAAAACAAGATAGTTTCCAAAAAGAGGACTACCCTGATCTCCAGCTTCTCATCATGTCAAAGATGGGGGAAGTGGGGGAAGCCTACCAATACCCAATGAAAAAATAATCAAGGGAACACTTTTTTTCTAAGAATATACAGTTTCTCTAGGTCAGCACTTCTAAAGATCTCATGCCTCAACCCATGTTAATTGTTCCCTTTCTTATAGGCGGTCTTGTGGTGTGTGGGGTAGGGAGGAGGTCTAACAAAATGTTATAGGTGCATGAGGGTTCCGTCAGTGCCTCTTAAGCTGCTGGCCCATCCAACTGAAGAGTCTATGAATCTGACTACCAATCTGAGAATACATTTATTAGAGTGATGACGTAACCCATGCTGAAGAAACAACACCTGCAAATGACTTCTAATTGACCCCAGGGCATGTCAAGTCTATATGAAGCAATTGTCTGGGCACCAGTCATAGTGGCGGGTGAGAATCTTACTAGCCAAACACACGTAACAAAACTTGAGTGGGCCCCCCCTGCAAAGTACATGGAGGGGCCACCTCCGGACTCAACCAGGAGCTCTCATGCCAGGGTACTGTGCTGAGGGCCCCACCTTGAGCTTGCCCCCTACCCCCGCACCGTGGGGGCTTCAGGGGCGTATGTTACGCCACTGCTGGACATGAAATACAACTGTATTGATTGAGTCCTGGTTTCAGGGGTTAGAGAGCAAAATATCATGTTTATTTATTTGCGGAGAGGACAATTATAGTATCTCTTATCCTCCAGTCTAGGATCCTTTTTCTTTTATCCAAATTAACCATTAATCGTTTTTGCATACTTGTAGGTCTTCTTTCAATCAAATGCCTCTAGACAATTCTACCGTGAATAGCTCAGGCTTCCTCTATTACTCTTGCTTATTTCTCCTCTAATAGCATTGCCACCTTCACTTGCTCCATTATCCCTGAGTGTGGGGCCAATGGTGTCAACTTTCCATGCGGTAAGATGAAGGTGTCGGCCGTAACATCTTAGTTGAAGTAGGTTTAACTATTATAACCTTTATTTACTGGAATTCATCATGCTATTCTTTTTTTCGTAGACACTCTTGCATTTCCCTTCTCCAGCTACTGATTGTCCCAAATGAGTGTTGAACGTTCATATAATTTGTTTTATGGAGAAAGAGTCATCGGGCCCCATCTTTTTTATTTTTCTGTTCTACTTGGGCCCGCACACAATACTCCAAAAATGACCAAACATTTTGTCACAAATTCTCACTCTCTCGGTGCTTGTATGTGTACAATACCTCCAGAGAATTCACTAAAGACACACATTACTCCCCAGCGCATTATTAGAATGTGGGTAAGACCCACAATGGGCCTTGAGCGAAAGGACCAACCCCACAGCATTCTTGGGTTCTCCATCTTAAACACTTAACATACACTTATCATTTCCAATGGCTTTACATTGCTATCTATCAGTGTGAGCATGGCTAGTGTGCCCAACATCAAAGTTAAAACTGCCTGCTTTCTGTATATTTGCCAGCATCCCAAATGACCCCCAACTAGTGTCAGAGCCTCCATATGCCCAATAGCATCTAAAAAAAATCATTATTAGTAACCCTGGACTCCCCTATGATCCATGGCAGCATAATTTAGATTCCAGCAACAAAGTCACCATGTCTTCTGTCACTCATTGGTATTATTGCCAGCAGCTCCAGTTTATGTGTCAGTATTATCACAGTCCCATGGATCAGCTCCCGCATCATCTAGAAGCAATGCTTAGTACTTGCCACAGACATGGTATCAGTGCCAAAACATAGTGGTGTCCCCATAATCAGCTCCAACAACCCACAAATTTCCTATGGTCTGAGAAAATATCTCCAGTACTTTCAGCATTGGTGGTGGCACATGCCAAGAGATTATTGCCAGATTATCCCCCCTCCTCCCCTCCCAAAATAAATCCAGTGGCCATATCAGAGTTTTCGATTGGACTAACATTGTTATTGGATACTGAGAGTGCAAGGTGCCTATAACACCTGATATAACATAACACAGCCAAAGCAGTATCCGCCATGCCTATCCAAATAGTGCCAGTGCCAGACGTAAGCAAAAGAGATGATACGAACCAGCTGCAAAGCGTTTTATTGACTGTCACCACTAGAAATAGTCAATCAGGGATTGGGGCATTCAGTGGACAGCTACACCACACTGGGGATACCCAATAATCCCTCCGGAGACTGGGTAAATACTATCTAACACAGACCCCTAGAGCAGTTCATGGACACTTCACTGCAATGCACGCGTTCTCTAACCAGACTAGTAAAACTAATATTCAGTATCACGACAGCGAGATAGAAATACTGCTGAGAAATATCAACAAGCATTGCCATAGCCAATAGGTCTCGCCTTTGGGGCCTTATAAGTGTTTAGCCATGCAACAGTTGCATAACTAAATACTTATAAGGTCCCAAAAGCGAGACCTATTGGCTATGCAAAGCGGCGAAAGTGAAAGTGATCACGATCACGATCAAACATCAAAGCGGCCGCAAAACCGAAAGTAATGGCGGTAAAGCGCGGCGCGCGCGCCCGCGCACGTGCACTGTGGCTCTAGGCTGGCCTGGTAGCACTTTTTGGAACCCTCTCAATAAGTCTCGCCAGACCAGCGCATGCGCTGGGTCAGACGAGACCTAAAAATCTGAATAATACTTTATTCAAGCAATTGCTGAATGTCTTAACCGTAGGAATCAAATGCCGGAAGAGGGCTGAGCTACAAATCCTTCTTAGTGTATTTTTATGTCATTTATGCACAAGTTCTGTACTGGCGCGCAGCTGAATCTGCCTTGTGGTGTGACATGAAAGGGAGCTAAGCATGTTTTTAAGGGTTCATGAACTTTGGTCGGTTCTTTCCAAAATAGAGCATTTTAGGGAAAGCGCAATGTAACCATCACATCTGGCTTCTGCACTGAGAGTACGAAATCTCCTTTAGTACAGGAAAAAAATCACTAACTTCCCTTAGTATGCTGACCTTCGCTCTAACAAACACATTTGGGGAATGCACAGTTTCTGAAAGCAGGTGCCCACACAGATAGAGAGGGCAAGAAATGCTTATTGCTTGTCACCCATGGACCACTACTGGGCTCCGACGCAGACTCACCGGACCTGAGGGCTGGGCCTGGCCTGCAGCTTAAGAGGTAGGCGTGAGTGCACCATTTAATTGATGATAAGCCTCTGAGGCCCGGCCGGGGCCCAGGCGTGCCTGCCGTGCGCACCATTTAATTCATAATGAAGTGAGGGGGCCCTGGAGCGCGGGGGCCCCCAGCAACACGGGGACTGCGGGGGCCTGTGTTATGCCCTGGTTGGACCCCAAACTGCCCAAGTCCACAATGAGCCTCCACAAATTCTTCCCATTTACCAGAATCAATCACCTGACTTTCTCGCTGCCTCCCACACTAACTGACATTGTTAATGCCTCAGGTCATCACCAGGTGGACCTGACCAGTTGGAAAAAACTGCAATACCCATCCTCCTGAATAAGCCCCATACATCATTAATGATATTTCCAACTATCCACTCATCTGAAATTTACTGATTAAAGCAAGGATACTTGAAAAGAAGGCAACAAGAGAGCTGCATCGATAAAGAATCACCCTTCGTATATGACTCGCAATTAGGTTTTTGATGAACTAGAGGCACAGAATCGATGGTCATTGGCATATGTGAGGAACTACGAAGAGTATGTGAAAAAAACAACATGCAGCCGCAATACTATTAGACCTTTCCTCAGCTTATGACACTGTGTATCACAACATCCAACTCCATAGCCGTAAGACTACACCAGCCTTACACAGCTAGTCCTAGCACGGATTATGTCATTCCTTTGACATCACAAGCAATAAAAATAACTTGGTCAGTTCACCTCAGTAACTCAACGATCATCTTAGTGCCGTGGCTCTTTATGGCAGATTTACACCATCTAGTCCATGTTATAAACCGATTCAAGATGTCATGTTAAACCGACGCAGATTATGCATGGATCATGATCTATATAGGAGAACACAGAGATGGCAGATAGATTTTACTAACTGTCTTACCCATGTAGAGATAAGGAGGAAGGAAAGCAACAATGCCTCGTGCCTCAATGGCTCTAAAACAGAAATCTTACTATTTGGTAAACAAAGACATTTTCAGCTACCTTTCCAGTGACCACATATGCTCACTGATCCCCTAAACTGAGCATGCAAAGTAAGGATGCGAGTTGTCATCTTTGTCCCAACATTTGGTCCCACAGCAGCCTGGGTGGGATTTTCGCGATGAAAGGTCATCCATTGTACTGGTGAATGCACTTTTGTCATAACTCGCTATCAAGTGGCTGCCTCGTTTTTAGGTCTCGCTTTGCGAGGCATGCAGTGTATACTGTAGTGTGGAAGCTTCGTGGAAGCTCCACCCACTCTCTGCCCATTGGCTTTTGTCTTAAATTCTGCCTTCCGATTGGTTTGAGGCTTGTTAGTCCCTCCTCATTCAACTTTTGTATCCTTCCACGGCTATTGGCCCCTTTACTCCTGACACTATTTTCTTTTAGGTCTCGCCTAGCATTGCAGCGCGAATGCGCTGCCATCACTTTGCGAGACATGCAGTCTATACTGTAGTGTGGAAGCTTCGTGGAAGCTCCGCCCACTCTCTGCCCATTGGCTTTTGTCTTAAATGCTGGATTCCGATTGGTTTGAGACTTGTTAGTTCCTCCTCATTCAGCATTTGTATCCTTCCACGGCTATTGTCCCTTTTAATTCTGACACTATTTTCTTTTAGGTCTCGCCTAGCGTTGCAGCGCGAATGCCCCGCCATCGCTTTGTGAGACATGCAGTCTATACTGTAGTGTGGAAGCTTCGTGGAAGCTCCGCCCACTCTCTGCCCATTGGCTTTTGTCTTAAATGCTGCCTTCCGATTGGTTTGAGGCTTGTTAGTCCCTCCTCATTCATCATTTGTATCCTTCCACGGCTATTGGCCCCTTTACTCCTAACACTATTTTCTTCCCTGTCTCCCCACCCCACCGCCCCCTCCCTCAGTCTGTGACTTCTCACCCTCACCCGCCCTCCCCCCACATCTGTTCGTATTTTCTTGCCTGCTGGCACTACCGTTTTCATCTTTATTATTGCCACCTTGAAATATGCGAATTCAAGATGCGTGCTGTACAAAAACTTCTTGTGTTTAATGAACTAGATTTTAATGTTACTCTAAATATAATAAGACTCTAGGCAACGTTTGGGGTATGCATGGCAACTGACGCCTCTTAGTTCTCAAATGGCATTGTTGTCGGGCGGGAATGTTTTAACTCATGCTTAAAAGGAGCACTTTTAATAACTTCCTCTCAATTCAGTGCTATAATCTTGTGTACTGAGGTGACACGCTAAAGAAATGCACTTTTTTCAATTCTTAAGAGACATTATCGCACATTTACTTCATGTTTACTGTATGATTAACATGCCGATCATTTTCACGGCTCGCCCACTGACTCGTATACCCTTGGCTCGTCTCCGGCTGGCTCTACCTGTTAATTAATTTATTGGCTCGCGCACCTCTAATAAAGTGAGATGAATGGATACATGACCGTGAGCCCAGTAGTTGGTAGAGAAATAGACTGATGCAGACAAATAGACAAAGTCAGTCTCCGTTGCCTCAAGTCAGAATCATCACTTTAAATAACCTGGAAATCTGCCGGCAACTCCCGCATACCCCAACCTCATCCCCCTCACCTATTCTTAGCAGAAGCTGCAGATTCTGAGCTGTGCCCTGCTGGTGCAGAGGAGCACAGCAGAGTCTGTAGAAGCGCTGGGATCCCCAGCCTCTCCGGGTGGGCACCTAAGCCTTCTGGGTGCCTTCACACTCAGGATAAAATAATACATTTTGTTCTGTGCTTTAGTCGCCCCTCTGTGAGCACTGTCTGGTAGATGAAGCTCTGTGTTAATAAACACATTCGGAGAGGTAGCTGTGTACAAACAAACAACAGCCACAATACCGTACGTTTTGAACGTGTAGTTAAATACCTGCTCACCGAGTACCTCATTGGCTGATCATTCCATGGCACTACCAAAATTACTTTTGGACACATTTGCTCAACTGTAAAACACTCCCTTCTATGGGTCATTTAACAACTCGGGGCTTTGCGGTTAGGTAACCTACTTTGAATGCTGTGTAAAAGAGTAAATACAAAAATGAATGCAATGCAACTAAGCAACCAGTACTGTCTAAAACACTGTGAAAACTGACACGCATTCTGGCATTTTGTTTAGTTAATGTTGATTTTCTCAAAGATGCGAGTAAAGTACTCTTAATATCTTAATGAAATCTGCACACTTTTAACTAATAGCACCGGGCGACCTTTGACAACTAGGCAATTAATACATTTTCATGTACCCCCGAAGCCCCCCTGCTCCCTGCCCCCTTGGCAAACTTCATTGCCTCCCAGTGTTTGGGAGATAACCAAGACGCAGGAGGGTGAGTCAAATAGTCTAGAAAATGAAAGAGAAGCCGGGATTCGGATTCACATGCTCCGATCCCGATCGCGTTGGTTAGTCTGTGAGCACTACTTTTATTAATGAGTTTCGCATTAGTAAAGCACCACGGTGTGGGGGGCGTGGCTTGGATGCCGAACAAGATGGCCGCCTGGCTCCGGAGCTCCGCTGCACCGAGACGGACTTCTCTTCCGTTTCTGCTGTTTTTCAGCACGTTCCTGTGGATTTCTTTCGGCTGCCGCCTACAGACCGTGGTGTGCCTCAGATGTGACCGCCAGACCCGACCTTTGTGCGGTAATGCTCCGTTTTTCGTCTGGAACTGTAGGTGCCTCAGCGCGTCCGCCATTTTGAGGCAGGCGCGTCTTTCGCGCGCGGCCAAATCTGTGTAAATTCTCCTCACACGGAGAACAGTTGATAGTGCCTGATGGCTCCTCCTATACCTGCCCGCTGCTTCTGAACATCTGCACCTCCTTTTACCTCTATTTTTGACAGCTGCTTCCTACTCTCCCTCATGTTATGCTGCAGCTTTTCTTCCTCACCAGCCATTATTCCTGCCTCATGGGTGACTTCTGCCTCTCTACCTCAAGTATGAATAAGAAGTTTTAGACTTTCCCATTTTCCTTAACAAATAAATATACTCTGCATGGCTCCTGGATGTCCGCAGGTCATTTTTGCTACTCTTTGAAGGTCAGCTCATCGTTAGTTGGGACTACCTTTGATACCTGGTGTGCTGCTGCCCTTTAGTAAACTTCTCTGCTGGTTTTCCACACATCTCTATGGACCGTTATTGAGCTTTACCACACATAGTTGAACACGGTTGCCTCATTTTTTGAACTTTGTTATTTGTGGTACACGACGCTCGCCAGGGTCCTTTTCATTCTGTCTTCTGCTCGTTTGGGCTCTATGGGCAAGCTACGCAATCCAAAGTTCGTCTTTGTGCCCTCGAAGTCTTCTCCTACGCCCTCTTCCTCTTCTTCCTCAACAGCAGATCATTCCTCACTTACAGATACAATGGCGGCAGCGGCTCCCACTCGCCCTTCTCCATCATCATCAGCCTCTAATAAAGCGTCTCCTCCTACTACTTCTTCTAAGCGCTTGAAGCAAGATTCTCCTCCTCCCGATAAACCATCGTCTCCCATCTCTATGGAACTACTGCTGGAGGAAATTTGCGCTTTACGCCCGTTTGTGGAAGAGACCAATACAAAAATGCAAATGTTTGAGGCAAGATGGGCGACTATGGACACCCGAGTATCCTCCGTGGAGCAGCAGATTACAGATATCCACACTAACTCTCAACGTATTTCCTCGCTGGAAAAGTCTGTTCTCACACTTCAACAGCACACTGAGGACTTGGAAAATAGAAACAGGAGGAATAACCTACGGATTTATGGTCTGCCGGAATCTTTGGAAGGAGATGACCCTGTTGCATTTTTCTCTTCTTTTCTTTTGAAACTTTTGGACATCCCTTCTACTACTTCTCTTAGTATCCAGAGAGCACATAGACTTGGTCCTCGTTCCTCAGCCTCAGCTAAACCACGAGGAGTCATCATCCTATTTCTGAAGTTCACTGATGTC
This sequence comes from Triturus cristatus, assembly GCF_964204655.1. Taxonomy (NCBI): domain Eukaryota; kingdom Metazoa; phylum Chordata; class Amphibia; order Caudata; family Salamandridae; genus Triturus; species Triturus cristatus. The sequence goes on along the minus strand of NC_140591.1, from coordinate 1,519,449,610 downwards.
CTTCTGGTCCTTTCTGCAGCCCGATCCAAACGCCAAGTCTCCTGGATGGGCCAGAGGGTGTTCCTCTCGCAAGATGTCTCTAATGTTACTGCTGCGAGAAGAAAGGAATTTTTGAGTCTTCGACCTTCTCTACGCTCTCTGGGTGCTAGGTATGGTTTATTCCATCCCTGCCTCTTCAAGGTGACCCATCAGAATCAGACGTGGACTTTTCATGATCCTGCCGAACTTAAAAATTTCATTCATATTCAGACTAATGCTGGCATGGATACCTCCAATGCTGCCAATGGTTGACTATCTTAACCTCTTTTCTTCTCTTGCAGGTTTTCTCGGTTAATGTTCTGGTGTGGGCTTCCCTTTGTCGCCTTTGTCATTGTTTTTTATTAGTTGCTGGATTGTGTTTTCGTTTCCTATGTATATTCTCTGCTTTTATATTGTCGTTTTTTAGTCTAATTGTTTGCATTATCTTTTTCCTTCCCTAGATTGGCTGGTGTATTATTATTATTCTCCATCCCATGTGGTTCGTTTTGTTCCTTCCCGTCCTGGTGCAGTTGGTTCTCCTGGCTTTGGGTGGTCATTCTTGTCGAATCCTTCCATAACCCCATTATCTCCCCTTTCTCCCTCTCAGGTATGTCTCTTTCAGTCGTCCTTTTTGGATATGTACTGTCACTTCTTGTACTTTCTTCTTCCTGTCCTTCCTCTTCTTCCCCTTCCTTTTCGCCTCTTCTGTTATTTATTCCTATCTTTTCTCTGCCTACTCTGTTATTACATCTTTTTTCTCATCCCCTTTTAACTGCACCTTCCATTCTTCTTTTTCCTTCTTCTCTTCATATGTATTTATTGGCATCTTTTTCTTATTTTCTGTTATTGTGGCTTTCTTTCCATGTTCAACATTTACTGTTTTTGCCTTCAAAGTTATTTCATGGAATGTAAAAGGTTTTATTAACCCGATTAAGAGACAGAGAGTCCTTTCCCACCTAGCTTCTTACAACCCCGATGTAGTACTTTTACAAGAAACTCATCTTACTGAAGCGGAATCGCTTAAGTTGAAAAGAAGCTGGGTGGGCACGGTTTTATTCTCTCCCTCTTCTAATAAAAAGAATGGTGTTGCTATTTTATGCCATAAAAGGTTAAAATGTAAAGTTGTTTCCCAAGATACTGACACTGATGGTCGATGGGTATTAGCTAAGTTGTTAATCAATTCTGTATCCCTAACTGTTCTTAATGTTTATGGCCCTACTCACCCTGATTGTAATTTTTGGCCTGTAATTACCTCGAAATGTTTTCAGCATAAAGATACCATGTTTGTTTTAGGAGGTGACTGCAATCAGATTGTTGACCCGTTTCTTGACCGCAAATCTTCTGTCCGTTTTAATCCTCACAAATCACACAAACAATTTCTCGACACCATTTCACAGTCACATCTCATTGATTCATGGAGACTTTCACACCCTGACACCCTTGATTACTCCTTCTTCTCGCCTCCTCATGCCTCCCTCTCCCGCCTTGATTACATCTTTCTTTCTCAATCCCTTTCTCAGAATCTTTTATCCTCTTCTATCGAACCCATAGTTATTTCTGATCATGCACCTATTGTCACTACCTTCGATCTTCTCCCTGCACCTCCTAAACCTTCCCGCTGGCGATTTAATAATTCCCTCCTCACAGATCCTCTTTTCTCTTCCTCTTTTCTTTCCTTTGCTAATGAATTCTTCTTACTTAATTCTGACCCCTCTTTGGCCCCTCATGTTATTTGGGATTCTTTTAAGGCGACTGCACGGGGCTTTGTTATTGATTTTGTTTCTAAAAAGAAGAAACATTTTCTTAAAAAGCAGAAAAGTGTGTTGGCTCATATTAAATCTTTAGAGCATAAATTCTATACTTCCTCTAGCAAGTCTGTTTTGCCAGACCTTATACGTGCTAAAATGGATTTTAACAAAACCACGACTGACAATGCCTCTTCAATTTTGCTTCGGAGCAGTGCTCGTTACTATGGGGGTCGCAATAAATCAGGTAAGCTTCTAGCTAACTATCTTAAAACCCGCAAAGAGCGTACCTCTATAGACTCCATATACTCTTCGGATAACCTACTTCTTCATAAGGAACAAGAGATTCCTAACCAATTCCAACTTTTTTATCAGTCCCTCTATACACCCGAATCTCCTCCTTCCCCTTCTCTTCTCCAATCCTACTTTGAAAAGCTCCCTACCCCCTCCACCTCCCATCTTAATTTCCCTGATCTTGAGCACGACCTCTCTATCACTGAACTGGATAGTGCCTTAAGGACTCTCACCAAAGGCAAAGCGCCGGGCCCCGACGGCTTCTCTGTTGAGTTTTACAGGCATTTCTCTGATCTTTTGCTCCCTAAACTTCTGTCACTTTTTCAATCCTTTTTTCTCTTCGGCTCTGCAGCTGGCTCTTTCCATGAGGCCACGATCTGCCTTATCCCCAAGGAAGGTCGTGACCCTCAACTATGTAAAAATTACCGTCCGATATCTTTAGTCAACGTAGACTATAAATTATTCGCCAAACTCCTTGCCTTACGTCTGGATCCTCTTATGCCCCATCTCATTGGGAAAGAACAGTGTGGTTTTGTCAAAGGTAGACTCACTTCAGACAATTCTCGCCTCTTCCTTAACGTTTTAAATAAAGTCACGTCTCTTTCCATTCCTCTTGCTGCTATCTCTGTTGATGCTGAGAAAGCTTTCAACAGGGTGGACTGGTCCTTTTTGTTCGCTGCTTTACGTTGGCATGGCTTTGGTCCTAAATTTATTTCCCTTATCTCCTTGCTTTACTCAGCCCCTAAGGCATCTGTTCTTGTCAACGGCCATCTCTCTTCGTATTTCCCTCTCCAACGTGGTGTCCGTCAAGGTTGCCCCTTATCCCCGCTTCTTTTTGTTCTTGCCCTTGAACCTTTTTTGACGTCTATTCGAAATAATGTTTCTATTTCTGGCTTTCTGTATGGCAAGACACATCTGAAACTCTCTGCATATGCTGATGACATCCTTTTATTTATCTCTGCCCCTGAACAATCTATTCCAGCTCTACTATCTGAGTTTACCTCTTTCTCACAAGTCTCTGGATATAAGATCAACTCTGATAAAACTGAGATTCTTCCCCTTACAAAATATTGACTCCCACATCAATTCTCTTCTACTGGTTTTGCATGGAACTCCTCTAAAATTAAATATCTCGGAGTATGGTTCTCAAATTCCATCGCCACGTCCATTCAATTGAATATGTCTATAGTTCTCTCCCGTATTGATAAATTATTATCCTCTTGGAACCCTCTTTATCTTTCATGGTGGGGTCGACTTGACTCGATTAAGATGATGGTATCTCCCATTCTCATATATACTTTATCCATGCTCCCTGTGCACATTCCGGATGTCCATTTTAAACGCATTGATTCCTGCCTTTCTAAGTTTCTGTGGAGGAATAAGAGGTCCAGGATTGCATTAGCCATCCTTCGTAAACCTAAACCGAACGGTGGAGTCAACTTTCCAGATTTCCGTCTCTATCATAAGGCTTTCTCTCTGCGTCAGGCCTCTAGGTGGCTTATCTCACAACCCTCTCCTTTTGATCCTCTTTGGCTTTCTATTGAGCGTTCACTACTCTCTCCGTTTTCTCCTCTTGAAACCATACATTTCTCTGTTAAAAACCCATTCACTTCTCTTCCTTTATTCAAACATACCTCCTCCCTTCTGCATTCTCTAGTCTGTTCTACTCCTATTACTCGTGAATCCTTTTTAGAATCCCCTATTTGGTATAATTCACTTATCCTCTTAAATAATAGGCCTATTTATTGGTCTTCTTGGAGGTCAAAGGGTCTCGTATGGGTTAAGCAGCTCTTTGACGGACTTATCCCATGCTCCTTTCCTAGCTTTCGTCTTGTATTTCACTGTCCTCAGTCTTTCTTTCGCAAATTCACTGTTCTCATGACTCTCCTTCTCGATGTTTACTATTCCCTCCCTCCTTCATCATCTCCTATCTCCCAGCCTCCTCTCCTTCAAATCTTGCTCAATCTGCCCAAAGCATCTCTTATTTATAAATCTTTCTCGTCCCCTCCTCTGAACCGTTCTAAATCTAAGCTGGAGTGCGCTTGGGAGTTAGATCTAGGTTGTGACTGGTCGACTATTCTTTGGGATAAAATCTGGTCCAGATCATTGAAAATATCTCGCTCTGCTTCCCTGACTCAGTCTTTGTTTTTTCTTTATCACAGATTGTATCTATCCCCGGTTTCGATTTCTCGTTTCTCCCCTACTCATGGTTCTAATTGTTGGACCTGTGGTTCCTCTGATGCTGATCTTCTTCACCTTCTCTTTCTTTGCCCCCCTGTTGCTACTCTGTGGCGTGAGGTTTGGTCTTATGTTTCTCGACTATTTTCCATCTCTCTCGCCTACTCTATTCCTCTTCTTTTCTTAGGCAGCCTTTCTGATTCCTTAGGTATCCCCTCAGACTGCTTTGGTCTATTAGACCTTATGCTTGCCCTGGCATTCCAACACACTGGGGCAGATTTATGTTGCCTGGCGCATCCCTGCAAATCAGCAAGGATGCGCCAGGAATGATGCGTCACGCAAGTTTACCCTTGCGCCACACATGATGCGCCGCATTTATAATGCGGCGCATCATGGCGCAGGAATAAACAGATGCGTGACGCATCCAATGGCGTAAGGTTGGCGCAGTGCTTCAGTTGCGTCGCAAGCGCGACGCAACTCCAGCACTGTTCCAACCAACCCTATCCCTAACATGGTGCGTCAAGCCTTACGCCTGCTTCAAGCAGGAGCAGGGTTTTGGCGCAACAGCGTTGGGAAAGTGACTCAGTCAAATCTTATAGATTTGACTGAGTCACTTTTCAGGGGCGTTCCTGCGACGGAACGCCCCCCCCTATGTCGACACGCCCACGTGAAACCTGACGCAGGTTTTACGTGGCGCAGGGCTTTACATCGTGACGCATCTCCATAGATGCGTCACGATGTAAATATGGCGCAACGTGGCGCAGGGTTTACACCGCCGCTGCGTCACAAAAGTGACGCAACGGCGGCGTAAAAGTGGCGCATCTCCGACATAGATCTGCCCCACAGCCTTTAACTGGAAATCTCTCACTAATCTATCCATAAAATGCTGGTGGAACTCCCTTTGTCTTCACCATAGGCTTGATGTGCGCTTTGCTGCCTCCTCCACTCCCTCTCTTAATAGAGACTTGTTTTGGTTGCCCCTCACATCATACCTTGATCGCATGGCGTCGAGGCGTACTTCACATTGCTCTTCTGAGAATTTCAAACCTCCATGAATGATTGTTTCTGCTCTGTCCTCCTTATCATATCTCCTATATTGTTTATTTTCTCCTTTACTCAACTGACAATCACTTTTTGACTTCTTTATCTACTTCTTCTATTTTGCCATGTTTGCTTCCTACCCTCTTCATATTGTTTCCCTCTCTTCTTTTCTTCTGTTCTCCTTCCTCCTCTTTTCTTTTTCTTTTCTTTCTTTCTTTCTCTCTTCTGTTCCTCCCCTCTCATCCATAAAACCTTATAAAATGCTTTTTGTTTACTTATTAGATAGTATTGGCCTACTGTCTCCTTCATTCATCATTGTTAAGATCATGTGTATTGGTCAGTATTTCTGTATTCTTTCAAGTTATCTCAATAAAGCATTTTAAACTGAAAAAAAAAAAGCACCACGGTGTGCATGTGTGACGACACTTCCCCCATGAGGTACGTGCCAAGCAATTGTTGACACAATCCACACTTTGCGTCTTTTTCAATATATTTATTACGAAGTGCAGGACCTTTCCAAGGGATTTTGCACACTACATACATTCACTCCAAAAATAAAACGTGTAGGTAAAAAACATTGCCATTTACAATGTCAATAGCTCTAACTCACAAATGCGAGACCTATTTGCATTGCAAATGCTTGTTTATATTATTGTTTATAAACAACACCCATAACTGGGGAGTTGTTTCTGAAAAGCAAGATAACAATGGCCATGACACGCGGGGATAATTTTCCCAGTCGTTCAGGCCATTGGTTTGTTTCCCTACTCAGGTCCGTTATGCCTTTCATGTCAGACCTTGGCAGGGAAAATCAGTGGCATTGTCTCTGCCCCTAGGTCACGGTCCCCCAATAGCGTGACCATGCAGATATTTATCTGACGGGCTGCCGGGTCAATGGTTTCTGACAATGGAACTTGTTGAGACTCCGCCTTCAGAATCATCACATTTGACTGACTTCTGATGGCGAGAGACTCTAACTACGCCTCTAATTATTTCACAAGTACAAGTCAGCCCACAATCTGAGTTCGGCAGCCAATAAAACTTTTGCGGAATGTAACAGCAGGTGCACCAGCAGAAAACCTTGGAGGCCTCAATGTCCCACAGCCCAAAATGGATGACACCAGCCTTGGATGAGTACAAGACTCTTGTGTTCTGCCAGGTTGTTCATGTGCCTCTAACTGATTATCAGTTCATGAACACGAAACATCAATTCCCCATGATGCCGGATGGAACAACCTACTGACACTGCACGGGGCAATTAACCTTTGCTCCACATTGCAGTGGTCCACAAAACAGTCATACTCTTCCTCTGGATAACAGCAGGGTCAGACAATTCTGTAGGGTAATGAGGCAGCGCCCGATAGGCTGGTCTGACAGATCAGTGTGTGGGCCGGTTTTTTAACAGCTTGTGGGCCTGGCCTGTTTGATGGCCAGGTGGGCTGGTTTTAAATGTTGGTTTCCCCAATAATACCACAAGAATTGCCTGCAGCAAACACACATGCATGCAATGTCCCATACTTTGCAAAAAACCCATACAGCATGTCTTTACAAATTCAAAACTGACCTGATGTGTAGTTGTGGGACACTTCTGTAGCTATCTGGTTCCCTAATGGGGGGCCACTTTTATTTAGGTGACCAGGCTTATTTTTTGTCCCAGTCTGACACTGGATAACAGGAACTGTAATTTAGCTGTCTGCGACCGATATATGTTACCTGTTTCTAACTTGCTATCGTCAGCCTATCCTCTTTTCATTCCTGAACACTCTGAAGCAGCCTGTAAGTGGACTGTAGTGCCCAACAAATAACAAATAAAGGAATAAAAGGATAAGATACGCTAAATACTAAATTATAGCTTTCAGAATCACTATTATCTATATAGAGAGGGGTATTGTTGCAACTGGTAAAGACAGTTCTAGTTGTCTCATAGCTCATTTACCTTTCAGGTCATTCCAATTGATGATAAAGATCCTTTTAACAAACCCACTGGATCTGAAGATGGGCTAGTTGAAGGAAACTGGTAGTTAATTAAGATTTAAATGTTGCCGAGCACGATTGCTAACTTTAATAGGTAGCATGAAGAAGAACAGAACATCCCTGGATTTGGCTGAGCTCAAATCCAGGGCATTATTTTGCAAGATAGTCTCACAACTACCTAAGCTTATAATTAGCAGATGGCAAGAGCTATGCGAGCATCTCTAGTCCCTGCTATGCTGCCCTTGGGGCAGAAGAGCAAGAGAACAAGGGGATCCCCCGCTAAAGGTGAGTCAAATGGTTCATCAGTGGGGTGATAAATATTGGAAATTGGTGCAAAAAGAACACAGAGTAAGACTGGTGCAATGGGTGTCTTTTCTAATGAATGTGGGGACTACTACAGTGGTAAACAAATGTCAGACATGGAAGAGGAGCATGTGGAAGCAGGAGGACATAAGTCCCAGTGCCCTCTGAAACTATCATGCAGATGTCCATGGTCTTGAGGTGAGCTGAGCAATTGTGTTTTTTCAGGACTTCTCCTTTCTCTGCAGGACTGTAAGCCATTCACACAGAAGTATGAAATAGGGCCCCTATGAAATGCAGTTATAGGAAAGGGACAAGATGATAAAAAAAGTAAGCTATTTAGGTCAGCACTTCTTTACCTGTGGTCTGCGGACCCATCTGACCTCTTACCATTATTTTCGGCCAATAACCATAAGCATTTTGAGCTAAATAGCTGTATAAAGATGGCTCCTCCTATGTGGGTACGTGAAGTTCAACTTGTTGTGACTATGTTTTTGTTTTCCATCCAGGGCTGGCTCTAGGGCGGTGCCACCGGTGTGACCGCAACAGGGGCTGACTTCGGGTGGGAACGCTGTGTTTGAAGTACATTATGGTTTTAAAAGCATCTGCTGACGCGTTCCTGGCCTCCAGCAATTTTCAGACAACAATAAAAATGTCAAGATAACTCTGTTGATTAATGTTCTTCCTAGAGGGAGATCATTGGTTTCTCTAGTGGAAGTTTTGACCCATGGTAAGGTAGCACAGAGGGTTAATATGCCTGCTGCAAAGAACATGTAAACTTCAGATCACAAACTGCATATAATGTAAATAGGTCAGTGGGTTACTGCTTTTGTCAGAGAGATCATTTGTTACTTGCAGTTTATAATCCTAACATAGAACAGTTATCTATTAACTGTCATCCAAAAGCTGCATGTATGGGGGAAATCCCTAATGTCCGTCACTGGGCAGTTGATATGGATAGAGCAATGGTAGCCGAAAAAGACGTCTCCAAATACTGGGGATGCCCCAGAAAATAGGATAGCAAGAGGGGCGGGTGGAACAAATACAGGGGGGACATATGTCTGTCTCCGACAATTGAACTACGGCGTGAACGACTTAAACTTGTGGATGTGTCCAATACAAACAATGTAATTTTAAATGGAGATATGTAATGTTATTGATTGAATGCCGACCAGCTCATGACGTCTGTATGTATACTATGACTTTGATGCACTGCTGTACTGCTGTTTTATGTTTTCTTTCCTTTTTTTTGGATCAATAAAAAGTTTAAACAAAAAACTGCATGTAAACTGCAAGGTATGGATTAGAGCGTTATACTTTTTTCCCAAGTCTTTCATTATCTTAATGTTGTAAAAAGGGCACATTTGGTTAGAAATCGATTCTGTTTATTAAAGAGATCCCCCAACCATGGTGTTACTTTTTTATTTCTAGTCTGTGCTTCTCTAGACCAAGCTCTCAAACTATCCTGCCTACCAGTATGGATGACATGTGACTCCTATACCTTATAGTCCTCTGTCTTATGTAACATTTCCTATACGCTGATTTGAACACCTATGATTGATATTCTCTGTGTAGTGTGTGTGATGTAAAGTGCTCTGACACCATACACTGGTATGAGTGGTAGCAGCACTATAAAACTAATTAAATGCATGTGAGAGAGAGCGGTAATGGAGACTTGAGGGGCACTGTTAAAGACTGGTAATGCGGGCATCCGTGACGGAGATGGTCATTAGGGGGTGCCAACAAATATTGTCATACTGAGCGCCACCAGCGCTAAAGCCAGCCCTCTTTCCATGTGGTATTTTGAAGTTTGGATTTATGAGTAAGGCTTCATACTGGGGTATGCACATTTCAAAATCTTAGGATTGTTTCATGTGGACTTTTGTATTTTATGACTTTTTTTTTTTCTTAGTGGCATTTGAAAAATTCAGCTTACGGGCAAAATCGTGCCAAGAAGCATGAGAACTTTAGCATTTTAGAACTGTTTTTCTAGTCGATTGATTGTTGTTTTTTATTCACACTAGCCATTTATTCATAGTTTGCAATTGATATGCTTTAGAACTGCCTTTTGAAAGGTATATGAAGCGAGGATGTCAATTTAGGTATAGTCCTGTTGTATACTTACTCATTGGTGTTTTGTTTGTACTTTAGTTTCTACAAGTATTTGTATTTACAGCGCTTTGACATATTGAGGACACTCTTTTGTGGGAATACACCCAAGTGCCCATTTAGGAACAAGATGTATAGATGGATGCAGACTGGTGATGTTGAGATATGTGTTAATTATAATGTAACTACTATATTGATTATGTTTTTTTTTAAAGAATACATTTTGGTGGGAGTCTATTGAAATCACAATATTGTAATGTAATGTTTTTATTTTTTATTTGATGAAGTAAAAGAACAAGCCATGCAAAATTAAGTCATTGTAAGTTTTATGAAATCTGCTGTCAATTGATTTGCAATTGGTAGAAATAGTTGAAACAGACCTGTATAAAACAATCTTTCCAACTAGCTTGGTGTTGGATTGATAAACATTATGTGAGTATAATGATATAAAATTGTGTAAACGTTGAAGAAAATGTGGTAATAATATCTCCTTTATGGGTACTATGTCTGATCTTATATTGGTTCTGCCTGCCAATTTGTTTATCACCCCATCTTTTATATACTTCTGTAGGAGTTATATTGGAAGTGCATGTTGTGATTTTAATATGTAATTATTGTTTATTTAAATACTTTGTAATTCTGTACATTACTGACCCGATAAAGCTCTCGTATGAGTGAAATGATGTGGCTGTCTTGGCTGTTTTATCATGAAGAGACAACTCAAAAATAACTGCATTTAACAACACGAGCTGAAAATTTCTCGAGCTTTATTACTCGGACTTTAAACACATTCCCTTTACATTTGATTGAAAAAAAGTTACCTCTCTTTTTTGTTGAATGTATGTATGCCCATCCCTGCTATACAAGGAAGGCAGTTAGGGCCTTATTACGAGTTTGGGGGTGCGAGAGTGGGGTAGTTCACCACCGCCCTTCTAAGCCAACCCAAATACTGCCCGCCCACCAGATTATGATACAAATCATTGTCTGCCAGGCGGGCAGCGTGGCGGTCTGGCGGGAGTGCAATAAAAAGGTTCAATGAGCCTTTAATACTGCCCCAATGTGGGACCGCCACAGCACTTTCCAGCACGGTATGGACTGAAAACTCCATGCCGTGCTGGAACTGAGAGGGGCACAAATTGTGACACCCCTGCATGCACCTACCTGCATGGGGCAAGGGTGGCCTTGTAGGGCCCCTTTTGTTTCCCTACCGCCAGCTTTTACATGGCGATGCAGACCGCCATGAAAGGCTGGCGGTGAGGCAACTCAAAATATGCATGCCGGTGCCACAGCAGAATATTCTGAGCCCCCAGACTGCCGCGTCACCACCAGGGAACATGGTCCCCTGGCGGTTGCAGTGGTCAAATGGCGGTCTGACTGATAATGCGGCAGTTGGACTGCTGGTGCCGCAGTGGCTGGACCGCCAAAGCCGCAACCCCACGAGTCTGGTGGCCCATGGACTCCCAGACTCGTAATAAGGCTGTTACAAACTCCAAATAGCTTAATTTCTTGTATTGGAAAGAGGACTTACCTGCACTTTGTTACCATTTGACACAAATACACTGCATGGTTTGCCAATACCAGGTTCGATTGCTGCCCTGTGTCTGTCTGAGGCCAATGTCAATCCAGTTGCTCCTTCTGTCCCATCATTTCTGCTGGAGCTCCAATCTTATATGTTTGCCTGAATTGTTAATGTGACCTGGGTCTGAAAGTGGTCTTTAGGCACTTTCATATTTAAACATGCAGACAAAGAGGAATGTAGTTCATATAGTGAGTACTTGTTTGTGTACATTTTGTTACAAATCGTTCAAATTACTTGGGGGGTGCTTTGAGGTCTCTGACTTCCAGTTATTTGTGATTCGATAGGGTGAAGATAAATCGAAAGGTTAAGAACCACAGATTTAGGGTGTTGCATATTGTGAAGAAGCTTGTCTCGAAGTCCTACTGAAAGAGCCTTAAAATGGTAGGGCCTAGTTCTCAGAGAAACTCAAGTAATATATGCTAGACTTGTTAGATTTGGCAAGTTTTGATGGACCAGGTAATGGGCACTGTTCCCAATAACGCGCGCACCATGGTCACAACGGAGTGCACAGTTCCTGGATTTAGCGCGCACACTCCCTGAGAGACCGTTCGCGCCGCCGCTTTTAAAACGCGAGCAGCGCGAAATATGGTCATTTCCTGGTTGCGGGAGGCAGGAAGAGACAATGATAACACGAGGGAGCGGCAGATAAGTGTCTCCCTTACCACCTGTGGGGTTAGGGAGAGCTGGCATTCACTTGCTTCATTAATTTTCCTAATGGTGCGCTGCTGTGGGGCTGATGTGGGCCTTTGAGACAGTATTCGTGTTACTTGCAGCGCCATTGTGCTCTGCAATTAACATGAATACTATCTCAAAGGCCCACATCAGCCCCACAGCCACGCACCATTAGGAAAATTAATGCAGCAAATCTAAAGCACGACGTGTGCTTTCAGGATTCTGAAAACACACGTCATGTTTGAGACTGCGCATAGCTGCCAAGGTTTCAGATTGCTATGTGTGACATTGTCATATTTTTAGACTAATTATGACTGACATTTCAATGACTGGGAGTGACACTTTCTTGCGAGCTAAATCAAGCACAACACGTCTTTAATTAAAATTATTATACCAGCTCAGTCTCTTAGGCACTAACTTTGTTGGTTGACGTTCTCAGGCGTGTCGGGTCCGTGGCAACAGGTGGGCCCTTGTGTGGGCAGACCGCAGCGATTTTGACTTCGGCGGGTAACCAACGCCATCTACCTGGACCGGGTGGGTCTGGCTCATGACTGTGAGACAGCCGCCGTTGACGCTGGTGGGGCCGGGGTTGACTTAGACCAGGATACATAATGCTCAATATAATACAGGCGCCACCGCTGTGGTGTGATCAATGCGCCCAGCTGCCATGCTATTACCCATACTGAGCTGAGCAAATGCCACCATGTGGTGTTCTTATCGCACATGCTGCCACTTCAGGACCGGAGCTGATCACGGGTACCCCACCTCTCTTTTCATGTTGCGGGCTGTACCTTGTCTCCAGGCGCCAGCAAGGGCTGGCAGTTGTGGCCTGGGCACATTTGGCTTCACCCGCCCGGCGCATTCACCAGGCAGGGTCTATCAAGGCCTCAGCCTGTGCAGATTCTCTTTCCTCTTTACCTTGAGGGCCCCCTCGTGACACAGAGGAGACCCAATGAGAGTGTTGTCGCCATGGGCAATAGAGGATTTTGTAGCGGCCCAGGCAAGTAACAAGCTTTGAGGATATTTCAAATGATAAATGTTACGGCCCAAGGAGCTATCGCAAAGCGCTGCAGGATGATTAACTTGAAGATGCCTCCCGCTCCACTCGTGCCACGGACTACGAGCCTATTAAAATGAATCTGACAACTTTAAAAGACTCACACACTGTCTCCACAGTAGCCATTGGGCGCACTGACAGTGACTCCTCTGACGTCAAAGTTATCGTGCGGCTGTAGTGTTACATTGTAGCAGCGCTAGCGCAGATGAGCCCAGCCAGCTCCAAAGTATGCCGGGAGCATCACGCACCACTCTCACAGCTTTCAGCATGGTGTGTATACATCATAGACACTCCGGTTGACAGCTGTGAGAGGCTCTATAATGCGTGACTTTCCATTTCAGTGCGGTGATGCGGACCACCGCACTGAAATGCGATAGTCTCACACCTGATGCGTGACACTTGGCAGGGCTGACTGCATTTCTTTTATTAGTGCGGGGCTGCGGAGCTGATTGTGGGCCTTTGGCAGTTTTATATAGCGCTAACTCGATCCGAAGGTATCAGAGTGCTTTACATAAGCACCAGTTGCATTACCGACGGACACATTCATTTTTAGACTACCTATACTCTAGTGCTTCTACACCATCTATTACTTTTCTTCATACTTGTTTTATTGTGCCCTCTTCTCTGTGACTCCTTTTTATGGTGATTTATTTTTGTAATTCTGTGCCGCACCCTCTCCAATGATAGGCTGAAGCTCTCCTGCCCTGCATGGATTCATTATGGTACCAGCCATCACTGTGTCATTACCCTGCAGTGACCAGCTATCACCCATCGCAAGCAGGTAACAAAAGAGAGTGACCATTATTGGTGCTAGGCTCTTGCTACTTATTGTCATATGTTTGAAATAGAGATACCTTGAGGCCTTCCATATTTGAGGACGCAAAGGCACAAGCCATTTGTATCATGTTCCAAAAGGTAAAGGATATTTAAATCAGAACCTTTTGGTCTTCTACGTTTCAATGCCAAAACAAAGAAAAAATGAAAACGCAGGACAGTTGAAGTAGTTGTAAAGCGGATGCTGGTTTTATTAGCTTTGCAGGCAGAATATAGTTCAATATATTCATCTAATTTTAAAAAGCATATATGTTAATTTTTTAAGAACAAATAAAATGTGCCTTGAAAATACTATCACATATTTGTCCTGCAATATAAAACACGGGTAAATACAAACATTACTTGTAGTTTGGATTGGGAGCTATAAAATCATCTATGTGAACAGTTTTTCTGTTTTGCCCTAAATCCTGTGCAGCTGGTGGTTTAGATCGTGGCTTGTGCCAACCGCTATACTTTCATAAAGGGGTTGAATGCTGAGGCGAGAACTCATACCTCAAAGCTCTAACCTGAAACTCAATTAGAGCCCTAACAGAAGGCAACATACTGTGCTGCTAGTGCTTAATTTGAGCCAGCAGTTGCAGGAGAAGTCCAGGGGTTAAAACGTAATGGAGTGGTTAGGGTTGTCTTTACTAATAAGAATGTATTTCTACCCCACCAACCCTTTTAAGGAAAAGAACATAACTTTAACCTATACCATGCAGATTGCAAGCAGCTCTTTGACATGTCATACACATTTTTGAAACAGCCATATTAACCCTCTGTACTACTTTATGATGAGTCAATACTGCAACTAGGCAAACAACTCTCTCCAGCAGAAATATTAATCACGGGAAACCTCCTTTACCTCGCAGTCTCAACAACGACTAGCCTTTGCAAAGCATTCACTACCCCCACTGCGACTTTACCACAAGTTACTTTAACTTAGAAGTTGTTATGATGACTTGCTGTAGGGGGCTTGTTTTTGGACTGGTGACAAACTATCTCTGACGGGAAAGCCAGACATTACTCAGCAGCTTGCACATCAAATTGTAAATATGTTATGTAATTGTGTATATATGTGATCTTGTATAGGCTCCCAACATTCCCCACCCTATGAACAGTGCTCGAGTTGAGGATCTTTAGTAAAATCGTATTACGGTACCACCATTGGAGTCCTGTGCTTTTCTAAACCCAAAGTGTACTTGCCTGTGTAATCAATTCATGTCATTGCGTGTATTTCTAAATTGAAAACCTGCCTTAAGACACTTCATATGGCGCTACATGTGTTGAAATGCACTCTCTTTTCACTTTTTTTAAGTAAAAATTTGGAGTGATATTTGTCGCTGCACCCACACGCGGGGTCTGGTTCCCGGCGCACATAGCCTTAGTTGCAGAGCACAGAGACCTTATACTGCCACACACAGAGGGAATAAAAGTATTAGAGGGAACATTGGTAATGGGCACTAAAAGGTATCACGTACTCATACTCATAAGTAAACCATTGTTAACTAACCACAGAAACTCCCACAGATAAGTAGGCAACCTGGCTTCTAATATATCCATTGTGGCCTGGAGATGTAAGAAACTTGGTTTCCCCCAAGACGACTGGTCCATGATCAAACTTGTGTATGATCTGGTTGGTAGATCAAACTTAAACCAACTCTCCTAAAAAGATTTAAAATACACATTAGTGTACAAAAACCATGACCTTAAGACATAGATTTGCCCGTCTCAGCCAGACTTTCCAAGTTTAAATCAGCCTGAAGTTCCATGACTTTACCAGTCCAATAGCTTGGATCAGCTTCCCAAGTTCTCCACCACCGGAGATTCAACTCTACATTGCACACAGCTCTTCTAGTGAAACTATTGATTCAAAAATAGGTTTGTTGCTTTTTATCCAATTACCTTTCTCCTAATTAAAGAATACTCAGCTAGCTGTGGCCATTTCATTGATGGGGAAAATATTGATGCTCAATAACTTGTGAGCCGCTGATACATTATTGATTGTCTGACCAGTAAAGGTATAGTAAAGCTTTATCTGCTTCTCTATATTTAGTTTGGACCAAAAAAGTCCTATAAACCATTTGACTTCACTGTTTGTAAATTGTGACCCCAGTACTTTGTCCTACAGTATAGCTTTGTTGTTGAAGCCAAATTTCCAAAGGTGAGTCAAAGATGCCTTACAGGAAACCTGGTTTGTCTCTGTAGGACTGGACTCTTAGACCAGCCCAACAGGCCACCTCTGCCCACACTCAGCCAACACACACACTCCCCATCTGTAGTGGGGGGGACTGGAAAGAAGTTCAATGGCAGACTTTTTGATATTATTCATAGTACTACTGGTTTGTGTTAAAAGATCACTGGGTCTGAAACAAGGCAACTATCGATTGTGAATATATCCTCCATGTATGTTGAAGAGGAAATTTGCAGAGCTCCTTTAAAGGGGTCGTGCAGATTTCTTAGTTGTATCCTTGGATGTAGGAGACTGTCAACAGTCTTATGCCAGTGGTGAACTCTTAGATTTGTGGAAAAACTATTATAAACATTGAAGTGCCTCCATTTTTTACCTTGTCTGGCCTTACAAATTTAAGAAATTGAGAAGTCCAGCAGACACACTTTTGTAAAATTGAATGTAAAGATTTAGCAGCCACTGTCTTGTATTTGAAGGATCTCTGTTCTAGGTCCAAAATATTATTTTAATAAAACGTTAGATCCACTGAGAAATAAGATTTATTTTGCACTGGGCCTAGGTGGCATAAGTGGACTGGTGCAGGAACCCCAGAGGTAGCAATGCAATTTTCACTGGAAAAGATTTGTCACAGGCATACCAAAATTCAGGGGTGGGGGCAGATTTGGAAGCATAATCAGCCCTTGAGCGCTGCGCCTCTTTGGTGGTGGTGCAAAGCAGGGAGACTTCTCAACAGTAATATCTTTATGAGTTCTAAATAGGTATTCCGGCACACACAGCTTTCACTGGGCTTTCAAGGGGCACTCACAAGTGCTTGTGCAAGGATGGCCTATCTCCTGAACAAGTAGAATGGGAAGTGCCTCACACAGGTACCATAAGACAGTGCCAAACAGTTTCTGTGCACCACCCTGAAGCCCTTCATATTTCAACTGGACTAGTGCCATCCGGCCTGAGCCAGTAACTTCCTGCAGTACCAGACCCGCGTTCAACATGGAAGAGGTTGATTTTTTCAGCAACCTTGGCTGGATTCCTGCACAAAATGTACAGAACGTCGCGGATGACATTTTCACAAGCATGGAATGCACGCCTTGTCAGAGCAATCACAGAGGAAAAAATTCACTTTAGATACTGCCAAATGTTGGTGTTCAAAAGCTAAGGTGGAAGATGGAGACACAATATCAATCGCAAAATGTCAAAAAGTGCCACTTACCGGAAGAGCAGACAGCAAATAGAAGCAATGCAACAAAAAAGTGGCGCATCAGAAGAGTCCCTCAAAAGAATCCCTTTCCTGTGGGCAGGCAGAAAAAGACAGCTGCTTGGATGTTTTATTAAGCATGGTACATAGCAGCACCAGTGTACAAGGGCTTTAAACCAAGAGGACCTTTGCCTTCCTGGCTGCAGTGCAGGCATTCCTACCCAGCTGGGAAGAAAGGGGGCCGGAATTACAAAATATACCTCCTGGGGACATCAATTAATATCAGAGGCAAGTTAGTGGACATTCTAAGATGACTGTGGTACTTCCAGAATGCCCTGCACAAAAGCCATGTGAGAAGATGTTCTTGGCAAATTCACATTAATTTCTTATTGACGAACCCCCAAATGTTTCAGATATAAATCTATGTATTTACATCTGGTACTTGAGACAAACATAAGACGTTTGTGAGTCGCTACTTTCATGCGACTGGGTAGCTACGGACAAGTATAGATGATGCAGCAAAGGCTTTTGAGTTTCTGGAAGATAAAGGTCTTCGAGCCCATGATTTTATTGGAATAGCTGCAGGGGGCAACCAGGACCTTCAAATATCTGAATCAAAGGCAATATTTTCTGCTTAAATGGTGTATCCAGCACTCACACTGTCACTGCCTGGTAAGCAGTTAAGAGGCTTTCTACAAATGTGGAGTTTATGGTCAATGGAGCATCCGATAGCCCGCAAAGGAAGCCTATATCTATGATAGGAGCAGAGATCTCTCCTTAACTAATTTTCCATAACTGGTACTGGTATTAACTATATTGTATACAAGATATTAGGGCTGCCTGACACACTGACACAGGACTTTTTTCAAGCTCCCTATGAAGAGCATGGCTATGCTTAAAGAATTTTACATTGATGAGACAACTTCACGGGAAACTGCTTATAGGAAATTCAAAAAGTCAATCAGGTTTTTAGCTTGAATTAGAGAGTGCGCTAGATTTGTGATTTGCCACTGCTGTTACCCATAACTCTGAAAGTTATTGCCCTAAGCAAGAGTTAGAGCTTCAGCTACATTTGCATTCTAGCCAAAGATGAAAGAAAATACATTGCCTGAAGGTGTCAGGTGGTCTATCAGAGGTGTGTTGGTTTTATGAAGGTGTGAGTATCTCAAAACCAGATGCAACCTCCAAACTCAGAGAATATTAAACTGGAACTTTTGAGAACTGAAAGTGCGCTCGCAGATTGGGGACGGGCTTTTAATATCTTTTTATTATAACCAACAGAAGCCTGGAATATCAGTTGAGAACGGTCCATTCATAGGTTTACAGAAACATGGAATCCTTCTGGATTAAAGCACATTACTACTTCATGATGCTGCTGAAAGCCACTGTTTCCCGGAGACGGGGTAAATAAAGTGCTGACACTTCCCATCCTAAAGGGACATGTAGAACGCTCACACCAATGTAATTTCTAAAAAGTGGCGGTAATGGAACAGACGAGTGGATAAAACTACTCTCAGACATATCGCACATTTGCTTTATACACGCCCGTGCACTTCGAACAATTGTTGACAAAGTAGGAAAAGGAAAAATCAGAGATAGTGTGACCAAATGATCATTTGGTCACTACTGATGAAGAGCATTCTGCAATTATCTAAAAAAACAAAAACATTTTTTAATCCTGTGCGTTTCACAAATGGGCGTGAGTGCTGCTTGTGCCTCAAATAACCTTTTCAAGCTTTAATTACTTGGTGTTACATTTGTTCTTTGTAACCCACTTTTTGTAGTGTTCAGTAAATTTAGTAGGCAATTGATTTCCATTTTTTTTTGTCCTCATTCACCTCAGAGAAAATATACAATGCAAGTTGTCCTATTGTTTCTACCCTTCTTTTTTGTTGGAAAAGGGGGTAATAGGGTTACTACAAAAGGCACCCGCTTTTCTGCGGCTTTCTCTCTCACACGGTGTAAACACCGGAGCTGCTTGTAATTTGAAAGTGTGACCAGACCCTATAGCAGACAAAGAGTTTGCCGGTGTAATCATTGGACATTTTTGTTTTTAAGATCCTATTGAGAAAATTTTGAATAAAATAGAGAGACTTTATGATAACCCTTCTGTGTTATCCAACCATAGCTGCAACAAATTCCAGAAGGCTTTCTTCTTTGATTTTTTCCCTGATAGGTCCTTTCTAGACATATATATAAGAGATTCCAACCATTCTGCATGCTGTGGTGGTATATTGCTCACCCATTTTCGACATATTTCTCTCCTGGCTATTAACATTGTGTAAAACAACATATCTCTACAGTTACTCGTATGTTCATCGGTAATACCAAATATAACTAGGGGGAGGCTTACCTTTATTTGCCGACCTAGAATACCTGATGTTGTCATTTCCACTTTATTCCAGAAGTCGCTGATTGCGGGACATTGAAAAAACATGTGCACATCCATAGCACCTTCAAGCCCGCATTTAGCACAACAGGTTCGGCCTCCTTTCCCCATCTTAGATTACTTCTCAGGTGTTATGTATGCCCTATGGAGTGAGAAGAGATGGTTCCTTCTTAAAAAAGCAGGTTTAACTGTGTGGTAAAGTGTACGCATAGATACTTGCCAGATATTCTGCAGCTTCTCTCTCGGCAAGTCATTTCCCCACAGTTCCTCCGGCAACTTGAAGTCTCCGTCTATAATGTCATGTAGGTGCCAGTACCATAGCGCTACTTCCTTGCCTCCTGGTGATTTAGTTACCAGTTGATCTTCTAGGGAATTGCCCATTCCCAATGGCGATTTCTTACTTTGCCCCCAGCTTTTTAGTTGTAAATATTTAAACTTGGATAAGGAGCCTGCCATCACCCCATTTAAACTAAACCAAGGTAATAATTTTCCTTCATTTGTCAAGTCGCCCCAGACTTTAATGCCAGCGACTTTAATAGGTTTTGCCATTTTGTCCTTAAGACACTCTGGGGTACCTGGTGACTCCCATATGGGAGCGAAGTAGGAATAATAGTCCAGTTTCATTAGCCTTCTAATTTGATACCACGTTTTTGCCATTGACTGAAGTATCTTCAGTTTAACTTTTTTGAAAAATTTGGGATCCCCAAATTTGAAGAGAAACATTGCTGTATACATAAGACCTATCATGGATCCATCTGGTCTCCTAGTGAGCATTCTGGAGTTCTTTAATTGAAAAGCGCATGCGTAATATTGAATATCTGGCAAGGTTAGACCTCCCTTCTCCCTTCTCCCTTCTCCTCCGCAGTTTTTTCCATGAGATTCTAACCCCTTTATTGGCCCAGATAAATTAATTTATAGCCTGTTGGATTTTTTGTATAATCGTTTTTTCAAAATAAAGAGGTATAGAGTTAAAAATGAAGGTGATTTTTGGTAGGATGGTCGTTTTAACCAAACTTACTCTACCCAAGATGGTCAATGGGAGATATACCTAACTCCTCATTAATTTAAGAACTTCTTTAAACACCCTCCTCAGATTATTTTCTGCAATTTCGCTGATTTCCTGAAAAATCCTAATACCTAGATATCGTATCTCCTTTTTTATAAGAGAGTTGCTCTCTGTATGATTCCATACCATCACTTCTGTCTTATTTTCATTCACTGCATAGCCCGAGGCTTCTCCAAATTTTGTTGCTATACTTAAAACTGTTGGTAGAGCGATAGCTAAATCGGATGAGTAAACTATAAGATCATCCGCATATAGCGCAACTTTCCTAACCCAGTCCCCCTGATGGAATGGCGGAATGTCAATTGTGTGCCTAATTTTAAAAGCAAAAGGCTCCATATAAAAGTTAAACAAAAGAGGGGAGAGTGGACAGCCCTGTCTTGTACCCCTAAAAATGTTAAAAGGTGCAGATAATCTTCCATTTACCAGTACTCTCGCAACTGGTTCGTCATAGATTAACCTAATTGCTCTACAAAAATGATCCCCCAAATTATATCTCTCTAGCACTGTAAATAAGTAGGACCATCTCACCTTGTCAAATGCTTTTGAGGCATCTAATGTTATTATAGCTAAAGGGGTATTAAAAGTTGTGGCAAAATCAATGGCCCCTATAAGTTCATATGTGAGTTCATGTAAATATCTTTCTTTAACAAAACCTCTCTGTTCTTCATAAATTGTGATATTTGCAATTTTTGCTAGTCTATTTGATAAAATTTTGGTAAAAATATTATAATCAGAATTTAAAAGAGAGATTGGTCGATACGACTCACATATTGTTGGATCTTTTCCTGGTTTCAGAATAAGAGAGACTGTAACCTCATTCCATGACTTTGGTAATTTTTTACCCTGTCCCAATATCTCATTCATCAACACAGTCAATAAAGGGGACATTACCTCTACTAAGATTTTATATAGCTCCGTTGGTATACCATCAGGTCCGGCTGCTTAACCCCCTTTACTCGTTAGGATGGTCTTAACAACTTACTCCTGTGATATTTCTTGATCTAGACTAATTTGTTGATTAAGATTTATAGGTTTGGTGGATTCTGTAAGCCAGCCCTCTGTATCTTCGTATACCACTTCGTCTTTTCCCTCCATATAAAGATCACTACAAAATTCTTCAAAGGCCTCAATAATCTCGTCTTCGTTACTCAATAAATTCCCGGACTGATCTTCTCTAATTTCTTTGATTCTGTTCTTATTTCGTTCTGCCTTAACTTTCCATGCTAGGAGTTTGCCTGCCCCCTCCCCATATTCAAAGTGTGCTAGTTTACTAGCATCCCATCTTTTTTTTATTCGTACTTGGAGGACCGCCGATAACTGATTTTTCGTTAATAACTGTTTTTTCTCTAACTCAATTTTTTCCTCCTCTAGGTCTGTGCTTTTAATCTCCACATCTATTCTCTTCAACTCCTCCTCCAGTTGTGATATTTCTTTTTTATATATTCTATTTCTATAACAGGTGAGCCCTATGATCTTGCCTCTAATAAAAGCCTTTAAGGTGTCCCACACTATTCCATTCGAGGCTGTGTATCTATTGACCTCAATAAACTCTCGAACCTCTTCTATAAGATTTTCCATTATTCCGCTATCTGTTAATATAGTGCGATCCAATGTTCACCTTCTCTCTGCGTCTTTATAACTGTTTTTCAGTATTAGCAAAACTGCCGAGTGGTCTGATAAATGGGCCGCCTTATATTCTATATCAGAAATGTTTTCTCTCAGACTCCAATCTACCAAAAAGTAATCAATTCTGGACCTGGTCCCATATTTCTTATTATGAAAAGATGTACCCTGTGAGGTACCTGCTCTCTCTCTCCAGAGGTCACAGAGTGTGTGTTGGGTCATCATAGCTTTTAATAGAGTGCGTGAATTAGGAGTTGGCGTTGTTCTAGTTTTGCTTGACTTATCTAAATTGAGATTTAACACCACATTGAAGTCCCCTCCCATAATTATATGGTCAGGGAAATCCAAGAGGTTAGCAAAGAGATTTATTAGGGGCTCGCAATCGTCGTGGTTTGGGCCATAATAACCTACAAGTGTTAATGATCTATCATTGACCTTAACTTTTGCTATAATCCATCTTCCCCCTTTGTCCACTCTTGTTTCAGTAGCCCATACATTTGCTTGTTTTTTCACTTTTATTGCAACGCCTCTTATATAACAACTCTGATTTGTACAAAAGACTTGTTCTACCCAAATTTGTTTCTCAAAGCGGTCAACGCGTTCCTTTTTTAACAAATGTGTCTCCTGCAGAACTAAGATATGTGCCGGCGAATCTCTCAAGTACTGAAGTATTTTATCTCTTCGGCCCTTTGCTCATAACCCATTGACATTCCAGGTTAAAATCTGAATGGACATATCTGTTTTATTTTATTTTTTATTTTAATTGACACTGAGGATCTTAAGGATTTTTTGGGGGGTTTTTTCCCAACATGCTCCCCACCGTGTGCCCCCCATCCACCCCCCCACCCATCTTACCCTGGAGAACCCACCATTGCTTCTTCTCCTTGGATATGATGTCAGTCCAAGTTGTCTTTGCTCCAACTCCCCTCAGCTCCATTTTTGATAATCCTGTTTTACTATATAAACCATCAAGTGGATATCCCTATTGCCTTAAATACCACATTACTTCCTTACATCCTCCCCACTACCCTTTATACTTTCCAACAGGTCATCTGCTTCCTTTATATTTCTGACCATATACATTTTGTTGTCATACATGATACGTAATGATGCAGGGAATTTTAATTGGACATTGGCCCCAATTTTTTTATTAAAATCATCCATACGTCTTCCTAACACCCATTGTCTGTCCAGAGTCGCTCCTAATAAATCCGACCTTATTTCAAAAGAAAGATCAGGGCCTTTTAGGGACTTAAGTTTTAGTGCCGATAACAAGATTTTCTCTTTAATTGCATATGTCTGGAAATTTATAAGGATTTTTCTCGTTTTGTTTTTCCTGGATTTTTTCTAAAGGGGTCCCTGTGTACTCTCTGTATATCTTTCGCAATTTCTTCTTCACTTTCCTCTAGCTGAATTGCAGATTTTATGATGGCTACCACAAACGATTTCAGATCTCCTCTTTCTTTTTTTTCCGGTACATTTAATAGTCTCAGATTATTTTTCCTCGAGTTATTTTCAAGTTGTTCCACTTTCTCCCGTAAACCTTGCTCGTCCTTACGCAGTATCTGGATTTCTGCTCTGCTGCTAGCGAGATCCTTTTTTAATTCCTCTACTGACATTTCAAGGATTTCTGTCCGGTTGGATAGTGCATCTAATTTTGTATCCAGAGTCTCACAGAAGACCCGTATTTCCCGCTGATTTGTCTCTGATATCGAGAAACCGTTCTTGATTTCTGTGGTTAATTTCCCCATCATTGCCTCTAAAGAGCAAGGTATTGGATCAACTGAATTTCTGACCCCGGGCGTAGTTGTGTTGCTAATATTATTTTTATTCAGTAAGCCCAGGCTAACTGAAGTTTCTGCTGTGTCCTTCCCACCGCTACTGCCCACCAAATCTATCCTTTCTTTAATGACTTGGGGTCCCTGAGTACTACCCCCCTCACTGCTGTTAACCTGGTAAACTTTCTCCATATTGGCAACCATGAGATCTACTACGGATTTTTGGTTCTCGTTGTTTTTATTGTCCCTGCCACCTTTCTGTCCTTCTACTTCCATTAAGGATGGTCTTTTTAATTTAAGGACAGACGGTTGAATTTAAAAAAAAGAACACAGAGATGGGGTAAATTTCAGTTTAGGGTCTATGGGCTCTACTTTTTTCTTTTGTGTTCTACCTCTTTTTTTTACTTCTAGTCTTTGTCTCTCCCTATATGAGGGCTTTTGTGATTCTTTTACTGTCCCTTCGTAGGAGACTAATTGAACCTGCCCTTTGCTGTCTTTAACACCTCCAGGTAGCTCCTCTCTTCTGTCTTGAGGCTCTTGACACTCTTGGCGCCCTCCTATTATTTGCTCTTAGGGGGTCCCGTCCGAACAACCCCCCTTCTTTGCCTCCCTACCTCTTAAAATGTGTGGTCCTTGGCGTCCATTGTCTGGCTGTATCTCCCAAAATTAGCGTCTAAACCCCCAGGATGTGCAGAAACAGCGCATGTACTGACGCTGCCTACACTCCCCCGGAGGTGACCTCATGCTGCTGCCCTGTGGCTCTTCCTGAGCTCCAGGGCGGCTGTAATGCAGTGCGGACCGGTAGGCGAGAAAAAGCAACTCGGGGTCGAAATCCGTCGGGCGGGAATGGCCTCCGTTTCCAGGCACATCGAAGCAAGAAGCGGTAAGCGGTAAGCACACGGTCTGTATCCAGCGTATTCACGAAAGGTTGAACAGGAGGATGTATGACATTACAACGCGTGTTATTACAACGCGTGCAGTTACATCGCATGCGTTACAACGCATGCGATGTTACAACGCTATGCCATTACAACGCAAGTCTTTACATAGACTTGCACTAGATGGCGTGCTAACATTAGAAAAGTGTAATTTACTATTCCAACTCCAGTCCACGTAACAGTAGGGAAGGTGTTGGGATAGTAAACTACGCTATTTGTAATGTTAGCACGCCATCTACCGCAAGTCGATGTAAAGACTTGCGTTGTAATGGCATTGCGTTGTAACATCGCATGCGTTGTAACGCATGCGATGTAAAGGCTGCGCGTGGTAAAAACCGCGTTGTAATGGCTCTTCTCCTGAACAGGATTATCGTAGTTATAATTTCGAATTCATTACTATATGGGGCTGAGAGCTTTCCAGAGCTGCGACCGGCGTTCTACGCGGCCGCCATGTTCTCCTCTACGCGGCCGC
This sequence comes from Triturus cristatus, assembly GCF_964204655.1. Taxonomy (NCBI): domain Eukaryota; kingdom Metazoa; phylum Chordata; class Amphibia; order Caudata; family Salamandridae; genus Triturus; species Triturus cristatus. The sequence goes on along the minus strand of NC_140591.1, from coordinate 1,519,424,181 downwards.
CATGTTCTCCTCAGGCATTCTTGTTGACTCCCATGATTTGCAATTGATTTCCTTTGTTCAATTTCACTTTGCCTGACTTCCGTCTGGAGTACGGCAGTGTCATTGGCCTCTTCCTTGTCGTTTGGCGAGGTGCACTTTACTGCTGTGGGCATCTTACTAGTGGTCCCAGAAGGTTCAAGTATTCACCAGAAGCTATTGTGGGATTAATGTTGGCTTCTAAATTAGAGCTATGTTGGGATTCAGTTGCATTTTTATGATATCATTTCAATTTCCTCAGGTTTTACCATTGGGCTTTCGGAGTGCTTGAATCTCACCTTTTTGTTGTGTTATTTACTTTCTGCTATCTTATCTTTATTTCCATGTACCAAACTTTTTGAGGCTGCTTGCCTCAAGTTTCCTTGTTGTCTGCCGAAGTTTAGTTTAGTTTCCTTGTTGCCCACCTGATTAGTTTCCTTGTTGCATGCCTTAGTTTAGTTTCCTTGTTGCATGCCTTACTTTAGTTTCCTTGTTGCTTATCTTTTTAGTTTCCTTGTTGCCTGCCTATTTGAGTTTTCTTGTCTTAGGTTAATTAATTAAACAGTTTTTTTTGTCAAATTTTTCTTGGTCTGATGTCCTCCTGGAGTGAAGAGGAATAAGTGGGCTCTTCCTTCTCACTTGATTGCTGTACATTGCTCCCAGGAGCCATGCTAATGTGGGCAGCAGCATCATGAAACTGCAAAGCGGGTTCGTCAGAGGCACGCACGCCTGTGCATGTCGGCAGCCAGCCACGCTGCCCCTCAGACCACAGGACAGCAGAAAACTACCAATTCTATTGAGCTTCTATATTTATTTTCTCTCTTCTCTACATTAGCTTAAGAAGACAATCTCAAACTAAGCAGCATGAATCTTGGCCCTCATATTGCCCTCCAGAGCTACATCAGTCTCTATTACGCTGGGGAGTGAAGGGGAACAAGATAGAAGCTAAAGTAAAACTGAAAGTAGTCTGTGTAACCTAAGGTCAGCGGTTGGAATCGAGCTCTAATGGCCTGACAGCGAAAGACAGACCTGCTGCTTCTGTTTTTGTCAAAGACCTGGTTAATAGAGGACTGTAATTCGATAGTGAAGACTATCGCTAACTAGTCCCCGGCTTCAACCTTCTATGATTGATCGCATTCAAAAACAGTGAGGTGGGGTGGAATTAATGCACCACAAATCGCTTATGGACTTGAATAAATTGTGGTAATATAGTGGTTCAGAAATCGGATATGAAGAAAATTGAGTGTATTTTAATTTATTGTTAACCGGTGTTATATTAGGGCTAGGATTGATCCCGTGGTCACTTCGGTAACTGATGAAATGCATATATTGGTCACTGGTGGAGGGTCACGGGTGCCATAACCATGACACACTGATGCAACCTTAGACCTTCTATGCAATATCTGGTGCAGTACTGCAATAAATAAACCTTTTGCAGGGCATAACTCAACAGGTGCAAATGTGGGATCTTTCATATTATTTCAAACCTTTATGTTGGGGAGTTGCTAAGGGGTCTAAGGAGGTCAAACTCTTTTCACTCTTCTTTTTAATTTAAACCTGGGCCCTAGGTCGACCTTCTCCAATACAAAGTTCTCACATACTTATCCGCTAATAAAACACATTTTTATCTTCAGGAGATTCTGACCAATACCATCTTGGGTCTCCTTTCCGCAGCTGAAGCCACATGTGCTCGGATGAATAATAATTACTTAAAATTAGTTACATCATAGCAAGGTAGATATCTTTTAATCTTAGTTTTAGTCAGGAACAATGGGCCCTGAGCCAGATTCAGTTTTGAGGAATTTAGGAATGCTGTTGGCCATGGAGCTTAGCCTTGAATATCAGACCTTAATGGCGACTAAAACCTATTTATGTATTTTAGACCGTGTTTTACTTTTTTGGACTTTACTCCCAGAATTGTAGCTGTGGGCGCTTTCATTCAGCTCCAACTTGACTTTGGAAATTCTGCATTCCTGTGATTTTCAATAAGTAATATCTCACACCGGCAAACATCCCGAATTCAATGTAAAGTACAATGTTTAATCTAAAAAAATAATCTATTATGTTCCTAACCATATTCAGCAACCCAGACATCACCGCAGAAAAATTCTCCTCAAATCAGACATGGCACTGGTCTCAGATTGGAAGAAGCTCTAAGCACCCCCACCCCCCTTGTTCTTCGATGTCTTATCTCTCAGCTCCTGCTTGAGCCCCCTCAGCTGAACAGCTAGAAATGGGGAGGAAGAACATTTAAAGTTTGGAAAGTCTGAATCTGGAACAGCCTTTCTTTTGGAATTCACTGTGAGCATTTACTTCTAAAATTTAATGAAGAAGTTAAAAACCAGGATTTTCCACCTTTAATTTTTGTTATGCAATTGCAGCCCTCGAAGGTAGGTAACTCGAGAGTGTCAAGAGACTCCTGTACGAGTTAACAATTGCACTCAATAAATACCCATTTGATAAAAATAAAAATTGGACTATTTCCAGGGGCAGCCAGGTTGTTTATTTGGATTTTAGTTTTTTTTTTTTTTTTAAATGATGTTAGAGAATTTTGAGTAAAAGACACACAATTGATGGACGGAATGCAGAACAAATAAAAACATTCACCCCCCCATTCAAGAGATCTGATTTAAATCCATCATTCTTTTGCTCAACAGGCCACCCCTGTTTAGACATGGCCATATGCAAATCAGTCTTGACCCTGTGCCTCATGGGAACAGTCCAGCCCGTGCTGCCAAGCCAGGTCCTCCCTGGACCGGAAACAAGCATCCTAGGACCGGTTTCTGGTTTCACCCCTTTTCAGCCAGGATAGCTTGAATCCAGTGGCACAGCGAGCCCAGGACCCACGTCTGGGCATACCCGGCGAGGAAGCAAAAGACACACAATTGATGGACGGAATGCAGTACAAATCAGAACATTCACCCCCAGTTAAGAGATCTGGGTTAAATCCATCATTCTTTTGCTCACCAGGCTACCCCAGTTTAGACCTAGTCATATGCAAATCAGTCTTGACCCTGTGCCTCATGGGAACAGTCCAGCCCGACAATTATGAGTGGCATGTTGACCTCTCCACAATTAGAAAAAGTAACGTTTCTAAAATGTGCACGAAGAACTTGCTAGTGCCAATCTTGGAACACCTTTGTGCTGTTTTCATGCTGAACTTGCAGCGTCACATTTAAAAGAACATATTGGTGCTATTTGCATGTTGACCTTGCCATGGCACCTGTTACATTCACATGGGCCAACTGGACCAGCAGTTCTCACAAAAAAGGCCAAGTTCTCCTGGGGTATGTGAGGGAGCAGATGCAGCACTGGGCAACAATGGGACTGTGGCACCACCGCTGATCTACTCTTCTGCATCATGGAGTGGATCCTGAGGCAGACGGAGAAGACAAGAAAAGGCCCGCAACAATACCTGGCCCAGATCCAGCCACAGTAAAGCAGCAGAGGAGCAGTTATGAGAAGTGGAAGAACCAGAAGGCACAGCAGAGTAGCCCAGGAATCTGCTATCACTAGTATGAGATTAGGGTTGTATGACGGAGCCACGCATGTCTAATACCATGCGTGGCTTAACAACGCACTCACTACCACAACTGCATCGTTATCACGCATTACTTTAGCAGGCAAGTCGTTACAATGCTTTAAGGAAGTGCAGGACTATGGAATAGTATAAATTACTATTCCAACTCCAGTTGGTGTATCAGTAGGGAAGGTGTTGTACTTAAAATCTAATATGAGTCCAACACCGCGTTCCCTAAAGCAAGTCGTTGTAACGACTTGCGTGCTACAGGAACACGAGCTAACATCGCAGTCATGGTAGTGACTGCGTTGTAAAGGCACTGCGTGGTTTTCACTGTGCGGTAAATTATTTTTCCCTGAGGTTAGAGCCCCCGCTGCAGCAGTTATTTATGGTGATTGCCAGAAGAAGTACCTAAGAATCCGGGCAGAGGGGAAAGATGCCTTACTGTATTTGCTAGGATGTCCTATCAAGGCGTATCACTTGAGATTAAAGTAGCTGTGGTTGCTCCCTCTTTACTGATGTCCTCCCCTCAAGGAGTGATGCGAGAGAAGCCAAACAAACCCACAATGACTTCTGAGGAGTATACAGTTCAGGAAGGGAGAAGAAGTTAAAAAACAGAGGGAAATGAGTTAATGATAGGGAGGAAATAGCATATTTAGCTACATGACCTCTATAGATCAGAGACCTGCCCTGCAATTTTAGGAAGAGTGACCACGAAAAGTAAACCCAAGACAGTCAAAGGGGGGATGCCAGCTACTTTCTTTACTTAGTTGGCTGAGCCCTCAATGACAGTCCAACCCATCAACAGTGGGTTACGGAATTAAATTATGCAGGCCCCAAATAGGTAAAAGGAGGAAATAAAGAAACTAATGGAACCATGGAACCTGATCTTGCAAAAACGAGTTTCAATAAAAATCACAAAAATATCAGTTCCTGGTAAAGTATGGTCAAGTATCTCTGTTTCGTGAAAAGGTAGTGTATGTGGCGAGGGGTAGGCCTGGGGCGTGGGTGAAAATCTGGGGCCCCTGGAACGCCTATCGCGGGGGTATTTGTGAGCCGCCACTGCTACCGGCCGCCTCACCAGCTCCGTCCCCCTAGCCGACCCCCTCCCCCAGCCACGGGCATGTGGTTCCCCTGTCCCTGACCTATTCCCATTCCCCTCTTCAGAGTTTGGCTGCTGGTTGGGATCCCCCACTTAAGGAGCACGTGCCGTCACTTTGGATGGTGGGTTGCCTTGCGGGTGTGGTTTTTTGTGTTGTTCTGTTTTGAAAAAAAGGAAACCGTATTGTGGGCTTGGAGTTATGTGGCCCGCGCTATTGATATCTCCTGATTTACCGATCTGCACCGCCAAGAGACTCTTACTGTAGGTATGTCATATGCTTCTGCCACTCTAGCGGCCGGCCGGATGGTTGTAGGCCCATACCTGTAACCCTTTTTAACATGTAATAAACGGTTTCAAAAAAAAAAAAAAAAAAAAAAGTATCTCAGAGATACCAGTGACACTAATACAAGCCAAGAAGGTTTCCCTAAGGAGAAGCCATTCAATGAACCCCATTCCTTGGTGAGGAACAGGGAGCCGTCAATATGGGGAGTTTACTAAGGGACCCACAAGTCTCCCACTAGTGTAGGTCAAAAGGCAATTAATGACATGAGAGATATGGGTCCAAGGAAATGGCACTGTTACGACAGAAGATGTGAATCAAACACCTACAAAATAAGAACTTTCTACCCACTGGAGATGAATGATCCAACATCTAATCAGGTTTACATGAAACAAAAGCCAAGAGTGGGAGAAGGTCCATGTTCCCTGACGCAACTGTAGCAAAGCCGACCCAGGCTGATGGAGAGCTACTCCCTTCCCCTGTAGAGGGAATGGAGTGTTCCCAAACAGATCCTGTCAAATGGTAGTAGCCAAGGTGGCCAAATCTTGATCGAGGACAATGGATCCCCAGAAGCAGGATAGATGCATCCCAGGAAAAAGGGCACCCTTCTTTAAGAAGAGCACAAGCTCCCCAAAATGCAACATACATTCCATTTTCCACATTGTACACTCACGGCGTGGTGTACCAAACAAAACAAGATGCATTTTGACAGACACATCAGACACAGTGCGCTGGTGCTCCAATGCACCCCTCAGGCCTTTCTCCAGCCACAAGCAGAAGAATCTCTTGAGGTCACCTTCACGGGAATGGAATCTTGCCACCTCTGGCCTGCATACCTATTTACTACAGATCACTCTCAATCTTTCTTGCACTATACTCCTCCAGCCAGATCCCCCCTGGGAAGCTTTGCTGGAATACTTCCTCCACCATCATCTGTTTACAAGTTATGTTGAACCTCCAGCCAAACTTATTTACTACCTAAGCCACATTTAGTGGAATTCCTTAAAACAAGTTTTTTTAAACTAAATTACCTGATGTTTTTTTCTTCGTATAAAAACTGATATCCTTTAATGGTGTGTTGTTAAAGCACAAAGACACTCTTTGGTGAATGCTGAACTTTACAAAACATATGTAAAAGCGAACAACTAGAAGAATGCAAACCACACAAAGCTTATCATGCAACAGGGTTGTTAGCAAAGTCTTTCCAAACAATGTATGCTACTGGTTAGAGACTAATGCAAAAACAACAATTGATGGACAGAATGCAGAACAATGTCATACATTCACCCCAGTACAGAGATCTGGGCCTAAATCCATCGTTTTTTTGCTCACCATGCCATTCCAGTTTGAACCCAGCCATATGCAAATCAGTCTTGACCCTGTGCCCCATGGGAACAGTCCAGCCCGAACTGCCAAGCCAGGTCCTCCCTGTACTGGAAACAAGCATCCTAGGACCGGTTTCGGGCTTTCAGCCCTCGTCAGCCAGGATAGCCTGATTCCAGTGGCATGGAGAGCAAGGGACTCACGTCTGAGCATACCCTTCCCACTCGGGGTGACAAATGCAAAAACAACAATTGATGGACAGAATGCAGAACAATGTCATACATTCACCCCAGTACAGAGATCTGGGCCTAAATCCATCGTTTTTTTGCTCACCATGCCATTCCAGTTTGAACCTAGCCATATGCAAATCAGTCTTGACCCTGTGCCCCATGGGAACAGTCCAGCCCGAACTGCCAAGCCAGGTCCTCCCTGGACTGGAAACAAGCATCCTAGGACCGGTTTCGGGCTTTCAGCCCTCGTCAGCCAGGATAGCCTGATTCCAGTGGCATGGAGAGCAAGGGACTCACGTCTGAGCATACCCTTCCCACTCGGGGTGACAAATGCAAAAACAACAATTGATGGACAGAATGCAGAACAATGTCATACATTCACCCCAGTACAGAGATCTGGGCCTAAATCCATCGTTTTTTTGCTCACCATGCCATTGCAGTTTGAACCCAGCCATATGCAAATCAGTCTTGACCCTGTGCCCCATGGGAACAGTCCAGCCCGAACTGCCAAGCCAGGTCCTCCCTGGACTGGAAACAAGCATCCTAGGACCGGTTTCGGGCTTTCAGCCCTCGTCAGCCAGGATAGCCTGATTCCAGTGGCATGGAGAGCAAGGGACTCATGTCTGAGCATACCCTTCCCACTCGGGGTGACAAATGCAAAAACAACAATTGATGGACAGAATGCAGAACAATGTCATACATTCACCCCAGTACAGAGATCTGGGCCTAAATCCATCGTTTTTTTGCTCACCATGCCATTAAAGTTTGAACCCAGCCATATGCAAATCAGTCTTGACCCTGTGCCCCATGGGAACAGTCCAGCCCGAACTGCCAAGCCAGGTCCTCCCTGGACTGGAAACAAGCATCCTGGTTAGAGACTAGACAGGAGTTGAGAGTCTTAAACTCAAAAAGGAGAAGGCTGAGATCCTTGCCGTTAGTAATTGAATCTGCTCCATTCTGGCGGACTGTCGTTCTTTGGAAACGGGGTCTTGGCCTCCTCTCTTCATTTTGCACATAATCTTAAGGTGAAATTTGCCTTTTCAGATCCCAGCATTGGTATCTACCTGCACGGTCTTAAAAAAATTCTGCCTATCCTTAACCATGACGGCAAACATCTGACACTGGTTGCTACAGTGATTACACCAAATCTTTGTCAAAATACTCAGTGGCTAAACTTTCATAGGTACAAAATCATAAATGACATCTGTTTGTCATGCCATGACTAAAGTCATCTTCAAATCACTTCCCTGTCTTCCTTTTATTGAAGAGATTATATTGAAATCCATTTTCTCTTTTACAAAGAGACTTTTCTTTACGTTTTCTCGCTCTTCTCCAATTTAATAAAAAATAGAACTAATCAGAAACTCTTTAGATGCCATCAAAGATCTTCTACTGCAGATCTTCAGTCACATGGTCGGATGGCCTCTGTTTATACTCCTATTGGGAACTTCCTTTCTTATTCTCTCGTCAGATCGAGTTGAAGGAAACAGACCCATGTAACTGGAATTGCGGGGTACAGGCACCCACGAGATGTGGAGCACTGCGTTATCCAGAAAATCGTTCAATGAAATGTCCATCTAATGTGGCTTCAAGCCTTGGTCAACATGAAATGATGCAACCTAAAATATTTTTATAAAACATGAGAAACACAATCAATTTGCCATCATGCAGGTCACGTGAGGTTGAAAACAACCCATCTGGCAGAGGACCGGAATAAGAATATGCATTGGGATACACAACATTGGTGGACAGCTATAGCCAATCAGAACACTACATTAGCCAAAGTTACGGAGAAGAAGTAAAATAAATTGCAGCCAGTGAAATTTCACCTATCCATTGTCCTGGTAACATGAAAGATGCACTGGCCACTGTAGGGAACCAAGTCTCTAAGAGTCTGATTACGAGTTGGACCCATGGTGGCGGTGCGGTGGCGGTCGGGGACCGCCGCACCAGTGGTCGGAATGCCTTATTACAATTATGGAGGTCAGGACGTGAGTGGACCACTGCAGCAGCCAGGGATCTGCGATCCCTGGCGCACTGGTCTTGAGGTAGTATTAAGCTTGGCAGTGCCACATATTACAAGTTCCCTCACTGGGATCCTAACCAGGGTGGTGAAACTGCATTTGTTAGTATGGCAGTGAGGCAACAAAGGGGGCCCCTTGGTGCCTCATGACCCATGGGATGCATGCAGGGGGGGCACACGGTGTGCCCCCCTATGTGCATGCACCCCCTTTCCTGCACGGCATGGACTTCACATTCCATATCGTGCAGGAATGTGCTTTGACGTTCCCATTGTGGTTCCTTTTGGAAAGGCACCGCCATGGGACCGCCAAAGGACTGCCTTCCAGATCAGGAGAAAACTCCTAATCTGGCAGGTGGGCGGACGGTGGTCGAGTTTGGTGGAGCGGGGTGGTGACGTACCACCCCATACCCGCACTGCCAAACTCATAACCAGGCCCTAAATCACATGTACAAAGCTCTGGATGCCCCCTCTAGTCTGTGGACTGTACGGGGGAGAGAGCCGAAACTAGTCAGGGTTTGCGGGCTCAGGGAGGTAACCACTCAATAAAACCTTTGAAGGAAATGCTCGCTATTAAACAAGGCATTTACCAAAATTCTGAATGACAGGATAAATCTAACCATTAGAAATATGTCTATATATTCCTCATGTCAGCAACCGAACCAGAAAGACATTAGGGGCGATGTATATAAATGCCTATAAAGGAAAACAGTCAGGGGGTTATGAAGCAGAAGATAGCCATGATTAGAAGAGTGAAAATCTGTGATGTGGATTTGACAATGATCAGATAGGAGTGAGGTGAAGTTAGTGCCCTGGGACTGAGGCATGAAGTAAGAGGTGGTCTCTGCATTATCTCAAGTGAGACACAAGAGCTTTCATTAGTGGTCCACATATGCAGACGCCAAGCCCCGCATTACATATTCAACCCGGCAGGGAGAGGATGCACCCTAAGGCGGATCAAAATGGAGGGAGGCTGAGGAAATGACAAGAGCAACAGACTTTGTAAATCTGAAACAGGTACAAAGGAAGCTCCCAAATAATGAGATGGTGGCAAAGATGCTGAAATCCTCCAATAAGACAACTTTCAAGCCCCACAAAGGTAAAAAAGCAAACATGTACATAACTTGTGCTGACTGAATAATGCAGTTAATGAAAATGAAGAGGTTGCCCAAACCTCATTGGCCAAACGAGAGTGAAAAGGGAGATTAGAGGCTCACACAGAAGAACGAAGAATCCGTGGAGTTGGGGGATGTTACCGAGACCACCATAATCCAGTAGTACTATTGGACAATGGTCAATGCTTAATTTGTAAAAGAACAAGTGCTGGGGTCCAAAGCCCACAGCCGGCGCTACGGAACGTCAGAGGTGATGAAGTCCAAGACTGTCTAATCTTGATTCAACCCCATGCCTCTTTCATCCACTGCCATATACCCTTTATCTCACTTTTTCAAGTTCTTTTTCATTTCCGCTTTCCTCCACTGTCACTGTTTTTCCATGTTTCTCTTCCTCCTTTTTCCATTTTGTCTTTCCCTCACTTGTTCTGTGTCAGAAGCTCATGGAGAAAAAAAAGTGCCAGCCCCCAAAAAAGAATACTAGTGGGCCCGTCTTGCAAACACCGGCTCAAATTAAGCACTGATGATGGCTATGATAGTCTCAACTTGAGGCAGACAAGGACCAAAACCCTAAACCACAGCCAACGAAAAGCCACTACTGGTACCAAATCAATTTGATAGCAACAGCAATATGGGTTTGGTGCACTAAAATGGAGAAGTCACTCCCCCAGTCGATCAACACTTCACTATGGATTACATTAAGGATAAGTAAACAACGATTTCTAAAAAATAAATTCAAGATGTTGACATCATTTTGGTCTAAGAGACATGGTCTCATCATGTGAATTACACTGCTCATGGTCTTCAACAATTCCCATTCAGGTTGGAAACCAGGAGTCCTTATGGTGAGACAGAAAGAAGCATTTTTCTAATTAGTTCAGGGGAGCTCACTCTAACTCAAGGGACAGCAATAACATTTTTACTGTAACTTGAAAACCACAGCAGAATAATCTGAGGAACACTTAATAACACTGGGGCTGCTCTTAGTAACTAATGCTCTGAAAGAGAAATGGCTGCAGATAGATGCAGGTGACTAACTCTAAAACAGGAAGCAGGGAAGGATAAGAAGAGGAACCGAAATGAACACTGCAGTCTTTGTCACCATCACTGAACACCCTTTGGAGAAACTAGACAAAGAGGAGGAGAATATCTGACAGAAGGAACCAGTTACTTCTCAATCCTAAGGGGCAAACTTTAATTCCAGAGTAAGAAGGGCAAGTTCAGTGATAGACTATATACTCTGCATGATTGGGAGCAACTCACTTCTGCAGAGGAAACATGAAGGCGACTGTGCAAATACAATCTGATTAGCATATGCTATTGTGTCTTTCACAAACCCCCAGCAAAACAGTAATCGCTGTGCCGGATTCTCCGCAGCTGACAAGAGAGAAAATAGGGAAAAGTGGATTCAGAAAGAAGTGCTGAGTGGTTATCCTCAGAGGAAGTAGGCAGTCAGAGGGAGATCGCAGTGAAGGAAGATACTGCAACGCCTGTCAAACCTTACCCCACATATCAATGCCCGCTAGACTTAGATACAGAAACAGATTGTTGGGTCTCGACTGGAGCACCCGTTGTAACCTCATGCACAACATCCAAATGATCCCTCGTAAACCAAGCCCTTCTGATAAAAGCATCTTGATAGCCCCCTACCCAACTCCCTGAAGAAATATACGTGCATGCAGGTCCCTCTCTGCTTCACTCCTTACTTTCGCACAGCCACACCTTTACTGTCAAGTTGGTAGCCCCTCTTCAGACCTTATGCGGGACATTTCCAGGTAGACCCCTCTATAAACCCCCACGAGAGTAGCCTCTTACTCGAAAAGGGTAAGCAAGGGCTGGAGGCCCCACACAAAAGAAAAAAATAAGTTATAAAAAGAATGTTTTTTGTTAAAAAAAAAAAAAAAAGGATACATTGTCTTCCTGTCTACAGCACTATAGGGGACTACTTTGTGGGAGATGCCATCACGTATAGTGAGATGAGCCACAGGCAAAAGTGGGCGACCTGTTGCTCTGTGATGTGATGGCCGAAAAACATAAATTGTGGCGGACACTACAAAAGGCAAAAGAATGTAGATGGTCAACTGGAAGACCTGGTGTCTATGTAGGTATTTTTAAATATTTTTTGAGGGGGGGGGTGAAAGGCAGAAGGTCTCACTTGATACAAATATGACAGGAATTTAGCGAAAGAAGAGGAGGAGGACACCAAAGCGTTCCGGACAACAGTTGCCAATGAAATTCAGAACTTCCAATCACAGAAGCCAATGAAATATGAGGGACTCATTCTGAAGGGATTTTCTTCAGGGAAACCAAACAAATGTGCTCCCTTTAGTTATCATCAGGATAGAGGAGACAAGTGCCCCAGTACTGAAGAGAAACCAAGAGATGATATTGTTGAGTAATGATGAAGAAAAGTTTAGAACTGAAGCCATGATACAAGCAGTTCAGGAGTGAAGTAAGGAAAGGAGCTGGGAGGCAACTCTTGTTGCAGGGATTCTGCTTAGAAACAGAACTATACTTAGGACCACGGGACGCCAGCAGGTAGGGACCCAGTCGCCATACCACAGCAGTACCTGTGGGCCAAAATCCAGACTAACTCATAGTGCTTTATCTGCCCTCTTAACCTTTCAGAGAGACAGGTAACTTGGCACCCCAGAACACAACACTCTGCACTCCCTCAGGAGTCGCGGTAATGGGGTCTTCCTTTCATTCTCTCACTCACACAGGTCCACAATAAAAGGAAAGAGACACATAGAGAGCGTACTATATTTATTTAAACTAACGTGCTCTATCGAGCAAAGTCTATACTGCAATTAGGAGACATGTGCAAGTCAATAATGTAATTAGCACTAGTAATACATTGTACACAGTGAAAAGCCCTGTCATAGTGAATGACAATTTAGCCTAAACCTACCCGTACTACATAAATGCAATTTTATACTAACGATCTCTGGGATTAGAGAAGGACCACATACCTGAGATTCATAATAAATAAATGAAATACCAGTATTTGTAAAGCGCACAGCTACCTCCGAAGTGGTGTCCCGGCGCTGGGGGACCTCGGGAAGATTAAGCGAGCTATTGCCCAGAGTCACATGGGCTAACCTGCCGCCAGCACCTGCGGAACGCACCGTGAACCCCGTAGACCGGAGTCAGGCGCCCTGGCCGCTGCGCCACACCTCTTCCACAGTTGGTCTACAGGTCGCTTGTTCGTCTCAGGAGCTTTTTCTCTGCAAGCTACGTTGCGCTCTGTTTTTAGAACTGCAAGTTTTGGTTTATATGATAAGACTTACTCTGTTTGAAAAATAGTAGCTGGAGTTCTCTATTATGTCTAGGTGTTAGTGTCTGATGACAGAGACAAACAGGGCACAATGTTACTTGGCCTTGCACGATGTACAGACTGAATCCTAGCAGAAAATAAAATAATAAAACATGTGCAGTTTATTTAGAAAACAACAGTGTGGCACAAAAACAAGCATGTTAGTGTGTAACGTGTGCAAAGCAAAGGCGGCCCATTATATGCATAGTTGGGATAACATAGGGAAAAACTACAGTGGGCCCTATAGAGGACTCATGACACCTCGTTCCAACCGAAGCTTTCAAACACAAGCAGTTTTGTGGTACCCACTCCTGAGAACATTTGCTAGATATTTTCTGAAACTTAACCTTTCATATTTATGAGGAAACTGATCACCATCACTTCACATAAAAAAGAGAGAAGAAAGGACCCCAGAAACAACAGGTCGAGGCTGTTATGCATTAAAGTGCTACTATCTAATAAGCAACCATCTTTACAGGAAAAAGGTATCCTGGCTGTCATGCAATGGGGAGTTTTTACTAGGATTGACAACGGCTTATCGGATGTGAATTCTTCAAACACCAACTCACAATGTTTCCTATAAGAAGAGAATGCCCATATTTGCCATCTTTCTTCACTCTTCCTCTGTCTTCAATTTGGTAGAAAGAGAATTAGTGGGGGGAAGCTGCGATTAAAATAGATGAGCAATATGGAGAATCCACAGCCCAAGTGTGGTTCAGGGGTGAAGGGCAATTATGTCAGAAATTCAGGACGTATCTGAGCATCAAATAAGTACCCCTTGTGGCTCTCTTGCTGTTCAATGGGTCCATCAAAGAACGTCTCACAATTTGGCAGGAGGTCAGAGAAGATGTGAACACATTTGGGAGGTCAGCAGGAAGATCAGACTCCATAGTTAGTCAGAATGATTTTTAGCAAGAACTCACAGGGCTTTCCAAATCCTCTTGAAGGAGGTTGGATGGCACTGGCATTCATATAAACCATTAGAAATGTAATGTGAAGATTTCTGGGCACTCACATGAAAAGGATAAATAGCTTATTTTACCTCAGAATACTGAGGTGACTCATGGAAGGGCCTCATTTAGAAAGCAGCACCAAAACCAGAAGCCTCATGTCAGAACCTCTTCTGTTATGTTGAATCTTTCGCCAAAAGTATTCACTTCCTAAGCACTACCTTGTAGAAGACTTAAAAACATGGCTTATCTCAAGATTAGCAAGCTGGCGTTTACATCTATGCAGCAAAATTGATATCCTTCAAAAGCACAAGGGAATCAGGGGCTACTGAGCCTCAACAGAGGTGGTTAGGGCCCTTTCACCACTAAGGTCTGCCCTACTTAGGCGCAGCAAGCAGAGCCAGGAACACCCCCACCACACTTGGGGCCCGATTCACAGAACTAACTTAAGACAAATCCTAAACTTACTACTTTTTGTATTCACACAAGTTAGGATTTTGTCTTAAGTTTGTCTTAAGACAAACCTAAGACAAACCTAAGACAGACTTAAGGCAGACTTAAGACAGACTTAAGACAGACTTAAGACAAACTTAAGACAAACTTAAGACAAACTTAAGACAGACTTAAGACAGACTTAAGACAGGCTTAAGACAGGCTTAAGACAGACTTAAGACAGACTTAAGTTATGATTTTGTCTTAAGTTTGTCTTAAGTCTGTCTTAAGTCTGTCTTAAGTCTGTCTTAAGTTTGTCTTAAGTCTGTCTTAAGTCTGTCTTAAGTCTGTCTTAAGTCTGTCTTAAGTTTGTCTTAAGACAAATTTAAGACAAAATCCTAATTTCCGTGAATACCAAAAGTAGTAAGTTTAGGATTTTGTCTTAAGTTAGTTCTGTGAATCAGCCCCTTGATTCTCAAGGTAGTGAGGGTGAGCAATCCAAGGCATCCCAGAGAGGTAGTGTGACAGTAGAGACTTAAGCTCTTATTTGTCAAAAACTTGAGGGTGATTCACAGAACTAACTTAAGACAAAATCCTACACTTCCTACTTTTGGTATTCACAGAAGGCATTTAGTAGTAGTAAAGTTTGGATTTTGTCTTAAGTTTGACTTAACAAAAACTTAAGACAAACTTAAGACAGACTTAAGACAGACTTAAGACAAACTTAAGACAAAATCCTAACTTAAGTCTGTCTTAAGTCTGTCTTAAGTTTGTCTTAAATTTGTCTTAAGTTTGTCTTAAGTCTGTCTTAAGTTTGTCTTAAGTCAAATTTAGGACAAAATCCTAACTTTACTACTACTAAATGCCTTCTGTGAATACCAAAAGTAGTAAGTTTAGGATTTTGTCTTAAGTTAGTTCTGTGAATCGGGCCCAGAAATAGGAACTCGTAAACTGCTAGTAATACCAGTTTGTAATTTGCAATGTATGAAAACATACCCTCCAGCAATAACAAATTGTCATCATTCGCAATTTCAAAATAAAGAATCATTAATACTGATTCACAAATTGTGAATGGTAATCGCAAATTGTGAATGTCACTCTGTATATATATTCACTGAAAAAAACAATGGTTAAATGGACGTTATATTGAGGTGAAATGTCAGTTAAAAAATACTGTTTTAAACGTACAAAACCACTGAAATTCACCAGTTATAGTTATCTAAAGTAACTAGAATTCATGCCCGAAGATAACTATCAACACAATATATAGAGATAATAATGCCTCGGGATAGATAATATATTATACAATAAGCTGAGGAGATAGTTCAGTTATCTATTCCTATCAGCTTTTTTGTTCTCTCTGAAAAATCTATACTATATTTAAATCAAAAAGTCAAAAGGCAATTCCACAAAGTATATATATCAATTCTTTAAGCTGATTGCTTTGAATTTATTATACATTTTACCTGATCTGTACAACTCATCATCTTTTTTATTTATATTTTTATATATGTACAAACATTTATATCTCAAAAATCTATGTATAATATTTACATTCACAGAGACAAACAAGCATATATATTTACACCTTTCTCATTGGCCCAATAATCAATCAGGATGCTCCTAAAAATATTTCACCTAAGCATTCCTTTAAACAGAAGATCACTCCTTAAGAGGTAATTCTAGGCCTTATTATTCAAGCCTCAACCTTATTGAAATACTCTTAACTTATTTTACAGTATTTTTAAATTTGCACGAGTGTCTTCACTGTAACTGTCGACGCGTTTCAGCCTCAAAAATCTCAGGCCTCATCAGGACTAGGTCAGTTGAATGTGTAGTTTTTTCAAAAATTCAACCTAAAAAAATCAAATATAACTTCTTATTCATATATACAGTCTTATATACACCGAGGAACATAATACAACATATGCTTCAATTCAATTCCTGGAGTGGCAGACTTCTAACGATTCACTAATCAACACACCCAAATGTGTTTTAAAGAAGAGACAAACAAAGTGCCAGTATATCGTGTAATATATCACGAAAGAAAGTGAAGTGTATTTAGAAGAAACTTCCACCAACAACTACTCTTCGTAAATTCATCCCATTTACACTCGTTCAAGACTATATCTAACAAAATACAAAAAATATCAAAAATATGTACCAATTCTCAGCAATTATTCTCTGGCTACACGGACGTGATATTCTTTTTTTATATATATATCTCTTGGGTCGCTGAACACCAAAAAATTAAATGTTGAACACAAAATTCATTAGTCAGTAACCTTAGAAAGGTTAGTAAGTATTATTCACTTACTCATAAACGACAGTGTAAGTTCACCACCTCTGTGTTTGGGATTCCAATAATCCTTTAAGCCAATCCACTTTAAATCTTTCTTCGAATTCACCACTATCTCGGAAAAAAACAGGAAATTAATTTGCATTTTTGCTTGCCTGAATCACATTTACATCTCTATAATAGTCCATAGCGGTTCGTACCTTCTATATATCACAACTCCAGGGGCGGCTAAATCTGTCGCATTCTCTTCTTAGGTAAGCAAAAACCATTTAAACACGCCACTGGGGAAAAAATTAAAGAAATAAAGTACTATTCCAAATCCTTCCTCCCGTACCTAATGTTTTAGGTTTATGTTATGCGATGAATCGCACAGTGTATCATACCTTCACAATCTCGTCCGTCCGTATTAAACTTAAACCGTCTCTACGTCGCCTACTCCATACGTAGAAAATCACTTGACGCCGAGAGACGTTTATATGCGGAAGCGGAACCGTCGACACTATAAAAGGACTTCTGTTCTAGTAAATAAACAGCGAGAGGAGACTACAGGTTTGTGAAGTGCCCATAGTTTTATGTGTGAAAACAGACTCGCGAATGTTTAGTATTTAAAAACAGTACTTGCCAACGAGTTAGTATACCCCAACGACGCCGAACCTAATAAATTTCATGCACAAAAATGTGCCGAGAGCCATTGATACTATAGAAAAAACATCTAATAATAAATAGACAACACGAAGAGCCTACACATTAGAACGTGTCCGTTTTTTATAAGAACAAACTCGCGGCTATTTTGTATTTATAACACTACTTGCCAGCGAGTGAATATATCCCAAAAACGATAAATTATAAAATACTTCATGCACAATAATGTGGAGAAAAAAAAACGTAAAACAGATTAGAAAACACCTTATAACCCACTAATATGTCGCCACTCCTTACAATCTTTTATTTTTTACAAATGTCTGTAGACTATTAACAATCAACAACGTGTAGATACATATGATCCAGGCCTGTAAACATACAAGATATTTTATGCATACATATCCCATTGACCTACACCTGCTCAGATGGAAACCATATTATTGTAACAGAGCCCAAATATCATCTTTATCATTGAGGCCTCTTGTGGCAGTGTGATATTTTTCAATTAACCTCGCCTCCAACCTGTTGAGTTTTATATGGAGTTCTTCTCTTTCTACTTTGCCAATTAGACACAGTACTGACCATTTAATGTCATTTTCAGTATGATTATAGGTCTGAAAATGATGTACTAAGGGAGCCCCCTGTACTTTACATTTTATTCTTGACTTATGCTGTAAAATGCGTTTCTTTATGGCTTGTGTCGTCTGGCCTATGTAATATTTATTACATGGGCATTTGATGCAATATATTGCGTTCTTAGAATTACAGTTGGAAAATACCTTTTGGTGATGTATCTGACCGTTCATATCCAGCTGTTTAGAGTCTTCTGTTAATCTACATGCCAAATAGTTTTGACATCGGAAATGACCTACCACAGGTGGTAAACTCAGTAGGCTCCTCAAGTCTTTTTTAGATGATTCGATATGTCTAGATGCTCTCACAAGCTGTTGTCGAATATTTTTTCCTTTTTTGAAAGCAAAGAGTGGTTTTGAAATTCCAAGTGGTTCAATTAGTTTCCAATTATTTTGTATGATTTTCTTAATTCTATTGGCTTTTGGGTCATATGTGAGTACACATGTCAAAGGAGTGTTCTTATCATGTTGTTTCGGGGTCAGTAAAACCTCTCGCGGTGTATACCACGCTCTTTTAAGTGCATCTTTCACTAATTTCTTTGGATACCCACGGGCTATCAGTTTGTCCTTAAGTTTCTCAGCATTGATAAAGTAGTCTTCTTTGTTTGTACAATTCCTCCTCACACGAAGGAATTGCCCATATGGCAAATTTTCTTTTAATGTGCGTGGGAGACTACTAGAAAAGTGTAAAAGAGTATTCCGGTCCGTAGGCTTAGTATATAAACTAACCCCTAGTTGGTGATTTGTTGGATAAACACGTCTAGAAAATGTATCTTTATACGATCTTTAGACATGGTGAAATTAAATTCTACAGTTCTTGAATTTAACCAATAATGGAAATCTGTTAGTTGTATTTCTTCGCCATCCCAAATCATAAATATGTCGTCTATATAGCGACACCAAAACCCCACCTGCATTTTAAATGGGTTGGTGACCCTATATATCCATTTCTTTTCAAATTCTGCCATAACCAGATTTGCTATTTCTGGCGAGAAACTACAGCCCATTACTACTCCTGATACTTGCAGATACAAATTTTCTTTAAAATTGAAAAAAGTGTTCTTTAGACACAGGGTTGCTAAAGATATTATAAAATCAGTAGGGACTTGATGGGGACGTTCTCTTTGATCCAAAGTATATCTCATTACTGCCAATGCCTCATCCTGGGGTATGTTAGTATACAATGATTCGATATCGAAGGATACCAAAAATTGCTTATCCATATTATAGGGTAACCCTTCTACTTTCGATATCAAATCCATTGTATCTCTGACATAAGACGGAATTTCTTTTACCAAAGGAATTAGAAATGTATCGATGTATTTCGCTAGTGGCTCCAATAGTGACACACATGCAGACACTATGGGTCTACCTGGCGGATTAAATAGCCGCGAATTTGTTCTTATAAAAAATGGACACGTTCTAATGTGTAGGCTCTTCGTGTTGTCTATTTATTATTAGATGTTTTTTCTATAGTATCAATGGCTCTCGGCACATTTTTTTGCATGAAATGTATTAGGTTCGGCGTCGTTGGGGTATACTTACTCGTTGGCAAGTACTGTTTTTAAATACTAAACAGCCGCCAGTCTGTTTTCACACATAAAACTACGGGCACTTCACAAACCTGTAGTCTCCTCTCGCTGTTTATTTACTAGAACAGAAGTCCTTTTATAGTGTCGACAGTTTCCCTTCCGCATATAAACGTCTCTCGGCGTCAAGTGATTTTCTACGTATGGAGTAGGCGACGTAGAGACGGTTTAAGTTTAATACAGACGGACGAGATTGTGAAGGTAGGATACGCTATGCAAATTCATCGAATAACATAAACCTAAAACATTAGGTACGGGAGGAAGGATTTGGAATAGTACTTTATTTCTCTAATTTTTTTCCCCAGTGGCGTGTTTAAATGGTTTTTGCTTACCTAAGAAGAGAATGCGACAGATTTAGCCGCCCCTGAAGTTGTGATATATAGAAGGTACGAACCGCTATGGACTATTATAGAGATATAAATGTGATTCAGGCAAGGAAAAATGCAGATTAATTTCCTGTTTTTTTCCGAGATTGTTGTGAATTCGAAGAAAGATTTAAAGTGGATTGGCTTAAAGGATTATTGGAATCCCAAACACAGAGGTGGTGAACTTACACTGTTGTTTATGAGTAAGTGAATAATACTTACTAACCTTTATAAGGTTACTGACTAATGAATTTTGTGTTCAATATATAATTTTTTGGTTTTCAGCGACCCAAGAGATATATATATAAAAAAAGAATATCTCGTCCGTGTAGCCAGAGAATAATTGCTGAGAATTGGTACATATTTTTGATATTTTTTGTATTTTGTTAGATATAGTCTTGAACGAGTGTAAATGGGATGAATTTACGAAGAGTAGTTGTTGGTGGAAGTTTCTTCTAAATACACTTCACTTTCTTTCGTGATATATTACACGATATACTGGCACTTTGTTTGTCTCTTCTTTAAAACACATTTGGATGTGTTGATTAGTGAATCGTTAGAAGTCTGCCACTCCAGGAATTGAATTGAAGCATATGTTGTATTATGTTCCTCGGTGTATATAAGACTGTATATATGGATAAGAAGTTATATTTGATTTTTTTAGGTTGAATTTTTGAAAAAACTACACATTCAACTGCCCTAGTCCTGATGAGGCCTGAGATTTTTGAGGCTGAAACGCGTCGACAGTTACAGTGAAGACACTCGTGCATATTTAAAAACAATGTAAAATAAGTTAAGAGTATTTCAATAAGGTTGAGGCTTGAATAATAAGGCCCAGAATTACCTCTTAAGGAGTGATCTTCTGTTTAAAGGAATGCTTAGGTGAAATATTTTTAGGAGCATCCTTATTGATTATTGGGGCAATGAGAAAGGTGTAAATATATATGCTTGTTTGTCTCTGTGAATGTAAATATTATACATAGATTTTTGTGATATAAATGTTTGTACATATATAAAAATATAAATAAAAAAGATGATGAGTTGTACAGATCAGGTAAAATGTATAATAAATTCAAAGCAATCAGCTTAAAGAATTGATATATATACTTTGTGGAATTGCCTTTTGACTTTTTGATTTAAATATAGTATAGATTTGTCAGAGAGAACAAAAAAGCTCATAGGAAGAGATAACTGAACTATCGCCTCAGCTTATTGTATAATATATTATCTATCCCGAGGCATTATTATCTCTATATATTGTGTTTATTTACCCAGATGCCAGAGGGTTAATTTGGGTTACCCCCCTTGTCTTGATTAGGTTTTGATTACAATTTTTGAAGTGTGAGGGTTGGTTAAAAAGATAGATACATTTTTTGTAATAAAATAATAAAATAAAGATATCTTTAGTCAAATAGCAATTCAGTTGAGGTGATAAAAATACAGCACAATACACATGGGAACATATATGAAATAAATGTAGATATTCATTGAGATGTCAGAACCTGTAATTGTGAGTTACACTGAGGAAGAAATCAGTGCTTTGTGTAAAATTCCCTCTTTATTGAGTGGTGATCAAGCAGTGGCACATGTTGTAAATGTAGATAAGATTGAGAGCTTAAAACAACTGAAAAAGAAAAATATAAGAACCCAACTACATGCCCAAGTATTGTTAGAACATTTAAAAATCAATACTATTCCAGTAGGACTTCAAGTGAGGAATATTCCAGTAATTTTTATTACAGATAAAGCCTACTTGGGTAAATTTGGTGGTGTAGGAACAAAATGTTCAAGGGACTGGATGGCGTTATCAATAGAAACGGCCCTTAGATTAAATGAAGAAGAACTTAAAGAAATTCAGGCATTAGAACAAGAAATTTTGGGCGATAATACCATCAAAGATTATAAAGCTTTATTATAATCTGCAGAAAAAACAATTGCGGATTTCAAAGTACACACTACAAATCAAAAAACTACAAAAGTAGCTAGGGATATAAAAAACTTAAAGCTAGAAGAAATATATCCTTATTTGAAAGAAGACTTTTATCATAACAACAATCCCAGTTCACTAAATGTTCAGTATAGAGGTAGGTCGCGAAACAAATTCATCACTTTTTCAGACACCTCTTCAGATTCTGACCAAGGGTCTGATAGTGGTTATCAACCCTACCCCCAGTACCCAAGATCCCAACCTTTGTTTGGCAGAGGCAGGTATCGAGGCAGAGGAGGAGGAACAAGATGGAGAGGTTACAACCCACAGGTAGGCCAATACCAACAACAGGGCCAATATCAGACCACAGATCAGTATCAGAATCAAGAGTCAGAACCCTTCAGAACCCGGAAGAAAACATACAGACGGTGAATGAAAATAACACTTTGTTGTTAGACAAATTAGAGACCATACCTATTTACAATTTGTCTAACTATCTTCCAACTGAGATGGAATTATCAGTGTTAAATAAAGGGTTGTCGTTTGTACCTACAGCTTTACAAAATCCCGTAGATACAAAAACTGAAGTTTTACATTTTCTGAGAAAAGTTAGACTTAAAGCTTTTTTCTTAGTAAAAGATGTTAAGGAACAAATAAATATAAGTGGACTGAGAAATAAATCAAAGTTTATCCCGGAGAGTATACTACTACCTACAGAAATCCTGATATTTGAAGAACAGATTTTACGTGAACTAGATGCCCTACAAAAAAAGAAGATCTTTTACAATGCTAATTGCAATAAGCAAGAAATGAGAGCTTTAAAAGATTTATCTGAGAACCCGGCAATAATACTCAAGCCGGCCGATAAGGGGGGAGGCATTGTCCTCTGGGACTCGGATAAATATGATCAGGAGGTTATGCGCCAGCTATCGAATCCCTTACACTATAGACTACTAGAAACCAACCCTACACCAGAACTTAAACCAGAGATTTTAGAGATCACTAAAGAAGGGATAGAAGAAGGTTGGCTATGCCAAAATGAATTTGAGTTCCTGAATAGTGACAGAATCAAAATACCAAACATATATGTTTTACCAAAGGTACACAAATCAATGATTAATCCGCCAGGTAGACCCATAGTGTCTGCATGTGGGTCACTATTGGAGCCACTAGCGAAATACATCGATACATTTCTAATTCCTTTGGTAAAAGAAATTCCGTCTTATGTCAGAGATACAATGGATTTGATATCGAAAGTAGAAGGGTTACCCTATAATATGGATAAGCAATTTTTGGTATCCTTCGATATCGAATCATTGTATACTAACATACCCCAGGATGAGGCATTGGCAGTAATGAGATATACTTTGGATCAAAGAGAACGTCCCCATTAAGTCCCTACTGATTTTATAATATCTTTAGCAACCCTGTGTCTAAAGAACAATTTTTTCAATTTTAAAGAAAATTTGTATCTGCAAGTATCAGGAGTAGCAATGGGCTGTAGTTTCTCGCCAGAAATAGCAAATCTGGTTATGGCAGAATTTGAAAAGAAATGGATATATAGCGTCACCAACCCATTTAAAATGCAAGTGAGGTTTTGGTGTCGCTATATAGACGACATATTTATGATTTGGGATGGCGAAGAAATACAACTAACAGATTTCCATAATTGGTTAAATTCAAGAACTGTAGAATTTAATTTCACCATGTCTGAAGATCGTATAAAGATACATTTTCTAGACGTGTTTATCCAACAAGAAAATGACCAACTAGGGGTTAGTTTATATACTAAGCCTACGGACCGGAATACTCTTTTACACTTTTCTAGTAGTCACCCACGCACATTAAAAGAAAATTTGCCATATGGGCAATTCCTTCGTGTGAGGAGGAATTGTACAAGCAAAGAAGACTACTTTATCAATGCTGAGAAACTTAAGGACAAACTGATAGCCCATGGATATCCAAAGAAATTAGTGAAAGGTGCACTTAAAAGAGCGTGGTATACACCGCGAGAGGTTTTACTGACCCCGAAACAACATGATAAGAACACTCCTTTGACATGTGTACTCACATATGACCCAAAAGCCAATAGAATTAAGAAAATCATACAAAATAATTGGAAAGTAATTGAACCACTTGGAATTTCAAAACCACTCTTTGCTTTCAAAAAAGGAAAAAATATTCGACAACAGCTTGTGAGAGCATCTAGACATATCGAATCATCTAAAAAAGACTTGAGGAGCCTACTGAGTTTACCACCTGTGGTAGGTCATTTCCGATGTCAAAACTGTTTGGCATGTAGATTAACAGAAGACTCTAAACAGCTGGATATGAACGGTCAGATACATCACCAAAAGGTATTTTCCAACTGTAATTCTAAGAACGCAATATATTGCATCAAATGCCCATGTAATAAATATTACATAGGCCAGACGACACAAGCCATAAAGAAACGCATTTTACAGCATAAGTCAAGAATAAAATGTAAAGTACAGGGGGATCCCTTAGTACATCATTTTCAGACCTATAATCATACTGAAAATGACATTAAATGGTCAGTACTGTGTCTAATTGGCAAAGTAGAAAGAGAAGAACTCCATATAAAACTCAACAAGTTGGAGGCGAGGTTAATTGAAAAATATCACACTGCCACAAGAGGCCTCAATGATAAAGATGAGATTTGGGCTCTGTTACAATAAAATGGTTTCCATCTGAGCAGGTGTAGGTCAATGGGATATGTATGCATAAAATATCTTGTATGTTTACAGGCCTGGATCATATGTATCTACACGTTGTTGATTGTTAATAGTCTACAGACATTTGTAAAAAATAAAAGATTGTAAGGAGTGGCGACATATTAGTGGGTTATAAGGTGTTTTCTAATCTGTTTTACGTTTTGTTTTCTCCACATTATTGTGCATGAAGTATTTTATAATTTATCGTTTTTGGGATATATTCACTCGTTAGCAAGTAGTGTTATAAATACAAAATAGTCGCGAGTTTGTTCTTATAAAAAACGGACACGTTCCAATGTGTAGGCTCTTCGTGTTGTCTATTTATTATTATATGTTTTTTCTATAGTATCAATGGCTCTCGGCACATTTTTGTGCATGAAATTTATTAGGTTCGGCGTCGTTGGGGTATACTTATTCGTAGGCAAGTACTGTTTTTAAATACTAAACAGCCGTGAGTCTGTTTTCACACATAAAACTACGGGCACTTCACAAACCTGTAGTCTCCTCTCGCTGTTTATTTACTAGAACAGAAGTCCTTTTATAGTGTCGACGGTTTCGCTTCCGCATATAAACGTCTCTCGGCGTCAAGTGATTTTCTACGTATGGAGTAGGCGACGTAGAGACGGTTTAAGTTTAATACGGACGGACGAGATTGTGAAGGTATGATACGCTGTGCGATTCATCGAATAACATAAACCTAAAACATTAGGTACGGGAGGAAGGATTTGGAATAGTACTTTATTTTTTTTATTTTTTTCCCCAGTGGCGTGTTTAAATGGTTTTTGCTTACCTAAGAAGAGAATGCGAC
Organism: Triturus cristatus; assembly: GCF_964204655.1. Lineage (NCBI taxonomy): Eukaryota > Metazoa > Chordata > Amphibia > Caudata > Salamandridae > Triturus > Triturus cristatus. The sequence goes on along the minus strand of NC_140591.1, from coordinate 1,519,398,884 downwards.
AGATTTAGCCACCCCTGGAGTTGTGATATATAGAAGGTACGAACCGCTATGGACTATTATAGAGATATAAATGTGATTCAGGCAAGGAAAAATGCAGATTAATTTCCTGTTTTTTTCCGAGATTGTTGTGAATTCGAAGAAAGATTTAAAGTGGATTGGCTTAAAGGATTATTGGAATCCCAAACACAGAGGTGGTGAACTTACACTGTCGTTTATGAGTAAGTGAATAATACTTACTAACCTTTATAAGGTTACTGACTAATGAATTTTGTGTTCAATATATAATTTTTTGGTTTTCAGCGACCCAAGAGATATATATATAAAAAAAGAATATCACGTCCGTGTAGCCAGAGAATAATTGCTGAGAATTGGTACATATTTTTGATATTTTTTATTTTGTTAGATATAGTCTTGAACGAGTGTAAATGGGATAAATTTACGAAGAGTAGTTGTTGGTGGAAGTTTCTTCTAAATACACTTCACTTTCTTTCGTGATATATTACAAGATATACTGGCACTTTGTTTGTCTCTTCTTTAAAACACATTTGGGTGTGTTGATTAGTGAATCATTAGAAGTCTGCCACTCCAGGAATTGAATTGAAGCATATGTTGTATTATGTTCCTCGGTGTATATAAGACTGTATATATGGATAAGAAGTTATATTTGATTTTTTTAGGTTGAATTTTTGAAAAAACTACACATTCAACTGCCCTAGTCCTGATGAGGCCTGAGATTTTTGAGGCTGAAACGCGTCGATAGTTACAGTGAAGACACTCGTGCAAATTTAAAAATACTGTAAAATAAGTTAAGAGTATTTCAATAAGGTTGAGGCTTGAATAATAAGGCCTAGAATTACCTCTTAGAGTGATCTTCTGTTTAAAGGAATGCTTAGGTGAAATATTTTTAGGAGCATCCTGATTGATTATTGGGGCAATGAGAAAGGTGTAAATATATATGCTTGTTTGTCTCTGTGAATGTAAATATTATACATAGATTTTTGTGATATAAATGTTTGTACATATATAAAAATATAAATAAAAAAGATGATGAGTTGTACAGATCAGGTAAAATGTATAATAAATTCGAAGCAATCAGCTTAAAGAATTGATATATATACTTTGTGGAATTGCCTTTTGACTTTTTGATTTAAATATAGTATAGATTTTTCAGAGAGAACAAAAAAGCTCATAGGAAGAGATAACTGAACTATCTCCTCAGCTTATTGTATAATATATTATCTATCCCGAGGCATTATTATCTCTATATATTGTGTTTATTTACCCAGATGCCAGAGGGTTAATTTGGGTTACCCCCCTTGTTCTGATAATGAAGATAACTATAAGTCACGCCCCGCCATGCAAAGTTTTCATCAGTGTGTCATTGCAAATGTTGCAGTGATATTATCAATGATGTCATAGAACATGTCATGAGTGATGTAATATGTGGGGTAATTAGCAATGCATGGAGAGGGTGTGAGTTATAGTTACCTTAGGGCACGAGATATCGATGTCCCAGATATTGTGGACCTGGGGACACCATACCTGAGTTGGTTCCGCGGAGTGGGATCCCCAGGGCCATTTAGTGGCTCTGGGAGGGAGGTCACGTGGCCCTCGTCCCCATCTGCTGATATACATATATATATTTGTTTTTTTAATACTTTTTTCTCTTTTTCAACGCATTATGGGACTTGTAGTGTGGTACACTTACTGAATCCAAATAATACCACAAGTTACAAAATCATATAGTTGACTTACAGTAATCAAAATAAAACAAATTTAAGATTATTTAAATGGGACACAGGCTATAAAATCCTTAACCTAAATAGACCCAAAAAAAAGGGTGGGGGGGTTGCCCTACTATTCAAAGAAAAGTTTACTTGCACCCAAGAAGTGCCTGTCCAAGATAGTAAACACGAAGTAATGATTTACTCAGTCTCCTTAGGCACGTACCTACTGATGGGAGGAGCAATTATCTATAATCCTCCAGGAAGCACAGCAGAATTCAGTATGCAGCTTCTTTCTCAGATACTTCCCGTTTGTCTAAAACACAAAAATATTTTAGTACTAGGAGATTTTAATGTTCATTTCGAGTTACATACTAACTCACTTACCAAGCATCTTGCAGATAATATGGAAATCCTGCAATTAACCCAACTAGTCAGCCAAGACACCCATAGAGCGGGACACATGTTGGACCTGATATTTACGAATATTAAGTCCGCAACTATCAACAACATCGTGCCTCTCACATGGACTGATCACTTCAGGATTGACTTCACCATCAGCGTCCCCATAAAAAATACGAGACCAATAATACAGGCCCAGGCCACAAATAGAAACTGGAAAAAATTTTCATTGGAAAAATTCCAACAGCACTTCCATTTTAAGACCAACCCGGGCTCATCAATTGAGCAAGAAATTTATGGTCTACAAAAAAGCATCGAGGATGCTCTCGAACACTGCTCCATGAACGCTACCAAAACTAAATCTAGACGAACGATCTCAGAAAAGTGGTATAGCCCTGACCTTAAAACTCTTAAAAGAAAATGCACCTCGCTGGAGCACAAATGGAGGTTAAGCAAAACCATGATTGACAGAGACATTTATAAAAAGGAACTGAAAGCTTACAATACAGCCATTCGAAAAGCAAAAAAAGATTACTTTTCACAACAAATTTTCGAACACAAACACTCTTCTAAAGCACTCTTTAAAATTGTTCGAGAACTTTGCATTCCCCCTGGCCTTACAACAAATTTGTCACCGTCACAGGAAAGATGCAACGAAATTAGCAATTTCTTTTTTGATAAAATTGATAAAATTTATTCATCCTTTTCAAGTACCGATCCGGTAACGCCAGAGCAGCACACCGATGCAAAGTCCTGCACATTGGCCAGCTGTCTTGCCTTCGGGCCTTTTTCAGAAGAGCAAGTAGCCAAGGTCATGTCTGAAATTAAATCTGGCTCTCCACTGGATCCATGTCCACACCACATATTCTTACAAATAATTCCTCTCATCTGCCCATTAGTAACTCAAGTTTTAAACATGTCTCTCGACCAGGCGGAATTTCCAATTATTTGGAAAACAGCAGTGGTCACGCCTTTACTAAAAAAAGTAGGTACAGATATAAAAAACCCAGCAAACTACCGACCCATATCACAGTTACCATACCTCTCAAAAGTTTTGGAGAAACTGGTGAACAGGCAACTCTCACAATTTTTGGAAGCTAACAACCTGCTTGACGTCTCACAGACGGGCTTCAGGTCCAACAATAGTACTGAAACAACCCTTTTGGCAGTACTTGACGACATCAGAAACCAGGTGGATAGGGGTAAAACGGTGGCCCTGATTTTGTTAGACTTATCAGCGGCTTTTGATACCGTATCCCATAACCTCCTGATAAAAACATTAGCTACTAAAGGAATACAGGAAAAAGCCCTGCGGTGGTTGAATTCCTTTCTAAGCGACAGATTGCAATCGGTTCGACTTGGCGGCTTTTCTTCCACTCCCCGAAAGATTAAATATGGTGTACCACAGGGGGCATCATTAAGCCCAACGCTATTTAATGTTTATGTCTCCTCACTAGCTGCGATCGGGAAGAAGTGGGGCGTAGACATCTGCTCCTACGCAGATGATACGCAACTTATGATCGCATTAAACGGTGAAGATGGCACTAAAAACAGATTGCACAACTGTCTTTCTGAATTATCTAGTTGGATGCAAAACCACTGTTTGAAGTTAAATGCCGACAAATCAGAGATTCTGCTATTCGGCGCTTCCCAGCAGCTTTGGGATGATTCCTGGTGGCCCAACAGCCTTGGCACACCCCCCAAACCAACCCAGAAGGCGAAGAATCTGGGAGTCCACATTGACAATGCTCTATCAATGAAAGACCATGTAACAATTACTTGCGGCAAAAGCTTTGCACTTCTGAAAATGCTTCGTAGAGCATTTCCCTGGATTCCCTTGGAATGCAGAAAGATCCTTGTCCAGTCACTATTAATTAGTAGACTGGATTACGGGAACTCCCTATTCGTCGGCATGGCGGACTACCTATTTTCAAAACTACAGCTCGTTCAGAATGCGGCAGCGAAAGCCGTATGCAACAAGAGAAAATATGACTCAGCGACTAGCTGCCTGAGAACTCTACACTGGCTGCCAATGAGAGAAAGGGCCGCCTTCAAAATACTGTGCATTACTCACAGAGTCCTGCACGACACCGGCCCGAACATTCTAAAACATAGAGTCAATTTCTATGTACCAAACAGAAACCTCAGATCCCAAACTGCCGCAAGAGCAGTAACCACCCGTATAAAAAAGGTCAGGACGGGAGGCCGTGCTTTTTCACACCTAGCCGCAAACCTGTGGAATAACTTATCAATGGACCTAAGACTCACTGATGATTACCTCACCTTTAGGAAAAAACTTAAAACCATGCTGTTCCCCAACACTTGCTAACTTTCCTGACTACTCTCGGCAACACTCTGTACTCTGTCAATCTTAGCGCCATGATATCCTTTGGGATGAATGACAGCGCTTTAGAAATATCCTTACCATTACCATTACCATATCAGAATTACATTTATACATTACTGTATATTTTTTTTTTCATGCAAAGAAACAACCAACACGGTCACTCCAGAAGATCAAGAAGAGCCAACTGGAATATCACAAACTGAAGAACATCTGCTTAGTCCCACAAACAGTTTTGATGATGACACATGCACAGTGCTGAATCTGGAATTTATAGAACCAGAAGACACCTTGCCACTAGCATCTGAGAATGCAGTCATCCCACCCTTTATTACTACAGCTACTGTTCCCATCATGAAAGGGCATTCTGGAGTTGAGTCTGTAGCAACTAGGTCTAGACCTCATAGACATCAGCAAAATACACAGGGCACTTAGCACAACATTTGAGCAAATTGGAGAGTGCTATGTTAACTGTCCAAAAGAAACAGCATAGGTTGATATGTGATCTGTTGCATAGTGTTGGTGATTTTTAAAAAACACACTGGCTTTCGGATTTTGGCTAATAGTATTTCAGACATAGCAGAAGCTGCACAAGGACTATGCCAAGCTTTTATGCAAATAGGAAATACACAGAGACGTAAGCAGCTCAAGTCTGACATTTGCATCAAAAAATAGTTTGAGTCTGTGGGTAAAATAGCCACTAGCACTACATCAATGTTCTGCAGATCATTGCATTTCCAAGTCCAATTAAGTAGGCAGAATCCTTTGATGAATCGGAGATTACAAAAAATAACCAATGTATTTAAGGTTAAACTGAGCCGTACTTCACATCTACGATCAGAAATACCACCAGAATGTGAGGAAGGAATGAGTGGCACTAACGTTTCTGTGCATGAGTCAATGTTACATACATATAGTATGAGTAGTAGTGTTGAAGTAATACCTCCAGGTAGCCAGTAGATTTTTTATTTATAAATTGCTTTGTTTTATTGATATTGAAATAATGAATCCTACTAACTAATGGTATGCTGTTCCTCCTGGGGTAGAGCCTAGTCAATAAAAGTCAGGGAACCAACCGCTATCATTGGTTAATGATAGTGGCGGTGGGACCTGGTATTGGAAAGGGATTAGGAGGGGATCCCGCTCTTTCGGAACTAGGGTCCTCACACACCCAGCAAACTAGGTGTCATGGTTCATCATCTGGACCTGCTCCTCGTTGGGTCGGCACTGCAATACCCAACGGACACCCGTGTAAGGGCTCTTTATCGGAGATCCTTTGTTCCTTGCGTATGATGAAGTTGGGGGGTGTGGCCTGTGGTGTGTAGATACAGTGAAGAGAGTGAGTGAGTTAAAATAGGTAGGATAATCCAAAAAACAATTTTATTCTGGCTGGTTATCCACCTCAGTAAAAACAGAAAGAGTGGCAGCTTCCCTGACGTTTAGGTTCAGTTGGAGCTATGCTCATCTCTAGAGGTCCCCCCTCTTGTGATATATTGAAATAATGAACACATTTATTTGTGATGTTACAGAAAAATAATAGGTTTTGAACAAAATGTTAAGCACAACTCTGGTTGTGTTTGTTTTACAAATAATACATGTAATTTAAAAGAAGCAATTGTGATCTCTGTTCTACGGTCTCGTCCTTCAGCTGAACGTGCATTGTCTTGCATAAATGTATGTTGGTTGGGAGGCGGACGCTCATCACCATCAGCTTCATCATCCAGTTTTCCTTTGGTAATCCTCTCTGCATTGCTATGCTATGTAAACTTGCACACACAGCTACTATTTTACACATGAATGAATGCATCAAAAATCTGCCCTTCGAAATCCCCAAGGTTCTTTTAATCACGTTCCTAATTTCCTTGTGGGTATCATTGTAGAGCATTTGCCTTGCACACCTGGGCTGCAAATAAGGAGTCAAGATCCAGGGACAAATGGCATAAGCATTGTCTCCTGCAAGAAGAAATAATATGTCTTAAGTACAGTGGGTATCTTTAGTAATATGCTAAATACATTAAGGCCAGTCACCTAGCAAAAAAACCATCAACCATGTCTCCTTGAGATAGTTAACTGTAGAGGGCACATTTTTGGAAGATGAAAAAGTCATGAGTGCTCCCAGGATAACTTTCGAAAATGTTCGTTATAATACTTTCAGATTGCACATCACTTGAATGTTATGGGAGTGCTCATGCTTTCCGTTTCTGTAGAAGAACTCGATTGCATAGGGTGGAATTATAAGAATGTGTGTACTATCCACCAGAGCCAGCTTTATTGCTGGTGGCGCCCAGTGCGAGAATAATTTTTGGTGCCGCCACACCCCATTACCGCCTCCTCCGATTCTCTCACTACCACCAGGTATAAGTGCCCCTCATTTCTCCAATCATAAGTTATTGCTAAAGACAGCACCCCCGCCCCCCCCCCCCCCCCCCATGAGGTCGACCAGTCGCACTGCCCTAAAGCCGGCCCTGCTATCCACACATTCTATGATGATTGGTAATTGTGCTTTTAGGTCAAATTTTAATTTAGTTCACTTCAATTCAGCATGGCTATTTGGGAAAAAATGTGCACATTGCTTCTGTAGAGCAAAGCATCCAAACAAATAGGAAAAACTCTGGACAATGAGCTCTGGGAAATCCAACCAGCAAAAGCCACAGCATTTTGGTAACTCACTGACGGAAGCAGATGGAGGGAGCATAAAACCTGAACATGTGCAGGAATGGCTTGGCTGCGTCCAGTGGGCCTTGCAAGCATTGGCTCCAAGTCATTAATTAGACCCATACTGACAGTTTTTTGCTGAGTCTGTATGACACCTATACCTCATATTCTGTTTGATCCATTTAAGCCGTATTCATAGTACGGCCCATGATCCGCCAGCGGCCCGGCAAGCATTCCTTGGCGGCCCGCGGAACTTGCAGACATTGTACCTGTGTTTTTTTTTTATTTTAAAGAGTGTCAGCAAACACCACCGCAGCAGCGTGGACTCCGAGACACTCTGCTCTATGGGGACCGGGCGATTCCAGCAATAGTCAGAGTGGAGATGCAGAGGTGCTAAGAAAATGTGAAATACGACAAAGCCTCATTAACAAGTAAATGGTCTTTTAAAGACCTGTGAAGTACTCGGGTGCGGCTGTGTGTGTGCCCGGGAAGCTGTCTCAGCCAGGGCTGCAACACACGCGGGGTGAGGTGACAAAGGTGGTAACAGACAGCGGGAGACAGAAAGAGGGAGACAGAGGGAGGGAGACAGACAGAGGGAGACAGAGAGAGGGAGACAGACAGAGAGTGGACAGAGGAAGGGAGACAGACAGAGGGAGACAGAGAGAGAGGGTGGGAGACAGAGGGGGGGAGGCCGAGGGGGGGAGAGAGAGGGAGACAGAGAGGGAGACAGAGGGCGACAGACAGAGGGAGACAGAAAGGGGGAGGGAGGGAGACAGAGGGAGGAGGGCAACAGAGGGAGGGAGACAGACAGAGGGAGACAGACGGAGACAGGCGGAGACAGACAGAGGGAAACAGAGGGAGGGAGACAGAGAGAGAGGGAGACAGAGGGAGAGGGAGACAGAGAGAGGGAGACAGAGAGAGAGGGAGAATGAGAGAGAGAGAGAGGGAGACAGAGGGAGAGAGACAGAGGGAGGCGGAGGGAGGCAGAGGAGGGAGTCAGGGGGAGGGAGAGGGAGACAGAGGGAGGGAGACAGAAAGAGGGAAACAGACAGAGGGCAACAGACAGAGGGAGACAGACAGAGGGACGGAGACAGAGGGAGACAGAGACAGAGGGTGATAGACAGAGGGAGACAGACAGAGGGAGGGAGACAGACAGAGGGAGACAGACAGAGGGAGGAGGTAGACAGAGGGAGGGAGACAGATGGAGGGAGGGAGACAGATAAAGGGAGACAGAGGGAGTGAGACAGAGGGAGACACAGAGAGAGAGAGAGAGAGAGAGAGAGAGAGAGAGAGAGAGAGAGAGAGAGAGAGAGAGAGAGGGGAGAGGGAG